>NC_064533.1:2892500-4092500 GCF_023856365.1 Brienomyrus brachyistius
CTGTTCTGGAGGATGTCCACCCCCGTAACCCCATTCTCCCACATGGTTTGGGCTCTTCTCACTGTCAAGGCTGCAAGTCACAAATATCCACACACCGCGAAATGCATAAACATGGCTGTGGGATAGATAGAGAAGGACAGCAGTTTAGGTATAACTGGCTAATTATCTGGGCTGATAGAAGCAGTACTTGGCACTGCTTTTATGGGAGAGTTACAGTGGAAATTCCAATAGCACACGCTGTCTGTGCTACTTGCTGTCATCCGCTATGGCTAAACCCAAGCGACAAAGAACATGATGGCGCCTGTGCGGTCAAATAAGACAGTTACTGGCACATTCCAGGGGTTTTCCCTACATGGAAGTTATCCTTAAACCATTCCAGATGGGCACAGAAAATGAGAGGATATCATTTAAAACTTACGAGGATGATAACAATCCACTACATAGGGGAGGTCCTTGGTGCCGCATGTGGTATTTGGTGCTGCATGTTGTTTAGCTGTTTATCAGGCTCCATGCTGGCAAAAATATGAGACCCTTCATGGCTGATTTTTTAGCTTAATCAGAGGCTACCGACTTGCGTCTCCTGATGTATCTCTGCTCCAGGGAGGTCAATACAACAGTGGCCAGAACTCCGCCTAAATGGAAGGTAAGTGAGTGACATGGCCGGCTCTAGCCGTAAAGTGGGGCCGGCTCTAGCCGTAGGCACAAACATGGCCAGCTCAACTACAGGCACAAACATGGCCGGCTCAACTACAGGCACAAACATGGTCGGCTCTAGCCATAGTAAAAACACGGCCGGCTCTAGCCATAGTACCAACACGGCCGGCTCTAGCCATAGTACCAACACGGCCGGCTCTAGCCATAGTACCAACACGGCTGGCTCTAGCCAGAGGCACAAACATGGCCGGCTCTAGCCAGAGGCACAAACACGGCCGGCTCAACTATAGGCACAAACATGGCCGGCTCTAGCCATAGTACCAACATGGCCGGCTCTAGCCATAGTACTAACACGGCCGGCTCTAGCCATAGTACCAACACGGCCGGCTCTAGCCATAGTACCAACACGGCTGGCTCTAGCCAGAGGCACAAACACGGCTGGCTCAACTATAGGCATAAACATGGCCGGCTCTAGCCATAGTACCAACATGGCCGGCTCTAGCCATAGTACCAACATGGCCGGCTCTAGCCAAAGGCACAAACATGCCCGGCTATAGCCATAGGCACAAACACGGCCGGCTCTAGCCATAGTACCAACACGGCCGGCTCTAGCCATAGTACCAACATGGCCGGCTCTAGCCAAAGGCACAAACATGGCCGGCTATAGCTATAGGCACAAACACGGCCGGCTCTAGCCATAGTACCAACACGGCCGGCTCTAGCCATAGTACCAACACGGCCGGCTCTAGCCATAGTACCAACACGGCCGGCTCTAGCCATAGTACCAACACAGCTGGCTCTAGCCAGAGGCACAAACACGGCCGGCTCTAGCCAGAGGCACAAACACGGCCGGCTCAACTATAGGCACAAACATGGCCGGCTCTAGCCATAGTACCAACATGGCCGGCTCTAGCCATAGTACTAACACGGCCGGCTCTAGCCATAGTACCAACACGGCCGGCTCTAGCCATAGTACCAACACGGCTGGCTCTAGCCAGAGGCACAAACACGGCTGGCTCAACTATAGGCACAAATATGGCCGGCTCTAGCCATAGTACCAACATGGCCGGCTCTAGCCATAGTACCAACACGGCCGGCTCTAGCCATAGTACCAACACGGCCGGCTCTAGCCATAGTACCAACATGGCCGGCTCTAGCCATAGTACCAACATGGCCGGCTCTAGCTATAGGCACAAACATGACCGGCTCTAGCCAAAGGCACAAACATGGCCGGCTATAGCTATAGGCACAAACACGGCCGGCTCTAGCCATAGTACCAACACGGCCGGCTCTAGCCATAGTACCAACACGGCCGGCTCTAGCCATAGTACCAACACGGCCGGCTCTAGCCATAGTACCAAAACGGCTGGCTCTAGCCAGAGGCACAAACACGGCTGGCTCAACTATAGGCACAAACACGGCCGGCTCTAGCCATAGTACCAACACGGCCGGCTCTAGCCATAGTACCAACACGGCCGGCTCTAGCCATAGTACCAACACGGCCGGCTCTAGCCATAGTACCAACACGGCTGGCTCTAGCCAGAGGCACAAACACGGCTGGCTCAACTATAGGCATAAACATGGCCGGCTCTAGCCATAGTACCAACATGGCCGGCTCTAGCCATAGTACCAACATGGCCGGCTCTAGCCATAGTACCAACATGGCCGGCTCTAGCCAAAGGCACAAACATGCCCGGCTATAGCCATAGGCACAAACACGGCCGGCTCTAGCCATAGTACCAACACGGCCGGCTCTAGCCATAGTACCAACATGGCCGGCTCTAGCCAAAGGCACAAACATGGCCGGCTATAGCTATAGGCACAAACACGGCCGGCTCTAGCCATAGTACCAACACGGCCGGCTCTAGCCATAGTACCAACACGGCCGGCTCTAGCCATAGTACCAACACGGCCGGCTCTAGCCATAGTACCAACACGGTCGGCTCTAGCCATAGTACCAACACAGCTGGCTCTAGCCAGAGGCACAAACATGGCCGGCTCTAGCCAGAGGCACAAACACGGCCGGCTCAACTATAGGCACAAACATGGCCGGCTCTAGCCATAGTACCAACATGGCCGGCTCTAGCCATAGTACTAACACGGCCGGCTCTAGCCATAGTACCAACACGGCCGGCTCTAGCCATAGTACCAACACGGCTGGCTCTAGCCAGAGGCACAAACACGGCTGGCTCAACTATAGGCACAAATATGGCCGGCTCTAGCCATAGTACCAACATGGCCGGCTCTAGCCATAGTACCAACACGGCTGGCTCTAGCCATAGTACCAACATGGCCGGCTCTAGCCATAGTACCAACATGGCCGGCTCTAGCCATAGTACCAACATGGCCGGCTCTAGCTATAGGCACAAACATGACCGGCTCTAGCCAAAGGCACAAACACGGCTGGCTCAACTATAGGCACAAACACGGCCGGCTCTAGCCATAGTACCAACACGGCCGGCTCTAGCCATAGTACCAACACGGCCGGCTCTAGCCATAGTACCAACACGGCCGGCTCTAGCCATAGTACCAACACGACTGGCTCTAGCCAGAGGCACAAACACGGCCGGCTCAACTATAGGCACAAACACGGCCGGCTCTAGCCATAGTACCAACACGGCCGGCTCTAGCCATAGTACCAACACGGCCGGCTCTAGCCATAGTACCAACATGGCCGGCTCTAGCCATAGTACCAACATGGCCGGCTCTAGCCAAAGGCACAAACATGGCCGGCTATAGCTATAGGCACAAACACGGCCGGCTCTAGCCATAGTACCAACATGGCCGGCTCTAGCCAAAGGCACAAACATGGCCGGCTATAGCTATAGGCACAAACACGGCCGGCTCTAGCCATAGTACCAACATGGCCGGCTCTAGCCAAAGGCACAAACATGGCTAGCTCTAGCTCTAGACAGAACAGGCAGTTGTCTACGGCCCAAAATTACTTGAGCTATGCAGGAAGTGAAATGATCATTGTTTTTTTGTGGTAGGGGGGCCTGCCAAGTAAAGCCTTGCTTAGGGCCCCTGAAAAGGTAGATCCAGCCCTACCCAGGGAGAGTGTGTTATATGATAATGATTTAACTTTTCTTACACGTTGCTGTGGGAGTGTCCACAATGGCATACTTGCACAGTATGTACTGAATTTCCTCAGAAGCCTATTCTTTGACCATTAATGCAGTATGGCCTGCTCTTGCCATCTTGTATATTACCTAAAGTGAATGTTTACTAATGATGTAGCTAGATGCCTGCAAAAAATCAACTTATGTAACTGGGTATCATACATAAATTTGTACAGAGATGACAGTACAGTACCTCCACCATCTTGACAAAATTTCTGAGCGACCAACCTCTTTATCTGTGGTTGCAGAGCCAAATGCCTTGTGGGATAGCGCAGTGTGCACTTCGGTATTTTGGTTTCACACTTCTGAATTTCGTAGAAAGTACTATGTCATCGAGGTACCATTCTTATACTGTCTCATTCATACTGAGGATTTGGCAGAATGTAATATATCATCCGTGTACTGTTTGCTTACTGTGTCATTCATACTGAGTATTTGGCAGAATGTAGTATGTTGTCTGAGTACCGTTTGCATACTGTCTCGTTCATACTGAGGATTTGGCAGAATGTTGTACAGTAAAATCCAGTTATAGCGGACTTCAAGGGACTTCGCAAAACAGTCCGTTATATCCAAAGTACATTATATCCAGAGTTGCTGCATGCCAAGAACACAACTACAGGACACCATTTACTCATTCCACACCCCAGCGGACACACTTGTGGTATAGATTATTATATTGTACATGCAGTAATCCAACTTTACCTGACCAGATGCGTGACTATTAATAATCCCAACTACACCTGTGCTGGGTATCACAGGCACGAATGTCTGAATGTCCATTATAGCTGAACAAAACTACAGCTAAAAGTGGCCCTAGGGACTAAATTGTTTCTCCGTTATAAGTGAAATTCCATTATATCCAATGTTTTTTCTGCATAATCTTAAAGGCACACGGCCGGGACCAGCGGACCTAATCTGTTATAGACGATACTCCGTTGTAAGCGAGTCCACTATAACAGGATTTTACTGTATGTCGTCCGAGTACCATTCGTGTACTGTCTCGTCCATACTGAGGATTTAGCAGAATGTAGTATGTCGTCCGAGTACCATTCGTGTACTGTCTCGTCCATACTGAGGATTTAGCAAAATGTAGTATTTCGTCCGAGTACCATTCGTGTACTGTCTCTTCCATACTGAGGATTTAGTAAAATGTAGTATTTCGTCCGAGTACCATTCGTGTACTGTCTCGTCCATACTGAGGATTTAGCAGCATGTAGTATGTCGTCCGAGTACCATTCGTGTACTGTCTCGTCCATACTGAGGATTTAGCAGAATGTAGTATGTCGCATAGGTAACGTTCGCATACTGTCTCATCCATACTGGAGGACTTAGCAGAATGGAGTATGTCATCCAGGTACCGCACTGTCCCATCCATACTGTGGATTTGGATATACTGCTCATGTTGCACCTACTGCATAGCAAACAAGTTCTTCCTTGTCCAAGTCATGTGACAATTATGTGTGCCAAGTGGAGTTTACTGGGCCCAGGAATCCCCGTGCCAGCATGTCTTGCTGCAGGTGCCTACAGAGTTCGATCACTGTGCTTATTGCAGCTGCTGCACTCAGCAGAAATGATAAAATACATAAAATAAATCTTGGCGCTCTAAACCCAAATGTGAAAACGTGTGAGGGCCAAATGCATGCTTGGGGTATCCCCACGGTTATTAATGACTCCAATTTAATTCCTGGCCTGGAATAATAGGAGTGTGTCATAGGCAGAGTTTTCTGCTAAAAGGCTGGGGGTCAAAGATCAAGGATTAGCTAACAGCACGCTAACTCAATAACTTGCATTGCTCAGTTGAATTTTACAAAGGAAACACCACACCGATCCATTACATTTCCCATTTACACACACAGAACCGGGCAGCGTTTGACCCTGAAATGATTGCAGTGTGAGAAGACAGTAAATCCCCACCAGCCACCATACCACCCCTGGCTACATCTGTGAAGTATACAATCAATTCCAATCATGCTTCATTACTAGTTTGCTAAACAAGGAAACATTCTTGTGATTCAGTCCAGTACTTTTCTTGACATAATATTTTATATTTTAATAATATTTTAATGGGGTGCTGGGGAAATGATTAAATATTCATCATTTAGGTGATTATTGTTTGCAGTGCCAGTGCTCTCAAATATGCTGTCACTGACAGGTGGAATTCACGCAGAGCATAACACAATCCAATTCCTTTTACTTAGAATTGAAGACATAATTTATGCACTTGCTGCAGTAAAGCAGTAGGACGAGCTTGCTGAAATGGTAGCCTACAATTTGGGGCTTCTACAGTGGGTGAAAGGTTCAACTTCCAAAACACTTGCAGAAGTCAAGTGAGCCCAGATTTAGTCTGTTTTCCTTTATGAAACGCTGGACAGCTTCCTGCCTGTGCACACAGTCCAAACAGCAGAACATCGTAGTCATAAAGCCATTTCAATCATATCCTTATTTGTCTATGAGAATTATGGAACCCACTTAAGATCTAAATTATAGGACTCAAGTAAATAATAAAAAAGCTCTTTAAATTATTTAATGGCTAGCCCCTTTGTTTTAAATGGCATCGTAATTATCTAATCGAACCCACCATTGATCAATAAAGTCATACAGGGTACAGCTGGGATGAAGCATCTTGTTATAATTAGTGACAGGCCCGGCTGAAGAACATTTTCCCCAGTGAAGTTCCTGGAAACTTTACTATGCTTTATCTTAGGCCCTGTTTCACTTTCCTTTCAGCAGAATTTTACAGCCCCTGCGAAGGGTCAACTCCTGCAGGACATGTGGGTAACAGGCTGCCATTCATGAGGCTCAGCTGAAAAGCTCGGGAGATGCCACCTCATTTATGATTTATTCAAAGCTCATCCCCGCCACATCTCTGCCCTTTGTGTGTCACAGAGGACTCAGTAACACCATTCTTATGCCCTGGCTGGCTTTACATCTATTTGTATTTGCCTAATTTCAGAGAAAAGAAAAAGATTGCCCCCCCCCCAACATCAAAGGAAGCCCTACCTGTTCATCTAAATATTGAACTTGAGGGAGAAAAAAACTGCTTTTGTAATTTACAGCAGTAAGTCTACAATTGGGAGTTCATAGTTCCTGGGGTAGGTATACTGCAGGCCCGGCTGCCAGATTTGTGGTCTGATGTCTGTTTATCTAGCATTTATTTTATGTTAAAGTCATTTAAATCCAGTCATTGAAATTTTGTTAGATTGTCACTCTGTGACAATTTTGTTCAATTGTGACGTTTTTTTTTTTAAATCATGTGAATTGTCCACTAAGTGCAAAAAAATATATCGGGAAGTTCCCAGGATAGGATACAGTCGAAATTGCTTTTATGTCAAGAATTAAAAATATCTGGATGTTTTAATTCATCCTGTATATTTCCTCCCACTATCAGATTTGCATAAGTATGTAAGGAAAATTGCATGAATAATTTCATGTCTGAAGGGCATTCAAAAAATAAAAATCTTGACATAATTTTGACTGTTTTATAAAGGGCGACCGCCCTGTATTTTAATGCTTTAATGATGGGGGGGAAATGAAGGGGCATTCACAACAGCAACGCACGCCCAGGCTCACAGGCATTAATTACGATTAAATGCCAAAATGCACAATTAGGTGAAAAAGAAGAGGGAACATTGCAGATGACATCAGTGCATTTATTACAGCTAAGAAATACAATATTAATTCTTACTTTTTTGGCCTCGCTGCAAAAATGCAAATTGGCTTCTGATTTTGGAGAGTATGAAAGAAAGTACTTTGGGGGGTGATGCCTGGAGACCCCAATCTACCAAGATGTCCAGCACACCCTGCTACATGTGACATCGCCACTACCAATGACGTCCCTGCATCCAGCTCACCGTTCTGCCTGTGTCATCTTCCACATCTTATGATTTGGACAGTGTGACTTGGCACTTAACCATCTCTCCTATTTGACTCTCCCTGCTGCCCCCTGGAGGATGGGCTCCCCCTTTGGCTCCGGTTAGGGTTAGGGCTTCCTCTGCTGCCCCCTGGAGGATGGGCTCCCCCTTTGGGTCCGGTTAGGGTTAGGGCTTCCTCTGCTGCCCCCTGGAGGATGGGCTCCCCCTTTGGGTCTGGTTAGGGTTAGGGCTTCCTCTGCCGCCCCCTGCAGGATGGGCTCCCCCTTTGAGTCTGGTCCCTCCCAAGGTTTCTTCCTTCTTGGGAGTTTTTCCTTGCCACTGTCGCCTTTGGCTTGCTCACTGGGGGCTTTGGGTGAGGATGCTGTAAAGCGCTTTGAGACGATGTTATGTCGTGATACTGCGCTATACAAAAATAAATTTGTTGTTGTTGTAATCGATGCCAGTGATGATCCACTTTTTGACCAATGCTTAATACGCCAGTGAGGGCCAGCTGCATCTGCTAATGTCTATATTTAAGCCATCGGTCTGTAGATCTTCAGTCTAGAAGTTTTTGATTTACCACTTGATCTAGTTTCCTACCCCCACCTGTGGTCACATCGAATGAGATAGTGGACAGAAATGGCAGAAATGAGTTTCCTCCGCAGGGTGTCTTTACTCAGCCTTAGAGAGGGTGAGGAGCTCAGACATTTGGGAGGGATTCAAGGTAGAGCCGCTGCTCCTCTGCATTAAAAGGAGCCAGCTGAGGTGGTTTGGGAATCTATCTAGGATGCCTCCTAGACAGCTCCCTGGGGAGGTGTTTCGGGCATGTCCAACTGGCAGGAGACCCTGGGGCAGACCCAGGATACGCTGGAGAGATTACATCTCTGGGCTGGTCTGGGAACGCCTTGGTATTCTCCTGGGGAAGCTGAAGGAGGTAGCTGGGGAGAGGGAGGTCTGGGCATCCCTGCTTAGACTGCTTCCCCTATGACCCCACCCTGGATAAGTGGCAGAAAATGGATGGATGGATGGATGGATGGATGGATGGATGGATGGATGGATGGATGGATGGATGGATGGACAGTATAAGGATTCGGGGTGTGGCTTCAATGTTCATCCTCATGGTACTCATCACTGTGGTGCTCACCACCGTGGAGCTCATCATCATGGTGTTCATTACGGTGGTGCTCATCACTGTGGTGCTCACCACCGTGGAGCTCATCATCATGGTGTTCATTACGGTGGTGCTCATCACTGTGGTGCTCACCACCGTGGAGCTCATCATCATGGAGTTCATTACTGTGGTGCTCACCACCGTGGAGCTCATCATCATGGTGTTCATTACTGTGGTGCTCATCATCATGGTGTTCATTACGGTGGTGCTCATCATGGGCCAAATGGCTGCATGCTGTAAACCTTGTCCTTAAGCCACCAGTAATAGGAGATATTTTAATGTCTAGAGTCTGGTTCCTCTTAAAATAAAAGGAAATTCATGCACACACTTGCGTACAACAGTCTAAGCTTGATGGACAAAACAACTACTGATTCTACATCTTTCACACACAACTGGAAACATACTCTGATAAATAGGGACACACCTTGAATCTATGGCCATTGGCTGTACTGGTCATACATCTCAAACAACAATGACTTAAAAACATAAGTTTCCTACCATCTCAGACACTTATATGGAGACTATGACTGGAAGGTCATCATTTAAAATCCAAAATTTGGAAGAGTGATGTCACCATTGGGTACTTCAGCAAGGCCCTTAACCCCTACGACCCTACTGTCTCATAAAGCAGGTATGTGACTTTGGATAAAAAGCAATTGCTAAATAAATAAAATGTAACGTGAACAAGCATGAGCAATATTCAAAGCCTGAGGACTGGTCATGTGACAGGATGAAGTGGTGTGGGATGGCGCAGGAGTGTGGGGAGGAGGAGCTTCTCGCAGCAGGAGATGGACCCTTTTACACTTCAAGGAGCTCCTGGCTTTTCCTCCCACTTTGAGGATAGACTGGTCGATACCCAGCAGCCGAACGCAGTGACACAGTTACAGGCCGCTTCTGGAGCGTCCTCTTCCTCTTATTTTTACATGCAAATGTTGTTCACTATAAATCACACTCCCACCGAAGGTGACGGCGTTATTAATCCATCACGGGTGTGCCCTCGGAGCATAGCATTCTTTGGAGTCTGCTCTCACTCTTCAGAAAAAGAGGAGTATCACCGCGGGCTTGATCCTCAGCCAATCACAGATGAATAGCCGACAGAAAAAAGACATGCTATGTATTATTATTATTATTATTAAGTTAATGATAATAATAATGTAACATCAGCGGGGATTGAGTATCCCAGCATGCTTGCGAGCCTTGTATATAGTCCTGTAAATGGTCCAGGGAGTGTCCTGTAAATAGCCATGTGTGTGTGCTGTATATAGGCCTGTGTATATCCTATAAATAGCCCTGTGTGTGTGCTGTATATAGGCTTGTGTATATCCTGTAAATAGCCCTGTGTGTGTGCTGTATATAGGCCTGTGTATATCCTGTAAATAGCCCTGTGTGTGTGCTGTATATAGGCCTGTGTATATCCTATAAATAGCCCTGTGTGTGTGCTGTATATAGGCTTGTGTATATCCTGTAAATAGCCCTGTGTGTGTGCTGTATATAGGCATGTGTATATCCTGTAAATAGCCCTCTGTGTGTGCTGTATATAGGCTTGTGTATATCCTGTAAATAGCCCTGTGTGTGTGCTGTGTATAGGCCTGTGTATATCCTGTAAATAGCCCTGTGTGTGTGCTGTATATAGGCCTATGTGTATCCTGTAAATAGCCATGTGTGTATGCTGTATATAGGCCTGTGTATATCCTATAAATAGCCCTGTGTGTGTGCTGTATATAGGCTTGTGTATATCCTGTAAATAGCCCTGTGTGTGTGCTGTATATAGGCCTGTGTATATCCTGTAAATAGCCCTGTGTGTGTGCTGTATATAGGCCTGTGTATATCCTATAAATAGCCCTGTGTGTGTGCTGTATATAGGCTTGTGTATATTCTGTAAATAGCCCTGTATGTGTGCTGTATATAGGCCTGTGTATATCCTGTAAATAGCCCTCTGTGTGTGCTGTATATAGGCTTGTGTATATCCTGTAAATAGCCCTGTGTGTGTGCTGTATATAGGCCTGTGTATATCCTGTAAATAGCCCTGTGTGTGTGCTGTATATAGGCCTGTGCATGTCCTGTAAATAGCCCTGTGTGTGTGCTGTATATAGGCCTGTGCATGTCCTGTAAATAGCCCTGTGTGTGTGCTGTATATAGGCCTGTGTATGTCCTGTAAATAGCCCTTGTATGTATCTGTTAGTGTGATTACTTGTACTCCCGACTGTCACGTGTACCATTAACTGTGTCATATGTGTAATCTTGACATGCTCTAGTGTTGTGTAACTATCCACCGTGTGTGCGCCTTACTGTCCTTAGTGACTGTCCTTAGTGACTGTCCTTAGTGACTGTCCTTAGTGACTGCCCTTAGTGACTGTCCTTAGTGACTGTCCTTAGTGACTGTCCTTAGTGACTGTCCTTAGTGTGACTTCCCCACGTTTCCTATCATACCATGTTGCTGTGGTGTCGCTTAAGCGCGCTCCTTTACAGGACTAAACCTCCTCATGTTTGTTCGCCGCCAACATTACGATGCCTCAATCTGCCTGGCACCACAATAATTTAATCGATTGATATTCCGTAATATTTTGTTTTTCATAATTTTGTTTGTGTACTTTTTTATTTCTTAGCTCTACATCTTTGCACCTTGTTTTTTTGCCACAGAATGTATGTTTGTCTGTTCTCTACATTCCTCGTTGCTGCATGGACAGGAATTTTCCTCTAATCTAATTTAATCTAATCTAATCTAGTCTAATCTAAATGAGACAAAACAGACGGGTTGCTCCTGTAAATGTAGTTACATCTGTGCATATATGCAGGAGATGTCCCTGTGTGTGCATTTCTGGAGGAAAGAGTGAAAATGTCAAAGTGTGACCGCTCACCAGAAGAATGTCACACGCTGCCCCCCATTCCAGTTCTTCAGAAATCATCCATGTCATGGACCTGTGTGTGAATTCGTTTTGAACCAGGACCCTCCTGTCCTCAGAGAGATTTTAAATCAACGTCTGCGCCAGTTACCACACAATGTGTTTGCCGAGTTAACCCATTCCGGCTGTCTGTGTGGTCGTCTTCCTAAAAAGAGGCCTGCTTTTCAGTAAAAAATGCAAACCAAGCTCTGAAATCGGGAAGCGTGACATAAGCCCACTATGAGGAATTTGGTTCCCCAAAGGACAGATTCTCACCGGAGGTTTTGCGTCAAAGGGCAGATTCAATGGTGCGCATGCTGCTTGTCTGACAGTGGGACAAACTATCACCCAAACTGTTCCAATTTGAGAAAAACAACAGCAACTACAGGTTGTGCTTTTACTCTGCAGCTGTTAGTAAACCTAGGGATGCAAATAAAATTAAATAATTCTGTCCAAGTCCAGATAAAATAATTAGTAAATGAAAATGATCATAAATGTGCCTCACAATTTAAAAACTTAATTTCCTGTCTTCTCATGGAAAATGGCATATTTCATGGTTTATGAAAGACTGTGATTCCTTATGCTTGACATGACCTGACATGAGTGTTAGAAAGAGTTCTTTATCTCAGAGTCACGCTGACTATCATAGATACTGAGATGTTGGTGAGCTGCTCTCCAGCCCTATCAGGCTCCTATCGGCAGACGGGGAGATTCCTCCCCCGAATGAAAGCCAAGTCAATATCATTATAAAGGTAATATACCCGTGAACTGCGTGTGAACTCCTATCCTTTTTCTTGGATTATATTAAATCTCACTAGCTTGCTAAGATCATGATTTGTTTTTGATTTTTGCCCATACGCACAGCTGGATTTCAAACCCATTTATATGGTTGGATATTTTACATGAATAGTTCCGGTTACGTACCTTGCTTAAGGGTAAAACAGCAGGCCCCATTTACCGAAATCAGGTTATGCTTCTAACTGCTTTGCTACCTGCCAGGGTTTGCATTAAGCACCTCATTAAATATCTGTGCTCACCGCGGCCAGTGGTTCCACTCGCTATTCTATTCCACGCCGAATGTAGAGTAGTCCCTGGGCGGGGGGGGGGGGGGGGGGGGGGGGGTATTTGTTTTGACACAGACATGACCTATTCCGCGCCCTCCCACCCCGGCGTGCCGCCCCCTTTAGCGCCCTCTGAGTAGGCACCTTTTTCAGCGACACTAGGCGTACTGCTGGTACGGCGCGAACGGCGAAGCAGCAAAGAGTGTGATTCGTCCGACCAGTGGGGCAACGGGGAGAAAAAATCTGGCAGCAACTTCAGCTAAAAGCTAATTAATCTTCCACGCCGAAGGGGATGAGGCCCAAAAGAGGCAAAGATATATTACCTTTCCTGGGCTTGAGAAAGTAAGAAGGCGATTATCAGAATTCAGGCCGTGGCGTCGTATGAGAAAAGTGTCTGTAAAGCAGAGACTGAGGTGAGGTGTGACCTCGTCTGGCTCAGAGCCCTGCCATGTCCATGTCTTACACAGTTGGGTTATCAGAGAAAAGCAGCAGACATTCATTTTATCTTTCTGATTCTCGCCGGGCTCTTGTTTGTGGACGGAGATGGTTGGGGCCACTTGATTTGTTGTTCCAGACAAGAGACACGACATTTCACGGCCAGCACTTGTGTTTAGACAAGCAGTCTGTCTTCTGCACCGATGAACGACGTCCCCCGCTGCCAGGTGGGAGCAGCAGATCAACGCCAAAGTCAGCCTTGTGAGATATTTCATATTATAGCAAAGCGGCTGAATGTTTGAAAATCGAGGATTTTTCCTACTGGGTTGAACTGGACTATTCAAGTATAGTTTTTCGAAACCAAACCAGTTGGACTAATGAATGATTGGATAGGACGTTGTTGAGGACACAGCCCAGGCGTGAGTGCAGTCAGGCCGAGCTCCCAGTGACGACCCAGGCGTGAGTGCCGTCAGGCCGAACTCCCAGTGACGGCCCAGGCGTGAGTGCAGTCAGGCCGAGCTCCCAGTGACAGCCCAGGCATGAGCGAGGCCAGGCCGAGCTCCCAGTGACGGCCCAGGCGTGAGTGCAGTCAGGCCGAGCTCCCAGTGACGGTCCAGGCGTGAGTGCAGTCAGGCCGAGCTCCCAGTGACGACCCAGGTGTGAGCGAGGCCAGGCCGAGCTTCCAGTGACGGCCCAGGCGTGAGTGCAGTCAGGCCGAGCTCCCAGTGACTGCCCAGGCGTGAGTGCAGTGAGGCTGACCTCCCAGTGACTGCCCAGGCGTGAGTGCAGTGAGGCTGACCTCCCAGTGACGGCCCAGGCGTGAGTGCAGTCAGGCCGAGCTCCCAGTGACAGCCCAGGCGTGAGCGAGGCCAGGCCGAGCTCCCAGTGACGGCCCAGGCGTGAGTGCAGTCAGGCCGAGCTCCCAGTGACGGCCCAGGCGTGAGTGCAGTCAGGCCGAGCTCCCAGTGACGGCCCAGGCGTGAGTGCAGTCAGGCCGAGCTCCCAGTGACGGCCCAGGCGTGAGCGAGGCCAGGCCGAGCTCCAAGTGACGGCCCAGGCGTGAGTGCAGTCAGGCCGAGCTCCCAGTGACGGCCCAGGTGTGAGTGCAGTCAGGCCGAGCTCCCAGTGATGGCCCAGGCGTGAGTGCAGTCAGGCGGAGCTCCCAGTGATGGCCCAGGCGTGAGTGCAGTCAGGCGGAGCTCCCAGTGATGGCCCAGGCGTGAGTGCAGTCAGGCCGAGCTCCCAGTGACGGCCCAGGTGTGAGTGCAGTCAGGCCGAGCTCCCAGTGACGGCCCAGGTGTGAGTGCAGTCAGGCCGAGCTCCCAGTGATGGCCCAGGCGTGAGTGCAGTCAGGCGGAGCTCCCAGTGATGGCCCAGGCGTGAGTGCAGTCAGGCGGAGCTCCCAGTGATGGCCCAGGCGTGAGTGCAGTCAGGCGGAGCTCCCAGTGACGGCCCAGGAACAGGGTAAGCAGGGTTGGAGCAGGAGCGACACAACAATATCTGCCAAAGCAAGAACCTAATAAGACTGCTATTCAAATAAGAACAAGCACAATACCTTCTTCATCAGTGACACAACTGCTGTCTTTGTGTGAGGTAAACCTATCAGGGGAGACCTTATTTTATTTTCATTATGAAAGCTCACCAGGAACAAAAAGTCTCGGTTGACGGAACACTGTATCCGTAGGTACTGTGCAGTTAATTCAGTGTCCTCAGCTCACAGGGTTTTTCCCAGATGATACCGCAGCCATCAGGAATGTTCACCCATTAGTCCCTGGCTCATGAAAGTCCAGCCCCAGCAAGCAGGACAACGGCAGGCCGCTCCTGCTGACCTGGCCTGGGTGTGGGCTGTGAGGAGCAAAGCCAGACTCTAGAAAATGATACCTCTATTGCCACTGTACAAATACGGTGAAATACCATTTAGAGCAAGCATTTAGACACCAAGTTAAAGAAGAGAGATATAGGAAGAATAGATATGAATAATGAGAATGGGTAACTGGTGTGGGTGTCAGACTGACCAGTGGAGCAGCATCGATTGGAGGGGATACACACACAGAATTTTCACTGGGGGGTGGAATAAATAGTTATTGTTTTGGGGAGTGGGGAGGTAGGTAATAAATGAGTAGTGATGGGGTAGAAAGAGTGGCATCTACGTTGAGAGCTCAGGGCCACTGCAACTGCGCACCGCCATCTTTACACACAGAGAGAAAGGCAGCTGCGCGGCCAAGTCAGGATAATCGCGCATATTCACTGGACAAGATCATTTAAGTGGATGGCAGTGTAGGTACAATGCAGTGCAGTTGCCCTTTGGATCACAGGCTGAATCACTGGCATGCAGTGGAAGAGTCTCAGTCAGCTCAGACTAAAACACACTCTGTATTTCTCAAGGAGCGTGCTCTCAGCCTTAGTAGATCATTCTGCCCGTTCACCTGCCTTGCTGTCTACACTTCTGAAGCGAAGCCGAGATGCACGCCACAGGGATTTTGCACATGGGGGGACAAACCATGAGAAGCTCAGTGTAGGACCATTTAGAGGAGGATCAGCTGATCGAGAGACCAGATCTGCCAGGCCTGTGGAAATAGCCAGGCAGCTGAAAGCATTTCCACTCAAGCTGCCCTTGATAGCCGTATGAAACCCAGCAGGCCACAATCTGTAGTGGCGACCATAACACAGCAAACACAAGCTGAAGCACAAGGGGCCGCCCAGAGCAGGTTCACAGGCTGCACTTCTGTCACCCCCGCAGAGTGATGCTGCACTTCTGTCACCCCCGCAGGCCAGTGAAACGCAGTGAGCAGACTTCAGAGTCTGCGAAACAATTTGGGCATTCTGATGCTAAAGGTTGCTGTGCGACTCATGGGAGAACAAAACCAGTGATTATCTCCTTTTAAGGTGTTACAGTTCCTCCGTGTCCTACGGGACGCTTTAGGAAGGTCTACGACACTGTGCAGTGACACGAATGACATTGTATCATGGGCAAGGCCAGCATGGGGAAGAGAAGTGGGAATGTGGTGGCGAGTGGCTCAGTAGCCAGAGTGTCTGTGCCAGTGCTGAGAAGGACGCCGGTTAGAGCCCCAGTCTCAGTGGAACAGTCACATGGGCCCCTGAACAAGGCCCCTACCCCCCTCTCTGTGCTGTGACCCCCCGCAACCTATAGAGAGTAAGATGTGGTAGGCAGAGAGAAGAACTCAAGTGTACCTGTACTTAAATGTATGCAAATAGAAATGAAAGGGTTTATTATTTATCACGTGACAGGGAGGGGCAGTGGTAAAAACAAAAAATGGCCAATTCAGGGGGGTGTTCCACAAAGCTTAGCCAAATTACTTGCTGGATTTAAGGTAGTCTGGGCTAAATGTAAGTGAACAAAAATAAAGTAAATTTAATCCAGACTACCTTAAATCCGAACGATCTTGCTAAGCAAAAAGTCCTGCTTTGTGGCACAACCCTGAGTAACAGCAGGGGAAAGACGTGGAGATAAACAAAAAGATCACTTGAGCTGGGGTCAGGCAGCCAGGTCAGCGGCATATAATCTGGTACAAGAGGAAACAAATTCAGTCTAACTTCTCACATACGGTGATGTGGAAGTCGAGCGAGCTGAATGGGAGGGGTCTGCAGATGACTGCACTCCACTTCAGGGCATCTTAACCCCCCCATCTTTCATTTATATATCAGTCTGGTCATGTGATGCGGTACATTTGAGGTCAGGAGGTCATAAGGGTGCATTCAGCTGCAGGCAATTGATGATTTTATCACACATCTAACAACAAAGTTATTCTGGGTAATCACAGGTACACTGTCATAGGGTCGCACTTACAGATCTGTTTGGTGAAATGCCAAGGAATGCAACCAGGGGGCGCCGGTGAGCACAAGCCAGAAAGATAAGCGACAGTACAAGCTGGGCCAGCAAGGAGTGAAAAGGACACTTCCTCGCCTGGCTTTCAGTTTCGGTGTTATTTATCAACACGATCAGACTCTGTGCACCAGCTGAAACTCTTTAATTTCACCGGTAAATGCTCCCAGGTTCATCTTTGATAAATTCACAGGTGACACAAGTCCTTTATTTTCCCATCAGTCACAGGAGGAATGAAAGTGGTGTTCCATTGTGATGGGGGGGGGGGGCTGAATACACCTGGAAACATCTCTGATTTCCTGCTATGTGGTGCCCTGCTACACAGATATTAAGTGAGACCCAAACACTTGCACTTAAATGGAGATTTTAGAATTCTCTAACATTACATTTTCTGGGAGCTGAATACCAAGCATTTAGGAGAGGGCTTTAAAGCCTCAAAATCTACTTTACTGGCAGACCATAGCCGGTACCCAATGAGGTCATCAATCACTGAATAACAGGTAATTCTTCGTTTCAGGGTTTAAAATGAACTTAGTCAAAATCTGACCAGGCATATAAGGGAGGATGTAGTAAGCAGAGGAGCTGTTTACCATCTCAGTACACACCTTACCAGTGCCCCCGTTTGCACAACAGCACTTGTGCACTGTGACGTCACATGGCCTTGATTCATGGGGATCTTCCTCAAATATTCACTCTATTTCTGCTCCACCTGGCTCATGGATGCACTGCCCCAGAAAGCAGCAAGCCACTGTGTAAATACCATTTGATTTATGTCTGTCAGAGGGCTTGCTTGGTGAATTTACCCTGCGTTTGCTGCTTAGTAACCCAGAGTTTGCGTTTTATTGGCCACCATGTTCATATAATGATCAGCTTGATAAGAATGTGGGGACAGAAGGAGGTTTACACCAGGGTCTTAGCTAAAGCTAGCCCCTCAAAAGCCTGATGAAGACACGCTGTCCTTCCTGAGAACACAATGATGAAACGATGACACACTGTCCTTTGTGAGGTGGTGATGAAGACACACTGTCCTTCCTGAGATCACAATGATGAAATGATGACACACTGTCCTTTGTGAGGTGGTGATGAAGACACACTGTCCTTCCTGAGATCACAATGATGACACGCTGTCCTTTGTGAGATCGCAATGAAGACATGCTGTCCTTCCTGAGGTGGTGATGAAGACACACTGTCCTTCCTGAGATCACAATGATGAAATGATGACACACTGTCCTTTGTGAGGTGGTGATGAAGACACACTGTCCTTCCTGAGATCACAATGATGACACGCTGTCCTTTGTGAGATCGCAATGAAGACATGCTGTCCTTCCTGAGGTGGTGATGAAGACACACTGTCCTTCCTGAGATCGCAATGAAGACATGCTGTCCTTCCTGAGATCACAATGATGACATGCTGTCCTTTGTGAGATCGCAATGAAGACACGCTGTCCTTTGTGAGATCGCGATGAAGACACACTGTCCTTCCTGAGATCACAATGATGACACGCTGTCCTTTGTGAGATCGCAATGAAGACACGCTGTCCTTCCTGAGGTGGAGATGACGACACACTGTCCTTTCTGAGATCACAATGATGACACGCTGTCCTTTGTGAGATCGCGATGAAGACACGCTGTCCTTCCTGAGGTGGTGATGAAGACACACTGTCCTTCCTGAGATCACAATGATGACATGCTGTCCTTTGTGAGATCGCAATGAAGACATGCTGTCCTTCCTGAGTTCACAATGATGACACGTTGTCCTTTGTGAGATGGCGATGAAGACACGCTGTCCTTCCTGAGGTTGAGATGAAGACACGCTGTCCTTCCTGAGATCATGATGAAGACACGCTGTCCTTCCTGAGATTGCGATGAAGACACACTGTCCTCCATGAGATCACGATGAAGACATGATGTCCTTCCTGAGATTGCGATGAAGACACACTGTCCTCCATGATATCACGATGAAGACACGATGTCCTTCCTGAGATTGCGATGAAGACACACTGTCCTTTGTGAGATCGTGATGAAGACACGCTGTCCTTCCTGAGATGGCGATGAAGACACGCTGTCCTTCCTGAGATGGCGATGAAGACACCATCTTTCCTGAGATTGCGATGAAGACACGCTGTCCTTCTTGAGATTGTTGCTTCAACCAAAATGACATAAAACGAAAAGGCAGTATTAACTACCTCTGAATTTTAGACTCGGCCACCATGCCACATTGTCTGAGTTCTCGCCCGAAGTTGGAATTACTGATGAGCTAAATGTTTGTGATGCGCCCATTTACAGCCGCTGCCTGCGGCCCTCTATCCCGCCGGCCTGAGGATCTCACTCCTGGCAAGTAGCAGAATTGCACAAACAGAGTGAGCCTTCCGAAGAGGACTTGCGGCTCCAAACATCCTCCAGGGCCTGGACAAAGAATATTATATGCGTGTGTGTGTGTATGTGGATTATGTTTGTATTACATTGTGTGGACCAAATGTTCCTCACAATGTAATAAAAACCTGTTATTTTGACATTGTGCAGACCATTTTCATGTCCCAGCAAAGATCTGTGAATGTAATCAAAAAATTAAAAATGCCAAAAGTCTCGTATTTTGTCTGGTTACTTGTGGTTAAGCTTGGGACTGGGTAGGGCTTAAGGTTAGGACTGGGTAGGGCTTAAGGTTAGGGCTGGGTGGGGGTTAGGGTTAGGACTGGGTAGGGTTAGGGTTAGGACTGGGTAGGGGTTAAGGTTTTGCCCGTATATGTGAATGGATAGTCCTTGGAATAACAGGAAATGGGGCACAAGTGTGTGTCCAAGTTCACTAGAAAGCCCCAATAAGGGTTTTTTTCTGCTGGCTGCATAGCTGCAGCACTGAGCTCCGGTGCTTATGGCTGCACTGTCAAACATAATCCATTAGAGCCACAACCCGCAGTAGCACGTTCCAAGTTATACAAACAATAAAGGCACTTCAGTTGACCGAGCAGAGCAAAATCGATTGTGCAAAAATAGGATGAAGAATCAGCCCTGACTGCATTTCCACATGCTGCATTTTAAACACGGGAAACGTTGTTCTGCTTAGGTGACAGCTATGCATGCATGCAAAAAAAGCTATGCTTCATCAATGCATGACACTGTAGAAATCTCATAATTTTAAGGGTAAAATGCTTTATCATATGCAATGCTACAGTACAAACTGAATTTCTTATTTCCTGCACACATTAATGCAGACACAGGTTAATTATGAGCCAATATAGCTGTTCTCAAGCAGTACTGTTTGCATGATTATAATAGTGATGTCATAACTGTCAAATGGTGTCAGCTCTCAGAGGGAATCCGAGGCCAGTTCCCAGAATGCACTGGTCAAAGGAACATTCCAAACCATGACAATAAACCAGCTTTTCATGGGCAGCACTTAAGATATGTGCTTAATGCTGTGTTCCATTTCAACCCGGAAATTCTAAGGTCCTAGTCCGAAATTTCAACTAGAGCGCCCCCTGGAAGTCGGAGGAATTGACACAACCCCAAACTCAAAATTCAAGATGGTTGCAACATTTATCAACAGAAGTTGCAGCTCTAGTTTTATATTGTTCAATAGCAGTTACTTCTTATTTGTAGCTCATTAAATCAGTCGTACACACAATACTGTCCAATATATCTATGGACGTGTTGCTACGGAGTTTTATGCATGAAGCACCGTGCAATGTGCTGTTATCAACTGATATTGCTAACAATAGCTAACAATTAACAAGGCAGAAACTGGATTTCATGCTTAGCTGGATTATTTGTTGGATTTAAGGTAATCCGGGCTAAATGTAAGTGAACCAAGATAAAACCCATTAAACTGAGGTACCTTAAATCCAACAAGTTATCCGGCTATGCAAGAAATCTTTTTGAAACGGGTCCCTGGTATTGTTAAATGGCTTTCTGACTTGTACTGTAACGCTGCTAACATCATTCCCTGCTCCGAGTTCCAACCTCTGAGGTAAATGAAACACAGCACAACTCTTGCAAAATAAGTCAAATAACTATCATACTGTGTTTTTAATATACATTTTGTAGTCGACAACTGGAATTATTTTGTTGTGGAGATACTGGTGTAACACCAGTTCGGAGGAGACGAACATGCAGTGTGCCGATTCATTACCTTGCCTGTGTCAATACAGAAACACATTATCATAAGTGATTTACAAAAGTTATCACAAATGATAAGATATATTTCCAGATATATCTTAATGAAGCATATTCATATATGTAATGAGGTGTATGGCACCTACCGTTATCAGTAATATTTTGCATTAATGCTTTCCTCAGCTTGTGTTCACATGTATTTCTTTAAAGGCAGCTTTAGGAGTTCACCAGGGTGGTGTCTGGGCAGTATACAAAAGCATCACCCCACCCCTACCTATGCATCCATGAGCAATAAGGTCATGGAAGCCCCGCCCCCTGAGAGCTGTCCTTATGGCGTGCAGGACAATGAGGGAGGCCCAGCCTTCCTCCCAGAGGCCTGAGATCCAGCACATTTCCTGCTGCTACATGACAGGACAGAAAAGGCTGTCAGTCTTCCAGCTTACAGTACATGAGCTTCTCCAGATGGAGCAAATGGAGCCCTCTGCCAATGAAATGACAGCACAGTGGGTGAGTGACAGGTATGAGATTAATGGCAGGTATGAGGTGAGCTCCGCTGGGACTCAGCTATGGGCTGGTCTGGGCTCAGCTATGTGGTGATGTCATTGTCAAACTTTTTAGCTGTTTCTAGCTTGGTGTAATTTTGCCCTTGTCTGCATCATTCAGTAAACAATTTAGCAAGAGCTTTCAGAGAAGTGTTTAGAGGAAAAAAAAAAGTTCAGAAAAGGCCTGTGCTTTTTTATTTTTTCAAAACTGTAAAACGTTGCTGACTATTCAACGATAGACAGTAACACGGCGACTGTCTAATTCGACTGTCTGAGAAACCAATTTGTCCGGCAGCCATGCCTGCCTGTTCCAATTAAATACTGCAGACCCAGCAAGTCGCTTTTGTGTTTTTGCAAGAAGCCTAACAAGACACTTGCAGTCAGAGAATTGTCCAGTCTTCCCTGGTTCGTTCTATTAAGTCCTCATTTGTGCCACTTTTCTGGGAATGCGACTCCTAATGCCGTAGTGTCCTGGAAGTGCCCCGGATGTTTTCATCGCTGCTTTCAGCAAAAATACTAAGCATGGGGAAATGGAGGGGGGGTTTGGAGCAGGTTGATCAGCAGGGGTTTAGAACCACAGTTGCTTGACAGATAAACCCACTTGTTTGGGCTAAAGCTAAAACGGAAAAGCTCATTTCTGTCCACAAAAGCCCAGGTACAAAGAGACGGAAGGAAAGCAAGTAATTATCTGGATGGCATGAGAGCTCTTGTGTAGTATGTGGCTGTAGCAAATCCCTACATCTACAGCTGTCACCAGGACATCGGGAGCCTGCTGAAGGGATTTTAATAAGATTAAAAGGAGTACTGATGAGTAACTTTGGTCCAAATAAATCCTGTGACACAAGCAGCAGTCAGAATACAAGCTAAAACAAACACATCTGAGGAGAGCTTCATAACTGGGTTGGCATTACCAATGATGGCTGTATCTAATTGTTCTGGCTTAAAGGTTTTTATGTCTATTTTGCCTATGCATTAAAAGCCATTGTCCCTTGATGGAAAAGTTTCAATTTGCCCTAGTACTGTAGATGTCAGAGGAAAAGAAATTATTAAAAAACACCAGTGATTTTCCTCTGGTAGTTCGCTAGTTATTGGAATTCAGCCCTGAATTCTTCCTTTGTGGCCTTCAGTTACATGTGTTTGATTTCAATATTGCATAATTTAATTCCTACACCAGCATGGATGTGAAAGTCCATTCTGCTCCTTCCCTGGCAGCCAAGAAGAAGAATCTTATGACTTTTGAGTGGTTTTTCAGCCACATATCGTCCAGTGCCTGTTCTGACCGAGACCGAGACACAAACAGCTGCCTTTTCGTTATTTCATCTCATCTTCTCACAGGACCTACAGCACCAGTCAAAAGTCTGGACACATCTACAGTCATTTGTTTTTCAACAAGATAATGACCCTCAGCACACCTTGAGCTTATGTAAGTACAGACGCTCCTGTACTTACGACTGAGATACGTTCTGCACGGCTGTTCGTAACTTGAAATGTGACATTATTCAACATCATTTTACCATGGTACCATGTACCAAGAACTAGGATACTGGGAGTACGCACGCTACGCTGCTGCACGGCGAGAGTAGCGGTCAGAAATCGTACTACCCGGAATTGCCACGCAGAAAAAAAAATGGATGTTGCAGACAGGAAACGGGAGCCCAATGAACACAATTTGGACTTACAGTCCTCTTCGTTCGTATGTCTGAAAGTTCGTATGTTGAAAGTTCATTAGTAGAGGAGCATCTGTACTGTATTATCCTGTGAATAAGCAAAGAGATGGAGTGATAGATGACCTGGCCCCCACAGCCCCCCGACCTAAACCCTTCAGAGCTGGTTTGGGAGTCAAAGAGAAAGACCAAGGGATCCAACCAGTACCCAGAACTTGTGGAAACTCCTTCAGGGCTGTTGGAGAAGCATCCCAGGTGGCTACATGTGGAAGCTGGTTGTAAGAATGCTGAGTCTGCAATGCTGCCATTGAAGCAAAAGGGGTTAAAAAATCTGTCTAAAATCTGAGAAAATTTTGAGATCTTGGTTGTTGCAATATCTGATATGTATTACTTCATTGCCTGAAGACCTTTTACTATAAGATGAATAACACAGCTAAGATAGAGATGAATGCAGGTGTGTGCAGACCTTTAACTGCCACTGTCTCTCGTGGCTGACCAGCTCTTCAGAAAGAGTCACCTACTTACTGTACCTACCCCAAGTGGATCGCTGTCTCGCATTGCTCACCGGCAATCATTTTGTTTTAGCAGATGCTTCACAACATGTATCGTAAGCAAATAACAACATTGTGGTTCCATTATTGAACCCTAAATTGTACCTGTTACCTTCAGGCATGTTCCCCAGATCTCTCTAGCGCTCATTCCCTGGCTCTCTGTGTTTTTACCTCATTGCTCATACACAGGACCTTCACAACATCCAATTATCAATGCAATAAACCTGCATTATATATATCAGCTGTTAAATGGAAACAAAACTCCCCCCTTCTCATACACCAGCCATCATGGTACAAGTCTGTCCCCTCTACCTTATACCACACATCAAATATGAATCCATATATTGACGTCCAGTGAAATTTAATCTTCCTCCCAGCTTCCAATTCCACAGGTACCAGTTGGAATCGTATGAATTAACTCCGCATTGACAAGTCAGGAATTCGTTTTTATTCATAACTGAGCATGCAGAGTTGCCATGGATACAGAAGGAGAGAAAAATTCAGAAGTGGTGACTGTGAGACAACTACTGCATCCGAGACGATCTCTATTCATTTTTGTTGCTTCTGTGAGAAGATGATATACCCATCCTTCTGGTGAATAGCACACGTAGAAAAGGGCACAGAGGATCATACTTTTACCCATAATCCTCTTGTGAGGAATTAAAATGTATTTGGAAATTCAAGCTTTCATCAAAAAAAAAACAACTTTGTCAATCTATAAAAGAAAATAGGTTGATTTGTGGAAAATTGCTGGGTGAAAAATGGTATGTAATTTTTTGTACTGCCTTGCATTAAGATCATGGTTAAACTGGTTTCTGATGTAACTGCAGTCGACCAGATCGGCTAAGCAGTGGCAGCCAGCTCTACAGTAGCATAATTACCAAACGGAGCCCAGGCTTATTCCAACCCACCGAAAAAAACAAGTCACACTCTTGAAATGGATACAGTCCACACTGTCTGGGTAACAGGCTCCCCACACACCAGCCAAGCCAGGCGTCTTTCATGTAGCTCTCTGTAAAAAAAACTGCTCACATGCAATTATTTTTACATTTTCTGGACAAGTGCTTGCCTGTTCATGTTGGCTAATTTTGCGTGCCGAGATTCAGGATTCTCCAGACCTCGACTCACTGCTTTATTAAGCTTGTTACCTACAAAGCGAACCTTCTGGATCTGAGCCCCTGGAAGCAGACAGTTCTATAGGCTGCTGGAGGAGTCTAGGGGTCTTCTGGACCCCAGCATGGGGTTTATGTGCCACTGGCCACTGCAGGGACTCATGTGCTCTTCATAGGGTTTGACAAGCGCAGTGCTACATGGAGCTAGTTTGTGGCTCTGGCTCTGTACGGAGACTGGCTACAGCAGTGCTACCTTAGATAAATGAGTATATTAATGGTTACCCCCCCCCCCACCATGGCTGATGATGGCATCAGTGGTTATGGGCTTTCTCATTAGCACCCCCAGTAAATGGCAGCGTGTCTGAGCGTGGTGTCAGTCCCCTTGTAAGGGGTTTTAAGCAGTGTGGTTCTCACTGCGTCCCTGAAGGCTCCCATCTGCTGCGCTCAACAGTCCTTCCTAAAACATCCAAAGAAATGGCTGACAGTAGCAGACAGTTTTAGTTCCCCCGAGCCCCCAGAAGATGGTCCTTGATATACAGCCCTCTTTCTTAGCCGCGTGCTTAGGAATTTTACGAGTGTCGTCAGTGAAACTCCCGTAATTATTCAGTTTTGAGATTCCGGTTCTTTTTTTTTTTTTTTTTACATTAGGCCAGTTATTTGATTGCCTGTTACTCAGCAATGCGTAGCTCGCATGATCTCCCTGCACTTTCTCCGGGGGACTCTGCTTTCCCCTCACTGCGCAAGATACGCAGTTAGGCTGACTGGTGTCTATAAATCACTCGGATCTCGTGTGTGAGTGTGTGTGGTGGCTGTGATGGTATACCCAGGGTATACCCCTGCCTCGTGCCCGATGCCACGTGGGATGGGCTAGGCATGCAGAAGGATGACGGATGGATGAACAGACATTTGTTGTCCATTGACAAGAAGAGGATCCGATCTATAGTTAAAAGAAGCAATAATATTCAGTGCTGCGTTCTCATCAGATCATGCAGTTCTGACAATAGGCGATTAGAATAGGCTCATTTACTGTATATTTTTATACAAATAATAAATAGTCTACAGATCCGGACAAAGCCCCACATGATCCTTCCTATCTAGGGGCTAAATTAAGCAGCTGTAGGAATTAGTTGTCAGTCGGTTGAGCAATTAGTGCCACTTACCAGGAACCCTGGAATTAAATGTTGGATCAACTTGACTGCTGGGAGGGGGTGGAGTGGGCAGTAGGGGGAAGGGAAGCTCTCCAGCAGGCTGAAAGTGGCAGCTCTGTGGGCTTCCGTGCTGGAGGAGATATGGGGCCGAAAAACCGGGATCCAGGACAAGGACTCGCTGACCTCTGCTGGCCTGGAGGACTGCCGCCCACTAGCGTACGAGGTTGGGCAGAAGCAAGCAGCCAGAACAGGGAACAGGAACCTGGACCCGTGAGCGAATCGGTCCCTGCTGTTTTAGCCTCAAGCGTAATAAGCTAACCCTAATCGCTCCGATGGGAAAATCCAGCTCCAAGCTGTGTGGGCTGTGTCGGATGAGCGAATCTGCCAAGAGACCGTGTGACCGCGAGGAAGTCGAGCGGGGGGAGGCCAGTAACGGACGAGCGCTCAACGCCAAGCAACGTGACCGGCTCCCAGGGTGGTCGCTGGCAGAAGAGCGGCTTGATTTAGTGCCCAGGAAGAGCGTTTAAAATTTGGTACGTTTATTTAGGCAGGCTAAGCAGCACACGGCTATATGAGCACCCGCGAGGGGAGGCGCGCATGGCAGATGGATACAGCAAGCAGCCCAAAGCAGGCTTTGCCCTACACGCATAGTGCACACGAGTGACATACCGCAGTCCGCCCCTGGACACAGCCATCCGTAAAACAGGCCTGCGTCAGGTCCTTGTACCACACAGGCCCGTCCTGGGTCAGCTCCCTGTACCATGTAGGCCCGTCCTGGGTCAGATCCCTGTACCACACAGGCCCGTCCTCGGTCAGATCCCTGTACCACACAGGCCCATCCTCGGTCAGCTCCCTGTACCACACAGGCCCGTCCTGGGTCAGATCCCTGTACCACACAGGCCCGTCCTGGGTCAGATCCCTGTACCACACAGGCCCGCCCTGGGTCAGATCCCTGTACCACACAGGCCCGTCCTGGGTCAGGTCCCTGTACCACACAGGCCCGTCCTGGGTCAGCTCCCTGTACCACACAGGCCCGTCCTGGGTCAGGTCCCTGTACCACACAGGCCCGTCCTCGGTCAGCTCCCTGTACCACACAGGCCCGTCCTGGGTCAGATCCCTGTACCACACAGGCCCGTCCTGGGTCAGATCCCTGTACCACACAGGCCCGCCCTGGGTCAGATCCCTGTACCACACAGGCCCGTCCTGGGTCAGGTCCCTGTACCACACAGGCCTCTACTTGACTGCCTGTCTCTGGGCCCAATCTCCTCCTTTCTTTTAGGGCTTCTGTGTGCCAGGTGGGTCTTTGTCCTCACAGGAGCTGGGTGGAGTAGGTGCAAATGAGAGTGAGTGAACGGTAAAGGAGATAAAGTGGAAGAGTGCATGAGAGATATACTGAACACAAAATATTACAATAAATGCACTTCAAAACTCATTTAGCTGCATTGAAACAGCTCTGTGCCTTGCTAGAGCAGAGATTTAATGTCCTTATCCAATAGAATTTTATTAATTGGAAAGTTGTTAGATATTTATAGGCATTATTGATATTTACCCATGTTGGTTGTGATCCAGGAAGGGTTTTACTTTCGCAAATGTAGCCAAAGATAATTTAACTCAACTACAAAGGGGAAGGCTCTCTGATGCCAACTGTTTGCTAATTGCTTTTGCTTGTTATGTGCTATTCATTCACCTCTAGGTTCTCCAGTTGGCCATTGCCAGTGGTTCTCCAGTTGGTGTTTATCAGTTGTTTCCCAGTTCACCAATGTCAGTGGTTTTCCAGCTGGCCTTTATCAGTATTTTCCTAGTTGGCCCTTGCCAGTGGTTCGACAGTTGGCCATTGCCAGTGGTTCTCCAGTTCACCCTTATCAGTTGTTTCCCAGTTCGCTAATGCCAGTGGTTTTCCAGCTGGCCTTTATCAGTATTTTCCTAGTTTGTCCTTGCCATTGGTTCTCCAGTTGGCCCTTATCAGTAGTTTCCAAGTTGAACCTTATCAGTAATTTCCCAGTTGGCCCTTATCAGTAATTTCCCAGTTGGCCCTTATCAGTAATTTCCCAGTTGGCCCTTTTCAGTAATTTCCCAGTTGGCCCATATCAGTAGTTTCCCAGTTGGCCCTTATCAGTAATTTCCCAGTTGGCCCTTATCAGTAGTTTCCCAGTTGGCCCTTATCAGTAGTTTCCCAGTTGAACCTTATCAGTAGTTTCCCAGTTGAACCTTATCAGTAGTTTCCCAGTTGGCCCTTATCAGTAGTTTCCAAGTTGAACCTTATCAGTAATTTCCCAGTTGGCCCTTGCCATTGGTTCTCCAGTTGGCCCATATCAGTAGTTTCCCAGTTGAACCTTATCAGTAGTTTCCCAGTTGGCCCTTATCAGTAATTTCCCAGTTGGCCCTTATCAGTAATTTCCCAGTTGGCCCTTATCAGTAGTTTCCCAGTTGAACCTTATCAGTAGTTTCCCAGTTGGCCCTTATCAGTAGTTTCCAAGTTGAACCTTATCAGTAATTTCCCAGTTGGCCCTTATCAGTAGTTTCCCAGTTGGCCCTTATCAGTAGTTTCCCAGTTGGCCCTTATCAGTAATTTCCCAGTTGGCCCTTATCAGTAGTTTCCAAGTTGAACCTTATCAGTAATTTCCCAGTTGGCCCTTATCAGTAGTTTCCAAGTTGAACCTTATCAGTAGTTTCCCAGTTGGCCCTTATCAGTAGTTTCCCAGTTGGCCCTTATCAGTAGTTTCCCAGTTGGCCCTTATCAGTAGTTTCCCAGTTGGCCCTTGCCATTGGTTCTCCAGTTGGCCCATATCAGTAGTTTCCCAGTTGAACCTTATCAGTAGTTTCCCAGTTGGCCCTTATCAGTAATTTCCCAGTTGGCCCTTATCAGTAGTTTCCCAGTTGGCCCTTATCAGTAGTTTCCCAGTTGGCCCTTATCAGTAGTTTCCAAGTTGAACCTTATCAGTAGTTTCCAAGTTGAACCTTATCAGTAGTTTCCCAGTTGGCCCTTATCAGTAGTTTCTAAGTTGAACCTTATCAGTAGTTTCCCAGTTGGCCCTTTTCAGTAATTTCCCAGTTGGCCCATATCAGTAGTTTCCCAGTTGGCCCTTATCAGTAATTTCCCAGTTGGCCCTTATCAGTAGTTTCCCAGTTGAACCTTATCAGTAGTTTCCCAGTTGAACCTTATCAGTAGTTTCCCAGTTGGCCCTTATCAGTAGTTTCCAAGTTGAACCTTATCAGTAATTTCCCAGTTGGCCCTTGCCATTGGTTCTCCAGTTGGCCCATATCAGTAGTTTCCCAGTTGAACCTTATCAGTAGTTTCCCAGTTGGCCCTTATCAGTAATTTCCCAGTTGGCCCTTATCAGTAATTTCCCAGTTGGCCCTTATCAGTAGTTTCCCAGTTGAACCTTATCAGTAGTTTCCCAGTTGGCCCTTATCAGTAGTTTCCAAGTTGAACCTTATCAGTAATTTCCCAGTTGGCCCTTATCAGTAGTTTCCCAGTTGGCCCTTATCAGTAGTTTCCCAGTTGGCCCTTATCAGTAATTTCCCAGTTGGCCCTTATCAGTAGTTTCCAAGTTGAACCTTATCAGTAATTTCCCAGTTGGCCCTTATCAGTAGTTTCCAAGTTGAACCTTATCAGTAGTTTCCCAGTTGGCCCTTATCAGTAGTTTCCCAGTTGGCCCTTATCAGTAGTTTCCCAGTTGGCCCTTATCAGTAGTTTCCCAGTTGGCCCTTGCCATTGGTTCTCCAGTTGGCCCATATCAGTAGTTTCCCAGTTGAACCTTATCAGTAGTTTCCCAGTTGGCCCTTATCAGTAATTTCCCAGTTGGCCCTTATCAGTAGTTTCCCAGTTGGCCCTTATCAGTAGTTTCCCAGTTGGCCCTTATCAGTAGTTTCCAAGTTGAACCTTATCAGTAGTTTCCAAGTTGAACCTTATCAGTAGTTTCCCAGTTGGCCCTTATCAGTAGTTTCTAAGTTGAACCTTATCAGTAGTTTCCCAGTTGGCCCTTATCAGTAATTTTTAAGTTGAACCTTATCAGTAGTTTCCAAGTTGAACCTTATCAGTAGTTTCCCAGTTGGCCCTTATCAGTAGTTTCTAAGTTGAACCTTATCAATAATTTCCCAATTGGCCCTTATCAGTAGTTTCCCAGTTGGCCCTTGCCATTGGTTCTCCAGTTGGCCCATATCAGTAGTTTCCCAGTTGAACCTTATCAGTAGTTTCCCAGTTGGCCCTTATCAGTAGTTTCTAAGTTGAACCTGATCAGTAGTTTCCCAGTTGGCCCTTATCAGTAATTTCTAAGTTGAACCTTATCAGTAGTTTCCCAGTTGGCCCTTATCAGTAGTTTCTAAGTTGAACCTTATCAGTAGTTTCCCAGTTGGCCCTTATCAGTAGTTTCCCAGTTGAACCTTATCAGTAGTTTCCCAGTTGGCCCTTATCAGTAATTTCCCAGTTGGCCCTTATCAGTAGTTTCCCAGTTGGCCCTTATCAGTAGTTTCCCAGTTGGCCCTTATCAGTAGTTTTCAAGTTGAACCTTATCAGTAGTTTCCCAGTTGGCCCTTATCAGTAATTTCCCAGTTGGCCCTTATCAGTAGTTTCCCAGTTGGCCCTTATCAGTAGTTTCCCAGTTGGCCCTTGCCATTGGTTCTCCAGTTGAACCTTATCAGTAATTTCCCAGTTGGCCCTTATCAGTAGTTTCCCAGTTGGCCCTTATCAGTAGTTTCCCAGTTGGCCCTTGCCATTGGTTCTCCAGTTGTACCTTATCAGTAGTTTCTAAGTTGAACCTTATCAGTAGTTTCCCAGTTGGCCCTTGCCATTGGTTCTCCAGTTGGCCCATATCAGTAGTTTTCCAGTTGGCCCTTATCAGTAGTTTCCCAGTTGGCCCTTGCCATTGGTTCTCCAGTTGAACCTTATCAGTAGTTTCTAAGTTGAACCTTATCAGTAGTTTCCCAGTTGGCCCTTATCAGTAGTTTCTAAGTTGAACCTTATCAGTAGTTTCCCAGTTGGCCCTTGCCATTGGTTCTCCAGTTGAACCTTATCAGTAGTTTCCCAGTTGGCCCTTGCCATTGGTTCTCCAGTTGGCCCTTATCAATAGTTTCCCAGTTGGCCCTTGCCATTGGTTCTCCAGTTGGCCTTTATCAATAGTTTCCCAGTTGGCCCTTGCCATTGGTTCTCCAGTTGGCCTTTATCAATAGTTTCCCAGTTGGCCCTTGCAATTGGTTCTCCAGTTGGTCCTTATCAGTAGTTTCCCAGTTGGCCCTTGCCAGTGCTGCCCTACAAAGGAAAAACACAGTAACTCTGCTGACACTGAAACTGAGAAAAGAGTTTTTTTTTGCTGTTCTCTCATACGTGTAGTAGGTAGACAAATGGTTGTGAGAGCCTAAGAGAAGCCATTTCAGTAATAACTCAATTGTGATATAATATGCCGTTATGGTTTTTTTCCTGTGTGCTGTGTTTAGCAGCTGATCATGACTGCACTTGCCTTCACGTCGCTCGTAATCTGCCCTATTAATAATAATTTGACATGACGTGTTCTTGTCTGCATCCCGTGTTTGTGACTCTGTGTGGCCTCCAGAGAAGATACCAACTGCCAACTTGGGCCCAGTGTGGAGCCATTGACCTACAGTATCACAGCCACCCGCTAACACAGAAAATCCTCTTCAGCGATGCCTTCATGACAATGGAGGAGCACGTCTCTGAGGTGGGGGTCTGGCTTATGGTTTAAACACAACTACACGGAGAGCTCAAAAAACAAAACTGGCCTTTCGCACCTTCTCGCAGAGTCATGGGCACAGCGATTCATATTAGCATGGGGAAGTCGGCAGAGTCGCAGAGTCATGGGCACAGCGATTCATATTAGCATGGGGAAGTCGGCAGAGCTGCACGGCTTTCAGGGCGAGCAGACATATCAAAAAGGCGGAGATGCGGACACATGAATGCCAAGGGGCAACATATTTCATCCAAAGTGCTCTTGTATTTTCCTGCTGCTACAGGGACATTCCGTTTCCGAGGTCTTCATACATCACGCGGCAGATTCAGAGGTAGCGGCTGAATTACTCAGGTGCTTTATAAAGGAGACGTCCCCCCCACTGTCGATCCCCAGGAAATATCGGCACGTTCTGGAACTTGGCCAAATTAAACAAAATAAATAAACAAATAGGGGGAAATCAAACTGGAGCAGGACTTTAACAGCTTTGAGCCCGGCTGCAAATGATACGGTGGCTCAGATCGTCGCATCTCCTGCGCAGCTCGCTGGTCCAGCAGTCTCAGAGACGCACAACACAAATAAAAAACTAATCAGTTAATCGGCCGTATAATTAACCATACATTATCTTATTAAATACCAAATCTATCTGCAACTCTCGTCCGTGGCTTTTGGGGCAGGTTTGGGTTGTGGAGATGGCAGATGCTGTAATAATGACAGTGAAACCTGCTTTGAAGACCCCTGACGTAGACGCAGACATGTTTGTGCTGCCGTGCTGCAAATTGAATTCATGTTCCGTACCATGACTAGCAACTAGTGTGGTCTTGGTTGGACGACGCCGTTGAGTACTTTCCTATATAATAATGTGCAAAGTATAACTAGAGTGCAGGACTTTTTCTATGTCCTTGACAACATCAGACCCTCTAGCTCCTCCGCAGTTTAGCAATGTCTTGATGCCGCTGACAGATTGCGGCGAAATATCTCTGTCAACCGACCCACCTCAGTGAATGTGTCATGATTTCAGGCTCTTTCCTGGCATTTGAAAACATCTATGGACTGTGGTCTTCAGAGATTCTGCTCATTACAGACAGAGCATAAGCATGACTGAGCCCTAGGCAAACCTCCCCCCGATACATGGTGGTATAAACCGCTCATTTGCCACTAAATGGACTCTTCCACTTCAAAAATAACTGTGGTCCTCAATATTACTAGCAAATTATGAGCCAGTGATTTACTGAAGGTGACAGAATCACAGTACTGTAAGCAAGTGGACAAAAATGCTGTAGTTCAGGCATTGCCATGCTCTGTCATTCTGTTCCACTGCCTCCCCTCCTCAGTAAGTGGTAGAGGCCCCATAGAGAGCTACCTATCGAAATATGCGACCTAATCTGCCTCTGACCCCATCAAATGCACTTCAGAGAACACCAATCAAAACAAGAACCTCATCAAAATGTCTCTAACTAATTATCCCCCATGTTTAGCATCAAACTTTCTGCTGTTGATCTATTACCAACGAAATTACTTAAACATCACTTAAGCATACATTTACCCTTCCGGGACCTTCTGTTACATAATTGTTAGCTGAGACAAACAACAGAGATGAACAGAAGCTTACAAAGACCAAACGTAACCCAACGAGCACCCTGATGCAGGTACCTGGGTGTTTCTGTATTTATGGCCCAGTGATAATAGGCAGCGATGATGAGCGATGTAGACCAAGCTTTGAAAAGTTATGACTTTGCACCTTTGCAATATTACAGTACAGAGGCAGAATTAATACTCTTCATAGCTAGGAGGTTACAGCAAGTTCTGTCCCCGCTGGCTTGTGATCCTTTAAGAGGCATTAGAGCATTCAGATGCGGGTGACACGGTGGATTCCTAATCTGCGTGGAGACCGTTCGACTTGATGGACAGAGTGTCAAAAAAGAGAGGGTTTAGCGCTGCCCTGAATGGCAGATAGAATGGCACACCGCTGCCTCTGAATTGCACCTTGATGTGGTCTTAACATGGCCTGAGAATCGCGTATCATTTGGAGAGAAGTGCTGTACATCAAGACAGCCATTTACATTCCAGTAATGCTGAAGCTGAGTGATTCCCGGGAGAGATCTCTGCCAAAGAGGACCTACAGAACCAAGCTTGAACAGTTTTATTAAAATACTATACTCCTTTGAAGTCTTTGTAGCATGACTTCAAGAAATATTAGTGCATAGAAGACAGTGAAATGTGCTTCTCTTCTGTGAAAGTGTTTCAGGGCTATTGACTGAGGGGGCGTGGGCGGTGATGGGGGTTGGTGCAGGCATCATCCTCACGATGTCAACCTCGCCCTTGAGAGAAATGCTAAGTGATGAGATGTCCTCAGACAGAGCGTGGCAGCAGTGTCAGGTTTGAGTACCACATGGCTCGACTTTACATTCACCAACAGAGAATTCCTGAAAGTGTGGGCTAACTCACCAGACAGCCTGGTGGTTTGTTCCTGTCATTTAAAACGATGAGGATTTTGCGAGGGAAAAATTCCAGGAGTGAACAGTGGGGTGGAGAAGTGCTGTTGAAATTCCACTTTGCGGGCACAAGATGGAGTTGGAACAGAGTAAAGATTATGCTAGTAAGAGATAAACCTTTTGCCAGTACGAGATGACCCTCATGCCAGTACGAGATGACCCTCATGCCAGTATGAGATAACCATTATGCCAGTATGAGATAACCCTTTTGCCAGTACGAGATGACCATTATGCCAGTACGAGATAACCCTTTTGCCAGTACGAGATGACCCTCATGCCAGTATGAAATGACCCTTATGCCAGTATGAGATAACCATTACGCCAGTACGAGATAAACCTTTTGCCAGTATGAGATAACCATTATGCCAGTATGAGATGGCCATTTGTACATTTACCAGTACAGGTACACTGGAATTCTTTAGTTGTCACAAATCCCATTTTGCTCTTTTGTGGCAAAGCTTGGAGTCTGAGCAGAGGGTCAGGGCCACCTACTCGCCCGCAGTGTTTTGTGGGTTAAGAGCCTTTGCTCAAGGGCTCAGTGGAATGTGGTTCTTCTACCGAACAAGGAATGTACAGATTTATAATAAACACTGTGGCCAAGACATGATAAATAAATACAGACCTACAATTATCTGCTGCTTCCTCCTGAAAATGACTATGCGCCCCCCCCCAGATATCCTTTGAGAATGCATGTACTCTCTCGTTTCCCATTTTAGCCTTCTGCCTGCCCGTCTAGGTCGCATAAATTATTACCTGGCCTTGTCCGACGTATTCGGAGGAGAGCAGAATGCAATTCGCAATAATTTACATGGTGTGCTACTGTAGCAGGAGAAAACGACCTTCAAGGCTGAAATAGTGGGTCACATTTCGCTCGTTTGCCTCTGCATTTCTGCAGAGACACTTTGGGATGATCACACAGTTTCAGGCCACACCCTCTGGTGGGGGTGGCGCACAGACCCCAAAGTCAGGGATGGGACAATGGATGAGGAACGACAACCGGTCCGAGGGATCAACACTGGCTGGGTGGTGTGAAAGCACTGAGAGAAGAAGGAAAATAATCCAGAGAGATTTTAGAGTTTCAAGTGAAATTCATTCATCTAAAACCAAACGCTGTTCAGCCAAATATTAGTTGAAATACTAGAAGTCGTGGCCATAAGTGGAAATTAGTGGGAGAACATTTAAAAATGAATTTGAAGAAGTACTTCTTTACACAGCGTGTAGTTAGAGTATGGAATAGTCTTCCTGCTAGTGTAGCACAAGCTAAAACCCTGGGTTCCTTTAAAACAGAGCTATAAGATTTTAACAACTCTGAGCTATTAGTTAAGTTCTCCCCAAACGAGATTGATGGGCCGAATGGCCTCCTCTTGTTTGTAAATTTCTTATGTTCTTATGTTCAAAATTTGGAATACTGATCTAAAGCAGCTTTGATCGCTGGTCCTGCAGCCCTGGGTGAGGTCTCCAGTCCATCCGAGCACTTAAGCACTTAGTTGTACTCAAATTTCATGTTAATTTCGTGTTGCTGAGGATGTTGAAGCAGATCTGAAAGGCCTGCACACACTAAGACCACTTGGAAACTTCACGATCCATCAATAATCAGAACAATTAAAACAGTCGTAAACAATTCATAATGTCACGAGGAGGTACTGCCTGCTTCTCTGATAGCTACAGAAGTCTGTGGATAGGAATGTAAGCGGGATGCCATGACCTTCTATTCCACTACACTGCTTAGCTGACTTGTGTAACTTATACTGAGGAGAAGCTTTCAAACAGTTCACACTTAAAGCTCTAGATTGAAAGGCATGCATGCAGATTATCTTTTTGTCTGTAATGGTAGATGACGGCCAATTATTAAGAGCCCAGGAGCCCAAAAGCCACCATCACTGAGTCTAACTCACTGATACCTATCAGTACAGACATGAGGTTCTGGTTGGAAATGGATCAGCTGGCTCCAGGGCCAAACACAGGGGTGGAGCTGAAAGTTGGTGCCCCCACCCTGCTCACCCTCCACTGCAAAACATATCACTGACAAACTATTCGGTTGGCTGCTCTGTATGAATTATGGTCATCTCATGCCCCCTACCTTAAAAAAAATCCCTTGACTGGCTCTAAGGAGATGCCGTCGCTGTCTGAGCTCATGATTTTTCCTCCATGTGTCTAAACCCACCATTGAGCCACATCTAAACCATTATGGAGACCTTAGGTCATTCTTGCCGGCCGGCTCTCCGACGTGGCATGGGGAGATCCTTCACTGTGGGGGCTGGGCTGGCTGCTGAGCTCTTCAGTGTTCAGACAGGGGCTCTGCGTTTCATTTTGTATAACGAAAACTGTCTGGAACCATGTGAAAGGAGAAGAGAGAATCTCTGCATCTCTGCAGCTGAGCTTTGTTTCACGATTACGGCCCCAGCAAGTGTTTCCCTAACCCAGAGATGAAGCCATCTCTCTCGTCTGGAGCACCAGACATCACATCAAACTCCGCCTAAGTTTCTGGGGGAACTGCATGTGCCGTGAAGACTAACATGCCTCACTAAAAGTCCTGCTTTACTTTCACTGTTGGCTGTGAATGTGATAGGAATAGTTTGGGATAGAGTGTAACCAGCACATTCAGTCTGGGTTTGGTAAAGTTGCATTTTGGATTAAGTCAGTGTTACCTTATTTACCAACTGGTTTAATCCATTTAAATATCGACGTAATGATATGCTCACATAGTGCGCAGATTACAGACTGTGTGTCCTATAATTAAATTAGACTTCTCACGCTTTAATGTAAGTGTAATGCCTCCCAATCTATTAAAATTATTGTATAAAACTATCAGTGTTATTTCAGTTTTAAAGTAATACAGTTGTTCAGCATGTCTAAACAGATTATTATCACAAATGCCTCTTGGTAAAATAAAAAAAGTAATTAAATTTTGCCATGGAAATTGTAAGTCTGTTTCAGGCAAACAGGCAATTATGAAATGATTTGAAACATTGTGTGTAGCCAGCAGTGGTTCTTCAAGTGTATCTGACGCAACCTGCGTTCGCATAAAGGCTACGCAGGAACTCCTGTGAGGCTATCCCAGCATCCGCTGTGCAGTTCATGCAGAGTAGCGTTTCCCAGACTGGTCCTCGGGGACCCACAGACAGTCCATGTTTTTACCCGGGAGCTGGGAGGGAGCAAAAATGTGGACCGTCTGGTAGGGAGCACAGAGGGAGCAAAAACATGGAGCGATTGTGGGTCCCCGAGGTCTGAATTTGGGAAACACTGATGTAGAGAATGAGGACTGAGGAGAGAGTTGCGACATACTGTAGAGTACTGATGGGAACTACCACTCAAACCACACATTATGAAGGGGCCCCCTGTCATCCACAAACAGTCACTACAATAAATATTAAATAAATATTTGTTATATTTATTTAGCTAACCAGCTATTTAGATACAATCTTCTGAATGTTTGTTTGGTTTCTGAAACATCTGGAGGGGAGACAACAAATTTTTGAGTTGAGCACCAGAAACAAGTGGGCCCCTGGGTGGGGGGGCGCCTGCAGAAAGCCTCTAATGCATACCCTCAGGCATCCTTCACGGGCCTCGTGATGCTCCGCCCCCTCATGGGCAGAGAATCAGGGGATTGGTGTTGGCAGGGGAACTGATACTCATTGCACGTGTGTCCCGCCCACTCAGCGGCGGGCGCGAGGAGAGCCGGGCAGAGCAGCAGTGTGGGCGGGGCTTTGTGGGCTTTTAGTTTCACACGGTTGGGAAGCTGGGATGTATTGCACGTTGGACAGCGTGCTGGCTTAAGTGACAGCCAGAATCCGGCATAACCACCCTCGCCCATTAATCTGTGAAAATCCAATCCCTCCGGTCAGGCAATTCCTGTAGGTAATTCAGAACGGAGGGAAGGCTTGTGTACAGTGCTGGAAGTCGGCTGCGAGCCAGGGCAGTGCAGGCAGGTGTTTAGGGTCACGGCAGATCAACACGAGTACTTGTGCATCACGAATGACGGCAGGAGATCAGATGTCAAGCTGAGCCTTTGTGAGCCACGAGAGGCCGCGTTCGTGGCCATAGTTCACGAGTCACAGGAGAAGGCAGGCACTCAGGAAATCACAAAGTCTCCTTAGGCGTGGAGTGAGGAGGATAGGAAAGGAGCGGCCAAAGAACCAACCTGACGTCACACAAGAAACGCCAGCGGTCTTGATATTTAACGTTTACAGCACAGATTCCAGAGTGTAATTATGAGACACCCCCCAAATAATGAACAGCCGATAAATGAGACACCCCCCAAATAATGAACAGCCGATAAATGAGACACAAAGCCAACATCCCACCACAAGGCCAGCAAATAACTTGTCTGCCTCGCGGATCCCATGTTAACTGGGCATGCCCGCCCCCTCCAGCTGTGTAAATAAACCCTGCACCCCCGGCAAGCCTGTAACCCCCGCTCTCAGCTGGTTTGATGTCCTAATTAGAGGTCTTGGAATCAGTGAGAATCTGGACGACAGGTCTCATCTGAACATTCCTACGTGGCATAACACACACACAGCATGAAAGCAGAACACATCATGAAAATACCGTCATTGAAGCATGTTCCTGCACTGCACCCTCACCTACATGGACTGAGGGTTTGCATCCTACCTGTGCTCTGTGTGTGTTTGTGTCTGTGGGTGTATGTTCCATCTGCACTGAAAAAGGCGAAATCATACATGATTGAGTGAGCAGTAAGTTAATTTTTTTTTGCACAAACTGTGTAAAATGCAATTTAGCTGCATACAGGCTAGCAACAGGGAAAAGGCAGTTGAAAGCAGCCCTTCCATATCCGCCATGTTGGAAGACCGTTTATTTCCATGTAGGGCGATCAGTCAGACAATCAGAGAATGTGTTTAGTGGGATCAAATCAGGGATAAGCCCCGTGATGAATGGGGACCAATTAGAGCACTTTTAGAGTTTTCGTCTTCATAAGTATACGTTTTCAGTCATCCACACTGCAATGCTAAACCGGAATTCTTGTAAATATATATATATATATATATATATATATATATATATATATATATATATATATATATATATATATATATATATATATGTAAGTAGAAGTATAATAGTTTTTTTTTTTTTTTTGCCTATGCTTCATGTACAAGGTACTGACTAAGGACAAGGAGTGTGTCGAGTTCAGGAGAATGGGAGGGGAGTTAGGGGCCGAGACAAAGCGGGAGGAGGAAGGACAGCAAGGAAGAGGAGGGTCTAGACAATGCAGAGGAATCAAGAGAATCCGGCTCTCCAGACCTTCAGGGGGCTGCACTTTGGTAAACAAACCCAAACCCATCCTGCAGCTTCACTCCCCGCATCCATGCTTCCACACGCTTTATTTTCACTAAGCTGTGTCACTGTTTAATTCCTACTGTACTATTGCTGTATTTGCTGTACTTCATTACTGCTGTTGTGGGAGTTTTTCGCTCACCTGCTCTTACCAAGTTTCAAGTCACGTGACAAATAAAGTGATTCGATATGTTTTGATTTGACTTGGGGGAAAAAAATGAACAGGATTCTGAGGAGGACCTGAGCTATGAACAGTGTGGTCCGTTAGTGTTGAACATCACAAGCAAGTGGGGCTGGAATCGGCTCTTCTGTGAGGATAATCATCTTTCCCAGGTCCCATCAGGGGCCTTCGGTCTAATTAAGATGGATGATCTCGCGTTTCAAAACCACCCACAAGTCCAAATCCGCCGGGTATGGCGAGTTCGCTCAGCACCATTTGGGCAAAGCTACTTCAGAGAATTATTTAGTGGAGACATGCAGGCTGTTTGTTTTATTATGTTATTTTTCAGGAAATATCAACAGATACACCACCATCGTGAAGTCACAGAAAATCTTTATGAGCTCGTTGAAGGCAGGAAGCTTGATGGGAATTTGCGATGCTGCAGGCCCTGCGTCCATCAGCCAATTTCATTGGCTAACCTCCGACTACCTGACCTCCAAAGCAGGAAGAACGAAGAACTTCATACCGAGCAGAAGAGCTTAATTAAATGCAAATAATTCTCTTTAGATCACCAAACCAGCGAGTCATGAATGGCTTGACACGATGTTTATTCCACTGTTAAGGTTTTATGAATAATTCGATGCGATAAGTCTGCTTCTTTGGTGATGTCTTCAAGGCAAGAGCTGCAGATTGGCTCTTCTGGGTGGGATCTTCTGCTCCAGTTCCCAGAATAAATCGGAGGCAATGTCCCGCTTCTCTGAAAAGTCACAGAGCGGTAGCTGGCTGTTGCTATTTTCAGCATCAGTTCTGCATTACCGACTATTAAGGAATTGACAACTACAGCACATTAAGGAAATGTATTCTGAAGGCCTCCCGAGTCTAAATTAAAGATAAGCAGAAAATGAAAGATGAGAGATCAGTGGCTCTGCTTTTTATTTTAATATTAATTCTGTAACGCCGATGTCCTCCTCAAACACTTTAGAGCCATGGACACACAGTGAAATTTTTGATTGACACCTCAGTTTCCGGTGCAAGGGAAAGAGAAAAATGCGAAGGCTGAGACATATTTCACATGGCTACGCCTGTGACAGCTTTCTCAATATAAATGCTAGATACAGACTCTTTCAGCTATAGACCAGTCTGGGACACATTCGCCTGGTTTCCAGCACTACAGTGCCCATGCTGGTGCAGGTGCCAGCGCTTGGTGCCTTTTGAGAACTGCCCGCGTTTCCACCGATTTCAAAAAAGTACGCAACGGAAAAGTTAAAGTTTCACTTGCATTCCGTTTTTTTTAATTAATTCTGATCTGTTTCAGATTATAAGTTTTTAAGCTGCCGAACCAAAAGGAAAAGTTTTCAGAGTCTGACTCTTTGCTCTCTGCCTCTATTTCCTGTATCCACTTTCGTCTCCTTAAAGGCTCCCCCATCTGTCTGTGTTAGTTGTTTATTCTCACTCGGTGTTTTACCGCTGTCCTTTCACGGATCACACAATAAAAGGTTTGGATGCGATAGCCAGTCCCACTTTCGCTGACGTTATGGTGCCGAATTCTGAGACCAGCTTCTCTGTAGTGCCAAGCTGGAGGCGTTTTTTCTGGTACGGGGCCAATTTTTCGTGGTGGAAATGCTAGTTCCGGACTCAGAAAAAATCTAGCACCAGTTCCAGCACTATATTGGTGGAAACGAGATGTGCTGGAGCCATGGTCTGATCCTGGCAAAGCTGAGGTGGGCCAGTGCCCAGGGTGGTATCTTCTGAGGGGGCGCAGACCACCAGGGCCGCCCGGGCACAAAAAAGTTCAATTGAGCAATGAAGTTCGTCACCAGAGGAAAAACCTGCCTTGGGCACCTCATGAGCGTTAAGCAGCACTGGGGAGGGCAGACCAGTTTCTGTAGAGCATCAACTGTGAGAACTGCACAGAATCATGACCTCCTTCACTGCAGGAACCCGACACTGCAGCTGGTATCTTCTGATCAATCCTCTCCATCGTTATATCAGGCCTGCTCAAACCTCGAGCTCCTCACCCGCGAATAATGAATCAGACCCCTCTCTCCCCCCGACATCTGCAACTATAGTAGAGCCCCCACTTTGAAACCAAACCGGCCATTTTGAGTGTTTGCTTATTAGCAGCACAAGACAGATGAGATCGTGAAGGAGTCGTGGGACCAGATCATCTTTGCGGGGTCTGTGACGTCTGTCAGCTGACCTGTGAGGACACCTCCCTCAGCAAGAAAGCTCACGGGGGGGGGGGCAGGGCTACAGCGGAGATTCTGCACCTCAGTGTAGGATGTAGCACAGGGTCTGGTACTGGGGTCAGGAGGAAGAGGCCTGTACATTATTGTTGGTGATAACAACTCCATCCTGAACTTGAGTTCCTTCAAAAAGTTATGCCCCGAGGGTGACCACCTAATCCACGTCAGACCACCTGACCTTCAGCTTTTACAAACTATTCCTGTGCTCCTGTGATTGGCTAATTAGTTCAGTTCTCCTTGCATTTTGACTGGTTTGTTTCCTTGATTGAAGGACTCATCCAGGTGTTTCACGTTAACATCAGTGACACATGCATGATTACAGGAGACTGACCAATCAGCACACGTGCTTAAGTGAAATCCGGGTTCTGTTATTTGGAATGGTAGCTTACAATCCCTGTCCTAGCTCATGGTGCCTCCCCTGACTTGAATTAGGTGGTCACCCTATATGCCCCATGTGGGTGCACCAATCACAGCACACCAATCACAGCACACCAATCACAATTTTTTGACTCCCACTGTGATAACTTCCATTTGTCAAGCTGCATTTATGTAATAAGGCTTTTTTTTCACCTATACGTTCAAGCCATGTCAGTTCTACATGAGTATGCGTGTCCTGTTCACTGCGACGGGGTTTCTAATGCACTGCACTTTAAACCACTTTTCTGCTTCCGAGGACATTGTTATTAAGATAATCAGGTACTTCAGGTCATTTTCTTGTTTTAGCTGAGCACCTGTTATACAGCACTGGTAATTTTTTGTATCTTTTCTCAATGAAAATGTTACATTCCGTTAAATTTCTGAAATTTTATTTTAAAAAATTAAAGAAAAACCCAGACAAATAAGGCTGCCAGTAAAACATTCGCAGTGAATATAACCTGCTTTTATCGGATACAGATTGGAACTAAAGTCCATTTTGAGTACAAAAGAACATAAATGAAGCACAGCAACATACTAATCAAGGATTTATGCAGATATTAAAATGAACTTTACATCTGGGACTGTAATTGTATTTTGGGCAAGACTTCAAACAAAAGAGAGTAAGCATCTGAACTAATCTGAGTATCTCATGCGTATGAGAGGCAGTTGAGGTTTCACCAAGCTGGGGGGGGCAGGGGGGATACTGCACAGCACAATACGACGGACATCCAGACGTGTCCATTCTTCTCGCAATGGCCTTTCTCAGTCATGTAGGAGTTAGTGTTTGAAAGCAGAAGCCTAAGACTGCATCCTGCCATCCAAGCTGAACTATCATGTCCCATTGACCCTCAGCCATTCCTGTTGATGTGACGTAACGTCCCTCCCAAGTGGAGGACAGTGAGAGCCTAGTCTTCCAACACGATGACTCTTCCTCAGTCATTCCCCTGCCTGCTACTCTCACCCCGCTCGCCATGGGTAGCACCACCTTCAGGTGTGCTGTGTGACTGCGGCTTCATTGTGGCTAATGTGTCTTAGCTAAAGAGACAAAGAGCATATGTGAGAACCAGCCATCGTCAAGCACGAGAGAAGCATGTTGTATTGACCAGTGTTTCCCAATCTGCTCCTCGGGGACCAGCAGACAGTCCACGTTTTGCAGCCTCCCAGCTCTCAGAGGACCGGATTGGGAAACACTGGCATTGACAATCACTATTTCATGGCTTCAGAAAAGGACAAATGCTTCCACAGTCATTTCAGCGGCTCTCAGTCTGCACTCACTCCCTATAATCAGAGTCGATATTTACTTATGACTAATGCATGTGACTCCACGTCTTAGACCTGCATGCAAGGCATCTGTGTCACTCCAAATGTGACTCCTCCTGACTCCCGGTGAGTCATTGTCTTCAGCCCACATGTACTTCATCTACTTGTATGTATAAGCGACTCTGGCGGTTAAGAATCTGACTGATACTGAAAGCAAAAGGTGCTCAGCGACGCTGCTGTTACACAACTTACATCACATCAATCCATCTTCAAATTGCTTATCCCACACAGGGTGGCCTGGAGCCTATGGCGGGCATCTCAGGCACCAGGCTGGAGCACACCTTGGGCGGGTTGCCAGGGCAGCCCAGATGCTATGCCAGGCAGCACAGGGCACAAGGCTGAGGGACACCCTGGGCGGGATGCCAGGGCAACACAGGGCACATGCACAGACACACTACAGGAAATCTAGGAGAGGTGCAAAATTCAGGTCCAGAAAGTAAAAATCCAGACCAAGATTTTGTTTGGACTGACCAACTGAGCACTCTGTGATTGTGACTCTTCGTACTCAACTCGTTGGTTGAAACAAAATCTCGGCGGGGATCTGAACTATCTGGACCTGATCATTCCACCTCTGAAATCTAGGCCCAACAGCTGGACCAGAGAAGGAAACCGAAGTACTTTAAGGAATCTCATGGGAAACAAGCAGACTCCATGTAGACACATTGGAGGTGGGATTGGAACCGCTAACCTTGGTGGTATGTGGCCACAGTGCTACCTTACGTCCTCTTTGCTATGTTTACAGCACATACACAAGATAGAGAGCCGAGTGGAAAAATAAAACAGAATCACTGGACCTTTCAGGGCTGGTATATGGTTGCGGTCCGTGTGAGTGCAGTGACATCACTGATGCAGCAGAGAAAGGCCGACTGATTACAGCTAGAGGGTAGTAGTGGCGGCCGCCCAGATGCCAGCACTAAGGCTGATAGCTGAGCTACCTGCTTCTCACTTGGCTGAGATGTTTGTGATTCATTTCCATGTGTAGATAGTCGATAAACCGCGCTTACTGACACCAAGCCCAGTTCTACCTCCCGAGCAACAATACAGCAACAATACACTATTATGTAATAAGCATGTTTCATCTGAAATAGCAGGAATCCAGGCAGACTGGCTCGCCTCAAGAAAGCCAGAGGACTTAAAGGGGTGCATGTGAAGGACAGCCAGGGGTACAAAGGGGGCAGGTCAATGACAGCCAGGGGTACAAAGGGGGCAGGTCCATGACCTGGGAGGAGCCAAAGCTCAGGGTTTGTTTTTCCTTTTGTCTTTTTTTTCTGTTGTAGCTTTCAGAGCCAGGGAGAAACACAGAGATGGGGGCTTGTAAATTATAGAGGCGCTCCCCTGGACATCTAATTCCGTGCTCTGCTGTGACTGCGTGTGTGAGTATGAGCGTGTGTGAATATGAGCATGTGTGAGTATAAGCGTGTGTGAATATGAGCGTGTATGAGCGTGTGTGAGTATGAGCGTGTATGAGTATGAGCGTGTATGAGTATGAGCGTGTGTGAATATGAGCGTGTGTGAGTATGAGCGTGTGTGAGTATGAGCGTGTGTGAATATGAGCGTGTATGAGTATGAGCGTGTGTGAATACGAACATGTATGAGTATTAGCGTGTGTGAATAAGAACGTGTATGAGTATGAGCGTGTGTGAGAATGAGCGTGTGTGAATAAGAGTATGTATGAGTACGAGTGTGTGTGACTCACTACCCAGCCCTAACCTTAACCATAAATAACCAAACAAAAGACAAGACTTTTGGCATTTTTAGTTTTTTTATTGCATTCACAGATCTTTGTGGGGACCAGAAAACTGATCCCCACATCAAAAGAACTTGTTTTTTAGTACCTTGTGGGGAACATTTGATCCCTGCAATGTAATATAAACATATCCCTCCCCCCCAACACACACGTTTATACAGGAAAAGTTCTCACTGCCAACAGAGAAGATATTCTCAGCTACTGTGAGCAGAGGTTTAAAATATTGAATGCATTGTTGTGGCAATATCAAGTCAACATGGGCAGAATTTGAAATAAATGTTTTTTTGTTTCATCCAAGGGAAAAGGCATGCTGCATTATTTCCTTTAGCTTGTGTTATCATGTCAGGAAAGAATGCGCTCTCTGCTGCACTGATTCATTAGGAGCATTGAATGTGCACACAGCCCGCAAAGTTTACCTTCACACACAGCACGCTAAAATCAGACCTCTTACGAGCTGGTGGGCAAGAGCTTGACAAATGCGGACGTCAGCCTCTGCGTCACGGGAAATGTCTTGCATTAGTGCTTTTTATCTAAGAGCTCCAGGAGGGCATTGGAGAACGGGGCACAGATTAATCAGGTATGAATGATTCATGTTGCATGGGGAGGAACGCAGCAAAAGAAATCACACTCAAAGTCTGCCATTTAAAGCAGTCTTTGTTAAACGGGCCCGGCGTTATGACACCATCTGTGAGAGAGTAGCCGGAGGAGGGGCAGTGCCCACCAGAGACGTGGCGTTTGGCTGCTGTCCAGCCATCCATCATCAAGTCACAAACTGCAACTTAAGTTAAAGTTCTTTTGCCACCTAAAGTGGGAACCCATTGGACGAACCTGCAGAGGTGTGGCAGTGTGAACTGGTGCCGTCTCTCCTAAACCCAAGGTGTGGTCACAGATGGCTAAGCGGCCTACATCTGAGGGCCCGCCAGCTCTGGGCACGATGTCAATCATGTGGCCCAAAACTGACTCCCGATAAGCCAGTCCAGCATTAGATTATCCCGGGTCAAAGTGGGATAGGCGGGGAAGCCTGGAGACAGGACCCTTGTGGCGCTTTTCCACTGGCATACAGGAACCAAGCCGCACCTGAGCTAGCAAGTCTGTGAGAATCCATCCATTTTCCAAATCACTTATCCTGCTGGGTCGTGGGGGGTCCGGAGCCTATCCCGGAAGCAATGGGCACGAGGCAGGGACAAACCAGGATGGGGGGCCAGCCCATCGCAGGGCACAGTCACACACCAGTCACTCACGCATGCACTCCTATGGGCAATTTAACAACTCCAATTAGCCTCAGCACGTTTTTGGACTGTGGGGGGAAACCGGAGTACCCGGAGGAAACCCCACGACGACATGGGGAGAACATGCAAACTCCACACACATGTAACCCAGGCGGAGACTCGAACCCGGGTCCCAGAGGTGTGAGGCAACAGTGCTAATCACTGCACCACCATGCCACCCCAATGAATAATATATAGAATATGCATTTTTTTTTCTTTCAGAGAATCCATGTGCAGGACACTCAAATCCCCATGCATTTGACCAGTCAGATGGTGGTGACGCAACCGGCTCGGTTTGGTCATGCTTTCGATCTTGCTAGTAAGCAGGGCCATGTCAGTGTGGATATGGCTATTAACGTACAATGGAAAACCATCAGTTCGCGGTACAGTTCATGATACAGTTTGCAGTGCAGCTCGGAGACGGCACAGATCTTGGTGCCAGTGGAAAAGGGGGATTAGATTCTGCTCATGTCCATAGTGTTACAGTCCATCATCTCCAAAAGGTTCCTATGGGGGAACTTCCAACTCAGCTGAGTTATGTGCTTCAACTGTGGGGGGCAGGGAGGGCGGTGTGACTCTTGCCAGCGTGGAGGAGAGGCTTTTGGTGAAACGTCGCATCGGGGCATTGCAGCCGAGAGCATTTGCATTTGCAGTACTGCAGCTGGATGGGGCCATTGTGAATGTAAAGCACTTCCCTGCCATCCCTGTGGAGACCCTGGACTTCCACTGCCGGTGTCTGCCAATGGACCAGAACAACAGCCGTTTCCATGACAACGGCAACCATGACTACATCCTCAAGTCCGACCTCCTGAGGTCATCTCCGCACCCATTCGCCTGTTAGCAATGTCACAGTAGGGGCATGGACATCCTCGCAGCACTTTACACGCTTGGGGGCTAAAGATGACATTTTTTTAGGGTCCACAGAATTTCCAGCTGCCCCCTGCCTGTTAGTGAAGTTACTGCACCCTGCTGCACACAGTAGGAACGCTTCCTCACCTTGGATCTGGAAGGAGAGTGGAATGAAGATAGCGAAAAATCAGCCCCTCCATCAAATTACCCACTGCAGCCATGCAGCAGGTACCAGCCTTTATGCTAATATGAGGATTATTTCATGAACTATTTCTTGTTTGGTTATAAGTAGCCTCAGTAGTCGCTGTTTAATAAGCATGTTCCAGAGTCCTAGGGAAGTGTGCACCGATGCCGTCTCAGTGTGGGAGGGCCAGACACCAGGCTGCTGGCAGTGTGGGTGGAGATCACGTGACAGCGCTGAGTTAATCAGGCAGCCTGAGAGCACATCTCCCCCCCACTCAGGATCGGGGGGGGGCTGGCCGCCTGCCTCTGCCCTCAGTACAGGAAGCGGCGTGCAGGCCCACTGAGCTTTCACAGGAGCTTCTCTGCTGCTCAGCGATGTTTGATCAGATAATCGATCCCCATGACACAGCGGTTGTCACTCAGAAGCTTGGCGTTCGGGGGGGGGGGGGGGGGGGGCTGTACGCCCCCAGATTCCCAGCCAGCTCCTCACTGTGTCATTCCGGTGTCCTTATTTAAAATATATCGTACAGTATACAATAAAGGGACACATGTTGTGTCTTCATAATCGGCCGTCGTGTTGTTTACCATGTGCTATGAGGTGCACATTTCGGCTGGGTTGCTACTAAACGCTTCACCATTCTCAGGATACAGATACATTAGCACCAGTCCACTGAGTAATATGGGCAGCTAAAGCAGAGAGAAATCATCCCCCAGCTATATGAATTCTCCGCCTTTCTTTTCACCGAGCAGAATGTACTTTCTGCAAGAGCATGGAAGTTTGCGCTCCAGATTATTCAGCACCGACTATTCACACTGGCACTGACCTCAACAGGAGTAACTCGTGAGTAACTGAGCCCGAGATGGAGGGAAAGGCTTAAGGCCCAAGAAGGACCCGAGCTAAATCAAGTCCTCAGTAATGCAGAGCAAATAGTACATACACAGTGAGGTCCAACCAACAACCTCAGTTCATATTAAATCCCAGACACTTTAAAATACCACACGAAGGGTTTTGACCTGCTCAGCCTGGGGTGACTTTTGTCAGTGCACTGAGAATGCTGGTCCAAACCCCCGCCCCATCAGCGCGCCCCGAACCCCCGCCCCATCAGCGCCCCCCGAACCCCCGCCCCATCAGCGCGCCCCGAACCCCCGCCCCTTCAGAGCGCCCCGAACCCCCGCCCCATCAGCGCGCCCCCGAACCCCCGCCCCTTCAGCGCGCCCCGAGCCCCCGCCCCTTCAGAGCGCCCCGAACCCCCGCCCCATCAGCGCGCCCCGAACCCCAGCCCCTTCAGAGCGCCCCGAACCCCCGCCCCATCAGCGCGCCCCGAACCCCCGCCCCATCAGCGCGCCCCGAACCCCCGCCCCTTCAGCGCGCCCCGAACCCCCGCCCCATCAGCGCGCCCCGAACCCCCGCCCCATCAGCGCGCCCCGAACCCCCCGCCCCTTCAGCGCGCCCCGAACCCCCGCCCCTTCAGCGCGCCCCGAACCCCCGCCCCATCAGCGCGCCCCGAACCCCCGCCCCTTCAGCGCGCCCCGAACCCCCGCCCCTTCAGCGCGCCCCGAACCCCCGCCCCATCAGCGCGCCCCGAACCCCCGCCCCATCAGCGCGCCCCGAACCCCCGCCCCTTCAGCGCGCCCCGAACCTCCGCCCCGAACCCCCGCCCCATCAGCGCGCCCCGAACCCCCGCCCCATCAGCGCGCCCCGAACCCCCGCCCCTTCAGCGCGCCCCGAACCCCCGCCCCATCAGCGCGCCCCGAACCCCCGCCCCTTCAGAGCGCCCCGAACCCCCGCCCCTTCAGAGCGCCCCGAACCCCCGCCCCATCAGCGCGCCCCGAACCCCCGCCCCTTCAGAGCGCCCCGAACCCCCGCCCCATCAGCGCGCCCCGAACCCCCGCCCCTTCAGAGCGCCCCGAACCCCCGCCCCTTCAGCGCGCCCCGAACCCCAGCCCCATCAGCGCGCCCCGAACCCCCGCCCCTTCAGCGCGCCCCGAACCCCAGCCCCATCAGCGCGCCCCGAACCCCCGCCCCATCAGCGCGCCCCGAACCCCAGCCCCTTCAGAGCGCCCCGAACCCCCGCCCCTTCAGCGCGCCCCGAACCCCCGCCCCATCAGCGCGCCCCGAACCCCAGCCCCATCAGCGCGGCCCTTCAGCGCGCCCCGAACCCCAGCCCCATCAGCGCGCCCCGAACCCCCGCCCCTTCAGCGCGCCCCGAACCCCAGCCCCATCAGCGCGCCCCGAACCCCCGCCCCATCAGCGCGCCCCGAACCCCCGCCCCATCAGCGCGCCCCGAACCCCAGCCCCTTCAGAGCGCCCCGAACCCCCGCCCCTTCAGCGCGCCCCGAACCCCCGCCCCATCAGCGCGCCCCGAACCCCAGCCCCTTCAGAGCGCCCCGAACCCCCGCCCCTTCAGCGCGCCCCGAACCCCAGCCCCATCAGCGCGCCCCGAACCCCCGCCCCATCAGCGCGCCCCGAACCCCAGCCCCTTCAGAGCGCCCCGAACCCCCGCCCCTTCAGAGCGCCCCGAACCCCCGCCCCATCAGCGCGCCCCGAACCCCAGCCCCTTCAGAGCGCCCCGAACCCCCGCCCCTTCAGCGCGCCCCGAACCCCAGCCCCATCAGCGCGCCCCGAACCCCCGCCCCATCAGCGCGCCCCGAACCCCCGCCCCATCAGCGCGCCCCGAACCCCAGCCCCTTCAGAGCGCCCCGAACCCCCGCCCCTTCAGCGCGCCCCGAACCCCAGCCCCATCAGAGCGCCCCGAACCCCCGCCCCTTCAGCGCGCCCCGAACCCCAGCCCCTTCAGAGCGCCCCGAACCCCCGCCCCTTCAGCGCGCCCCGAACCCCAGCCCCATCAGCGCGCCCCGAACCCCCGCCCCATCAGCGCGCCCCGAACCCCAGCCCCTTCAGAGCGCCCCGAACCCCCGCCCCTTCAGCGCGCCCCGAACCCCAGCCCCTTCAGCGCGCCCCGAACCCCAGCCCCATCAGCGCGCCCCGAACCCCCGCCCCTTCAGCGCGCCCCGAACCCCAGCCCCATCAGCGCGCCCCGAACCCCAGCCCCTTCAGAGCGCCCCGAACCCCCGCCCCTTCAGCGCGCCCCGAACCCCAGCCCCATCAGCGCGCCCCGAACCCCCGCCCCATCAGCGCGCCCCGAACCCCCGCCCCTTCAGCGCGCCCCGAACCCCCGCCCCTTCAGCGCGCCCCGAACCCCAGCCCCATCAGCGCGCCCCGAACCCCCGCCCCTTCAGCGCGCCCCGAACCCCCGCCCCTTCAGCGCGCCCCGAACCCCCGCCCCTTCAGAGCGCCCCGAACCCCCGCCCCGAACCCCCGCCCCTTCAGCGCGCCCCGAACCCCCGCCCCTTCAGAGCGCCCCGAACCCCCGCCCCTTCAGAGCGCCCCGAACCCCCGCCCCATCAGCGCGCCCCGAACCCCAGCCCCATCAGCGCGCCCCGAACCCCCGCCCCTTCAGAGCGCCCCGAACCCCCGCCCCTTCAGCGCGCCCCGAGCCCCCGCCCCTTCAGCGCGCCCCGAACCCCAGCCCCATCAGCGCGCCCCGAACCCCCGCCCCTTCAGCGCGCCCCGAACCCCAGCCCCATCAGCGCGCCCCGAACCCCCGCCCCTTCAGCGCGCCCCGAACCCCCGCCCCTTCAGAGCGCCCCGAACCCCAGCCCCATCAGCGCGCCCCGAACCCCCGCCCCTTCAGAGCGCCCCTTCAGCGCGCCCCGAGCCCCCGCCCCATCAGCGCGCCCCGAGCCCCCGCCCCATCAGCGCGCCCCGAACCCCCGCCCCATCAGCGCCCCCCGAACCCCCGCCCCTTCAGCGCGCCCCGAACCCCCGCCCCATCAGCGCGCCCCGAACCCCCGCCCCTTCAGCGCGCCCCGAACCCCCGCCCCATCAGCGCCCCCCGAACCCCCGCCCCTTCAGCAAGCCCCGAACCCCCGCCCCTTCAGAGCGCCCCGAACCCCAGCCCCATCAGCGCGCCCCGAACCCCCGCCCCTTCAGCGCGCCCCGAACCCCAGCCCCATCAGCGCGCCCCGAACCCCCGCCCCTTCAGCGCGCCCCGAACCCCAGCCCCATCAGCGCGCCCCGAACCCCCGCCCCTTCAGCGCGCCCCGAACCCCCGCCCCTTCAGAGCGCCCCGAACCCCCGCCCCATCAGCGCGCCCCGAACCCCCGCCCCTTCAGCGCGCCCCGAACCCCAGCCCCATCAGCGCGCCCCGAACCCCCGCCCCTTCAGCGCGCCCCGAACCCCCGCCCCTTCAGAGCGCCCCGAACCCCCGCCCCGAACCCCCGCCCCTTCAGAGCGCCCCTTCAGCGCGCCCCGAACCCCAGCCCCATCAGCGCGCCCCGAACCCCCGCCCCTTCAGCGCGCCCCGAACCCCCGCCCCTTCAGAGCGCCCCGAACCCCCGCCCCATCAGCGCGCCCCGAGCCCCCGCCCCATCAGCGCGCCCCGAACCCCCGCCCCATCAGCGCCCCCCGAACCCCCGCCCCTTCAGCGCGCCCCGAACCCCCGCCCCATCAGCGCGCCCCGAACCCCCGCCCCTTCAGCGCGCCCCGAACCCCCGCCCCATCAGCGCCCCCCGAACCCCCGCCCCTTCAGCAAGCCCCGAACCCCCGCCCCATCAGCGCCCCCCGAACCCCCGCCCCTTCAGCGCGCCCCGAACCCCCGCCCCATCAGCGCGCCCCGAACCCCCGCCCCGAACCCCCGCCCCATCAGCGCGCCCCGAGCCCCCGCCCCTTCAGCGCGCCCCGAGCCCCCGCCCCTTCAGCGCGCCCCGAACCCCAGCCCCATCAGCGCGCCCCGAACCCCCGCCCCTTCAGCGCGCCCCGAACCCCCGCCCCTTCAGCGCGCCCCGAACCCCCGCCCCTTCAGCGCGCCCCGAACCCCCGCCCCTTCAGCGCGCCCCGAACCCCCGCCCCATCAGCGCGCCCCGAACCCCCGCCCCTTCAGCGCGCCCCGAACCCCCGCCCCGAACCCCCGCCCCATCAGCGCGCCCCGAACCCCCGCCCCTTCAGCGCGCCCCGAACCCCCGCCCCATCAGCGCGCCCCGAACCCCCGCCCCTTCAGCGCGCCCCGAACCCCCCGCCCCGAACCCCCGCCCCATCAGCGCGCCCCGAACCCCCGCCCCTTCAGAGCGCCCCTTCAGCGCGCCCCGAACCCCCGCCCCTTCAGAGCGCCCCGAACCCCCGCCCCTTCAGCGCGCCCCGAACCCCCGCCCCTTCAGCGCGCCCCGAACCCCCGCCCCATCAGCGCGCCCCGAACCCCCGCCCCTTCAGAGCGCCCCTTCAGCGCGCCCCGAACCCCCGCCCCTTCAGAGCGCCCCGAACCCCCGCCCCTTCAGAGCGCCCCGAACCCCCGCCCCTTCAGAGCGCCCCGAACCCCCGCCCCTTCAGAGCGCCCCTTCAGCGCGCCCCGAACCCCCGCCCCTTCAGAGCGCCCCGAACCCCCGCCCCTTCAGAGCGCCCCGAACCCCCGCCCCTTCAGCGCGCCCCGAACCCCCGCCCCATCAGCGCGCCCCGAACCCCCGCCCCTTCAGAGCGCCCCTTCAGCGCGCCCCGAACCCCCGCCCCTTCAGAGCGCCCCGAACCCCCGCCCCTTCAGAGCGCCCCGAACCCCCGCCCCTTCAGAGCGCCCCGAACCCCCGCCCCTTCAGAGCGCCCCGAACCCCCGCCCCATCAGCGCGCCCCGAACCCCCGCCCCTTCAGAGCGCCCCGAACCCCCGCCCCTTCAGAGCGCCCCGAACCCCCGCCCCTTCAGCGCGCCCCGAACCCCCGCCCCATCAGCGCGCCCCGAACCCCCGCCCCTTCAGAGCGCCCCTTCAGCGCGCCCCGAACCCCCGCCCCTTCAGAGCGCCCCGAACCCCCGCCCCTTCAGAGCGCCCCGAACCCCCGCCCCTTCAGAGCGCCCCGAACCCCCGCCCCTTCAGCGCGCCCCGAACCCCCGCCCCATCAGCGCGCCCCGAACCCCCGCCCCTTCAGAGCGCCCCTTCAGAGCGCCCCGAACCCCCGCCCCTTCAGCGCGCCCCGAGCCCCCGCCCCTTCAGCGCGCCCCGAGCCCCCGCCCCATCAGCGCTCCCCGAACCCCCGACCCATCAGCGCGCCCCGAGCCCCCGCCCCATCAGCGCGCCCCGAGCCCCCGACCCATCAGCGCGCCCCGAGCCCCCGCCCCATCAGCGCGCCCCGAGCCCCCGCCCCATCAGCGCGCCCCGAACCCCCGCCCCATCAGCGCGCCCCGAGCCCCCGCCCCTTCAGCGCGCCCCGAGCCCCCGCCCCTTCAGCGCGCCCCGAGCCCCCGCCCCTTCAGCGCGCCCCGAGCCCCCGCCCCATCAGCGCGCCCCGAGCCCCCGCCCCTTCAGCGCGCCCCGAACCCCCGCCCCTTCAGCGCGCCCCGAGCCCCCGCCCCATCAGCGCTCCCCGAACCCCCGACCCATCAGCGCGCCCCGAGCCCCCGCCCCATCAGCGCGCCCCGAGCCCCCGACCCATCAGCGCGCCCCGAGCCCCCGCCCCATCAGCGCGCCCCGAGCCCCCGCCCCATCAGCGCGCCCCGAACCCCCGCCCCATCAGCGCGCCCCGAGCCCCCGCCCCTTCAGCGCGCCCCGAGCCCCCGCCCCTTCAGCGCGCCCCGAGCCCCCGCCCCTTCAGCGCGCCCCGAGCCCCCGCCCCTTCAGCGCGCCCCGAACCCCCGCCCCATCAGCGCGCCCCGAACCCCCGCCCCATCAGCGCGCCCCGAACCCCCGCCCCTTAAGCGCGCCCCGAACCCCCGCCCCTTCAGCGCGCCCCGAACCCCCGCCCCATCAGCGCGCCCCGAACCCCCGCCCCTTCAGCGCGCCCCGAACCCCCGCCCCATCAGCGCGCCCCGAACCCCCGCCCCTTCAGAGCGCCCCGAACCCCCGCCCCTTCAGCGCGCCCCGAACCCCCGCCCCATCAGCGCGCCCCGAACCCCCGCCCCATCAGCGCGCCCCGAACCCCCGCCCCTTCAGCGCGCCCCGAACCCCAGCCCCATCAGCGCGCCCCGAGCCCCCGCCCCTTCAGCGCGCCCCGAACCATAAGTCACGAAACAAAATACAACATTTTCAGCATTTTTAGTTTTTTGATTGCTTTCACAGATTTTTACATAAAATTGAGGTAATTTTTGTGGGGACCGAGAAAATGAACCTACTTGGTAAAAGTTTGCAGTTTTTTTGTATTGTTTTTGTTGTAATAATTACAGCAACACACGCAGACATAAACACATCCAGGGTGAAGGTAATCTGACCACAGAAGAATATTACTACATGCAGAGTGGGATACGCATGTCTGTGACAAGTTAATCAACAACATTTTACACAGAATGTACTAAGAAACTACCCTTACTGAATACATGTGGCATTATGTGTGATCTCATGCACCCGACAGGCTTTCCGGAATGACGAGGAAGAAACTGCCGCAGAAGTCATTATCAAAATGGAAAATACTTTTAAAAAAAATCAGTTCACGTAATGAAATTGTGTGGCGCATTATAGGAGGGAGCGCCGATAATGACCAGTCTGGCTCCGGATGGAGACTGCGACCGTTAGCGCGCCTTTGAGAATTCTATTCGCTCTATTTTTAGGTGCCGGCAGCTGACAGGTCAGAAAACAGTTCCACTTCTGCCTTACAGATAGCGTTTGTGAGAGAAACATAATTCATTAAAGAGCTATTTACAGCCTGACCTGGTCCGTTCATCATGGACCATCCCCTCCCACCACCCCACCCTCCATGCCAGGGCTTCATTTGCATCTGTAACAATGGTTTAAAAAAGCCGACCAGACTTCCGACGTGAGACATCGGCTCTCCCCCCTCCCCACCCCCCCACCGGGATAGTGGAGTAGGGATCTATGTTTCTTCTCTGCATTCCCAGCCTCCGGCATTGCCGCACTGCCACACTCATTACCAGCCGGACGAGTCCCATGGGGTCAGCGCTGCACAGGGCTTGGAGGGGGAGGTGCACTGCTTCCCGTGTGAAACACTGCCACCTACCTTCAGTGTCTGGTATAACCTCAGTCAGGTTAGCCTGCCACGTAGGGGTCGCCTCTTCTTTAAGGCCTAAAATATGCCAGGTATTTCATTTACAGCTTTGTGGTAAGAGTATGCGCACAGACCTTGCAGTCACAGGAAACCAATTGATGTGCAAAATCCAGGCCACTAGAAATGGATTAATGTGCAGCGAACTGCATTATAATGAGTGATTAATTGTGTCATTTGAGGGTCAGATTTCAGTCAGCTGTCATGAGTCCATAAAAATGTGAGTGAACGATGCAACGTGACTTGATTTAGGGGGAAAAACAACGGGAAACAAGCAGACTGCGATCTCAGCAATTCTCGGTACCTGAGTCAACAATCCGGTCTGGGTTACTGGGCCGAAGCAAGACAGAGTGCCCCGTTCAGCCGAAAAGAGCCGTGCGAGGTCAGCTGATACAGGTGTCACCTGACTCTCCTCTCCATGTCACATGACTATCCTGCTCCCCCCCCCGTTTCACCCTTGATTATAGATTAGACAATTTACTTCAGCGAGCAGTTCCTTCCTCAGTGAGGACACATGCAGAACTCTTCCATGGACTTGTGCTCTCCACTCTGGTCTCCAGGGCTACCTTGGAATCCTCAGCCATAATTAAGACGCTGACACAGAGGATTCTACACTTCCACTCACATCACTCCCATCCCTCGTGTTTACTGCCACGGGACACAGAGCGTTTGCTTTCAGGCCAGAACGTGATCTCATCCTTCCTTAGCCTGGGTAACAAGGTCGCATCCAGAGCTGACTGATGGACAAGATCTCATTCACAGGGTTTTAGAGGGCTGGTGGCTTCACAGAATGTCCATCCATCACTGAGGCGGAGGGGGGGTCCCACAAAATCCCCATCCTTCAGTCAGCACCCCCTGCCCCATCCGTTCTCACAAAAGTCATGTAGGATTGTACTCTCCCTGAGCTCTGTGCTCCTACCTTCATCAAACGCTACCCACAATGCACCACAACTCAGGCAAACCTGATTCGACGGGAAGGGCCACAATTCATACAGGGGGGGCAAACATTATTAGCCAGTGATGTGTTTTGAATCAGTGAGTTACAGGGAGGGGGCACTCTGGGGGCCAATCAGCTTTCAGCTGGGGCCGGTGCCCCTGTATTCCCAGAAGACTCTCTCTGCAGAGGCGGACCCAGCTCAGTCCTGAACTGGGCGACGGTAGCGTGGCCAGGCCAGTGGACTTCAATCAGGAATACGGCGAGAGAGAGAGGAACATGGGAATGAGATGTAGAGTGGAATAAAGGAAATCCAAGACTATAGTATGTAATCTATAGTGTGTATATAAAATGCTAACCTTTAGCTCAAAACACTATTATTTCTGTTAATTTCACCCCATACTTTATCTAACTTTTGTTGCACTGTTTATTCCGTCCATTTTCTGTAACTGCTTGTACTATTTGGAGTCACGGGGGTCTGGAGCCTATGGGCACAAGGCAGGGAATATCCCAGGATGGGGCGCGAACCCATCACAGGGCACAAGGCAGGGAATATCCCAGGACGGGGCGCGAACCCATCACAGGGCACAAGGCAGGGAATATCCCAGGATGGGGCGCGAACCCATCACAGGGCACAAGGCAGGGAATATCCCAGGATGGGGCACGAACCCATCACAGGGCACAAGGCAGGGAATATCCCAGGATGGGGCGCGAACCCATAACAGGGCACAAGGCAGGGAATATCCCAGGACGGGGCCCCAACCCATTGCGGGGCACACTCACACAGCGGTCACTCACACAGCGGTCACTCACACAGCGGTCACTCACACAGCGGTCACTCACACAGCGGTCACTCACACAGGCACACCTACGGGCAATCTGGTAACTCCAATTAGATTAAGCATGTTTTAGACTGTGGGAGGAAACTGGAGTACCTGGAGGAAACCCCACAATGACATGGGGAGAACATGCAAACTCCGCACACATGGAGCTAAATTGGGGGCTCGAACGATGGTCCAGGAGGAGTGTGAAACGACAGGCCCCTGCCCTGTTTATTGTTGTTTATTATTTATTGTTATTGTTTATTATTGTCTGAATATCTTTTACTGTTCAAATGCATTTTAAAAATCTATCGTCCGATCCTCCTGTATGCCACGCCCCCCTCGTTAACCTCGTGTGAAATCCCGATGTCATCAGTTGTTTCTTGTTATGTCCATTTAGTCCTGTGTATTTAAGTCCGCGTTAAAGTCTGTTTCCCCATCCGGTCATTGACCTTGTCTGCCGTGTTGTTCCTGGTCTTTCTGTTTCCCTGAATAAATCCCTGGATCCTGACTTCCAGAGCCTGATTCTCCGCTCCGACATTCCCCTGCTCGCCCATCGGTCATGACTCACTCACTCACTCACATCTATCTATCTATCTACCTATCTATCTATCTATCTATCTATCCATCTATCCATCATCCCCTCCTCATCATCAGGCTGACAGGGCAGGACAAACTGAGAATGCATTTCTGTCCCAGCAGAGAAACACTGACTGCAGAGTCAGACCAGCAGCCTGCAGCTGCTATATCATTCTGTCACCTTGCCAGCAATAAAAGCCTATTACAGCCTAAAATCCATCCTGACTAATTTCATGTGTCTTTCCTTTTATTTTTATTTGCATTGATTTTCTCAGTGACTTATTTATGGGTGTTTTCTTCATACAAACATACACCCAATCATACCAATCATAACATTTGCGAAGATCCAAAAATACATATTTAATATTTAATAATAAATAATGATTTACTTAAATTTTCTAGCTATAGCTAGCTTTAATATTTAATAACTGTAGATGTTCATTTGCCTGAATATTTCACAAACCATTATATAATAATACACTAAAGCTGCCTGTTTTCAAGGCCAGGGAAACTTTTGGGACAGGCAACAGGAAGTTATCAGGAGAACAACCTGTCACTGGCCGGACGCACTGGCCACAGGCTCACGAGATTAGCAAGGTGTGATGTTTAAGGGGGGCAAGTAGGACCAGCAGGGCCCCAGACCCCTACATGCGTATGGAGAGCAACGATGTCACTCCAACAACTGCAGATGGGCCCCAGACCCCTACATGCGTATGGAGAGCAACGATGTCACTCCAACAACTGCAGGTGACAGACTGACCTCTTCAAAGGCAGCCGTGGGCATGATACACCTGGACAGGACCATGTGACCTACACCTGGACAGAACCATGTGACCTACACCTGGACAGAACCATGTGACCTACACCTGGACAGAACCATGTGACCTACATCTGGACAGAACCATGTGACCTACACCTGGGTTTCAGCTTAAACTCTGCATACAGATTGTGGTAAGGTGCATGATGGGATCCAACTGAAACACTCCACTAGAGATAAAATCCATGAAAACTCAGTATCCCAGTACATTACTGGGATATATTACTGGGATACTCTTAGAACTGGGGGTAGCTAAGGGGACTGGGGGTGGATGTCAAAGGGCTCAGTGGGGCCTTCTGCTCGCCAGACATTAGGTCAGGGTTGTTGTCCGCCTTGTAAAAACCATCTTGGTAATTATAGATTTTAGCAATAATCTGTCTTTTGCCAGAGATTAGCTGTAATAGGGTAGACCTGGGGGGGGGTGTTAACATTTTGTCGCTTAATAAGACGAAAAGCCAGTGATTTGGAGCTTTTCCTCGTCACAGCCTGGTCTCACCCTCCCAGTCTCCGCCTGATCCCCGATTTCCACGCTAATGATGCTGCGTGACAAATGACTAGAAGATACAAAACGTCTCACTGGAGGGAATGTCAGCATCTGTTTACCAAAAAGCCACCCATTTTCCGAGAGCTTTTGCCCGGGCTTTGTGCAGGCCTCCATGTCAGTGGTGCTAGCTAAGAGAGCGCGGACAATTGCTGAGGTGTGCCGCGGCACGACAGGCTAATGTGCTAAGAGAGGGGCAGGCACTCACGGCCCACCGCTCTCATTAGCAGCCCACTGCCCATCCCATTCAAAGAAAGAGCACTGGCAAGAGCCTCTGCTGGGCATAAGGGAACCGGCGTCGCCTCCACAGCAACCCAGCAGCGCTAACGACCAAATGGCATTCCTGAGGGGAGCTCCAGGACGGTAATGAGTCTCAGAGGGTATCGAGAGCGGGGCAGAGCTGCCCAGCAACCTCTTGGAGACTGCCCCACTCCCTCCCTCATAGCGAAAACTCTCTCCTGTTGCCACAGCGAGCCTTTGCCCTGCTCGCATATGTGCTCCATATTCACCGACTCATCACCAATCACATTGTTCAAATTTTATGCAAATATGTCGGGACAAATGTATTCTGGGGGAAAAAGCAGCGTTTCTCAGCTCAAGGAGCTATCGCTTTGAAGTAACAGTCTAAGCATTGGGTTTTAATTCACGCAGACTGGCTAACTGACTAAAAAAGCGCACAGTGTATCATTTCCGTCAGAGCCTGTTACGACCGGCTGCTCCACTCTTGAGCGACGTCGCCGGTTATTAAACCGTGAGCAGTGTTTCTCGACCTTGATCGGTTGTGCGAATTCAGATCTAATGGAGTTTTCATGCACCAGTTCAGGAAACATTTCCCATATTTCATACAGTAAAGCTGCAGTCCTATAAAAAAAGGAGCTATAAAGAGTCATAGAAATCCCCATTACTGACTCCGCTATGAAGGGCTACAATACTCTGGGATACTCTGTTACTCAGTCCATACATGGGTGTGATTGAACAGTGTGATTTGTACTGTCAGTATATTGGTACAATTCTCTCAAATATCAACTGTATTGTTTCATATTTATTTTGAAACAATATCCCAAAATGCTCTAGTAGTATAAGTACAGTGCTGCTAATTACTAACTCTGAAATCCACATAGGTGGTGTGATGCTAACTACACTGTGGAAATTTGTAAACAATTCATCCATCTTCCAAACTGTTACCTACTGCAGGATTGCAGGTCTGTATACGGTAAATAACCCATGTAAAGCATTATGCTAATTATGTGCATTAGCAAATAGCCAGAGACACAGAGTCACGCATGGGTCTGGCTGCCTGCGTCTGGCATGGAAGCGAGCGCTTCACACCACTTCGGTTACATATGTAGGTGTGTTCTCAGCCAGCCTCCACATCGACCGCACGCCACCAGGGATGCCGTGCATTCTGGCACACAGGAAGCAGTTTACGCAGAGATGCCAACGAACTGTAGTGGGGATTGATAGCACGCTCTGCGGGACGCGACATCGCCGGTGGGACCGTGAGGATTAAATTACGGTTTTGCGGACTGACTTTTCTCCACTCATTCACAGGGAAAGTGCATAAAGGTGATGCAGGACCCCTATGGATGGCTCAAAGTGGTCCTATACCAAGCCGGCAAGTCCCTCTGAGAGAGCCAAGAGCCGGAAAGTGGTCCTATACTCAGCTCACAAGTCCCTTGTGAGAGCCAAGAGCCAGACGGTAGTATTATACCAAACCCACACGTCCCTCTATCAGAGTGTTGGGCCAGTGCGCAGTCTTATATTGAGCCCATACATTCCTCTGTGAGAGTGACAGGCCAGCAGTCAGTCCTATACCAAGCTCACACGTCCCTCGGTGACAGTGTTGGGCCGGGAGGCTGTCCATTACCAAACCGACTCGTAGCGCCGTCAGACCAGTGAGCCTGGCAGGTGGTCCTATATCAAACCTGCGCATCCCCCCATCAGAGCATAGGACTGGCAGCCAGTCTTTCACTGAACTCATGTGTGAAATAAAAATGTGTAAAATAAACAAAATATATCCAAACAAGAACTCGTGGAGTTCTGCCCACTCATTCTTAAACAAAAATGTTCAACTGCTCTGAGATCATATACCACTTTCAAAAGAGATCACCTGCTACTTAATACCACCCTGTTACTGCGCTGGTTCCTAATGAGGCCTGAATGGAGATCACTGACATTAGCTAATCTGCAGATAGACGTGTTTGCCGAAAATCTTCTGTAACTTAAGCAGCCTCTGCAGACATCTTAACAAACGATCTTATTAATATAATAAATAAATGAATGTTAATATTAAATATTAATAAGATAATATTCAGCTGAATGTGACGAAGATCCTGACCACAGAAAGATCATTTGCACGAATGAACTGAAGTCAGCAGATAAAATTTCACATAAAAAAAAAACTATTTTTAATAATGTTTGAGGCAGTTTTGAGTCCTTGCTGAGACACGTCTGTGACCTTCAGAGGATGATGTCCCAGACCTACCTATATGTCCCCACAATGTCATACAAAACTTGATGTTCTGGGGAAAAACATCCGATCCCCACATGGATAACATTTATAAAAGGTTTATAAAAATTGGTGACTGCAATCAAAAACTAAAAATATCAAAGACTTGTATTTTGATTTCTTACTTATTTTAAGCTTAGGGATGGACAGGATTCTGGGTACCTGCAAACTGTTAGCAGTGGTGCACATTTCACACTAATCTCCAGCATAACTCTGGAGCAGTGACATTTCAAAATGAAACCGCTGAAATCCCTCTTTTCCATCCATCCATCCATCCATCCATTTTCCAAACCGCTTATCCTACTGGGTCGCGGGGGGTCCGGAGCTTATCCCGGAAGCAATGGGCACGAGGCAGGGAACAACCCAGGATGGGGGGCCAGCCCATCACAGGGCACACTCACACACCATTCACTCACACATGCACACCTACAGGCAATTTAGCAAGTCCAATTAGCCTCAGCATGTTTTTGGACTGTGGGGGGAAACCGGAGTACCCGGAGGAAACCCCACGACGACATGGGGAGAACATGCAAACTCCACACACATGTAACCCAGGCGGAGACTCGAACCCAGGTCCCAGAGGTGTGAGGCAACAGTGCTAACCACTGCACCACCATGCCACCCCTTACAGTGCTAACCACTGCACCGCCATGCCGAAATCCCTCTTTTGTTTAAAACAATTACAATAAATCGGATAAGCGAGTGTTAAAGCTGCGAGAAATCAAAAGCCAGGCCTACGCTCATCACTGATTTTGAATAGGACTTGGATTCAAGAGACTTTCCATTGTTTTTGTATATTTTGGAAGTTTTCACAAATTCGCGAAATATTTACCAAGAGCCTACACTCGCCGGATGTCTGTCTGGTGTTATACAGCACGTTAAACTTGCTTTTTCCTCTCCTGAGAGGAAGTATCTGTTTTTGCCATCCTCGTACCTGGGGACAGTTTGGCATTATTCCCAACATCGATCCTTATTCATATAGCACTGTTTCAAACACAGGGCTTACGAAGTGCTTTACAGATGTTTTAAAAGAAGTTAACTGATAACTGATCGTTGTGAACCACATGAAGAATGAATCTTCCAAGGCCACCAAAGTCAAGTATGGTGTCCCACAGGGATCAGTGCTGCCCCCCTACTGTTCACTTTATATATGCTACCTCTTGGTATCATTATTAGAAATCGTGGTGTTGGGTTTCATTGTTATGCTGATGATACACAGTTTGTGTGTGTGTGTTGTGTGTGTATGTACAGTATATATATATATATATATATATACATACACACACACACACTACAGTGGTCAGAGATATTGGTGTCCTACCTGATTCAGATTTATGTTTCGATGCTCACATAAGCAGTATCACTATAACTGCCTTCTACTATCACACAGCCAGCCTTCAGAAGATGCTCTCCTTTCATGATGCAGAATGACTAATACATGTCCTTATAACTTCTAGTCAGTAATGCCCTTCTTTTTGGCTGCCCGTGCAGATCCTTACATAAACTTCAGTTACTATAAAATGCAGCAGCCAAAGTTCTTACAAAGTCTAAAAAAATCTGATTATATTAGCCCTGTATTATATTAACTGGCTTCCAGTTAAGTCTTGGATTTACAACAAAATACTGCTATTAACTTATGAAGGACTGAATGGCAATGCACCAGAATACCGTAGAGATCTCCTGGCCTCTTACAACCCGGTTATGTCGATCTCAAAGAGCAGGATATCTATTAGTACTTAGGGCACAGACAGTTTTTAACATTACTGCGCGATCCTTAACAGCACAGCGATAAAACAGCAAGCGAGAGTAAAGTAACACACACAGACGGGGGAGTTACTTTAAAAAGTTACTGTCGTAAAATAATAATGTCGTAAAATAGCTTAAAATGGTATGGATTGCATTTGTTGAAAATACGATATTTTACGTAAAATATTATCATGCACTAAAACAGTTGTATAATTCACATAAATGATGCAACATCACATCGTTTTTCTGTGAAAAACGAAAGATCAATCTGCTGCTCAGATTTAATAATTAAGTATAAATATATTAAATAAATTTTAAAATATTTAAAATTAAGTATAAATATGTTCATAAATAAAATATTGTGGTGAAGAGATCACAAGGAGTGCTGCAAAGTTTAGTTTTTAGCAGACTTTCACTGCACGATCCTTAAAAGCAAAACAACGAATGAGAATATAGAGTAAACTCACTCACACACACAGATGGGAGCCTTTAAGGAGACAACAGTGGATACAGGAGAAAGAGACGCAATGAGTCATACTCTGGAATTTTTTTTCGACAAAATAAATCCAAAAGACGAAATACAGATTAACCTTTACCTGACTTTCACTTCCGCCTACGTAACATTTCTGTTCCGTTCTTTTTTGAAACCGGTGGAAACGCATTCTGGTTCTCAAAAGGCACCATGCGAGAACCAGCTTAGCATCGGCACCAGCACCACGTGGAAACGAGGCAAGAGTGAGATGCTCCCAAGGTTTCCTCCTTCTCTGGAGTTTTCCTTGCCACGGTCATCTCTGGCTTGCTTGCTGGGGGCTTTGGACAGGGGTAATGTAAAGCACTTTGAGACAATGTAACGTTGTGAAGATGCACTATACAAATAAAATTTACTTGAATTGAATTGAACTGAACTGAAATGAAAAACACAAGAAATTAAAAGAAGCACTAATGAAATTTCAAAAATAAATGCATAAAATAAATGAATAACTGAAATGGCTGAAAATAACTGTTGGCCTGTTCTTTTTTACACAATAATAAGACACAAGTACTCAGATATAGTCCACTAAAAACCTGATATACATAGTGAAAATAAGTTTTGTCATTCAATATGTCATATTTTTAGTCAAAATCAAACAATAATTAAACATAATTAAAACCAGAGAAGTTTAGTATTAAGATACTTAATACTAGTTAAATACCAAATAAATGGCCAAAGCTTCACTATCAACTCTGCTAGGTCTCAAAGGATAGAAGATGGGATATGTGAAAAGAAGCTGTTCAATGTACTTGTGCAAACGGCAAATGAATCAGATGTGTGTGTGTGATGTGTGTGTGTGTGTGTGTGTGTGTGTGTGTGTGTTGTCCATGTTTCCTTTGGCTTGCTCTTCTTTCCTAGATCCAGTCTCTCTCTTTGTTTTCACATGGTCTCCTAAAAGCTCCTTCACAAATCCTGCCCCCCCATCGAACCCCCCTACATCAACAGCTAGAGCTGACACCTTCAGCAAAGCCCGGAATGGTCTCTATACCAGAAAGGTAATAAAAACAATTTACTGGCTTGGGGCATTTGTGCCTGCTTTATTTATTGAAAGTACACTCTAGAAATACACCCCCCCCCCCCCCCCCCCCACCCGCCGACAGCTGTAGCCTGGGAGCAGATCCTATTAGTGAACAGTGTGTTTCACAGTTCAGCAGCTCGCTAAGGGAATTACGCAAAGCCCAGATTACCTAAAGGACAATCCCCCACCTGTCAGTCGCCGTTGTAAGTCACAGCAGCGGAGGTATTCAGAAGGGGAATAGGGGGCGCTGTGATCTGGGGCAGCATTGGCAGGGTGGGTGGGGGGCGGGGAGAAGAGGCCCTATTGCCAGCACCCATTAGTCAAACTCAATCCCCTCTTTGGGAAGTTTCCGTAAAGTCTGGAGTTTGTCTATGCCTTTGATGTCGGACATAAATAATAAAGCATACACTGGTTTGGAACGGAGGCAGGCCGCTGCTGTGATTCCACTGCTGTCTAACTTCGGCCATGTTTGTGGGCTGGAATTATCGCTGCTCACCGTGTAATTTGCCAGCCGGCAGGATGCGGCCGTGCGAGACGAGGGCGGAGCTCTGCGACTCGCGATGAGCCGCGCAACTACAATTCCACACCTGCGACCGCGTTTGAGGTTTTCTGCATCTGATCGCCTTGCTTTAACAGGCACAATTCATATTTATAGTCAACTGGATCATTAACATGAAACATTCAGTATAAAGTAAACGCAATACAAAATGCGGATATGGCGACAGAAGAGCTGTACAGTAATTCACAAATTCTCTGTAAACTTTCTGACTGTAACAATTTAGCAAAATAAAAAATCATTGCTTAGTAAAGGAACAAATACAAACTATTTTGGAAGAAAAAAAAATACCAAATAACTCCCTCAAGAAGGAAAAGAGACAGTCTGCAGTTGGTAAATGCTCCTCTGGAGGGAGCAACCTGCTGTCCTTTTGCTCTGTTTGATAGCGTCACCTTGAGAGCTCCCCCTAGTGATTGAAGGGTGGAACACCGCTTCAAATAGATGTCCAACACATAGTTAGTAATCTATATTGCTCTGATTGAGCATGGGGGCGTCAGACACTGGAAAACCCTAATGGGAACCATTCATCTGTGCCCATCCTCCTGTCAGCCAGCCAAATATTGGTCGCAGCCAGAAAGGTGCCCCTGCTTTTCACATGTAGCTCCAGTACTTTGTCCTGGAGTGACTGGATGTCGCTGTACTCAATCTGGAAGGAGCAGAGGAGACAAGGAAACCCAAATCACCGTGTGCCAGCAATATAATGAACTACAATGTCAATGGCAAGGAAACAAATCGCACGCTTAAGGACAGTCCCATGGGCTGGCAGAAGCAGCCCTATAGTTCATCCTAGGACAGTGTTCATCGTCTCTTTGCCAGGATTTGAACTGAGCTTCCAGCAAAACGGGAACATCTTTATTGTGGAAGTATATGTGAGGGTACAAGGTTAGGCACAAAAATATGCCTGAATCATTGTCTGAAACTATGGTCCCACCCATCCAATCGAAGACAACAAAAATGGGAATGTTTACAAAGGTAAGGTATTCATCCAAGAAGGGAGAGTCAAGGTAAGGCAGAGATCTCTGACAGAGACTCGACCTGCGGCCCTGCGTCCCTGCTGCCCTGTGTCCCTGCTGCCCTGTGTCCCTGCTGCCCTGCGTCCCTGCTGCCCTGCGTCCCTGCTGCCCTGTGTCCCTGCTGCCCTGCGTCCCTGCTGCCCTGCGTCCCTGCTGCCCTGCGTCCCTGCGTCCCTGCTGCCCTGCGTCCCTGCGTCCCTGTTTCCCTGCTGCCCTGCGGCCCTGTGTCCCTGTTTCCCTGCTGCCCTCCGTCCCTGCTGCCCTGCTGCTGGCAGCATCTCCCCAGACAGCCGGCACCATGACCAGCCAGGTTCCTCACCAGCTCATTGAACGTGGGGTTGCTGCTGTTCCGCACCATGTTCGTCTTCTTCTTGGAGCAATTCCCCGGGTCCGGCCGCAGTCGTGTCACCACATAAGCATCAGGACAAGAGCCATTGGGCATCCTCTGGGTCATGTCGGATGAGAGCACAAGTTAGGGATCACAGCGAATGAGTTACAGTCTCCTAGAGTCGTATATCTACTTTGTACTTGTCTATAATTTCAATACTCCTGGTATTCATTCATGTTCACCAATTATGCAAAGAGTGTCTCATTTAGTCTCTCAGGCTTGGCATACAGTTGAGAGGGCCATATACTTATATGCAGCAGATATTTATGAATACATCTCTGCAGATAAGTCTTAAGTGATTCCCTCAGAAGCTGACACAATAAATCACAAGTGCATAGGAAAACTGCACCAAGCCCTGGGCCCACGGTTCAGAGGTTTAATCTGATTTTAACTATGATTATAAATGGAGCAATTTCCATTTCTTATATATTTGGAGAGCTTCCCCCTTTAGAGTCTTTGACAGATAAAGTATCAAATGGGCTTGAGTGCAAAACAAATTCAAGGAAATAGATCAATTTAATTTCTCCAAGAGGAACACGGTTGGCCAGGCCTACTTATAAAATATTACATATTATATTGTTATATGTGATATTGATATTATTGTATGTGACTGTGACATTGAAAACAGGCAGTCCGGTAAACAACCATAGTGCGAGCGACCAACAAAAGCGGAAAGGCAACAAAGGTGCGGACTCAGGGAACTGACAATGTTCTTGAGGTGCTTGATGAGAATCGTTAGCTTGAGGTCCTTGTAGGTCATACACAGCTGGATCTGAGGTTTGCTTGGCCAGGCCAGGTCTGGAACCCACATGGCAGAAAATGTAAGGCACCATCAGATTCTGGAGCTGCCTCCCTCTGGTTCTGACAACTATCCAGTCACAGGCAGACACTTTATTCATTACCAGAACGTTCCACTAACAACGATATTGGCAGAACTGTGTACATGTAAAAGGGATTAATACAACTATGATCACATGTGAAGGCTGACATTGCGCAGCATGCATATTATAATAAGTAACCGAAGAATTGAAACAGAACATAACGCATAACTCAGAATGATAGCAAGTACCTTTTGTGGACTTTTCTGCTGCATGTGTCTTGGGACCATCAAGAAACAAACTGCACACAAATTCATTCTGTGAGCAGATACAAATGAGGAGAAGAAGCTTCAGCCTTGCGTGATGATTCTCATGTGGTAGATGTGAGAAGGAGGGGCTGCTACTCACGCCTTTGCAGGGACCATTGAAGAGCTCTTTCAGATATTTGTTAAGCAGAGTCATTCTCCTGCTGGCAGTAAAAGACAGCCTGTACCAGCCGGGGAACCTGCACATTACCAGGTATAAAACAGGCTGTTAAATATCCATCAGTGCATTTAATCCAGCTTTGCTTTAGCAGCATGTTCAAATATAGAGAAGATGATGGCAAAATGCTTCTGATTTTCTTCTTCCATAGTGTCCTTTACTCATAAAATAGCCTCTGACACTGAACACCAGTGAGGGCACAGATAACCCCCAACAGCTCAAAGCGATCTACTTAATACATAATAATAACAACAACAAACAACAATAATACTAATATCACAGACATTACACATGAACAGGATGCATCCCACACTTATTCAATTCTTGCAGACACTGATGGAACACTGGAGAACAACATTCCACCTTCAAATCAACAGCACAACAATGCAAACAAATACAATCTACATCAGGAGAGGCGTCTTCCAGGGAGATGTGCTCCGTCCTCTCCGGTCCTGTCTGGCTCCTAACCCACTATCAGAGTCAGTAACACACACCATGGATATGAAATCATTATCCAACACCAGCAGTACATCCAATCTGCCAGAGCCAACGTGCCAACAACATCTGCTCCATATAAAACATTGGGTGGCACGCTAGTGATGGCAGGCAGGTGATGGCAGGCAGGTTATGGCAGGCAGGTGATGGCAGGCAGGTTATGGCAGGCAGGTGATGGCAGGCAGGTGATGGCAGGCAGGTGATGGCAGGCAGGTGTATGTGCTGCTTCTTGCATCTTATGCGTTAAGTTTGTATTTGTAATATACAAGAATGATGATTTTAATATGCCGTGCGTGTGTTTGTTAGTTTATGTTGTAGTGCAAGTACTCAGTAAGATTGAAAAGTGAAATAAGCTGCCCTATGACAGAACCATAGTCACAGAAAGAACTGTCCGCTACCACAGACCTGACATCACACTGATCGACAAACAGAACAAAACCACATACATTACAGACATCACCATACCAGACACACGCAGCCTACAAAAGACACAAACAGATAAAACACGCAAACACACAGACATGACATCCATGGCCACTGGAGAATGGATACAGTGATCACTGCCCCTATTGTTCTTTGCTGCACAGGCCTACAAAAGCCTACAAAAATTACATTTACACCCAAACACAAACATTACAGAACAAAAGCAACATTAATAAGCACAGGCCACCTACTCAGGAAATTTTTTTCACATTTATAAACCTGTCCTGATGTCTTGGCCTTTGCCCGACAGACAATCCGCAGGGATATCCCATAAAACAAACAAACAAATAAAAAACAACAACTACAATTGATGTATTATTGATCCCCTGGGGGGAATTCTCTTTACTGCTGCCCCAACTTGCTCTCTGTAGGTGACAGCAAGCTAGCGGAGAAGGCACTACAACATGTGATAACAGCCATTGTGTTATCATACGCAGAAGAATATCACAGAATTACAATCTTTGTACTCACTGTGGGAGCAAGGACTCCACAAACTTTTTCTGAAGTTCCTTGTGGATCAACTCAAACTCGCTGAAGGTTCTCTCGCAGGTCAGATAACCATCCTCGATTTTCACATGGAGCTCATATGTCTGTTCCAAGGTTCATCATTTCAGTACCATGAAGTGCAGTTAGCGAAATGAGCTATTTAATTTACAAGCAATATGGGCACAACGTGGATTCAAAATACACCACTCCATGGGTTTTCCCCCAGTACTGACATTTCAATCGGAAAATTCGGAAAACAGCAAATTTGCTTACAGGAACATGCCATACTAAATAGTATAAAAATAAGTCTGACTGACCAACTGATTGATTGATTGTTTGGTCGGTTGATTGCTTATGCCTGGCTCATTACCATACACAGTATTTGCTACTGACTTGACGTCTTTATGGCACATTTTATGTCCTTTAATCTTCATGGTTCAGGATTCATCACACTGACGTTCAGCATAAATGAGTGTCCAGGTGTCTGAGGGCCGAGACTTACTACTGTTCTGCCTTTGTCTGAGAACTTCTGGATGACGGCTTCCTGGATGTTGGTGTGGGGGCCGGGCACCGGCTGGGGTGGCTGCCTGGCCTTGAGGGACTGGCCGAAGCTGTGGATCAGGAAGTTGAACTTGACTGGCAGACTCAGGCAAAGGCTGTCCTTAATCATCCTGGTGGAAAAGTCACATAACAGTTGGGTTTCCCATCAGAAGCAGCTAGAAGGCAGGAATAAGCAGCGAGGATACAAACTGGGTGCTAGCAGGTAGGAGGAGGCTATCCAGGCTCTGCTAGGGGAAGGGTAATTATCTACAACCTTTCTTACACTGTAGGGTACCATTCATCAAGACTGAGTTCAGCATCACTTGTATTCTAATCTGTTTTGTAGTTTATTACACTGAGACCAAATTAGACATGTTCACCCTCAAAACTCAAGTCTGTTTACTGTAGCATTCAGCACTTGACTCTAAGGTATAAGAGGAGTGAGAATAACGTATCCTAATCCCTGGGCGTTGAACCTTTGAGTCCCAGCTCTACCTCCTGGACCGCTATGCCACCAGTTGGGGGTACGTACTTAGTGAAGTATGACGCAGCCTCCAGGTCAGAATCCTGAGGTCGGAGGTTGTTGTAGACATACTGCAAATCCTGACTGTTCTTCATCTCTGGTAATCCAGCTCCAGTCATCTACAAGCACCACACGGGAAATAACCGTAGGACACTCCTTTAGTCCAAGCAGCAGCAAAATTTGCAATACAGGTCTTGTGTTGTGATCACGTCTATTTCAGCCTTACTAATGTGGTATTTCTTAGCTCCCTATTCGATATCATCTTACAGCTAATGAACTAATGAACAGGTGTATTGTGTATATAGGGTGGATTTTCAAATACTGGGTGTGATTGGGGGTATTCTCTCCTTCAGAGACATTCTAGAATACAGAGGCGGGTAATTCAGATCCAGAGAGTAAAAGTCCAGACCAAGATTTTGTTTCAACCAACCAGTTTAGTGCTCTGTGACTGTGACTCTTTACATTCAACCCATTGAAACGAAATCTCGCCTTGGACTTCTACTCTCTGGACCTGAACTACCCACCTCTGCTGGAATATGCTCTGGGTTCCTCTCACCAGTTCCAGGAGGCTTAGCAATACAGGGCTGCGCCTGCGGATGGCGTTGTAGGCCTTGCAGCAGAGTTCCACGAAGCTCTGGAATCTCTGCGTCATCTCGCCCCCACCCGTGATGAAGTGGAACATCTCGGACGTGAAGATGAACGGACAGCGGTCTCTGCAAAGCCAGGAGAATCTCCCAGTCAATCAGAAGCTATCCCAGGGGAACAACATTAAGTGAGAACTTATTTCTGCTCTGTTTGTCCCAGATAAAATGAGATCGCAACACAAGAATGGAAGCTGCTGCTATGCATCTCTGAACATGTCTCTGCTGGGTCTGAAACGCTACTTTCCACAGAAACTGTATTTTATCTCCAGATATATTTTATTGCACTGTGAAATTAAATTGAGATTTTAGCTGCTTCCTCACCTCCACTGAATACATACTTTCAAATTACACTTCCATTACATTGCTCATGTAACTCACCTATATTTCATTCTGAATATCTTATTTACAGTGTTCATTTCTCCTACATTCTTGTGTTAATTTCTCCTATATTTTAAGTTAAATAATTCAAGCAATCCCAGGAGCATTGAAATGGATAAGCAAGTAGAAGATGGATGGATGGATGAATGGACTGATGGATGGATGGATGCATGGATGGATGGATGGATGGGAGGTAAAAATGAAATGTCCAGTGTTTCAGCTGTGGAATAACAAGTACAGCTTTGAGTGTTGGGGCTGATCTGTGAGGACAGCTGTAGGGACCTGCCTCTTGATGGTGCCGAACTTCTGGGCGTTGCCCATGATCTTTCCGAAGTCGATATGGAACATGTGCCCACTGTGTTTCAGCATGATGTTGTCGTTGTGCCGATCGCAGATACCCAGGATGAAGGTGGCCACACACCAACCCGCACAGGAATGCAGGAAGTTCATCACAGCCTGCAGGTACAGTGGGAGGGAGGAGCACCTCCTCAGTGAGTCAGCACCTCCCCAGTGAGTCAGCACCTCCCCAGTGAGTCGGCACCAACTTTTCATCCAAAGGAATCACCACCCTTATTTGTACAATAGTATTTACTGAAGCAGTTCTCTGTATAGCTGCAGGGTCCCTCTGGGTGTTGATGGGCTACAGTGGTTTCTTTATTAAATGTTTGTTTACCCATAATTCAAATTTATTCTTTAGCTTTCTGCTCAGCTGCAGTATTAATGGCTCTGAACCGGGAACGGTGCTCGCACCTCCTCAAACTCCTCCTTGGTGCGGTTCCACATGTGGAACCACTTCTCCAGAGTGTCCTCCCGCAGGGGGCCACGGAGCCCCCACTCCTGCTGGATCTGCGCCAGGGTCACTGCCTCAGGAATCACCTCCAGCAGTCCTGGTGTAGGGCCGCCATTTACACACAGACGCACACGCGAGAACACACACAAGAACACGTGTGGGCACACGTTCCCACGGTGGACGGCATGCAGACACATGTGCCTGAGCACCCAGAATTCCTCCTGCCCTTTTTCTGTCTGTCACTGTCACTATGTTGCAAATGATCACTGTGTTGCAGTGTGTACTGTATAAATGATAATGGCAGGAGCAGCCAGCCCCCTTCCAGACCTGCAGAATGTTCGGAATCCCACCTCAGCTTTGATTACATTATTATAGATGCAGAGTTAGGGCTCCCTGTGTGAATCTCACATTAACTCAAATGTGTGATTTAAGTCAACCGTGAGTCAGTGGGATGCCATCTGTACAGGTGTCTCTCCCCAACCCTCCCCCAGTGTGAGGTGACTATAGATTCAATATTCCAGATTCTATTTGTCACATGGACGTGGAGAGGTGGGTGTAGTAGGATAAGACGAAGGCTAAATAGATAATAAATGAAAGGTTATACACAAAAGTACAGCAGGAAGACAGGGTGCAAAACAGCCTTATAAGCAGTTTGCAAATGAGAGACACTAATAATGAACTGGACCACTAATAAGTCATCAGGGTTGCTGGCTGGCATGAGATTTTCATTTCGAGTCTGCACACACATGCACACTTTTACATGTAGGTAACAGTTTTATCACCTTGTAAATAGTCTGTAGGGTTTGCAAACTACCCCAGCATTTTTGTTGAAGCTAACTTTAGGTTTTTAATGGAATAATATAGATTTGCCGTTAGATTTCTTGCGTGAGCGTGAGTCTGAAAGCGTGACTGTCACACCTGATGCATGAGGGCTGGCAACTTCGAGTCATTCGACACGTTTTTGGCCTGAGGACAGAAGCTCTTCTGCAACCTCTCTGCTTTGTCCATCAGACTGTAAAACCCATGGAACCCATTGCAAAGACTCACCTTGGTCTCTTCCAGTGGCGACACACCTGTAAGTGACCATGCGCATGTCCAGGCCGCTCTCCAGCCAAATGCGGTCCATCGCACGGACTGCCTGCAGCACCAGCATGTCCTGCCCCAGGTTCTCGCCAGTCTGCGAGACACATGACCACTCCTGAAACACTCCCCGAACACAAACCCTTGTCAAATGAGGTATTTAAACCATAATGCATGGTGGCCTGGCTAATACCTAGGAGAGGCCTGTGTTTGTACCTTTAGCTTAACCTCCGGTCTTAAAAACAGATGCCTGTGTTTGTACCCTTAGCTTACCCTCCAGTCTTAAAAGCAGAGGCCTGTGTTTGTACCCTTAGCTTACCCTCCTGTCTTAAAAGCAGAGGCCTGTGTTTGTACCCTTAGCTTACCCTCCAGTCTTAAAAACAGAGGCCTGTGTTTGTACCTTTAGCTTAGCCTCCAGTCTTAAAAGCAGAGGCCTGTGTTTGTACCCTTAGCTTACCCTCCAGTCTTAAAAACAGAGGCCTGTGTTTGTACCTTTAGCTTAGCCTCCAGTCTTAAAAGCAGAGGCCTGTGTTTGTACCCTTAGCTTACCCTCCAGTCTTAAAAACAGAGGCCTGTGTTTGTACCTTTAGCTTAGCCTCCGGTGTTAAAAACAAAGGCCTGTGTTTGTACCTTTAGCTTAGCCTCCGGCGTTAAAAGCAGAGACCTGTGTTTGTACCTTTAGCTTAGCCTCCGGTGTTAAAAACAGAGACCTGTGTTTGTACCTTTAGCTTAGCCTCCGGTGTTAAAAACAGAGGCCTGTGTTTGTACCTTTAGTTTAGCCTCCGGTGTTAAAAACAGAGGCCTGTGTTTGTACCTTTAGCTTAGCCTCCGGCGTTAAAAGCAGAGACCTGTGTTTGTACCTTTAGCTTAGCCTCCGGTGTTAAAAGCAGAGGCCTGTGTTTGTACCTTTAGCTTACCCTCCAGTCTTAAAAACAGAGGCCTGTGTTTGTACCTTTAGCTTAGCCTCCGGTGTTAAAATCACCTTGGATTAAATCTTTGACTGACGAACAAACTTTCTGAAAGTGTCAGAGTCCCATATGACCTAGTCATCGATCCTCAATCTTATGCTCGCCTCCAGTCCTCCTTCTATCGTCAAACAGTACCTTACAGATGATGCCAATGTTTCTGCCCAGACTGTCAGCGTTGATAAAGGCTACTCCCAGAGGGGCTGCATTGGAGTTGTGAAATATGCAGGCCTAAAAGAGACAATGAAGAGCTTGAGAGATGTGCAGAACATAACCGGGCTGGGCCACGTAAAGGACAGCAGTGTGGTGGGATCTACCTCTATGTCTACACCCCGCACAAGGAAGGCAGGGTCAAGTGGCAGGCGACACATTAGCTGTCCCTTGAAGAAGTCACTAATTTTGATTCTTTCATGTTTTAAGATATCCTGTAGGGAGCAGAAACAGGATTTGCAAATGCTGTATACCACATTCCACAAGTGCCAGCTGCCACAGAAGTGAGAGGCACACAACGTGACGAAGGCTCCAAGCAGGCCTCTCATACGAAGTCTAACCTTCCTCTTGGTCTTGTCCGCCAAGCGGATCCGCTCTGCCGCTGCCGTGAGCAGCTTGACCAGCTGGTGCTCGTTCTCCAGTTCCTGCCGCAGTTGACGCCCGCAGCAGTACCTGAGTCCAGCCTGTACCTTACTATACCAGCTCTGATAGTGCCTATTTGTCTCCCGGGCATCCTCCAGTAGCCTGCGGAGTACAGAGGAGCCACCAGCCATTACAGCATCGATTGCTGCAGTACCGCTCCCTCTTAGGTGGCCTTCACAGAATGCTTTGAAGAGAAATAAATTCTGCCTATGGGGGATTTTGCCAAGCTATGATACATCAGTGTTCACCATGACCTTTAACCCTGTGACACCTGATCCTGATGAGACGCCGATCTCGCACTCACCAGTAGAGCTGATGAGCCATGCGGACATTCTGCAGGGATCGGGACAGCAGGAGGAGAACCAGGGGTCCATCCAGGTTCCATTCCAGCTTCAGAGCCTGTGGATGGATGGGGGGGTAGTTTAGTCCACAGCTGCTGAGATTGCCAGGCCGTAGAGCCAGAGCCCTCACCTGAACCAGCTGAGGGAGATAGCCCTCCAGCTCCACATCTGAGAGCTGCTCCAGACGCTGGACTGCCACCCTGCGCACATTTTGGTCCTGGAAGCTGGACACACAGCAGGACAACATGGCATATGACAGTGGCACTGGCGGAAGCTGGCTAACCGCTTCACAGCAGTTGTGCTTCATTTCAAATCAAAAACTGTACAAATTCCTGCTGGCGAATGCCATGAAATCCCACCAATCACTGAGTAGGAAAAGGGCCTCCTCCGGGTTACGCAGTGGCCAGTGTTCCAGAATGCCGTAGATCTCTGACAGGTCTTCTGGTGTCCACTGTGGGGCGCCGGAGAGGAGAAGGTGCAGGTAGGTGTTGTCTTTGTTGCACGAGTGCCGTTTGCTCCAAAGGAAGGCCTTTTCATTGTCTGTCAAGCTGGGACACGAATTCGAGGACGAGGTGTCAGTTGAGGATGCTAGAGGAATACACGGGACGGCCAAAATGGGCAGGTCATCTTCTGTTAGCCCCCCTCCCGGCGAGCGAGGATGACTCACAAGGATACGCTGTGCTTCTGGGACACGTCCACAATCTTCTTGTGTAGCTCCTCGAAGGGTGGGGTGACAAACAAGGAGCAGGGCAGTGACTTTGGTCTCTTATACATCCACCTGTGTGTATCCGGAAACTCCACCTGGCATGTGGAAGACAGATAAATAAACAGTCCCACTCGGTCCGGGATTGGAGTGCTGATCTGGCTTAAGTACAAGGTACAAGGAAAACCTGTGGGACCAGTAACCAGCTAATGCAATCTTGGGGGGGGGGGCTGATAAGAGGAACAATAAAATATCATGCCAGAACACTGTTGGCACTACATACACTAGCTGATAGGAGTGAGGTGTATGTGCAATATCCAAGGTTTGCCACCAGGGGGCAGCAACTTTAATTGCTCACCTGTAGAATGACTCCTGTGGCTTGCCTGTGGCTATCTGACACTCCAGGTGTTGGTGGTTCAGTCAGTTCTTCGACTGCAGACATGCTCAGCAGAACTGTGCCGCTGACAAGTTGGCTGAGAGAGACAGCAGGTCATCATTAACATCCATGGTCCGCCCATTACCATCCACACAGGCCATAATAAAGCTAAACTTAAACTCAGCCATCATCGTTAGCAGGAAGAGCAGAGTCGGGACCGGAAACGCCACGGAAAGAGGCATGTCATGACACGACGTGTTACTGCCATGCGATGAGCCTCTGCGTTCAACATCACCGACTCCACATCAGCACCCCCCTACACATACAGAGCAAATGCCACCTACTTGTCAGCGAAGAGGGGCAGGACAGCCCATCGCAACAGCTCCGGGGTCTTCCCCTGCTTCGAGCCCAGCAGACGGAAGGTCAGCATGGACTCATAAGGCAGGCTGTTGATCTGAATTGGGAAGCTCATCCTGAGGTTCAGGGCAGGAGAAACACAAAGCTGTCAGGGGTCAGCGTCAAGGTCAAGCAATGATCCAGCCTCAGAACTATCGTCCACAAGCAGAAGAGTGGATCTTACTTCCTGCTGCACTGTAGCTTATTTCCCAGAGACAGGATCGTGCTGATGTTCTCCGAGAGTCCAGCCTCACACAGCTGCTTCGAGCCGTAGGTCAGTGCACAGGAGATGCAGAAGTAATCAAGACTGGATGTGACCAAAGGGACAAATGAAGGATGGCTTCAGAGGAAGCTGATGCTTAATGCTTATCACGAGAGGGAAGACAAAGCGATTCGTATAAATATTTCATGTGAATATTTCAAAAGAATCTGTACGCACACAGAACAAAAGAATGGTTAAAAAAGGGTTTTAAAGTGCATTACTCGCTTTCAAAAAAGGAGGTCAAGGCAGAGAGACAAAAGCCAACTTTAAACGCAGACTGGACCTGTTTATTTATTCATGATTGATGAAATCCGCAGCTCAGACTTGCGACAGATGGCACACCTTGCTATGAGTTTGGCTTCATTGTGATAAATTAAACATGTCAGACTCTCTTTAATCGCTTGGCTTCTTTAATAGCGATATTCACACAGTGGAATGTCTCCACACACTGCTGCCTTTACGTTTCTGCACTGTCACTGCTACCGGGGAGGTATGGTAGCTATCTTGCATAGCACTTTCACCTCACAGATGTAGAGTTCAAGATTCAGATGTAGCCCCTGTTTTGTGTATGGAGTTATTGTACTGCCTAACCTTAAATTTGGAGTGGGCGACATGACAAAAATATAATCACAATTGTTTTTCAGGCAGGATCACAATATCCACGATCTAATAACGATTCTTTGTCACGTCCGTTTTTAAGAGTATTTTGCAAATTACCGCATGGTTGTTGCAGCTGATGCACTCACATTGACTGTCAGCATATCCTTTCAGTAAAATGTTCGTGGTGTTGCCGTCAGACGCGTGAAACTTACCTGTGCAAATAGGTTTTTGCGCGGTGTCAGTTTTGGAAAATCCGACCAAGTTCCATATTACCAATGTTGAATTCTTTTTAGAAACCGACTCCTCCATGTCGTCCGTGCAGCTGCGTCATGTTGTGGATTGTGTTGCATGTTGGGACGAGTGAACGAAAGGTAGCGGGGAAGAAATCCTAGGTGCTACCGATGAATTTGTCGATTTAGCTGACAAAACAACTTTAATGCGCGGATGAGCCGCAGAACCACAGCTGACAGAACTACGCTAACAATCTCTCCATAAAGGCTGATTGCAGAGACATTTTCACCAGGTCCAATCTAATATTGTCAGATAGCACCACCACTGTCTTAAATCATTTCCAAGGTAGCCTGGAATCTCATCTGGAGAGGATCTGTCACACTCAGGCAGGGACGAGACTCTTCTAACTACTCAAAGTCGAGAAGACCAGCTAAACTGCTCACATACCTGGTTATCCAGCTGGGCTCCAGCTTGTAGAGGGCGGCCAGATCGAGCTGGAGGATTTCGCCGTTGTCGGCCACGTCGGCGCAGAGGGGCTGGGGATCACGGAATGGCTGCTCGCTTTGGTAGTCGGAGTCAAAGTTGCTGAAGAATATGTGCAGCAGCTGGCTGAGGGCTTGGTTAAGCCGTAGCACCACTGGGCCCAAAATGAGAAAAGAAGGCACTGTAATCGCTGTCAGCACTGTATTCGCTGTCAGCACTGTAATCGCTGTCAGCACTGTATTTGCTGTCAGCACTGTAGTCGCTGTCAGCACTGTAATCGCTGTCAGCACTGCACCTGACCCCCAGCCATCTGACGCCTCTCCATAAGACTAACAAAAGACCCATCATTCCTAAATTATTTCACCATCTGATGTCATTAAGAGGAATTTCTGTTCCAATATGTTCTATAGGCCCATGTGAATAGATTTTAGTCTGGAAATGATCGATATTTCACTGATGGAAATATCTAATACCGACCAACACCTGTTCCACTTTGGCCGATGCGCTCAGCATATTAAACCTCATCCCTATGTCATTTTGGCATTAAAACACGTGAATCCCGCCTTGTCCGATACGGTTTTTAATCCTACGTTTCCCATGACCCCTTGGTGTTACCAAAGGGCAGAGAAGAGTCCAGAACATGGCAGCACAGGAAGGACATGAAAGCAGGGCTGTTGGATCACATCCAACAAAGGCGCATGTCGAGCGATGAGGTGTCGGCCAGTCTGCAGGCTTACCTCCCTCACATTCCACGCGAGTCTGAAATCGGAAGAACACACACAATGTGTCAGGACCAAACCTTTATTTACGGCTATTGGTCAACAGGTTTGATGTATTGAGCCAAAGAGGCATATGTGTTGTTTATTCTTTTGCATGAACAAATAATATCAGGTAACCCTTAATCGTCCGGGACGGAATGCGCTACCATTCTCAGATGCTTGGTTCTCTGGAGTACACCGACGGCATCTTCCAGTTCTCTCGTGGAAACTCCACACAGCAAACTGCTAATTGTCTGGACCTCTTCTGCTATTGCGCCCACGTTGTTTCCATACTGCAAGGTGTATGAATTGGTTCAAATTCAGTAGCAGTTCGGTTTCGATATTGTAGTGAATAATTCTGCCAGTCCTAAGGAGACTCAAAAGAAAAACCACCATTCAGCAGGACACGACGGAAATATCACACCTGGCTTCGCATGAGTTCCCGAATCTCTTTGCTGTAGTACTTCAGGTGGGTCTCCAGAGCAGTTCTGAGGGAAGCAGATTCAATGAGAACATTTTTTTACTATTCATTTACTCATCAAACACTTTTTTTCCAAAGCAAAATACAAAACACAAGCAGGGTCAGGCAATCCATGGAGTGACTGAGGATTATGAGCCTTGCTAAGGGGCCCGACAGAGACATCACCTTACCAACCTTGAGATGTGATTGCAATGTTTCCGACTCAGAAGCACAGTGTCCTAACATACTGAACCACACACAACCCCCAATATGGGAAGACTGGCGGTGTACGATTCATCTCTGACCGAGGCTCGTTTCTTAGACCAATACAAGACCATTATATTACTTGAATGGTACTTCTGTCTAATATCTAATGTGTGAAACACTGGGGAATATATTTACTGACACTGAGAAGAGCAGTACAAACATATTTACCTATTAAAATACAAACAAAATGTTTCTTGGGAAAGACAAAGGTGTATCCTGTCTTGTTCATCACTTTTCACCACATCATATATATGGTAAACAGTAACGTATATAAAGGTACGTTTACCTCGATGTGTTGAAGACAAAAGCAGAACCCAAAAGGCGATTTATGTCAAAGGGGCAGCTGTCATCTTCATGCTAGAGAAGAAGTTGTTTTACCTTCTCAATTTCGCATTTGCAAAACGCAAGAGACGCAAAATATTTCCACAGCTGTCATAACAGGAGAGGGCAGTGACGGCGCTCACATCGCGGGCCAGAGTCTCCTTCGCGTGGTCCTGATGCAGGAGTCTGAGTGAAACTTGCAGGCGTAACCTCTGGCACGTCAGGATGCTCTCATGCATTCCTAGCATTTCCTCACTGAGGAGAGAGCGTAGGGCAAGCGAGACAGGACTAATGAAACACAGATTAACGATGGTGTACACTGCTACGATAATGTCGCTAAGAAGATAACGTCGCACTACTGCACTGTGATTCAGGTATTCACCTTTAAACTGTACGACTACTTTGTATATAATATTATTGTTTCATGTTATCTTATTTTGTAAAGCACCAAATGTTTTGCTGTCAACCCCCCCCCCCCCCCCAAAAAAAAAACTACATCCACAGAACAGCTGGGCTGGATTTCCAGGATCAACACAGTCAAAGGCTTAGATGATGTTCCTCACTTTTTTAGGAACTCCTCGGAGTCACAGAACTTCAGGAGGTGCTGGCTTGCATCAGCATCAGTGGCCTTCAGCACGAAGCAGACCATCTCTATCAGGTTCCGCACCGTCCTGTTGACTGTGACAGAGGACGCCTGGCTGACACCTTTAGCAGCATGTAGCGGCCCGCGTTTTTACTACATTCCAAAGGCATGTAACTCTCTAAGGCACAAAAACAATTCAATACTCAAAATCCACTGTTCTGCCACCTGCTTATGAAATACAGACTAAAGGTAAAGGGACGGTGGAGAAGGGAACAGCCATCGGAAGGCACACATTTACACATATGAGCAACTCAGATGCACCAATGCCCCTAACTGACTTTAGGTTCTGGGAGGAGACCATGTGACTCAAAGGAGCCCCAGGAAGAACATGGGAAGAGCACAGGAAGAACACGGGAAGAGCACAGGAAGAACATGGGAAGAGCACAGGAAGAACACGGGAAGAGCACAGGAAGAACACGGGAAGAGCACGGGAAGAACACGGGAAGAGCACAGGAAGAACATGAGAAGAGCACAGGAAGAACATGGGAAGAGCACAGGAAGAACACGGGAAGAGCACAGGAAGAACACGGGAAGAGCACAGGAAGAACACGGGAAGAGCACAGGAAGAACATGGGAAGAGCATGGGAATAACACGGGAAGAGCACAGGAAGAACATGAGAAGAGCACAGGAAGAACATGGGAAGAGCACAGGAAGAACATGAGAAGAGCACAGGAAGAACATGAGAAGAGCACAGGAAGAACACGGGAAGAGCACAGGAATAACATGGGAAGAGCACAGGAAGAACACGGGAAGAGCACAGGAAGAACACGGGCAGAGCACAGGAAGAACACGGGAAGAGCACAGGAAGAACATGAGAAGAGCACAGGAAGAACATGGGAAGAGCATACAGACTTCATATACACAGGGAACCTCCAGCACTGCAGGTCTGAGGTGACAGGCCTACTCAGTGCCTGGCCCAAAACTCAACATATAAACAGAAACACACATGACATAATAATTTTGATTATTTCCTCCATGGCAGCTCACAACACAGTGACTCACGAGGGGTTGTGAACGCGACCGGATGTGGCAGCCACGAAGCAGTCATGCTGATGTGAACCATATCGTCCTCCTGCAAGCTGGGATGGAGGGGTGAGATGCGACCCCACACCAGCCCAGGGTTGAACGTCCTGTCACTGTGCGGGTAACACTGCATCAGCCTGGAATGGCAGAGAACGCAGCTAAACACATCACTGAATATCAGGAAACGTTCGTCCTTGTCTCACTGGAGTGAATCCGAGTGCAGAATGAAACGCTTTCTGGATTACAGTGACAGGCATAACCACATAGGAAAGGAGAAGTAGCACATGCACCCGAGACAAAAACAGGGACAGGTGTAACACAACAACCTTAGGGCCCTATTCCACCATCAGGCGCGAAAGTGCTTTTCACACGTAAAACGTTTTGTGCACTTTTGAGATGTGCATATTCTCCTGTCCGTGCAAAAAGTCTAATTAGTTCATCGCATAAAAAAAGAGGAAAACGTGGAACAGGAAATTTGTGATTCATCACATGAATCTAATTCAAGGAACAGCTTACTACACCTATATGGGTCATTCTTAGAAACCTGAGAATTTTTTTGAAAAGGAAATGTTACAATGAAATACAGTATAACCGTATCTTTTTAAATATATTAAAATTATGTCATTTCTTGTTGTGATTTAATGATTTTTTCAACCATTTGCCAAAACTCTCATTACTGTAAGGGTTTTAAGATCAAATAACATAAAACTAGATCATGTGCTTTTAAATCTTCCAACTCAATTTTTGTCAGAGTTTTTGGTAAGCGGACGGGCAGGAAGGATCGGGCAGGCGGGCAGGTAGGATCGGGCAGGCGGGCAGAAATGATCGGGAAGGCGGGCAGGAAGGATCGGGAAGGCGGGCAGGAAGGATCGGGCAGGTGGGCAGGAAGGATCGGGCAGGTGGGCAGGAAGGATCGGGAAGGCGGGCAGGAAGGAGCAGGCAGGCAGGAAGGATCGGGCAGGTGGGCAGGAAGGATCAGGCAGGTGGGCAGGAAGGATCAGGCAGGCGGGCAGGAAGGATCGGGCAGGCAGGCAGGAAGGATCAGGCAGGCGGGCAGGAAGGATTGGGCAGACGGGCAGGAAGGATCAGGCAGGCGGGCAGGAAGGATCGGGCAGGTGGGCAGGAAGGATCGGGCAGGTGGGCAGGAAGGATCGGGAAGGCGGGCAGGAAGGAGCAGGCAGGCAGGCAGGAAGGATCAGGCAGGCGGGCAGGAAGGATTGGGCAGACGGGCAGGAAGGATCAGGCAGGTGGGCAGGAAGGATCGGGCAGGCGGGCAGGAAGGATCGGGAAGGCGGGCAGGAAGGAGCAGGCAGGCAGGCAGGAAGGATCGGGCAGGCGGGCAGGAAGGATCAGGCAGGTGGGCAGGAAGGATCGGGAAGGCGGGCAGGAAGGAGCAGGCAGGCAGGCAGGAAGGATCAGGCAGGCGGGCAGGAAGGATCGGGCAGCCAGGCGAAAGTCGGGAAAAAGCTACGGATAGAACGGGACATAAGATAGAACTAACATCAATGACGGACAACAAGACAGCGCAAGACGTGGACTAAATACACAGAAGACATGGCGAAATAACAAGGTACAGCTGATTGGGAAAGCACACGAGGATAATCAGGGGGGCGTGGCACACACGAGGATAATCAGGGGGGCGTGATACACATGGGGAGGGGGCGTGGCACACACGAGGAGGGGGCATGGCACAAACGAGGAGGGGGCGTGGCACACACGAGGATCGGATGAGCTGGGCGTGACAATATGATGTATTTTTTTGCAAAATTTTTTTGTTAGTTTGTTAGTTGTAGTTTTTTTTCCTGTAACTCTTGCCCTGGATTTGATTAAATACTTTATTTAGGGCTCCAGAAAAGGGTTGGACCCCCTGAATCTGCCAGGGTATCCGTGCCCCTACTGCGCCCCTGGGTAGGGCCCCTGTAAAGTGCCGGGCCCCCTGAATCTGCCGGGGTATCCGTGCCCCTACTGCACCCCTGGGTAGGGCCCCTGTAAAGTGCCGGGCCCCCTGAATCTGCCGGGGTATCCGTGCCCCTACTGTGCCCCTGGGTAGGGCCCCTGTAAAGTGCCGGGCCCCCTGAATCTGCCGGGGTATCCGTGCCCCTACTGCGCCCCTGGATAGGGCCCCTGTAAAGTGCTGGACCCCCTGAATCTGCCGGGATATCCGTGCCCTTACTGTGCCCCTGGGTAGGGCCCCTGTAAAGTGCTGGACCCCCTGAATCTGCCGGGGTATCCATGCCCCTACTGCGCCCCTGGATAGGGCCCCTGTAAAGTGCTGGACCCCCTGAATCTGCCAGGGTATCCGTGCCCCTACTGCGCCCCTGGATAGGGCCCCTGTAAAGTGCTGGACCCCCTGAATCTGCCGGGATATCCGTGCCCCTACTGTGCCCCTGGGTAGGGCCCCTGTAAAGTGCCGGGCCCCCTGAATCTGCCGGGGTATCCGTGCCCCTACTGCGCCCCTGGGTGGGGCCCCTGTAAAGTGCTGGACCCCCTGAATCTGCCAGGGTATCCGTGTCCCTCTGACTCTCCTAGACAGTAGTGCACCTAGAATGCAGACATAAAACATCTGAATTCCTCCCCAAGATGGTCGCCACCTCAGGGAGCCCCATCCCAGATACATTTTATATACAGATGCTCCTCAAGTTAATGGTGGGATTTTGTTCTGATGTAAATATCGGTGAATATGAATATGATATGATAACAGTACAATACACTGTAAATCAGTATGAGATGTTCAGGCTCACGATCGCTACAGACCGGAAACATGGCTGTGTGGACGCTGACATCACCCTGTATCAGCATACAGCAAATCGCTATGGTTACACTGCTAATGCACCATCGTGACGTTACAGTGTCGTATCTGTGTACACTCAGGCATCTCAAAATTTGCATTCAAAGACGTAGTTAAGAACATTTATAGTGCGTCTATAAAATGCTGTGCATTTTACTCCACAAACCGAAATTGTGATCCTTACCTGGAGACAGACCTACGAAATGCAGAAAGTCTGTCATTACTGTCCTCTGGTGTGTCGATCAGCTTTAGGGTCCAGTCACCCTAAGCGAGACAAAAAGTAATTCACACGCTGATCAAGCAAAACAGTATATGTGGCAGCAACAGGAATCTCCTCCCTCCTGTCATTCATTCCAAACACACTTCCTCGATGCCTCCGATTGGCCCGGCTCTCATTCAGTGAGTCAGTCTCCTGGACACGCGGACAGTGGTACTTACGCTGTTGTCTGCGGTATTGGCCCGGCCCAGTCGACTTGGAGGGTTACTGGTGGGTACGGAAGTACAAGAGAGAGGTCTGTTTGGCTTCACGGGCTGTGCGCTGATGGCCCGAGAGCGAGGGGGCAGGGGTGGATTTCGACCCCGGTCGTCCTGGACAGCAGATTCAGCAGAGTTACCTTTTGGGGATCGGGGGGGTACGGGTGGCGGGTTACACTGGTGATGAAATGGCGGGGGGACCAGGGGAGCGGGCTGATCCCGAGGCGGGACGTCCGGCCGGACCATCGTAGAATGCTGGACCGGGACAGAGTTGTATATATCTTGCTCATTATCATTTAAGAATATACCCAGCCTGTGAGCTAAAGCCATTTCCAGGTGATCCATCAGGGGCAGCGGAGTGTCACTGTCCCTCCCCGGGACCCAGAAGGTGTCTTTCTGAGAAGGATCCATCATTGGTGGAAAAGCTTTAGACTGGAACTGACTGGAGTCCAATGGAATCGCTCATCTTCTGTCATCACGCTGTCTGCAACTTTAGGGACACAGAATAATAGAATTATCACTCGATTTGTGGAATTTTCGTTAACTAGCTACACCAGAATAAACGATGGCGGTTCATAGTGACAGCCGTAATTACAGTCATGCCCTGTTGAAATGTGAATCTTGTTGAGCTTTAAGAAACCAGAAGCGCAGTTAGACCGTTGAAAACAAAACAGCAGTCCGCCCCAGCTCCAGCAGTACAGCCCCATAAAGGTATAATGATTAACTGCGAGCGAACGGCACGTGGCCCGTCTCTAACCGGCAGAGAGGTTTGAATGTCAGCCGGCACGTTTTCCCAGTATGTTTTCCCGGCTCTTTTCCCGGTTCATGATTATCTCTGCAGGACCCCGGAGCCTTGTCCACGAGGCAAGTCATTCATTGGCTGCCCTTGTTGACAGAAATTACATGTTGCACTTTGAACAGTAATCTATGCACACCACACTTAGACCTTTTCTTCCGTTGTTCATTTCTTATTGTTATTTAAAAAATATATATATATATTAGTCTATGGAATGTCAGTTCTCTACTTAAAATCAATTTCTTAAAAAAGACCTTAATGTCTGACTTTGTTCTTTGCCACAAATGTCCCCAGGCTGGTGAACATTGAAGCACCTTATATAAAGCAAAACTAGAGGCAGCTCCTACCGTTATCAGGTATATTTTTCCATGTTTGAGGTATAAGTTATCCAGTTAGCTCCACCAGCTCCTGCAGACTGCTCTCCTGTGCAGACCATAAACTTACCTCACTGCACTTAGGCATCAGAGGACTTATCAAGCCTTCGGAGGGTAAAATGTAACGCCCAACTGAAGGAGAAAAAAAACAGCTTCTTCCAGAGAGCATGTTCGCAAACTCCAACCCCTTAATCTGATTGGTCATCTGCCAAACTGGCTGCTTACAAGAATACCTTCCACAATACAACATGCAACGTCACCTAACAGTGTAATGCAATCCTTCTGTGACGTTTCAGACGCTTAGTCCCTGTAGGGGCGGCCAATCCCTAGAGTAACCGGGGTTAAGGGCCTCGCTCAGGGGCCCAGTGATGACGTCACTCTGCTGACCCTGAGATTAGAACCAGTGACCTACTGACCACACAGCTTCCAACCCCCCTGATCCACACAATGTTACAGCCCTGTTGTTAGGTGTGTTACTAAAATGACAACACAGACGACAGGACTTCATGCTAAAAATATGCCAAACATCCGCCTGCTGTATGGATAAAGCTGTCAGGCGAGCTCGCTGTGTACATTTACTGGAAGAAATGTCACCAAGAACAGCAAGTGCTTTCGATAAAGGCTTTCGACAGATCATTACTGGAAATGGCAGAAGATTTTTACAGTAATAATCATGATCACTCTTTTCCGATTAATTATACAGTAATAAACCATTTCTAAAGAATTTCAGCTGATGAAAATATACATTTAGTTGACTGAATGGCAGACTATATCATTTTCATTAATTTAATAAACGCAGCAACCCATACACGAAATTTATTTGCATAAGTAGCTTTCATGCATTACGTTGAAATGGCGTGGAATGGGAAGATTTTATTTAAAAAAAAAATTGCAAGACGAAAAGAAAATAAAACGAGAAACAATACAGGTATGACATGAAATGTAAAATAATGTAGGCCTACGATAAAAAGAAAATTAAAGGAGCCGCAAGATCAGAAGGGCACAAAACTTATAAAATCTTAAGCAAAAACCTATTTATGTAAAGTGAGCGTTTTTTAAGAGGTTAATGAAACCCAGGTGCATTAAATGCAAATGCGCTCCATTCATGATCCAGCAGAGAGTATTAACGGGCATGTTCATAAGCAGCCATAAAGTGTATATATACATCACGTCAACCATCATTTCAGTTCATTCATCGTTCCTCGCTCCCTCCCAACATCAAGATAAGCGATAACATACAGTATGGCTGATGCTAAGCTAAGCTACTGTATGTGTGCGTAGGATAAATGTAAAGCTTTACGTGTAATACCTTGGGTGCCACCAGAACTTGAGTTTTTTTTCCCGTATCCAGTGTATTTTAACCGATTGGATGTTTAAAATAATGTCCATTCTTCAAACCTGAATATAAATAATGATAAATGATAATCGATTAAATTGGGGAATTGTGTATAACGAATTACTGATAGGCTGGTATGTAATAAGGGTTTTTGATTGCTAAATTTGTAAATTTGCCATATAAATGTAAATTGCCGGAATTTAATTATTCGTCAAAATGAAACGTTACATTGGCAGTGTTGTCTCACGTTAAATCCAACACGACGCTGTAATAAGAACAGCTCACGTCCATTTGCTCTATTCAGACGCCGGTACTGCATGGCAAGGGAACCCCCTCCGCTACGTGCCGCGCGCCGCGCGCCGCCCACATCACAGCGCGCATTCCTCGAGGCAGAAGCTCGTCGTTCCTGTGCAGGAATGTCATCCGACAGGATGGTATTCGGTGATGAGAATCGAGATGATCAGGTTTTTTTTTTAGAAATGGCTTACAAATAAAAACCAACCCTCATGCTCTCCGAGGGCAAAGATATTGCACCATGTTAAAGACAGACAACATCAAACATAGACAAACTACATAAACGTCACAATTAGCCAGTCTCTCTGTTGTGTAGCATAAACAGACTTAATGTCTCATGATGATATGAATTGGTCATATTACTAATACTGTCAGAAAACTTCTTGAGCTGATTTTAAAAAAATCTAAGAGGAATTTAATATTGGTTTGCACGTTTTCCCCCAAATTGCATAATATTACTGAGGCACATTATAAGTTTAACATAAATGTATACATTTTATTCTCTTTCTTTTATCAGTAAAGTTAGTTGCATAGTTAGTTACACAGTGAGTGTACAATAAAGCTAATCTTTCTGAATCACAAAAACGGGGACAAGGCTAATAAGCAAGGAGTATTACAGTCATCTTCAAAGTGCTGTCATAACTCAGCCAATCCCAGGGTGGGATCTGGCATGTGAGGGCGGGACTCACGACGGGAACCAACCAATGGGTGGAGTTAGACGTTACTGATTGCGGGCAGAGTGCCGGTACAGTATGGAAAGCTGTCTGGGGAAGACACCATGGCGTCTGTGAAAATGGGGCCTACTGGCGCGATCTCTGAAGGGGGAAGGAAGAGGAGCGCGATGAAGGTGCCTGGGCGCTCACTGCATCAGCTGCACAAAGGTGGCAGGAAAAAGGCCAAAGCGGCCATGGCAGTGTCCCCTCCACCAGGCCTCGTCCACCATCTCGATGTTCGTTATGATGTCATCGGGGTCAAAGGAGATCTCGTCGTCTCCATCTGCGAAACATCAAAAAAATGGACTTTTCTCCCCCATAAACAGTAAAACAGTGTTCATCACGTACTGCATTAATACCTAATGAACAAAGAGATTTGGCTTGTTGCTTCCAAATAGGCGATCAGTTTGCTTAAGTAGTGATTGGAGGATGGGCTCCCCTTTGGGTCTGGTTAGGGTTAGGGCTTCCTCTGCTGCCCCCTGGAGGATGGGCTCCCCCTTTGGGTCTGGTTAGGGTTAGGGCTTCCTCTGCCGCCCCCTGGAGGATGGGCTCCCCCTTTGGGTCTGGTTAGGGTTAGACCTTCCCCTGCTGCCCCCTGGAGGATGGGCTCCCCCTTTGGGTCTGGTTAGGGTTAGGGCTTCCTCTGCTGCCCCCTGGAGGACGGGCTCCCCCTTTGGGTCTGGTTAGGGTTAGGGCTTCCTCTGCTGCCCCCTGGAGGATGGGCTCCCCCTTTGGGTCTGGTTAGGGTTAGGGCTTCCTCTGCTGCCCCCTGGAGGTTGGGCTCCCCCTTTGGGTCTGGTTAGGGTTAGGGCTTCTCTGCTGCCCCCTGGAGGATGGGCTCCCCCTTTGGGTCTGGTTAGGGTTAGACCTTCCCCTGCTGCCCCCTGGAGGATGGGCTCCCCCTTTGGGTCTGGTTAGGGTTAGGGCTTCCTCTGCTGCCCCCTGGAGGACGGGCTCCCCCTTTGGGTCTGGTTAGGGTTAGGGCTTCCTCTGCTGCCCCCTGGAGGATGGGCTCCCCCTTTGGGTCTGGTTAGGGTTAGGGCTTCCTCTGCTGCCCCCTGGAGGTTGGGCTCCCCCTTTGGGTCTGGTTAGGGTTAGGGCTTCCTCTGCTGCCCCCTGGAGGACGGGCTCCCCCTTTGGGTCTGGTTAGGGTTAGGGCTTCCTCTGCTGCCCCCTGGAGGTTGGGCTCCCCCTTTGGGTCTGGTTAGGGTTAGGGCTTCCCCTGCTGCCCCCTGGAGGACGGGCTCCCCCTTTGGGTCTGGTTAGGGTTAGGGCTTCCCCTGCTGCCCCCTGGAGGACGGGCTCCCCCTTTGGGTCTGGTTAGGGTTAGGGCTTCCTCTGCTGCCCCCTGGAGGATGGGCTCCCCCTTTGGGTCTGGTTAGGGTTAGGGCTTCCTCTGCTGCCCCCTGGAGGATGGGCTCCCCGTTTGGGTCTGGTTAGGGTTAGGGCTTCCTCTGCTGCCCCCTGGAGGACGGGCTCCCCCTTTGGGTCTGGTTAGGGTTAGGGCTTCCTCTGCTGCCCCCTGGAGGTTGGGCTCCCCCTTTGGGTCTGGTTAGGGTTAGGGCTTCTCTGCTGCCCCCTGGAGGATGGGCTCCCCCTTTGGGTCTGGTTAGGGTTAGACCTTCCCCTGCTGCCCCCTGGAGGATGGGCTCCCCCTTTGGGTCTGGTTAGGGTTAGGGCTTCCTCTGCTGCCCCCTGGAGGACGGGCTCCCCCTTTGGGTCTGGTTAGGGTTAGGGCTTCCTCTGCTGCCCCCTGGAGGATGGGCTCCCCCTTTGGGTCTGGTTAGGGTTAGGGCTTCCTCTGCTGCCCCCTGGAGGTTGGGCTCCCCCTTTGGGTCTGGTTAGGGTTAGGGCTTCCTCTGCTGCCCCCTGGAGGACGGGCTCCCCCTTTGGGTCTGGTTAGGGTTAGGGCTTCCTCTGCTGCCCCCTGGAGGTTGGGCTCCCCCTTTGGGTCTGGTTAGGGTTAGGGCTTCCCCTGCTGCCCCCTGGAGGACGGGCTCCCCCTTTGGGTCTGGTTAGGGTTAGGGCTTCCTCTGCTGCCCCCTGGAGGATGGGCTCCCCGTTTGGGTCTGGTTAGGGTTAGGGCTTCCTCTGCTGCCCCCTGGAGGTTGGGCTCCCCCTTTGGGTCTGGTTAGGGTTAGGGCTTCCTCTGCTGCCCCCTGGAGGACGGGCTCCCCCTTTGGGTCTGGTTAGGGTTAGGGCTTCCTCTGCTGCCCCCTGGAGGATGGGCTCCCCCTTTGGGTCTGGTTAGGGTTAGGGCTTCCTCTGCCGCCCCCTGGAGGATGGGCTCCCCCTTTGGGTCTGGTTAGGGTTAGGGCTTCCTCTGCTGCCCCCTGGAGGATGGGCTCCCCCTTTGGGTCTGGTTAGGGTTAGGGCTTCCTCTGCTGCCCCCTGGAGGATGGGCTCCCCCTTTGGGTCTGGTTAGGGTTAGGGCTTCCTCTGCTGCCCTCTGGAGGATGGGCTCCCCCTTTGGGTCTGGTTAGGGTTAGGGCTTCCTCTACCGCCCCCTGGAGGATGGGCTCCCCCTTTGGGTCTGGTTAGGGTTAGGGCTTCCTCTGCTGCCCCCTGGAGGATGGGCTCCCCTTTGTGTCTGGTTAGGGTTAGGGCTTCCTCTGCTGCCCCCTTTCATTTTGGTTCCTCCCAAGCTTTCTTCCTTCTCTGGAGTTTTCCTTGCCACTGTCGCCACTGGCCTGCTCACTGGGGGCTTTGAGCAGGGATAATGTAAAGCGCTTTGCGACAGTGTAATGTTGTGAAAATGGGGTGTACAAATAAATTTAAACTGAATTGAAGTGAAGTATCCAAATTTGTTTCTGAGCCCAAAGAATGCATAGTAATGTGGGCGTGATTCAGCACTGGCCTAATCCAGTCACTCTAATGGGCAAAACCCTTTGCAGCACAAGGAAAAGCAAACAAATGCATGACTGCATCCTGCTTACCTGAACCTACGGCGGCATGCATGCTGTTGCCTCCCTAACCAGCAGTCCAAAATTCTTATTTCTGTGTGTTTTTTATCCAGCCGATAGTGAAGCCCTGAGAAAAGGCAACTTCCACAGCTCTCCACTAGGGGGCCCCCAAGGATACTTACCGCCTTGATAGTCATAGAGAGCCACAGCCGACTGCCCACAACTCAGGTCTTCGTAGTCGTTATCTGTGGATTTAAGAAGCAGGACGTCTTTTTAAAAGCCTGGAAGTTCCACGCGGATTTTGAATTATTTATTGCTTGATGGTGCCCAGAACTACCACTCCGTTTCAGTGATACGTCTCACTCGCTGATGTCAGTAGTAAGGAGTTCTGGAGAGACGGTCCACCTTAACATGTTAAAATGCACACAACCCCTGATTGGCTGACAGGACGTACCCTGTTCAGCTCTCCAAATGTGCCTCTAATGTGACTGTCCAATGGAAATGCAAGCTGTCATCCCGTTACATGTGGCTACCAGACCGTGGCCCTATGGGAAAGGGTCTGGATCTGTGCCAGACACTGCAACATAAAACCAAAAATCTCAGAAACCTTGTACAGGAACAGAAACGTCCTCGTAGGTTTCTTCCTCCTCCGGCTGGGGGGTTTCTTCCGGCTCCTCCTGGAGTTCTGCATAGTCATCCTCCAGCAGGTCGGCAGGGCGAGGTGGCAGGGCGGGGGGCATGTCATAGTCTACCTCCTCCTCCTTCTCCGGCTTTTCTTTCTGGGGGGGGGCGGCATAAAGTCAGCACAGTCACCAGGACATTGGCCCCATTACTGCTATTTTTATGGAACTTCTCAGTGGAGATGCACTAACAGTCTGACAGGTTCTGCTTCGAGATCCTGGCTGCATGATGACTTCTCAGTTCTATGCCTTGCTATTCCTTACACAGCTAGACGCATGAAAAGCCAAACTGGAGAACCCTCTGCACCTTTGCCACTGGGTCTGGCTCCTCTCTGGGAGGTTCAGGCAATCTCCTGGGCAGTGGGGGGGTCTCTCTGGTCTCTGGAGCCGCGGGAGGCTCCTGCATCTCCTGCTTTGCACTTTCCTGCTCCTGGGGAACAGATGGGAACGTTGGTGTGCATGTGGTCATGCCCTTTCACCCTGCAGTGACCACTCCGGCACCTCCTGGGATCTCTACGGTGCTCCTAAGAAATTCCTGTTCATTTCCTGTTAAATTCCTGTCAGTGCCAGTGCATCTCTGGCTAATGCAGCTCTTTGCAGATGTATGTACAGGAGAATCCAGCCGTAGTGTGAACCTGAACCCGTCCACTGGGAGGAGTGTGACCCACCTGCTGTCTCTTCTGAGCCTCCTCCCGCTCCTGTGCCTTACGCGCCTCCTCCCGCTCCCGCGCCTCCCGCTCCCGCGCCTCCCGCTCCCGTCTCCTGGCTCTCTCCTCCTCCGCCCGTTTCTTGTTTTCTTCATCTGATGCTCGCGCCATATTTTCGAAGCGTGCCTTCAGATTTCCTGCCCCCCCACTTGCTGCTCACATATGTGCATAAACACACACACACATACACACACACACACACACACACACACACACACACACACACACAGACACACACACAGATTTGTCATTATATCTTGTTAGGGACTCTCTATTCATTTCTATGGGGAAAACTCTAATCCCAACATGACAACCTTAACCCCCACCCAGCCCTAAACTTAACCATAAGTAACCAAATAAAAAATATTTAGTTTTTTTGATTAAATTCACAGATAATTGTGGGGACCTGAGACATGGTCCCCACAATGTCAAAATAAGTTTTTATTACATTTTGGCTTTTTATGGGATACTACAATGGGGTGCATATAGAGGGGTGGGGCCACAGGGGCACTGATAGCTGATTGGCCGCCAGAGTGCCCCCTCTCCTGTCACCCATCGATAAAAAATAAGTTATTGGCTAATGATAAGGCTGGCCCCTCTCTATTAATTATTCCCCCTCTTTTGCCCCCCACCTTAAAAAAAAACATCCTAGAATATCCCCTTATGCTTATGCGCCGCAATGTGCGACCTCCCCATGCTGCCAGACACTCACAGGCCTCAGACGGCTGGGTCTTCTTATAAGACGAGGTGGGGGCCTCCATTTCAGTGAAGGCAGCAGCGTTCTGGGGGCGACATTGTGAGGAGTCAGAGCTGCACGTGGCGGCAGAGGAGCATCGTCACGGTAGGAGGCCATAAATGGAGGCCGGCCGCTGGTTGGGAGGCCGGCCACTGGTTGGGAGGCCGGCCGCTGGTTGGGAGGCTCACCTTGTCCATGCGATCGGTCTCCACCCCGTAACGGCCGCCAAAGCCCTTGGCGTAGTCTGGGAATAAACAGGAGTAATGAAATGGCACTAAAACGCTCTGACTGACCACAGAAGCATCACCTCCAAACTGGAGGCAACATTTCTGCACTCCCTGTTATATGTGCCACTCTATTACATTATTACATGGAGGTACAATGATGTAATAATGGACCATCTCGCCAAGCACCTTGAAACGACTCTATAAAGGCACTATATCAAAATAACTCTTCACTGCCTGGTATTATTGGATGTGTGACTAGCTCAACCTAATTATTCATTACGTAATAAGCCATCAGCTCTTGATGGCTCAGAGAGCCACATCTCACTATTGCATGATGCTGAACCTTCATAAGGACGCGAAGCTTCGAGTGATTGGCCGGTTTTTGCACGAGGGGTGTGGCCACCCCTGTCAGTCGGTGTCACCTTTCTGAGACTGGTGTTTCTCCGTCTCTGCCCTGTAGTCATAACCCACGGCAGCCTTGTCCACCTTCTCTTTCTCGACTCCGTACTTCCCACCGAAGCCCTTTGCATAGTCTGGGGCAGTAGACAGAGGGAAAACGCGGAAAAGAGGGTACATTTTAAACTCGTTACACACACATAAATATGTCAGTGATAAAATGGGGGTGTTGTGCTGGGATGCTGAACTTGTGATCAGAAGGTTGTTGGTTCAAATCCCAGGGCAAGCAGTGTGGTTTCTTTGTTATGTCCCTAACCCCCAGTTACTCCAGGGAATGAGTGAACCTGCTTTCTCAAATGTACACCCCTTGCGTAGAAGCATCACCTCAGTACATAAATGTGAAATGAGAATTGCTTTTTCTCTTCTCCAGCCAGTAGGGGTCACTCTAACCTTTCTGAGACTGGTGTTTCTCCGACTCCCCCTTGTAATCATAACCCAGGGCAGCTTTGTCCATCTTCTCCTTTTGCACGCCATACTTGCCCCCGAAACCTTTAGCATAGTCTGAAGGAGAAAGTACAAGAAAGACATAAAATGCAGCATGAGAGTATAAAAACTAAAAACATGTTTCCAGGTTAAAGAAAAAAAGTACTGTGCAAAGGGTACCTTTCTGGGAGGCGTGCTGCTCCACTGTTCCCTTGTATTCGAAACCAACCGCAGACTATAACCAGAGAGACAAACTCCAGCTTTTACGGCATGTAAACATTAGCCTGCTTCATTGCTGTGCGTGCATGACACACTGCAGCGCACAGAGGGCGTTAGACCTTCATCAGAAATCAAGTTTGAATAAGAAATACTAGCAAATGTTTGGAATAATTATTATTGTGCAGAAAATGATATCAGGCATGAATTAACCTGGTTAATTAATGGTTATTTAAACTGCAAGTTCTGAAATAATCAGCTGAGACGACAGGGAAAGCGGAGGAACGTTGACTTCTTACCCTGTCGATGCGATCCTTCTGCACGCCGAACTTGCCCCCAAACCCACGCGCCGCATCTGTCTGGGAGGAGTGCTTCTCCACTTCAGCCACGTAAGTGTGACCCACGGCCGCCTGGAGAACCAAACACGCGGGTAAGGAGCCGGTCACATGTATCAGCACCACCGTGAGCCTGCGGTTCGGGGCTGCTGGCCCCCCTGTAACCTACCTTGTCCATACGGTCCTTCTCCACCCCGAACTTCCCTCCGTACCCAAAGGAGGCCTTGGGTCCCTCGTCCAGCTCCTTCTTCTTCACCTGCTCGTGTTCGGAGGCCACCTTCTGCCGGAGCTCGGCAACACTGCAGGGGGCGAGTAGTGAGCCACCTCACGCTCACACCGGTGACGTCACCACCCCACCCCAGCAGACCCTCGTACGACCCCGCGAGGGGGGCATGGCCGTAGATCTCTGTCCCTATAGGAGCCCCAGGGAGCTCTGCAGAGGATGGCGTCCCTGCTGTCATTATCCATCCTTATTCCCTAACTGCCTCATATAGTCCATATTTTTATTTTGTTCAAAAAGTGAAAATAAAATTCACCAGCAAAGGTTAATAAAAATTATTGTTCTTGAACTTTAGTTCTGGAATTTTCCAAAAGCAAAATGGGAGCGCTGTACTGGCATGGTCACCCTTCCCAGAGACACCATGGTGATTAACTGGGACCTTGGGCAATGTGTGGTTCAGTGTGTTAGGATCCTATATGTGTGTTTGAAAGGTTACTGGTTCAAATCTCAAGTCGGCAGAGTGACGTCACCATTTGGCCCCTGAGTGAGGCCCTTAATCACCCAATCGTCCCCAAGACTTTCTCAAAAGTGCATGTTATTCTGGATAAAAGCATTTGCCAAACAGAAAATAATATGTCAGACATTGTGCATGAACTTGGCAAAGTGACCTTTGACCCCTGCTCTCTCTCCCCCAGCAGTACCTGATGTGATCTTTTCGGCCCGACCCCTCGATGGTTTTGGCGCCCCATCTCTGCTCCTGTTCGGACACGTCATTCTGCAATGAGGAAGTCAGCCGTCAGACGTGCAGAGACGCGGTGGAGGGCTCCAACCGCTGCTCTCAGAGCCGACAAAGCACCCGTCGTTTCTGCCTCAAACGAGACCCAACTAACCTCAAAGTTGGGGTCTGTCTCCCAGTCGTCCCCTTCCGAGGACACCTTCATGTCGACACCATGTCCCACTGCCGACTTCCACATCTAGTAAAAGCAAATGTGCCCCAAAAAAGCGTCAGTCATATAAATATGAGATGCACACACTCACACGCACTTCCTTTTTCGCCTTATATGTCGGAGTAGAGCAACTGACGGTCTAATTTTACTGATGCCACAAAGGAAGTCGAGAGGAGCTTGTTCAAGATGCCTGCAGTCGTGCTGCAGACGAAAGACGCATTAAGGCACATCCATGCCGAAAAAGCAACGCTGTCATCTCAGGTGGTGTCTAATTTTGAGGTAATGAAACTGCGGCGGTTTAGCAAGACACGACCAGTGCAGATGAGAACATAAAATGAATAAAACATACTTTTATTTTATGAAATGTTCTTTAACTCAAAGATCACTAGACCTAATGGCATAATGATACACGCATATTTGATAACCTGTCAGATGACTTACACTAAAATTCACGAGTAAACAGAAACTTACAGCATTAGATTAATTTATAAGAGCCTCAAAAGTCATTTTACAGTCTACCTTTAACTTACAACCCTTCCTAAACAAGGCCACCTACTGCGGAGGTACTTTTTTACCTTTCTGAAGCTGACAGCTCTGGGGTTCCTACAACACACAACAGAGGAAATCTTAAGTTGATGGAAATATATTCATCATCGCACGTCTCTGCGAGGTCTTTTTTAATGCTATTTAGTTCTATTTTACACTCTGGCATAAATAGTTAACTAAACATTACCAAAAATGAACTCTATCAGACTGAGGAATAACGGTTTACGATTTTAGAAGTTAATACCTGGTAAATCAAATCGACTTATTTACAAAGGTCCTCAGTTAGTGATTTAAGTAGACCAGCCTAATAAACTTTCAGTATATTTAATCTGTAAACTGGAATTTAGATCTTAAAAGTAAACCACTTCCTGAATTTCTGTATACCATCGATCTTTAACTCTTTTTACGTGAAATTGCATTTGAAGAGACACAGAAAGCATCCACACATGATATTTACTTACGGTAACTCTTTGAAGTTGATGGACTTCGGTAAGCGCTGTCAGAAACGCCGCTGCAGCGCTGCTCTCGCCGGGAGGTGAGCGAGCGGAAGGCTGGGCGATCAGGGCGTGATTAGAGAGGAACAAGGACAGCCGCTGGGTTTAGGGCTTCCCCTTAAAATGTCATGCAGTCGCAAAAGCTACAGACAGTCGTACATATCAGAGTTCGTACACTCTATGATTAATATAAAAACGCTGAAGTTAGTGGACGAGCGCTTTTCAGGTGCAGATTCCTGTCTCCGCAGTCGCTGTGCGCACATCCATACATGGACTAACTTGCGCTGCAGTTTGAACATGCACAGACTAGCTACCCTGATTCACACTAACCGCTGCCTTCCGTATTTCTGCAATGAGAGCGAATGTTAAAGTTACATCTGCATGTAGTGATTCGAACTAGGGGTGTAGCGTCATTCAGTTAGTAAGCAGACAGAAAAACATCCAGCACAAATTACTGTCAGTGCAGCTTATTTCCTCTACAATAATAACAAAGAGCATAGGCCCTGCTGTAATGCAGTTCATTGTTCCTGCTTGCCCCCCCCCCCCCCCCCCCCCCCCATTTACCCCGAGGCTATTTAAAGCTGCTTCAGAAGTGAAAGGCTCACAGAAGGAGAAAAGGTTCTACCTGCACTGGACCTCCAGACAGAAAATGTCACTTTGCACCTTCACACTCATAATAGTGAGCAGCCCCGTGGGGAGGGGGGGGGGTTTCTCAGGTGCCATGTGGGCTTGGTCTGGTACTGGACCTGCCTGACATGGGAAACAAGCAGGCCTCTCTGTAGGGCTCTTTGTGGTCCTTCTCCTTCACCAAGAGTAAAGCAACTAACTGGATATATATGACTCCACAAAAGTAAGGGAGTCGAGGCAAGAGAATGATGTGTTTTTTTTGGACTGGGCATTTGTGTTCAGCCGTGAATCTCGCCCCTGCTGACATGTCGGCCTGCCGTAACCTTCACCGTCTGCCCTCCAAGCACACAGGCAGCGGCGAACTCATCTACAAGATTTCAAAATGACGGTCGTGAGGATTTTCTTTCTCAGTTGCTTCCTGGGAGGCACATGATGCATCATGGTTCTTTTTTACTTTATCCAACATACAGTAGGTAGACAGCTGGGTAACAGTATACTTGAGGCAACACAAATAACTTAATAACCTTTATGATTGACTAATGATGAACATGGGATCAGTACAGTACTAACACTTAGTTACTGGTTAATTAGTACATTAAGAGAGAGTGCAGTACTACATTATTTGTGCCTGAAAGTGCTACAGTTGCGTTTACAGGCTCTAACCATGTAAGTCTGTCTCTTAGAGTAGATGCCTGACCACAGACCCACATGGGTGGGACACAAACACGGGAGGAAGGAAGTATGCAGGGGCCAGGAACGGAAGACGGAGCTAGAGGAGACCAGGGCAGAGCAGGTCAGAGCTCCTGTTTTTAGCACGCTAGAGTCTACTTCTTGAAAATGAAACTTCTCTGAGGGCCTTGTTTTGGAAGCGGGTACCTGGGTTTAATCGGTCATGCACCTGGGCTGAGAGCTCGGCCTCCGCTGGATTTAGATTGTTCCTTTAGCAGAACAGGTTCCTCTGCACCTCCCACTGGCTGTTGTTCAATCCAGTCTGAGTCCCTCTGAGTCTCTTTGAAGCTCAGCCAGAAGCTCACTGTACCCTCTCTGAACTTCCCCTTCTGAGACATTTGGAGTGTGGAGGAACTCCTTGTTTTGACGCCCCATTAATGGAATAGTACCTCAGGCATATCAAACAACTAATTCTGTGCAGCAAACATGCAGACCACTTTGCTTACTATTCATTTTCAGTGTGGAAGCCGCCATTTTGGCCTGTCATGGTCTTCCTATGTCCCAAACCTTTACCTCACTGTTACTTGCTTCTGGAGAAAAATATTAATGGACAATCAGGAACATATAGTGATAGGTCACATATAGATATCTAAAGTCTACATTTTGTTATCAAATAATGAGCCTCCGAAGCAGCACAGGATACAAAACTGAACAAGATATCAGTCCCAAAGAAATTTGTTTTCTAAAATTCACCAAAATTTTCATTAAAAAAACAATAAAAATTCAAAAGTCTCAAAAGGCAGAAGTCTTCATGTAAAACCATTTGTTGTCTGTCAGTGTCAGCTTAACCATTAACCTCCTCCCCCCAAAGTCAGTTTGCACCAACCACCAATACACACATAGATTTTTTTGCCTCGACCATTAGCACACCTCATTTGAATAATCAATACCTCATCGATTTATTTAACTAATTAACTTAATTAATGAGGTGACTGGTCGTGAAATTTAATTAATACAGGTAATGGCGGGGGTGCACCTGATTGTTCTTTGACTGTTCATCTAGCCACCTGACTAGATATCAGTAACTTTTTGAAGAACAGAATACAATCAACTTTTAATTATGTTGCTGTTCATTTGTACGGAAGTCCGTAGACACGCATAACCTTTTTTTTCCTTTTCGTTATCTCGAGATCGCGACTTATTTTTTTTTCTTATTTTTTTAAGCCGACATCTTTCAAACATCACATCACCCGGTAACCATGGAGACGTCCCGGACTCTCCAGTTGGTTGGTAATGAAACTGACTACTCGTTCAGACTCACTATAATTTCTGCGACTGTATAACAGCAAATTTCTGATCCTCCTTCTCAAATGACGAACACTAATATGACAATTTTCTAGCACCGACAGAGAGTGTTATCCTCGTATCCATGATTCGGTGCAATATTCCTCGATATTTCTCACAGTTTGAAGTCTAACTTGGTTTTACAAACAAGTGCAATATAACTACTTATGATACTGGTGCAATATACTGTAATACCTTCAGGTATTATGTGTTCCATGTTATTCTATTAAGTTTAGGTTCTGTACTTATGAGGGTGTGGTTATGGAATTGTGTGTGAGGGAGGGGGAGGCTCTGTTGGGTTGCGGGGAGTTCGGCGTTGGGGTCTGATTCGGTCGGGTGTGGAGATTATTATTTGTTCCGTTTGAGCTAGTGTCTGTGGACATAACTGCAGCCGCTTACTGATACTAAATCCACGTTCTGCAGCAACCCTCGGAGATCTTATTTCTTAAATCTGGTCATTACAATACTTTTACTTTACTGTGCATTAATATACACTTTTACTTTTCATGTAACTTTTGGACAAAGGTACTTTAGATTCCTGTACAGAGATTTTCTATCTTATTTTATTTTAAAAAATAAATTATTTATTAGCATGTTTAACAGTGCCGTAATTTGTTTTACCCTTCATTCCTACTTTATACTTATATTGTATTGTTATTGTCTTCGTGTTTATATGTGATTGTGCAGTCGCAATGTGAGCAATTTCCACCGGGATTAATAAATTCTTCTGATTATACAGTATATGATTATGATTCTGATTCTGACTGGGACAGTCCCCGATCAAAGTAAAATCTGATGCATTCGTCCATGAGGATAATACTTAACTTCGAGATCATGGGAAAGTGGCATGGGTTATGTCGAGATCGCAAGAAAAAAATGTCGTGATCTCGAGATAACGAAAAGAAAAAACGCTCATGCATGTCCTCTACAGACTTCCGTACATTTGAATATGTTTTAATATGTTTGAACTTTTTCTGAGTAAATGTACACTTGTTATCCAGATAGGGAGCTGTACACATTTTCTTTGACTGTCTATCCTTTTGCAAAGTCCTCTATGTCAGTTCTTCCAGATTTCAGTGTATGGTTAGAAACTATACTTACAATATTCATTTAGACTGTACTAACAGTGTGAAGCCTGACTAACCTCTTTAACCACGTGCACATTTCAGGCCCTGCCTCAGAAAGAGAGATCATTCAGCGATGAGTAGCATAAGCACCCCCTATAGGTGAGATGTAGAACAGCGCTTTATTGTCTCGCAACCATTACAATGATACCCGCCTATCGCGGAAGTTACGTCCCAGGCCCTTCAGCGATGGGTGAAAATCCGCGATATAGAAAGACCATATAAATTAACATTTTTAAAAATAGTTTAAGTCTTAAAATACCCCTCCCACACGCGTTAAACACATGTAAACCTATTAAAACACACATTGTGAACACATATGATATGTGGATGTCAGGCTAAGGAAATGAGTGACATAATAATAATAATAATGATAATAATGACAGTAATGTTATATATATATATATATATATATATATATATATATATATATATATATATATATATTCACAAAAATATTCACAAAAAGTTTGCTCCAATAATCTCTGTGCCTCTTTGTTCTGAGTTATTGGTGTGCCTAGTTTGAGTGTCATTTTAATTTAGACTAGAAACAGATATTTTTTAATTTTAAAACAAAGGCTTCATGTTGCGGGAAACTGGAACTGAATCACCCAGCTGCGTTTAAGTTAAGATCTCAATGTGGCAAATTCAGGTGAATGAACTAGCAAACCCAAGGTGCTATTGGTCATTATCACCTGACTGTAGGATCACTGAGCCAGAGTCACTGAATAATGGGGACAGATCCACTACAGCAGGCTTTAAGCTCTGAAATCATTTATTTTTTCTAGAGCGGTCACTGGCACCCTACCAAGCATTGAATCTCATTGCTAGCGAAGGGAGGGCAATCCATCAATGGCCCACAGCAGGAAATGTACTTTACAACAGCAAAATCATCCCAAGCGGCAAAATCATCCCAAAATTTGCTACAGGGGTGAACAATCAAAGCAACTGCACTCTGCAATAACGGCGCAGTACATTTCCAGGCTTTAGTGCGTTATCCGATGACTCCATGCAACCCTCTGTCTATTCCGGTGTTAAACTGAGACTCTTAAGCTGATTATATGGATACAGGAAAAATTAATACTGCATTTGCCGGTAGCGGATTAACCAGCCTGCATCGCCTTGCTCCCGCGGGGTACAGGCTGCGGGCAAATCCAAACCGCTGCAGGACTGTGACAAGGCCCACAAAATGCAATGACGTTACACCAGTTCCCATATCCATCCACTGCTTCCCACTGAATACCTCCCCTTGCTTATGAGGCATTGGAAGGTCAGACCACTGCTTATCTTACAGAGCTGATTAATGTATTAAATCCAAAATGCACCTCAGATCTCTGGATAAAGGTCTATTAATGCCTAAAATAAGTGCTGAGGGTAAAGCCTTCAGTTACAAGGCTTCTGGTGTCTGGAACTGCCTGTCTATCCATATGTGGGACACCTCCCTTTAATCAGGATCGATCTGTATACAGAAACTAAAGACCTGCTTCCTGTCTTATCGTAAATAAAACTGCTGATGTAGCTGTTTGTATGTACAGGGGTAGGACAAAATAACAGGAAAACACGTTAACATAAAGGCCCTTCTGAAGAGATTTAGTCCTTGCCATTATACGTACACAGATGTATTTTACTGAGGCCAAGCAGAAAATTCTAGGAGCACATCCCTTTAAGAAGGTTTTTTTAAGAAGCATTCAAGAAGTACAAAATCAGCTGAAATCTGTGCACTGGGATCATTCCTCAAGTAGAAAAACCTTGAGTACTTTGAGGGATGAAGGAAATGGAAAATCAATGCTGTATTTTGTACTACAGAATTCCCAAAGCTTAAAGGTGCTATCAAAGGGACTTGCATTCCTTTGCTTTGCATAGTCATATAACCGTCATCAGACGTAATGACTGCCAACACAACCGACAATGTTGGCGTTTTCTAAATGTAAACCCAACTGAATGCCGGCACCGGATAAAGGTGACTCATCAGACACTATGACTTTTTCCCCATTGTTCAGGGGTCTAGGATTGTCTTCCTTATGATAAGTTGTGGGTCTTTGCGCATCCCAGCTATGCAGAGTTCACAGCGCACGGTTTTTTGCTGAGTCACAGAGGTGCTGATTCAGTTCAGTGCTCGTTTTTGAGACCTTGCTTTTGTGGTGTTCAGCACCTATGCTCTTAAGTGCCTGTATTTCCCTGCCAGAGAGATTCCATCTGCACCCCGATGCTTTTACAGTGTATTGTGCCTAATAGATGCTGCCATAATTTTTGAGGCTGTTCCCTTTGATGCAATAAAACAGGTTGCAGCACCTGCAATTCAAATGACGGTTTGTTGTCATGGCGACTGTTTATCACACTGTTTTGAACTTGTGTATCAAAGTTCTGATTGCCAAAGCTCATTTGTACCATAAACATATTTACACCGGCATTTACCCTAATATGACTCAACTTTAGAGTCAAACTTAAAGTCCTTCCACTGATACTTAGTTCTTCTATCTCAGTAAGTCTCATGCTAGAGTGCAGAGGCACCTCCAGACACTAAAGGGAACTCAGCTTTTCAAGAGAAACACATTTGCTAAAATATGAATGAGCTGGACCTGCCATATCAGCAGCCTTTATGTAGCGGCAGAGCAGGACGTAATACTGTCTTTGTACTTTGCGTTCTTTCATTGCAGCCTTCAGATACACACGTTGACTTCAAGTATGGTTCATCATACTGACAGGGAAGAGCTGATGCTCCCAGGATCTTGGCTAAGGGGCACAATCCCAACGAGGAAAAGGAGGAGTGCTTTTCTCAGCTTTAATGTCATCATTTGTCATCATTTGATAATTCGGGGCATGGACTTTAGCTGCTAGATCAAATCAATTATGTGAATAAGTCCACACCCATATCATAGCGACAGGAGTACAAACCCTTAGCAGCTACTTTTGATGGGCGAGTTTCCAATGCTGGGTGAGCAGGGGTCAAGAAAGAGACACGACCCATCTGTGGATGACCTACATTTCTATTTTAGTCTGCATTTCTTCACCGTCAATCAGTAGAAAGTGTTTAGTCATGAATTTGGGTTGCACTGGCTCACCGGTGAGCTGTGTCAAGGTCAGCTGTCAGAAGCTCTGGGGAGGGGATTAGTGGCTGTCTTACCTAACAGGCTGGCGGCCAGACAGCACTGGCATTATCCTACACTGGGACTCATCTGCCAGCCCTGCAGTTTCTCTCTCTGGGCCAGTGGTCCATAGCCACGTCCCGACTGACCCTAGTGACCGAGCCAAGTCAGTGCGACAGGTGCTGGCGGCATACGGATCATGACTAGCCCTTTTCGCCCATTCCGCAGCTCGGCTGATCAGTGCTGGGCAGCCTCTAGGAATGTGGAGCCTCGTTTGTCGATTGTACGAGATCTGCTGTGTCTATAATTCCCATTCTAGTGGATGGATGCATGTACACAGGAAGACTGTCCCTATACAGCAGGGCTGGATCTATCTTCTCAGGGCCATTGGCAGCGTTTTACCTGGGAAGGCCCCGACCAAAAACACTGATGATCAATTCACTTCCTCCTCAGCAGTAATTCGGGAGACCCAGCAACTGCCTGTCCTGTTTATACCTAGTAGACCACGTTTGTGTCTGAGCTTAAACATTTTAATTTGATGCAAATGTTTTTTTTTTTTTTTTTAATTGTTGACGCACCACAGCACAACAACGAAATGTGTTCTCTGCATTTAAACCATATGTGACGTCGTGACATAGCAGGGGGGCAGCTAATTCGGCGCCCGGGGAGCGGCGCAGTGGGATTTGAAACCAGCAATCTTTCAATTACAAGTGCGCTTCACTAACCATTAAGCCACCACTGCCCACTTTCTTATACGTATGATATATTTTTCCCCGCCACACTTCACCTTGGCCACCCTTGTTCGCCTATACCTGGCAGCGGCGCTCTGTACCACACACTGGCCTCTTAGAGAACCCCCTGCCACCCTCTTATCCAGCAGTCGTACCCTGGCCTCCTACCCCCCTCCCTCCTAACAGTACTTGTCCGTGCTGTTCATAGCACTGTCGACCTGGGCTCTATATTTCATAGGTCCTCTTCTCAAAGGACAGGATTAAAGGAGACTCTCGCTCAAAGGACAGGATTAAAGGAGACTCCCGCTCCAGCAGAACAATCGCTATGGACAGAGAGGACAGCTTCTTCTTTCCCTTCATCTGTATTTATTGCAACTCTCAGATGTTGCAATGTGCTTGCACAGTAACAGTTATAAATGCAACAAAAATAGCACAAATGCATTCAAGAGAGCGGTCATTAACTATTTTTTTCCGCGCACTGCGGTTCTGCTTTTAAGTGTAATACGGCAAATAGAAGATCTACCGGAAAGAGCCGAAATCTACCGAGAATTGTCTAACACAGCTGCTACTGCGCAGTCGTGCCAGCCGTTGCACAGGGCGTAGAAGACATGGATGGTGTGTTAAAGCAGGCGAATACCAAGCGCAGCCTCTAATAATAAAGGTAAATTTAAGATGCTTGTTGTCAGAAGTACCTACATCGTTACATTCGTTTGGGCGTTTGTCACAGCTTGGCTAGTTAGCTTACCATGCAAACCTTCTACATCGACGTACTGTTTAGTATGCTGGTTATGATACTCATCGCTGTTAATCTTAACTAAGCTACTTTACTTAGGCAGTCTGAGTTTCTCAGTTGGGATGTAGGTAACTCGGCTGCTGCGCGAACGTGCAAGACGCCGACCTGCCTTGGGACTCTGCTGTCACTGGGCAGCTGTGGTGTTTAATATTTGCCCTCACTTTCCGAGCTTTAATGTTTTATTAAGAATTCCGCCAAAACATCAGAAAACTGCATTTTGTCTGCTGCCGTGATTCACAAAACGAAGGGAGGGATCTAAATGTAACATTAGCTTTGAAAAAAAGGACGATCTCTGATCTTCATGATTCAGTCTCTAAAAGCCATTTGCAAAATGGGAAAAATTGAGCATCATATGAATAATTCAACCAATCCTCTTTTACTCACTTCTCTCTCTCTCTCTGTATCTCTCTGTTAACTCTTAATAGTCTTTACCCCAAAATGGGTGGACATGGCTCTAAGGTGAATTTGCTCATTAGGTGTGGCAGACAGCTTGGACAGAGCCTCTTCCTCCTTATACACTACATCAGTGTGTTTGTGAGCTTGGTGGCACGCTCCATCAGCCTCCTGCTGGTGTTTGCACGTTGGACAATCGCGCTGTCACACTACACGGCATCCACGTTTGACACCCTGTATAAGTACCTGCACTGGTGGAGCAGGAGGGGCGGAGTCAGCATGGATCTCCACCCAGGGAGCGATGCCGAGTCCGATTGACTCCGCCAGCCGGTCTCTGGAATCTGAGAGGCCTCTGGGGGATGCTGCCTCTGCACTGAGCCAAAGCAGAGACTGGATTCGAGACGAACAAGGCGAGGAGGTGCGAGGCAGCAGATCATTGTCAACCCTGGAGACTCCAGGAGACCCATAGATGCCCCAACGTGTGACAACATTGATCATCGTGTTGGTAGAAGATGATCACAGGCCAAGCAGAGACAATTCAGTGTCTCTTGACCGATAACAGCCAACTACTGTCACCTTAGCACTCTGTCGTCAGTGTAGCACACACGGGCGTGAAGCTGTCTGCTCCTGCTTCGATGGCACACCACCTCAGGCATGCCAGACTGCATCTCTGTTCTGCAAACTCAAGGAAAGCAGACGGGACTAAGCATGGCACTGAACAGGTGTGACGGAATGCCTGTCTGTCTCTGACCGTGGACATGGCTGCAGTGGACGCCTGTCTGTCTCTGGCCGTGGACATGGCTGCAGTGGATGCCTGTCTGTCTCTGGCCGTGGACATGGCTGCAGTGGACGCCTGTCTGTCTCTGGCCGTGGACATGGCTGCAGTGGACGCCTGTCTGTCTCTGGCCGTGGACATGGCTGCAGTGGACGCCTGTCTGTCTCCGGCCGTGGATATGGCTGCAGTGGACGCCTGTCTGTCTCCGGCCGTGGACATGGCTGCAGTGGACGCCTGTCTGTCTCCGGCCGTGGACAAGGCTGCAGTGGACGCCTGTCTGTCTCTGGCCGTGGACATGGCTGCAGTGGACGCCTGTCTGTCTCTGGCCGTGGACATGGCCGGTGTGAAAGCCTGCCTCTGTGTCTGAACATCCATCTGCTTTTCCTTTCTTAAAAAATGTACTGTCAAGTTAAAGTTTGACATTTTTGCCATGAACTACGGGACGCATAAGAAAGGGGGTGGGACATGAAGTCCACTTGTCTGTCTGCCTTTTAAATACTCAGCGTAGTATTTTAAAAATGGCCGAAAATTAGGTTTGATCGGTTTGCATTAATTGTTTGCAGGTAATTGGTCTGTGATTGTTCATCACTGCACTCATAAAAATGCTACAAACATTACCCGAGACCCCCCCCCCCCCCCCCCGGCCCATTCTGCGGATTATCACACACTATATACTACCATAACCTTCGGTAAAACTGTTAATAGTAACCAGAGGAGACATATTCTGTGTGAAAACAGGCTGTTTGTCAAACAAGATTAAATAAACATGAATATCCAGAAGATGTGGGGCTGTGCGTGCCGCCCGTTCTCTGGCAGGGTGGCGTCCAGCGCGGGAGAACAGCCGCTAGAAGCCGGAGAAGAGAGACACTCGGGATTAGAAAAAGTCATTTACTGAAGACATGTGCTCCCAGAAATCCGTTTATGACCTGGCTTACAAATGATTTGTCATTTTAGTCCAAATGAAACTGCTTGCTGTATGCCGCCCCCCCCCCCCCCCATTCTACCCGCAGGGGTGCAAACTGCCCTCCTCCTCTTTATTCTGACTGACAAAGAATGGGGAAACATGCAGAAGTATTAAATAAGCTTCCCACCTGTCACAGTGCCTCCGATAACTGCGGGGCCTTTACGTCTGTTTGCTTGCATCTGTTGTGATAGCCCTAGGGAGACACGCTAGTGCGTAGTGTGGCAGGCGTCGAGGCTACAGAGAGAGCATTAGTGACGCATTGAGTCCAGAAGAATGAGGCCTTCACTGTGAAAAATATGGCAGAGCGAGCCGTTCACGCGGGATCATAACCCTGAAGTCAGCACTGCATTCCGAACGTGATGTCAGTGCAGTCATGGACTGCGGAATGTGTCTAAAATCCGGGGGGTTGGAATATTCACAGATATATATTACTGTTGTATGACTACAGAACAGTTCAATGTTTTATTAATAAAATTTTATTGGTTTGCTTTACATAATTTGCAAGCAATTTTTTCTTGATTGTTCATAACTGCGTTCTTGATGCACAAGGCATGATGGGAATGATATAATTCAGTCAGTCAAGTCATTTTAAATCTGTCCTGGCAAACAAAGCAATAAATCTGTTGATAAAATATTGCAGTGTGCTGCTGAAACATCTGGAAATACTCTTTCTGTGAAGGACCATTATGCTACACTAGTTTGTAGAGAGGAACTTTCCAGTGACCGAAACTGTGTGAGTGAGGAGTTTATCGCAAACGACAGGCGACGCTCTACTGTGCTGGGAGGAGTCAGAAAGTGTGTCTCTAAGCCGTCTAATTTCCTCTAGTGGATTACTGTCAGCGATTAGCCACAACTTGCTATAAAAGTCCCTCATGCTATAGTTCGGGTCCCCAGATTGGTGTGACTGAGAGGAGGAATCATTTGGCAGCATCAAAGGTACAGCAGCCCAGCCCACCAACCCAAGACATGGGCAACACTAACAGCTGCACTGTGGATGACCTGCAGGCTGTGGAGATGCACCTGTGGTACAAGAAGTTCCTGACCGAGTGCCCCTCAGGTCAGCTGACTCTGCACGAATTCAAGCAGTTCTTCGGCTTGCGGGGGCTCGACCCCGAAGCCAGTGCCTACATCGAGCAGATGTTCCGCACCTTTGACATGAACAAGGTAGGCCAGGCGTCACTGCTGACCAATGCTGAGGACCAGGGTCTTGGTGTCACCAAGAGTGTTTATATGCAGGTAGAACAAAACCGTAATTGAAGAGCAAATTTCCAAAATTACATTCTCTGTTGATCCTAAGATGGGACCGTCAATGATCTAAAGTCAGTTTTCACGATATGACTTGTATTGTGAACCGAGACTCTCTAAACCCACAAAAATTGTTCAATGTCCTGGGGAGTGAATGCGTTATGGAAATGAGTTCATATCTGGGCACAGCGCCGGCGAGAGAAAGGGACAGTTTAGGGCGGTGAGGAGATGCGGAGTGTTTGCCTGCAGGCTGCACTTCTGTAATATTTGAACTGAACATCATACGAAAGCTTAACTTCTATAAAATATTCAGCGACTTCTATTATGGCTCCGTAACTCATTCTCAGCTGTTCCACAGATGAACAACCTTTCTGTGTTGCGGAAACAAAGGTTATCCATGTGAGGGACACTAATGGCAAGTACAGAGAGTCATTTTGTAAAATTAGCCGTGTAATAATCAGTATGGCATGAAGTCATTTAGCTATCAGTTATGAACAAACATTATGGTAGTCAGTCACAGCTGTGGGACATTTTTACCCACAATTACTTTGAGCACAATGGCATCATTTAAGGAAGTAACTATCTTTACAAGCCCAGTTAAATGTCTCACACCAACACGTGACTAAGTCTGCAGTGATGGTGAAATAAAACTATCAAACACATTCTGGATAAAAAAAAACACAATAAAAATATACTCTTCTTAAGATAATAAATATCTAGCATCCCTTACTGTATTTCTCATATTTAAGAAACACTAAGGTTAATAGTCTTATCCATCCACTACATTATTGTTTTATACTGTATCGGACAAGAAGTACCCCATATGTTTTAGAGGGTTGATGAAATCCTATTATTGGAGAACTAAAATGAAAATTCTGATAGTACTTTTAATAAAATCATCATTTAGTAGCAGTATTTGATGGTTTGCCGAAGTGAAAAAATGTGAGGAATCACCATGATCGTGTTATTAACACATTCATCTATCAGCAAATCCCAGCCAAGCAAGAACATCGGATACCTGGTTCAGGTGCCGGTAGGGAGCAAAAAGACGGGCTGTCTGAGGCCTCCTGAGGGCCGAGTTGAGAGATCCTGGTTTAAGGTGCATCTGCCCCGAGCCTTAGTGCAGCCCCCCCTCTGACACGGCATGCTGGCTCCACCCCCTGGCAGGACGGCACCATCGACTTCATGGAGTATGTGGCTGCCCTGAGCCTCGTCATGCGTGGGAAGATGGAGCACAAGCTGCGGTGGTACTTCAGGCTGTACGACGTGGACGGGAACGGCTGCATCGACCGGCATGAGCTCCTGAACATCGTCAAGGTGCGACCTTGCTGGAAGCACGCACACACACACACGCACAGACATACACGCACAGGCAGACAGACATACACGCACAGACACACGCGCACAGGCAGACAGACATACACGCACAGACACACGCGCACAGGCAGACAGACATACACGCACAGACACACGCGCACAGGCAGACAGACATACACGCACAGACACACGCGCACAGGCAGACAGACATACACGCACAGACACACGCGCACAGGCAGACAGACATACACGCACAGACACACGCGCACAGGCAGACAGACATACACGCACAGACACACGCGCACAGGCAGACAGACATACACGCACAGACACACGCGCACAGGCAGACAGACATACACGCACAGACACACGCGCACAGGCAGACAGACATACACGCACAGACACACGCGCACAGGCAGACAGACATACACGCACAGACACACGCGCACAGGCAGACAGACACACACGCACAGACACACGCGCACAGGCAGACAGACACACGCGCACAGACACGCGCACAGGCAGACAGACATACGCGCACAGACACACATACACACACACGCACAGACACACGCGTGTAAGTACCAGTGTAAGCAGAGCCCACGGGGCTGCAGTCAGTGGCATCATGTGTCTTCATTCTGTCACACCTGCTTCACTGTAATCACTCAGCCTTCCCCCCCCCAGCACATCTTCTCAGTGCATTATCTTCCTGTGGGGGTGTAGCATTAACACTGGGGGATATTTATACAGTCAGGGCTCTGCCTTGAGTTTCTGCGACCAGCGCATTACACTTATAAGCACACCTGGTCCCCTCTAGACAAACTCCCAAATCAGAGTTTCATCGCAGTATGTGGTCTGCATGCAACTGACCTCCCCGCAGCAAACCTCCTTCCTACTGTGGGATTTAAAATGATTGCCCAGCACTGATAAGATTATCTACTTTGCAGCCTTTAACTTTTCCATCCCTCCTGTCCTCCCTCCCTTCCTGCCCCCCTCCCCAGGCTATCAGAGCCATTAACGGGAACGAAACTCAGGAAGTATCGGTGGAGGAGTTTACCAACAGAGTGTTTGACAAGATCGACGTCAACGGTGACGGTAGGTATGCTTCCCGTTTCTCGGAGTTAAAGGTCACCGTGCACAAACTGGCCACACTGATTCCCCTGCTAAATTCCGTGCATCGCAGCTCGTAGCCCTGTGAGATGCTGGATCGCATACAGGCTGTACAAGAGGGATCCTTTTCAAATCGGCCTCTTCCTCCACCCCCCAGGCGAGCTGTCTCTGGAAGAGTTTGTGGCCGGGGCGCGCAGCGACAGCGACTTCATGGAAGTCATGATGAAGAGTCTTGACCTTTCGCACATCGTCGCCATGATCCACAACCGACGGAACAGCGTCTAGCACCTGCCCACCCCCACACTAGGCCAGACCTAGAGCTTCCCAGTGCTGAGCAGGGCAGGTGCGCCCTCCCTTGATCAGAATAAGCAAGTCAGACTTGCTCCAGTGAGTTGTGACTCGCCATGGTTGGACTAAGACTTAGACATCACAGGCAGGGGGCAGCGGATGGGGCCCATGGTACTAATGATGCTAAGAACTCATTTAAATGTCAAACGCAGTGACTACGAAATGCTATGCTGGCCCGTTAAGTGCAGGCTTTTGGACAAGCGTGTCCCTGGAGGTCACGTGACCTTTAAAGAACAAGGCACCGCCTGCCAGCCAACCTAAGAGAATACAAATGCACAGAAGGGAATAGGGTACTGAAAACCACCATGTCAGAGGAGAGCTGTCACCATGGCAACATATGCTTACTGTGCAGGAAGTCAGAGCTCAGCCATCACTGGAAGCGCCAGCAGGAGGGCTTACAGTGTTATGTAATGCCAACAGCGCAGTGGCACCCCCACAGGACCAGGGTTCGAATCTCCACTCCAGCTCTACCAGTGAGGAGTTTGCATGCTCTCCTTGGGTTGTAGGGTCTCCTCAGCATTGTCTGGTTTTCACAGTCCAAGAACCTGCTATAGGTTGATTGGAGTTACCAAATTGTCCATAGGTGTGAGTGTGAGAGTGTGTGGTTGTGAGTGTGTCGGTGTGTGGTTGTGAGTGTGAGGGTGTGTGGTTGTGAGGGTGTCGGTGTGTGGTTGTGAGTGTGTCGGTGTGTGGTTGTGAGTGTGTCGGTGTGTGGTTGTGAGTGTGTCGGTGTGTGGTTGTGAGTGTGAGGGTGTGTGGTTGTGAGTGTGAGAGTGTGTGGTTGTGAGTGTGAGAGTGTGTGGTTGTGAGTGTGTCGGTGTGTGGTTGTGAGTGTGAGGGTGTGTGAGTGTGAGGGTGTGTGGTTGTGAGTGTGTCCGCCACATGCTGGGATCAGCATCCATATAAACATGCGAAACAACCGAATGCTTGTATTTACTTTACGAAATAAGCAGTTTCAGCTGCCTGAAATTCCTCTTTTTCCATGTATAAGAAAACATGCAAAAATACTTTTGATTAGTACAAAACTGATGTAAATCGTTAACAATGATGAAATTAAAAGATCATGAAAAAATATCAAATAGCATATAGTACTGAAATGTTTACTTTTAAAATATCCATTAAACCTGTCAAATGACACTATTTTTAATTGGCAAAACTGTACTTACATACACAAACTTAGCAGAATTCATAGCTGGGTCAGACCTGAATGCTTAAGCAGGTGATTATCTTTTGCTGTTTTAATCGCAGGCTTCAGTCCGGAACACCATTATCCTCCTGACCCACTGTTGCTGCTGTTTGGTTAATTAGGCCTGATTGAGAACCAGACTGAATCTGTCCCAGATTGAACCTTTTACGTCCTCAAGCATCAACTGAAATCCATGCATAAAATGCTATACATATTCTTACATTTCCTCCTTCTTCTGAAACAGTCACTCATTCTGTTTGTTCTCTGGTCACTTGTTCTAAAATTCATTCATAAAAATTAATGAACACAGTTATTAAGAGGCACAGATACATTTCTTATCCCTAACAATATTTACTTGAACATATCTAAAGTCACTGACTCTAACCAACATTTTCATTTAAAACTTTTTAATTAAAAACATTTGCAGTAAATTTCCAGGTTTCATTTACCCACAGTCCTCATCTAACCACACCTGCAACCATTTTCATACCATTTGTGTGATCTGACTCACCTTGTAGCACCCAAAAGGCCGAATTAGATGCTTTAAATGATAATAGCCCAACTTGAAATACTTTTCATTTAAGGCAAAAGTATGTTGAGGATTCACCAATATAATTAAGTCACTGACCCATCTAACGTAAGAGATAATTGCCTTGAAGGTATTGACCTCTCATTAGCAATGACCCGGTAACCACAAGGCAGATTCTACAGCTGTTCCTGGGAAATTCCAGTGAGCCGATTCATCAGGCGATTGTGAGACACAGCAAACATATTGTGTACAGCCATCCAGAGCACAGTGGACTCATTCAAAACATTAGCCGTGCCCAAATGTAGGAGTTGCATCCTTTGAAGGACATGGTCTATGTAGCCTTTGTAGTCTGTGTCCTGTAAAGGACATGGTCCATGTAGCCTTTGGGGACTGCATCCTGTGAAAGACATGGTCTATGTAGCCTTTGTAGTCTGCGTCCTGTGAAGGACATGATCCATGCAGTCTTTGTGGACTGCATCCTGTGAAGGACATGGTCCATGTAGCCTTTGTAGTCTGCGTCCTGTGAAGAACATGGTCTATGTAGTGTTTGTAGTCTGCGGCCTGTGAAAGACATGGTCCATGTAGCCTTTGTAGTCTGCGGCCTGTGAAAGACATGGTCCATGTAGCCTTTGTAGTCTGCGGCCTGTGAAAGACATGGTCCATGTAGCCTTTGTAGTCTGCGCCCTGTGAAAGACAAGGTCTATGTAGCCTTTGTAGTCTGCGTCCGGTGAAAGACAAGGTCTATGTAGCCTTTGTAGTCTGCGCCCTGTGAAAGACAAGGTCTATGTAGCCTTTGTAGTCTGCGTCCGGTGAAGGCTCTAGCAATGAATCTTAGGACCTCAGCAAAAGAATAACACATTTCTAGCTTGAAAGGTTTGAAGGAGCCTTTGAAATGGGACGGCCTTATTATGTTGCTGTGACCCACTCAGGCTTCAAATTTAGCCTTAGAAGGATGCATCCCCCAAATTTGGGCACAGCTATTGTGTTGTACACGCCCCTACCCGTCCCAACAGGGTCAAGTCAGTGAATCACCCAATCAGAAGTTTAGGGGGGAATGTAATCCTCAACCTTCTGGTCAAATGTCACGATTCTATCTATCATAAAGATAGTTTTCACACTGGAAGAGCACAAATGCAGGTGTGGTAATTTTTATAAGTAGCACTGTGCTGTTTTCCATGAGACACTGTAATCCACCATTTACAGTTGGATATCACAGTAGCAAGTCTGCCATTTTGGCTTTAGCAGACTATCTGTCAATAATGTAAAGGGAAGCACAGGTCAGGCTGTATGGGTGAGATAATCCTGCACAGCCCGCATGCAGAACCTGCCCCCCAGCAGCGTGTAGGTCTCAGTGTAGCGATCAGCACCTTGCTGTGTGATTATTGCCCTCCCCAACACACCACTGAATCCTAACACCACAGGCCTGAACTGCAACCTTTGATTCTACTCTTTTTCCTCATAGGCTAGAAACCACAAGATAAGACATTAATATGTAGAGGTGAGGTTTGTTTTTCCCCGGCGTCTGCAAAAATGAAAACATAAATGTCATTATTAGTATATGCACCTATCTTTGGATGGCTGATCCTCTAGGGACCTGTAGTGATTTCTGGAGCCTGTTCCACATACTAATGGCCACATTTCTGTAGTTTCCATTAAGCCTTAAGTTCGGGGCTTCAGCCTTTCCGCAACCTTTTAACTTCAAGCATTAAATTATGCTGTTACACCTGGTGTGGGAGAACTGTGGCAGATTCATGGATCATGACCCTGTAATTGGTCAGACACACCCCTAAAGACATTAAAACAAATGCAATCAAATGGCCAATTAGCAAATTGCTATCAAGTGCAAATAAGCCATTTCATTGGTTGGCATGTGTCCATGGTTGGCATGGGTGAGCTGATTGGCTAGTTGCTTAGTGATTCCTTGATAGGTTCGTCACTAACGTCAGGTGCAAAGGTAACTCATTCAAGCCGTGTGCTAACAGCAGGCAGCTCCCCCCTGCTGAAGGATGGTGTTCTGTGGCATTAGGCTTCCTCTCTGTAGGCGTCTGGCTGTGCTGCTGTGTGCCTGCATGCTGCTGCCAGGCCTGCTCTGTAAGAACCTACGCTGCATCTTCTGCCCCCTGCAGGCAGCAGATAAGACCTGCAAGCCCATGTATTCGGAGTGTCTACCTCAGGAGGTGTGCTACAAGGCGACAGGGCGCTATGGCAGCTATGGGGTGCTGGCCGGCCGAGGCTGCGTCGCGGAGAAGCAGTGTTCGACGGGGAGCCGGGTCTTCTATATGGGCGTCAGCTACAACCTGAGCTACAGTTGCTGCAGCATGGATTTCTGCAACTCCAGTCCGGCAGCGACCTCTCCCATACGCCTCCTCACGGTGCTGCCTGTCACCACAGCCTTTCTCCTGGCTAGTGGGACTTGCTAGCGCTCAGACTCACCACCACACATGTGTCTTTGGGGCGCATTTTTTTTCAGTGATGGCTGCCTCGCTCGATATTGTGCTCCTTCACAAGTGCGGTGAGCCTATAGCTCTGTTTGTGAGCGACCAAGCCCTTCGCCAGCACGGGTGAGGGTATTTCAGATCTTATCTGTACAGCGTGTGCCATTATGGGTACCCAGGATGTCCTCCCACTCAGTCCATGCAGACTGCTGTGTGTTAAAATACAACCATTTTCCTGGTGCTATTTGAAATGTGATGGTGATCTTTGTCCATGTGTCTTGAGTTTTTTTTTTAAGTGATTTTAATACCTCTTTTTTTGGGGAGAAAAAAACGAAAGCTGCTCCGTCTCCCTTAAATAATAAATGTAACCCTTCTGCACTTTTAAACATGGCGGCCTCCTTTTCTTGATGCTCATTCCCTTTCTGCTGGCCGTCTTCATCCCGTGAAGCTGCTGGTTCTGAGGTGGGGGCTGAAATGCATATGGGATTCTCTGAGGCCGGTCGGGATTATCGCTTCCCGGGCGCGCCGGCTTCCTGTGAAGCAGCACGTAAACACTAACGCTGAAATGTCACAGCAGGTCTGAACAAGGCATTTGAATTTGAAATACATTCCAGTAGGAGCTAAAGCCATTTTCTCGATGGGCCCTGGTGCGACGCCCTCTGCAGGCGTATGACTCCTCAGCAACCTTCCCTGTTGGGAAACATCTGTGCAACATTTGTATCAGCACAGAACCCTGGCAGTCTGCCTGCACAACATGATAGCACATTTTTGTATGCGTTGTATATAATGTGTTTATATATTTGCCCAAATACCTTGTTTACCCCTGTCTGACGTATTTTGTTTTTATATTCTCTTTTTATCTCATGTTGCCTCTAACGGTAGCAAAGCTGTACTAACAAACACTTCCAACGGCCCTGGTCACGTGGCAAAGATTCTGATCCTGATGTTGAGGGTTACTGGTCCCTGTCCCTGCTGCAGGATCTGATGCCACACACACACACACCAGGCAGGGCTGTGAGGTTCGGACTGTACTTTAATTTCCCTTTTATAAGGCTGCTGGGGGCTTCCATAGTGGATATACACACATTTATATATATATTTATATACAGGAGACTGGAGTTACACTGGGACTGGGGAGGAGGACTCCACCATACACAGACTGCAAAACAACACAGACGGGGTGGACAGCACCTCAGGGGACCGGAAATAAATGGAGAAGCTGGGGTGGGGGGTGGGAAGGAGGTGACGACACGAATGGACCGGGGCGGATCATCACAGCCAGTGTGTGGCTCAACTGCCTAATAACTTAACACTAAAAAATAACATCTCATACACAGTGCATCTTAAATATGTTAAGTGAAGAATTTTTTGCCATAAATATCTGCATTTTGGGAACTAACATATATAAAAAATATTTTTTAAAAAAACCTAAATTGTAAATGTTTCATTTTTGTCTTTCCTTTCGTTTTCTCGTTCATCTTCCTCCGAGGCTCGACTACCCTTAATATCAGCCGTCCGGTAATAGAGGAGGGGGAGGAAACCGGAAACAAATCAACAGTAAGTAATAAACAAAAAAACAACAAAGATAGACAAACAAGTAAACAGAATAGCACAATCAACTCGTCACGAACTGAAGTCACAGACGCACGGAACAGCAAGAACACAATACTCATTATCGCATCATAATCGTCGTCGTGGCGATGCTTCTGGGCCCCCTCGATGACGGGAGCCCCCAGTATCACTCGGATGCCTCTCTTTACAGATGCCTTTATGCTTCACAGTGTGGTTGAGGAAGGGTAAAAGGTGAAGGCCAGGCTTGTATCGTGATCATGGCAGTGAGAATACTAACAGCAACAATAATGAACCAATCAAACCCGAAAGTCCACAGGAAGTAAACAAAACGGCTGGTTTGTTGCAAGTCCTTCTCATTGGCGTTTCTCGGGAAGGCCTTGAGCGGCTGGCGCTTTTCGAGCTGTCTGATTGGACGGCCCATGCGTCAGTCAGAGAGTGGAGGGGGGCGGGTGGTCTAAGGCTGGTCAGAATCCTCTGGTTGGTGGAGCTCTTCGGGGCGTCGACGCCATCAGCACAAAGTGGTGGAGGAGGGTTATGCGTCAGCTGGCGGGTCACAGTGCGAGCGAGGCCGCTCGGCGCATTTCAGGCACGCTCCCGCAGAGCCCGCCTCTTCCTGCTGTAGTAGTGCCGCAGGCTGCTCTGCCGCGAAAAGTTCACCATGTAGTTTTGCTTGCGGGTGCTAAGTGAGGGGGTGGGAGAGAAAGAGCGAAACATTGATTAATGACCCGCGCTCAGAAGGAGCTGGTAAACATGAGGCCCTCAGGAATTTTCCCCCATAACCCCAAACACTCCCACGCTCAGAGGCGTCCTTGCCATCAACATCGCCACTGCCATCACTCCAGCAGTACGCAGAGCAGATTTTCAGAATCAGCTCAGATCTCCGTCCTCTTTAGGGGACCTGTCTGGGCAACCACGCAGTGGGTTAGAGTACCATCTGCATCGCTACTTGCCTGCGTGACAACCAGCATAATTGCTTGGTATCTCCTGCCTCTTGTAATGAGGTGGAAAAGAACAGGTTCTGAAAATATCCTGTTACCCTTGACTGTTAACCTCTCCCTCACCCCAATGTAGGCTTGCCCATACATGATCTTTTCTACACTGAAAAGCCAATGGCCAAAGCAGAACATTCCTAATTATTGGCTAATAAGATGAGGGTGTCTGACACAAAACGCTCAATGACCAGCTCAGTGGATCTACGGACAAAGTTTCTGCATTCAAGTGTGAGTGTTTGAGGTCATGGCCGAAATCGACATAAAGACAGGAGGAGGAAAGAGAAAAGAAAAAAATGCCATGAAAATTCATTCTGCTTAGCCTGTCATTGTCTCTTCCTTCCAGCAGGGCGGTGCCAGTGAGCCAAGAGCAGCTGGGGCAGGTGTAGGGTTCTGCAAAGCGGTGTGGGCAACGGAGTGGGGAGGTGGTTGGTGGCAGAAGGGCTTACAAAGGGAGGGGTGGAATGAGTAGTGGGACACGTTGCCCATGTCCTCGAAGCTGGAGACTCCGGAAAACTCCGTGACCAAAGAAGACTGAGCAAACGGAGTGTGAGAAGCAAAAAGCTACAGACTGTGAGCCATGCAGGATGTAAAGAGGAGCGGAAAAGATACCAGTGATGTCAGAGTTGTGAGCTGTGATGAGTGGATTTGTGCATTTGGTCTGTAAGACCAAATAGATCATCACATTGGACAATTTTTTTGTTTGAGACCTACATGACCAATTAAATGTTGGAATGAAATGAAGAAGGTGGGGACCGACTGATCAAACCTTCCCCATTTCACTGTGCAACATGTCCACTGTCCAAATCAGCAAGGATCAACACCCCACAGATATCTGTGTTCCAGTGACGTGGCATAAGATACTGTGGGTTGGGTCACAGCAGTACAGTCTTCCCCTGGAAACCATGTTAAAATAACACCCACCACCAAGGGCATCATTTTGGGTTGAGCACTGTAGGAGGTTGAGATCACTCAGTTAAGGGGGTCCAGGTGGTTGTATTGACTGGTTTTGATTATTCGGGGATTACAACCTCCTCATCTCCCCCATAATATACACCCAACACCCAGTACCCAACACTCAACCACACCTAAACTAGAACAATGAAAGCTAAAAGCTCACAAGCATCCAACAGGCTAAGACTACACAAATACTTAGGAGGCGTAAATGCAAACAAAATGAAATGTATGTCAATGGGCTAATATCATCAACCCATGACAATACAGATATGTGAAATGCCAGTCCCCATTTCACAAGACCTGACCTGTCGTCCCTTCAAAGTCACATACCCAAGCACCCCCAGAGATCTTGTTGAATGATTTTGGAACATAAGTAAGTATTTATGCAGTCCAGTCATCCTGGCCCTGCTGTAGGGAACCGCAGCCATGGGGCACTTCAATAGTTCCACAGAGGAACTGTCACTGAAGATGCGTGGGGTGGAGAAAAAGCTGTAGGCAGAAGACTGCTGGCCTTTGTCTTTCAGCTAAGCTTACAGAAAGTACCAGAACGATGACAGTGTGTCCCACGTGACTCTGGCAGGGGCTGGGGGGTCATGTAGGCATGATGGGTGGAATGGGCACATTCTGAAAACGGCGGGCAACTTACCTGACTCTACCGCCATAGGACAGGGAGCAGAATGCAGAAGAGAGCAGAGGTTAGAGCGCGAGAGGGGAGGGGTGGGAGGGGGCAGCTGCCTCGCAGGAAGGTCTTGGTGGGCAGAAGACCCGACCTGGAGGGGCAGTGCAGGGAAGGAGTGGCCGAACTGATAATGAGCAGGAGAAAATGAGGAAGGGAAGAAAAGAGGGACAGTGGGCAGGAGAATCAATGGGAATGAGAGACAATGGCAGAGAATGAAAAAGACTGGAAGGTCAAGGAGACCAGAACATGCCGAGCAAATCACGGCCGCCGGGAGTGAGAAAAAACAGGGTGAAAGGCAACGAGAAATCAGCCAGGTAACTGGAGATGAAGAGCATTATGAAGCAGAGAGGAGGTGTGATGAGGAGGATGAGGAGTGATGAGGGGATGAGGAATATTGAGGAGTATTGAGAAGTGATGAGGAGGATAAGGAAGATGAGGAATGATGAGGACGATGAGGAGAATGTGGGGATGAGGGGATGAGCCTGGACAGGGATTTAGGAGAAGGAGAAACGCCAATCATGGACGGCACTGCCTGGAGGAGAGCTGTGCAAACAGCAAAGGAGGTAACAGCAGGCTCCAGCCTGCTCAGAACCATGTGTTGTACCTCTGTAAGATTCCTTTCACTGTCTTGGTGTCAACTGGAGTGATCTAGAGGAGATACTTACAGGCAGAAGTGAGCCTCTGGCAGCCTGTGCAAATCCTACACTGTACCCCGCAAGTGGGATGGAAATGTCTGTGGACCTATCAGTGTTTGGACATCAGCTGGCAGAAAGAGAAGAAGGGAGGCTGCAAAGCCAAACCATTCCCCATCCCCTGGAGGAGGTCTTCAAACTCTCTGGTTGCAGCCTTAAGTGCAGAACGCTCCCGAATAAACAGCTTGACTGTCATAAGCCACATTGTGCCGTGTGCACAATGGGACGTCAAGGTTCTTCATGCCCCTAGATGAAAACTCACACTCCCCACACTGGAAAGCCAAACTTGTGGCACAACATCCAGTAGACAAAGGTACTCTTTGAGAAGAGAAGGTATCTAGTGACTCTGGGGCACTGTAAGGAGCAGCAGAGGCCTTAAGGCAAGTTATCCTGGTGAAAGAGGCATCCCAAGACTCAAAGAGAACTTCAGATGATTCCAGGGTTAATACGGAATAATCTGGAAACTCGAAGTGAGTATAAAGCTGAGAATGTGAGACGTTGTGTTGATTGAGAGCCGACTGACACGCGGAGGGACAGAGTTGGGGCGTGTGAAGCAACTTGGGACCATCATGATGAGAATGAGGAAATGTACTCACAGGACGACCTCGACATGGTCCAGGGCCCACTGGTCGTGGCCGGCACCGTCATGACGGGGCTGCCACCATCGGAGCTCCACTCCTGTCACTCTCGCCTCGCTGAGGGACGGAGGAGAAGTGGTTGGCGAGTGAGAAGTCACCATTACACATGGACCCAAGCTGTCATGCCTCCAGGTATTAAAGCTTTATGCATTAACGCATGTGGCAGACCAAAAGCACACAATCCAGTGGGTTTATCAGGATTACAGACTCTAATTTGACTAAACTGTAATAAATGTCTATTGACCAGTCAATGTTACTGTGAGAAAGAAAATGTTGTATGCTATGCTACGTGCTAGGCCTGCTCTAGCTTGCATGTGACGTTTTAACAACTAGCAAAGATGAACTATAGCATGTTCTGGTGCATCAGAGAAACAGACGGGTCTGCCTACACTCACAGTGGGATGTTGTAGGAGACCCTCTGGGCTCGGATGAAGTCCTTGGGCTGATGCTGAGCAATGACATGCCAGCTGACGCCATGGTTGACGCTGTATTGCAGCAGGACAGCCCGGTCCACTGAGTCAGGCCGGTCCAGGGCCACATTGCAGCTGTCCGTCTGGGACATGCTGCCAATCTGCAGCACGAACATGATCTTGCTGCATGGGAGTGAAGGTATGAAGTCAGTGCATCATCATGACCTGCAGCCTGGTTCATGCAGACAACACCATCCAAGACACAACTCAACATATGAGCACCATGAAAGACACCCATCATTATCAGAGCATTATTTATTATGTATCTCAGAGGGTTATGAACCACTGCCTGTCTCCGGAAGGTTGTAGGGTCAAATTCCAATAGCTGCCTGAATAATCTTCTGACCATTGGGCCCTTGAGAAAGACCCTACACCCCAACCTCTCCAGGTATACTGCACTCTGACCCTAACACATTTTCCCCACTTGCACATCACTTTCAACAAAAGCATGTGCTGAATATATAAATGATTCAAGCATATCATGACGTACCTTTGCAAAAGTTCCTCAAGTTGTTAAAGGGGAAAGAAGCTTAAAATGTGGAACTAGTATCTTGCTGGTTTGACTAGGTTTACAGCATATCAAGTGGTGAATCAAACTCAAAATCAAGGCAGTTAGAATCCTTACCTCCAATAAGTTTTCATAACAATTTCATGCCTCACCATTAACCAAGTGGCAGCCTACAAAATAACCTCATGAAGCTTTCTCTGTACCTTGCCCTGGTGAGGTCCAGAGGCTTGGTGATGGCCTGCCTCATCTTGCAGCCGTTGAAGTAGAGAGAATCACCATGGGCATGGGGAGAGAGCTGGCCACACCCGTTACCCACACCTCCTCCCTGGATCAGCTGCCAGCTCTCATCAGACATGGCGCCAGACTCAAAGTTGTCCTTGATGGAGCTGGGGAGTTCGGTGCTGGACAGGGAGCAGTCATCACCTTGAGGAAGAAGGAGAAGAAAGAGGCTTGATGGAGATGCCAACAAAGCCAGTCCCAACACCCATGTGACAGGCCGAGAGAAGTTCCACAGACATGCCGATGAGGCCGGTCCCAACACCCATGTGACAGGCCGAGAGAAGCTCAGCGGAGATGCCGATGAGGCCGGTCCCAACACCCATGTGACAGGCCGAGAGAAGCTCAGCGGAGATGCCGATGAGGCCGGTCCCAACACCCACGTGAGATGCAGAGAAACGGTCGACCGAGACACCAAAGAGGCCGGTCCTGGCACCCATGTGACGGGCCAAGAGAAGCTGGACAGAGACGCCGCCCACATGATGAGGCTTTTCTGTGAGACATTTCCATTTCACAGATTTCTTACTTCACAGATATGTCTTGAAGATTATAGTGCCATACTTCCTTTATCTTAGCCTCTTTTTAAAAAGTCTTTGCATAGCCCACTACTAGCAACTCCACAAGCCTCACCCCCCAACCCTCGCAGTTTTCATCTCTCTCACTGCTCAGCAACTTTCTGTGGAACTTCAGGATCCTTGAAGGCTTTCCCTAAAAGATACCATGGTAGCCCTGAGTTCTCCATAACATAGGTGGTAGGTGTGAATTTTAATATACAGTACAGACATGCTATTGGCTTGACAACCTTATATGACACTTTCACACACATACGAAACCGTGCAGAATTCCTTAGCTGGTGTTTAGTAAATGTGTCACTAAAAAACTGGACCTCCGCTACTTCATTTAAACAGAAATGTTACAAAGGACAGAAGGACATTGTTCTCACCCTGATGTCCTTCATCACAGATGCAGACAGCCCCACTGGTACAATAGCCATGGCCGCTGCAGAGACCTGGACACGCTTCGCCAACGTAAACGTGATCTACTCCCCAGCCCTGCCGCTCACCAGCACCCTCCTTCTGGATCCACCGGAACTGCGTCGCACTACAGGAGGTAAAATGTGGGAAAACAATAACTGACACAGCCAAAGAGGGTACATTCAGTCCATATGTATTTCACATCTTCACAAGCTTTAAAAAAAAAGACCTTGAATATCTAAATGGAACCAGAAGGTGATACCAAGTTCCACCAAGTTCACTAGCGACAGATAGAACCCCAACTGATAGTGGGAAAACCCAGACAGGTCCAACAGAGCGAGAGCTGCATGAGGCAGAGGCTTCCTGTACCCAGAGGAGACATGGTCTGGTAGCTGGACGGTGACCCTGGTCCACACCGAACTGTTGACGGGACTGTAGACGGTCGACTCATGGAACTGGAAGGGGGAGCAGCCCACATTGTTCACGGAGGAGGGGAGACACTCGGACTGTACCAAGTGCCAGGAATCAGACCTGGGGGGGGAGCAGTGAGATAAAGCGTGATTCATCAGTCCCATGAACTGAGTCACTGAGTATTTAGATGGCACGACCCTCTATTACCTGGCATCCTTCCTGTACTCGAGCTTCACGGCGTGGTGATCCTCACAGCTGTCTGCCTCGCATCCCACCACAATCTGCAGCAGACCAAACACTCAGACACAGGGCCAGCCCCTGGCTGCATAGGGCCCAGCAGCCACCAGGGGGCCCCCATCTCATTAGCCTGTTGGCCTGGCCCTGCTTGGATTAGACAGTGCTATACTGGCTGGACAATGAATTTTTATGTATCTGCCATGGGCTGGCGTTCAAGGTGCCCTTTGCCCTGTGCTTGCCTGGCTCCAGGCTGACACCAACACTCTCCACTCAATAAGCAGCTGGTGCTTTGGTGATCAGTAACACAGCTCTTGCGGGGATTAATCAAACATGATAAACATATGATGATAAACAGATATTTGGTGGGGTGGGGGGGGGGGGGCTGGGTCCATGACCCTGAGAGCTGAAGGGGTCCTGACCTTGAACTGCAGGATGTAGCCGGGCTGGACGATAAGCTCGCGTGTGACCAAGATGTTGTGAGTGCCGTCGGCGTTCTTGTTGGGCCAGTACAGATGGAAGGAGGGGTTTCCACAGAAGCCAGCCGTGCGTACGGCATTGGGGTAGAAGCTCCAGGATTCCTCATGAGACATGCCCTCTGGGGGGGGGGGAGGGTCAGAAGAGCAGGAAGGTAGGGGGGGACAATACGGCAAATGAGGTTAAAATTGAGGCCTTTTCCAGCAGGCTAACCCAGCTAATGGCTAACAGCACTAACCTTCATCGAAAGTATCAAGCAGGGTGCTTGGGTTGATGTCAGACCCGCCCACCAGGATGTTGTCCAGGGCCCACTGAGCACGCTCCAGGCCGGGCATGGCCAGACCTGAGGAGAAGGTAAAAGGCTGCCACCAGCGGAGGCGGGTGGCGTTGGACAGCGCCCCCTCTGGCAGCGTGATGTAATCCCTCCGCACAGACACATACTTCAGGTAATCCATCTCGTGCAGCAGAGTCCAAGATACGCCTGTGACGAGATGGGAGGGAGCGAGACACCAAGAGAAGATGAGACACTCGATGGCGCTTTACAGCAACCTGACATAAACGGTGCCTGTTTGTACGTGATGGTGACCCCTAGTGCCGGGGGGGTGATACTGCTCCATACCTCCGTCGGTGGAGTAGTCCAGCAGCACTCCCTCTTTGCGGCACGTTGGCCGGTGACACATTGTCATGTTGTCCTCGCTCCCGATCCTCGCCCAGTACTCCACAAACCTGCCAGGGTGTGAGACTCACCTTTAGCATCAGTTAGCATCATTAGCGTTTTCAGCATGTTTTAGCATTTTTTAGAAATTCATTAGCATTGTTTTTAGCATTTAAGCTAAACCACAGGACTATCCAGTCATGTCCCAGCCTAGAACGTGCACATGTGCTACACCAGGGATTGTCGGAGTACTGACTTGGCTCCACGGAGATCCAGGTCCTGGGTGGCAGCCTGCCGGGCGTTGGCACCACTGAAGTAAAGGGCCGTCCCCTCCACGAGCACCCCGCAGTCAGTACAGGGGCGGCCACCCTCCAGGATCTGCCACTGGGGATCGGGGGAGCCCTCCCAGTCAAAGCGCTCCTTTAGGGAAGTCTGCGGAGGAGTTACAGGGGAGGCGCAGACCCCATCAGTACAGACACTACGATCCAGTCAGGAAACCGAGCAGTGTGAGATATTGCAACATCTCACGTTCCATTAACAGGTTTGAGTCCTGATTGCTTAGCAAGTAACTGCTTATTACAGGAGTGGCGGTCTTATCCGGAAAGGGTGTGTGTGGGTGGGGTTTCACTGATCCCTGATTAGATTACTAATTAGAGGACTGATTGGCGGAAGAGTCCTCACACCTGGGTTTGAACAGCTGACCTGAAGGTTATCCCAAAAGCCTGCATACACACTGGCCCTTTGAGGACAAGATTGCGCCCTCCTGGCTTATTATATTAAGAACATAACATAAGAAATTTACAAACGAGAGGAGGCCACTCGGCCCATCAAGCTCGTTTGGGTATTAATGATAATATTAATAATAAATATGGGCAGCACAGTAAGTTAGCAGATAGCACTATGGTCCTTGGGAGCCCTCAGTAATTGTATGGCTTTCTGTCAGATAAGAGAACATGTGCTTACTTGACCTGGTGTTTTTAAATTGCTCCTAGCATGTGCTAGGCATGTATGCATGTATGCCCCTGCCACAAGCCCTGTGCTTCCCAAGAGGGGTTCAAGGCCCACAGTAACCCCGGTAAATAGAGGCGGTACCCTGAGCGGCGAGCTGGCGTGGCAGCTGGGCCCGGAGAAGCCGGGGTCGCAGAGGCAGCGCTGGTCCAGGCAGTCTCCGTGCCCCCCACAGTGGCCCTCGCACGCCGGCCCGATGTAGAAATTCTCCAGGGCCCACTGGGTGTCCGAGTGCTGCTGGTAGAACCGGAAGCGCACCGACCTGCCCCCCGCAACCCCAACGTAAGACAAAACACACTCACACACATATGTCTACATAATATAAGCTACATATAAACATCCATCCAAATAAAAGGCTATAATGGCTACACCTCTGCTGGGATAGGAACCAACAACCCTCTGGGTACAAGTCCTGGCTCCTACACACGCAAAACCTGCTAACATGAGCTATGGCTAATTCAATGCTACCTGAAATAGGCACACAGCAGTGAAACACATGTCTGAATGTTTTAAGGGAGACACAGCTGTTTATATGGATGAGGGCTAACTCACGTGTCAGTCAGGCTGTCCGCCAGTGGGTAGATCACCCGTTTCCAGGCCTCAGCCGGGAAGAGGACGGACGGCTGGGACACCTGGCCCCCACACTGCGGGTCAGCGGGCAGGCACTGGGGCACCAGGTACTTCCAGGACACGCCGAAGTCCACCGAGTACTGGACGTGCACCTGTCTCTCAGCGAGTCGCTCCGGAATACCACAGCCCATAGCCATCTGGACGGGAGGTCAACAGCCAATGGGCACAGGCCAGAGGACAGCATGAGAGTCATGTGACACAGGCGACCGACAAAAGCCCGCCGCGACCCCGTGTCTCGGCCGGCTGACCTTGAACTGCATGACCCAGCCGTTGCCCGGGACGATGTCATGCGTGACGGCGTACACCTCGCGCCCGTCCATGTTGCCGCACACCATCACGCCATCCGGGGAGCCACAGAAGCGCTGCAGCACGCAGTCCTCAGAGAACAGCCAGTGGTCGCTCACTGCGCGACACAGTCCAGTCAGTGTATCGCCCCTCGTGTTCACTGTCAGCCCAGTTACTCACGCTGTGCCACGAGACAAACTGTAGGCACTATAACAACCGTAACAAACCACTAAGTCAGCCTGATAGGTTTTTTGGTTTCATAAGCACAAGATCTATAATGATAGAATGAGTAATTACTATTAAAACTTCATTTTCTACTGTTATTGGACTCCCTCTTGCTGGATTACTAATTTATACGACAAGATGCTTTTAATGTGGCAGTTCGGATTAAGTTCATTTAGCAAACATTAAAATCTAAGACTCCTTCTTGGACCACAGCCGGCTTCTGGGCTGGAAGTCAATGTGTTAGACTGTCACGCCACACCTGGCCCCCCCTTCTGTTACTCCACCCCCCACCTGTGGCGGGCTCCTCCAGCTCGGGCAGGTGGGTGATACGTCCCACAGAGGCTCCATCAGCGGGGGCTCGCTCGTGATTGGGCAGAGCAACCCCCCCGAACGTGTCCAGGATCGGGGCCCGAGGGTCTGAGCCAGCAATGAGCACGTTGTCCAGAGCCCAGTCGCTGTGGTCCACACCATCATGCTGCGGCTGCCACCAGCGGACACGCACTCCCTCCACCCGTGCAGCAGGGGGCAGCAGCACATTCACAAACCTATGTATGGAGCAACAAAAACAACAAGCAACCTTTACTTGCAGTTGCTGTCAGATTGAAATATTCTGAGTTATACAGGTAATTGGTACAAGAAGGGGGAGTAGTTTTACTACATAGATAAAATTAGAGATTAGTTTCTCATGGATTTTGAAAGCCTGAATGTGTTCCCTGCCAAGCAGGGCATAGACATATTATCCTTTATCCAAAATGACTGAGAGGGAAGGTCATTATTTTTTACAGGCACTCTGGCATTTAAGTCCATAGCCTTTATATTCCTAACGCAGCACAGGCGCCTACCCAGGCTTGCTGTACTGGTCATAGAAAATCTCCGTTAGCAGGTTCCAGCTGATGCCACCATTCAGGCTGAACTCCAGCAGCACTGCCTGGTTGCGGTTGCTAGGGGGCGCCATGCAGCCATACATGAAGTAGAACTGGATGAACTCGGCGCTGGTGAGGTTCAGGTCCACGGTGACCAGCTGACGACTGCAGCTCTGAGCATGAGGGGAATCGGCACGGAGGGTCATTAAATATACAGTATGGTGGTTTAGTACATCAACACAATATTTATAAATTGACCAGCCGAAGGGGCAATAGCAGGACTTGTTGAAGGACCATTTATTAAATAGAACTATTAAAAATAATGCTTTTTTTGCAGGCTCAGTTTTCGTAGCAGTAGATTTTTTGCATCGGATTTGTCGCAGTAATATCTTAAGCCTGATTTGTCACAGTGATGATTTGTTTATGCCTGATTTGTCGCAGTGTTAATCTGTTTACGTCTAATATGTGACAATTTGCTTACATCTGATTTGTAATTAATAGTTTACGTCTGAGAAAAAACAGTGATAACCTGTTTACATCTAATTTGTCAATGATAATCTGTTCATGTCTTATATGTGATAATGATATTGTGTTTATGTCTGATTTGCGACAGTGATAACCTGTTTATGTCTGATAGGTAACAGTATCAATTTATTTACATCTGATTTGTTACAGTGATAATCTGTTTATGTCTGACTTGTTACAGCATTATGTTTATGCTTGATTTGTTACACTGATGAGTTTATGCCTGATTTGTTACAGTAATATCCTGGTTATCTTGACAACTTGCAGTCCAGCTGGGTTTTGTTTGGTTTATAAACATGCATGAAAGGCTGTGGCTGAGAGTGGCAGGGGAGTCAGAGCCGGGGAGTCAGAGCCGGGGAGTCAGAGCCGGGGAGTCAGAGCCGGGGAGTCGTACCCCACTGAAGTGCAGCGCCTCCCCCGAGGCCACGGCCCCGCACACGCTGCTTAACTTGCCCCCTGTTACCAAGAGCCAGCTGCTGGGATTTGGCGCCCGACTGAAGCTGTCCTTGAGCTGGGAGGGGAGGGGCGACTGCGGCTCGTCGCAATAAACCCCACCCCACTCCGGGTCACATCTGGGGAGAGACGGGAGTGAGCAGATGGTGGACTTTCATACTATTGGTCACTCAGCAATTATCTATTGCACCAGAAGCAAGCACATACTAGCCACATGGACAGTGCCCCCTACTGGCCATTTGAACAGCAGCTTTTTATGACCACATGGACAGTGCCCCCTACTGGCCATGTGAACAGCAGCTTCTTATGACCACATAGACAGTGTCTCCTACTGGCCCCATTGACATATAATTATATGTATACGTTCACAGCTGTTCAAGAGCAACTTTTCAAATCTGGGAACGCATTCTACCTACATAAATACAGTACAAAAAACATCCATCCATCCATCCATCTTCTATACCAGCTTGTCTTTGCACATTACATTGTTTCTTTGAAATGTCTACACTGCATGGAAGTGACCAATAAGATCCCTGCTTTTAGGCCACGCCCCTCCTGTGTGACTTACACGCAGGTGCTCTGCTGACAGCGCCCATGTCCGGAGCACATGTCCGGGCAGCCATCTCCGATGTACAGGTTGTCCAGAGCCCATGTCTGCTGCTTGTCGAAGGGAGCTGGCTGGTACCAGCGGAACCGGGTCGCCGGGGACCTATGAGACACACAGCGCAGGGGGGAGTAAGTCCAGCCGGCGATGTACTGGCGAGCGTTAGAGCTGCGTGTGCATGATGATGTGGGACGGACCTGGCGTAGGGGGGGACAGGAAGGGTGACTCGCCCCCACTTGTTGTAGGTGTCAGACACCAGCAGCCTCTGCAGGGTGTAGGTGGGGCAGTCCGGGCTGCTGGGTAGGCAGTCCCTCACTAGGGGCTGCCAAGACAGGCCCAGGTCCAGGGAGAACTGCAACTCCACCGCTGCACACACATGCATGCACACGCACACACAAGCATGCACAGACACAAGCAACAAAAACACATAGGAACAAATTAGCAACACTGCAAGCAGATGCAGTTACACCCAGTGGAAGTTAAGCAGAACTAATTTCTAATTAATGCCCTTCCATCCATCCATCCATCATCTGCTGCCCATCCAGGACTGGGTTGCAAGGGGCGGTAATCTAAGCAGGGATGCCCAGACCTCCCTCTCCCCAGCCACCTCCTCCAGCTCCACTGGCGGAATACCATGGTGTTACCAGGCCAGCCGAGACAGATAATCTCTGCAGCCTGTCCTGGGTCTGCCCCGGGGCCCGAAACGCCTCCTAAGGGCGACATCCAGGCGGCATCCTAGATAGATGCCTGAACCATTTCAGCTGGTTCCTTTCGATGCAGAGGAGCAGTGCCTCTACACTGTACTTTGAGCCCCTCCCGAATGTCCGAGCTGCTCACCCTCTCTCTAACCTGAATCCAGACACTCTGCAAAGGAAATTTATTTCAACTAACTGCAATTAATGCGATTAGTTTAATTAATGCAAAACCAGTGTGTAATCAATCCGCCACCATCAAACCCCACGAAATGTAGCCCTCCCCTCCCCTGCATGACCCCTCTGGCTCACCGTAGCACGAGTTGGTAACGGAGCAGGATGCGGAGAAATCAAACTGTACAAAGGCATCCTGGCCCACGCTGATGTCGGTGGTGACGGCATAGCGCGTGTTGGACTTCTCGATGAAGGCGAAGGCCTCGCCATCGGAGCCGCACACGGGCATGCGGGTGCCGCCCGGGTGCAGCAGCCAGGATCGGTCATCCTTGGAGGAGAAGTCGTCCTCCAGGGGCCCCCAGCCACTGGCGCTGCCCCCTATGACCACCTGGCACAACAAACACGCACAGGTGCATGTGACAAAGCATGCATATTGATTGAAACAACTGCACAAACAGTTACTCCAGATTGCGGGACTCAAACCAACATCCTTTGAGTGACAATGCATGAATATTTACATTAGCACTGCACAAGCAGTTATTCCAAATTGTCGGACTGGAACCAACAACCTTTGGGTGACAATGCATGAAAATTTGTGTAAATATTTAATGAACAATCCAGATTAAGTCTCATGCTGCCACAGCATGTAGGACTTGAACCAACATTCTTCAGGCAACAAGCTCATGGGCATTGCCTTGGCTACATCACTCACCTGGTCCATGACCCAGGGACTGTGGAAGTGGCCGTCCTCAGAAGGCTGCCACCAGCGCAGGCGCGTGCTTGGGGTGCGGGCGCGCAGTGGAATCTCCAGGGCCACCAAGCGCGCCTGGTTACTGCTGTTGCTGAAGAGGAACTCCTGCAGCAGCACCCAGGACAGGCCGCCGTCGACAGAGAACTGCAGGAGGACGGGCTTGGAGCGAGGGTCTGGGGGAGATTTACCACAGCCCAGGCGCAGGAAGAACTGCACGAACCTGCAGGAGACGTGAGGTGCAGAAAGACATTTGAATGCACCATATGTATCAGGACTCAGGTAACCATGCTGGTTCCGTATGTTTCCTGGGTGTGTGGCAGGGTTACCAGTCACCAGATCAGTGGCTAGAAATTTTGTGCCCCCTGAAAAAATGTACCTTGGGCCCACAGGATAAATTTAACATATTCAGATCCCTGTAAAGTGCTGGATCCCCTGAATCTGCCAGGATATCCGTGCCCCTACTTCGCCCCTGGGTAGGGCCCCTGTAAAGTGCTGGGCCCCCTGAATCTGCCGGGGTATCCGGGCCCCTACAGCACCCCTGGGATGGGGCCCCTGTAAAGTGCTGGGCCCCTGAATCTGCCGGGGTATCCATACCCCTACTGCAGCCTTGATTGTGACTGTGCATGTACCTATTAGATCCAGGGTGCACGCAGACCTGTATGAAGAGCCTATACGTGTGTCAACATGGTACCTGGCGTTGGATAGGTCCAAGTCCACGGTGACCAGCATACGCAGGCCGTCCTCGCTGAAGAACAGGTGGTTCCCGCTGGTCATGATCCCGCACTTCCTGGAGGGCTTCCCTCCGCTGAGTAGCAGAAAGCGCCCTCTGTCTACGAAGCCCCCTGCGTGCGTGACGGGCACCTTCTCGCCGGTTCGGAGCCTTTCTCTGAGCCTCGGTCCCACAGCTACACAGAAAACACACTCTGACGAAAACACACCGGACAGCTTCAACGCTGCTGTCAGGTCACATGATCACCATGAAGGGGGAAGATTCGTTATCTGCCACGGGAGGGACTGATGTCTGATTAGTCACAGCAGGGTTGACAGGCACTGTAGCTCCGCCTTATATGAAGCTTATCTGGTGATATACATATATAACTAAAGAAATCTGTGCTTGGTGCCGCCTGTAGCCGACATAGAAGCTCAGGTGGCCCACATGTCAGGAGCAGACATGCACACGCATGCAGGCGGACATGCACACGCATGCAGGCGGACATGCCCGCAGAGGCACATGCTCCTGGCCAGCTCCTGTACCTTCAAAGTCCTCCTTCAGGAAGTCAGGGTTGGGCACGTGGGGCACGGAACAGTCAGGAGCAGAGTAGCCGGGGTCGCAGGCGCACTGCGTAGCCCCCACGCACGCTCCATGGCCCCCACACATATCCTGGCACCGTGGCCCGATGTACACATTGTCCAGAGCCCATGTCGGGGGGGCAGCGCCACCCACATAGAAACCCTGGAACCAGCGGAACCGCACCGACCTGCAGTGGGAAGAGAGGAGCAGGTCGCCTGAGGAGCCCCAGCCTCTACAGCGGCAACCAGAAAACGCTGGAATGTTCCAAATTACCATCTTCTCACACTACAGCAATGGCACTCAGTTTTCAGCGTTCACATAAGCTACATAATTAATCGATTAATTAATTAGCTGATTGGTTATTTGATAACACACTTTACTGATAGATACTTTTGACGCTCAGTGCAGGATCCCGGTTTCTATTACCCAAAATCGGCAGCTCACACGAGCGTCGCGCGGCTTAGCGATCGGCCCGCACCCTCACCCGCACAGGCGCAGCTTGCCGAAGTGGATGACCTCCCTCCTCCAGCCCTGGGTGGTGCCGGAGTAGTAGATGCTGGCGGGGTGCAGCTCTGTGGAACACAGCGAGTTGGGCTGGGGGCTCCCCGAGCACAGCGGCACCAGCAGGTGCCAGGTGGCGCCAAAATCCCGCGAGAACTCCAGGCGCACGGCGTTGGCGGCCGAGTTGTCTGTGGTGCAGCCCACGTTGATCTGCCATGCGGGAGAGCAGAAACGGCGGCTTCACTGCCCCGCTGCCCCAAACACCCAGTTACCCCCCCATCTCAGGATCGCCACCCAGGCCTGCCTGACTCGGCTACCTCAAACTGGACGATGGTGTTCTCATTGACGTCGATGTCACGGGTGGTGATGGAATGTTCCCCGAGCTCACTGGACACAAATACCATGCTCGAGTCGTCCTGCCTGCAGAAATATGGATTCAGGCTGTACTCAGCATAAGCCATTCATTAGATTTCGGTTAAAATTTATTCCACTCACTCAGTGTTTTCACATTCACTTTGCTAGTAAACAGTCAAGCCCAATTATCACCAATCAACATAAGCATCTCCACAAATCACCAAATATTACAAGGTACTCACAGCGCCCCCTTCTGGTAGGGGCAGTATGACCCAATGTTGCCTCCAGGATAGAAAAGCCAGGCATTCTCCACCGGCCCCCCCTCAAAACTGTCTTCCAGGAGAGGGGGGGTGTGCAGGGAGTTGCCGTCGATGATGAGGTCATCAATCACCCACACTTCCTCCTTCTTTCCTGCAGGGGGCATATTGTGTCAGTGTGTGTGCATGTGTCTGTGTGTGTCTGTGTGTTTGTTTGTGTGCGTGCACGCACCTGTATATGCATGTGTGTGTGTCTGTGCGTGTGTGCATGAATGTGCATGTATGTGAATCTGTGTGTGTGTCTGCACGTGTATGTGTGTGTCTGCATGTGTGTGTTTGTGCGTGTGTATGCATGTGCATGCGTGCATGTGTGCGTGTATGCATGTGTGTGTCTGCGTCTGTGTGCGTGTATGCATGTGCATGTATGCATGCGCGTGTGTGTCTGAATCACACCTTACCATTATTGTAAGGCTGCCAGAGCCGGAAGCGCGTGGCGTTGGTCTGGCCGCTGTGGGGGAGGGGCAGGTGCAGGAACAGCGTGTCGGTGGACGTGGGGAAGTAGAACTCGTCCAGCAGCAGCCAGCTGATGCCCCCGTTCACCGAGTACTGCAGGAGCACGGAGTGGGACCGTTCTGGGACTCCTGTATCCACAGACACGCACAGGGACTGGGGTTACTGGGCCACCAGCGTCATGGGAGAGGCGGACAGGAGCGATGGGAGATGCAGACCCACCCTTGGTGATGAACTTGAAGGAGAACTGGATGTACAGAGCACTGGTGCAGTCCAGGTCGCGGGACACCAGCATGCGGAGCCCTTCCTGAGTTGGGGGGGGGGGGGGCAGCAAGGGTCAGTGAGAGAGAGCAGAACAGGGGAAGTGGGTGAGAAGCCAGTGCAGGGAGTGGGCAGGCGTAGGCAGACCCAGCTATGAAGCAGACTAAATTCAATAAATGCATTTATAATTAAGGCAGTCACAGTCACTTCTAAGTTTTGTTGGAACTGTTTAGTGTGGCACAGAAAAGAGAAGCCGATGAGATGAGGCCCCAGAGTGATTCACATCTTACATTTTTCATGTTATTTGGTTAGCAGATGCTTTTACCCAAAGCGACGTACATTTAGAGGAAGCAGCGTCAGACAGTCCCTGCAGCAATTAGCATTTAAGGACATCACTCTGCTGACCCTTGAACCAACAACCTCCCGATCATAAGCGCAGGGTCCTAACCCACTGAGCCACACAGCTCCCTCCATACCCACCCCTTTGAAAATGAGTGCCGTGCCAGACTTGAGCGGCTCCCCGCTGAGGGTGCCCCGCTCGGCCCCATACACCTCCGGCCACTGCTCCCCCCGCAGGTTCTCGTTGAAGTCCTCCTTCAGCATCGATGGCAGGGGCATCAGGGGAACGCAGTGTGGGCCCCCGTAACCACGGTCACACCTGAGGGGGGGGGGCAGAAGGTCAGAGGGCAGCGTCGTCAGAGTGCTGCACTCCAGCGGAGGCGGGGGGGTCACTCACACGCAGCGCCCGCCGTCACACAGGCCATGGCCAGAGCACATCCAGGGGCACCCAGGAGTGAGCAGCACATTGTCCAGGGCCCAGCCATCTGCCCCGGGGCTGAAGCTGGTCTGGATCCAGCGGAACCGCGTCCTGGGGGAGCTGGCGAGAAAGGCAGACGGTCTGGGTTCCATTGCTGGCTGCATGTATGCAACCCCCTGAGACGGCAGTGGGTGGAGCTTACTTGGCCACACTGGGCAGGTAAACGGTGACCCTTTTCCAACGCGAATACTGGGGGGCGCTGTAGATGGAGCTCTGGGTATAGCTGGAGCAGCCGATGGCAGGGGGTACGCACTCGGGGGTGAGCAAGGCCCAGCGGCGCCCCCCATCTGTGGAAAACTCCAGGCGGACACCGTGGGACACCGAGGCGGCCTTGCTGCAGCCCATGCTGAGGTCGAACTGGAGGAAGGAGGAGCCAGACACCTCGAAGTCCCAGGTCTCCACGTAGCGGGGCTTCTCTGTGGGGTGAGCAGACACACAAGACCGACACGTAAACACACAGAGGCACGTCAGAGACGCACAGACAGAGACACACGGTAAACAGGCAGAGCACAGACACAAGACAGACAGGCAGAGGCACACGATAAACAGGCAGAGTACAGATACAAGACAGACAGGCAGAGGCACACACACAAGACAGACAGGCAGAGGCACACACACAAGACAGACAGGCAGAGGCACACACACAAGACAGACACGTAAACACACAGAGACACGTCAGAGACACACAGACAGAGACACACGATAAACAGGCAGAGCACAGACACAAGACAGACAGGCAGAGGCACAGACACAAGACAGACAGGCAGAGGTACAGACACAAGACAGACAGGCAGAGGCACAGACACAAGACAGACAGGCAGAGGCACAGACACAAGACTTACAGGCAGAGGCACAGACACAAGACAGACAGACAGAGGTACAGACACAAGACAGACAGGCAGAGGCACAGACACAAGACAGACAGACAGAGGTACAGACACAAGACAGACAGGCAGAGGCACAGACACAAGACTGACAGGCAGAGGCACAGACACAAGACAGACAGACAGAGGTACAGACACAAGACAGACGGGCAGAGGCACAGACACAAGACAGACAGGCAGAGGTACAGACACAAGACAGACAGGCAGAGGCACAGACACAAGACAGACAGGCAGAGGTACAGACACAAGACAGACAGGCAGAGGCACAGAGACACGTCAGAGACGCACAGACAGAGACACACGATAAACAGGCAGAGCACAGATACAAGACAGACAGGCAGAGGCACAGACACAAGACAGACAGGCAGAGGCACAGACACAAGACAGACAGGCAGAGGTACAGACACAAGACAGACAGGCAGAGGCACAGACACAAGACAGACAGGCAGAGGTACAGACACAAGACAGACAGGCAGAGGCACAGACACAAGACTGACAGGCAGAGGCACAGACACAAGACAGACAGACAGAGGTACAGACACAAGACAGACGGGCAGAGGCACAGACACAAGACAGACAGGCAGAGGCACAGAGACACGTCAGAGACGCACAGACAGAGACACACGATAAACAGGCAGAGCACAGATACAAGACAGACAGGCAGAGGCACAGACACAAGACAGACAGGCAGAGGCACAGACACAAGACAGACAGGCAGAGGTACAGACACAAGACAGACAGGCAGAGGCACAGAGACACGTCAGAGACGCACAGACAGAGACACACGATAAACAGGCAGAGCACAGATACAAGACAGACAGGCAGAGGCACAGACACAAGACAGACAGGCAGAGGCACAGACACAAGACAGACAGGCAGAGGTACAGACACAAGACAGACAGGCAGAGGCACAGACACAAGACAGACAGGCAGAGGTACAGACACAAGACAGACAGGCAGAGGCACAGACACAAGACTGACAGGCAGAGGCACAGACACAAGACAGACAGACAGAGGTACAGACACAAGACAGACGGGCAGAGGCACAGACACAAGACAGACAGGCAGAGGCACAGAGACACGTCAGAGACGCACAGACAGAGACACACGATAAACAGGCAGAGCACAGATACAAGACAGACAGGCAGAGGCACAGACACAAGACAGACAGGCAGAGGCACAGACACAAGACAGACAGGCAGAGGCACAGAGACACGTCAGAGACGCACAGACAGAGACACACGATAAACAGGCAGAGCACAGATACAAGACAGACAGGCAGAGGCACAGACACAAGACAGACATACAGAGACACAGAGACACGTCAGAAACGCACAGACAGAGACACTCGATAAACAGGCAGAGCACAGATACAAGACAGACAGGCAGAGGCACAGACACAAGACTGACAGGCAGAGGCACAGACACAAGACAGACAGGCAGAGGCACAGAGACATGTCAGAGACGCACAGACAGAGACACAAGATAAACAGGCAGAGCACAGATACAAGACAGACAGGCAGAGGCACAGACACAAGACTGACAGGCAGAGGCACAGACACAAGACAGACAGGCAGAGGCACAGAGACACGTCAGAGACGCACAGACAGAGACACACGATAAACAGGCAGAGCACAGATACAAGACAGACAGGCAGAGGCACAGACACAAGACTGACAGGCAGAGGCACAGACACAAGACAGACAGGCAGAGGCACAGACACAAGACAGACAGGCAGAGGCACAGACACAAGACTGACACGTAAACACACAGAGACACGTCAGAGACGCACAGACAGAGACACACGATAAACAGGCAGAGCACAGACACAAGACAGACAGGCAGAGGCACAGACACAAGACAGACACGTAAACACACAGAGACACGTCAGAGACACATAGACAGAGACACACGATAAACAGGCAGAGCACAGGCACAACATAGAGACACAGAGGCACAGACGCACAACAGACAGGAAGAGGCACAGACACACAATGTGCAGGATGTGTGGACTATGCCCGTCAATTGCCGTGGTTCCAGGTTCGAGAGCCACAGCAGCAGAGTGGGACTCACTGTCTGTAGCCTCGCCGCTGAAGGTGAGCGCCGTGTCCAGGGACAGGCAGTCCACGGTCACCCGACCACCCTGCACGCGGTACCAAGTGTGCCGCACTGGAGCAGGCCCATCAAACTTGTCATGGAAGCCCGTCCTGGAGCTGTCGTTCATCCCGATCAGGACATCGTCCAGAGCCCACTGGGCCGAATGCTTCCCTGTGGAAAGCAAGAGAGAGAAGGTAGCGGGTTTTATGCCACCGTCTCCCTACCGCCTGGTACCCATGTCCAGAGGTCAGAGAGATCGGGGCCCCTCACCCTGCTGAGGCTGCCACCAGCGGAACACCGTGTGGGCAGTTTTGGCCGGAGACGGAAGCTCGATCGTCACAATCTGTGGCTCCAGAAAGGAGTTGTAGTCCAACTCTCTGAGAAAGTGCCACTTCACGCCGTTGTTGGTGGAGAACTGGACAATCACTCCTGCGGGCAGAGGACACCAGCGGTGAGCAAAATCCAGGCTTTGAAAAATATGTTCAAGATGACAGAATGACAGCTGAGTGAAAAATAGTGGAGGGATGTTATTAAATTGACCAGAGGTCATGTTTGACTTAGTTCCACAGATCCACCACATGATGGCAGCAGAGTGCCTCAGCGATATCAGTATCTGGTTTACAGATTTTGTGCTTTTCGCATGCGATGTGATCGTTACCTTCATTTCGGGAGCGGGGCCTGGTGCACGCGGAGCCCATGCTCTTTCCACCAATCCGTATGTAGAACTGAACCAGGCTGTAGAACACAAACGCTGTCTGAGATGGGGAGCTGCTCAGCAGGCAGCTCCAGGGCGGGTCGGGGGGCTTACTGACCGGCTGTTCGTGGTGTCCAGGGGGACAGTGCGGGCTTCTCTCCTCCCAGCAGCGCCGAAGTAGAGAGCCTTTCCGTCCGCGATGGTCCCGCAGCCGGCGCCCACTTGGGTGCCGAACAGACTCTGCCAGAGAGGGCTGAGTTTGCCCTCAAAGTCTTCCATGAGCTCTGTGGGGCTCGGCTGGGCGGGAACACAGCTGTCCTGCTCCACTGCGACGGCCGCCCACATACACGCACACACACGCACGCACACGCACACACACGCACACACACGCACACACACAGACACACACACATAGGTTTGTAATTATATCTTTGTAAGAACTCTCCATTCATTTGTTTGGAGAAACTCTAATCCCAACATGACAACCTTATCCCCTACCCAGTCCCAAGCTTAACCATAAGTAACCAAACAAAATACGAGACTTTTGGCATTTTTACTTTTTTGATTACAGTCACAGATCTTTGTGGAGACCTGAGAAATGGTCCCCGCAACGTCAAAAAACAGGTTTTAATTACATTTTGGGGGACATTTGGTCTCCACAATGTAATATAAATTTAATCCACACACACACACACACACATACACATATGCACATGTGCACACACACACACACAGACACACGCACACACACATATATGCTCACATGCACACACGTACAGACACACACACACACACACACATATACACACACACACACGTGCATATGCACACACACACACATGTGCACACACACACACACACATACACACGTGCATATGCACACACACACACAGACACACAGACACACATATGCACACGGACGCAGACAAACACAGGACACAATCAGATCACAGCTCCTAAACCCCCCCCCCCCCCACAGTGTGAAGAGACTGAGTTCAGTAAAGGTGCTGATGTTGAGATTTTTTTAGCCTTTAATATTAAATATTAAATATTAAATATTAAATATTCTTCTTCTCTTTCCTCCATCCGCTGCCTTTTCACTTAGCAGAACTTCTCGCTTTCTTCTCAGCCTGCTCATGACTTGTTTTGCAGGCGATTGGCACGTACCATACAGCAGTGTTTCTCAAGCTGGTCCTCAGGGACCCCCAGACGGCCCACATTTTCGCTCCCTCCCAGCTCCCAGCCAATTACAAATACCAAATACCTGGTTCAGGTGTGCTGAGACCTGGGAGTGAGAGGAAATGTGGACCGTCTGGGGGTCCCTGAGGACCGGATTAAGAAACGCTGCCATAAAAAGCATGGAATGGTATGTACCACTGAGGACCATGGGGGGCAAGGCACGTACCATTGAGGACCACGGGGTACGAGGCACGTACCCACAAAGGGGCTATACATACCTGTGTAGCCCATGTCACAGAAGCAGACCCCTGAGATGCAGTCCCCGTGGCCCCCGCAGTGGTTGGGACACGGCTCTGAGATGTACACCCCATCTAGGGCGAAGGGGGGGGCGTCTCGGTGCACGCTACTCTCCTGGAACCAGCGGAACCGCGTCTTACTATGGGAAAGGAGGTGAAGGAGATACTGTCAGTTGAAAGTTAAAGAGTGACATACACACATGCGCATGTTTGTGCATGTCCGTGTGTACGTCCCTACACCTCACCTGGCGGCCACGCCACGTGGTATCACCACGGTGACCCTGCTCCACCGCTCGTAGTCACCCGTGTTGTATACGCTGGGCTCCTGAAATTCGCGCCCACTGCCCTCGCAGGCACCCCCTGCTGGTGAGCCGGGGTAGCAGCTCTCCTGGACCAGAGCCCAGGTACGGCCGGCGTCGTGGGAGTACTGTAGCAACACCGGGGCCAGTGGACTGAACTGGACCTCGCAGCCGATGTTCAGCTTCAAGCAGCAAGAGACGGGAAGGAAGAAACAGCAATGACAATTGGGTCATTCTCACAAACTCACTACCGTAACTTCTCCTCAATGTCTACACTGTTGATTTTGCCTCTGGGCTGATTAATCTGTATTATAAAATAACCTCTTATTTCGGTAAACATTCAATCAAAAGTAGAGCAAAAGTCATGAAGATGAGAAAGAAAATGACAAAACTAATAAAAAATGGGGCAAAAAATATCACTGAAATTTATTTGTTATTTATTGAGGGTTACATACAATAATGTTGTAAGATTAAAAAATAGTCTGTCTAGTTTTGTGTTATTTGCTCTTAAAACTGTTACACCAATGAGATTTTTGGCTAGCAATTTGGCAAAAAGTCATTAAACCAGAGCAATTAATAATTTTAATATACTTGAAAAGTTAAGGTGAACACAAAAAAATCCACTGTAATTACTTTTTTATTTCTCAGATTGTGAGACTGACCCAGTCACAGGTCAGAGGGATCATTTTGGGACTGAATGTCTACAGTAGGTCTGGACACCACGATCAGGCTGAGTGGCGGCTGAGTAACCTGAGAGCCCAAAGGAGACCCCCCACCCCCCACCCCCCGAATACCTTGAACTGCAGGGTGTATCCAGGTCGCAGGGACAGGTCCCGAGTGACGGCCACGCGATCCCCGTCGGAGCGGCCGAACACCATGGCGGAGGGCGTGGGGGCACAGAAGCTGCCGTTGCCCTCCTTATCCATGCCCTCATTGCCCAGACGAAGCCAGACACTCATCTGATTCAGTGGGTAATCAAACGCCGGCTTCTCGTAGAAGTTCTGGGGGGGGCAGCAGGTGTCACACTCAGGCAGCGGACAGACAGCCTTGGGGGGATTTGACCCGCGGGGGACCACCCACCCGCAGCCTGGAATATCTTCCAGGCGCTGACCATTGGCTAATGATGAGGTAATGATAAGGTCAACCCCTCTGTATGAATTATGCCCCTCTTTGCCTGCAGGCCCCTAACCTGGGGAAGGGTGGGGCTGGCCACGGGGACGATCTGCTTCTCCCGCTCGGACAGGATGATGATGTCATCGATGGCCCACTGGTCGTAGCCCTCGCCAGAGTGGAGGGGCTGCCACCAGCGGAAGCGTGTGCTGGCCGTCTTGGCGGCTTGGGGCAGCTCGTAGTGAACGAAGCTGTGGAGGAAACAGGAAGAGGAGGGTCTCTCTCTGAACCAGCGGCACTGCTGACCGAGGGGCTTCTTCAGCACACTGCCGCTCACACCGTTTCACGTGAAAGGTATTGTACAATGTAGAATGTATGATGTATGATGGTAATCACAGACATTTCTAACTTCAGCTTTGTTATTAACTTCAGCTTTTCTGCGCACAGGGAGGGAAAAAGAATTTGACCCCCTGCAGAATTCTTACATTGACCCATTAATAAACAAAGGAGAAGTCTGTAATTTCACTGGTTTATTTTAACAGCAAAAGACAAGAAAAAATCATTATGTAACAGTTACCAACCAATTTGTCATTTATCCAGGGAAATACGTATTTGATCCCTTGGAACACATGCATTAGTACTCGGTGAAATAACCATCGTTTGGAAGCACAGCTGTCAGATGTTTCTTGTAGTTGGTCCCCAGGTTTGCACACAGCTCAGCAGGAATTTTCCTCCACTCCTCTTTGCAGACCTCCTCCAAATCTTTAAGGTTTTAAGGCTGATACACGAATCTTCAGTTCCCTCCATAGGTTTTCTATGGAATTAAGGTCTGGAGACTGGCTTGGGGCCCCCCATGACTTTAATGCTCCTTTGTTGCCTTAGCTGTATGCTTAGGGTTGTTGTCTTGCGGGAGGACCCTCCTGGAATGCATTTTCAATGTCCTGGCCGAAGGAAGGAGGTTCTCATCCAAGATTTTACGGTACATGGCCCCATCCATCTTTCCTTTAATGCGGTGCAGCCGTCCTGTACCCTTGCTCTTCCCCCAAAGCATAATGCTTCCACCTCCATGTTTGACAGTAGGGATGCTGTTCCTGGGGTTATAGTCAGCATTCTTTTCCCTCCATACAGCTCGAGTTTGATCTTGTCTGACTACAACACATTCTTCGAAGCCTCACTGGATTTATTTAGGTGTTCACTGGCATACTTCAGAAGGGCCTGAACATGGGCCCTCTTGAGCAGGTGTTCACTGGCATACTTCAGACGGGCCTGAACACGGACCCTCTTGAGCAGGTGTTCACTGGCATACTTCAGATGGGCTTGAACATGGACCCTATTGAGCAGGTGTTCACTGGCATACTTCAGACGGGCTTGAACATGGACCCTATTGAGCAGGTGTTCACTGGCATACTTCAAACGGGCTTGAACATGGACCCTCTTGAGCAGGTGTTCACTGGCATACTTCAGACGGGCCTGAACATGGACCCTCTTGAGGAGGTGTTCACTGGCATACTTCAGAAGGGCCTGAACATGGCCCCTCTTGAGCAGGTGTTCACTGGCATACTTCAGAAGGGCCTGAACATGGCCCCTCTTGAGCAGGTGTTCACTGGCATACTTCAGAAGGGCCTGAACATGGACCCTCTTGAGCAGGTGTTCACTGGCATACTTCAGAAGGGCCTGAACATGGCCCCTCTTGAGCAGGTGTTCACTGGCATACTTCAGATGGGCTTGAACATGGACCCTATTGAGCAGGTGTTCACTGGCATACTTCAAACGGTCTTGAACATGGACCCTATTGAGCAGGTGTTCACTGGCATACTTCAAACGGGCTTGAACATGGACCCTATTGAGCAGGTGTTCACTGGCATACTTCAGACGGGCCTGAACACGGACCCTCTTGAGCAGGTGTTCACTGGCATACTTCAGACGGGCCTGAACACGGACCCTCTTGAGCAGGTGTTCACTGGCATACTTCAGACGGGCCTGAACACGGACCCTCTTGAGCAGGTGTTCACTAGCATACTTCAGACGGGCCTGAACACGGACCTTCTTGAGCAGGTGTTCACTGGCATACTTCAGACGGGCCTGAACACGGACCCTCTTGAGCAGGTGTTCACTAGCATACTTCAGACGGGCCTGAACACGGACCTTCTTGAGCAGGTGTTCACTGGCATACTTCAGACGGGCCTGAACACGGACCCTCTTGAGCAGGTGTTCACTGGCATACTTCAGATGGGCCTGAACACGGACCCTCTTGAGCAGGTGTTCACTGGCACATTGATTTGTACCTGTTACATAATGATTTTATTTTGGTTTTGATGGTTTGTTTTGTTAAAAATCTATCTTCTGAATTTAATAATAAACCTACTAGTGAAATTTTACGCTTCGCCGTTTTTATAAATGGGTCCAGTTAGGGATTCAACAGGGGGTCAAATAATTATTTCCCTCATTGTATGTGGGTGGGGCCTGCAATGGACTGACAGCCCATCCAGGGTGTGCCCAACTTCATGCCCGGTGCTGCCTGACGTAGACTTCAGGTCCAACAACCCAGGAAGGATAAGTGGTTGGAAGATGGATGAATAGATGGATAAATGGATGGATTGATGGATGGATGGTTTGATGGATGGATTGATGGGTGGATGGATGGATTGGTGATGATGGATGGATGAATAGATGCTGCTACGAAACGCAAAGACTCTGGGCTGTTTGTAGGTCTTTTGCTAATCACTTATGGCTATCTCCAGTGTGAAATTAAACTATAATTGAGTAACAATCTGTTTACTGGAGAGACTCGGGTAGTTTGAACACAAAGGAGCTGCTCGAGGTCTTCACAAACAGGCTCAGGCCTGACGCCTTCATCATTCTCTCCCTTTATTAGTGTCCAATAAGCCACGCCCCCTCGGCACCCCTGCCCTCCCTCACCGGGGCTTAGTGAAGTCCGTGAAGTACATCTCAGCGATGAGGCCCCAGCTGATTCCGCCGTCATTGCTGTACTGCAGCAGCACGCCCTCCTCCCTGCTGTCGGCATGGTTACACTCCGCCCAATCCCCACCCACACGCAGGTAGAACTGCACATACTCCGCCCACTCGGTGTCCAGGTCCCAGCTCACCAGCTGCCTCAGCCCATCCTGTCAGCAAGAATGGGACACACATGCCAGAAGAGAACCCTCTTGGCATTACTGTGTGAGTAATACACAGAGTAAATCGTGTTTCCAGTGTGCCAGTGTCCCAGTGGGCGGGACGACAAGGCACCCACACCTTGCTGAAGTAGAGCGAGGATCCGGACGAGATGACCCCACAGCCCTGGTCGGGGGTCACCACCTCTCCACCAATCACCTCCTGCCACGACGTGAGCAGTGCACCCTGGGATTCGAAGTCCGAGAGGATGCTGGAGGCAAGTGGAGACGAGGGATGACAGTCTGGGCCTGAGAATCCATCATCACACCTAAGAGAGGGTGAAAGGAGGAAGAGCAAGTGCCTGTTATTATTTTCATACATTTTCCACTGAAAAAATAATCAAAATAAATAAACTTAACTCAAGGAGCTCAGAGGTGACAGTAAGGGCCTGAGATTGCTTGGTCAGGTACACTGTGCTCTGTTGGTTGGTATATCCACCACCCACCACCCACCTGCAGTGCGCGTGGTCGCACCAGCCGTGCCCCCGGCACATGTACGGACACTGCTGCCCGATATAGATGTCATCCAGGGCCCAGTCGTCCTGCTCGCCGTAGTAGTTCTGGATCCACCGGAAGCGAGTGGCACTTGACCTAAAGCCAGCAGCGAAAACAGGCAAACAGCCCTTAACAGGAGGATTAAGTGCAGGAGCTGAGAGAAAGGCATTGTGGGAGCCCCAGGCGGTGTGTAAACCGCGGGAGGATGATCGCATATCTCTGTGTACTGATCCCTCTGCTCCGCCGCGACTCTCAGTGATGATTCCTGTGACAGCTGCCATGCGTCCGTAATGCTGAGCGATGATCGTTCTGCTACCCCGCCAAAGTGATTTATGGATGCTGTCTTCACAGTGCCTATCCCAACATGCCTGACCGCCATGTGCCGATGGGGTGGGGTTTGCGGACTGAGGGAGTGGGCGGGGCCACATGCTTCCCGCTTCATTGGCCGTCTGAGCTATTGCACAGCGACCCCTGACCCCAATCTGTGCTCAGCAAGCTGAAGCAGCCTCCTTAATCTGCATTTACATGCCGGAGCACCGTGAACCCAGAGCGGAAGGCACTGAATCAGGATTCTGTCATTTAGAAGTCGAGGAGGGGGCAGAGGGGGCAGAGGGGGCAGAGGGGGCTCGGGTTTGGAAAATATGTCTCCATATCAAGGCATCCCTTAAAAAACTGGGTGGGGAGGTTTGAGGGTGAGAGTTTCCTACTGGGAGTGTGCTCCCTGGAGTGCACAGCATCCATCTTTGACCCAACCTGGAATCTGAATTTGTTCCTTCTTTCTATAAAAATGAAAGTTAAAAAAAAATATTCTCAACTATTTCAGCAGCTAGGTTTTTTTTGGATCAAGCAAGAACCCCACCCTGGGAGCTACAGGTTAGTCCGTAGCCGCTATGCCACCTGCAGGCCGTCATGCGGCATGTGATCACGTGACTAATGGAGTTCTGGGAAAGGTTCCCAACACATGCAGTGGGCGTGGTTTGTGCCCGTGTAAGTGCCTTCCTCACCACGTCTTGTGCGGCAGTGGCATGGTGACCCTCCTCCAGTCGTTGAACTCAGAGGGGTGGTACACACTGGGGGCCGTAAACTCGGGGCAGCTCGGCATCCCGGGCAGGCAGGCCTGGAGGGACAAAACGACATGCCGAGGTCACACGAGGTCACACGAGGTCACACGAGGTCACCATGTGTCTGCTACGTGCAAACATCTGCTTCAGAACCCCTGCTGGCCGTTGTGGGTGGGGCCTCACCTCTTTAACCAGGTGCCAGGTGAGGCCATGGTTGGTGGAGAACTCCAGGCGGACCTGGGTGTCGATGTTGGGAGACGGCTCTCGGCCGCACCCCATCACCAGGGAGAACTGTACGCTGTAGGAGGCGCCGATCTGCATGGACTGGGTCTCCACGTAGCGGATGCTGGAGCCGGGACTGGGCGGACCGGAGAAGCTGAGGGAGGGGGCAAAGAGGAGCCAATGAGCAGCTGGATGAAGACCCCACAGGTCTTTTCAGTGGTTTCTTATTGGGTGATCAACAGCTGTCACCTCCGAGGTCTGAGTCGTTGTGATGAGATTTATGCTGCCGTGTGTTTTACGGAGGACAAGGACCAGCCAGGGATTTCATGTACGTTCTGTAATTGCATTTACTTAAGCAGAAGCTTTTATCCAAAACAATGTACATTATTTAGAAAGCAGGGTGATTTGGGGTTAAGGGCATTCCTGAAAAGCGGGGACCCAACAGTGACATCACTCTGCTGACTCTGCATTCTCCAACCGGCGACCTTCTGATCACGGCATGCAATCCTAACCCCCTGAGTGACACACTGACAGCGGACGCAAGTTATACCACATTACCCAGTCCTGAAGGATATCAGTAACCCCTGACCTTATCCACCATGCAGCACTCAGGCGGTGCCCAGCTCTAGGTACCTCAGAGTCCAGTCATGGTCACAATAAGGCTGCACGTGTCCCAGGTAGAAGCCCAGGCTCTGGGTGACGTCCAGAACATTGCTGAAGTCCAGGCTTATGGTGTTGAAGAGCACCGAGGTCATGGAGATCTCATCCAGCGCCCACACGTCCTGCCCACGGCCAGAGTGGTACGGCTGCCACCAGCGGAACTGCACTCCAAACTTACGGGCACCGGGCGGCAGTTCCACTGAGATGATCCTGGAGGGGGTTAGCCAGGCGTGAGCCAACATCACTCAGTGTAGGATCACCTAGGCTCTTCCACCATGCTCCCCCCTGAAGCGTCACCCTGGAGACTCCACGCCACCCGTTGCACTATGTGCTCAAACCTCGTTTGTCTTCATTAAGGCCAGAGATGGTGCTGAGTAACTCAGTGGGTCCCAGTTAGCACTGTCTCTAGTGGTGTGGAACTGCCCTTACCAGACAGACAGACAGAAAGACGCATACACACACACACACACACACACACACACACACAAAAGAACAGGCACACTGACATAGATACACACAGACACACACACACACACACACACACACAGACAAAGATGCACACACACACACAAACACAGACACACACACACACACAAAAGAACAGGCACACTGACATAGATACACACAGACACACACACACACAAACACAGACACACACACACAGACACAGACACACAGACACAGACACACACACAGACATATATACAGACACAGACATAGATACACAGACCCAGCCAGACAGAGATACACACACAAAAATGCATAGATACACAGACACAGACATAGATACACAGACACAGACATACTGTAGATACGCAGACATAGATACACATGCACACACAGAATGGCCGCCTCACCTGGGCTCGTGGAAGCCCTGATAAGCATAGTGCTGCAGCAGCGTCCAGGTGATGCCGTTATCTGACGAGTAGTGGAGCAGGACGCCCTCTCCTGGCTGATCAGGGGCAGGGCAAGAGCTCAGGGTGCTGCGACTGCCCAGTCTCAGGGTGAACTGGAGATACCTGTGGGTACAAGTGGGGCATGAGACCAACAGAGAAAGAACAAGGAGACCAGGGAGGCACCAGGGAGGCACCAGGGAGGTGGTCTTGCATCCCCCTCTTTCACTAAGGAGGGCGGTAAAATTTGTACAGATTTTTTTTCTCAGCACAGTGAACAAATCAGCAATGAAGCATAAAAAACCCAGCAAATGACGGACCCTCATATGGAAATAAACATGTCAGAGGCTCCCTGCCTCCATCAGCGAGCGCATTCATCTCTGCCCTCCTGCAGACGCACGGCCAAGCGGCTCCAACCCGCTGCATCTGCAGGAAGCGGCTTTAATGGCGGCCAGCATGCCAGCTGCGGGGCGGCTCTGCATGCGCTCGGGGTGGGGGGGCTGATATTAAACACAGGCATCAGGTGGCTCAGTGCAAGTCCAGCTGCGTGGCATCAATCCTGCACAGACGAGCCCCCCACACCTCCCTAAATCAGCAGCCCCTCCCCATCTCCATCCATCTTTTGCACCAGGAGGACAAACGCAAGCGGGTGACAAAAGAGTGGAAAACAGACTGGCTTAAATTTGGGGGTGGGGGCTACCTGGCTGTGTCAGACACACTGTGTATCTTATGGGCGATCTCAGATCTGCCAGCTGCAACACGAATGGCATTACGTTTGTCTATTGCCCAAACATTCCGAACTCCAAACTGATGTAAAATTGAGAAAGCAGGGTCACATGGTTCCTGAAGCACCACCCCAGTGAAGCACCACCCCAGTGAAGCACCACCCCAGTGAAGCACAACCCCAGTGAAGCACCACCCCAGTGAAGCACCACATCGGAAGTATCAGGGTCCTTTTGTGGCCCAGGGATCAGTATCCTTCCCTGGACGCCTTCAGAGTCTCGGTTTCCATCATCCCTGGATATCGGTATCTCCGTGTGACCCGCAGTGTCACTAAATGACCAGCACGCCTCCCCCTACCTGGCCTGGCTGCTGTCCAGCGGCGTGGTGACCAGGTGCCGCCGGGTGTCACGGTTGAAGACCAGCGCCTTGCCGGCGGCCAGCACGCCGCAGCCGAAGCTGACCTCGGCACCGCGCAGTGAGGAGAAGCTGTGGTATGACGAGAGGCGTGTGCTGGAGAAGCCCTCCGACAGAAAAGCCGGGAAGTTCTGAGAGGCCAGTTCACAGGCGGGACCGCTGAAGCCGGGGTCACACCTGGGGAGGGGCGGGGGAGCATGATCAGGTCACCCTCCTACTCTGAAAGCACCTAAGCAAGCAGGTGTAACCAGAACAAGAAAAGGCGCGATTGATCTGGGGTTCGATGGCTGGCAGACACATACTTGCAGCCAGTACGAGAGCAGTGTCCTCTCCCAGAGCAGAAGCGGAGGCAAGACGGGCCAATGTACACTGCAAGACAGGAAGACAGAGAGGGTTGGGGGATTAGTCCTTCCAGAGCATGTGGTGTACACTGCAAGCCTGGAAAACAGAGTGCGAGGATTATACACTGCAAGGGATTAGTCATCCATATGGGTGATGTATACTGCGAAACAAGCATACAGTATTTAAGAAAGTACTCTTTCAGTACAATGTGATAAAAACTGCACGACAGGCAGTGTGTGTAGGAATAGTCTTTCCTTAAATTGTGCTATACACTGCAAGATAGGCAATATGAGAGGGATCAGTCTATCCATGGGATATGACGTACACTGCAAAGCAGACAAGCAGACAGCATGTGGGGATTAGTTATTCCCCATTCAATGTATATTACAAACAGACTGACAGCGTGTCAGGGATTAGTCCTCCCTTAGTCAGACATGCAGTGCCAGACAGACCACGAGCGAGGGATTAGTCCTTCTTTAGTAGACGTACACTGCCAAACAGGAAGTGTGCAAAGGGATATGTCATTCCTTACTCAGTGTATACTGAACCACACACAGATGGTGTGTGAGGGAGTTGTCCTTCCTTGGGTATACATTGCAAGACCAGAAAGATATTTTTGTGATATGCATGATGAAATTGCAGGTAAAGATTTTTATTGAGAAAAGGAAGGTTACAGAGCACATGTGCAGTTTATGGGGAATGAACTGCACCGTTTTAAGCCGGAAGGAAACTGCCTACCATTGTCAATGGCCCACATGGTGTTCAAGCCCAGCCCAGTCTGTTTCCAGCGGAACCGTGTGCTGTCTGTCAAGGCTGCATTGGGCAGAGGAATGGATACCCTGGTCCACCTACAGGGGGAGATATCAAAAATAAACATAGGTTTGCACACTCAAAACAGTGACACAGGCCACACAGACGCCCATAGGCTAAAGGCAGAGACATACTGACCCACTGTAGTTCTCAGAAGAGTAGATGGTGCTGTGGGCCAGGTGGGGTCCAGCGCAGAGTTCCGGCAGACACTCAATGTGCAGGAGGGACCAGGAACGACCGTGATTGGTGGAAAACTCAAGGCTGACACTGTGACACCCACATGACCGCAAAAACACATCAGACACCGAAATCTTAGCAGATCTGTAGGCCTGTATAAGCTACAATCTACGGAGAAACTGATGCCAAGGCGTATTATTTTAACACAGCTGGTCGTGTCTCTGTTCATAAATGGGACAGCAGGTGCTCAGTGAAATACGAGGTGTGGAAAAGATGGGGCCTGTTTGACAGACACCTGCAGCCATATGCACAAGACATAAGGAGCTGTCCTGGCATCTGAACGCAGCATTAATCGGCCGTTTGCTCATGTAACAACCAACAGCAGAGACCAGGAATCTTGATGGGGCTGCACTTGCTCAGCCACTGGCAGCAGGTGTGTGTGACATGAGGGTAAGCAGAGGCACCACGGCCACTCTACCTGTTGGCTGGCTGGTAGGAGCCGCAGCCCAGGTTGATGGAGAACTGGGCCACGTGCGTGTGGGTGCTGGGCAGCAGGGGCAGCAGCTGCATGAAGTCCACAGCCCAGACATGGCGGTGCAAGCCACCATGCATGCGCTGCTCCAGGCAGAAGCGTGTCACCGGGGTCTGCAGGCTTGGGGGCAGGGCCACCGACACCACCGAGGGGGTCTGGAGACACACGGGGACAGGCTTACTCTCCATCACCTAGAACCATCTCACTGTGCTGAGCAGCCTTCTGTGTATGAATCTCACTGTGCTGAGCAGTGTTCACTGTGTAAATCTCATTGGGTTCAGCATTGCTTACTGTGAGCCCTGTGTAAATCTCAGAGTAACTCTCACTCTGTTGAGTAGCATGCTCAGCTTGCCTCATACCTGGTAGGAGGAGTAAGGCAGGGTGTCCAGGATCACATGCTCCCTCCGGCCTTTCGATTGGCCAAAGAGGATGACGTCATTCTCATGGGACTCTCCCGGGTCACACTGTCCACCACCTGTCATACAGCACACATATGTGCACATTAAAAACACACATACAGACAGACAAATACACACACACACACACACAATGGCAGACCATCGTAAGACTTATGGTCCCAGACAGGACCTCGGGGCAGGGGGAATCACACCCATAGTGTCAGTGTAAAAAAGGTGCCCAGTTAATGTGAAGATAAACCCGCAGCTGATGGACCTCAGACTGGAGCAGGAAGATACTCACCCATGACAAAGTGGAAGCGCAGGTTCCCGTAAGAGGAGGTGTCCAGGTACGGGGTGCAGACCTTCCTCTCCCCATCCCGCAGGAGGACTAGCGCGGATCCTGACTCCACCTCCCCACACTGGGTCCCGTACACAGCACCCGTTATATCCCAGCTATAGGGGGAACAGGACATCAGGTCAGGGGGGCACTCGACACGCCCAGCTGGGCCATGGACTCTCATCAGGGGGGAAGTGGCTCAATGAGTTAGAACTCAGAAAGTTGTCAGCTCAAATTCCACACATTCTATTATAGTCCTGTTTGGTCTGGGTAGCTACACGTCTTGCTGGTGGGGGCCATCCTGACAACTGCACCCCCCCAGCCCTCCTCTGCAAGCTTGCGGGCAGCTTGAAGTCACAGGAAGGCTTTCCTCTCCTGCTGCTCTCCTCAGTCGGCACAGTGTGTGCTCAGGACAGGCCTGTCGGCTCGAACCACCCCTAATTGCCGCCGGTCTCCGGCTAACGAAGGCGCCCGGTCCCCCACTCCCTTGTTACCACCGGTGACACCCCCCCCGCCTGGTTCCCATCACATCTGCCTGACTCCTTGTCACCCGGAGGTCCCCCTCTCGCCCGGCCGGTGCTCCTTAATGAACGTCACGCCTGTCACCCAGTGCTGGCTGCCTTCTCCGCTCTCCAGCTCTCTCTGCTCCCCTCCTCGATGGAGACCTGTCACCTGCAGCTGTGCCCAGGCCTCATCCTCTCATTAAATGCCTGCCCAATACTGCCCCCCCCTCCAGTGCCACTGCGACAGGCGAGCAGTGGGGCAGCAAGGGAAACATCTCGTTAACGGCGCCGGGACAGTCATCATGGTGTGCTCGCTGTGGTCCGATCCGCACGAGCGACGGTCTGGCCGTGTCAGAGGCTTGTCAGCTGCCTCATCCCCCCCCCCAACCGCTGGCCACCCTGTTTCCAAACATCGACGTCCCGGCAAATCAGAGACCGCTTTGTCTCAGCACCTGTCACCGTGATTACTCATGCCTGGCGTGGAAGACGAGGTGAGGCAATGAACAACAAGCAATGGCGGGAGTTTTGGGGCCCTAGGAGCCTGGATGCATGTCTGGTGCATCACTGGAATCCAGGCACAATTGTACAATTCTTTTAAGTTGGGGAGCATAACTGGGAGCACAATTCACACAGAGGGGCTATCCTTATCATTAGCCAATGATATGTTTGAATCGGAGAATGGTGGGGGAGGGGGCCAATCAGCTTCCATCTATGACCCCACCTATGTATTCACCCCCCTGCTGGCCTCTAGATAAAGGCAGTAAGTCTCCACATGCAGGTCTTACTCGAGGTAAAGTAAGAACCACCACATTCAGCTCTAAAATTTCTGTAGCTGCAGGAATGTCTTGGATAAAAACCAGATGTGTACAGGGATCAGCTATGAATGCTGTCTTAGCGCCCGTGTTCAGTGTCAGCCGACGTGTTACAGCAAAGCGGAACGCTGCTTTAATACCCGTGTTCAGTGTCAGCCGGTGTGTTCCGGCACCGCGGAATGCAGCCTTAAGGTTTGTGTTCAGTGTCAGCCGGCGTTTTCCAGCACCACGGAACGCTGCCTTAGCGCCCGTGTTCAGTGTCAGCCGACGTGTTACAGCAAAGCGGAACGCTGCTTTAATACCCGTGTTCAGTGTCAGCCGGTGTGTTCCGGCACCGCGGAATGCAGCCTTAAGGTTTGTGTTCAGTGTCAGCCGGCGTTTTCCAGCACCACGGAACGCTGCCTTAGGGCCCGTGTTCAGTGTCAGCCGGCGTGTTCCAGCACAGCGGAGCGCTGCCTTAGGGCCCGTGTTCAGTGTCAGCCGGCGTGTTCCAGCACAGCGGAACGCTCCCTTAGGGCCCGTGTTCAGTGTCAGCCGGCGTGTTCCAGCACAGCGGAACGCTGCCTTAGGGCCCGTGTTCAGTGTCAGCCGGCGTTTTCCAGCACCGCGGAACACTGCCTTAGGGCCCGTGTTCAGTGTCAGCCGGCGTGTTCCAGCACAGCGGAACGCTGCCTTAGGGCCCGTGTTCAGTGTCAGCCGGCGTGTTCCAGCACTGCAGAACGCTACCTTAGGGCCCGTGTTCAGTGTTCAGAGTCAGCCGGCGTGTTCCAGCACCGCGGAACGCTCCCTTAGGGCCCGTGTTCAGTGTCAGCCGGCGTGTTCCAGCACTGCAGAACGCTGCCTTAGGGCCCATGATCAGTGTCAGCCGGCGTGTTCCAGCACCGCGGAACGCTCCCTTAGGGCCTGTGTTCAGTGTCAGCCGGCGTGTTCCAGCACAGCGGAACGCTGCCTTAGGGCCCGTGTTCAGTGTCAGCCGGCATGTTCCAGCACTGCAGAACACTGCCTTAGGGCCCGTGTTCAGTGTCAGCCGGCGTGTTCCAGCACTGCAGAACGCTGCCTTAGGGCCCGTGTTCAGTGTCAGTCGGAGTGTTCCAGCACCACGGAACGCTGCCTTAGGGCCTGTGTTCAGTGTCAGCCGGCGTGTTCCAGCACCACGGAACGCTGCCTTAGGGCCCGTGTTCAGTGTCAGCCGGCGTGTTCCAGCACCACGGAACGCTGCCTTAGCACCTGTGTTCAGTGTCCGCCGGCTTACCCGACAGGGGGGATCTCAAATTCCTCTTCCTCGTAGGTGCGGCCCTCCTCACGATGCAGGTCGATGTCACGGGTAGAGGCGAAGCTGGGCCCCCCTGCCTCGTTGCCATGGAAATACAGAGCGTTCCCCTCCGACTGGCAGGCATGCTGAAAGCCAGAGAAGTTCACAGGCGTCACAAAGCCCAGGAGCATATCCGGCATCTGTTTAAGCATTTTCAGGATCCAGGAATGATAGCTAATATCAGTATCATGGGGCTTAAGGCCCTGCTTCCGTCTAGTGCAGAAATCAAATCAGCGTCAAACAACGTTCTACGCTCCAGGAAAATTGCACCTTGACAGTGGCCCCTGGGAAAAAGAGCCAGTTGGCAGTATCGGGTGGGTCCAGGTTCTCCTCCAGCAGGGGGGGCCGGTGAGCCGCGTTCACCAGCAGCACGTTATCCAGCCCCCAGCAGGATTCATAACCTTCGGGGCCAGGCTGTGGCTCCTGGGCCCAGCGGAGACGCACTCCCTCTCCACGGGCCTGGACGGGGAGGGGGACTAGGTGTACTACTGTGCTGCGGTTGGTGGGGGCTCTGTAGGGTGTGGGGGGGGGGGAGCATTCATGAGATTTAAAAACACATGGTGCAGCTACTAGCACCATCCTATTATTGTCTTTGTTCAGTTCAGCACTCCAGCCTCAAACACATTCCTTTTAGTTGTTTTCACCACATAAATCAAAGAGAAAATCACAATAACTCACTCAGCCCACAGAATACATGTTTAAGAACATTTTATGTAAGTTCTTTGGATTACATGAGGACTGGTTGAGTTTTGGTTCCCAACACTGTGACATATGATGAGGAAGCCTGACTTCAGCTCATTGGCGGTCTCATCTCATACACAACAAAAAAGGACTGGGTACGTTTTGGAAATGCACTCTTCAATTCAGCAAGTCAAGGAACCCACAGACAAAATGCATGTCTGGTGTGCCGGTGTAGTCACGTGATCTCAGATGTAGCCATGACGATAGCAGAAAACATGCAGGGAAAACAAAGAAGAAGTGAGAGTGCAGGGAAAGGAGGAGAGCAAAGACGAATGGGGGGGCATGTGCAGAAGGCGAAGGGGACAGGTGAGACAAGGGGAGATGGGCAGATGACAGGAGAAAAGGTCGAATGGGGGGTAGAGGATTAGAGGAGGAGAAAAGGTACAAGGGGAGGACAGAAGAGGGAGAGTAGAGAGCACAGGATGAAGGAAGAAAAGAGGGAAAACCAACCTGATCCAGTCCAAGGCGAACCAGTCATCAGAGCCATTGAGACTGAAGGAGACGGTGATGCGGGGATCCGAGTAACTGAAGCGGCAGAGGCCAGAACCTGCCAGAAGGGAAGCTGGAGTGAGTCACGCTGGGCTGACAGGACCTCGGGGTGGAGGGAATCACAACCGGAGAGTCAGTGTCTAAAAGGTGCCCAGTTCATTTGTAGCTAAACCCACAGCCGATGGATCTCAGACTGGAGCACGAAGGCACCCCATTGACCTGCAGCGGGGGAAGGGGCGGAGCCCAGGACAGGAAGGATCACCACGGAAACGGCAAGTGAACCCCCCAGCCTGGCAGGTGAAATGGCCCCACCCTGGTTAGCATCCTGTATGGTGCACAAGCCGTTGTTGCGCACTGTGTGCGGTGGCGTGTTAATGATCACTAAATTCGAATTTATACGAGCATAAGTCATGCCAGTATGTCGAGGCGGCTCCAGGGCTGCAGGAATGTGCATCTCAGAAAGCTACATATACAGACCAGCCAGGACTTCTGTTGGACATACTCACCCAGGGCAAACTGCAGGACTGATGCCATGCTGGTGTTCAGGGGCACGGTGATCTGTTGGGGACAGACACATGGAGGTCAGCCCGCCTCAGTCACACACCCTCCACTCTTACATGTGTGTGTGTGTCTGCTATGTTGTAAATGGTTGGAACCCAGCCGTGCGGTTCTGTGTAACCGGGGCGGCAGGACAGTACCAGCTCCCTCTGTCCGAAGGGCTCGCAGAACATGACCGCCTTGCCGTGTATGAGGACTCCACACTGCTCGCCCACATCACAGTTGCTGCACTCGGACCTGAACAAGGTCAGGGGGTGAATAGTGGAGGGGATTTTTTTTTTGGGGGGGGGGGGGGGGGGCAGGTCAAACGGAGGCGAAACTCTAAGGAGGACAAACCTAAATGCCAATGAATGTAAACATAAACGCCTCACCAGAGATTCGGGTCCACAGCCCCCAGCTGGCCGGAGTCAAAGTCGTCACGAAGGATGGCGTGATTCGTGTGGATCTCAGCTGTGCGAGGTCAGGGAGGGTCCGGGGAGAAAAAACCTTTAAAATCTATTGTTCCACTTTTAGTTTATTATGTTAATTAGTCATTGCGTTTAGGTTGGTACGCAAAAAAAAGTAAAGAACTACATTTTGTTATTCTGCGACAGCGCGGTACAGCTGGCCCCGTGTTTAGCAATGTTGAGTGAACTTACCCAACGCAGGCCTGACCGGGGACTCCGTGGGAGCTGGAACACAAGCAGAGAACAACATCACCACACTGTAGGGGGGGCAGAGGGGGGTGGGGCCACACCTCAGGGAGCATCGGGCCTCAACGCAGCATGGTTAATACATGCGTTTCCTCAATCAGCCTACGCAACAGTATTTAAAGAGGGGGCACAGCAGGTAACAGGTGGAACATGTTGGGGGCTGATCCAAGTAGGCCTAATCCGATAAGCGTGCTCAAGTTACGGTAAGCCGCACAGCTGATTCATCTCCACTCTAAGCCAGATCCGGTCTCAAAGTCCGGTAAGCCTGCCTATACCCCCCCCCCCCCCCATACCCCACCCCCAAGATTAACCCGGAGAGTGTTTCTGATGTAATCCTGCACGACATCCCTTACTGTCCGGATATCAGGCTCCTGCAGTGGAGGGGGGTGTAGGAGGGGATTCAAAAAAAAAAACATTCTGGCTGAGGGAGGTGCTGGAATTTCACGGAACTGTAGGGTCCATTTTGGAGCATTATTGCTAATAATCTGTGAAACCTCTAAGCTCCTTTTGACATCATTTCCTGTTGTTCATAATCACTTCCTGTCAGTTAGCAAGTCATGGTGTCATGAAGAGGATTAGCCAACCTTGTTAGGGCATCCTAAATTCTCATAGTCTCTGTATACCCTCTGCGTGACTGTCTCTCCTCCTTCTGACAGCTAAAATCCATCTTTTTTCCTCATTTACACATCCGTTATCACTTCTGCTACCACTGCCTACTAATGCCCACAGCTTATGATGCTGTTATAGCAACTGAGCAACTTAACATTCAGCATTACTCTCTGATAGTCAGCGGAGAGGGCTATCTGTACTCACAGTACCAGGCAAAAGTCAAAACACACTTACTGAAAAGATAATGACCCAATGCGCACCTGGAGCTTATGTAAGTTCTGTATTATCCTGTGAATAAGCAAAGAGATGCAGCGCTGTGACAGATGACCTGACCCCCTCAATCTCCCAACCTAAACCCTATAGTTCTGGTTTTGGGATGAGTCAGGTTGAAGAGAAAGACCAAGGGATCCAACCAGTGCCCAGAACTTGGGGAAACTCCTTCAGGGCTGTTGGAGAAGCATCCCAGGTGGCTACATGTGGAAGCTGGTTGTAAGAATGCTGAGTCTGCAATGCTGCCATTGAAGCAAAAGGGGTTAATTTGAAGAGTCTAAAATTTGAGAAAAGTTTGAGATACTGAGCCTTTCTCTTGGTCACCGCAGTATTTGACATGTATCACTTCATTGACTTGAGGCCTGTCTCCTAGTAGGTGAATAAGACAGCTAAAATGAAAGTGCATTAAAGGTAGCTATATCCAGGCTTCTGACTAAAATTCTACATAGATTCAGGTGGAAAAATAATCCCAAATTATCTGCAGCTCTACCACAAGGGGGCACTATTATTCCCTCTTCAAACAGCTGAATCTGGCCGATACCTTCATACCCCTAGGATAGCCTCAGATCTGAGCACTCCCGCAGACCAGCGGCAGAAGCTCACAGGCTCTGCGAGTCTGATTTTGCTTAATTTTGCTGGGATGAAGTGGCACTGAGGGCAGGGGGGGGTATCGCTGAGGATGTGGGATTCTCGAAAGATTGAGAAACTTGAAGGACTCTCAAAGGATGTGTGGCTTTTGGAGAATGACATACTCTTTGATGATGTGCAATTCTAAGAGGATGTGGGACTCTCTGAGGATGTGGAACTGTCTGAGGGCGTGGGACTCTCTGAGGATGTGGAACTGTCTGAGGGTGTGGGACTCCCTGAGGAAGTGGGACACTGATCATGTCAGAGTCTTTGAGAAGGTGGGACTCTCGGAGGAATTGAGTTTCTCTGAGGGTGTGGGACTCTCAGAGGGTATGGGAGTCTCTGAGGATGTGTGACTCTCAGAGGGTGTGGGACTCTGAGGATGTGTGACTCTCAGAGGGTGTGGGACTCTCTGAGGAAGTGTGACTCTCAGAGGGTGTGGGATTCTTAAAGGATGTGAGTCTCAGAGGGTGTGGGACTCTCTGAAGAAGTGTGACTCTCAGAGGGTGTGGGACTCTGAGGATGTGTGACTCTCAGAGGGTGTGGGACTCTCTGAGGAAGTGTGACTCTCAGAGGGTGTGGGATTCTTAAAGGATGTGAGTCTCAGAGGGTGTGGGATTCTTAAAGGATGTGAGTCTCAGAGGGTGTGGGTCTCTCTGAGGATGTGTGACTCTCAGAGGGTGTGGGTCTCTCTGAGGATGTGTGACTCTCAGAGGGTATGGGTCTCTCTGAGGATGTGTGACTCTCAGAGGGTATGGGTCTCTCTGAGGATGTGTGACTCTCAGAGGGTGTGTGACTCTCTGAGGATGCGTGACTCTCAGAGGGTGTGGGTCTCTCTGAGGATGTGTGACTCTCAGAGGGTGTGTGACTCTCTGAGGATGTGTGACTCTCAGAGGGTATGGGACTCCAAGAGGTGAGTAAGGCTGTTAAACTAGGCGGCTAGCCCAGATTAACTAAATGGCACTTGCTCAGGGGCGCTACGTCCTCTCGGTGGCGAGGGGGTCACTAAGCATGGCGACCCCCCCTAACACACACCATCCTATTTACGAATATCATTTAACAAGTTAATATGATTTAATATATAATATATTTAACATGACTGTATACAGTCCTTCTAATATGATAATCACTGAAAAGTCTATGTGACATTTCTCTCCGTTAGACGGCAGGATTTCTGACGTCATGCATCCTGTTGTCCAGGGCACTTTATACTCTTAATCTGGCCATGAATGTGTCTTGAGCTGTTTGAGTGAGTCAGCGCATGCAGATAAGTGCATGTACAGGCACTCAGGCAGGAGCCTGATTCATTTCCTTCAGCTTGTGGTCCAGCTGGAGGGGCTGGTGATCAGAGACTCTTCCGCCATTCCAAAGCAGGGCAGTAAATTCAAGCTGGGTTTCACAGATTGGACCTCTGATGCCTCTCAAGGTCCCTGAGAGATGAAGGATGGCAGCGGTGTCGCGGGGACAGCGTGGCGGGCCCCAGCCGATTGACGCCCCCCCAGGAGTTATCTGTGAACGGGACCATCCATCTGTCCCACTGGAGCTATAAAGGGCTGATTTACGAAGCCAGTGGAGATGAGAGGAGCCCAGAGGTGTGTCACGGTCAGAGTGGTGGGGGGGGGGCAATAGCGTCAGACCAGGCTGTAATGTATGGCCACCCACCTACACCCGAGCCCCCCCACACACACATTTTATCACACTGGGTCCGAGGAGCGGAACCGCACATGGAGACAAGATGGACGGGAGACCTCAGAAAAACTCAGCGGAACAATCTGGAAGGGAAAGGACCGTAACTCACAGACTGACTGCCAACGATCCAGAGAAGCCAAAGCTGCCCCCCACCCCCCACCTCCTCCTGTCATACTAGGGGGGGCTGGGGTGCGGGGGCTTTAACGTCTTTAACGATAACTGCTAGAAGCTGCATCTCTCTGTTGCTGATAAAAGACTCATTCCATCTGCCTGTTCCCTCGACCCCTTCTGACCCCCCCAGGTGAGAAAAGTCACCTTGTACTTTGGTAGCCTATTCGCCAAAGCTCCCTTCTGCTTTTCTGAATGCAATTCATCTTTTGAGGACAGTTTATACAGTAATGATAGCTACTTCTAAAATCCGGACTGAGGAGGAGCTGCATGACATAAGGTAGGTTCCAATCCTGTACTTAGTAACATGCCCCACATGTAAAGCGGCCTGTGATTGGCTCTGTGCTATGCCCAAGCTGATTGGCAGAAGGTGGCCGCTGACACATGTAAAACCCGGCACCAGCCCCCGCTCTCATGGTACAGCTTCTGTGACCATGCATGGTGGTGGCCCCGCCCCCTTCCTAAACCCCATGTTTCTGCAGTTATGTGGCATCAGGACTATCGCCATCAGATTATACCTCACATGTACGTACACACACACACACACACACACACACACACACACACAGCAGCCACGGAGCTGGTGCAGTGTGTGCACACTCATACCCCTAATCCCCCGCCCCACCGCCGACTTCCCTGGCTGTTTTACCCGCAGCACAGCATCACCTCATTTGTAATTTAAATTCCTTGACAGCATTTCGCCACAAAAATAAGTGACATATTATTTGCCGTCCAGGAATGAGTCCGCCGATAAGACCCCCGCCCCAGCACACGTACATTTTTTATGGTGTTTGATCTTCCCTGCTGCTACTGCCACTCAGCCGATTTACGGCCTTCACATTTCTCATTAACGCCGACGCCCCTCTCCGCTCTCATCACCGCCGCCAAGGATTTACAGCTCCGCTGCCCTCCGCTTTGCTCTCTCCCTCGCGCTGCCGCTTCCAATCGCTCTCCCCCCACTCTAAAATTCGCACCCTGCTCTCCTTCCCATCCTGGGCCTCTAAGAGGAGACAAAAGCTGTGTGCCCGCATCACAACCCAGAGCATGGCTACCACGCGATTCTGCCCCAGCCACAGCCCCGGAGCTGAAGAGGCCCCCCCAACTCTGAATACCTCTTGGCTCTTTTTGCCCCTCCCTTTACAAGGCATTCTAGGCTTCAAGCTTCCTATCAGTGGGGGTGGAGTTCTGTCCCATTCCTTTCCTGGTGGATGACTGTAGCATTAGGCTCCACCTCATTCTCCAACCTAAGGTATCCGTGCCCCTACTGTACCCCTGTGTAGGGCTCCTGTAAAGTGCTGGGCCCCCTGAATCTGCCGGGGTATCTGTGCCCCTACTGTGCCCCTGGGTGGGGCCCCTGTAAAGTGCTGGGCCCCCTCGATCTGCCAGGGTATCCGTGCCCCTACTGCACCCCTGGGTGGGGCCCCTGTAAAGTGCTGGGCCCCCTCGATCTGCCAGGGTATCCGTGCACCTACTGCGCCCCTGGGTCGGGCCCCTGTAAAGTGCTGGGCCCCCTGAATCTGCCCGGGTATCCGTGCCCTTACTAATGAGCATAGGACTGTGCTTCGAAATGGCACCCTCTCATGGCACGCAGCCATCATATGAAGTATGTGCACTCCAGGCAAAGTCAACGGTGCGTCTTGGGTGAATCAGTCACTAAGGTTACAAAAACAGTTTGGAAACAGACAGGATTTTCCTCAGGGGGATATTTGCTTTCTGTTCATCTGTTTAGTATCAGGGATAATACAAGCAAATAACTGTGTAAAATTTATCTTTAGCCAAAAGAGATAAATATCCAAATCACAGCATTTTTATGGGCAATGGCTGCCTTGGTGATATTAAACACATGTATCCAAAGCACACAGTGCGGGATGAAGGCATGGAGATGACCGGCTGGGTCCCAGCCCCATTGGCAATCCACAGACGACAAGCGTCTCACCTCCCTGCTCGCATAGCTGCTGGGCCAGAGCGTCCTTGAAGAGGATCTGTCCTCGATACGTAGCAGTGACCCTAGGAAAGACCGGGAGGAACAGAGGGAAAGAGGGAGCAGGGGAGAGGGAGACAGAGAGCGAGAGAAAGAGAGATCAACATCAACCTACAGCGAGAACCTTACAAGCCCTCCACCAAAAATGGAGACTAATGCAGCAGATGTCACTTAATTTGCTGTGAGAGAAATAAAAATTCAGCATGAGATGCGTGTGCTTTACTGCTGTATCGGGACAAAGAAATGGTGAGAGAAGAGAGGAGAGGAGAGGAGGTACAAGATTTCACCACAGGAAGAGAGGAGACTGCAGAGAACGAGGGAAAGGATCTCAGCATAGAAGAGCAGAGAAGTTCAGTTGCATCGAAAAAGCTGGAAAATATTGCCCTGCAAACTCAGTCAAGACGATGATTTCAAAATGATTAATAAGTTTTATTCTGGCCCAGGAGGCTTGTAACCTGAAGGAACTACCGAATATTTACAGAGATGAGAATCCCGACCAAGATGGAAATGTGTGTGACACACTCACACTCGCACGCACACGCACGCATACACCCACACACACACACACATTAATATGTGTTCGTGTTTGCTGGTATTTCTATACAAAGCCAGTTTGGCAACATCTGACATCACATTGAGACAAACATTAAAACTGAAATCGCTTAGAAAATAAAAATAAAAGTGCAACAACTTTTTGCTTGTTACAAATTTCCATCTGTGTTTGAGTCGGGGTGCGTGTCCTGTTTTGGCTGCATCCCGTCCTGCTGTAACAGCTGCAGGGACCTGGGGGAAAGGCCCCCCTCCCCCCCAACCCCCTCGGCAGACGCGACGTCACCCAGGCCCTCGAGTAGTGGTCTGCAAACACGGCTCTGGCCATCCAAAGTGGCCAGGGCTGGGGGGGTCTGGAAGACTTCAGGAGTTCAGACAGAGGGTCTTACAGCAAAGGGGTAGCAGACTAGCAGGAGCAGGCCATGCTTCAGAAGGCAGCCTTTACCGTCATACACATGTGCACAAACATTTGGGTACCGTGCCTCACACAGCTACAGGGAGGTCTGGGAAATGTAGTAAAGACAAGTTTAAAAAAATATAAAACTAGAAAAAGCATTACTTATGACTCAAACCTCATTGTGTGTGGGACAGATTCACTGGAGAGTAAAAACACCCATAAACCAAACACACACACACACACACACACACACACACACACACACACACACAGACACACAGACACACACATAAACACACACACACACACACACACACACACACACACAGACACACAGACACACACATAAACACACACACACACACACACACACAGACACACACAATTACTGGGTCTCACTTTAAGATGACTCAAAAACAAAGATAATAGATGTTTGGACATTGTGATTCCCTGGGCAGCTCCTTCCGGATTTGTTTTATGGAATTTAACAGTCATCTGGGAAAATTTTCAGGGAAATGTTCAGAAAACAGGCACGCAAACACAAGGCAGAACCCACAGTCATCAAGATTCCATATATGCTGCCAAACACACATCCCTACTTTATCCATCCATTCATCTATCTTCTGTAACTGTTTGTCCTATTTGGGGTTGTAGTGGGGTTTGGAACCGACCCAGTAGGCAATGGGGCAGAAGGTGGGGAACCACCCAGGATGGGGCAACAACCCATCGCAGGACACACTCAACACCATTCATTCAGACACCACTCACACCTACAGGCAACCTTGTAACTCCAATTAGCCTCAGCATGTTTTTGGACTGAGGAGGGAAACCGGAGTACCCGGAGGAAACCCCACGACGACATGGGGAGAACATGCAAACTCCACACACGTGGAACCACGACGGAGACGCGAACGCTGGTCCCGGAGGTATGAGGCAACAGTGTTGCACCACTGTGCCCAGTTTAGAAACAATACAACAAACCAGTCCTGAAGATTAGTATTCCTGCCCCTGTCCCACCTGCAATAGAGCACTGGAGTGGCTGGACTGGACCCAGTTCCAAAAACACAAATCCTGTGGCTGGTATAAACTGGAAGAGAACATGAGGTTATGCAATAATCCGTTATGATGGGTCGAAAAACTGGTTTCTCAGCAACCTGACGGATTTAGTTACACCACCTAGGGTGTACCATGAACCCAACTAAATACTGCATGGACTTCTTCCAGGAGAAAATATTTACTTATTTCAGCTGGTCAATGACCACGACAGTGAACCTTTATAAATATTACCATGGAAACAGCAAACGAGGGCGTTTACAAGCCAGTGAGGAGGTCAGTAGCTGTCGGAGCACGGTCACCTACGTCTCGCAAAGGCATCTTTCTGCTGAGGGCTGAACACAGCAGGTGAAATGGTGGACCCCGCCAACTCTGCGGACAGGGTCAACGTTCAAGTTTGCCAAGGGAACTGAAAGCCGGCTTGCAATGCCTGCTAAGCCGTAACCCCTGGGCCGTGGATGGATGATGTTTCTATGAATGGAGGGGTGGAGGAATGCCACTGGGAAGCCGCAATGAGGCTGCTGTGGCTGCAGTTCTCTCCTAGATGCACGGTTATAGGATAATAATCAACACAAATACAATCATTCCGAGACAGAATACACTCAATGTGCATCAACACATCCCATTAGCTGTATAAATGTTCAAGCTTACAAGGTGGGGGAGGTGGCACCGGCATGTTCCGTAGAATATTTAGTTCAGGCTCTGGTCCCCTCCCCAGCCAGTCTCTATTCTAGCCCCCCCAAAACCTGTGGCAGGTAAACGAGGCCTTGTGGACAAGATGAATGGCATCAATCACGAATAACGAAGCTGAATCAGACAGACTATTTACGCGTATGCGTAATGTGGGGAGCACAGAGAAGGCTCTGTGACCCCCCCCAGTCAGGGACACAGGGTAATGTGCCCCCAGTATTAATCTAGGGGTTGTGGGAGGGTGGGGGAAGGGGGTTTGCTCTCTGTCTCTGTCTCGCAAATACATTAATCTCATCGAGCAGTTTTACAACAAATACAGGCACCTGTGCCGTCCCCCATAACTCCCCCCCCCCAACTCACAAGCATCTGGGACAGAACACTAAAATGAGACACCAGCACCCGAGCAAAGCGCAAACGGGCCAGTGAGCAGTGGGAACACGAGCCCCACTTGGACTCGCGCAGTGGAGTGGCCCCCACCACCCCCCTGTCGCCAAGGTCTCATAATGTTCATCTAGGGGCCTTATCGATTTTAATGGGGTGTCACTGGCAGGTACCCTTATGGTGATAAACAGCGACGCGCCGCCCTAAATCCACCCCCGCCCGACGTGAAGCTAAACGTGAGCTGAGCTGCAGGCTCCCTGCTTTTGGGGATTTAAATGACGGAGCAGCATGGCGGAGGCGGAATGGGACTCCATAACTACAGGCGGACCGTAAAATATTCACAGTGCATCACGGATGAATATTACAAGCAGCCATCTGCTGTTCAGAGTCCCTCATTAAAGCGGCAACGAGTCGGGCTCGTTATGCTTGGAGGACAGCCGCCTATAGTGCTTCACCCGGCCAGGTGGGGGCGCAGTACTGCCCCACAAACAATCTGTCAATGGCTTCTGGATGCCCAAATGCATGATGGGTAATGTATCTGACACATCAGTTGAGTTTCTGGGGGCTTGGGGGAATGTTCTGCATGTTCTACATGTTCTGCATGTTCCACTTCGGGTTCCACGCCGGCACAGAGACTCTCAGGTGCGCCGTAGAGTGTAAAGATCCCAGCTCTTTCACAATTTTTTTTTCTTACCAAACCCAGATTGCCGCAGGACGAACGCCCAGATCCTCAGTGGCAGGGTGCTAATTACAGGACGTGTGGAATAATCACCTTCTGTGTCCAGGCGACACCCACATCGCGAGTGACAACGGTGCTCCATCCCTCCTTTCTGTCCCCGAGGTTCTTATTTTAAAAACGCGTCATTTAAATTAGTTTTACGTGGCAGAATGTGGAGCGTGGCATGAATATTTTCAAGCTCGGGTTTGTGTGACGGCATCGCTCCCGAAATACAGGTGAAATTAAAAATGGTAGTAAGATGCATGATCTGAGCCCCTCCCTGTTTGGAATGTGGGACGGTTTCATTACTGGATGGGTGTCAGAAAGCAAAAAGAAATATACCCATACAGCTCCACTTGTTGTCAACAGACATCAGCATAAAAGCTGCATCCAGGCACCGTGCAGATTTAATTAAAGCACCCGGTGTGCAAAGCCCCTCCACAGCCCAACCCTCCCACCCGCAGGTTTTATGAGTATCAAGGCATTTAAACATTCATCTCGCCACATAAATAATGAAGGCGGCCATCATTAATCTGTAAGTACCTCCTGTGCAGCGATTACAAGGGATGGGGGGGGGGGGGGGGGGGGGGGGCACATGAAAGGCAAAAAAAACCTGGTAATTACATCCATATTTCAGAAGTGATTAAAGACTAATCTGGATTTGGTATTTATGAATAAAACATGCATGTAATGAAGAGGGGGGCTCATGTAGGAACAAGGTGCTTAAATATTTACTAAATGGGGGCCAGCCTGCTGTCTTTGCCCTCTCTGCACGGATCTAGCAGATAGCAAGCATGCCAGAAGATACCAGAACATACCAGAGACACAGTCAGAATGTTTGCAGCAGTTAAAACCATTAACCCACTCTATTCGAGAATCCACACCTTAACAGGTCGGGGGTGTGAGTCAGTGAAATGTGTATGGGCGGGGCCAATATGAAGACAAACCCACACCCTTCTGTGCTCACGCATGTCAGACATAGAAGATTAGTGTGCAGCCACTATTTGGTCCCCACAATGTAATATATATTTAATTCTCTCTCTCTCTTTCTCTTTCACACACACACACACACACACACACACACACACACACACGAGTGACATTCTAACCATCTTCACCAAGCCACATCCCAGCCATCTCTACTGAGTCACATCCCATAAATCTCCACTGAGCCACATCTCAGCCATCTTCACTGAGCATCATCCCAGTCATCTCCACTGAGCCTCATCCCAGCCATCTTCACTGAGCATCATCCCAGTCATCTCCACTGAGCCACACCCAAGCCATATTCACTGACCATGTCCCAGGCATCTTCACTCAGCCTCATCTCAGCCATCTCCACTGAGCCGCATCCCAGCCATCTCCAGAGCCACATCCAGCCATCTACACTGAGCCACATCCCAGTCATCTCCACTGAGCCTCATCCCAGTCATCTCCACTGAGCCTCATCCCAGCCATCTTCACTGAGCCTCATCCCAGTCATCTCCACTGAGCCTCATCCCAGCCATCTCCACTGAGCCTCATCCCAGCCATCTCCACTGAGCATCATCCCAGCCATCTCCACTGAGCCACATCCAGCCAACTCCACTGAGCCTCATCCCAGTCATCTCCACTGAGCCTCATCCCAGCCATCTTCACTGAGCCTCATCCCAGCCATCTCCACTGAGCCACATCCCAGTCATCTTCACTGAGCCGCATCCCAGCCATATCCGCTGAGCATCATCCCAGTCATCTCCACTGAGCCACATCCCAGTCATCTTCACTGAGCCGCATCCCAGCCATCTCCGCTGAGCCTCATTCCAGCCATCTCCGCTGAGCCACATCCCAGCCATCTCCACTGAGCCGCATCCCTGTCATCTCCACTGAGCCGCATCCCAGCCATCTCCACTGAGCCTCATCCCAGCCATCTCCGCTGAGCCACAATCAGTCATCTCCGCTGAGGCTCATCCCAGTCATCTCCACTGAGCCGCATCCCAGCCATCTCCGCTGAGCTTCATCCCAGCCATCTCCGCTGAGCCACATCCAGCCATCTCCGCTGAGCCACAATCAGTCATCTCCGCTGAGCATCATCCCAGCCATCTCCGCTGAGCCACATCCAGCCATCTCCGCTGAGCCACAATCAGTCATCTCCGCTGAGCCTCATCCCAGTCATCTCCACTGAGCATCATCCCAGCCATCTCCACTGAGCCTCATCCCAGTCATCTCCACTGAGCCTCATCTAGTCATCTCCACTTAGCCAAATCCCAGCCATCTCCACTGAGCCACATCCCAGTCATCTCCACTGAGCCGCATCCCAGCCATCTCCACTGAGCCTCATCCCAGCCATCTCCGCTGAGCCACAATCAGTCATCTCCGCTGAGCCTCATCCCAGTCATCTCCACTGAGCCTCATCCCAGCCATCTCCGCTGAGCCACATCCAGCCATCTCCGCTGAGCCACAATCAGTCACCTCCGCTGATCATCATCCCAGACATCTCCGCTGAGCCACATCCAGCCATCTCCGCTGAGCCACAATCAGTCATCTCCGCTGAGCCTCATCCCAGTCATCTCCACTGAGCATCATCCCAGCCATCTCCACTGAGCCTCATCCCAGTCATCTCCACTGAGCCTCATCTAGTCATCTCCACTTAGCCAAATCCCAGCCATCTCCACTGAGCCTCATCCCAGCCATCTCCACTGAGCCACATCCCAGTCATCTTCACTGAGCCGCATCCCAGCCATATCCGCTGAGCATCATCCCAGTCATCTCCACTGAGCCACATCCCAGTCATCTTCACTGAGCCGCATCCCAGCCATCTCCGCTGAGCCGCATCCCAGCCATATCCGCTGAGCATCATCCCAGTCATCTCCACTGAGCCACATCCCAGTCATCTTCACTGAGCCGCATCCCAGCCATCTCCGCTGAGCCTCATCCCAGCCATCTCCGCTGAGCCGCATCCCAGCCATATCCGCTGAGCATCATCCCAGTCATCTCCGCTGAGCCACATCCCAGTCATCTTCACTGAGCCGCATCCCAGCCATATCCGCTGAGCATCATCCCAGTCATCTCCACTGAGCCACATCCCAGTCATCTTCACTGAGCCGCATCCCAGCCATCTCTGCTGAGCCTCATCCCAGCCATCTCCGCTGAGCCACATCCAGCCATCTCCGCTGAGCCACAATCAGTCATCTCCGCTGAGCCTCATCCCAGCCATCTCCGCTGAGCCACATCCAGCCATCTCCGCTGAGCCACAATCAGTCATCTCCGCTGAGCCTCATCCCAGTCATCTCCACTGAGCATCATCCCAGTCATCTCCACTGAGCATCATCCCAGTCATCTCCACTGAGCCACATCCCAGCCATCTTCACTGAGCCGCATCCCAATCATCTCCACTGAATCACATCCAAGCCATATTCACTGAGCATCATCCCAGCCATATTCACTGAACATCATCCCAGTCATCTCCACTGAGCCACATCCCAGCCATCTCCACTGAGCCACATCCCAGCCATCTTCACTGAGCCACATCCCAGCCATCTTCACTGAGCCGCATCCCAATCATCTCCACTGAATCACATCCAAGCCATATTCACTGAGCATCATCCCAGCCATCGCCACTGAGCATCATCCCAGCCAACTCCACTGAGCCGCATCCAGCCATCTCCACTGAGCCTCATCCCAGTCATCTCCACTGAGCCTCATCCCAGTCATCTCCACTGAGCATCATCCCAGCCATCTTCACTGAGCATCATCCCAGTCATCTCCACTGAGCCTCATCCCAGCCATCTTCACTGAGCATCATCCCAGTCATCTCCACTGAGCCTCATCCCAGCCATCTCCACTGAGCCAAATCCCAATCATCTCCACTGAGCCTCATCCCAGTCATCTCCACTGAGCCTCATCCCAGCCATCTCCACTGAGCCGCATCCCAGTCATCTCCACTGAGCCTCATCCCAGCCATCTTCACTGAGCATCATCCCAGCCATCTTCACTGAGCCTCATCCCAGTCATCTCCACTGAGCCTCATCCCAGCCATCTCCACTGAGCATCATCCCAACCATCTCCACTGAGCCTCATCCCAGCCATCTCCACTGAGCCTCATCCCAGCCATCTTCACTGAGCATCATCCCAGTCATCTCCACTGAGCCTCATCCCAGCCATCTTCACTGAGCATCATCCCAGCCATCTCCACTGAGCATCATCCCAGTCATCTCCACTGAGCATCATCCCAGTCATCTCCACTGAGCCTCATCCCAGCCATCTTCACTGAGCATCATCCCAACCATCTTCACTCAGCCTAATCTCAGCTATCTCCACTGAGCATCATCCCAGCCATCTCCACTGAGCATCATCCCAACCATCTCCACTGAGCCTCATCCCAGCCATCTCCACTGAGCCTCATCCCAGCCATCTTCACTGAGCATCATCCCAGTCATCTCCACTGAGCCTCATCCCAGCCATCTCCACTGAGCCTCATCCCAGTCATCTCCACTGAGCCTCATCCCAGCCATCTTCACTGAGCATCATCCCAGCCATCTCCACTGAGCATCATCCCAGTCATCTCCACTGAGCATCATCCCAGTCATCTCCACTGAGCCTCATCCCAGCCATCTTCACTGAGCATCATCCCAACCATCTTCACTCAGCCTAATCTCAGCTATCTCCACTGAGCATCATCCCAGCCATCTCCACTGAGCATCATCCCAGCCATCTCCACTGAGCATCATCCCAGTCATCTCCACTGAGCCACATCCAGTCATCTCCACTGTGCCTCATCCCAGCCATCTCCACTGAGCATCATCCCAGTCATCTCCACTGAGCCTCATCCCAGCCATCTTCACTGAGCATCATCCCAACCATCTTCACTCAGCCTAATCTCAGCTATCTCCACTGAGCTGAATCCCAGCCATCTCCACTGAGCATCATCCCAGCCATCTCCACTGAGCATCATCCCAGTCATCTCCACTGAGCCACATCCAGTCATCTCCACTGTGCCTCATCCCAGCCATCTTCACTGAGCCGCATCCCAGTCATCTCCACTGAATCACATCCAAGCCATATTCACTGACCATGTCCCAACCATCTTCACTCAGCCTAATCTCAGTTATCTCCACTGAGCTGCATCCCAGCCATCTCCACTGAGCATCATCCCAGCCATCTCCACTGAGCCACATCCAGCCATCTTCACTGAGCCTCATCCCAGCCATCTTCACTGAGGCTCATCCCAGCCATCTTCACTGAGCCTCATCCCAGTCATCTCCATTGAGCATCATCCCAGCCATCTTCACTGAGCATCATCCCAGCCATCTTCACTGAGCATCATCCCAGCCATCTTCACTGAGCATCATCCCAGCCATATCCACTGAGCATCATCTCAGTCATCTCCACTGAGCCAAATCCAATCATCTCCACTGAGCCTCATCCCAGCCATCTTCACTGAGCCGCATCCCAGCCATCTCCACTAAGCATCATCCAAGCCATTTCTACTGAGCCACATCCCAGCAATCTCCACTAAGCAGTATCCCAGCAATCCCCACAGAGCGAGATCCCAACCATCTCCACTGAGGCAACATACCAGCCATCTCCACTGAGCCATATCACAGCCATCACTCCTGGGCCACATCCCAGCAATCTCCACTGAGCCACATCCCAGCAATCTCCACAAAGCAGTATCCCAGGCATCTCCACTGAGACACATCCCAGACATCTCTTTCACTTTAGATCCTAATTAAAAATCCATTAACTACTCATAGCTTACTCAGCCCAAATAAAATCATGATTAATACATTGAACTGCATGAGGGACCACTTCCAATCGCCGTGTACCCCCTCCCCGTAAAATAACACTTTGTAATTGCTTGATTAATGTCCTCCGCCAAGAAGCAGCTGCCATGACAGGAGTCTAATCAGGGCAGCTTCCAAAAATGTTTATCCTGTGTGATTTTCCTAACATTTTCTCCCTGGGAGCTGCGAGCAGACAGGACTGATCGGGAGCAGTTTTCCTGACTGGAGGAAGGGGCTCTTCTTTTGGATATGGGGCACCGGTGTCAGCTCGTAACCTACCGGAATCTTTGCATGACACACAGAGATGTATTGAGCCCTCCCCCACAGGACCTGGACACCATTAGCCAATGATGGGTCCATTAGCGCCAGCTCAGCAAAGGCCACAGCCAGAACCTGGCAGAAAACTCATTCGCTTTGATGATAATTAACAGCTTAATCAATAAGGTTGTGATTTGAGGCAGCAGCAAGGCTGATCTGTTACACAAGTCCTTTTTTTAACCCCGATGTGCTGTTAGTCAAATTTAATCCATTTCAGTGCTGCGGTTACTCTGTATGTACTCCTTGATGCTTCACGCAGGAGAAACTCCAATGACAGCTGCCAGTCCGGAACACATGATAACATGGGTGTCTAAAAATGGCAAGACGAGGGCTATCTGTCAGCCCGGAGCAGCACCCGCTGACAGAGCCCCTACTAGATAGGGTGGGGGCACCATGATGACCGCTGGGTGACCGACGGTCCAATGAGCCACCCCCCTGAAAGGTCCACTAATTACTGAAGAACACGGTGCAACTGCAGCCTTCAGATGCAAATGTTCCTCCTAGGAGCCTTATGCAATAACAGAGACTCTTTTTAAATGCTATTGGTCACAACCACCACCCCTCCCCTCCCAAATACCCCTCCTGTTGTTTACGCCTTTGGTGTCTGTGTGCCCTACAGGGACAGCTGGGGCACGGTTACTGTCAGAACCGTCACAATGCATTACGGACACTTAGGCCCACTGTAGCCCCAACTGCAGTAGCTTCTAGATAATTAAGAGGCGTCATCAAGAATAACAAATCAGCTTCAGGTAGCTGAAATGCAGACACCCTTCAGCATTTCAGGACATTGTTCGTTGAGATTCAATTTGAAACATTTTGAAAAGCTACTACCAGAAGATGCTGGTTTATAGCCTCAGGGATCCGCAAGACGGTGACCTTAAAGAACTGAAGAGACAGCCGTGGTTAAAAACAATCTTTGCACAGAGAGATAAGGTGTCCTTCAGCCTGGTCATGCCCTAAAAATTGCCTTTGTGATGTGTGTGTGTGTGTGGGGGGGGTGGCCCTGAAATCCATAAGTGTGTCAAGCTATTGATGCCTACCATAAAACTGTTCCACAAAAATTTAAATTGCTATCAGAGGGGAGTCTGCAAGCCCATGGACAAATGATCAAATCAAAGTATGCCTTAAACTGGAAGAAACGTGTGTATATCTCTGTAACACAGCCATAAAAGACAGAGAACAACACAGCCACCGCCAAGACTCAGGGTCACCGTGCGGAAATCTGAGCAGGGGAGAGAGGCATCCTCCCGCTCTCAGCCCCTGAGCGCGTGCGGCATGCGGCATGCGGCTCCCCAGCAGCCAGATTCGGATTCCAGACACTAAACAGCCGCTAAAGGAACCGAAAGCGACAGAGCTGCTGTTTCGGAAAGCAGAGCAGCAGGTTTCAATAACTCACCCACCCCCTTTAACACAGAAACAAGAAGATAGAGGAGAAGCCAGTGGTCCAATGATTAATCAGAATCGCCGAGAGAGAGAGAGAGACAGAGTGGAAAACCAGGAGAAGCACTTTATGAGATCTGGCGGAAAAATATTGTTTTCATTTCGTATTATTTTCTTTCAGTTTCAAACTTCCCGTGAGATAAATATTTAAAGAGGACCCGCTTTTTGTTTTATTACTTTGCAAAGTCCATGTGCCACTCAAACTTTTTTTTTTTTTGTGAGACAAGAACTTCTGAGGTCAAATTTTGCTGTAAAAGAAAAAAAAATCAATTTTGGGAGATGTTAAACATTCCATGAATTAGGCAGCAATTAAGAATGATCAGTAAGCGGAATGTGTCTGTGCAAAACATCAACTGGCGGAATCCATTCTAGTTAAGAAGCAACTTATGTCCAGATGGTTGCAAGGTCAAACAGGAGGAAGGGAGCTGCTTTAGTGTCCTTGCACAAGATAATTAACCTTAATTATCTACACAAAATATATAGGAAAGCATAGAGTAAAAAAAAAAAATCAATAAGCCCTTATCCTTGAAAGCCTGTGTGAATTCACCATCCAATCCCAGCGCATCCCCGTCCGATCCCAGCGCTTCCCCGTCCTATCCCAGCGCGCCCCCGTCCTATCCCAGCGCTTCCCCGTCCTATCCCAGCGCTTCCCCGTCCTATCCCAGCGCGTCCCCGTCCTATCCCAGCGCGTCCCCGTCCTATCCCAGCGCTTCCCCGTCCTATCCCAGCGCGTCCCCGTCCTATCCCAGCGCTTCCCCGTCCTATCCCAGCGCTTCCCCGTCCTATCCCAGCGCTTCCCCGTCCGATCCCAGCGCTTCCCCGTCCTATCCCAGCGCGCCCCCGTCCTATCCCAGCGCGTCCCCGTCCTATCCCAGCGCTTCCCCGTCCTATCCCAGCGCTTCCCCGTCCTATCCCAGCGCGTCCCCGTCCTATCCCAGCGCTTCCCCGTCCTATCCCAGCGCTTCCCCGTCCTATCCCAGCGCGTCCCCGTCCTATCCCAGCGCTTCCCCGTCCTATCCCAGCGCTTCCCCGTCCTATCCCAGCGCTTCCCCGTCCTATCCCAGCGCTTCCCCGTCCTATCCCAGCGCGCCCCCGTCCTATCCCAGCGCTTCCCCGTCCGATCCCAGCGCGTCCCCGTCCTATCCCAGCGCGTCCCCGTCCTATCCCAGCGCGTCCCCGTCCAATCCCAGCGCGTCCCCGTCCTATCCCAGCGCGCCCCCGTCCTATCCCAGCGCGTCCCCGTCCTATCCCAGCGCGTCCCCGTCCTATCCCAGCGCGTCCCCGTCCTATCCCAGCGCGTCCCCGTCCTATCCCAGCGCGTCCCCGTCCTATCCCAGCGCGTCCCCGTCCTATCCCAGCGCGTCCCCGTCCAATCCCAGCGCGTCCCCGTCCTATCCCAGCGCGCCCCCGTCCTATCCCAGCGCGTCCCCGTCCTATCCCAGCGCGTCCCCGTCCTATCCCAGCGCGTCCCCGTCCAATCCCAGCACGTCCCCGTCCTATCCCAGCGCGTCCCCGTCCTATCCCAGCGCGTCCCCGTCCTATCCCAGCGCGTCCCCGTCCTATCCCAGCGCGTCCCCGTCCAATCCCAGCGCGTCCCCGTCCTATTCCAGCGCGTCCCCGTCTAATCCCAGCGCGTCCCCGTCCTATCCCAGCGCGTCCCCGTCCTATTCCAGCGCGTCCCCGTCTAATCCCAGCGCGTCCCCGTCCTATCCCAGCGCGTCCCCGTCCTATCCCAGCGCGTCCCCGTCCTATTCCAGCGCGTCCCCGTCTAATCCCAGCGCGTCCCCGTCCTATCCCAGCGCGTCCCCGTCCTATCCCAGCGCGTCCCCGTCCTATTCCAGCGCGTCCCCGTCTAATCCCAGCGCGTCCCCGTCCTATCCCAGCGCGTCCCCGTCCTATTCCAGCGCGTCCCCGTCCTATCCCAGCGCGTCCCCGTCTAATCCCAGCGCGTCCCCGTCCTATCCCAGCGCGTCCCCGTCTAATCCCAGCGCGTCCCCGTCCTATTCCAGCGCGTCCCCGTCCTATCCCAGCGCGTCCCCGTCCTATCCCAGCGCGTCCCCGTCCTATCCCAGCGCGTCCCCGTCCTATCCCAGCGCGTCCCCGTCCTATCCCAGCGCGTCCCCGTCCTATCCCAGCGCGTCCCCGTCCTATCCCAGCGCGTCCCCGTCCGATCCCAGCGCGTCCCCGTCCGATCCCAGCGCGTCCCCGTCCTATCCCAGCGCGTCCCCGTCCTATCCCAGCGCGTCCCCGTCCTATCCCAGCGCGTCCCCGTCCGATCCCAGCGCGTCCCCGTCCTATCCCAGCGCGTCCCCGTCCTATCCCAGCGCGTCCCCGTCCTATCCCAGCGCGTCCCCGTCCTATCCCAGCGCGTCCCCGTCCTATCCCAGCGCGTCCCCGTCCGATCCCAGCGCGTCCCCGTCCTATCCCAGCGCGTCCCCGTCCTATCCCAGCGCGTCCCCGTCCTATCCCAGCGCATCCCCGTCCGATCCCAGCGCATCCCCGTCCGATCCCAGCGCATCCCCATCTCCTGGGACTCTCCTTGAGTCAGAGCTTGATGCCTGTGTGAAACAGCACCCCCTGCAGACTCCCCTGGGGCCTCGCCGTCGCTTGCGTGGGCTCTGCTGCGAGCAGATGGTGCTGAGATCTGTGGCGGCGGTAATTATAGCCATAGCGGCGTTCCGTTTTCAATTACGGAGTAACGAAATGAATGTCTCCGCCGTTCGCTGGCTAATTGAATCTTCGTGCTTGTCCCCGATCGGCAGGCGCGTCTGCGTGGAGGTTGGGGTAGCGAAGCTGCAGGTTGCACCCCCCATGCGTGCTACCTCGTGCCACCCCTCCTCTACCTCCCCCAGGAGCCCTTAGGGACATACAAACACGCACAAGCAAGCTGTAATTAAGGTGGTGTGTGCCAGGGGGGCACAGTGGGAACCAGCGAGAGAAAATAAGGAAGTGAAATATGTTTCTGCATTCATTCACGCATACACACACACACACACACACACACACACACACACACATATATACAGAGACTCTCACGAGTGTCTGCAGGCTATGGGCCTAAATGAAGCAGAAACACATCAAGCCCCAGGTTCCTGTGAGAGGCCAGAGAGGCATGAAGGGTGTCAGCAGGGGCACCCTTCTCACGGACGAAAACACTGGGTTTGATTACGCAGAGGCCTAGTTGAGTCACCTGGGCAGTACCAGACTCCCCGGGATTGCAGGACAAACAGGTTTTCCATTCAGCCAGCAGCACCTGCCACTCTGACTGTCATAAACCATAAACTCAACACTGTCCCCAGCAGGTCACAAGGCTAACTACAATAAATCACAACCACACTTGATCTGTGCTGGAACCAGGTTCAGATTCAGCATCCTGTTGGGTCTGTCAGTCAAGGGACTTAGAGGGCAACAAGCCCGAATTAATGGTTAAAAGTTTCGGCATAAAAAGTACGGAAGTTATCCGAGTCAGATATCCTCAGGTCCATCTTCTCCACCCACACACATAATTTTGCTACGCCTCCCTGCACTTTAATCAGCCGGATCTACTTGGGACCATAAAACCCACCTAAAAGTGACTTTGAGGAGAGCTATTGAGGCCGAGGTACCACATCATGCATGGAGCAGCTCAGGCAGATGCTGAAACGAGAAGCGGCCAAAGGCTCGGAGTTGCACACAGCCATTTCCACATTGGTAACAGCCACTGCCTTCTGCGAGGGCATGGATCAGACATACAGACGGCGCAGGAAGACAAATGTCTGGATCACTGTGGATTTCGGAGAGTGCCAATCTACTCCATCACTGAATGCGGTGTCTGGCTGGCCTGTCACTACACAGGAAGGGGATTTGAGGGGTGTAACTTCCATTCTTGCCCATTCTGTAAGGCAGGAAACTGGGATTCACGACCAGCAGAGGTGTGATTAGAAACGCTGTGTAAAGACACTGTGATATCTGCTGATACCATATTATTTATATGGTGGACACAGGAGGTCAAAGGCACCTTAGGAGGAGGGATGGCCAGCGGGTGGAGTCAGTGGGCCTAGGGGAGGGTGGGCTCTCAGCTAGGTCAGGCAGAGACCAGCAAACCATAGAAAGGGCAGTCCATGGTTGAGGAACAAGACAAGCTGGAGCCCCATGTATGCCTCCCTTGAAAGCCTGGAGCTCGCCTGCTGCTAAGCACAGCAAGCCTACACGCTGTGCTGGACTCTAACTTACGTTCACACCCAGGCCTCGGTCGGCCCAGACTGGACTGAGGCTCTGATTTGGAGGAGTGCCTGGAGCGGAGTCCATCGCCGACACCTGCAGAAGGGACGGGCAGAGCTGGGGCGTATGGAGGGGTCACAGCTCACCGCCCTCACTGCGTTAGCGAAAGAGGCTCCCCTGCCTGAGCAGGTCACCGCCGTCCCTGGCATAGATGCCCCTTTAGGACACAATGGCTAACAGTACTTGTCCCTCTAATGACAAAAAAATTGGATATTGAAAAGCCTGCTGGACCGCACGACACAGTAAGTGGCCATTACAGAAAGGTCGTGCCCATCCTCTGTCCTCTGGTGGTCTGTTAGAGTGATGCTCTGCCCACCATGTGCTGCCTGTCAGAAGCCGGTCAGGCCCAGGCTGGAGTATTCGTACCGTCTGGCCAGTCCGAGTGACTTTGACTTTCAGCTGCCTGGTTTATTGAAACCCCCCCCCCCCCCCCCCCCCGAATTGCATTTTGACAGATTGTTGCCATGTGGCTGTAAATCAGAGTTGGGGAGGAATAGATGGAAAGAGAGAAAAAAAAGATGGAGAGAAAAAGAGAGAGGGATGGAAAATGAGCAGGAGAGGGAGAGCTGGAGAAAGAGACTGCTTCAGACAGAAAAGAAAGTGAAAGAGTAAAACAGGAAGAGGGCAAGGAAGAGAGGACAAGAGAAAAGGGAGAAAAAGGAAAGAATGTAGAAAGAAAAAAAGGAGTGAAAAAAGAGTGAGGGAAGAAGAGAGGAAGAGCGAGTGAAAGGCAGATAGCAGAGATGTAACCTAGCAAGCAGCTCAGACAAGTGGATTAGCAAATGAAGCTACACAGAGACTGTTCAGGCCTGTCAGAAGACAAAGGAGCAGAGAAGCCCAGCCTTCAACAGCCATGCTCTCACAGCACTGCATATTCGAGACAAGGAGTAAGGTTCTCACATTCACAGACACACGCACTCATACATGCTCACAGTCAGACACACCCACAGACACACGCACTCATACATGCTCACAGTCAGACACACCCACAGACACGCGCACTCACACACATGGACGCACGCACTCACAGACACTCACGGACATGCACACTCACAGACACACGCACTCATACATGCTCACAGTTAGACACACCCACAGACACGCACACTCACACACATGGACGCACGCACTCACAGACACTCATGGACATGCACACTCACAGACACACGCACTCATACATGCTCACAGTCAGACACACCCACAGACACACGCACTCATACATGCTCACAGTCAGACACACCCACAGACACACGCACTCATACAGGCTCACAGTCAGACACACCCACAGACACGCACACTCACACACATCGACGCACGTACTCACAGACACTCATGGACATGCACACTCACAGACACATGCACTCATAGACGTGTGCACACGCACTCACGGACATGTGCACTCACAGACATGTAAGGAGGTGGGCAGGCGGTGGCACTTACAGGAAGTTGACGCAGCCGGTACCCGGCGGGGGGGCAATCCACATGAAGCTAAAGCTGGTGGAGGGAGTGTGGCTAACATGGGATGCCACCACGCTGCACACAAACTGGGTGCCGAACTGGTGCTCCGGGACCACCCCTACAAGATGGGCGGGGAAGAAGCACGTCATTCTCAGTGTGTCATTCCCAAGTGCACCATTCCCAGAGTGCTGTTCCCAGTGTGTCATTCCTAAGTGCACCATTCCCAGAGTGCTGTTCCCAGTGTGTCATTCCCAAGTGCAACATTCCCAGAGTGCTGTTCCCAGTATGTCATTCCTAAGTGCACCATTCCCAGAGTGCTGTTCCCAGTGTGTCATTCCTAAGTGCACCATTCCCAGAGTGCTGTTCCCAGTGTGTCATTCCCAAGTGCAACATTCCCAGAGTGCTGTTCCCAGTATGTCATTCCCAAGTGCACCATTCCCAGAGTGCTGTTCCCAGTGTGTCATTCCCAAGTGCACCATTCCCAGAGTGTCATTCCCAAGTGCACCATTCCCAGTGTCATTCCAAAGTGCACCATTCCGAGTTTCATTCCCAGAGTGTCATTCCCCACTGTCATTCACAGCATGTTGTTCCCAAGTATGTCATTCCCACTGTTATTCCCAGCATATAATTCCCAGAATGTCATTCCCAGTGTGTCGTTCCCAAGCATGTAATTCCCAAGTGTGCCATTTCCTACATGTCATTCCCAATATGGTATACCCTAATGTGTCATTCTCCAGTGTGTCATTCAACTGTGCCCTCGAGGAAAACATTCCAGTGAAACATGTGGCTTCAAAAATGGGCAACAAGTTCAGCTTAAAGAAACGCAAAAGTTACGCTGGATCACTGATGCACAGAAAATTCCAGACTTCAGAACGGGAGATACAGTAAAGGAATAGATACTGAGCTTCAAAGGAAAAGAGGAAAACTCCACATAGAATGAAAAGTACATGAGAGCGACACCTCACATCACACTGTCGTGGAGTTCGCTCAGTCCATAACGTTCAGTAGAAAGTCCTGGGGAGAATATGGATCCTAAAGGATGTTAGATAGCTGCTGATTTTTTAATGGCCTGTCACCTCGTGGTCATATTTGTTTTAATATGAACACGTTAAGAGTGCTGGGGCTCTTAGAGGTGCTGTGGTAGATGGCCGTGGGGGCAGGGAGGTGATGAATGGGGTGTGATTATGTAATAGCTGCATGGCCTCTGTGCTTCTGGTGCTAACGAGCAGCCTGTGTGTGTGTGTGTGTGTGTGTGTGTGTGTGGTGTGTGTGTGTGTGAGTGTGTGTGTGTGTGTGTGTGTGAAAGTACATCTGTGTGCACGTTAATGCATGATAAGAGTTCTGCTCCAATCTTTACCCAAAGCTGGGTGTCACATCCTCAGGAGAGGTTTCCCCTTTGTTCATCCCCCAGGATAAATCCGTCCGGCTATGGAGGGTGCAGATAAACGCCCCCCCCCAGCTTGACTGCAGATGGACTTCCGCAATTCGCCCATAATTCATACATGAAAGGTGACCAGACGGCCCATCACATCCCACTTGCACGCACAGCACATTTGCATACACACATTCACGCGCGTGCAGCACTCATATGAACACGCGCATGCACACAGCACGCATGCAGCATGCAGACACATGCACACACACTCAAGCATGTGCACACACAGTACGCAGGCACACACATGCACACACACACATAGAGCATGCACATACTCACACACACAGCACACATGCACACACACTCATGCATTGTGCACACACAGTACGCAGGTACACACACACGTGCACACACACACACACACACACACACATAGAGCATGCACATACTCACACACACAGCACACATGCACACACACTCATGCATGTGTACACACAGTACGCAGGTACACACACACGTGCACACACACACACACACACACACACACATAGAGCATGCACACACTCTCAGACACAGCACACATGCACACAGCACACACACAAAATGGGTCACAGTCAGCCCATTCAATAAGGGACTCGTAAAACGTCCATCCTGCACGGTGGAGAGTGGCCCTCATGTATATTCATATCTGCATGGTCATTACAGGGCCAATTAAGGGCCAATTAAGGGCCAATTCTGCCGCACTGCCCCGCTATGCATTTACGGTGCATTCAGGTAACAACCGGATGCTAAGCCCTGCTGATGCATCCTGAACCCATTCCTGTGCAATCTGGAGAAGCCCATGTTCCTCCTCGGGCACCGGAGCTAGCAATCTACTCGGATCTATGAAACAGACACCCAGGCCACGGCGGAGCAGACAGCTCGACAGGCGTTTGAGGCATCTCAGGCCACTGCCAGATCCTCGTCGCCAAGGCGACTCTGTGCGAGGCATCTGTACAGAGGGGTGGCACCAACGGGTGCAGCAAGGAGCCGCCAGGGAATTCCAAGAGCACAAGTCAGGCCCCACTGGGACAGGGAGACAAGGAGAGCGAGAGCCAATAAGAAGGCTGCGTAGAGAGAACCGCTGTTGAGGAAGAAAAGCCACTTGGATCTCTCATGAGGTGTAGGTCAAGCTTTCAGGTCTGGAAGGTTGCTCTCATATTCAAGAAGAGACAACAACATTAACCTCAATGTGATTTACATCCTAAGACAAGATATTTCATCAATTTGAGATATGAAAGAGCGACATTACAGGCTAGAGAATGAACAGACCACAGAGCCCACCGACCCCTGGTGGAATGGGGTGGGGGGTCCACCATCGCTGGTGTTTGCAGGCTCATCTGTGGCCCACACGGCATCGGCCATGTTTATGTCAGACACAGACGCCATCGGCGAGCCAAAGCGGCGGCAGCAAATACAAACCTGAAATGTTCCCCCTCCTGGACGTTCCCGGAACCCCCATCCCCCATTTCATATGGAGATCGGCCAATTGTCAGCTGTCCCATGTGATTAATGACACGCGATGGAGACCTCCTCACTCCCACGGAGATGCTCTCAGGGGCAATCCCTGAGAATGCCAAAGCTCTCAATGGCAGGCGGGAAGGAGTGGGTGAAGAAAGAAGTATGGGAGGGGCAGGGGTGGGGAGGGGAGGGGCCCCAGGGTAATTCACACGGACACCAAGGCGTCGGCTGCGAACTGGTTTTCTATTAGCCGTGATTATGGTCTGGCCGAGCACGTAAGTGGCTGTAAACTACGGGTGATAAATAACAGGGGTGCCTGGGAAAGGCTGGGGGTGGCAGGTAGCAAAGAGGGTCTCAACAGCGCCCCCATGTGAGTGGCTGCTCAGCCTCACTGCTGTGGCTCATCTCCCCACCCTTTGTCCATTACACACAGTCTCGCCAAAACTGATGCTCAGTGCAATGCTCAGTGCAATGCCCATGCTGCCACGGTAGGGGGCGTACCAGGCGGTCAGATGCTGGGAGTGCAGGCAGACAGACCACCCCTCCCAGCCCTACATCCTGTAAACACCTTCATACATTTAGGCTGTCCCACCATTCTCCCGGGCAGATCTTCCAGAGGAAGCGTCCAAGGGACGGGGTCTGCTCTCCTTAGCATGACAGATGGGCCTGGGGTTGCGCCCGCTCATACCAGCACAGCCCATCTCCATCTCTACCTCCCGGCCCCACACCATACGGCGTTAGATCATCCAGTGAGCTAAACCTTTGGGAAGGCTCACTGCATCCAATGGCAGGCCACTTACACCAGCGTTATGTACCGCACACGTGCTATCGGGCGCCTAGGATACAGCTATCTACACCAGCGCTATGTACCGCACACGTACTATCGGGCGCCTAGGAAACAGCCATCTATACCAGCGTTATGTACCGCACACGTGCTATCGGGCGTCTAGGATACAGCTATCTACACCAGCGTTATGTACCGCACACATGCTATCGGGCGTCTAGGATACAGCTATCTACACCAGCGTTATGGACCGCACACGTGCTATCGGGCATCTAGGATACAGCCATCTACACCAGCGTTATGTACCGCACACGTGCTATCGGGCGCCTAGGAAACAGCTATCTACACCAGCGTTATGTACCGCACACGTGCTATCGGGCGCCTAGGATGCGGCTATCTACACCAGCGTTATGTACCGCACACGTGCTATCGGGCGCCTAGGATGCGGCTATCTACACCAGCGTTATGTACCGCACACGTGCTATCAGGCGTCTAGGAGACAGCTATCTACACCAGCGTTATGTACCGCACACGTGCTATCGGGCGCCTAGGATGCGGCTATCTACACCAGCGTTATGTACCGCACACGTGCTATCGGGCGCCTAGGATGCGGCTATCTACACCAGCGTTATGTACCACACACGTGCTATCGGGCGCCTAGGAGACAGCTATCTACACCAGCGTTATGTACCGCACACGTGCTATCGGGTGCCTAGGATACAGCTATCTACACCAGCGTTATGTACCGCACACGTGCTATGGGGCGCCTAGGATACAGCTATCTACACCAACGTTATGTACCGCACACGTGCTATCGGGCGCCTAGGAAACAGCTATCTACACCAGCGTTATGTACCGCACACGTGCTATCGGGCGCCTAGGATACAGCTATCTACACCAGCATTATGTACCGCACACGTGCTATCGGGCGCCTAGGAAACAGCTATCTACACCAGCGTTATGTACCGCACACGTGCTATCGGGCGCCTAGGATACAGCTATCTACACCAGCATTATGTACCGCACACGTGCTATCGGGCGCCTAGGAAACAGCCATCTACACCAGCATTATGTACCGCACACATGCTATCGGGCGCCTAGGATACAGCCATCTACACCAGCGTTATGCACGGCATACATGCTATCAGGCTCCTACCATTATGGAAGTCACATTTTATATGAATCAAATTTATCATTCAAAATATCTTAGAGGAAAAAATAAAAGCCAAAAATATATTTGGAATACATACTAAAGAATAAATATTAAATAAATGAAAATGTGAAATGTAAATTTCCTCAGAGGTGAATATCTCGGCATTTCGTATTAGTGATTACACAAACCCTGTGTAACTGAGACAGTTTGGATTTACAGAAATCAATTTTACGTATGTTGAGAGCTACCTGTAGTTCGTTAGTGATACTAACCAAAGTCCGAAGTTAGTAACCGAAGTTACTAACCTAAATACTCCAGCGGCCCAAGTATCCTTAGCAGCACTGGGGGAGAGGGTAGTCTAGAGCTTTCAGTGTCCTTGGCTCTGCATAATGCCGTACTGAGTAGCCCAGGGAGTGTTGTCGGGGGGGGCCCTGTTTTCCGTATCTCTGGAAAGGACGTGGCAATGGCATGTTCGTTTACGGCAGGAGGCGGCCTGCCTCCATCACTGCATTGTCGCATTTGGCCTTTACTTGTGCGGTCCAAGCGGCCTGACTCGCGGCCTGACTCGCGGCCTGTGTGTCACCGCAGACCGCTGTGGGGGCGGCGCCCGCATGCTCGCCATAGAGGGCAGAGTTTGAGCCACAGATGGACAAGCGGGGTCGTGCGTGGCAACACCACTGTACCCTTGACCCCCTGTCCCCACAAGAACCTTCTGGAAATGATGGGATCTGACTGCTCCTGGTGGGAACTGGGAACCGAACCAAACTAGCCAGCGGGGCCTGAAACGAGTGGCGGGGGTGGGGATGGGGGAGTCACGCTGGTGGGGGCTGGGGGTTGTCCGTCACACCCCAGTGCTCTGACAGGGCCCTCATCAGGACAATGTGGCACGCATGTTAATCACCCCCGAACTCCACAGCACAACGGGGGTGATTCATATGGGGGGGGGGAATAATACCAGAGCCTGTAGATTTTAATCAGCACTGAGCAAGAAAAACATCAAAACAACAAGGGTCAAGAGTAACCCTAACCCCTTTAAATTCCGCAAACACAAACCGGAATTCACTGTGCAATTACCTTCATACCCTGGTGAAATACAATATATACACTTCCTTAATGGTTAGACAGTACAGGGTCACTGTAAGCTAGGGAAACCAGACAAGGGACACCAGAGAAGGGACACCAGACAGTCAGCTGCAGTACACACACAAAAACACAACAACACACCGTGGGAAATTAACACATGTCAGTCAGCCTAAGCACATGCTTTACAGGAGGACGCTGGGCCGCCGACAGCAACCCACACAAACATGGGGAGAACATGCAGACGCCACACAGGGGCACGAACGCTCAACCTCGGAGGAGTGAGGCTACAGTCCTGCCCAAAGGGCCACTCTGCCATCCAGGAAGCCATCAGTCTGTATAAACACAAAACTGGAAACCGCTTTGGCCCACAGAATGAGCTAAAAAAAACACTAAATCTAACAGGCCAGCTGTAGATTGATGTTGTTGAAAAGTTTCCAGAAGGGAAGCGAGGTGTCAGCAGCAAACTGACCCATCTGCCCCGGAGTGAACACCCGCCCGTCTCCCGGCCCACTTGTTTTGGGAGACCCGCCGTCCAAAGAGCGGTCGCAGCACCCGTCAATCACCTCGCCATGACAACAGAGAGGCATCGCCGTGGCGACGCTGGGAGGCCTCTGTTGCTGTGCCAGGAGGAATCTGCGTGGTGATGCCCATGGAGAGGGCTGCCAGTGCCTGTGTGGTGTGACCGGGGACCAGGGCAACCAGCGCAGCAGGAACCATCCCGGGAAAGGGGAGCGAGAGAGTGGGCAGGACGATGGAGTTAAAAGGCACCTGTTGTTATTGTCTGCGTGCGTGTGCGTGTGCATGCTTCCTGCGGACAAGGAAACCGGCACCCCAAACCAAGAATGCCCTTATTCATCTATCACATCCATCATCCACAACCCCGCAGGCCAGATTGCTGGGAAAACAGAGAGGAGGCAATGCCAGGGCTATTCTAGGATTCCTTTATAGTGGGGGGGGCATTAGATTAGGGGCTATCATTCATTCGGAGAGGCCAACCTTATCAACAGCCAATGATATAGTTTAAATCAGTGAGTGACAGAGGATCAGTCAATCAGCTTTTATTTGAGGCCAATGCTCCGCCCCCCCGGTATACACTCCTGCAGCAAGCTGTAGTTTTGCTTACTCTGGGCTGCAGTGAGCCTGTGGCTTTTTTATGGGGAGGGAGGCAGAAGCCACAATATGATCAACTTGACTGAGTGGGGTTCAGGAAACCAAAAGCTGGCCAACTGCACAGGGTGCTTCTAGAACGTACCAACAGTCGGCCAATGGCACAGAGTGCTTCTCAGAAAGTACCAACAGTCGGCCAATGGCACAGAGTGCTTCTCAGAACATACCAACAGTCGGCCAATAGCACAGAGTGCTTCTCAGAACGTACCAACAGTCGGCCAATGGCACAGAGTGCTTCGCAGAACATACCAACAGTCGGCCAATGGCACAGAGCGCTTATCAGGATGTACCAACAGCCGGCCAATGGCACAGAGTGCTTATCAGAAAGTACCAACAGTCGGCCAATGGCAGAAAGTGCTTCTCAGAACGTACCAACAGTCGGCCAATGGCACAGAGTGCTTCTCAGAACATACCAACAGTCGGCCAATGGCACAGAGCGCTCCTCAGAACATACCAACAGTTGGCCAATGCCACAGAGTGCTTCTCAGAACGTACCAACAGCCAGCCAATGGCAGAGAGTGCTTCTCAGAACGTACCAACAGCCGGCCAATGGCAGAGAGTGCTTCTCAGAACGTACCAACAGCCGGCCAATGGCACAGAGCGCTTCTCAGGATGTACTAACAGCCAGCCAATGGCACAAAACGCTTATCAGGATATACCAACTGCCAGCCAATGGCACAGCGCGCTTCTCAGGACGTACCAACAGTCGGCCAATGGCACAGGGTGCTTCTCTCTCAGAACTTATCATGACCTGCGAATACAGAGGTCAATAGGTCTTCAAAACGAGTCTGCTGGATATCAGTGACCTGTCGGTGACTCCGAAAACCACAGGCATCTAGATAGCAAGATGACTGAAGAGCAAATGAGCGATAGGACAGAAGGATCTGGAAGAGTCTGAAAGCCCATGGCCACATGACCAGCTGGGTAAAGGCTACATTCCTGTCACAGGACAAGGAAAACTGTCATCTCACCAATGACAGGCAGGGCAGTGTGGATTGGGGTAAAAAAGTAAGGCCCCCCTTTATCCCTGTCTCTCAGGACAGATCCTGCCACCATTAAACCCACCACCTAGTCCCCTGCATGAAAGCACAGGGCACAGGAGTCCATACGCCTCCACAGGAGTCCATATACCTCCACTGGCAACGGTGGGCTAATATGCCTTTTAATCTGCCGCGACTCCCAGCTAATCATGTGACTTTTTGATTTATGGATGCAGTTTGACTTCTTCCCATTTTGCCTCCCCAGGCACAGAGGGACCCGGTGCCTACTGGGGCCGGCAAGAGTCGTCTGACCCAAGGTCTCTCCCAGGTCACAGCGGCAGGGGCGCGAGGAGACCGAAATGGAGGAGAGTCGAGCCGAAGACACAGAAATAACCGCCGTGGCAGCTGGGATGGCGGCGGGTGGGGGGGTGTTAATCGCTACGCTCGCTGCCCCCGCCCTAGAGGACACAGCCAACGCCGCGGTGCGCCGTCAAAGCCGTAGATCGGAGCGGCGGTTTCCGCCTGCAAGGCGAAGTCACAGGAGCAGAACGCACTGACACCCCATGGATTCAGCTGGACCGCGCAGCACAGCACACTCTTTCCTCAAATAACTCCTTCCCCCCTCCCTCTCTCTCGCCCTCTCTTTCTTCGGTAACCCTCCCTCTCTCTCTCTTTTCCCCAGTCTCTCCATCCCCCCTTCTATCTCCCTCTCTCCTCTCCCCCTCACCATCTCTCGCTATCGCCCCCTCTCTCCTCCTCCGCTTTTCCCTCTCTCCTTCTCTTGATATCCCTCCCACTCTCTTTCTCCCCTCCCCCTCTCTCTTTCTCCTCCTGCTACAGGCCTCCCCCTCTCCTTACACCCCCAATCTGGCTGGCCACACTCCCCAGTAAGGTGTCTCCTGCCTCCCTGCGGACCTGAACATGCACCCACATGTGGCAAGATGCCGAGTGGAAGGACGGAGCGTTGCGGGCCGGTGCGTGGGTGAGATGGGGGCCGTCACGGCGGAGGGGGGCTGCGTGGCACGGCGGGACGAGCCCGAAGGGAGGCCCATGCCCCGGGGCCGATGAAACGCGGCCCGGCTGGCCTGCTGGACCACGAGAGCAGACAAATGCCCAGCCACCTGTTTGGGTCCTGGGGCTTTGGGGGTGGTGGTGGGGTGGGGCAAGCTGCCGTGTGCCGGAGCCTGAGTCAACACTCGGCAATCTGTGCTGGCCACTGGGCGCCAACACGGGGCGACACGGTGGCGATCAGAGAGGAAGAGGCGGTTAATCTGGGGGCTGCCAGCCGTCCAGGACCCAGCAAACCCGGTTTCTATAGTGCCGCCTGCCCGCGTGTGAGCTGAGCTGGCTGTGATCATGTGTGCGTGTGTGCAGGCGTGTGTGCAGGCGTGTGTGGCTGCAGGCTTGTGTGTGTGGGCGTTTGTCCAGATCTGTGTGTGCTTGTGCGTGTGTGGGGCTTGTGTGTGTGTGCGGGCGTATGCAGGCGAGCCATTAAAAGGCTGAAGCAGACGCAGGAGCCACGCAGATCAAAGCTGCAATGCGTATGAAGTCTCACTGGTGGGAAGAGCACACACTGCCTCCATCTCTGCACACACATCTATCTCTCCATTTCTCTCTTGAACTGTCACTCACACCTTTATTTATTTCCTTAAGTCCCTTTTCATCTCTCCATCTCTTTTCCTCCTCACAGCCTCCTCTCCCCGGAAAAATGGATTCTGACTCCCCTCTACTCCTTATTTATGTTTACAGAAATAGTTGTGAGATGGTTTACCATGTTTCCTCATTTAAACAGCTAGATATTTCACTGTAATTCAAACACTCAGCTTACAGTGAAGCCCTAAACCATTGATAATACAGGCATCTTTAACTACTATGCCACCTGATGGGAGTAACTTGCACTTCAATCAGAAACACATCACGCACGTTCTTTGAAAGTTTCACCTGATTTTGGAGAGAAAAGGGGTCAATTACTAAGTCAACAGGAAGCCCCCCTCCTCCCCCGATCTACCCAGTCCAAAAAAAGCGTGTGTGTGTATGAGTAAGCACAAGCATGGGCAAGCACACACTGCCGGAGAGGGTTACAGATGATGGCGAAATCAACGGCACCAAGCGGACCAGCAGAGGGGCATTAAGACCCTGCGGCTGGCGTGTGGACGGAGTGCCCAGCATTTAGTGGCTCTATCCCTAATAAAGATACTTCATTAAACATACGAAAAGAGGGGCGACTAGGGGCAGGATGACCGAGCGTCACTGGACGGGCCGATTCGTCACTGACTCAGTCATGTTCCATCCTGCTCCTACCTCTTTCCCAGTAAAGACCCCCCCACATTATGCTGCACTTAGCAGACACCTTTATCCAAAGCGATGTATATTTTTGAGTCCCTGGAACCAAACAGTAACATCGCTCTGCTCACCCTGGGTTTTGAACTGGCAACCTCCTGACAGGCAGTGTGTCCCACCCCACTGACCCACACACCGGCCCCCCTCCTGCCAACATAACCTCTCAAAACCCTTGCCTGTTTTCCTTCCTCTGCCCCCCCCACCCCTGTTAAGGCCCCCATTAATGTGACAAAGCCTCCTTCACCCCCTCCATCAGTGGAAACGCTCTCCCACATCCCCACCCTGAACACGGCAGAGGTCTCTCTGTCAGGGCACCGTGTTTCCGGATGACATGACATTCCTGCCGATCCGTGTCCACAGGGGTCCGGGTTCCCTATTCCCCCACTGCTGGGGTAACGGTGCCACTGATGTGTGTGACACATGTACTCCACAAACCCCCCATCGCCGTCTCCCTGGTGTCCGTATCTCCCGACACAAACCAGCATCTATTGCTACCTGTTAGCTGAGAGACATCAGCGGGGTCTGCATTCTTACTGCACCTCTGAGGAAGCATCCAAGCAATGTGAAGGAAAACAGGGATGGAGGAAGGATAAGGGACCTGCAAACGAGAGAGGACCTGGGGGGACCAGCCACTGGGCACCGGCCCCCGGGAAACAGCCCCCGGGAAAGAGCCCCCAAGCACCGCTGCCTTCCGTCCGAGGACTCCCGCATCTCCTGCTGCTTTTGGGTTAGTGTTTCCAGGATGATCCCCAACGGCCTAGCCCTCAGCGAATAGCCCCCCAGCTCACACACACACAGAGACACACAGACACACTTACAGACAGACACACTTACAGACAGAGACAAGCACATAAAGACACACAAGCACAGACAGATACACTCACACACAGACTGACACACACACTTCTCTGCATTCCCGGTCGGCTCCCGCCCCAAACTCGCATCTCCTCGTTCCCCCGTCTCCCAGTAGCAGCTCTCTTTTATTCCCCCGACTGTTTAATATGGTTCCACAGCCCCCGTCTGCTGAGACCATGGGACACGCCTATGTTCCGAGCCCGACGCCGGCAGCTAATTGGACGCCCGTTTCCCGCTGCGTTAATTACCGCGGCACTCTTATCCGCCGCCGCCACCCCAGCCGGCGCCCAGTCTAAGTGCTCCTCGGTTATTTTTTGGGAAGTTGCCCCCCCCCCACCACAGGCCTCTGGTTCGCATATTTCTGGAACATTGCCTCATTTCGAGGCTCCCCTGAAGCACGGCTGAGGAAGCCCCCCCGGCCGTCCACCCACCCGCTGGTGGTGTATTTACTCATTGTGACTGCCCTGCACATCACGAGGTGCACATAGCCCTGCACATCACGAGGTGCACATAGCCCTGCACATCAAGCCATACACATAGCCCTGCACATCACGAGGTGCACATAGCCCTGCACATCACGAGGTGCATATAGCCCTGCACATCAAGCCATACACATAGCCCTGCACATCACAAGGTGCACATAGCCCTGCACATCAAGCCATACACATAGCCCTGCACATCACGAGGTGCACATAGCCCTGCACATCAAGCCATACACATAGCCCTGCACATCAAGCCATACACATAGCCCTGCACATCAAGCCATACACATAGCCCTGCACATCACGAGGTGCACATAGCCCTGCACATCACGAGGTGCACATAGCCCTGCACATCACGAGGTGCACATAGCCCTGCACATCAAGCCATACACATAGCCCTACACATCACGAGGTGCACATAGCCCTGCACATCAAGCCATACACATAACCCTACACATCAAGCCATACACATAGCCCTGCACATCAAGCCATACACATAGCCCTGCACATCACGAGGTGCACATAGCCCTGCACATCACGAGGTGCACATAGCCCTGCACATTACGAGGTGCACATAGCCCTGCACATTACGAGGTGCACATAGCCCTGCACATTACGAGGTGCACATAGCCCTGCACATCACGAGGTGCACATAGCCCTGCACATCACGAGGTGCACATAGCCCTGCACATCAAGCCATACACATAGCCCTGCAGACTGCCACCGCAGGCCCGGAGGGCTCATGGATGTCGTGTTTTGAAGGGAAGAACTATGAGAAATACCATGAGATTTGGGAGAAAATAAGAATGGTATAAAAATACGACTACAACTTGTATTTAAATTATGAAAATCAAACTTGCTCCTACGCCGTTGAACGTCAAACACGAATGTGTGTTCAGGAAGGGTCCCCAACACAAAACCCCCTATTAAGGAGCGGGTGGCTTCCCATATGCCAGCAACTTCTGCTCCTCTTCATCAAGCCCCAAGGGCCATCTGATATGTTCATATTTTTTTAAATCGACAGAGGAAAAGGTCATTAGTGATATACTCCACCCTGGCTGAGGATTTGGGAATGGGGGGCTCTCTGCAGCTCTCTGCTGCAGTCAGGCTCGACAACGCGCAGGATGAGGGGAGTCACACACTCTCGCCTCGGCCCCCAGCCCCCTGCTCCCTGTCGGTTCGGTGTCGGGGGGGATCGCTTCCGAGAACCCCCCAACACAGAATGCGAGGCAGAGATCCAGAGATAGGTCGTGTCATTTCGAAAATCCAGAAAGCCTCCGAGCAGAAGTGACAACAGAAGATGTTCCCCACAAATGAAGTGCAGTGTGGTGAACTATTTCAGGTGGTCCTCAAGCTGACAGCCAGGCCTGTTTATGGAGGGAAACGGCTTAACAAGCACAAGGGAACAGAGAAATTAATGGGTTGGAGAATCATGCATGTCTGACTTGCAGGGGAAAAAAAAGATTTCAATTTTCATAAAATTTCAGTGATACAGTGAGACACAAGGGAATCGTGGGTAACTAAGGCGGAGTGTAAAATAACAAAAAGTGACCTGAATATCTGATCACTGTGGGACGGGGTGTCCGAGGCGGTCCGGAAGCGGAAGGGACCTGTCGGGTCGGCGTGGGGTCACACCTAGGTACTGAAGATCCAGATTCGGATGGTCAGAGTTAAAAGACACGAGCTCACCGCAAACGGGCCGCTCCAGGCATCCGAGCAAAGGCAGTGATGACGGAATTCCACGCGCCGTGGCTCCAAAAGAGCTGGAGATCTTCCCGGGCTGCAGAGTCTGCCAGCTATAAACAGGAGCGGTTTTCCGTCTAACTGCGCTGGCGCAGGAAACACGGAACGGGACGCCGCCGCCGTCCGCACCCCCGGCGAGAGCGGGCACTGCGTACGATGTTCAGGCAGGCCGCACGCCCACGAGGGGCTCCCCGGGGGCCGTCTGATACGCCAGGCTCTCTGCAGAGTCACAGGGTAGTGCATTACGTGGGGAATCCCCCCGCAGAGGGAAACGGGGGGGGGGCCCGGGGGCCCAGAATAGTGCGGTCAGGTGAGGTCACAGAGCCAGGCTACCGCCTGCACTACCGCCTGTGACGCCCCACCCCTTTCACGCCGCCCCACCCCTTTCACGCCGCCCCACCCCTTTCACGCCGCCCCACCCCTTTCACGACGCCCCACCCCTTTCACGCCGCCCCACCCCTTTCATGACGCCCCACCCCTTTCATGACGCCCCACCCCTTTCACGCCGCCCCACCCCTTTCACGCCGCCCCACCCCTTTCACGCCGCCCCACCCCTTTCACGCCGCCCCACCCCTTTCACGTCGCCCCACCCCTTTCACGCCGCCCCACGTCCTCCGTGACGACCGAGGCTCATCTGAGGAGCCGCCGCAGGCTGGGAGGGAGGCCAGCGCCCCGGATAGTTCTAGGAGTCGTTAGCTAATCGCTGTGCCCGTTTCCTCTTTGAGGGCAGGGGCCAAACTGGAGTCAGTGGGGTCTATTTAAGCCGTGAACGGGCATGTTTGCCAGAGTGTCGGGGGGGGGGGCCCCAAAAGCGAGTCCTGCTCTTCATCGATCACTGACTGTCAGGCACAGCGGGGGGCGGCAGCCGGGGCCCAAAGCAGCTTGTGTCCGTGGGCGGGGTGAGAAAAGGGGCCCCCACCCAGCCTGTGGCCCCTTCTCGCAGAGGCGGGGCGGAGTAGGGGAACGAGGGGAAGGAACAGAGACGAGCAGGAAAGCAGATGTTACACTATGAGAACTGACACACTGAGTTCCTGCCTCCTAACTGATCATTTGTTAACGGAATGAGCTGAGCGTGGCAGCCATTTAAATGAGGGAATCCCAGCTCATCCACCGCGTAACAAACCCCACCCTCCGATTGGTAGGTGCTGCTGTGATGTCACGAGGGACTCACCAAATCCGAAGGCGGCAGGAGCAGGGATGGGACCCGATTGGACGGTGGCCGACGTATAGAGCCCTGTGACCAGCAGGCCGTCGAAGAACGTGCTGGTGGAGATTGTCACTGGAAAAGAAGGGATGAGAAAGGTTAGGGTCAGAGATGCAGCAAACGCCAGAGTCCAGTCCATCGTTTCACACACAGGGGACGCGTCGCCTGGCTCATCGCTGTCTCACTGATAAATGTCAAGCAGGCCCTCACACAGACAGCCAGGATCTCCTGGATGTTATTAGAGCCCCGAAGAGGAGGAAGAGCAACAGAGATGAGACAAAGTACCTCCCGGAAGGTACACACAGACAGTGTAATGGCTGTCTGCCTCTCAGCAAAAGCCCTTATTATGACAAGATGCCTCCACAGCGATGAAAGTCCCAGGGGAGGGATGTTAACAAGGACTGGCATTAAAGGAGGGTGTGGGGGGGCAGCCCTAACCCTGGGATACGTCAAACAGAATCACCGAATGGCAGACAGCTAGTCAATGTGAGGAGGTGTGTAGCAAGGCATTATGGGAAAAGCGGCAGGGCCCCATTTAGCGATTAAAAACCTCAGAATCCCATCAAACCCCATGGAGGAAGACCTCAGGAATCCAGGAAGGGAAAAAAATCAAGGAAAACCGGGACTTGGGGAGCCACGGGGGAGGCTGAACAGGAGCATTATTGACGGAGCACTTTGGAAGGAACGGGAGAAATCTCTTCGTGTTTAATAGGATGCAGGGGCGTTAAGGGAGGGGCTCCCATGAGGAAACTAATGAATTCAGAAGAAAACATCTTGTGGACAAAGAGTTGTAAAAGGAACGAGCAGGAAGTGGGACTGGGGGGCAAGACGAAAGTGTGTCAGTAGCGTATAAAGGTCCATGGCTGGGTCCTGCTCGGCAACTGGGGGCTAAGTGATCCCCCCCTCCCCTTTGTGCGTCTGGCAGGACCAGAGCGGGGATTAAGAGAACAATCCAGACCCCCCCCTCCCCAAACACATCACCCCCACCCTGATCCCCACCCACCCATGTCTCCCCACATCAGAGCTTTAATAATTCATCACAGCTAACCCAGCACAATATCCCCCCCACACCCCCGAGCATTTTAAACCCAGAATCTCTGGGTACGATATGATGACTCACTGTACTAAACCCGTCGTTTGTGCTCGTAAACAGCAGCACGGATCCTGAACATTCCAGGAGAGCGCATTATGTAGACGACCCAGCCTTATGTCCGCAGACGACCCAGCGTTATGTCCGCAGACGACCCAGCCTTATGTCCGCAGACGACCCAGCCTTATGTCCGCAGACGACCCAGCCTTATGTCCGCAGACGACCCAGCCTTATGTCCGCAGACGACCCAGCCTTATGTCCGCAGACGACCCAGCCTTATGTCCGCAGACGACCCAGCCTTATGTCCGCAGACGACCCAGCCTTATGTCCGCAGACGACCCAGCCCTCCGCGTTTCTGCTGGGGTCTGAGGCAGCAGGCTTGGATTGTTCAGAGTTTTATTATTTGGTCTGCGTACAAAAGCCCAGCCTCACAAATCAATTTGTACATTTTGTTAAAGGGAGGGGGACAGAAACAGCCCACCCACACGGAGAGGATCTGTCACACGCATGAAGAACGACACTTAAAAATATACTGGCATGTTGGAGATACGGCTCTGTAACCGCGGTCTCTCACTCATTCTTCCAGCCCCTGCACCTCACACTCTCATGAAAAGCCACCCATCCCCCCCCCACCCCACTGTACAGCCCATGTTTCTGCACAGCGGTGTACTTGAAGTGGGCCGGTGCTTTGGAAACCGGGGGGGGGGGCGTTCAGTCCACGAGGGGAGACCACCTGATCGATAAAAATGCAAGAAATGAATTATTTACACTTTTTTTTTGTTTTCCTTCAGGGGGGCAAAGCTGGTGGGTTTCAGCTAAGCTAACAGAGAAAGGGAAAGGGTTCAATGCACATTAAATCTCCCGTTCCCCTGCCCCACCCCCAACATGAATACACATCTAAAAGCGGAGAAGACAGGGGTTCAGAAGCGTGCCTCGCATGTGCCCTCGCCGAGCTTCCCCACCAGGTTCCCCACGGACACCGAAAATAAAAAATAAGAGATGCAGCCAATCAGAGGGCAGCGGCAGCGAGGCACACCGGTAGGCCTGCAGCATGCGCGTGGGCGCGTGAGAGAGCAGGCCGCTCCCTAACATCTGCACTGTCTGATGCGAGAGAGCGCTCCAGAGGCATCGCTGCTGCACACCTGCACGGGGGAAAGTTTTAATGAGGCCTTTACATAACATCAGACATTGTTGTTGTTTTCTTTTTTTTTCCCCTTTTCTCAGTCATCAAACGGACACCACGCTGCCACCAACGGGGGAGGAGGGGGAAGTGCAGGCGATCGCCGCGAGTGACGCTGGGCGATCAGAATGCCGTCACGCTGACAGCACGTCAGCCTGCTTTCGTTAGCTGGTTTGTGGGCCTCCGGGCCTCAGAGGGAGCTTCCGGAGCCTTCAGACATGACAGCCGCGCTCTCTGAGGTCCTCGCTGAGAAGAGGGCGGCCACTTGAGAGCCTGATGAGAACTTCCAAGTAGCCCAAATATGGAAGGACCGCTGATAAAACACGGAGGCCTTTTTAAACCTGCGTCGAGGCACTAAATATAAAGCCACTTAAAAGTTTATAAGCCTGCGTACAGCACTTACAGTGTTATGCTCCCAGAGCAGAATTTTAAAAGGCTGTCAGAGGCCCCCCCCCGCCCCCCCAGTCCTGTGCCACACATAGACACTAGACCATTCCCAGTCCTTCTGGCCCGGCCTCCTATCCCATAATTCCTTTTCATGCCTGAAGTACTCCCGGCCATTCATTCCTCTAGGACAGCCATGCTCCCCAGTTACTCATCTGCCCTAAAATGGACCCCCCCCCCATGCAATATTAATGGTGCAGTCCAGTACACCTCATTACCCACATGCACCGTGCTGGGCCTGCTCAACTATTTATGGGCCTGGGGACCTTCTGCCAGGCCTGGACAAGCAGGCTTAGCCAATGAGAAGGAACATGTTGACAGGTTAGCCCCGCCCTGCCCTGCTATTGGCTCATGTCTGGACTCCTGGAAACTGCCCCTTCAGCACTTCTGTGAGCGAGAGACTTTGCTCAATGACGGCAGTGTTAGAAGCAGGAGAAACTTCCTCTCTAATATTTTATCTATCTCTCTCTGGTGAGTTTTTTTTACGGAAAGATACAAAAATAACTGTCCAGATTATATAAAAAGTCATATATGCAAACAACAAGCATTCAGTTAGTAGCACAAAAAGGTACAGACCGCGCATACGGCAGCCCTACCCCCCCAGGATTAGAGACTCTCCCAGAGCCTCCAGCACCACACCCGCTGCCCCCATCTTCAGGGGGCAATGTGTTTGACATTGATTGTGACAGGGCCATTTACCAAGGTTGTATTACAGATGAGCAGTGTCGGCGGGGGGGGGGGGGGGTCATTGCAGTGCCAGGTGGATTGTGGGAGCCGCTTATAGGGAAGTGAGAGCCAGGCTGGGAAACGAGAGCTGAGAAACGCTGCTTCGGGATCAGTCTGCGTTCGCATTGCGGGAGATCTGAACATCACAGGCAAGGGGGGGCAGGCTGAGTGGCTCAGAGAGATGAATAATGGAGCACCTCCTCCCTGCTGGCACCCCCCAGCAGCACTGACCCGGCAGGATGCTGACAGCTTTCGACCGGGAATCCCGGGGCTAACAAAGTTGACCATTTGGTGACAGTGGGGGAGAACACAGTCCATCCACCCCCCCACAGCGAGACGCCTACCACAAGTCCATAGGGGGCGGGGCCTATCAATCTACACAGGGACCACAGCACAGATATCAAAGTGCCCTCAGCAGGATGACTTGAGCAGGGCGAGAAAGCCTACAGTCCGGGCAGCGGGCCACACGTCAGCGCGTGCAGAATGCCGAGAAAGACCACTCCCCTGCCCCTGTCACATGACAGAGAGCGCCACCTCCCTCTGAGGTGACAGAAGCACATAGGATTACTGCCACGGGGACAGGAAGGCCACCTCTGGGCATGACGGCGGGGCACGGACCGGCGCTCAGGCCACGCGCCGAAATAAAGGTCGCCCCGTTGTGGCGGAAGACAGGCGGCATCTTGAAAAGAGGCTAAAATTACAAGGGATTATGATATGTGGGTGAAAAAGAGGTGTGAAACCGAAGCTGATAAAATGTCCACGGAGGTGGGCAGAGTTTGCTTAGGATTTCGAATTAGCCTGTCCTGAAAACCTGTTACCTGTACCCCCCCCCAGCGAGTCCCAACTTCTGCTGGGGGATCTCCCCAGGTGACCTCCTCAGACAATGCTTATCTCAGCGGTCGGGGTTGTGCAAAAGCGGCCAACTGGACAAGAAGGTTGCATTCTCGTTAATGACAAGCAACACCCACCCCCGCTTACCCTGCTGTCCGTCCAGATGGAATCCCCCACCACCATTCTTAATAACAAAATAAGCAACATTCAGGAGGAATCATACATTTGTCCACTGATCGACCCATCACCTTAAACTTTACAATGAGCTTAATAACCTCGAACGAAAACCGCAAGATGGCCTCACTGCAGATTAATATTAAGACCTCATCAAGCACAATCCACTCAAACCTCACATCATGGTGAATGAAAGGCACAGAGACCACCTGACCTGCTTCGTGTTCCTGCTGACAAGCGCCACACGCAAACACCAGAGCAGGAAATGAGGGCTGCACACCAGGTAGCCCCCCATCCATCTGTCCCCCCCATCAGAGCAGAGTCTAGGCCCCATGGGCTCCCTGAGCCCACTTCCCAGGTTCAACTGTCTGTCGTCTGTTCATGGCACCACGGGAACGTGGGGGCTTACATACTGCCGGCAAGGGGAAGGGGGCATCGGGGGGGTGTGAAGGTCCTTTGGGGGTTGGATGAAGGGGCGCCATTTGTACGATTCCGTGTACCGAGACGCCTCCCACGAGTGGCTTGGCACTGGAGGAGCATGTGTGCAAGCGTGTGTCACATCGCTTCTGTCCTCGTCTGAGCCCAACGCCCTCGTTCCCTTACGTAACCAGTTGGCACTGCCCCGCCCTGCCTGCGCTGCCATCTGCTGCTGTGGCAGCTTCTTACAGCCAGCCCCCCACACCAAGATTGCACGCAGACCACCTATTACCCACCAACACTCAGTCAGGCATGCAGACCACCTATTACCCACCGACACTCTGTCAGGCACGCAGACCACCTATTACCCACCAACACACAGTCAAACACGCAGACCGCCTATTACGCACCGACACTCTTTCAGGCACGTAGACCACCTATTACCCACCAACACTCAGTCAGGCATGCAGACCACCTATTACCCACCAACACACAGTCAAACACGCAGACCGCCTATTACCCACCAACACTCAGTCAGGCATGCAGACCACCTATTACCCACCAACACTCAGTCAGGCATGCAGACCACCTATTACCCACCAACACACAGTCAAACACGCAGACCGCCTATTACCCACCAACACACAGTCAAACACGCAGACCGCCTATTACGCACCGACACTCTTTCAGGCACACAGACCACCTATTACCCACCGACACTCAGTCAGGCATGCAGACCACCTATTACCCACCAACACACAGTCAAACACGCAGACCGCCTATTACCCACCAACACACAGTCAAACACGCAGACCGCCTATTACGCACCGACACTCTTTCAGGCCTGCAGACCACCTATTAACGACCGACACTCGGTCAGGCACACAGACCACTTACTGCTCATTGACAATCAGGCATGCAGACCACCTATTACCCACTGACACTGTAATGTACACAGATCACCTATTACACAATGACATGTACGCAGACCACCTATTTCCCTCTGACACTCTGTCAGGCCTGCAGACCACCTATTAACGACCGACACTCGGTCAGGCACACAGACCACTTACTGCTCATTGACAATCAGGCATGCAGACCACCTATTACCCACTGACACTGTAATGTACACAGATCACCTATTACACAATGACATGTACGCAGACCACCTATTATCCACTGACACTCAGTCATGCACGTAGACCACGTATTAGTGACACTGAGCAAGGCCTGCAGAATATCTATTACTCATCAACAGTCAGGCACTCATACCACCTATTATACACCGACACTCAATCAGGCCCACAGACCACCTATTACACACTGACACTCATTCAGTGTGTAACATGTGTATCCAGTGAGGTTGAAAACCCCTATTGGACAGTAGCCAGTGGGTTTGAATCGAATTGTAACTGCACCCCAAAGCTCATTCTGCCAAAAACACTCAGCTGTACCGGATTCCAGGGGTTGCATTACAAGACCGAGAGGGGATCTGAAGTGATGCACACACCACTTGAGGTTTGGGAATAAAGCCCTCCTGACCTCTCCACAGTCCTCCTGGCAGAGACGCCTCCTATTCTGGCAGCAGACAACCAAGATTAAGAAGGATAAAATGATCAGGATTCTGTGGCCAGAAATGCGATGCTGGACACCAGCCCGGCGCATTCGGCAGCGGGGCGAGGGTGCACGACTGCCCATTTTCAGCAGTCCAAAAACACAGAGAGGTCCTAGGGTTATAACAACATATGGTGGTAACATCTAGAGCACAGAGACACTGAATCACTTCAGTTAACATCTAGACGTATGTAAAAAGGCAAGTTACTTTGGAGATAAACATCCTTTACATCTACAACAGTTCCAAAGGTGCCACTGTATCGACCACTTGCAGATACTGTAGCTGTGTGGAGAGAGAGAGGGCCCAGTTGGCCAGGCATCAACTATAGCCACGCAGGATAACAGAAATAAGAAGAAACCGCTCAGCTACACTCAATACGTTCCTCACACATGATCTGGTCAAGGCTCCTGGGTGCCCAGAGCTTTGGAAGTGGGTTAGGGGGAGTGTGTGTGCGCGCACATGTGACTGCACGTGTGGCCACCGCAAGCTCCTTCTGGCCGCACTTTGCGTGCATCTGCACTTCGATTATCCATGAATTAAAAATAAAAAAGCACGCGCAGAGACCGATTCCAACTTTGAAGATCTTCAGTGGGAACCTGGGGGGATGAGGTTCCAGGCGAGAAACGAGACCATTTCTGCTCAGAAAAACCGGCTACCTTCTGATGAATCAAAGGGCATTCTGCATTATGGAGAACTTTTGATCCTCTATAACCAGCAGGATCTCTTATCATCATGCGCATTCGCCACAGGACAGGGACTTATCGAGCCTCATTAATGTTTCCCAAGACCCACGGATCAACCGCACCATGTTTAAGTCATCCCAACTTTTCATAATGAAGCAAGAGGGAGCACCTTCACCAGGACATTAAACACTGTTTTAGCATGTGCTCAGCATAAACTGAAGGTCTTTAGCACTTTAGCATGGTATCTCATAACCTGGGAAGAAACTCAGCCGTTACTCGCCCATTACTCACCTGTGACAGTGGGGAGAAAGAGCAAGAAAGCAGCTTCTCAGAGCTGCCTAATGCTGATGGAGAACAGGGCCATGATACCCAGGCACTGCTGCATCGCAGACCAGGCCATCGTCACCTCGCACTGATTCAACAGTCCAGCTCTCGCTCTTTATCTTCCACCCGCTACCACTGACCAAACGAACAGCAGCAGTTCCGTGACGAATAAAGGTCACCGCGAATTTATGATGCTGTAACGGTCGTAATATCATAGCAACTATTTAGTATGATTCTGAAGACTATATACACTTTTTGTGTAGCCTTTTTCCATTTGACAGTTTAGCATCCACACCTTCTGTTTCTCCTGAGCTCCACCTTCTTCTCCCTAAATGATGCACGCCCTTTTTACATCTGATAGACAACCACATCAAATGAGGTTTCACTCACGGTTCAAACACATCATGCACACTCAAACGCTACCATACACAGACAGCGCTTTACCAGTACATACCCATCCATCCATTTCCCATACCTGCTTGTCACGGGGCAGGAGAGCCTTTCCCCGAGGCTGGGAACAACCCAGGGCGGGTTGCCAACCCACCGCAGGACACATTCACACAAACATGCACACCTACAGACAATCTGGTAACTCCAATAAATCTCAGCATGTTTTTGGACTATGGGGGGAAACCGGAGAAGCCAATGGAAGTCCTACAATGACATTGTTGAGCATGCAAACCCCACACACATGGGGCCGTGGCAGAGAGTCGAACCCTAGTCCCAAAGGTGTAAGGCAACACTGCTAACCACTGAACTATCGTGCCGCTCTCAGCACCTATCCAGTGCTGCACTGCTCTGAGACCCAGGATGATGGCTGATATCCCACCCGTTACCTCCCAAAATGTCCCTAGGGTTGAGGCTTGGACAACCTCTATGACTGAGAAAACCTCAACTGCCCCTGCAACTGCACCCTTTGCACTTTCCAATAGCCTCCACCTCCAACTTCTCCAGCCCTTCCCATCCCAGGCAGGCAGCCAATCCATACGATGACTGGACAAATCAAGCTGGATATGCACAGAGATCGGCCCATCAATGAGCTCCTGCTGGATGTCTGACGGACACCACCATTCTCTCTCTGGCAGCTTGACCGCAGGAATCTTCCATCTCTTTCCTGCTCCGCCCCAAAGCCACAAGAATGAGCTGAACATCAGACCACCTCAGTGCCCCTGCACAGCCTGGGAAACCCTATAAAAGGGGTCCATAGGAAGCCGCCCATTCACAGGCCATTCAGTCTAGACACAGTTGTTAGACTCCTTACAGCAGGACACAGCGACACTGAGAAGGGAGCAGGAGTGACTACACAGAATAATAAGACGCAAAGCCAGGCCACAGATTTGTTTTATTAAACATTTATGAAGGCTCATGATGAAAGAACCGAAATGTATTCAGCGCAGCGTGCCTTCGCGTCGGCACGGGGGGCCTCCTCCTCGCGGAGGTGGAGAGCTTCTTTTACAGGCTCATTTTTCGGTTTCAATTAATTCTGGTTACTTGCATCAACAGCCCCACATTCAGAAATGTCACAGTAACGTGTCAAATTCACACCTATTCCAAGCAAGGCCGGTCACTCCTGGAATTCACCTGCTTGAAAAAGACTTTCAGGACACAGTATGGGAGTCTCAGAATATTCTGGCGAAAGAGACCTTTCTGAAAATTCAAACGTTTGAAACTTGATTGACGATATTCCGAGTATGACGACATAGCGAAGAACTCAGGCCTCTTCAAGGATCTGAGCTGAGCTTCGTGTTTGACAGAACGCAAGTGTCATTGTCTCTGTGTATCTGTGTCTCTGTATGTGTGTGTATGTGTGTGTATCTGTGTGCGTGTTTCATAGTGCGTGCGTGTCTGTGCGCATGTTCATATCCATGTGTTTCTTGCATGCGTCTGTGTGTGTGTGCGTGACAGAACTCTCTGATGCTCCGGCATCCCTCGCTGTGTACATGTCCTGGGGGAGCCTTTGAACCACTAAGGCCGTAATTGAATTTTATCAATAAGAAGGCAGATGGATCATCGGTATTACGAGCGAAAAACAAGACAGAACATCAAAAGCAGCCAGGTTAATCTGTGTGGAGGCTCCGAGCGACTTGACCAATAATGGCAGCTTTTGATCACTTCTGTTAGCAGGAATGTGATCTCACTGCCCAAACTAATAAGAGCGGAATCCAAAGGAAAAACATCATTCATTCATATCTTCATACTTCACACACAGGAAATTATCCTGCCATTCATAACACCTTCTCTGCTAGGGTGAGATGGCCACACCCACCACCCCGCCCCCCAGCCCGCCCCACCTGTTCTGGGCTCAGCCCCTGCCTCCAGGCTACCCCACCTGCATGCTGTCACTGTGATAAACAGCCCCATATTAGCTCATTCTAACCGGAGCAGGAGGGTCGCTCTCCTTTGTACACCCACCAACCCCAAACCCGCATCGCACAACGGGAAGAAACATTAAAGATATCAACTAGTCTTCATCCATATCTCTATCTCTAACCATTTTTCCATGTCTTCAAAGTTCAGGTCTTGGTCAGACCCTCCCTCACGTTCCCCTAAAACAGGAAATCACAGCAGAAAGCCAGCCCACTAGGCCCCTCCCACAAACACGCCAAAAGTCCTCCAATCACAGCACACACAGACAAAGGCAAAGCCGAAAGGGGGGGTAATGGGGAGATGATGGAGAGGACCTCCCTCCCAAACCCTATAGGAAAATGGCGCATACCAAGCCACGAGTAACAAGCGATGGTCAGAGGAACACGTAGATATACATTAAAATGGAGAATGAAGGGGTGACACAGTGGCTGGATTGGGGATCACTCTGAGATTAAGCAGCTGCATTCGGTAATTAAAATGTCTGGTAGAGCGGCTGGGATCTGGATCCCCGGGGATGAAGCACTGACTGACCGGAGCACCTTCTGGAACCCCAGGAGCACCTTCTCATCCAGCTGTGGCCCGGTGACCTCCCCACTTCCGGTCATGATCCAGCATGATCCAAGCATCAAGCAGGAACACGGCAAGGTGGCAACTGCTCCAGAGAAGTGAGGCTCCGGCCCGCTGGACCGCTAAGCAAAGCAAGCGGCTCTGTTTCGGGTTCCCATTACCTGGAGCTGCTACATCATGACTTACGCCGTGTCGAGTTGGAAACAGCCTGGTTTTTTTCCTCAGAATACATTTTCTGCTCCGCAGTGCACATTTTCATGTTTTCTATTTAGTATTCTGGCAGCTCTAGCTCATGTTTATAGCTGAGGTGGGATTGGGATGGGGGTAGAGGGTAATTGCAGAGGTATGAGGTGAGGGCCAGCTTAATATGTCATTACTGATACCCCCTGGGGAGCAGGGGGGGGAAGATTCAGTCATCTTAGCCTAGCAGGACTCCTCACAATCGGAGGCAGGGGGATCGACCCCCACCCCCATCAAAATAACACACTCTCCATCCCACTCCTACTCAGTTCACACATTCACCCCAGAGAAGTACTTCCAAGGTCAAAGTTCAACAGCTGACCATCACAGAAGGGCAGAGAAGCACTGAGCAAGTTTTGGAAACAAGAGCTACTGCTGAAGCCAGTCAGAAAACAAACAGTAATCCTTTCAAGGGATGCAAAGGGATTACAGAAAAAGCATGATTCTCTTGGAAGAAAATTAAGGATCCGTAGGAAGAACTGATTTGCATTGGACTAGATATGGCTTGGTAGGGGTGATGGTGGTTTAATTTGGGGTGGGGGGTTTCAGGGTGAGGAGGCTTGGTAGGGGGGTTTGGGTGGTGGGAGGGGGTCAGCTTATTTCCAGAGAGGATTCCCATTTAAACAAGGAGCTTTTAAAACACACAATCTCCTTTCACCAGACCCCTGTGAAGGTTCTGCCCGTTTGGAGGCGGAGAACATGGGCGGGACCTAATTTGGCCCGTGAAACACGATTGGCTGGGGACACAGGGGCAGGCCACGCAGCACGGCGCTGAATCCTATCTGCCAGACTGGCTGGGTGCCCCAGGGGTGCAGATTAGAGGGACGCACTATTCGCAGCAGAGAGGCAGTGCCAGACGGGGGGCATTGGCTGAGCTGATACGGCAATAAGCCGGACTGGGAAGGAGTTCAGAGCAGAGCATTGTGGGGAGGCGGAGGGGTAGCCTGGCGCTGACTTGGATGCACTTGCACATTGTTCCAATCCGGCTTTGTGCCGCATGATAAACAGCTACTGTATGAATAAGAACAAACACACTTTGTAGCTACAGCCCAGCAAGAGATTTCTGGTCAGCGAGTTAAGGTTCCACTGGTTATACTGTGGTCCTGTTTAAAAGACAGTTTCCCTGTAATACAGTCTTTCAATAGCAGTCACCTGACAGCACTCAGCAACACAGCATTCCAACAGCAGTGTCCCGACAGCAGTCACCTGACAGCACTCAGCAACACGGCCTTCCAACAGCACAGTGTCCCGACAGCAGTCACCTGACAGCACTCAGCAACACAGCATTCCAACAGCACAGTGTCCCGACAGCAGTCACCTGACAGCACTCAGCAACACGGCCTTCCAACAGCACAGTGTCCCAACAGCAGTTACCTGACAGCACCCAGCAACACAGCATTCCAACAGCACAGTGTCCCGACAGCAGTCACCTGACAGCACTCAGCAACACAGCATTCCAACAGCACAGTGTCCCGACAGCAGTCACCTGACAGCCCTCAGCAACACGGCCTTCCAACAGCACAGTGTCCCAACAGCAGTCACCTGACAGCACCCAGCAACACAGCATTCCAACAGCACAGTGTCCCGACAACAGTCACCTGACAGCACCCAGCAACACTGCCTTCCAACAGCACAGTGTCCCGACAGCAGTCACCTGATAGTACCCAGCAACACGGCCTTCCAACAGCACAGTGTCCCGACAGCAGTCACCTGATAGTACCCAGCAACACGGCCTTTCAACAGCACAGTGTCCTGACAGCAGTCACCTGACAGCACCCAGCAACACGGCCTTCCAACAGCAGTGTCCCGACAGCAGTTACCTGACAGCACCCAGCAACACGGCCTTCCAACAGCACAGTGTCCCGACAGCAGTCACCTGATAGTACCCAGCAACACGGCCTTTCAACAGTACAGTGTCCCAACAGCAGTCACCTGATAGCACCCAGCAACACGGCCTTCCAACAGCAGTGTCCCGACAGCAGTCACCTGACAGCACCCAGCAACACGGCCTTCCAACAGCAGTGTCCCGACAGTAGTCACCTGACAGCACCCAGCAACACGGCCTTCCAACAGCACAGAGTCCCGACAGCAGTCACCTGACAGCACCCAGCAACACAGCATTCCAACAGCACAGTGTCCCGACAGCAGTCACCTGATAGTACCCAGCAACACGGCCTTCCAACAGCAGTGTCCCGACAGCAGTCACCTGACAGCACCCAGCAACACGGCCTTCCAACAGCACAGTGTCCCGACAGCAGTCACCTGACAGCACCCAGCAACACGGCCTTCCAACAGCAGTGTCCCGACAGTAGTCACCTGACAGCACCCAGCAACACGGCCTTCCAACAGCACAGAGTCCCGACAGCAGTCACCTGACAGCACCCAGCAACACAGCATTCCAACAGCACAGTGTCCCGACAGCAGTCACCTGATAGTACCCAGCAACACGGCCTTCCAACAGCAGTGTCCCGACAGCAGTCACCTGACAGCACCCAGCAACACGGCCTTCCAACAGCACAGTGTCCCGACAGCAGTCACCTGACAGCACTGAGTAGTCTCCCAGTAATACAGCCTATCTGAAGCACAGTTTCCCAGCAGTACAGTCTCCCCACAACACAGCTTCCCAACAGCACAGCCTCTCCGAAGCACATTCTTCCATTAACACAGCTTTCTGGAAGCATAGTCCCCCAGCAACACAGACACCCTGCAGCATAGCGTCCCGGCAGTAGTGTCCCAACATTGCGGTTCCAGGACAACACAGTTCCAGCAGATCAGCCTTTCATCCAAATAATCTTCCAACAGCACAGTGTCCCGGCAGCACAGTCCCCCAGTACCAGCTATGAATGTTGGTAGCTGAGAGACCAGGCCACTACCCCACAAAACAGCCCCCATAGCTTGTCGGGAGGAGGAGGGGAATTGGGGGTGGCAATTCACACCCAGCCCCCACACAGAACGCACCAGGCCTCTTTCACTATGAAAATGCACCAGGCCGTCTGGCTGTCTCCCCCCCACCCCAACACGCTTGGCACGCAGGCATCTGCCTGGCAGGCCGCGGTAGGCAGGCATGTGGGGGGTGGGGGAGGGCAAAGCTCTGCCAAGCTACACCTGGCTCCACCACGCACTTTCACCCGAGCTAAACGCCATCTCCCCCCCCACATCAGCGCTGCCATCATGCTCACACTGCTGACCCTCGCTGCCTGTGCCGCATGGCCAGCGCTTACACACGCGTGGCCCCAAAACCCAAATCAACACCCCCGCCTTTTTTCAAAGGAAAGATTTTAGAAATGACTGGAAATCTGCAGGTCTGACCAGCTCCCATAAACAGCATGAAAGGCAGAAACAGCAGAACATAATCATGCAGGCCCCCCCATTCCTGAAAAAATGGAGGGGTGCGGGGGAGCTCAGATAAAGAAGGCTACACGGCCTTTTGATTGTAAAGACGCCCCCTACAGATTTTAGATGGGAGCACAGCACGCTGTGATGGTGTGCCGATGGGACCATTAGCAGGCAGAATGCAGAGCTTTTAAGATCAGCCTGGGTTTACGTGGCTCGGGGGGGCAGGATCAGACACCCTGCGTACTTAGATCCCGCTGTATGTGACAGGCTGGGGTCTCGTTATGCGAGGACATGCGTGATATGTCATGGGGGGCGGGCTGAGCTGAACAGTTTCAAACTGTGACTAATGGTGCGTTTTGGGGGCGGCGCGCATACATATCTTCCCCAGGAGACCGGAATTAAGACACGCGACGGGGATTTCGTTTATTTAAATAAGAGAAACACAAAAGGCGCAATCCAACACCCCAGTGTCCCACACTATCCACACATACAGCTGTGAGTCACCAGAATGAAAGGTGGGAATCACACAGTTAATCACCTTACCGCCTTTGTCTGAACTACACTTCATTTTTTTGCTTTTTGTGTTCTGGGTGTATTGAATTAATGCATTTGAACAAAATTGCACAAATAGTCACAATTTACATAAGAATGTGTCCACTTAGAGCTGGCATCTGGGCGAGGCCTGTGCAGAGCTCATTCAGAGTCACACACACACACACACACACACACGCACAGACTCTCCCCAGGAGAAAGGGAGTGGAGAACACCGGGACTCATCTCAGTTGGCTCCAAGCTTCTCCATCACCGGTCCAGAATGCATGTGGTGTGGTGAACGACCGCACGCTCATACAGGGGACACGGCCATTCCTCCACCTGGGACCGGTCAGGCCGCAAGAGACAGGACTGCAGGTAGGTGGTGGGAGAGCGTTGGGGGGGGGGGGGGGGGGGGGCGGGCAGGGGGAGCTGTGGAGCGGTGGCATGCAGAGCAGGCTTGGTGCGGACCGGTCTGTGTTTCGGGCCCGGTGCGACTACCATTCGAACCTGGGTGACTGATAGTCATCTGCCGAACCCAAACTCAGGTCCCCGCATGTCAGGCCCAGGCACCCAAACCTGAGCCACTACATCACTCCCGCCCCCCCAAATTTGCCAGAACAATGGAGAGCCTTCCGCTGGGGTGTGACTGCCATTCTGCCGAGGTGCATTCACCTTGGGCACGTGCCCCTCTGTCCCCCACCCAACCTCAGGGTGGCGTGCCATTAAAGGGGCTCCCATTCCCGACAAGAGAGGTGCTAGCAAGCGGCCAATCAGGGGCCATGACCTGCCGAGGGGCCCAATCCGAAAGAAGCGAGGGTCACACCACTGGACAGACGCATACAGGGCTGCGCACGACTGCCGCTTTTATCCAGGCGTGCAAATTTCGTAAATGTGTGCGGCTTCACGTGTGGAGAAGATGAAAGATCAACAGTGACACATATGATCCCTCAACTGGAGCTGCTAACATGGGGGGGGGGGGGGGGGGGGGACAATTCCCCCATCCCACATCGATGGGGATCCTCCCATCTCATCCCTCATTCCATTCCACCCCCTGCCCGCTCCCCCTCCCAGTTTTCTTTCCATCTTCCCCAGACTAATTTGCCAGTTGCTACAGGGTGATTCCCGCCCCCTCCAGGCCATTCCCATCGCGACTCCCCGGAGTATCCTTTCGTTTGGACAATGATGTCTTTTTTCCACCTGCCCCCGTCTTTTCCTCGTGTTCGCCTCTCTGCTCGGGCGGAGGGAGATCCTCTTCTTGGCAGTACGAGCGTTTCTCTCAGAATCACCGTGTGTTCTCCGGGCTGGACGCGGACCCTCAGAACCGGTCTGCCCAGGACTGATAATAATAATGATAACAACACAGACACAGATGAAATGACAAAGGCAATCTCCGGGCAGCACCAGGCAGTGAGAGTGCACCCTGCGGGCAGAGGCTGCGGTTCTGCCCCTTCCCCAGATAACCCACTAGGTCAGCTTTTCTCACGGACCCGACGGGAGGGCTTGCTGCCAGAGCACCAGGAACCTCCCAGCATGCCTCGCTCCAGGCCTCTGCCTCGCTGTGGAAAGGAGTGGGTCAGAGGGACGCTGCCCATATCACAGCCCACACGGGGCGCTGTCCTCAGTCAGAGGGGGCGGGGGTACTTATCGCCTTCTGGCTTGATTATAATATTTGCAATTTCAGCAGGTTAACACTGGGGACCACGATACAATTGCTGCTATGGCGGGGGAGTGTCCAAGGGGGGGCTTCAGGTCCTTAAAAACAAAGGGGAGATCCTTAGACGACAATGTCTGTAAGCGGTCAAGAAGCAGGAATGGCGGGGCTCTCCTCGTGACATGTGAAAGGGACTCGGAGCAGACAAAGGAGAGAGGGTGAATAGAACAGAGAGGAGTGCAGAGGAGCTCAGCGCGGGGCCCTCCCCACCAGTGTGCTCGGGCCCGAGCAGGGGGCCCGAGCAGGGGCCCCTCACAGCGTCACACACGTATGCTGTCCTCTACACATACACACACTGCTACTTCCTGAGCTCCTGGACAGCTCACCTCACCTCCCACACACCCAGCAGCATCTCCGCACCTGTACAGCAGATCTGGCCGCTACACCCCCCCCCCCCACCCCAAAATCCCTGCCCATCTCCCCCCTTCACCTCACTGATCTCCCGCACTACCATGCCTGTCTAAAACACCTCAAAATGAGGCATGTACCATGAGCCCATTACACACTCCCCGCTTTATAAAGGTGAGCCCCCCCCCCCCCCCCTCCCTGACAGGGCCCTAATGCTCGCATGTCTGACCTCCCCCAGCTGCCCTTCTGCCAAGCCCTAATGCTGCTTAAAAGCTGCTCATGCAATAGCGGCAGTAATTTCCACAGGAATGCTGATGCGCTGTCACTCGCCTGCCTGCCTCTCCCTCATTCGCTCACCTGCCTGCCTCTCCCTCACTCATCTGCCTGCCTCTCCTCCACTCGCCCGCCTGCCTCTCCTCCACTCGCCCACCCACCTCTCCCATGCTTGCCCGCCTGCTCGCCCGCCTGCTCGCCTGCCTGCCTCTCTCTCGCTCGCCCGCCTGCCTCTCTCTCGCTCGCCCGCCTGCCTCTCCCTCGCTCGCCCGCCCGCCCGCCTCTCCCTCGCTCGCCCGCCCGCCCGCCCGCCTCTCCCGCGCTCGCCCGCCCGCCTGCCTCTCCCGCGCTCGCCCGCCCGCCCGCCTGCCTCTCCCGCGCTCGCCCGCCCGCCTGCCTCTCCCGCGCTCGCCCGCCTCCCTCTCTCCTACTCTCCCGCCTCCCTCTCTCCTACTCTCCCGCCTCCCTCTCTCCTACTCTCCCGCCTCCCTCTCTCCTACTCGCCCGCCTGCCTCTCCCGCGCTCGCCCGCCCGCCCGCCTCCCTCTCTCCTACACTCCCGCCTCCCTCTCTCCTACTCTCCCGCCTCCCTCTCTCCTACTCGCTCGCCTCCCTCTCCCTCATTCGCTCACCTGCCTGCCTCTCCCTCACTCATCTGCCTGCCTCTCCTCCACTCGCCCGCCTGCCTCTCCTCCACTCGCCCACCCACCTCTCCCATGCTTGCCCGCCTGCTCGCCCGCCTGCTCGCCTGCCTGCCTCTCTCTCGCTCGCCCGCCTGCCTCTCTCTCGCTCGCCCGCCCGCCTCTCCCTCGCTCGCCCGCCCGCCTCTCCCTCGCTCGCCCGCCCGCCCGCCCGCCTCTCCCTCGCTCGCCCGCCCGCCCGCCCGCCTCTCCCGCGCTCGCCCGCCCGCCTGCCTCTCCCGCGCTCGCCCGCCTCCCTCTCTCCTACTCTCCCGCCTCCCTCTCTCCTACTCTCCCGCCTCCCTCTCTCCTACTCTCCCGCCTCCCTCTCTCCTACTCGCCCGCCTGCCTCTCCCGCGCTCGCCCGCCCGCCCGCCTCCCTCTCTCCTACTCTCCCGCCTCCCTCTCTCCTACTCTCCCGCCTCCCTCTCTCCTACTCGCTCGCCTCCCTCTCCCTCATTCGCTCACCTGCCTGCCTCTCCCTCACTCATCTGCCTGCCTCTCCTCCACTCGCCCGCCCGCCTCTCCTCCACTCGCCCACCCACCTCTCCCATGCTTGCCCGCCTGCTCGCCCGCCTGCTCGCCCGCCTGCCTCTCTCTCGCTCGCCCGCCTGCCTCTCTCTCGCTCGCCCGCCTGCCTCTCTCTCGCTCGCCCGCCTGCCTCTCTCTCGCTCGCCCGCCTGCCTCTCCCTCGCTCGCCCGCCCGCCCGCCCGCCTCTCCCTCGCTCGCCCGCCCCGCCCGCCTGCCTCTCCCGCGCTCGCCCGCCTCCCTCTCTCCTACTCTCCCGCCTCCCTCTCTCCTACTCTCCCGCCTCCCTCTCTCCTACTCTCCCGCCTCCCTCTCTCCTACTCTCCCGCCTCCCTCTCTCCTACTCGCCCGCCTGCCTCTCCCGCGCTCGCCCGCCCGCCCGCCTCCCTCTCTCCTACTCTCCCGCCTCCCTCTCTCCTACTCTCCCGCCTCCCTCTCTCCTACTCTCCCGCCTCCCTCTCTCCTACTCGCTCGCCTCCCTCTCCCTCACTCGCCCGCCTGTCTCTCCCTCACTCGCCCGCCTGTCTCTCCCTCACTCGCCCGCCTGCCTCTCCCTCACTCGCCCGCCTGTCTCTCCCTCACTCGCCCGCCTGTCTCTCCCTCACTCGCCCGCCTGTCTCTCCCTCACTCGCCCGCCTGCCTCTCCCTCACTCGCCCGCCTGCCTCTCCCTCACTCGCCCGCCTGCCTCTCCCCCACTCGCCCGCCTGCCTCTCCCTCACTCGCCCGCCTGCCTCTCCCCCACTCGCTCGCCTGCCTGCCTGCATCTCCCGCACTGGCCGCTCTCCGTCTTATTTGCCGAGGCATGGGTTACAGGTGTCAGCGCAGCGCACACGCCTCTAACAGAAATCAGGAGGGAGCTCTGTTTCTATGCCTCTCCCTCCTACAGCTGACTGGAGTTGGGTGCCCAACATCCTGCGGTTGGGCTCATCAGGTACATACACACGTGTGTGGGTGGACCATCCTCCATTGCTGCGTCTCCTTTTGGCAGTGTTAGTGGTTATTTATGCCTCTCTGGGCTCCACGCGTCTCTCTCTCTCTCTCAGTTCCATGTGCGATCTCTCCCTCTGTCCTCGGGATATGCCTCCCACACGCCCGATACCCACTCCCGTTACATAAAGAGTCCCTCTTCATCACAGCTGTCCTCATCCTCGACGACGTACGCCTCACACCGGAGCCCTTGCAGTCGTACTAGTGCAACAGAATCAGTTTATTCAGAAGGAATGTAAACACCTGATCGTTTCGGCACTGATTACGGAGGATCATCGGTGGTCAGAGAACAGTGCCCTTCTCAGCTGTCATCATTTGCAACCTACCGAAACAACACCTGCAGCACGGACCCATAGCTACGGTCCACGTTCAGCTGACCCGGTCCTGCAAACGCAAGGCAGATCAGCCTACAGGCTACCCGCTAACCCAACCTGTCCTTCAGCAGGTTGAGGCACTGAATGTCTCGAAGGCACGGACTTAGAGTACACCCCGCGAAAACGCCCTCGCTCCCAAAACCTGTGGACACTCTGGGAAATAATACATATCCCTCTCGAGGCAAACACAGGACCGGCTGTCTGCCTTGCAGACAAAGCAGGTACACCCCGTCCGGCCCAGCAACACTATGGTCTCCACTCACCTTGGTATTCTTGTCCAGGGCTGTAGGCACCAGGGTTCCCCGCAATCTGCAGCATGAGGTGCACCTCGGGACCCCCGTCCAGCCCACTGGAACCCCCCAGCTCCGTGTGATGGGTGCACAGGAAGAAGAACGGGTTGAAGCGCGGGTAGAACCCTGCCGCAGGGTTGGCGACATCCACGGCGGCCGTGACACCGAGCCCCGCTGCTGCTATGGCCAGTGCCAGCAGGGCGGCGCCCCCGAGAGAGGCCTGCCGCATCCTGGCTGTGGGCAAAGACGAAGGAGGGAGCTAGTGAGCTAGAGAGAGGGAGGGAGAGGAAGAGGTGCCCGGGTGGAGTTCACAGGTCCCGGGAGACGGCAAGGTTCTTGAGGTGGAGTTTGGAGCAGGACGAAGGCGCTGAGGAAGACTACCCTGTGCGTAAGTGTGAGCCAGTCTGCTTCGGCCTTTTTCCCTCCCAACACTGACTGGGAGTTGGAGCGCACGCCTGAGCCGTCCTGCTCGGCGTTTAAATACCTCCCCCACCCCCTTTTCCCCGCCCCCCCCACACACACTGGGCTCAGAGACGGCCCCCTCCCATCACACTCCCTCTCTCTCTCTCTCTCGCACACGCTCTCCTCCCTCTGCTCTGGAAGTCTGTCACTCCACGGCGTCTCCCTCTAGCTCCGGCCCGGCTGCCTTCCTCCCCCGCCGGATCCACCGTGCTCTCCAGCCGCCGCTCCCGCTTCCAGCCGCCGCTCCCGCTTCCAGCCGCCGCTCTTGCCGCCGCTCCCGCTTCCCGCCGCTGCTCTTTCCATGCACCGCGCCTTTTCCCCTGCTTTTGTCTCCCCGAGTCACACCTCCTCGCTCTTCTTCCTGCACTCCCCCCTGCACCCCCATATACGTAGCTGAGCGTGTTCTGCAACCCCCCCGCTGCATATTCCAACTTCTCTTTCAATCAGAGGCACACTTCCTCTTCTCCCCACCCTTCCCCTCTGTTCCAGACGACCCCGCCATGCTGTTCTCGGAGGTGATAATAAGTTTTCTTTTCCTTTCTTCTCCATCTGAATCCCCCTCCCCCCCTGCCTGGTGTGAGGCGACATCTCCCCAAATTCTCCCCCCCACCCCCCTCAGTCTAGCACTGTCCCTCACAAACTTCTCCTGATCCCATTTCTCTGCGCCCAAGCGCCTGCCCCTGGAGAGCGACTCCTCTGAGCCTCACACTCAGCTTCCAGAAAACAGACGGCGACCCTAAATCTGGCCACAAGGTACACCGGAGAATCGGAGGGCATTCACAGCACGTAAGACACCTAATGCTGAGCCAAAACCACCTAAAATCTAACAGTATTTTAAAACCAGGCATTTCTCATAGACCTTTATTATCAGGGTATTTCCTCCTTGATCCCACCCTTTGATTCAAAGGTTCCTTTCCAAAACGGACTTGTATGGTGGATTTGGTAACAAGTAAACACATTTTAGTTGCGTTTAACATCATGTTCTCTTCCAATATGGAAGAGACCGCGTAAAGCGAATAAAAGTATAAAAGTAGGGTCGACGTGATCTCTGACGCACGGCGAGCCAGGGGCACCGCCCCGTTTGTAAGAACGTTAATGGCATGTTTGACTTAAGCGCCGTTCAGGGATTAATCCGTGTTTGAAAGGGACGCATTAATTTGATGATTTTAAGAGAGCAGGGAATTAGTTTCAAGTGGCCTCTCACATGGCATTTCTGCGGCTTGTAGCAGCACAGACACACGAACTAGAGCTCATTTCCACTTTGGCCATTCGTTTGAGTCAGCGACAGGCTTCTCTCTGTCCGACAGGGATGCCTTTCCACACGGTGATCATGACTCCGGCGGGATAACTAATCAGCCTCGTTTTCGACAGGACTCTGGCGCGGGTCTTAAATGGACCGCCCCAGATCCCTTGTGAAATTTAATTTAAATTTAAGCATTATTTCCATCTCAATTCCTGGCTCCTCTCAGCGCCTGGCTGCCTGTCAGGGAGATTTATGAACCGACGTAACGGCATCTTATATTTCCTCCTCGTGAACCACTTGACAGACTATTTATTTCTGTCATGCTCCGTGTCTGAATTTCACCGTGATCAAGCAGCTGAACGCCATCCCATATCGATCTCCACCCACCCAAATTAACTGCCCGTCTCACAAGGCCGAAGAACATCTTAAACACTGCTTCACTTCCAGGCCATCCAAGCGCGAGCTCCCAGGAGAGGGGGTGGAGCGGAGACAGAGGACCTGCAGTGCCCTCTGGGGATTGGAAGGTGGGGGGACTGGCTGGCTGGCACCACCTACAGGTCGGGATAACTGTTCACCAGGCATGATGGTGCGTTCGATTACATCTCGGAATTCCGACAATGTCCTATTCGAGCTACCACAACTCGGAACAAACATGGATGCCTCCGTGAATACGCTGCTGTGTGTAGTTGCTTTATATTTTAGCAGTTTCGGATTAAGAATATTATTTCTGAGAGACAAACAAGAAACACAAACAAGCTTTATAAAGCATTTTAGTACATTCATAGCGATATTCTTTTTTCGAGAGACAAACAAACTACAAACCGCCATATTGAAATTATGTCACAGGGGCAACTCTGTCCGACATCAACGTCATAAAAGAGGCGTGTTTCCGACAGGAAGTGCCGTTTTTCATGACGTTTTCTTCGGCGTTCCAAGTTGGAGAGAAATGATCGAACGCACCATGAGAACTCCCTCCTGCAGTTCTCACTGCAACAAGGTAACACCATCCTGAGGCAGCACCCTCAAGAGTAGAGCTCATCAACTGGCAGACTCCAAACTACAAATGAACCACCCCCCACAGAGGATCATAGGTGTGTGTGGATGAATTTTGGCCTTGTGGAGAAATAAATTGACATGGTTTGACAAAAACGTTTATTTACATGAGAGAACCAGGTCAGAGACACACAGCCACATGTGCAAGAAGTGCTTCCCTGCCAAGGCACAGGCAGGAGAGAAAAACATCGCTTAGAGTCAGGAACGTCAGTTCCCCTTTCAGGGTGCACATCAGCGAGATTGAGGTTGGAGAAAATCGCCCCCTGCTACACCCCCCACTGTCGTCACTCTGGGGGAAGCCCCAGGCTGTTTGCACAGCACACATCCATCGGAGCTCGTGAGCAAGCAGGCCGGCTCTGAGCAGGATTCTCCTGGGGGTCGGATCACAGGAAGTCATACAGGTAGCGCAAGATGTCGAAGCCCACCGTCCTGCCAAAAAGGGGAGAGACTGTGGTAGGACCTGCGATGGGAGCCCACTGATTACCAGCAGTACACACTAACCCCCACACTGCTATCTTTAGATGAATTAACTATGGATCCCACCCCCCCCCCCCCCCCCAAGAGCCAAAATAACGAAGGAAGACAAAAAAAAAAAAAAAAACCTGCTGAAATCCCTCTGTACAGATAGAGGGTGAACCTTCAGAACCATCGTTTTAAAGCCCTGTATTGTGAAACGGAGGACCTGCTATCTGAGGCTCTTCTCCCTCGATTCTAACTTGCTTCAGTGCCCCTGCGCCTCGGTCCGTCTCCCTCCTCCATTCTCTCCATCTCGCCCATTCGGCTCACAAACATGCACGGGATTGTGAGAACCAGGGTGGGGAAGCAATGAGTCACATTATGAGGGGCAGGGTCAGTGCCCCACGCTCTGTGATGGGAAGGAGCTGCACCTGGCTGAGCTGGCTGGATCTCCCAGACCTGGCTAATGATGTTCTGAAGCCTACCCCCAACCTGCACCCCGCAGGTAAATTTCTCAGCTTGTTATTTGCTCAATTAAACTGCTTTAATTAAAGGTGGCACTAAAATTCACGGGAGCCGTAACCAGAACAGGGGATATGAGGTTCTGATGTCTTAATGTTGCAGTTTCTGTTAAACCGGGCAGTCCTGAGAGGAGGCGGCCCAGTGGAGGATGGGGTCCAGTGCGTCAGGCTGGACGTCACATACAGGCACTTCGTTAGCGAGCACGTTACACAGGAGCAGACAGGATGGCTGTGTCTGGCAGTATAAATGGGGGCTGTAATCGTATTTTGCACGCACAAGCACGCACACACACCTGTACTCATATTTTTATGGGGACCGTCCATTCATTCCTATGGGCATAACCCTAAACCCACCAATGACAACCTTAACCCCTACCCAGCACTAACCTTAACCATAAGTAACCAGACTTCTGGCATTTTTCGTTTTTTGCAGTCACAGAGTTTTATAAAACTGAAGGTTGTATTATGAGGACCGAATGTTCCCTACAATGTTATCAAAGCCTGTTATTTTGACATTGTGGGGACCATTTTTTTCATTCCCCACAAGGGGAAACAAATTTTTTGTCTGTTTCCGTGTGTGTGTATTTTTCTGTGTGCGTGTGTGTGTTTTTCTGCGTGTGTGTGTGTGTGTGTGTGTGTGTGTGTGTGTGTGTGTGTGTGTGTGTGTGTGTGTGTGTGTGTGTGTGTGTGTGTGTGTGTGTGTGTGCGTGCGCGTGTGTGTGTGCGCGCGCGCGTGTGTGTGTGTGTATTTTTCTGTGTGTACGTGTGTGTGCGTGCGTGTGTGTTTTTCTGTGTGTGTATTTTTCTGTGTGCGTGCGTGTTTTTCTGTGTGTGTGCGCGCGCATGTTTGTGTGTGTGTGTGTGCATGTTTGTGTGTGTGTGTTTTTCTGTGTGCGTGCGTGCGCGTGTGTGTGCGCATGTTTGTGTGTGTGTGTGTTTTTCTGTGTGCGTGCGCGTGTGTGCGTTTTTCTGCGTGTGTGTGTGTGTGCGTTTTTCTGCGTGTGTGTGTGCGTGCTTTTCTGTGTGTGTGTGCGTGCTTTTCTGTGTGTGTGTGTGTGTATTTTGCTGTGTGTGTGTGTGTATTTTTCTGTGTGTGTGTGTGTGTATTTTTCTGTGTGTGTGCGTGCTTTTCTGTGTGTGTGTGCGCACATGTTTGTGTGTGTGTGGTTTTCTGTGTGCGTGCGTGCGCGTGTGTGTGCGTGCGTTTTTCTGTGTGTGTGCGTGTGTGTGTGTGTGTGTATTTATGCTCCTTCACTGTCGCTCTCAGAGATGCTGGCAGGGCAGGATCCCAGCACAGCGCCGGCCGTCTGTTCCACACGGTCCCCCCGCTGCACACACCTGCTCACACGGCAGGCCAGCGGGGACACACAGAGCTGAGAGGCCCCTCCCCCAGTGAGCACACATGCACACACAGACTTGTATTCACATCTTTGTGGGGACTTTCCATTAATTTCTAATGGCAAAACCCTAATCCCAGTAATGACAACGTTGGCCCCTACTCAGCCATAACCTCAAGTAACCAAACAAAATAGACATTTTTCTGCATTTTTAGTTTTGATCGCAGTCACGGATTTTTATAAAACTGAGCTTCTCTTTGAGGGGACTGAAAAAATAGTCCCCACAATGTCAGAACAACAGGTTTATCATCACATTGTGCGGACAATGTGATGCATACAAATCCCCCCTCCCCACGCCCACATGTGCAACTCTCACAGGAAGGATGCACACAGCCATCAGAGACCTGCTGGGCGGACATGACACTGCAGAGCGCAGTCACATGGTCACACGGAGACCAACTCAGGCCACATGTCGCCGTGGGTGTGTGCATGTGTTTGTGGGTGCGTGCGCATTACCTGGCGATGGCTCGGATGAAGTCCAGGGAGACTGTGCACTTGTATTTGGGGTTGTCCAGCTGGTCGTCGTGTCCTACCTGGGTGAGCAGCTGCAGAGTGACTAGGGAGGAGATCTGGAAGACCATGGACCGCCAATCACACTCAAGTATAGAAGGCATGAGAAACAGAAACAAGGCTGAGCCGAGCATCATGGTAACGGCCAGGGTGAGCAGACCTGACGCAGACTGTCATAGGGGTACCACTGGCCGGTCTACCAGGCAAGACACAGTTCTATTCTGTCATGGAAAGGGGGGGGGGGGGGGGGCACTCCACACAGCGAAGAAACTGGGACCAAGGGCCATCGCTCTCCATTACGGAATCTAGGTCGGGGAGGGGGGTGGGAGCGTAATTATTTTTATCATCATGAATCTCCACCTCAAGGTTGTACCAGAACCTTTGTACGCCTCGGTGTTCAGCAGCCCCACCCCCACCACAGCTTAAAAACTGCCATGGATGGGGGGGGGGGTTGTCTTTTTTCTTTATAGGGCTATGTGCCAGGCCAGGCAGAACATGGGGAGGGGGCAAAATCGGGTGGGGGGGGGGGGGGGGGGGGGGGGAGGGAATCATTTCCTGGGGGGGGGGGGGGGGGGGAGAAAGAAAAAGAGGAAATCATTTCCTTGATGGAAGAGTATTCAGGCCCTATTCAGGAGTTTAAGTAGCAGCAGCAACAGAATTCATTTTTATACAGCTTAGTACCAATGACCACGGACAACACATGACCAATTCTGACACTCCCCACACACACACACACACACACACACACACACAGCCTGACAAACAATAACAAAAAATTTATAAAAAGCACCATCCTGTAATGGACAAAAAGCACAGCTGATCAAAGCATTAAAGGGATGGTGCGAAGAGGGAGGTGCATGCTGGGAAGGAAGGCGGGGTGACAGAGGCAGCAGGGAGTGCGGAGCGAAAAGCTGCCCGTGGAGAGACACCTTCTGAACTGGGAGTTAGACAGCGTCCCCTCACAGCCAGAATAAATCATCACTCCACATGACGGAGGAAAAGCTGAGGAACAGACCGCGCCGAAAACGTGCCGCCGCATCTACACACGTGCAATAGAGCCCACGACGGGCGAAAGACGGCGAGCGACACGACGGGCGAAAGACGGCGAGCGACACGACGGGCGAAAGACGGCGAGCGACACGACGACGGCGAGCGACACGACGGGCAAAAGACGGCGAGCGACACGACGGGCAAAAGACGGCGAGCGACACGACGACGGTGAGCGACACGACGACGTGAGCGACACGACGGGCGAAAGACGGCGAGCGACACGACGGGCGAAAGACGGCGAGCGACACGACGGGCGAAAGACGGCGAGCGACACGACTGCCGAAAGACGGCGAGCGAGAGCTAGAGTGGACAAGCAAAAGCGTGGGCCAGAGATCGGCTGCAGGAAAGCAGAAGCAGGCAAGGGGGGCGGCCGAGCTCCCGGGCAGGACCACACAAAGAGAAGAGCATCTCAGTCAGAGAAATAAATAAAAGACGGGGGGTGGCAGCTAGGGATGTGGCCTTGAGCGACAAGCTCAAACTAACATAAAAAAAACACTATGTCCCTCTCCTGGCTCCATCCCTGATGCTGATCAAGGTTTCCTTCGAAGAGGCACAAAGAGCCCCCCCCCTCATCCCCCGCTTCTCTCCATCCCTCACAGTGCACCCCACCCGCCCCTCCCCAATTCACCCCCACCTCCCAGGGATAAGGCTACAGAGAGACAAAGTAAAATCAATTATCTCCTCCCCCAAAACAGACAAACACATGTACACAGAGCGACCGAGCCACCAGATACTAAGCAAGGGGGTGGGTACGCCCCCCACCCCGTGGTGCTGACATTCCTAATTTAATCGCTTTGTGCCGATGCGCACAGGTCATTACTCCTGGTACCGTAGCGATAGCGTCACCAATCAAAAAAGCACGTTGGAAGCACCTGCCCTCATCTGACCTATGTCAAGCCCAGTTCCCACCCGGCGATCGAGGAGATGCAGCAATGTTGATCCGGCGCTTCCAGAACCAAACGAAGCATTAAAGCCCGGACCAAATGGGTCAGAACCACAAGCCCAAAACTGCATGCATGCACGTCAATCCTCAGCTGATAAGCACCCTGCCACCCAAGACAGGGCACACCGAGCCATCAGCAAGGCACAGCGGAGGCTGCGACCCCTGACCTTAATCACGCGGGTCAGTCGCTGTGGGGGCCTTTCCCACATCCCGCTGGGAAGCACTTAATTTGCACGCCTCATGCGCTGACGGCGGACTCAATGTGAGGAGAGGCTTCTGTTCATTATATTCGCCCCTCTGGGATTGAGGGCTGCTCTCTGCCAAGAGCCCTGCCAGCGAGGCCACCCTCCCCCGTCCCGCCCTCCCCACCCTGACCCATCTGTCCAACATGGGGACACGCTACGCTTGAACATCATGTGACAACTTACGATCGAAGTCAGAGAATGCAGCGTGGTGATAACAGGCAACCATCATGGCCTGGAGGGAGGGGGGTCACAGCTCAGCCACCAGTCCACCCGCTCTCGGCCCCACGCACTCGCAAAGCCCCCTGCTCCATTCAGCCGGCCTTCACCAGTCAATCCCTTTAATCGGCTGTCATTCACTCTCGCCCTTCGATGCCTAATGACTCTTCATGTCGCTGAAGATCTTTGTTCATGACATCCCCCATCCCGGCCCCCACAGCGCTCCTCCCTCCGTTATCTCCACCTGCTCAGCCCAAGAACCTGGCCACCCTCTTGCACACATACAGGAACCCAGCCGTCCTCACACACATGTCCGTGGAGCCCCAGCCCCTGTTCCTCCGAGACCCTTGACCTGCGTACCCCAAGCTTGCACGCACACACACACACACAGGTTGTATTCATGAGTTTGTGGGGACCCATTCATTTCTATGGGAAAAAACAATGACACTATTAACCCCCCCACCCAGCACTAACCCAAACCTTAACCCTACCCAGCACTAACCTTAACCAAAAGTAACAAAAACAAAAACACAAGACTTCTGGCATCTGTAATTTTTGATTGATACAAGGTAAAATAGGTTTTTAATCACACATAGGGACATCTGGTCCCCACAATGTAATATACACATAACCAGGCACGCACGCACATGCACACAGGCTCCCGACGGCACCGAGAGACACAACAGCCTCCCCGTTCATCCCTGAAGTCCAGTTACATATGGGCACATTAAGCAGGACAATGGCGGCCTTTCCAGGCTGTTGGGAGCTTCATAATGAAGAGAGCAACATGCTGCTCCCCATTTCCCGTGCAGCAATGAATCCTGCAACCACAGGGTCCATGTTCGGGGGGAAGGACATGTGTGTGATTGTTAAACTGTGCACTGCGAATGCGGACACTGAGGGTGCATTTTTGATAGTAGCACGCACGATACCATTACCGGACCCCAGACATGGTGTGGGGGAAGTCAGGCTGGGCATAGTGAACCCAGAAGGTCTTGGTCACATGATGGCACAGACATGGGGCTAGACCTAAATAACCCATTACACGTGCGCAGACACACACACACACACACACACACACACACACACACACACACACACACACACACACACACACACACACACACACACACACACACACACACACACACACACACACACACACACACACACACAACCTCCCCTCTCTGATGTCCCACAGAGACAAGCCACAGGCTTTGCCTGCAGTTCCACAAAAGCAACCAGGGGGCACGTTTGCGAGCCTCAGGGGGCTCTGGGTGGGGTGGGGGCGTATCACAGATGAGCTGTGGCTCCCGCAGGTGAGTGGCCCCTATGAACATGATAAACACAGATGGAGATGCAGCCCTGCTCACACACACAAAGGCATAAAGAGCGACTCGGATGCTAAATCAAGGTCACCTCTGCAGATTAGGCCAGCCTGTAAACCACTCCCACTTAGCGGCTCGCTAACGCGATCCCAGCAGCACCGAGACCAACCCTGCCTCCACCCAGACACGTTCGCAGTGCCGTGCGTGTGAGCGCGCGCATGTCTACAGGAGACTTACATGACGACGGCTGCCTATTCTATCATAGCAGTCTACAGCACCTGCAAACCACATTATAAGCTACAACGAGACACTCTGGGAGCTCAGCAATGTTAGAAAGGTGCCTGGTGCCTGATCCGCAATTATGTAGCAGCATAAATCAGACTAGAACAACAAGTCTGCCATTAATTAAGCATCCCAACGGTCTGTGCCCTCTGCAGACAGAGACAGAGAGCTGGAGATGCTCGAACAGGATTAACGGGCTCCCGTCACAGGGATAATACAGACCCACCCACGCCACCGAAGCCGGTCACAGGGGCCCATAGGCACCTCGCCAATCCCACTGCTCTAAGGGGGCCTTTCTGAATAACACTGACATCTAACATGCAGATCCTTGCCAATCAGAGGAAATGACTCCCAGGGAAACCACTTGCAGAGCCTATGCAGTGAAAACGCCCCGCCTGCTCCCTGCTCTCGCTCCTCTCGGTTAGATGATGATCATCTACTTTTTTACCCCCAGTCTTTCCCATTTGATCAGCTAAGCGGAGGCTATCAATTCCCCGAGTCCCCCCACCCGCCCCGCAAACAAGGTCAAGGGGTCAGTGGCCTTCACCACCAACTGCCAACAGGAATACAAATCAATGACCTATTAAAACTTCATAAGAACACCAGGGAGTGGGTGGGTGGGTGGGGGGGGGCGGTCATGCCAAATGATGATTTAATGGAGACCCAGCAGAATAAACGACCAGATATGGCGTTCCTCTGCTCCGCTATCGACCGGAGCACCACCCCAACAAGCAGCAGCATAACCTCCCGCCCACGGCAGCATGACCCAGACCACAGTGACCTCGTAAAGCCACACTCCGGGGCGATTAATGACCATCCCACCACACTGCTCGCACACAGTCACAAACCCGGCTCCCCTCTCATCACATTAGGGCTTTTATTAATGTAATCCAGCGTGGAAGCGCTTCTCCACGTACCGATTCACAGGACTGTCAGTTATACCCCGTTAAATCTGCTGGGACCCCGAGAAGTCATTTCGCGGAAAAAGCAGCTGCCGTTAAACCAATTTAAAGCAGATTGATGCCTTATGAGCCGCCGACACCGATCCATAGGAGCCCCCTAATAAAGGGACACATAAATATATATAACAAATCACAGGCATTTATGTGAGGACATACAAAGGCCCCCAAGTGCCCCCAACACAGGGCTGCTCTAACCACACATGTATACCCCCCCCAGTTGGTACAGGGCTTGTAGACCTGGGGGGCAAGACGCAACAATGAACAATGCTGGCTACGCACGCATGTGCGCGCTCACAGACACACACACAGACACACACACACACAGATGAAGTGACACACGCAGACAGGTATGTGCACAGACAGGAGTGAGCGAGCACGCACACGCGCGCACACACACACACACATACAGGCATGTGCACAGACAGGCGTGAGCACGCACACGCACACGTCTGTGTCCATCCTAAATGTGTAGATCTCAGCAGGTGGTTCCATTACTACTAACCAGACCAGCCGGCCACATGCTACCTACCCATGTTCGCGGTCTCTGGGTGTAGAATGTTCCAGAAGCCCTTAAATAACGAACCAGCGTAAAGGTTCAAGAGACCACCATGTAGCGCCGAGGTTCCGCCCCCAGTGTGATGGCCACACAACCCCAAACCCCCATCTGCTACTCCCAGCGCGTCCAGCCCATTCTGCGCCGGCTTGCCCCCCTCAGCCCATATGGTGCCCCCGGATGCCTCCACGCTTCCCTGGCGGCCTGTCCTGAGTTTTTTGCGACGCACACCCCCCCCCCACCCCACCCCAAGTCGGGGCCTGCCGCCTCGACTAGGATACATATTTCATGCAGAGCATTAAAAATTCAATAGGTCTGCTCCCCGTCTTTATGCTGAGAGCCGGCGAAAGAGAAACAGGTTCAATAATGGATGAGAGAGAGGAGAGGCGAGAAGCGGAAGCCCGCGGCTCGGCGTGGAGCGGCACGGCACTGCGTGGAGCGGCACGGCATGGCACTACGTGGAGTTGCACGGCACGGCGTGGAGCGGCACGGCATGGCACTACGTGGAGTTGCACGGCACGGCGTGGAGCGGCACGGCATGGCACTACGTGGAGTTGCACGGCACGGCGTGGAGCGGCACGGCATGGCACTACGTGGAGTTGCACGGCACTGCGTGGAGCGGCACGGCTCGGCACTGCGTGGAGCGGCACGGCTCGGCACTGCGTGGAGCGGCACTGCGTGGAGCGGCACGGCTCGGCACTGCGTGGAGCGGCACGGCTCGGCGTGGAGCGACACGGCATGGCACTACGTGGAGTTGCACGGCACGGCGTGGAGCGGCACGGCATGGCACTGCGTGGAGCGGCACGGCTCGGCACTGCGTGGAGCGGCACGGCGTAGAGCGGCACGGCACAGCGTAGAGCGGCACGGAACGGCACAACTCAGCGGCCCGTTAGCCACTCCCATCACGAGACGCCCCCCAGAGCACAGCTGGACTGCAGTTTTGACACACCCCAGGACACGCACACGCACACAAACCCATACAACTCCCTCAGGCATTCAGTCCGCGTGATTATTCACCCTCGGGAACAGAATACCATCATCTCTGGTGCTACTAAAAACCCCGGCAAACACTTACATACATTTATGTATGATAGGAACGTACGAGCTGAAATCTGTCAAACAAGAAAGCAGAGCATAACAGAATAGCTTAGAGGCAACGGGGGTTCAGGAATTAGTCTGTGAGCCCAAACCAAAATGGCTGAACACTGCCACCTAGTGTGCAGAGAGGAGCACTGTCATAACAGTACTTGTACCCCATAAACAGAATGTGGAACACAGTAAACCCTCGTGCATTTGCGCTTCGTGACTCGCAAATTCACATATCCGCGAAAATATCACTGGAAACGAACTTGTATGCATCCACGATTTTTTCGCACATCTGCAAAATCCTCAAAAACACCCTACAGAAATATTTATGTTTAATTTTCATAGTAATTTATAGTTTTTTAAGTGTAAAATTCGTAAGGAAAATTTAGTTAATGAAGATTCTGTGTTTTTGGGGAAAGTTCAAGACATACATACAATTTAAATCAGTTAAAAAAATCCCTTAAAAAAACATACCTTTCTTATGGAAACGTTCCATTTTATGTACAGACTGTACTGCACCTTTACAAGATGCAAATCCCATTTGCAAAGTTTGTACCCTTTGGAACCGTCATGACCTGCTCGTCTGAGCCTCCCGCGTGCCACGCCCCCCGGCAACCTCGTGTGGAATCCCCGCGTGCCACGCCCCCCGACTACCTCGTGTGGAATCCCCGCGTGCCACGCCCCCCGGATACCTCGTGTGGAATCCCCGCGTGCCACGCCCCCCGACTACCTCGTGTGGAATCCCCGCGTGCCACGTCCCCCGGCTACCTCGTGTGGAATCCCCGCGTGCCACGCCCGCCGGCTACCTCGTGTGGAATCCCCGCGTGCCACGCCCCCCGGCTACCTCGTGTGGAATCCCCGCGTGCCACGCCCCCCGGCTACCTCGTGTGGAATCCCCGCGTGACCAGCACTGTTTCGAGTTGCTGTCATTAGTCCTGTGTATTTCACTCTGTGTTTAAGTATGTTTCCCAAGACCGGTCATTAACGTCATTTTGAGTTTGCTGCCTATTCCATTGTCCTGCTTGTCTTTACCTTTTGATTAAACCCCGTGTTCCCCGGTTCCTTGCATCCTGTCCCTGCTTCCCCAGTCCGCGCCACAGCAATACGTGACAGGAACGCTAATGTTTACATAAATATGATAAAATACTATAGTAAGTACACATTAACGTAAATTCAAACAAACAAAATTTTTTTATTTAATTGAAAAGGTGGTGTTTACGTACATAGCAGATGCGTCCTGTGTTTCCCTCTCGAGACGCATTTGCTATAAATGCCGAAATGGTTCGTTTACTCATTTTACTGTGAATGCAAAAGAAAACAGCAGCCAATGCCATGTTTTATGAATCAATAGGGGTAACATTAGTATACTGTACTGTAAATGTGCTAGTGTGACATATCCGTTGTCTGTCTACTGTACTTTTTATATCAAACATTTTTTTTTTAAACAGTAATGTATTAAGCAAACTTTTGAATGAAATTAAAGTATTTTGGGAGAATATTTAGGATTTTAACTATAGAAATAAGCACATATTACCATTTTTAGTGACTCTACCAAACATCCGCGAATCCACCTCCTTCACGACGGGTTCTGGAACGTAACCTCGCCAACGTCCGAGGTCTTACTGTAATGCTATTACCCTGAAGATCAACAGAGCATGAACAACTTCAGAGCATCGGAACAGAATAGGTGGGCAGGTTCTCCAGATTTCAGAAGGACGCCAACGTGTCTGGGTGACGTCCAGCTCCGAGACATCGAAGAGTCTCCAAGCAAGACCAGCAACCAAAGACTCCCAATTAGGAACCGTAAAAATTAACCGCCGTGATTCACAATTTTGCTTTGGGCACAAATGAAGGAGGAGCCTTGATATGACAAACATCCAATCCCAGGGGATGAAATGGGGGTAAACCTCACCCCCCAGGGGCACCTGGAGATGGCATGTGGCTCAGCAGGTAAAGGATCAGCACCCGGCCTCCTGGGGCAGGTCCTGCTTCACAGAAGCACCTGTGCATCACAGCAACCTTCTTCCTGCTGGCCCGATTCCACCACTCTGAGGACCATCTCATGTTCATGTAGGCTGTGATTCAGGTGGGGATTTGGATTTCAAAGCAGGATATCCAACCAGAGAAACCACAGAGGGTCCAGACAGCATGCCATTTATACAATCCCGACACAAAGTCACCAGTCACGTGACTATTGACCTATACAAAGGCTTATACTGAGCTGTGCAGAAGCACATTTTGCTTTCCGTCTGTATCACAAGCCGACACATTGCAGATTCAAACCGCACACTGAAATTTTGCTTTAGACCGTTTCCAGCCAATTATTTTGTGAACTTGTGCTGCCCCCCAGTGGACACAAACCACGGCACATCTCCGTGTTACTGAATCAGTTAAGAGCTGGATATGGATCGGGCATGCAGAGTGTGACATTCCCTAGGAAGTTGCAGATTAAAAATGAACCAGACCTGGGAGAAGATGCTGGCCGTAGGAGCGACGCGACTGTCCACCACGCTGTAGAAGATAGCCAGCAGCCGGTCCAGGGGAAAGGGCTTGGGGCCCAGCAGGTGGTTACTGGTCTGACAGGGAGAGCAGCAGCATTACACCAGGTTCCACAGAGGCGATCAATCTGAAGACAGGACTCTCACCTTCTCATGTTTCTTCAAAAATCTGGTATTCCTAATTTTCCCATGATGCTGTGAAGGAGATGAGAGCATTGGTCCCCATACGCAATGACACAGACTTTGCAATCACCCCGGAAGCCCCCCTGGAGAGGATGAGCCCCCAGAGCACCCCTGAACCCCCCCGCCCTCGAGTCTCACCTTAAGGAAGAAGCGGCGGTCGGTGCGAGCCGGGTTGTAGGAGGCCAGGTAGGCGGCCATGAGCAGGAATTTGGAGTAATATGGCAGCTCAACGTGGGCGTAGGCGGACAGGCCTGGGGGCAGGGGGGGGAGCTGAACACATCAGTGAGGTGAACACACACACACACACACACACACACACACACACGAGGTGAGTGCGCACACATACACACAGGACAGGCTGGTCTCCTGTGATGCAGGTAGCTCTGGGTTTTTCGTGACATCGATCTGTTGCGACTTAGTTTGCGATGTAACCAATCAGATGTTATGTTCTGTTTAAAGCCCGCCCACTGAGTTTGATGGGTGACTGACAGATAATGGTTGCTGGTATTTAAATTGCAATTTAAATAATTATTAATATAGCAATTTAAAATGATTACTTAAATCATCTAAATGACATTCATTTACTGAATATTGTCACAAAAAACCATTCATGATGAGTAATACGTGCCACATTTTCAAACGTTACAATATAATTTCATTTTATTTAACTTAATATGTTCAAGTAGCATTTCCCTCTGACCGGTAAGGGGTGCAATCGCACCCCCTCTATCCTACAGGGACGCCAGAGAGCTGCATGCATCAGGCGGTACACCCACATACCTCTCAAGCTCTGTGTCTCACAATCCCGCTTCAGCTGCTCCTCCCACTGAAAGCTGGAGGGACATTGGAGCAGTCAGGGCAGCCACTTGGGCAGGCACATCCACAGATAAGCACCAAGACTCAGAAGTGCCCCCACCTGGACACCTCCCTCAGGTACACGGTCTGCATGGCCTTCTTCAAATGCGGCTCGATGTTCCTCCACAGCTTGTGGGTGTCGCTCTCCTCAGCTGAAGAATGTGAAGAATCATAACCGGAACACATGATCAAATAGGTCTGCTTCTGACCCCAAGGCTTGGCCCAAACGTCGTTCAGGGCCCAACAGCACACCACTCTGAATCAGTAAGACTGACAATAGGAAAGTAGGAGGGCCAAAGGTGGGGGGGAGGTCACAGGGTGCAGAAGAGCCCAAGCTAATATGGAGCGTGTTTCCCTAGGGGCCGCTAACGGTTGGCTGACATGGCAGGTGTTTCCCTAGGGGCCGCTAACGGTTGGCTGACATGGCAGCTGTTTCCCTAGGGGCCGCTAACGGTTGGCTGACATGGCAGGTGTTTCCCTAGGGGCCGCTAACGGTTGGCTGACATGGCAGGTGTTTCCCTAGGGGCCGCTAACGTTTGGCTGACAAAGCAGGTGTTTCCTTAGGGGCCGCTAACGTTTGGCTGACACGGCAGGCGTTTCCCTAGGGGCCGCTAACGTTTGGCTGACACGGCAGGCGTTTCCCTAGGGGCCGCTAACGTTTGGCTGACAAAGCAGGTGTTTCCTTAGGGGCCGCTAACGTTTGGCTGACACGGCAGGCGTTTCCCTAGGGGCCGCTAACGTTTGGCTGACACGGCAGGCGTTTCCCTAGGGGCCGCTAACGTTTGGCTGACAAAGCAGGTGTTTCCTTAGGGGCCGCTAACGTTTGGCTGACACGGCAGGTGTTTCCTTAGGGGCCGCTAACGTTTGGCTGACACGGCAGGTGTTTCCTTAGGGGACGCTAACGTTTGGCTGACACGGCAGGTGTTTCCTTAGGGGCCGCTAACGTTTGGCTGACATGGCAGGTGTTCCCCTAGGGGCCGCTAAGGTTTGGCTGACATGGCAGGTGTTCCCCTAGGGGCCGCTAACGTTTGGCTGACATGGCAGGTGTTTCCTTAGGGGCCGCTAACGTTTGGCTGACACGGCAGGTGTTTCCTTAGGGGCCGTTCACACTGGGCTGCTTCTCCTCACCTTCTCCTTTCTCCAGAGGCTCGCAGAACTTTGGAAAGTTGAGCGCCGCCTGTTTGAGGGGAAAGAGACAAATTGGAGTGAAAAAAATAGACAGAAGGATGGAATCTGTGCTACATGGGACAAGAAGAGGGTGCCAGTTTCAGCCAGGAGGAGACCAAACCTCGTCTTTCATTAATAGCCACTAAGACACTCTCGGTGCACACAGGGGAGAGGGTCAGAAACCCCAAGCACAGGTCAGCGACGCTGTCAGGCTAGTGGATGGGTCACATTACAGACGCAGTGATTGGTCATTTTACCACAAAATACACTGATGATTTTAGATTTACGATACCAGTCAAAGGTCTGGACACATCTACCCATAGAAAGGTTTATATGTTCCATTCTTTACGTTTCAGAATAAAGGCATCTAAACTATAAAAATTACATATGGGATTATTCACTGACCAAAAGTCTTAAACAAAAAAATTATAATTTGTGGTGGGGGCAACTCTGTGGGTTGGGACTCAGAAGGTTGCCAGTTCAAATCCTGGGTTTGCAGAGCGATCTCACCATTGGGCCCTTGAGCGAGGCCCTTAACCCCAACTGCTCCAGGGACCGGCTGACTACTGTCTCCTCTAGTCCAGTCTCAGGAGGTGACCTGGGATGCTTCTCAAGCTGTCCTGAAAGAGCTCCCACATGCTGAGCACTCAATTGTCGCTTTCCTTTCACTCTGGTCAAACTCTTCCAAAACCATCTTTACTGTGTTTAGGTCAGGTGGCCAGGCCATGTGATACGACACACACTATCATGCTCCTTTGTAGGCAACTTGGCATGTCCAAATCTGACTGGTACTAAGCGACGCACAATTAAGGAAGCAGGATCGGACAGTCCCTGTAGCAACTGGAGGTGAAGAGCTTCACTCAGGGGCCCAGAAATCCGTCTAAAGACCAAGGGATTTGAACCTTGCAGTGACAGGCAGACACCTAACCCACTGAGCCACACGATACCTCCCCACACTCCATCGTGAATGCATTAACCGGCACTGAAACGATAACGCTGCACCCAGAGCTTGTGTGTGTGTGTGTATAACCGGCTCGCTCACCAGGTGCCGGAGCTCCCTCAGGTCCCTGCAGACCGAGTAGAAGACCCCCAGTAGGATGTTGATGTAGCAGGCATAAAGCTCTGTGGAGTAGCTGGGGTGGCTGTCCTGGGCCAGGATCTGCTGCAGCTCCGCTAGGGGGGGGGGATGTTGAGGGAGATGCTCAGTTACCACGGCAACACACTGCAGCCAAACATGGCAATGCACGAGTTCATTGAGAAGCGGAACAGCACTGGGCCCTGTGGCCACCCTCCCAGGCTGGTATGAGGCCTGAGCACAGGACCCCACTGTGAACCAAGCAAAACATCCCACTGCTAGGAAACAGGGATGCTGCTGCCACGGCAACGGGCTAGACCATGGCAAGAAGGCCGAGGGCGTCCAAGAAAACCAACAGCATCCGTCTGGCAGAGCAGACGCCCCCATGCATCGAGACAAGCTGGGATGAAGCAGATCCATCAAGTTCCCCTTGGTTTAAAGGAGGAGGCTCAAGGATAGACTGGGGCCCATCAACACAATGATGATGATTACCATGGTATGAAGTACGTGAGCTGGGGCCTGAGGTGGGGGTACAAGGTGAAGCTGGGGGGGCCAAAGATGCCCCCCACACACACACACACACACCTTTACTGTAATCAGGGAAGTGCAGCTGCAGGGGCTCGAAGCAACCAGTGCTGGGCCTGAACTTGTCCCACACAATCTCGCTAAGCAGGATGACGGTCACGTTATCCTCCACCTGCAGAGGGCGACACACATCCATCATGCTAACACACCTCAACCAGCTCCGCCCAAGCGTCTGTAGCTCACTGTTGGTTTTATCTACTGCTGACTAAGAAATCTAAACATAACATTCCCACTGCTCATACAGGGAAAGGTTTCATCCCCCTCCCCCCTCAAAGGGGGCAGGCTCCCCTTGTGGTCACATTCTTCACAAATCTAGATGTTTGACACGTCAAAGGAGTCTTGTAGCTTTTTTGGCAATAAAGGAGAAAACACACACACACACACACACACACACACACACATGAGCGCGCACATACACACACACGCACGCACACCGCTTCACACATCAGAACTCCGAATACCTTCACACACCACAGTAATGATATTCCTGCACTCGGCTCCATACACCAGCAGAATTTTAATGCAGGCGGCCCATTAAAAATATATCAGAGCAGCCTCCGAGATTCACATGAGCAGCATCGCCGATCAAATGAGAAACTTACATAACTGCATTTCCGGGCAGCTCTCGAAACCACAGGTATTAAAAATAATAAAGACTGCACACTCCACGATCACTGTCATTCTCTAGGGCTCCCACAATGGGGGGGGGGTGTATTATCAATCCCAGATGATGGCTTTTACAGGAGAGGAGGGCTACAGTTATATATTTGTCCCTCCTCCAAGCCATGGCTTACCTGCCCTCGGACAGCAGAGCAGATCAGCGTGCTGCTGTGGTATTTTGAGTTAATTACTGTAATTGAATTAAAAAGTGATCATTAGTCATCATCGCTGGGCGGCTGAACAGCACGTCACTGAAGAGGAGAGAGCTGGCAGAGCCGGAGAGCAGAGAGATAAATTTAGCCCCGTTTTTAATGTGCTAAAAGGCATCAGCCTCACATACCAATTCTGAGGATAAAGCAAAGGGTCTGTGAGCTGCAGTGGGACGTGGCCAGTGAGTGACACTCACGCTTCAACACCATCCCCGTAAATGGCCCAGGACAACTGGATAACATTTCAAGGCTCCATCAAAACCTGCCTGCATTCCTATCCTCCACCCCCCATTCACACAAACCAGGGGGGGTCCAATGGTTCTTACCAGTTCCTGTAAGCGCAGAAAGCCAGGTAGAAGATTGGCGCTCATGTCCCGCAAGACCTCCGCCCGGTCCAGAACCTGATCTCAGAAACACATGTGGTTATATTTCAGAACAGAAACAGAGGGGGGTTCATCCAAAGAACTAGGGTTCAAGGCAGAGAATAACCTGGGATGGGGCGCCAACCGATGGACACACACATTCACACCAATGAGCAATTTGACAACTCCAATCCACCTATAGCATGTTTTGGACTGTAGGGTAACACAGAACACTGACAAAACATGTGAAAAACATGCAAACACCAAGCTCGGGTGGGAAATAAAAGCCTGGTCTGCACTAACCACGGCACCATCATGCCGCCCCTGTATCCTGCTTAAATATTCTAATTTCATTCCCAAATAAAGCGAAGTTTCAGGGAGCATGACACATGTGCATCCAAAGAGCACCACACCGGAAGAGTGCAGAAGCCAGACCCCAGACAGGGACCGAGCCATAACGTGGTCCCCATGAAAGCTGCACGACTGTCGTGCGAAACAGCCGCAAATCTGAAAGGCAAGCTGGGCCTGAAAGGGAGACTGCGGGGGTGGGTTTCGGCACACTCACGATGTATCGCGTGTGCTTGGCAGAATCCTTCGCGCACAGCTGCCGGTACAGGCGCACGAAATCGGACAGGGAGGGGCTGCGGGACAGGGTCACGGCCGATGAGCCGAAGAGGGAGCCCAGCACCCGCTCGAAGAGCAGGCCCAGAGACACGCACTCGACGCAGCTCACCACCACATGGGGCATCTGTGCGGGGGACAGAGGGGAAGCTGAGAAACCACCAATACAGGCTTAAGGAAGCAGGCAGGTGGTGTGGGGGGGGTTCGTCTTCAAATATTCAACACATTACTTGACACAGTAACACCCCTCAAATAAACCAGACACTTGCAAGAGTCATACTTTTATAAATGTCACCTTCCATGTTTAGCAGCGCTTTCAGAAGCTGCCAGGGTATCTGCAGCTCAATCGTATCTCTCACCTGCAGCTCCCTCAGTAGAGTGAGTGTCACGTGACTCTTCCCCATGGCTCGGTGACCATAGATAAAGATAGACGGGTAGCTATAATGATCTAGCTGCAAGGAAAGAGATTTTTTTTTTACTACGAGCATACCAAGCCATCGGCGGATGCCAAGATCTCCGTATATTTTAGCACAATATTTGTGCGACACCTCGTAGCGTGTGACCCGTGTTGGACGGACACGGCAGGTGCTCGAACCGTGACAGGCGACACATGACGGAGACCCTGACTGGGCATGCCGTTAATGAAAACGGAGGGATGGGTGAAAACATGCGCGAAATTACTGAATCATTTAATTTATGTTGCCGTACAAGGCGCCGTCTGCAGTGATATTGCAAACCGATCGGGAACGAGCTCACCTCTCCGAAGAGGGCAAGCAATGCTGCTGCCTGCGCTTCTCTGCAAGGCACCTTCTCCGACACCAGACGCAGCTGCGCCTCCGAGTACCCCTGCTGCCGAAGCTCCGCAGGCATCCTGTGGTAAAATGCCAAGTTTTACAGCCCCCCAAAAACGCAGCGAAAGGATGCGAGCATGTACCAGCACCCCCTTCACGCGCTGGTATTGCATGTAAAACGTTAAATATGCAACATTTCCCATGAGATATTGGTTGAAGGACTAAATTCCTATGCAACATGACCATATATTATGGAGGAACAATCCGACAACACACGTTTCATAACTTTCACACAGCTTATATTTTGTGCAACTTAGTCTGACGCTAACATAGCTACACATCGACACCAATGCTGAATACTACTGTATAGTGTTTTGAGCATAAGCGAGTTTGATAACGTATTTTAAATGCTTATGTTTCACTCGAGGACAAAATATAATACCTACTTTTGTTCAGAGCACGAGAGCGATCCTTGCCGATTTCGCGCGCCTTAATACCCTCATCACCATCCACTTCCTACTTACTGGCCAATCACAGCCTTCCTCTGCCGAGTGTACAACTACTTCCTACTTTTTGACCTATCGCAACTCGAATCTATTAATGAATTCTGGGAGCTGAAGTCTTCACCAAAACCTTCACTGGCCATGGGCAAAAAAAAGTTTTAAGTTGCTATAGTGTTATATTAAATAAACTTTTGCGTTTTTCTTAAAATTACCCATAGTAAAACACGATTGATTCTGCTTTGATAAAATCCAGAAGCAAAAGTTTGAATGGCTTAGCTTTTAATTAACATAAAAAGAATAAGCAGTTGGCCAAAAGTAACTAATATAAAACATTTATCCAGTACGTCATAACTCGTCTCAAGGTATGGCACCTCTTAATGTTCTTCTACTATATTAGCCGCAATCAGCTTCGTCACAAATGGCTCTGGGCTGGAGGGGGCCCAAAATGAAAGGTTTGGCTTAAGTTAAAAAACACAAATGTTTTACTGGTCTTTACTTCTGTTACAGTCTCTTTGTGTGCGTTTCTACGTAATTAGGGTAAAATCTATCGAGACCCCCATTGGACAAAACCTACCGAGGAGGCCCTAGGTAACATTTTACCAAAGGATCCAGAATTTCTAGCTATGCCCCTGGCTGGAATTATAGATAAAATAGGCCTAATTACGTTTTGTTTCAGAAATGAATGGATGGATAGGCAGATGACAGAAGTATTGGTCCTAAGTTTTGCAACTTATATTTGAACTAAATCAAGAAAAGTAATACTAGGAAGATTAACGACTGCCAGCCCTCCAATCTTTCTTCCTAAAACAGGGTGACCTACGCAAAGATGCGCGAGCCGCACTGGGATAAAACGACGGCGTCTGACAGGCGTTTGCGCGCGAGGAGAAGTGGTCTCGAGCGGCGGACGAATTTTTCGTTCTCTTTGTTCATTTGGTCTTAGTAATCCCACGGGCATTTAAAAACTGAAAAACAAGTATTTAGTTGAGTCTATGGCATGATTTTTTCGCCAAGTGAATTGTTATGGGACTGGCCTGTATCTGTTTTTTCTGCCGGCCCACCCACGCTATGATTTCTGGCTCGGCCGTTGATGCTAACATAATTTTGGTCAACGAGCAATTAACGTGTACTTAGACTTGCGTTGTCAAAAACTGGACTATTTAAAATGGATGTATTTGTTAAATATTACGTAAATATCGCTATATTCTGAGATTATTTCGTGCAGCATTTTCTAGCTATTAAGTGTAAACGGTTCCTTTGTATAGTTGAATAAAATGAATATTCCTCTCTAAGGACTTTAGATTTCTGTGGCTTTGTAAAAACTATTAGGATATCAAACCTGTTGTAATGACATGCTTGAGAATTTTAACCCGCCATTTGAGATGGAAGGTTCTTCGTCTACCAGTACTAGGTCTTAATTAGCTTATTGGCTCACCAAAGACGGGAAAAGGGTTCATGTGAATAATTAATCGCGGGAATTATTACACATTATAATTGATATATATATATATAATCCTCCGAATGTAATGACTGCATTGATTACTGTAGTAGTGCTGCCTCTGGTAAGACCTCCCTGCAGACTGACACCTGTCAAAGGGGTGCATTTCCTCCCCTTCGCCGTGCAGGTGACGTCACTCTCGGCCAGCAGTAGATGCGCGCAGCGTGACACACGCATATGCACACGGGTTCGTACCGATGGGGACAAAGCGGACAAAAAGCGGCCGCCTTGCCATCGGATCTGATCGATGACAGGATCCCGGGCAGCTCCACATTACCACCGCGCGAAGAGTGCCGAAATCATCTTTACAACAAGTGACTGCTTCAGGAGCCAAGCCGGCGACTCAGACCAAAGAGGTTCCCGCACCTTCGGTTAGAACCTTAGCGGAATTTAAATGTAAAAATCTTCATTTTAATAAATCAAAGCTTGGCACTGTTTCCGTATTCTTCCTCATTTGCCAGGCGTGTGGAAGCGGAATTGGAAATGAGGATCTGATGATCCAGCGTGACTGTAAGGCAGATCCGTAATGACAGACGGACTGCCCGCAATACAGGTATTTTTAGGATGAAAAAAATACACGCATGGGTATAATGTAGGCAGATTAAACACCAGACCATACCGCCCGCAGTGACCTAAAACACAGACTTAATTTGCCGTTATTTATTCGCTCGCCTCTTACTCGTCACGGACAGAGGAAACTGGACATTATCTCCGTAGCAACCCCGGGACTGCGACTGATGCCGAGACAGATTTTTCTTGGAGCGATTGATCGCCGTGTTGGGGCGCCTGCCGATTCCGTGCCGAAGAGCATGACTATCCCGTAGCGACAATTTCGTGTCATTTTAGCGGTGCACCAGTTTTGGTTTTGCATTTGGGGGGAAGCCGGTGCAGAACGTAACGGGCGCCCTGGATCCACGAGTTTCCCTGTCGGTGATGCGTTCATCACGTTCGCCGTGCTGTGCGGACCGGGGTGCGAGTGTCACGGCAAAGAGGCGGGTCACACCTGATGTCTCTACTGCGCTGCTGAGCATGTCAGACGGGTTGGGGGAAAATACAAAAGGGAGAAGCGTTTAGGGTTGAATCAGTGCACGGGCTGCGTCTTTTTCCTTCTGCGTTGGATCTCCGACCCTCGATCCGACTGAGCTCTTCCCTTAGCCAGCATCTCCAGATGCTGTCGGTGCGCTTCCGTCTGCGGCTGACCAGCGATCGAAACCCGTGACGGGCGGACCGTGATTCTGCGCTGCCTGCGTCCTGCCACAAATACAGTTCAAACTAAGGCATGGTCCCCGGGACTCCCGCAGCCATGCTACCGGCCTCGGAAGCTGCCAAGATTTACCAGACGAACTATGTCCGCAACTCTCGAGCAATCGGGGTCCTTTGGGCCATCTTCACCATACTGTTTGCCATCGTCAATGTGGTGTGCTTTATTCAGCCCTACTGGATCGGTGACGGCGTGGACACGCCGCAAGCCGGCTACTTCGGTCTTTTCCATTACTGTATTGGAAACGGACTGTCCCGGGAGCTGACATGCCAGGGAAGCTTCACCGAGTTCAGCTCCATCCCTTCGGGCGCCTTCAAGGCCGCGTCCTTCTTCATCGGGATGTCCATGGTTCTGGTCATCACCTGCATCGTCTGCTTTGCCCTTTTCTTCTTCTGCAGCACGGCCACCGTCTATAAGATCTGTGGCTGGATGCAGCTCGCTTCTGGTAAGTAGTCTTATCTTTTTCTGGTATTTAAGGGGGTATTTTCGAGCAGGTAATTCGTAAAAATCCACTTGTCCGGCAGAAGGAAGTGTGTAATGAATAAAATAACTTTAATGGTACAATAATGTTCGTACTGCGTTTGCAAAAAAAAAAAACACACTTATTTACATAACTTGTGTTTTGAACATGTTCCGATTTAGTCTTGCTTTAGTGGCAATTCTAATTCCCTTAGGAGCTCTAGCTATGTAAAATGAAAAACAAAATACACAAAATACGTAGTCACCTGCTTACTATTTGAAGTAGGACCGTGTCACCTCTAACACGGTCTGGGATGGTCACTGAACGGTGACTGAAGTTGGAATTTGCCACATGAACGTGGGCTGCTGCGTAATTTCAGCGCATCGCAAAATGCCCTACGGATGGCGACTGTGACACGAGAGACATGTGATAAAATCTACATCACTATCAACTGGCTGCTTCAATATTATTTTTTTTACATGCCTCGTTGCTGTCAAATTGCAACAGAGCATTAACCGTTACTGAACGTTATGTTTCCGGCCGCGTTTTAAGAGATGCACACAAACGGGGAAAATCAATATTTGAATTAGGAGAAGCAAGGTCAACTGCATTATGGTCACGATGTAGTTCTCTCATTTATTCCGTCATACAATACTGCATTCGCAAATACTGGGCAGAATTTCCAAACAACCCTCATAGTTTGTTTACACAAATAAATGGCTTTTTCATGGATTGTTTTACAGTTGGGGAAATTCCCCTGTTCCAGTTTTTATTATTACTGTTGGAGATAAACACTTTTGAAACACTAATCGGCCCTAAGACTCAAGCATACGGAATCCCTTGAACTCGGTTTAATTTATGGAGAAATATGATTAAAATGTTTTATTTCACTACCATTTGTTAGAAACCCACAAAATAATTTTTAAAATCTGGGCCCATGGCAAAATACCATAATATTAGTGAATTTTTAAAATAAATGTAAGCAAACTCCCTTACACTAAAGAAATGAAATTGGTAAAGAAAAACTGTGGATTCCCTCAGACTTTGAAATGACTTCAGTGCCTAGGAATGTTTTCCCAGCTGTAGGTTTTAGGTGTTTGTGACTTTCTCCGTGGCCATTAAAGGTCGAAAGAGCACAAACAGCTAGCTGCTTTGAAGATACTAACAAGGTTAGCCAGCAGTAGGCATACGGGGCTTTTCTATGCCTTGTGTGGACGTTTTACTTGCTGATAGGGTTTGTTCTTCACGATCAGAGTAATTTCTGCTGTCTTCAACGCTGGTGTGCTTTTCAGCTCTAAGATGTGAACTCAGACATGTTCGGTTCGCGCTGAGCCTGTAGGTATCGGTGACTCTGTGCTGCCCTTGGCTGCCGGTCCCATATTGACTCAAGGACACGGTTTTGGATCTCTCCTGTGGGCATCTTGGTACCAGCACTCAGTTCCCTGTTCCATGGACCCAATCCAGAAACCCTTAATTTGTCACTCTCCCTGCTGTGCCCACTACGCCCGTCTCACATCCCCTTTCGCTCTCTCTCTCCCTCTGTCCCTCCATCCCTCCCTCCTTCATGGATGGGTGGTGCACTGAGGCCGACTCCTGTCCCTAGGATTGTCCTTTTATTAACAACCAAAATTAGTCCAGATCATCCATATGGAAGGCCATTCGTACTGGAGTGGCCCAGCCGCAGAGGCTTCATCAGGCCCAGCTGAGACGCTGACTCCGTCTCCCTGAAAGAGGCAGGCAGGACTGTGCATCTTGGACATGAGCACAGGTTAGCTGATTGGTACTTTGTCTATAAAATGATGGTTTCTTAAACCACTGGGGTTAGTGATTGCTGCCATGCCATGTTAAGAAAAGACCCTGTGATTGGCCTCGGCCTCTGAGGTCAAATCGATTTGATTTGATGATCGAGAGGCATTTAGGTCATCAGCTTGCTGGCTTGTGAGGCACCTAAGCAGGTTACGCTTTGAAACAGTGGGAGCAGACTGACACTAAGACTGACAGCTTGATGAGAGAGGACCCACCAATAGGTGCTTAATAGGATGGTTTTCCAGGAAAATGTTAGTGTTCCCAGAGGTCAGACAAGCACCTGCAGGAGTCCACAGGGCCCCACGGTGGATGGAGTACATCATCCTCATCTCCGCCTCCATCCAGGACTATTGCGGCTGACATCCTTGGGCAGACCTTCTGTAGCAGCAAGATGGGTGTGACTGCCCAGATTTGGCTCCTGGGTCCATCGCCACCCCCCCCTCAGACTAGCTTATTGTCACGTTACCCCACAGTACCCTGAAATATGGAGGTGTTCATGCTCCAGTTCTCCTGGCCAAAACAACATGGACTCCCTGTCTCATTAAGTGGAGCAGACAGACCCTCTCGGGGGGGGGGGGGGGGGCAGACTGTGAAGTGAATGGTAACCAGACCCCACATCTCTGAGCTTCACGCTGCCGCTGGTGGCTGAGTGCAGTCAGGGTCTGGATCTGATGTAGACCCCCTCCACACAGACCGCCGCCCTTCTCAGCTACCTCCTTATTGATGATGCAAGTTAACGTTCAGTGGAGGTTCCTCACTCCGGGCATCTGCACCTCCTATGTAAACCTGTAGCATTTTCTTTGACAGTAATGCGTTCCATTTCCATTGGAGAACATCTGGGCTCCCAGCCTCGTCCGATATCATCTTAGAGCGGCTCCCGTGAGACGTGGGGGCGGATCAGGATAGGGGTCCCGTTTGGCTGCCGGCACAGTATTGATCCAGGAAGCTGTCCTCGGCATATCACATGTGCTGCTAATCGGAAAATGGGCCTCACACCCCCCCAAACGGGGGGGGGGGGGGGGGTGGGCACGTGAGCAGGGGAGTACATCCGTGGCCACCTGGCTGTGTGCTTGCGAAGATCGCAGCCGCTGGACGGGGTTGGGCTATTTGTCGAGCCACTGAGCAGACCACATATAGATTGTACAGCGCATGTGCGTGTATCGTGCGTACATTGTACAGTGCATGTGCGTGTATTGTGTAAAGACTGTGCAGCGTGTGTGCATGTACTGTGCATGTGTGTGCAGTTCATGTATAGATTGTGCAGACTGTGCATCACGGGCCTTGTGTGTCAGAGCTTCTCAAAGCTGCACCACTCAGAGAGTCAGACTCCTTCAAAATGGAGGCAGGCAGAATGGGGAGACACAGTGACATCACACAGATGCCCGTCATCTGCGGGGGGGGGGGCTCACAAGGCGGACCGTGCGGGATACAGAGGGGGGGAGCATCAATGGGAAAGGAGAAGAGATGAGGGGGAACAGTGGGATGGGGAACGAGGAGAGAGGGGCCCAGGGGGAGAAAGGGAGATGCTGAATGATTGGAGGGAGGTTAAAAAGGCCAGGGGTGCGAATGAGGCACAGAGTGTGATGTTTATGAATATGTGTGTGTTCAGTAAACACAGCTTTACTGCAAACAGAGTTTGCAGAGCTACTCACTGCTTCTGTAACCGTTTGTGGACAAGCACACGCACACACACGCACCCACACACATGCGCACACATGCACCTGCACACACACACATGCGCACACATGCACCTGCACACACATGCACCTGCACGCACACACACATGCGCACACATGCACCTGCACACACATGCACCTGCACACACACACACACACACACACACACACATTCAAAGCATAAGCAGCTTTTTGCTGGTCAGGGATACTGCAAAGGGCCCCCCGGACTGCAGAGATACTCAAAGGAGCTTTTCTGCCCACTGAGTCCATTAGAGAGCTCTGGTCAGGTAGGGTCAACGTGTCCGGGGAGGGGAGGAGGGCATCTTCGAGTGTTCAGGTTACAGCAGGTACTGCTGCCCACCCAGTAAGAGTTAAACAAACCCTTTTTAGACCCCTGACCAGAACATCTGACACGTCAGTCATCTCGTGTGAGGCATCATTTTGAAGTACCTGTAACATAAACACGCAGAATGACACACATCTCCTGGCCTCCTTAGCTGGACGGAGAGTACATCCCCGCTAATTTTCGCTCTGACCCGGGGGTGTGTCAGCATGTTCTTGGGCAACGTGAGCGAGACTCCAGAGCGATGAACCTGTCTTTTTATGGCACTGTCATAAAGACAAGCAAACATGAAGAGGTGTAAAATTAGCACGGTGTGAAGCCCTCTGCTTCTCACCAGGAGAAGGCCGGGACTCAGAGGTTATTAGCACTTTCGGGTTCTCACCCCGACACTAGGTGGGGTGCTGCCACATCCGCCAGCATGGGTTAGCAAAGACATGAGGCCCCCACTGACAGACGCTCACCCCCCTCCATTCTGATTGGCTCTCATCACTCAAATAGGATCCTTTCCAAATACAGTAAAGACCCAGGTATCTGGCAACATCGGGAACTTTTCTGGATGTTTGAACATTACTCTTGAAAAACACTCTTTTAACGCATTGCAACTGGAATCATTTTACACACACACAAACTAATGATTATTGTGCAGTTATTTTAACACGCTGCAGTGTGACTGTTGGATGGAGTCAGATGTTCAATAGAACACAAGACATCACAAGGTAAACGGTGCCCGAAGGAGCGGAAAGACGCCCAAAGCGTGCCGCTCCACAGCTGTACGCAGTAACGGACACACGCATTGCACAGTGCTTTTTTTGTTGTTTTAGCGTGTCATACAACAGTGTTACGGAAATGATCCTTTATTTGCAATTTGTACAAGTATGAGAAGAGGAACATTGGAATGCTTTTTCTGCATATCCCATCACACTCACCTTTGAAACACAGACATTCATACACAGCTGTGAGCCAAGTCTGGCATCTGAGGATGGGGCTTGACCCAGTGACCCTCTGATCACAGACACTGATATTTAACCCAGTGAGGTACTCAAGGCTTCCCAGGTATTGCTTATCGTTATGAATTTTTCATTTTTATTCTGATATTATAAATGATGCCTGTTACTTGAGCTTTCTGGTTACCTGAATGCCTGACAGTTGAGCTGCTGATCAGTTATATGGGAAGCTAAACATATGCAACACTTAAGTCCATTTGTCTGGCTCCTGTTTCTGCCGTATGACACAAGAGAACCAAGACCAGAACTAAAGCAGCACCCATGAATCTCAGCATTAACATGGCTCTGTCAATTCCCACGTTCCTGAGTTTCTACATAATTAGGCAGTAGGGGGGGTTGATGAGATGGACCCACAAGCCAAAGGCTGCTGGATTTGGCCCTCTGGTCCTACAGAGGGTTTGGCCACAGTGCCATGGAGACAGTTGCTTAGGATACAAATATAAATAAAGATAAGTTATTTGCCCTAAATATGCGAGTCTCAGGTTTCTAATGAAATCAGGAGGCTTCCACAGTGCTTAATAAGGTGACTGTGTCTCACTGACTGAACCCATAAGGCAGTTCTCTGAAAAAGCAGTCCAACTCTTCCTGGAAGCTGGGATGGTAGTGCTGTTGGAGCCTCGGGGATTCGCAGGGACGGCCCAGGGTGTGGGATTCGTGTGTGTATGCCTGTGAGACAGACAGAGCCTGGATTTGGGTGTTCCTCCAAGAGATGTCTTGAAAGGATTTGGTCCGAACTCTTTAAAGGTCAGATATCGCTGCAGTTGTACCTTAATACTTAAGATCTGTTCTGTAAATGGAGACGGCTGCCTAAGGTGAAAAGCTTTGTGGGCCAATCGGATAAGAAGCAGCCATTAAGCGGGCTTACCCACGCTGCTAAAAGCATATCGTGATCGATACATCTCCAAGGGACCGTCAACAAGCAGCCTTGCTCTGCTCTTCTCTCAGAGAGACAGTCTCTGTTCCTCTTCCATAGCCCCTGCCTTATTATCTTCTGTCAAAATCTGATAGCAGAACAAAGCACATGTTCCTTTCGGCCAGGCTTTCAGACAAAAAAACAAAGAAAGAACGGGAGCCATGGGAGAAACTCCAGAACCAAAAACTTTGAATGCATTTAATCACTGACTGGTGCCACATTCTCCCCTTATCATGCCGACTGTACCATGCAGTTTCGGCCAGTAAATAGTGCGGTAATATGCTGCCCACTGTGGATGGCTTTTGGAGGAGATGATGATTCAGGTCCTGAACAGGAACACACTCAAATGTACGTCAGACCTCAAACATCAACAGCGGGCCTGACTCTCAGCGTGAATCTGGTTAAAAATAAACCCTGAAAAGTGATGCTGATCCCTGTAGACGTGTCCCCAAAGCACTCAGGAAGCTTCCGGTCCTGACCTCTGCCCTTTTTAATCAAATTACTGTCCTGTGCAGTGCAGTGCAGTGCAGTGCAGTCCGCTCAGAGCAAATCCGGGGAATCCGGGGACTCATGAAGGGGACAGACTCCTCATGAAGGGGACAGAGATCCTGCCCCCCAGCCACATGTCCTGCACCCCCACCCTCCATCCCCTCCCACATGTCCTGCACCCCCACCCTCCAGCCCCCGCCATACCTCCTGCACCCCCACCCTCCCTCCCTCCCAAACCCAGTCACGCCTCCTGCACCCCCATCTTCCTCTTTCTCTAGCCTCTTCAATTGCAGCCTGCGAATTAACGCTTCCCTCGCAATTAAGAAATGCAAGCAGCTGATTTGTGCATTAATTAAGGCCAGGAGGTAAAGAGCCACAAGCAATCAGCTAAGAGGCTTGCGGCTGGACTAAAAGGAATACTGGGAGAGCTGGGCAGTAATGGGGGGCAGGGGGTTAGCTAAGCACTCCTAGGGGACCATTCAGCAGCACCTACACACACCTTGACAGACAAGCGTCCATATCTGGGCTGTGAGAGCCGGCACTTTTAAAAACGGTAACATGTCGTACGTGCAGTACCATGAAGCGCCCCGACATCAGCCCCTCCCGTCCAACTCTGCTGCCCTTGGAGATATTTATTCCTAAGGACCATATTTGAAGTTCTTTTCTTGATTATTTTAATAATCCTGAATTATTTATCTGTCATTCAGCAATCACCTAATTGGTTTGTTAATAACTGTGCTGAATTGAATAAATCGTGCGGCGAAAGAGTGGGAGGCGCATACAAATGGACAGGGAGCCTCGACACAGCTCATGTTACTCATACTCTTAGTTTGTTTTCTGTATGGGGGAGATGCTGTTGCTTTTGACCCCCCCCCCCCCCCCCCCATGTGTGATCCATCTGTCAGCATGTGTTTTATTTCCATTCATTGTTTTTGGATTACCCTTTACTTCCATGTGGCCCCTCTCCCCGGCTGGCGGGGCCAGAGACATGATTTATTGTTCTCTTATGGCAGGTGGCAGGAAGGGGATCGCTGGCACATTGCGACCTATTAAACGTCCCCCTCAGAGCTGTGGTGTCGCTGCAGGTGGAGAAGGACTGGGTGTCGGCAGAGAGAGCCTCTCGTATCTTTCCGGCCAGAGAAAAGCAAAACCACATGTGTGACTGGTGTGGATTTGTGGCGACTAGCAGGCCGAACGCTGCAACTGTCAAATGGTGGTTTGTCAGCAAGAGGAATACATAACTGCCCTTTCAAGGTGCTTGCATCTTTTTCTGATTGTTGTGGAAGTGACAGAGTGCGAGAGTGTCTGCGACAAGGTTCATATTGTATTTACTGCAGCTTGAAGAAGTGTGTAGGTGTGGGAGGTGATGATGCAGGTGTATATGCAGGTGATGATGCAGGTGTATATGCAGGTGATGATGCAGGTGTATATGCAGGTGTATATGCAGGTGATGATGCAGGTGTATATGCAGGTGAGAGAGGAGAGAAAGGGTCGGCTGACGAGTCACCTGGGGACAGACATGTAGCAAACAGCTGGTGGCCTCCTGAGCAAGAGGCATGTATCCCCTGTGTGGGTTCAGGAATATCGACAGCCCTGTTTCTAACAAATGGACACAGTGACCCGTACATTCATTGGGACAAAAGCATCCACAGACTATGTTCACATGAATCCAGACCAAACAGACAGCTCTTCTTGAATGCTCTTCCCACGCAGTCCTGTTGGTGCCTCAGCATCACAGATGTGACGGAATGCTGGGAGAGTCGACGTGGTTACCGCACACAAGGACGGAATGCTGGGAAGGTCGGCGTGGTTACTGCACACAAGGACGGAATGCTGGGAAGGTCGGTGTGGTTACCGCACACAAGGACGGAATGCTGGGAGGGTCGGCGTGGTTACCGCACACAAGGACAGAATGCTGGGAGGGTCGGCGTGGTTACCACACACAAGGACGGAATGCTGGGGGGGTCAGCGTGGTTACCGCACACGAGGACGGAATGCTGGGAGGGTCTGCGTGGTTACTGCACATGACGGAATGTTGGGAGGGTCGGCGTGGTTACTGCACACGAGGACGGAATGTTGGGAGGGTCACCGTGGTTACCGCACATGAGGACGGAATGCTGGGAGGGTCGGCGTGGTTAACGCACATGACGGAATGTTGGGAGAGTCGGCGTGGTTACCGCACACGAGGACGGAATGCTGGGAGGGTCGGCGTGGTTACCGCACATGACGGAATATTGGGAGGGTCGCCGTGGTTACTGCACATGACGGAATGTTGGGAGGGCCGGCGTGGTTACCGCACACGAGGACGGAATGCTGGGAGGGTCGGCGTGGTTACCGCACATGACGGAATGTTGGGAGGGTCGGCGTGGTTACTGCACACGAGGACGGAATGTTGGGAGGGTCACCGTGGTTACCGCACATGAGGACGGAATGCTGGGAGGGTCGGCGTGATCACCGCAGCCAAAGATGGAATATTGGGAGGGTTGGCTTGGTTACCACAAATCAGGTTGGTACATGATAGCACAAGGAAACGACTAATCGGCTAATCTCTATCTTTCTAAGTCAAAGAGAACGTTATTGTCATAGTGCACCTGCACAGCTACAGCCTGTAGGAGACGCCTTAAGATGATCAGTTTTATAACATTTGTTTCTTTAATTCAGTAAATATGTTTACACTGGGCTACAGACTGGAAGTTTGGATGTGTGAAAGGAGGCCATGACCAGCCAGCTCTGCTTCCCTTCTTGAAATTAAAACGGTGGTGGGGTGACACTGATCCGCTTGTCACTGTGATTAGAGCCCCGTTCCTATGTAACCGCTGGTGTCCACAGCAGGACCTGCTCAGATTCGATTAACACACAGTTACACAGAAGGAACATATTGGACAGACGACACTAAAGTGTTCCGCTTGCCTATTACCTCCCGTGCCCGCCCACCCCCCTTCTTTATTTGCATGTGCTGTCCATGTCGTTGTTTACATGCTGTAGTTCCAGTAAATACAACAGCAAATGCACACCGTCGCTTTTCCACTGTGCCCTTGCCAATCTGAGGGGGCACTGTGGGCACCTGTAGGCGGCCTGCCTTTGGGTAGGTAGGAGGTGGGCTTGGCTGGGGCAGGGGCTCCCTGCTGTTAAGCCTGTCAGGTCCCCTTAGCAGAAAGTAAGGGGAGGTTTGCTGCAGGCCGAGTGTCAACACCCAGGGCGCTTAAAAGTGCCACTTGGGGGCGCTGGTCCACAGTGCTGATCGAGCCCAGTTTGACTATACAGAGTCATTAGTCCAGCCTCCGCTGGGGCCCGTTCCATTAACGAGCAGCCATTAATTTGCACTGGGCAGCAGCCCTTCCATTATATGGATGGCTGTTCTTCGGGGTCAAAGGTCATCAGTCCAGCGTGTGCGTGCCAGCTCTAAGCAACCTGTGCAGAAATGCCCCCCCCCCCCAAAACTGAAACAGCCCTAATAGCAAACAGCTTACAGCAGCGAGAAAGATGCTATCCCTGCACACCGTGACTAGATCGGGGTATCCATGGCAACAAGCAGGACAGGGCTCCCTGCACGGCAACCTCGTTGCCCCCTGGTGGCAGATCTGTGTTCCTTCTGCACACAGCAGCAGAGCAGGTTTTGTGGTGCCGCACAGAGTTACTTGGGCCGCCAGTGGCGAGGCACAGACTGCCAGTGACTGCCAGTGACTTTTCCCCGGATTGCTCAGTAGATGGGGGCGCAGTGGCCTCTTTCAAGCAGCGGCCTTTGGGTCAGAGCTGGGCTCAGTGGGCCGTCCTGCGTGCCGCTGAGGTTCCTCTCTGAACGCAGCCAGTTCCTGATGCCGGGCTTCAGCCTCAGGAGCGCAGACCACAGTCTGCGATCAATCTCTGTGGTCCATTTATGCCCCCCCCCCCCAGCTCGATTTGGAACATTTCCGCTTACCGTTGGTGAGATGCCTGGCACCATGCAGTGTCGTGCTGCAGCAGTGGAGCCTTCAAAGTGACTGTGATCCTGTTCCCACAGAAGGCACCGGAAAGGGCAGCTCATTAGGATCAAGCGCCAATCTGTGTGATTAAAATGAGTCAGAATTTAAACACGCCTGGCTATGGCACAATACGGTAATAATAACTGGTCTGTTTTGGATTCACGTCTGGATGTTTAACAGACTGATACAGTGGATACAGCTTGATTAACATAAATATGTTACCATTGTTTTGGGAAAAGTTCTTAAGCATCGCAAGGCATTTTGGGAAAAACATCCGGATGGTTCTAAAGGCCTAATCAGAGCCCTTGTTCTCAGTGAGCAGAGGTGGGACGCTTGACTTTCTGTGTGAGCTCACGTTGCTGCCACTGAATCTGTCTCCCTCAGAGACACTCAGCCTGCTTGAGTCTTCCCTGCAGTCTGCCTGGGCTCCTCCGGGGCCAAAGGGCGCCTCGCTGCCTCCCAGGAGACGTCACACGTCACACGCAAGCTAAACGGCATAGCGGCCGCTAAAGATGAAGGTGCATCATGCTGGTGCAGTAGGCGAGCGGCGTTTGTCATCTGCTGTGCGTTTCAGGACTGGATCTGTTCAGCCCAGAGGGACCATTCGGAATAGGGTACAGATCGTCCAGATGTACGCCCACAAACACTCGGAAATCTTTACAGAGAAGATAGCGAGAGAGAAATTATAGGAAGAATATTCAACAAGATAAGCCTGTCACTGTTATAAAAGGTATCACCGTCACAGGGGAAAAAGGGATTGGCTGAGTTGTGGTGATCGTATTCCTGAATCTAAAGAGTAAACTGCACCCCCATATTAAACAGTATCCACAGCTGGTCGCGTCCATTTTGAACTGGGGAGGGGGGTTGGTGGGACAGGCAATACCCCAGAACTGGGCAGGAGGTACCTGTCGCCTCTTGAATTGGGTCTGGATGGCTCAGCAGGGGCAGTAGGTCAATATGGCAAAGCGGATGGAGCAGCCTATGGGAGCAGCATGGTACAGGAGGGCGTGGTCAGGCTGTGATTGGATGAAGGGCCACAGGAGCCTCACCCCCCAGGAGGTGGGGGGGGGTTGTTTGCATCCACCTCAAAATAACCAGCCAGCCCATAGTTTTCATTAGGCTCGGATTAATACGTACACCAGATCACTTTCTCCGGGAGGTCAGTGTCGACTCACAGTAGAAACTTGAATGCACTTGCCCGTCAGTGCAACACGAAAACATGGAACAATTTCAATAAATTACATACATAACGGGTGTGCAGCACGTCTCACCAAGCCAGAGTTTGACGTGCATTTCTGCAGTGGGTAGCCGGCGTTTCACGGATGGAGCCGAAGGATTCTCAGGAATCTGCACGTGGTCGAGCTGTTCACGGCGATGAAAACAGCCAGGCGTGGAAAATGGGATTCCAAGGGGACCCTGGGCACCCGGGAGGGCGATCCTGTTTCATGGCTTCCGAGACAGGCTGTGGGCACATCGCGACATGCAGTTAATCCTGCGATGATGCATCCTTCTCGTCCTCCAATCCCAGGCATGGTGTAGACCTGAGCTGTCATTATGGCTGACATTAACAAGAAGACACTCACCCAGGACATGCGTTACTAGACGCTCAGCAGGAGTTTAATTAAAAAAGCTTCTTAGCTGTTGATTACACTGTGGTTCCATCGCTCCCGTCGTGTCGTGAGGTTATTATCAGTGGCCTGATCGCCGTCTAGGTTACATGGGCACTGGCCTTGACCCAAAACCATCTGCTCTCCTGTGATGGTCTTTCCTGGACCTCTGCTTCATAACCGGTAGATCATTCTTTCCAGCCCAACGTTAGTTTTCATGTCTGTGGTGTCAGGTCTTAATCCGAGCCCCTGTTCTGTTCATGACCTCATCTGTTCTTCCACCCCAAAGGCTTATGGGAGATGGGGGGGAGGGTCATGTCGGGCAGCCAAGCAGCTTTGGACCTGAGACTAAAGCATATGTCACATGACCACAGACACCTTGAGATTGTTGTGAATTTGGCAATCAGGCTCCCTTCATTCCCATTATGATCATTACTGAGCTGTCAATCAGAGATAGGGTTCCACAAAGGGGAAGTCCTGTGCCATCTCCTGCCATTGGAGGAAACTGCTGTCAATCATTGTCACTGTAGGGCAATGGTCTCAGGGTATTGGTCAATGGAGTGACAAGGATTTAAAGTATTTATTTCATGTTTAGGATCTCCTTTCAAAGCAATATGGAGTATTAAAACATTTTTGTCTAATGGTGGGGGTGAAAATGACAAAACTGAAGACATTCTACGGCTCTGGAAAAAAATGAGACCACTGTGTAAGTTTAAAAAAATCATTTTTGTTTTGCAGACAGGTAATGTTACAGATATAGTGTCACACCTGTGCATCGTGCCTCCTGTCATGTCTGCTCATGAATACGGACAGTCTCAGGCTACTCAAGCCCTCTGCAGCTCGGCTTATCTTAGCCCAGGCTCCACAAACACCCTCCCTCCTTCCCCTCCTCTTCTTTGTCTCTCACCTACTTTGCTTCCTTGCACTCTGTTCCTCGATTACATCCTCCCACCGTCTTACTGAACCTGATCATTCAGCTTTCTGCCACTGCTCGTCGGCCAGGGACGGGCTGTTGATTACAGCTTCTTTGCATAGGTTTACGTGTTCATTTACCCACCGGGAGCATCTGTTAAGCTGTTAGACTGAGTCAAGCCCACAAATGGAAGGCAAAAATTCGCTCAACCTTGAGCACCGTCATTGAACAAACAGCTCCAGGTCTGCATTGGCTGAAATGACCTGCTTAGGAACTGTTGGTTTCCAGAAGGTGAAACGCAAACAGACTTCTCAGACAGGTTGGAGATGCGCTTCGCTTTCATGGGCAGAGGCGACGAAATAAAGCACACGCCTGCCATGCTGCTGTCTTTCCAAAGTGTAAGCAGGAAGCTGCAGGCCAGCCTCCCATGAACGGTTCGAAGGGGGTGTGGCCTTGCCGGTCACGTGACGTAAGCGCGTGTGCCAGGCCCACTCAAAGCCTTGCCAAAATGTACAATATATCACTCCTGTTTTGTTTCCTCCACACAACTCCCCAACGCCGATGAGTGCTGGGCGCATGATGAGGACCGGGCAGTCGGTCGGCAGATCCGGGTTCGAATCCGAGGGCCCTGCCAAGCCGGCTGCCTGGAAAGCTGCTCAGACCGAAGTCAGAACAGAGGTGGCAATTGAATGTGCAACACAGCAGACCTGAAGGGGGGGGGGGTGGAGTATATTTAAACCTACAAATGAGCACTGACATTATCTAGACCTTGTGTGTGTATGAGGGTGAGAGAGAGAGACAGAGAGCGAGCAAGAGAGAGAGAATGAGAGAGAGTGAGAGCGAGGGAGAGAGTGAGATTGAGAGAGAGTGAGTGAGAGAGAGCAAGCGAGGGAGAGAGTGAGAGAGAGAGAGCGAGCAAGGGTGAGCGAGAGAGAATGAAAAAGAGCAATTGAGGGAGAGAGAGTGAAAGAGTGAGAGAGAGATTGAGAGAGAGCAAGCGAGAGAGGGTGAGAGAGAGAGAGAGCGAGAGAGAGAGTGAAAGAGTGAGAGAGAGATTGAGAGAGAGCAAGCGAGGGCAAACGAGAGAGGGTGAGAGAGAGAGAGAGCGAGAGAGAGAGTGAAAGAGTGAGAGAGAGATTGAGAGAGAGCAAGCGAGGGCAAGCGAGAGAGGGTGACAGAGAGAGAGAGCGAGAGAGCGAGAGAGAGAGAGAGAGCGAGAGAGGGAGAGAGAGCGAGAGAGAGCGAGAGCGAGAGAGAGAGCTATGCCCAGGACTCTGAAACTGGTTCGTCATCCAGGGAAATTACACCTCACATCTTCTTGGAAAATATGACTTCACCCGTGAAACTTCACGCGGCAGCAGTTTGGTGCTGCCAGGGGAACTCAGCATCATCACAGCCGAAACATGGCGCCCCCTGGGATGTACACAAGTACACTTCGCATTAAGGGGGTACGATGCCAGATGCTGGCGCATTTCTGATTTTTAACACAGCCGAAAAATTGAGAGGGTGCCGGAAAATACAGGGACTGCAGAATCTCCTGCTGTCTGATTTAAATCAAGGAATCCTGGTTTAAAAATACAGATATTAAGGCCTAAGCAGATTTACACAGAGTGGCGTCAGTATTGCAACAGCGCCGGCAGCCATTCCAGGTTAAGATGGCCGCCTTTCTGATACCCCCCCCCCCCACACACACACACACTTTTTCAGGGACCACGATGAGCAAAGCTTCGCTCAGGACAGCAAGAGCATATCAGGGCTCCACGGCACCACTGCTGCCGTAGCTGGGCCTGTCAGGCTGCTGGTGGGAAGGAGGTGTTTGTCCTCGTATAACAAGGAGAACGTGCTGCTTCCTCTTCTACGCATATCCCAAACCCCTTGCTCAGTTAACCCGTCTGTCTCTGCCCCCCCCAGGTACCTGTCTGGTCCTGGGCTGCATGATCTACCCAGATGGCTGGGACTCGGACGAGGTGAAGCGGATGTGCGGCGAGCAGACCGACAAGTACACGTTGGGCGCATGTTCCGTGCGCTGGGCTTACATCCTGGCCATCATGGGCATCCTGGATGCCCTTATCCTGTCCTTCCTGGCCTTCGTGCTCGGCAACCGGCAGGACGGGCTCATGGCCGAGGAGCTGCTGGCCGACAGCAAGGGTAAGACCCCCCCCGCGGGAGTGTACCCCCCAACCCCACCCAAACCACGATTACTCATTCTCACATACCGTGTATACCTCATCAACACCCCTCCCGTCCGGCCATGTGTCGTAAAACCTCACAGGGCGGGATGACCGTGCCTTAGGGCGGGTCGCGTCTCCAAGCCGCGGGGTCCTGCGCCCCCCCCCCCCCCCAACACGCGTCAGCTGCTGCTAGCCTTCGGGCACTCGTCACGCTCCAATTTACGGTGCAGTCTGGCCTCTGCCGTGTGATTACGTGTATGTTGACGTGTTACCGGTACAGGCAGCGAGAACGTGACTGGACCGTCATGCCAAGTGCAGCTAAACTTCTAATATCCTGAACAGCCAAACATGGTTTCATTAACCAGGCCTCTGCAGGTGGCGTTCTGAGCGATGCTGTCAAGGGCAGAGATTTGGATATGGATGGTGGGGATGTGTCCCTGCCCATATTGTAATAGTACCGTGTATGTTTGGGGTGGCAGGGAGTTTGGGGCTGATTTGGGTCCCTACCAATGCTAAACCAAACCTACGCCCTTGGATTCTGTCCTCACAGCATACCGAGTCCTCGTTCCCTCTGGCTGGCGTGTAAGCCGGAGTGTGAGCCAGACTGGCCTGCATACTGACTGTGGCCTCACGCCAGGCCATTAATCGCCCCCCCCCCCACCCCTCAACCCATACACAGGTGCCACTCAGATCAGTCGCTCCGTCTCACATGGACCGTAAAGGAGCACAGTGACAGAAAGGACAGCGAGAGAGCAACAGAAGGAGGATGTGCACGACTGGGAGATAATTTGCTTTGGTCATCTGCTAATTGCAGCTCAGGTCTCCTGGACCAAACAGCCAGTTACTAATGGATGTTTACACAGCTTGCTGCCTGCCTGTGGAAGGCAGCCCCCGCCACAGTGTCAGCATGCTCAGTCTGTAACACCACAAGGACAAGGAGGGGGGCGCCACCTTGAGGCCGGGCACACAAGCACGCCTGCGATGGAGCCCATTTGTAAACACCCCAGTGATCATTCTCATTTACATATTAGCAGACGCTTTTGTGGAAAGTGATGTCTAAGCAAGACAAACGGCACAATGCAAACATTCACCTGACGCTGAGTCGGCCAGGCTGAGCTCCCAGTGACGGCCCAGGCGTGAGTGCAGTCAGGCCGAGCTCCCAGTGACGGCCCAGGCGTGAGTGACGCCAGACCGAGCTCCCAGTGACGGCCCAGGCGTGAGTGCAGTCAGGCCGAGCTCTCAGTGACGGCCCAGGCGTGAGTGCAGTCAGGCCGAGCTCCCAGTGACGGCCCAGGCGTGAGTGCAGTCAGGCCGAGCTCCCAGTGACGGCCCAGGTGTGAGTGCAGTCAGGCCGAGCTCCCAGTGACGACCCAGGCGTGAGTGCAGTCAGGCCGAGCTCCCAGTGACGGCCCAGGCGTGAGTGCAGTCAGGCCGAGCTCCCAGTGACGGCCCAGGCGTGAGTGCAGTCAGGCCGAGCTCCCAGTGACGGCCCAGGCGTGAGTGCAGTCAGGCCGAGCTCCCAGTGACGGCCCAGGCGTGAGTGCAGTCAGGCCGAGCTCCCAGTGACGGCCCAGGCGTGAGTGACGTCAGGCTGAGCTCCCAGTGACGGCCCAGGCGTGAGTGCAGTCAGGCCGAGCTCCCAGTGACGGCCCAGGCGTGAGTGCGGTCAGGCCGAGCTCCCAGTGACGGCCCAGGCGTGAGTGCAGTCAGGCCGAGCTCCCAGTGACGGCCCAGGCGTGAGTGCGGTCAGGCCGAGCTCCCAGTGACGGCCCAGGCGTGAGTGCGGTCAGGCCGAGCTCCCAGTGACGGCCCAGGCGTGAGTGCAGTCAGGCCGAGCTCCCAGTGACGGCCCAGGCGTGAGTGCGGTCAGGCCGAGCTCCCGGTGACAGCCCAGGCGTGAGTGCGGTCAGGCCGAGCTCCCGGTGACGGCCCAGGCGTGAGTGAGGCCAGGCCGAGCTCCCAGTGATGGCCCAGGCGTGAGTGCAGTCAGGCTGAGCTCCCAGTGACGGGCCAGGCGTGAGTGCAGTCAGGCTGAGCTCCCAGTGACGGCCCAGGCGTGAGTGCAGTCAGGCTGAGCTCCCAGTGACGGGCCAGGCGTGAGTGCAGTCAGGCTGAGCTCCCAGTGACGGAGCTCTACATGGACGCAGCTCCTGTTAGTGTGCTTTAGCAGAATGGGGCCTGCAGGTCTGCAGCAAAGTAGGCTGTGTGTAAATGGTCATTCAACCAGTCACAATAAAGCCTATTAGCTGGATTTCGCTAGTTACTGCTCTCTGCCGCCTGCACCCGCTTGCAGAGAAGTCGTCTGCTTTCCATCACACTCCTCTTTTTGTTTCAAATGCCGCCTCCCTCAAATCCACCTGCTGGCGGAGAACGGTACTGCACTAAGCGATTCACACGTAACTGAATAAGTGCATTAAGCGGCAAACGGAGACCATCAGCACGAATATAAACAGTAACATCCTGTTTTAAAATGCAGAAGTCACATATTAAAATGTTTTAGTTATGACAGTTACCCACGGTCTCTTATCTTCTCTCCACAGAGGGTGGAAATGCTTAATAACAAGAGGTGAGTGGAAATTCATCTGAACTCCTCCAAGTTTTAACTGACAGCAGCCATTTTAAGCAATGCTACTATAAGAATCATGCTACCCTTTTCAGTACAAGTACTCGTCGCTAAAATCAGTTTAGTGTATTCATATTGTTATCTATTTTGTCAGGTCTGTCCCGAAGAACATGCTTTGGGCCAGTAGGGGGCAGTTTTACTGCAATCTCACCTTCCTGTCCCGAAGAACTTGCTTTGGGCAAGTAGGGGGCAGTCTCACCTTCTCACTTTCTACCCCTTGCCCCGCGGAGTGGATCCTAACCTGAGTGGCGGCTGTGATGCGAGGAGAGAGGCGCACATCGGAGTGAGGGGCAGCCCCCACAGCACCCCCGCCCAATTATAACCCCCTCATAATTCCGTCATATCACTGCTACTGACTGGTTTATTCTGTCACGCAGACACACTTTCTACTGTAAAAATGTAGAATGACGTCATCAACATTAGCGAAGGAACACGGCAGGCTTTAACGCACACAGGTCACGTGTTTATGTCGGGGGGGGGGGGATTCAGGATAATAACCCTGCATTGTGTAACATAGGACTGCGCGATAGCGCCACCTCTCCCATCACCATCACCTCCACCGCCGCACTCACGTTTTAGTTAGAGGGAACGAAGACGTCCAGTTCTGTCGTGAAGTCCGTGTTAGTGTACCCGTGTCAGTCCGTGAACGGCACAAAGCCCCCACCTGCACCCAAAGACATACAGCGGTCCGCAGCCGGATGGAGGGGCGGGGACGCCCTCGGACAGCGCACCGGGCTGCCCGTCACTGTCACCGAGACGGACATCGGGCAGCGCTTCTACCGCGGGAAGCCGACTACGCCCCCTGTTGGGTGTGACGCTCACACGGGTGCAGCAGCGGCTCAGGAAGACTGCGTGTGACCATCGTGAAAAACCGGGGATGTGCTCAAGTAGCCGACATATGTACTGAACTTAGCGTAGACCGCAGTGTGCGGAGTGTAATGGTAACAACACGAACTGTAATATACAGCAAACTCCAGTTTAAAGAAAACAAAATCATACATAACTGCCGGTGCTGGTAATGAAAAGGCCATGTAGAACTATGTATATAATATATAAATGTATTTAATATATTCATCATAAAAGGCAGATAAATTTATAGGTTTTGGTTGTAAGATTGAAATATAACAGATCAAAGATTACATGTGCCATATAGTATATTAATCCAAAGAGTAGCTTTTAAAATACTTTTCCTGTCAGATTGTGGAAGGATGAAGATGCTGATCCACTTTTAGTTCCTACTCTGAGAACCGACCCCTGCCAACTTCACACCCACTGTGTGCACCTACTGCATATATATATATATATATATATATATATATATATATATATATATATATACACACATTACAGTGACAGATTTATTTTAAAAAGGTTAAATTTGGGTGTAATACTTATATAAAATGCAGAAGTGATATTTTATCGTGGCCTGTGACTCCTTCCTGAAAGCGCTGACCATCAGCATTTTCCAGGGACAACTGAGGGTGCAGATCATCCAGAAGGTGAACATCAGAGATGGTCTGCCCTAGAACCAGCAGGCCTACCTCGCAGGGGTCTCTGCTGGCTGGTGGGGGCAGACCTTCCCCAGCTAAAATACTCCCATGATTTTCCCCAAGACTAGCTGCAGTAATGAATATTCATTAACCCCCCCCCCCCCCATAAAAACCCAGCATTATACCTTGGACATCACCGTGCCCTGTTTGGGTCAAAGCTAGCCCCTCCCTGTATGCTTATCCCAAAATGACCCAGTACTGCTCACTTAAGTGAGGTGCAGTTCATAACAGTCCCTGGGTCATGCTTATGCTTAAAATTAGTACGACAACTGTTTTCCCACTGTGTCCAACAGCAAGTCTGAGGTTTTCCCCTTTTGTAGCATTCAGATTAGCCCCCCCAGGAACCGCATGCTGCATGGGCCCCCTTGAAGTGACCCCACGACTCCAACGAAGAAGTTGAACGCTTGGTGTTCCATTACCGATTTCCACTCTACTTACCTTCCAGGCTGTGCTGTGGCGTTGAATATCAATATGATTAGTTGTCAATTGTGACCTTACACGACGTGTAATGTGAACTGGTTCAAAAAGACAACAGTCCGTTGTCCTTGTAGGTACAGGTTTCTCACACACCGAGACACTTTGCATAAGGTCGGGATGCAGGACGAACCAGGCAGCAGAGGGTTAACTCCATCACTGGACAGCTGCGGGACATGGAATGGACTGCGGCAGTTCTGTGTCACCAGTGGGGCAAACGGAGAGGTTACTGGGAAGGACTGGGAAGTCCGGTGGTAGATGTGCTGGGTTATCATGCAGATTTGTGTGTATTAACACACCATTATTATATATAATGCTGCCCTCAAAGGGGTTAATGATTTACACATTTCTACTGTATAGATTTTGCACCTCAGGTTGCATTTAGGTGAGGACTGGGGATAAGTACCAAAGAGATGAGAGAGCGCAGATTCACGGCAGATGGTTTACTATCCACCAGCAGGTGGCGACATCCACCAACCAGGCTCCTTAATATAAAACCAGCCCCGGGGTAATACGGCTCAGAGCAGTTTGGTGTGCTAAGTGAATAATGCTAAGTGAATAATGCTAAGTGAATAATGCTAAGTGAATAATGCTAAGTGAATAATGCTCGGTTGTAGTCAACTTTGGTTCACATTTTGTTCATGTTTCTCTGGAATTACACACAGTGACAGCAGTTTGAATAACAGGACTTTTAAATCAAGTAAAATCCATGTAAAAGCGGAGTGGGACGGGACACAAAGTCAGGGGAGAACAATAAAAACCGGCTGTGAACTTAGGGGGGGTGTGACTGACGTGTGGATGTTGCCCTTGCACTGACAATCGGGATAGTTCCTGACAATCGGGATAGTTCCTGACAATCGGGACAGTTCCTGATGACAGCAGGAGACACTTTTACCCACATGAAGTGTGTGTTCAAACAGTGTCACAAGCCATACTGAAGCACACAGGACAGGCTTTGGTATAAAACCGACATTACTGTGATTTATTGTCATGAACCATGAACAGCCAAACTAACGCTGTGTCCGAGTCTCTCTTTCGCACAAGCGCACGTGCACGCACCCACACACACACACGCACGCACCCACACGCACCCACACACACACGCACCCACAAATAATAAAAAAAGACGGAAGTGAAATGGAATAATCCAGAGAAGATTAAGGATAAAAACAGTGCTACTGTCACAGAAACATTCAGCTTTGCAAAGAGAGCTCTTATTTACAACGATATTCCAAAATGGGATGGGAGCGAATTGTACAAGCGTAGAGAACAAAAGAAGCAACTATTTACACGTGTGTCTGTAGAGCTGGAGGAACCATCTCTACATTAAATTACATTTCTACAAATAACCATTCAGGATTCAAAAATAAGATGCTAGTGCCCTACCTATAGGTAAGTCCTCACTCAGACCAAGTTCAGAATCAACAGCGCATTCACCTCTCTTGCAGTGCGCACACGCGGGCGGACTCCACGGGCCTTGCACACGCACGCACACGCGCACACACACACACACACACACACACACACACACACACACACACACACACACACACACACACACACACACACACACACACACACAAGCGCTCCTGGGGCAGTGAAGTGGACGACCAGGAGCCTCTTCTCAATCTCTGCACCGAAGCAAAGATTTTCTTTTTTTTTGTTGTTTTTACATGAAGGAATAAAAAAAATAATTCTGTATTTTCTTTTGTACAAAAAGCCATTTTCTTTGCTAAAATGAGCCACTAAATAAACAAATAAATGGTTTAAGAGGACAGACGAAGGACAGAGAACGAGAAATAACTTCAACAGACAAATGGGGTGTGGAAGCTGGAATGGGCTAGATCTTTGGGGGGGGGGTGACTACAAAGTTAAAAGGAGACCGGTACCTCGGCCAGGAGGTGTGAGAGGGTGGTGATGAGCACCGTGATTTGACAGTCATCCTGTGGGAGTCTCCTTGCAGGATCGCTTTAGTCTTTTTCTGTTAAAAAGTAGCCGTCCTGCCTCAGCTTTGCGGACGGGTACTTTGAGGGTATTCACAGCTCATGCCAGTGTGCCTGCCAACTGTGGGGCAGGCAGTTCAGTGCCACCCCGAACCAAGGTACCCTGTGCTGTGGAAAGGGGCCGAGGAGGCCGCGGCTCCCCGTGCACCACTGGGCAGCTGAGGAGGCGTGGCCTGGGACGGCGTGGGCGCGGTCTGCTGGGGAGGAGGCGGGGGCGGAGGAGGGAGCGCCCCCTGCTGGTGGGCCTGGTAGGCAGCGGGTGTGACAGAAGCAGCACTGCTGGAGGCCACCGGGTGGAGGAGGGGCGTCTGAAAGGCCCCCATCGTCTGGAAATGGTGCCCGGTCTGCAAGGGCGGGTTACTGGATGGGGCGGGAGGAGGAGGTGGGGGGGGTGGGGGAGCCTGCTGCAGGGACAGTAACGTGCTGCTCCCCGACTGCTGTGGGGGGGCCTGGGCCTGCGGAGGTGGAGGGGGGGGGCGGCGGCGGCGTGGAGCCCAGCAGGTGTGAGGGGGGAGGGGCCGAGTTCACCAGGAGTGGGTGCTGTTGCACAGGTGCCAGGCTGACATGCAGCATGGAGGGGCCCGGGTGCGGGAGCGGGGGGGGAGGTGGGGGTGGGGCCGCTGAGCTCTGGTAATGCAGGCTGTGGTGCGTCTGTATCAGGGGCTGGGAGCCGGCAACGAAGGGGGCCACCGTGGGCTTATAGCCAGCAAAGGAACCTGTGGAGGTGGCAGCCTGGCCTGGAAACATGGTGGCAGAGACAGAAGGAGCAGGGGGCGGCGGGGGTGGGGGTAGGCCTGCCCCCTGGGGGTTGAATTGGGGAAACGCTGCTGGGCCTGTGGGAGCCTGGGCCTGAGCTTGAGGCTGTCCCAGAAGGAAGGAGCGCTGACTCCGGTAGGGAGAGCCCTGGGGCTGGGCCTTGGGGGAGTGCAGCAGCGAAGGTCCAGCGTACAGACTCTGGGGAGCCCCAGTGGGCCCACTGTGTAGCTTGCTGGGGGTCAGAGGGACCGACTTGGGCCCAGGAGGCTTGCAGGCAAGCTGGATGTTGGAGGTGCGAGGCTGGCTGTCGTTATCATCCTCCTTTCCCGAGCGACCCAGAAACTGAGGCGGCGCACTGGGTCCAGGTGAGCACGGCTAGGAGAAGGGAGCAAGGGAGGGAGACGGAACAGGAGCCGTGAGTCATCCTTGCCACAGCTGTGAACAGTGAGTCACAGTGCAGTAGTGTGGAGCGCCAGGATGGATATCAGTGAAAAGGAAGGGGTCCCTCACCTTGTGTGATTGTGGGCTGCGACAGCTCCGGTGTAAGCCGGGAGAGGGGCACTCCCTCAGAGCCCCCCCATCCGCAACATCGCCATCTCCAGCATCTGGAAGACAGTTCAGGTGGCATCCAATCAGTGGAGGCTTTGGAGAGAAAATCTCACTTCACACAAAAGTCAGTAACAGTTCCAGCATAAACTGCTAAGGATTTAGTAAATAAAGATTATTTTGATAATCGATTAATTGTGTGAGCGATCGACTAATCGATTAGTCAAACCAAATTGAAACCATGGTTTCAAAAAATGTTATAAGGACGAGTTTTATTTAAAAATAACAAAGACATTTAAGTCACAGTGAAAACTTTAGAGATGTTCCCTACACTGTGTAAAGTGATAAAGTGGCATAGAAGCAAAGATGAACCCTAACCCTCCATACTGAGCTTGCCAATACGGTATAGGGCATTTGGATGGCATTTTCAAAGACAATTCTGAAATCCTTGTGATAAAATTTGCGAAGTACAAGTGGGGAGACGGAAAACTGAAGTGTGAGCTGAGCTAAACCCACCGACATTAACTTTGCTAGGTGATGATTTCATTATATGCAAATTTACACAGCAAACCACATCGATCAAAAGAATGGTTGTCAACTATTTTCACTGCCACTTGTTACCAGTTATTAACTGTTTCAGCAGTAGCGAACTAAATAGCTGCTTAGGGCCCAGTGGCCACCAGGGGGCGCCCCTCTCTGATCAGCCTGCCAGAAAGGGAAGGAGGACGACATCATCTAGGTAAATTACATTTTCTTTAGGACCCTGAAAAGGTTTGGGCCAGCGAGTCTGTCTACAGAGGGGAAGGCCTCTCAGACGCTCTCACCGGCGTCCTTGTCCTTCCGGTGGTCGCTCAGCAGCAGGGCCCGCTGGTAGCTGCGCTCCCTGGCCTGCTCCACAGAGGTGGACGACGTCCTGCTCAGACACACAGAAAGGACACGCCTGAGTCCACAGGCACACATGCAGACAGAGACAATGCAGCTTCTGTACACAGACGGTTGCTAATAGCTTCGGATTCTTGCAGACTGAGACACACTTACGTTTACAAATTACACCAAAATGAAGCTCATTTTAAATGCAGTGGCAGAGTGCATGTCTGTGTTTGTCTGTGTGCGTGTGCATACAGGGGACGCGTCTTCGTACCACTGTCCTTCTCGTCCGTCCCTCTCCCCCAGGGACTCGCCGTCCTCGCCGGGCAGGAATGCCTCAGGGCCAGACTGGACGCCCGGCTCTGGAGCCACATCTACAGCGACAGGGCAGCCTTCCACGGCACTGCCACCGCACAGACCCACCAGATGGGGCACCGCAGAGCCAGGAGAGTCGCAGTCCACCTTGGAGCCGCTGCGCTGGGCCTCCCGCTGCCGCTTCCTGTACTCCAGGAGCGACACCTAGGAGCAGACGGCGGGGTGAGTCGGGTGCGACGGGGGAGGCGGACCCCCCAGCTCCAAATCTGCAGCGAACCAGTGCCAAACCTGACACCAATAGCACCACTCACTGGCTCCTCAGCTAAACCAATCAGATCTGTTCTGTCATGTGACCCGATCAGCAAAAGACACCAGAGTCTACATTCAACGTTTGCCTAATTATTTGCTACAACACTTATCACTTCTCACCTTCTTCTTCTGCGGGGGGGTGTGGGTCAGCAGGTCCCCCCCCAGAGAGCGCGCCATGGCCACGGTGCCCCCCTCATCAGTACAGGTGTAGAAGAGCCCCCCCTCCCTGAAACTCAAGCCGGAATCAGCCCGGAAGGCCCCCGGCTCCAGCGTGTGGGAGGGGGTCAGGTCACGTAGATTGGAGTTCACCGTGGAGAAGGGGAGGCCCGCTCCTTCCGGACTCTTCACCCAGGACGGGTATGAGGGGGCAGGGGAGTCCAGAGGGGGTGGGTCCACTGCCCCCTCAAGCCCCACCTCCCCTGGGTCTTCGGGCCCACAGTCCTGGGGCTCTGGGGGCCGGGGACTCTGCGAACCCACGGGCTTTAACTCTTGGGGAGGGAGGTCCAGGCCGCTGGTCCGCAGGGAGGGCGAGGAGAGCAGTGACGGGGAGAGCTCCGCCTGGGGGGCAGGACAGGAGGCTCAAGTATGCTTTGGGGAAGTTACTACACAGCTAAGACACGCAGACGCAGACAGACACACACGCAGACGCAGACACGCAGGCGGAGGTACAGACAGACACACACGCAGACACAGACAGACACAGACACAGACACGTGCACGCAGGCATGCAGACACACAGGCGCAGGTACAGACAGACACTCCTGCAGTCTACCTCCTGGGTGCTGGCTCTCCGACTGCCTTCGGGGGAGCTCTCTGGAGAAGACTCACTCTGAAAAGCCACAAACATCCAAATAAGTCCTGTCTGACGGCACATGCTGGTGTGCGCGTGCAGGCGTGCGAGCGAGCGAGTGTGGGTGTAAGCGTGCGCGCACACTCACCTCTAGGTGGGTGGGGTGAGGCCCCATGGGGGGGCCATGCGGTGCGGTGGCGAGCATGACCTCAGTACCCTGGTCCTCAGAGCGGGGGCGCGGCAGCGCGGACAGGCTCAGGGGGGCGCACGGCATTTCTGGGAGGTCGGGCCGGGTGGGCGTGGCATAAGGGGAACCATAAGGGGTGGAGCCCTCCGACACGCAGGCGTCCAGTGGGCTGAGCCGCCGCTTCTTAAGGGGGGCGGGGAGCTCTGTGGGCGGGGCAAGAGAGCAGCGATCATTACAGCCGCTGCACGACCCTCCGGACTCGGGATGCCCCAGGAGTGGGGAGGGTGCCCCCTTACCAAGTAAAGTGCAGCTGCCGTTGAGGGCGAGCAGGCCGTCCGAGTCGCCGTTGACAGGGGGGCTGGGGGGCCCCTCCCGGGGAAGGGAGAGGGCCGGTCGCCCCGTTGGGCTGGAAGACCCTTCCTCCTCCAGGGCCTGCTTGAGCCAGCGCTGCACAGAGAAGTGGGGGGCAGACATGAGCGGAGAGGCGACCCTGGAGACGCCCCTGCTGGCCCGGGGAGGAGCCCCCGCTTACCTTCTTACAGGAGCCGGACGTAGGAGGGGTCTCTGGGAGCTCGCGGGAACGCCGGCGGGCAGAGGGCACGCCCGGAGTGCCAGGGCTGCGGCCAGACAGGAAGGGCGAGGAGAAGCGGATGTAGTGCTTGGGGGTGCTGTACACCTGGGGGCTGCAGGCCAGGCCTGGCAGTGAGTTCAGCTGCGTGGCCAGAACCTCAGGGTCGCTGCTGATGCGCAGCGGCCGCTCCGGGGGGGGCTCCGGGGTGTGGGCCGGGGAATCCTGCTTCTCCACCATCCACTCGCTCATTAAGTGCTGTGGGGGGCGGGGCGTGGAGAGGGATTAGCCATCACCCCTAGTGATGTCACCCACTGGTTCAGGCTGAGGCTGAAATTCCCAGGCCTGTGACTGTGGTTAAAACCCAACGAAGGCACTCGGCATGACGCAACGGTTGCCATGGTGGTGATGGGCATGATGTGGGCAGAAATGGTACCTTTTTAGTCTTGGGGTACTTGTTAGTGGCACGGCTAGGGGGCGCCGGCGAGCTGCTGTGTGGAGGGGTGTCGGCGTCCGGAGGCTGGGCTGGCGGCGGCTTGGGCTCTGGGAGGGCGGGGGCGGGCTCTTCGCCAGCCTCGGGGGGCGGGGCCTCTGGGCACTCGCCAGGGGAGGCGGGCGGCAGGTCGGAGCAGGCGCTGGCGGTGCGCGTGCGGCGGCGCTGCTGCCCGATGTGGGTGCGGCTCCGCGACAGGCTCTTACGCTGCTTGGCCCGGCTCACCTTGGCAGCGATTGGCTTGGCTGATGGTTCCTCCTTCAGCACCTCCAGCTGGGGCTGGGGGGGGTTAGCCTCTGCCTCGGGAGTGGCAGGCGCCTCCTCCTTGACATCCACCTTGGTGCCGATGCGCTCCAGCGCCTGCTCCCGCCGCTTCTCCCGCTTCTCCATCCGCGCGAAGGCCTGCAGGATGGCCTCCATCTTCCTCTCCTCACGCGTCTGCAAGCACAGGGGGGTGGGAGGGGCACGCAAACAGGCGTCAAGGCTCCCCGCAGTGTGTCCAGGCGGGGGCGCCGGCTGACCGCTATGAGCAGAGGGATGAGCAGCGGGGGAGGGGGGTGGCAGCCATGTGAGGCACAGCAAAAGGGGAATTGATATAAAGAAGGGGAATAAAACAGGCATGTATGGTAAATCGAGTGAGAATGTGCGTGTGTGAGAGAGAGAGAGAGAGAGAGAGATGGATGAAGCTTGGGACTCACAGGGTATCGCTATTCTAAGCAGGACCTTTAAACCTTAATGTGGAGTTTGGCTGGGACAACAGGCCAGCTTGCAGGGGATGCTGGGGGGGCAGAGCGTGTGCCCGATAATGTGCCCTGGGACACTCAGGCCGCAGTGAGGTCATATGCTTCCCTGCCCCCCCAGAGAAAAAGAATAGTTTGACCTAAATTTACTCCCACAGATGGCATACATAGAACTGTTTGGAACGAGGGGAGGCGCACTGCATGCTGGGACATGTACCGATGCATGCTGGGAAAGGTCACTGCTTACAGTCAGTGCTTTGAAGTAGCAGTTGCAGGCTAAGAGTAAAAGCTCAGTGACAGAGAGCCAGATACCTGCCTTCCCAGAGTAACCACCATACCCATGTGAGAGGCACCTTCCAAAGAGCCCAAAGCAGCGGGGGGCACCAGCAGCAGGCGTGGCCGTTTGCGTGGCTAACGAGTTAGCATCACCCAGTACCATTTCAGAACAAAGCAGGATCCCAGGGGCACTGATAACGAGGGCAATAGGAAGCAAGGTGGAGGAGAGGAGAAAGGCTCAGCCAGGGGGGCGAGAGAGCAGGGGCGCACCAGTGGATGGCCTGGGGGGCTCTACGGACACCTCACACCCCCAGAGGTGGTACAGCCACCCCGAACTTACCATCTTCCTCCTCCTCTCTGCAATCTGCTCCTCTGACTCCATCTCTACTTCACTGCTAATGCAGGTTCTCTCTTCTATGTCCTCAATTAACTCAGGCTCCTGTAAGAGGGGAGAGGGGGGGCTTTATCACAGCTGTGCTGTCAGTCTGGCTACAGACTAGAGAGAGGTGGTGGGGGGGGGGGGGGGGGCAACGCGTAAAATCCACCACTACGGGACTGTGCACGTCACGGCTGTGACAGATCCGCTCCTCCCATAGTGCTTATGAGACGGACTGCTCAGTAAAGCACAGCTCCTGTCAGCCTGGCCTGTGGAGACCCTCGGCCTTAAGGCCTGTGGAGACCCTCAGCCTTAAGGCCAGCCTCACCTCGTCCCCGATTTGGACGGCCTTCCCTACGAGAGATCATACGGTACCCCGGGGCTAGGAAGGATGTCCCGCTGGTGAACACTGCACGCGCTCAGTCCCATACGCACCAGCTGGCGTATACCACAGCCGCCTGACACCCTCCAGAGATCCAAGCAGCTCCCACTCCCCCCTCACCCCCCCCACAGGGGGCCAGAAACACAAGAGATGACGAAAGAGTGAGCGTGACCAAACAAGGCGGGTGTATGGCATGATGTAAGCGTTGGCGTGACGATGACGGCGTGATGAGGGCGGCGGGTGTCGGGGCATGTACCTGGTTGTTGGAGATGGAGAGGCGCAGAGGGGACATCTTCCTGTGCTTGGCCTCGCCGGCCGCCTTGCCCTTGGCCCCCTCGTAGTCCAGGGACACGTTCTGGTTCTGGGCCGTCTCGCTCTCCTGCTCGCGGGGCGCCTCCTTGTCCCTGCGGCCGCGCCGGCGCCGCGACTCGAGGCCGGAGCCCAGGTTCTCCGTGGGTTCCGTGTTGTGCCTGAGCACCGGACACTCGGGGTTCCCCCTCAGACACGCGCAGTCCACCTTGTACTTGCTGCGAGGATTGGGGTACGGTAAGCAGGAGGGGGGGTTATGATGGCATGTGTGCGTGTCACGGTGGTGTACATCACAGGTGCTATGCGTGAGAGCCCTCACCAGCTGCCGTAGTCATAGTCGAAGTCGATGGTGATCTCGCTGCCCTTGGTGATGGGCTTTACCGAGTAGATGAACAAGTGCAGGGTACCGCCCTCGATGGCGTGCCGGACCTAGCGACACGGACGGGGTCAGAGGGGGCCACAGGGGGGCGCCGCATGCCAGTGGCCAGTGGGGCAGCGGGGGACCTACCTCTGCGTTGGGGGTACAGGAGCGGCGGATGAAACGGGCCTCATTGCCAAAGCTGCGGGCATCCACACACATCTCCAGCCCGTGGAATTTGGAGTAGAAGAGTACGAATGGGTAGGGCCTGGAGATACCCAGAGAATGGGGGGGCGGCTCGTGAGACAGGGACAGGCTGAGGGGGGCATCCAGAGCGACGAACAGATACTTGGACAAAGAGTCTACAGGTCGAAGACGAAAATCCAGCACTTCCCAACAGCCAGGCGGGAAGGAGCCTGTGGCACTGGCCTGCCCCCTACAGGTCGAGCAGACAAACCCCAGGGCCCCTGGCCCAGCCGACCTCACCTCTTGAAGAAGTAACCATTAGCCTCGAACTGCTGCCGCAGCATGAACTTGCCGCGGTACTCGATGATGAGCGCGTCCGCTGGCAGGTCTCGCACTGCCTTCAGGATCTTCTTATTCCTCTGCATCTGACTCTGAGAGACGAGAGCAGAGGTCAGTGCTGAGGGGGTGGGGGCCCTACACACACACGGGGGTCGCTCCAGTGCGGCCGCACCTCCACCGGCGGCTTGAAGGAGGCGCTGTGGCTGCTGCAGTCGGCCGCCTTGGCCTCCGACGGCCCCTTCATGCTCAGCAGGAGCTGCATCTCCTCACTGTAGCGATTGCTGCCTGCCTCCTCATACTGCTCCACCCAGGACTTGATCGTGTTCTCCCACAGGGAGGGCGAGTCCGTGGGCTCCACCTCAGGAGCGGTGCCCTGGCAGGAGAGGAGAGGAGAGGAGGGGATCTCTCAGTGCAATCCTGAAGGGACAGGCAGACACCCCTTCAATGGTTCACCACAGGCTCGCGAGTGTCGATGCGAAATGGCACCTACTTTCACGCGGGAGGACTTCCTGGACCCCTCACGAAAAGCCTGTGGGAGAGAGAAGCAGAGCGAGGTCAGGACCGCGGTCGGCTCTCCCCACACAGCTGCACACGCATGCTGGGGCGCCCGCACCTTCTTGGCCCTCGCAGGGGCTGCAGGCGGCTCCTTGTCCACGCTCTTCTTGCGCTTCTTCTCGGCCTGCTTGCTGGGCGTGCGCGCTGTGCTCAGTGCGAGGCTGGCCGCCGTGTGCTGGAAGGCCGTGTACAGCTCCAGCGGCACCTCGTCCCCACTCTCTGTGGCGCTGGTGTCTCCATCTGCCGAGGCACGACGTGCAGACGACTGTCAAAGCCACCCGGAGCCATGGGCACTCACGCCGGAGCAGAATATGAACCCGCGACCCTGCGATTCTGCACCAGCGATGTCGCGCGGTTTCCACTTTCGAGGACAATTTAAATGTTGTGGCACAGCACAGACCACTGGGTGGCAGTGTGACACAGCTGAGACCAACCAACGTTTAATACACGTGATTTTAAAATGCATTAAAGTACATCTCTTTAATTTGCGTAGCACAAACCAAAATGAAGATAAAATAACACAAACTGCATAGTTATCTATTGCATAGAAAAGCATGGTTCTAATTATTATTTTTGATCCGACTGTTTCCAGAAAACTCCTCTCAAACTGAGGAGCAGCAGTAATGTGTCGATGCAGGTTTCCACCACACGGGGCAGCGTGACGCCCTCACCCGACATGTTGTCCCTCTTCCGGGTCTGCAGCAGGATGGCCCGCTCGCGGTCCAGGCTCCGCGGCTGGCAGCGCTCACACAGGTACGTCTCAGGAATGTGCTGCCGGTCGATGCCCATGCAGTCTATGTGCTGCCACACACTGGTGAGGCAAAGGGAGCATCAGGAGACAGAGTGCGAGTGTAAGAGTGTGTGTGTTGGGGCATGTCACCATGGGAGGGACACCAGGTGGATGGCGACCAGGGGACCTTGTGCAACAGCTGATGGGGGGGAAATGGGAGCTGCCAGGCAAACGGCAGGGGGACGAAGGTTCAGGGGGGGGGGGGGGGGCCTCCTCACCTGCACTTGTCGCAGCAGATCATGTAGCCGTCGTCGTGGGTGAAGCCACAGATGCAGCGAGTGACATCGGCCCCATAGCTGCTGTCCTCTGAGGTGCTGAGCGTGGTGCCGCGCGACGCCTCGTCCTGGGGGCCAGGCACAAACAGGCTCTCGCTGGCACGGATCAGGACGGCCGGGGGCGAGGCTGGCGGTGTGGGTGGGGGCCGCGCGCCGTAGTTGTGGTCCTGAAGGGAAGGCGGGGAGAGCCATTGAGCGCCGCCAGGCGATGGTGATGTTTAACGAAAGGAGCTTACATATGTGGGTCAGCCAGGGGGCGCTCTACTCACAGCATAGGGCAGGCCGACGTAGCTGTGCGTGGGCTGAGAGCTGCTGCTGTAGCCCTGGTGCGGGTAGCTGTACTTTACCAGCACAGAGCTGGCCTCCACTGATTCAGGCCTGCTGGACAGAGAGGCCGGGGTTAGGGGGGGATATGGGACGAAAGCAAGCGCCCAATCACAGGAGCCGTGACACCAGTGCGCAGGGCGCTGCTTTCAAACAGGTCCAGTCTACAAGCACTACAACCTGGGAATTTTAGGGAGAGGCTGGTTAATCTCCAAAATCAAATGATACATTATCAAGCCAAGCCCCAACGTTCATGAATTCTGATCCCATATGAAAGAAATGGAAACTGTCCCGCCAATCAATCCACACCCCCCCTCCCCCAAAGTACATCAGTCTGGGATCATTAAAAGGATGGGAACCCCTGCCGAGAAACGTTTTCAGACTCACGGTAGGATAAGCTAACCACACCAACATGAAGCTCAGCTGGGGGGGGGCGGGGGGCCAAACAGAGAACATGGCCGATGTGCGTGACCAGCCCCGTCCTCCGCTGACTGCAGGGTGTCGACACAGACTCTAATCTGCTTTTTATCTGGGCAGTTTGAATAGGGGCCTCTATTTGTTGGTGCCGCATGGCCTCCCAGCGGACATGGTCACACACCCGCACGGCCGAGTGAAGCTGGAGAAATTCACCTGCGTGGTTAATGGATTCATGCCACCTCTACCAAGAAATGTGCGTTCACACTAAACACACAAAGCCTCGGGCTGCTGAAACAGCAAAGCTAAAGAATAAGTACTCAGACCGTGATACGGAGACTAGCCTGTCCATCAGATGGTTTTCTGAGCAGCTGCTACTTACGGAAAACTGCCAGAATATTCCAGCCTGCAGTTTTAATAAACACACAACCAGACCGGCAAAACAGCAAATGTGTCAAAGGAGAGGGTAGTGAGGAAGCAGACACACACACAGTTACCCAGAGCAGAGCAAACCTAATGAGCACAGCTCTTAGCCTGGCCTTCCTTGTGTCCCCATTAGCACAGCGAGTGGGACTCATATACTGAAACAAGCAGCTGACAGGCAGCCCTGACGGGGTCACTATGGCGATCGCTTGACGGTGCGATGTCAAGATCTCACCGGTGGCGTGACATAGCGCCCCCCCCCCCCCCCCGCGCACCTACTGCTTCCCGTCTCGGTCTTTGGGACCCGAACCTCAGCCCCGGACCCGCGCTGCTCCTCTCCTCGTGCTGCTGCCACTTCCTGTAGCACGAATCGCAGCCGTGGTGAAAGCGAAAGTGTGCGAGTAGTGCAACGCCCCAGGGGCAGCGTCGGGGGCACGTCACGGCACGCAGGCACGTCACGGCATGCGGGCACGCTGCTGACGCAACCTCCTCCCACTCAGTGACTGTGCTTCACGAGAGCCTCCTGCTACAAATAGCCTCACAGTGCACGCTTGATGCAGGATGCTCGTGGCGGCCCTCCCAGGACACCTCAAGATAACGACAATGTTCTCCAAGGGGCCATAATGGATGGGGGCAGGTCTGTACAACAGAACTAAAAAGACCAATACGATAAAATAACCACAGCTAGAGTAAAATCGAAATGGTGACTGTTAAGAGGGAATAAAGATTCGCAAGAGAAAGACGACAAGAGGAATAAGAGCAGCGGTGGAGGTGGCGGCTCACGGACCGGCGGCCCGGTCCCCGTCACTCAAATCGAGAATAGCAGGCGAGGGCTGGGCGCGATAAAAATAGCACAGGGACTCATTTCCAGAAAAAGCGTACTACTCGGAGCATGCCACGACGAGCGAGAAGGGCCACCGCCTAAACACCCAGCCCCCTCTTACAGGCAGAACCAGAAGACACCTCTATCTGTCCCCAGCCATGTCGCAGGCCGGCTAACGGCACAAGATGTGTCACATTCAGACACCTTTGGGCCATAGGCTGCCCTCTGCTTAAACAGATTTCGACCTGCACCGCTTGAAAATTTCCTGGGGGGCTGCGGGAAAGCAGTCCAGGAGACAAGCCCGACATCTTGCAAACTCTCACTTAGTGGGCAGGGAAAATTACATCCAGGGAGGCACGATGGCTCAGAAAGAAGCTCTGTTGCCTCACAACTCCAACATCCAGGGGTTTGAATCTCACCTCCTCAGTGTGTAGGGTTCGCCCTCCCCCATCACACGCATCTCGAACGGGTACTCCAGATTCAGACATGCAGTCCAACAACATCTGAAAATTGCCCATAGTGTATGAGTGTGAGTATGCACACCTATGTGCCCTGTGGTGGACTGGCATCACCCAGACGTGCCCCTGCCGGATGACACAATCGTTTCTCTTCACCTTTTGATAAAAGCCTTAATTTTTATATGAATTTAACAACAGCTTTTACAACTAAATTTCTGATTTCTGTTACACAAAGATAAAGAATGCATGTTTATGTCACTCCAGCCAAAATTACGTATGAAACACCCCCCACACCAGATCTCGGCATGGTCCATAAACAGGTGTGGTCGATTCTCTGGCATAAAGACCAGCTTTTCAGAGCTGACAAGAAGAGCACAGCACGTCAGCGCAGATTGGCCCACAGGGTTAGGGAGAAGGTGGAGGTGGTGGGGGGGGGTGCGGAGGTTCGCTCACTCTGAGCCGGCAGCCATGTTCAGATACGAGGAGTCGCTCACGTCCTGCCCTACTGGGACCCCTATGCTCATGACGTTCTCTTCTGAGAAATCCTTGTCCTACTGAGTCCAGAGCGTGGGGATCCAAAAGATGGAGGCATTCCAGCCGCAGCGCTCATTGCAGACATCTAAGTGCATCCACCAAGCCTGCAAAAAGAACAGAAACACAGAGGGTTACTACTCACGTCCAGCATGACACACACGTACTGCGATTTACCTGTGTGAAGCTTCCAGTGCAGCTCAAACTCATTCAAGAAAAAATGAAGAGAGCTCAGGCTCTTAGCTCCAAACAAACACAATCATTACTCAGAAAGGCCATCGTTATCAATTCCAGACTTTAGTGACACAACAGCAGTTACCTTTTTTGTCCACTAGAGGGAACCAAACTTACAAAAATCAATTTAAACAAGCCAAACAATATAGTTGCCAGTTTTCCTAGCAGACTCATGCATTCTTTCACCCTCTCGCTCACACACACACACACACACTCCTACAAAAGTTCAATCATAGCCAAATGCCACCTTGTGGCTGTCAATCTTTTTTGCCCATATGAAATATATCCTTAAACACTCAAAGAAGTCTGCCGTCAGAAGAGATGTGAAGGCAGGGGGAATATTGGTCAATAAAAAGCTAAGAAAGGTTGACACACTGTACAAGTGTACACACACATCCAAACCATCTCTGGCAATGGTCCCAATAGTAGGGATTGCCAGGGACAGACTGCGGGTCTGCAAACTCTCACTCCGAAATGAGTGACACGCTTACACGACGGTATCAATGCCATGTTTCTACGAGCCTGCCTAGAGTAGGGCGGACCGGCCCCCACACATCCTGCCAATGCTATAAATCAATACGATTCGGGATGCTGACAGATGTACACACCAAGCAGCGGGAACACCAGCCTTCATTCGCCCATGGAGGCAGACAAGCCGCTGTCTATGCGGCGGCCAGCAGGGCTCATTGCCACCACAATGGAATCTTTCAATCCAGGTCGTTCTACTCGGTGAAATGACTTGAGTCGCAAATAATCACGTCTCCCATTGGCAGGAGGACGCAGGTGAGTCTGTCTGAATGCTTCTGCGTGAATGACATTCCAAGTTACACACACAGGCACAAAACTTCGAATGGTGTATCAAACTCAAACATACAGTTACTTCCTCTATAATGATGCAAGGATGATTAACTGCAGCCCCTGCCCAGTTTCATCTGATTCACATCCTATATTTAAGACCATATTGGCTGCATTGCTAAAAATGCTTCGGTTTAGCCATAGAGGTATATTGCGTTGCTCTGTTAAAGACATCAGCCAGCTGGTTCAGGAACTTCTCACCAACCAACAAAACAGCAGCCAGACTCCAGACTGGAGGCGGGACCAAAGTAAAACTGTCCCATGGCCTTTCAAAGCCTCCACAGGTTTCCGCGCAATAAAATCGCTTCCCTCTGAAACCACCAGTCCGTACTTCAAACAAGGGAAGCCTGCTGTCACTGGTTAAGAATGTGAACACACATGCTATCAAATTAATGGTTCACTGTATATATGTGTGTGTGCGCGTGTGTGTGCATGTAAGAGAGTAAGAGGGAGAGAGAGAAGGTGGTGGTGGTGGTGGTGGTGGGGGGGGGCGTAGTGTAATTGGGACTATTAAAGAGACATTCCGAAAGGCCCGCCAACCCACCCACCCTATAAGACAGCATTCTTTTACTCGGAGCCACACAAGGATTGTGCCCCCAAAACAGGGTGGGAAGTGGGGAGAAAGCGGGTGGGATTTCGGCAAATACATGAAATACATGAGATGACCAGCAAAGCAGGATCTATGCTTCACTGCCCCCCCACAACGCTGTCAGTCACATGTGAGAAACAGCAGCGCCAGACGTGTAAGCACACAAGTACACACACTCCTGCAGCACTCGACCCCCCCCCAGTCTGGCCCAGTTACGCGCTCACACTACACACTAACTCTCGCTCTCCCTCTCCCTCTCGCTCTCTCTATACTCCACTTCCAAGGTCTAGGATGGAAAAGCAACATTACTCATAATTAAAAGGGAGCTAAACGTCAGCATGTGGAATTATCTTAAATCAAGATGTCTGCCGATTCACATGGGGGGGGGGGAATGGACATAAAGTCACCTGGATAATCATAAGATGGGAGCTTGCAGACTCACTCTCACTGCCCCCCGCCCCCCATCTATTATTATTTCACAGGAGTACAGTACCTCCAAATGGGGGGGGCTGCCCAACCATCTGCATGAGGGATCAGAAGTTAGACTGCAGGGGCAGGAACAAACAATCTCCTAAATGGATACCAGAGACAGGAATTCCTTTTGTAGAGCTTGGGTGGCAGAGAAGTGTGATTGGAGGTTAGAGCTGAGCATTTGCAAACAATCCTATACTCCTTATACAACTACCCCCCCCCCCCCCAAAAAAAAAAAAAAAAAAAACCTCTACTATAGCACAAGTCATTTAGAATTACAGAGGTAGTTCACCACACAGAGACACACACACACACACACACACACAAAAACAAACAGACACACACACACTGCAGCGCAACAGGCCAGGCTGAGCTAAACTGCTCAAGCAACTGAATAATCGTCTCCTCCCCACACGGCCAGATGGGTAATCCCACAATCCTCTACTCCGGGAGGAGATCAGGCAGCATGATCTCTGTGGAATCCCAGCAGAACAAGGTCCTGTCCTGGCTGCCACCTTTTACTGGAGTTAAGCAAAGACAAGTTCAAGGCCTTGTTTTAGGGACTGCCTGTGGACTACCAAGATTCTGGCCAAAAAACTTAATCCAATAGTACTTAAATAAAAATAAACATAGGTGAGACAGATACAAGGTACGAGTATCCAATAATGCTGCCACATTCAAATGCATGCTCTACAGAGCACACTAACCCAACCCAGCAGACAATAATGGCCCATGGCCAGCTCTACCAGTCGGGCACCGAAAGCACACAAATGGAGCAGCAGGGTTTGACTACATATCCCATGATGACCCTGGCTACTGACAACTGCATGTCTCCCTCTCCCTCTCACTCACAAGCGCGTTTGTATTCACATCTTTGTGAGAACTCTCCATTCGTTTCTATGGGAAAAACCTAATCCAAACAATGAGAGCCCTAAGCTTAACCATAAGTAACCAAACAAAATTCAAGACTTTTGGCATTTTTGGTATTTTGACTGCAATCACAGATTATCATAAAATTCAGTTTCCACTTGTGAGGATTGAAAAGGTGGTCATAACAGGTTTTTAACACATTGTGGACAAATGTCCCCACAGTGTTATATAAACATAAACCACACACTTCTGCACTTTGCAGTCTTCATGACTAAACATTCAGTATTTAATCCTTTAAAAACAAGAAACAACACATCGCCTTTATTTCCAGGAGGCACCTGGGCAGAACACCATGCCATAGTTTGTCCTTCTGAGCCTTCCAGACAAAAACCTCCACAGTGAAGACCTAAGAGAGCCCCGCAAGCCCTGACATCCGATGTGCATGTCACGGCATAACGGAGAAGACGACACACCTTCACTCAGCTGCGCGACACTGCGACTGCGCTCTTGAATTGGACCTTGGATACGTCACCAGGCTGTAGCGTTCTTATAGAGCATACAACACCCAAATACCACATTCTAGTTAACTTGTGCTATTTCACCTTACAGTTCTAAACAAACCACACTTATTTAACAAAAAAAAGATCCAACAGAAGTCGGTAATAAGCTGCTACAGAGGGCCCAATAAGAGCCGGCTACCTGAGCCACATTTCCCCCAGTGCACTGCCCGTACGAAGGGGTGGGTTTTGTCAGCCCCGGCCTCTCACTGCGTTTTGTCAGCCCCGGCCTCTCACTGCGTTTTGTCAGCCCCGGCCTCTCACTGCGTTTTGTCAGCCCCGGCCTCTCACTGCGTTTTGTCAGCCCCGGCCTCTCACTGAGAAAAATAAACCAGTGAGCATGACTGATGCAAAGTAGGCAGCATGCCGGCCTCAGCCCGGGATCCTGGGAAGGTTAGGGGGACGCCAACAAGTTTCAGTTTCTCCCCCATGAGGTCCATGTCAGAAACCATCAAATGCCTCCCATGACATAATGCTTCATCAAGAGAAAACGCACTGAGTTGTGTAATGCACATAATATATTCACGGGGGCGGGGGGGCTCTAGACTTTGTTTCTGCATATGTGTATAAGAAATTTAAAGGATTTGGGAAAATGAGAGGAAGGAGCCCAACCTCCAGCTCTCAGGAAAAATGTGAAGACACAGCTCCCACTTATGAGCGGCAGGCTGCTACTGACAGACAGGGCACGCTCAAAACTGACGCAGTAAATCTGCTCCGACCTTCACCCGCCTGTCCCGTATCCCGAAAACACGGCAAAACACCAGAGGAAACCGAAAGCCAGTGAGAACTCCACACTGTGCACCATGGGCCGAGCCGCGGATCGCACGCCGGACGTGAATGACCTTCAGCCAAAAGAGCTAAGGCATTTTAACTGACTGGCCGAGCTAGCATGCCTGTGTCACCGATGAGGACGGGGGTGAGGGGAGAGGGAACCTCGCAGCAATCGACATCACCAGCCCAACACAAAACAATAGGAGCTCCCAAACTGTGCACAAAACAAGCCTGAAGTAGAATTAGGGGAGAATTGTGAGCATCCACCAGAAGTTGGGCTGGAGCTGGACGCCGAAATGCTGGCAAACCACACATCCAAATTAACCAAACCTGCAGCCTTTTCTTTTCCTGTTCGTTTCAAGTGAGAGTGGCCCCACACTGCGATACAGGGGAAAGGGGGGAAAAACTAGTCTGGCAACAACATAAAACCAGCATTCTTATGGAAGCTGCCAACGTTTGTGCCACAGAACTGTATCCAACTTGCCTCACAAGCCAGCTAAAGACAAACAGAGCCAACAGAGTCCTTACAGGGGAGTTGGGAGCTGGAGTAGGAGGCGGTGGGGGACGAGGTGCGCATTGTTTAAGGCCTGTGCAGTTATGACCATCAGCAAACCGCAGTTACAGGATTAAAAACCCAGAACACATTCCTTGCATACTGCAGAAAGTTCTGGGGTGATGCAAGCAGGATGCTGCTCTTCGAAATAATAATCAGAAATGCTACCAGTTTACTAAAAAACTGCTCCTTTTGTGTGATGCCTAGGTCTGTGGAATGGGCGCAGTTTCTTCTCACGTATCTGGGGATCTGCAGCACTACTCCTGCTGCTTCACAACCCCTCCAGACCCACCTGTGAGGCAGACAGTGATGCTAACAGATGCTAATAACTCAAGCCGCCCCAGTGACAAAATTCTTTTCTTGTTGAAATAAAACCATGACTGACAATTGAAATTGATAGCTTGGTCAGTAAATACAAAGGATGTACCACCAAGGTGCTGTTTATTCAAACAACCAGGATTCCAGGTCCCCCCACAGCGTAGTATCTCAAAAGGCTAATATAGAAAACACAAATAAATGTGTCACATTTGAGTCTCTCACAACATGAGGAAGACTCACGTGCTCAAACAGCGGCCCAAGTATAAATTACAAAGAGAAATGTATTGAGAAACTCTAAAAATTCATTGCTGCACATAATCATCGCTGAAACTAATGTATGATCCCTGGTTTGAGCCAATTGGACCATTTGGGTACAACAATTACATCATTTTCATCTCTTCCATTTTAATCCCGCACTTCCATATGTGCAGCCTGAATGTCATTAAGCACTGTATCCTTGGCCTCTGGCTTTCACCTTCCTGGAGAGAGTGACACAGACTGCAAACCACAACTGTAGCTTGTTCCAGCATTAGGTCAATCCTGGGTAGGGGGTGATGTCTGAAGGACAGACCAGGCTACAGTCTAGCGAGGCAACCCGACTTTATGCTTATGTGCATAAACGAAACTCGGAATGACAATCATCGTAGTGTACGCAAGAAAGAAAACAGCCATTTTAAATTGGGTTTATTAAAGACAATAAAAACACGAAATATCACAGATTCACCGACAACAATGTGAAGGTCCCAGCAGACCGTTTTCGAACAAACACCATGTATGCAATAGCCTTGATAAAAATCACAGAATCATCTCTTTACGTATTATCACAAAAATGCCTTTACGGTGCACGAATCGTTAAAATGTGGTACATTTCGGGGGGGCGTGACCCAACAGCCACATTACGTTATGTTTCCATTTCGTGCGAAATAAACCGTTTAAATACGCATGCAGCATGCCGACCAATGTCCTCAGACACATCCCATGTTAAGAAACTGGTCTCTTTCTTCCCTTAAACGCGACAGATCCCGAAACAGCCCCTCAAACGGCCTTTTGCGGGATTCTCAAAAGATGTAGTAACGTCTTCATGTGCGTGTCGGCGCTGCGGAGAGCCCGACCAGCAGCAGGGGTGTGGAAGGATGAACGGATTAAATTACCATATCATCGACCCCGGCCGCCATCTTTACAGCCTTTTCCTGGAGACAGACAGCAGGGGAATCGTGCGGAAGGCAGCGAAAGCAGCCGCCGGCCATTGAAAATGTACCACTTTAGGCGGCATTTTCGCGTCGTCCGGAATATACAAACATGGAACTCGGCCCAGTCCGACCGACTCCGGGATCAGAAACGTAATCTGCGTTAATGCTTCGCGTAGCCGTCCCCCACCGCGCTTTAGGTCTTTAAAACCGTACGACGCAGGTATGTACATCCAGTCGTCGTCGAAATGCAGACCAGCGCGTCCACATAAGGACCATGGGCGGAGGAGAGCCCAGACCCAGGCCACCGGCAGCTGTTTCCACGAATCACGCGTCGCCTCCCGTCCTCCGAAGGTGTGCATGCACTAAGAGAAAGGCGCCCAGCGGCCGCCACTCCACTGTCTTCTTCCCCCGTACAGCCTCCGAGGCTCCCCTCCCCCACGGACGCCATCCCGGACGATCGGCTCGGCCGAGTCCGGATTAAGGGTCGAAATGTCACGGGTGTGAAAAGCAGCGGGGACCCCGGCGGTCTCCAGCGACACCCTGCCAAAGTCCGCCGCCCAGCGACTGACAGCACAGATTCGAATCCGACTCCATATTAACAGACACGTCCGACCCTCCCTTTCTGTTATATTATTGTTTTCGTGGCACCATGGCGGGCTTTAAGTGGCGTTCGGCTCCGTAACCGACCACCGCACCGCAGACGTAGCTCTCAGTTCTGGATACAGTAACTATGTAAACAAGGGCGCCCTCGCCGAGCGCTGCGCACCTCCCCTGCGCCTCAAAGACGGACATCACGGAGCCCAGGGCCCCCTGCTAGTGTTCGGCTTACCGACCCGAGTTCACACTCGCCCGGAGTCCCATATCGAACAGCCAGCGACGCTCCTGCATGCCGCGTCCTCCATGCCCTGGTCCTCCGCTATGGCTGCGTGAGACGCCAGCAGGCCGGCCGAAACGAAGCTTTGCACTGCTTGTCGCTCGCAGGAAGCGAGTCGCACTCCGAGCTCCGCGCGTCGCAGACGCACCTCCGCAGCACTTTAAAAATATATACATATTTTAACGGTGTCCGAGCGTGTCAGTGCCGTTACGGAGCTGGCTGGCAGGCAGAGTCCGGGCGCGCTGCCCTTCCCGCGGACCGTACGGCACAATCCCCTGGGTCAGCTGGACCCAAATTCGCGCTGTTATTATCCACAAAGGCCGTGTTCGGAGCTGCTGCGGTAAACGGAGAAGCCCTAGCGGGGTGTTGGGGGCCGTCACGGCGGTAACGGCTACGGCTGGCTAGCGCAGCTAGCAGGCTAACTCGGGCTGTAATTTGATGAGATCCCCTGGTGAAAACTACGTGGCGCGGCAACGAAAAAGGGGCTTCGGCTCCCTCCTGCAACCGTAAGCGTTCTGACTCACCGTTAATGTCCACTGTAGATGAAAGGAAGAAAGGAACCGGGGACCCGGTGAGACCCCGCCGCCCTCGCCTCCACACAACCAAAACAATACTACCGTCTCCACTGCGGATCTTCAAAGGGGGAAATGTTAATGCAACTCAACCCCTCACCTTAAAAAAATAAAAAATAAATAAAAGGAAAAAAGCTCAACAACTCCTTCTAATTCTTTTCAACGTCACTCCCAAGCTAGTATTTTGGGTTTTCACACGTCCCGAACCGTTTAATTCCCTGTCCTACCTTTAATGACTGATAGAAACTGTATCCACTCTCCTGTCTCTTTTCCCTTTGCAAAAATGGCGGCTCAGGCAGGACCGCTGTGGCTCCGCCCCCTCCCCCGTGAGCCCCCCTTCACTTGTTGGGCCCCGCCCCTACGCCCTGCGGGGTTCACCCAGTCTCAACCGCAGGGGCGCCCTCAAAGCAGAGTTCGTCGTCAAAAGCGCGTTCACGAGCGACGAAGGACAGATGCCCGGTTAGAGAGAGAGATGGGTGAAGCGAAGCAGGAGGTTGAATGATCCCATTTGCCGTAAATGAGCACCTATTCGAATGCTTGCATCTTTTGTGCTTGAGGTACTTACATGTACAAAATTGAGACAAGAGATATCTGCTCTAGTAATGCATTCTTGTTACGCAGAATGTTTAAACGAGTGTGCCTTTTATTCTTTTGTATAAAATATCATTACTTTACTTAGCATATTACACTTAAAGCAACTAAATATTCAACGTTTTCCCGTTGCCCTTTGCCAATTTAAAGATTACATTTGTTCAAATACAAACGGGAAAGTAGGCTGTGGGAGAGGGATTCATTTTGAATATTCATTAATCATTTTGCTGTTTTGACAGAGCTCAGAATACCGGTACACAGATCAGTAACATCATGTTGCTTTATATGACACTGTAGCATTAGAGAAATCGAGTTCATGTTACACAATGTAGCTAAACCAAGAGAAATAATACTTCTCTCAACTATCAGAGATTCCTGCTTCGGTTACCACTCACTGGAGTAGTCAGGATCAATGCAACCGGTTAGAATGAGGTCAATATTCAAATATAGCCACATGTTAAGTAATGTGTGAAACATATGAAGCAATAAAGCATTAAAAATTTCAGTAAGGCATTGCTTGAGAAAAGACTATGCAATGCCATTTTTTTAAAGAATCACGAATAATTTGGACGTGTGGTGTTGCCATGGTAGAAAAATTGTGTCAAACAGAGAAAAACACATGAAAGAATGTCACCAGTGTGAAGAGAAGTGACTAGTCATATCCTAACAACTTTCGTTTGCTGTGAGTTGAAGCCTATCACAAACATAGCAAGCCAAGTGACTCAGTATAGGAGTTTTCTTCATAGACATAAGCTACTACCAAATGTTGTGGTAAATGTTTATATTTCTGTTTACAAATGTTGTATTAAAGGCTGGCTTTGGAAATCCAACGAGCTACTTTTCTAATAATTCAGGCCAGTAGAAATTCCCATCGGAGTCTCTTGTCATACCTCCCAGTAAGGACTTTGAATACTATTGTGTTAGCTGAGTCTCTTGACATTGCTAGAACTGTCTCCCTGCCTTCTGCATTTACAGCTCCCTGCAGAGGAAGTTTAATTGTGGGTCCTCTTCTCTCACTCCTGTCCCCCCCCCCCCCCACCGGGAAAGTCATCCATTTATTTTTTTTTGCTTTACAACGTTTTAACGATTTTTAGTATAAAATCTGATTTTTACAATCAAGGTATCAAGTTGAGTTTAGTTTAATTCAACCCCAGCATCTACAGAGAAATTAACAAAACTGACCTACACCTCATTATAAAAATGACATGTTATGCATGTTTAAAATGTAAGCTTTAAAGTTGTATTTGTCTGATGCAATAACTGTCAGTCATAAGTTATGTCTTAGAATATTTGTCCATTACAATAGAGAACACTTCTGTAACTTTTTTTGAGTTCGTTGATGTGATTTGTCAAAAGGAAATATTTCAGTTGGCTGTGTCTGACCAGCCCTGTCTCCTGTCTAGCACAGCAAAGCTTAATTACGTAACTCCCTTACACAAGAAAATAACTCTTTTTTTAAGCCGTGATGGAGGTGGGTGGGCAGTGCTCCCTGACAGAATTGTATAAATACAAACATCTGGATGCTCGTCATCTGGAACCTTCACCGAGTACAAGTCCAGATACATGTAAACATCCTGTAGCAGTGCAGACTAGGTGTAGTCTGCTAATTTCAGACGTCACAACGAAAAAAAAACACACCGTTACAACTTTACTGTGCACGAAATGTATTAGGGGAAGCGGAAAACAGGCGGGTTGCTATGGAGAATGAAAAATAAAAACATTTTAAACACTGAGTCGATGTCTTGCATGATTTTCACTGTGTCATTTGACCGCTGCTCCACATCTAGTCCGTTTACCATTGCACACCCACAGCAGGAATAACCCAGAGTGAAAGCTCGTCTGCTCTAATATCCCCTCCCCCTCTCGTTAGATGTGCCAGCACGGCGATCATTTGCGCATGCGCCCAACACAATAGCGACACTTTGGACTGTATTTAACAACGACGATGGAGAAGCAAGTCGCCGCGGAAAAAAACGGGAGTCTTGGTGTAATTTTAAGCGTTGATCTCTAGGCTTTTGAGATGGCGGTTCAAGAGATAATTAAGTAAATTGAAATCTGAATATGTTTTATGAAATCTTTATTTATGGGCGAAAAATATTACTTTTTACCGTGCAAGTCTGTGCTGATATTTTTGCGGGATTTCCTTTACCCTCAAGACATGGACTAGGTTACAGTGTTGTTTGTATATTGTGTTGTATGTATTCGATCATTGGCTGATCAGTCTAGAAAATTAATGTGAGGCTCTTGTGTAGGAGTAAAATGGCGTTCTTATCCGTATTACCCATCCCCATCGTCTAAGTGAATAGAAAGACTGACGGCTTTTTTGACCAATAAGACAGACACACTGCGGCTTCTTTAAGAATTGATTGGCTGTCGATGACATCACTCTTGTTGGGGCGGATTCTGAGCTCCGAGGAGAGAGCGGTGCGAGCGGAGAAGCAAGGAAGGCGGACGCCATTAAGCAAGTGTGCGCGGTAGCTGAACGTTGTCACGTCATGTATGCAACATTTAGGAGAATTTGGGCATTTTTAACGACACTAGAGTTGTATGTTAATTTTAAGTGACTTTGTATGGAAAAGGTGAAGTGATACTTGATTTAGTCGCAGTGAGTATGAGGTTAAGATGGCGCCGAAGAAAGGTCCCGAGGCTGGAGTGCGCGCGCTGGGGTGGGACTGCGCGCTCCCGTGAGGGATAGAGAGGAAAGGATACTTCCTGTTTTGGTGTTTCGGCGAAGACAAAAGTCCCTTTAAGTTCTGCGAGCAATTGTTTCCACCCCCTGTTTTTTTCCCCCCTCATATTTTCGAGGGCGGAGTCCGTACGAATTTCGTATAAAAGAGTCTATATTTCTAGTTTTCGGTTATTTTACAGTTCGGAATATTACGCTGGCTAGGTGGATATGAGCAAAATGCCAACAGAGCGAAAGTTTAATGATGTGGGATTTCATTTCGACGTTAAGGAAATGATAACCGTTGTGTGACTCATCGATGTCTGGGTATAAGTAAGCATGTTAAATGTCACGGGCTTGAATGCTGTCAGTGTCCGCCATGTTGTCGTCCAGCGCCTGGGCTTCCACGGCTCGACGAGTAAATGGCGAGTCGGTGCCTTTGCGCCGCTGACGCAGACGTGCCCGGTTTCTTTTGCGGGGAAGCTTCCCAAGACCCCGCTGCTTTTTTCCCACATGCTCGGGTCTTTTGCAGTTACGTATCACAGGCTTATTTTTGAAACTTAATTTTCTCTCACATCGGAGTGGAATGATCGCTGACCAATCTAGAAAATGATGCCGCAATAGTGGTAATTTTTGGGGGAAAAAATCTCCGGTTAATCCCTTACAGACCGTACATTAACATTGTAACTAATAACTGCTTAATTATCTCGATTTTAAGTGCAACACTTACATGAAATGCTCTGGATTGCCAACTGTTACGTTAAACAGTTAACAGTAAGTCGTCGTTGCTTTGTGCCGTTTTCTTCCACGCACCAAATTTAGACCTAAATGCTGCGCGCCGTTGAAAGGTTTAATTTAGCTGGGAGCTGCACTTGCCTGTGGTGAAGCCAGGAGATGTAGTGTAGCTGTAACGGCTTGCCCCGTCCAGAAACTGTAGATATTTTTTTTTTGTCCAGTGTGTTTGGAATTTCCCATGCTTTAGACAGTCTAGTACATATGTCACACTTTCATTGGATTTGAATATGTGAGTGTTAGGCTTACCTGGTCTTTTTGTCCCGATAAACAGCAAGACTAATCAGATACACCCTGCATTTTCCCCTTTTGCTGTTATTCACCAGTCTGGTCCAATACTCTGCTTGTGGGAATAACCTCTGTGGCAGATCTGTTATTCTCTCTGAGATCAACTTTTTCCCTGGGTCCCTATGGTACCACTGCTGTAATGAGAACAGAAACAAAATTGTGTGAAATGTGGTAATCGTTCATTGGCAATTGAGCACCAGGTTGGCGATGTCAGGTCTGTGTCGTATGCTGATGTGCGTTGACATATCTGCTCACTACCACCAATAATTCAGTCTAACCGCTTCTTAAAGTACCGAATTGTTCTGGCTATTTTATGCTCTGTTCTCCGAGTCTTAATGTTCTCGGATTTAGGAAAATTCTCGTTTGCTTCTTTCCCTTCGTTGTGGGTACTTTTTGCAGAAAGGGTTTCTGGGGTATCGGTGAAGGAGGCTGTACAACCCCCCCACCCCACCCCTCCATGTACCTTACTGTATGTCCAGTTAAGCCAGTACTCTTGTTGCAGTTGCTACCATTTCCGGTATAGCCAGGAGATGTGAAGAGTTCCACAGACAAACTCCCTGTTTGAGCAGCTGCAAACCCATATTTTTCCTGTCCTTAATAAATTGTTACTGCAAAGTAGTTTGATTACAAAGCAGAATGATCATTAAAATAATGTAATTACAACATTACAGTTGCTCTCATCTTCAAAATCTCTATGAGAAGGAATGATGCAATGTCATGTATGAATACAGTAATCCTATGTTGGGATTTTACAAGCCACTCATTAAAAATGAAATGGTGTGTGACTGCTACAGTTTATGTACAACCCAAACAGCCTCTGCAAATAATATAGCCTGACTAGGTCCTTTGTATGGCCAGGGATACAGACTTCTTAAGTCTCGATCATTTTATTGTGGAAACATTTTAAGTTTACAATAGTCACAGAAAGAGTTTTATTGCCTACCTGATGTGAGTGACACCGTTCTGCAAAATAATTACCCCTCCCCCAGTATTATGTGTTTTTCGGTTTTAAATGTACAGCTGTTAATTCTTCAGTGTTTAACATCTGTGGTTTTACACGCTTGCATTGACATTTCACCTGTAATTTGCATACATTTCTTTTGTAAATGTACAGGCGGAAATATTTACACCAAGTATTTTTGAACGCTGGTTTTAATAACCATCCTATGTACATTTTCAGTCGCACATGCTTAATGCAGCCGTTACTTATGCAGGATAATACATTTCCCTCCAGATAGAGTCAATATCACACATGATGATTTCACCATTTCTTTGTGGGGAGTGGGGGGGGTTATGCTGAAGATTAGCAACATTATCAGTATAACTGCTTGTCAGATTAACACCTCCAGCTAACTTAGACATGGTGGGGGTACATTTTAGTTTTGTAACCTCATTGGAAACAGCATTGATAATTGTCTCGTCCACGTGTTCCGTTTTTATTTTGCGGTCACATAATTTGCACTGAAATCAGTTCATGCTTTTATGTTTGTAACACTAATAAAGTGATAGTTGCATTATATTACTGAACATGACTCTATGTGTGATTTTTTTTTTTGCATAATGAAATTGCTTCTGGACTGTCAAAATTATAAGCTCGAAGGATAGGTGTCTGTCCCTCGTATATTTACATCGCTGCAGCAGAATAACAAGTCTCATTTTGGAAGCTAGCTATCAAAGAAGACATTACCATTTTCAACAAGAAACACAACTGTATAAACCTACTACAGAAATAAACACTATCTTCTGCTTTGGCATGTTCCTGGTCTGTTTTCCACGTATTTACTCTTCAGTGGGACTTTGAATTCAACAAAGATCATTGTCTCCCTCCAGTGGACAGACAAACACAACCTGCATCTGACGGATATACTCACCTAATACGTATTATATAGGGGAAATACTTTTCTCTCAATCAATAAAAATAATTTAAGACGAATAGTTTTTATGATTGAAGGAGGAAAATACAACTTGTGGAAAACTGCCAAAATACTTAAATACGAAGAAGTTATTTCATCACAAGTATATTTTTTCGTGGTTCGTAAAACGCCATCCATCCATCCATCCATCTTACAAGCACTTGTCAGCTAGTGAAATTCGTTATATGGTTTTGAACCAGGGTTCAAATCGGTTACATTTTAGTTACGTAAGTCCTCCTTTAAAAACGGAGTCACCCTTGGTTCCCGGGATCCAACTGAAAGCTCACGCATCTTACGTCATGTATAAATTATTTACGATGATATAAACATTTATGCGCCTATCTTCCAACGGCTTACACAGAACGGGGTGCTCGGAGTGGGGCTACTGGAACATATTCCATGCAGTATAATGCAGAAAACGAGGGAAAACCCTGGATGGGGTGCCAGTCCCACGGAGGGAGCAGTAATACACTCTTTTTATTAGCATTAGGAGCGAAATGGTGCTTTACATTCCCACCCAGTAGATGGCGGCATGCCATATTACCCTACATACTAAACCTTATGGACGGGTAAATAACATGAAGAAGAAGCTGGGCCAATCACAGAGCCTGTTGTTGACATGTGCACACACAGTCGGAAGAAGAAGGTGACATTTTGAATAAAATAGATGTTTTCAAGGTTGTGAAAAAAGGAAAGGACAGGGACGGACGAAGAAAATAGTATAAGATGTCTTCTCTTGGAAGAGTTTTATCTGTCTTCAGAGAAGGGACACGACTTGTTAATCGTGGACCTCAGAGAATTGTCGTGCGAAGGTAGGTAAGCACGTTTGTGTTGTAGGGGGTAGCTAGTTTGAATAGCCACATCGACAGAATGTTTTTTTAATAGGCACTGTTTTTTTCTGGTTTGTTGTGTTTATTATTTTGCTGTCTCGTATAGTTCTGTGGGTTTTATAATTTATATGATTTTAATCCTGGAGAATTTTGCTACGTAGCTTGTTTGCAGACCACCGTTGCTCTCAGTTTAACAGTGTTACTGTGTGACATTGAGGTGATCTGTGTCAGTGAAAGAAAGGCATTATTCTTATAGAAAAATGTTCCGTCTCGATTTGTTTCTGGATCTGGATTTTTAGTGAGGGCAGTAGGGAGTGTGATGGACAGGATCAGGCGCTCGTAACCCCATTGCTACTAATTGTCGAACAATAATAGTAATACCGAGTTAAATGAATTGGGATAAACCGTAATTTGTAACCAAGCAATTGCAAAATTTCAATTTCTTGTCAGTGGTTCCTAGTCTTCTCCTTTCGCTCCCAGCCGATCTTGATGTTTCGTCTCTTCCCTAGTTAGACAATGTAACCTTCAACTAATACTATATCCCATAATTAGTCTAGTTGTGTGATGTGGAAGAGAAATGACCTAATATATGAAATGGCTATGTGGTGATTGGGAAAATCTGGTTTAGTGTAGGGTATGTAAACAGAACTGCTACTGTAAAATATTCATGTAAGCTACAGTGTGATGATAACCCTTATATATTATTACTGTTATCTACTGGTATTACGTATGTTTTGTATATCCTCAAGTGTGTGGCATGTAGGCATGCAGGCTGTTGGTTAGCAGGCTGTTCTTTCCGAAGCTTGACTTTTGTGTGCATTTACAGAGCAGGTGGTGAACCTCACATAGAGGCCCAGTACCGGCAAGCCCCTCAGCTCACTAGAAACCAGCAATTCCAAGCAGAACTACTCAGTGGTGCCATGTGGTTCTGGATTCTGTGGCACTGCTGGCATGATCCAGATGCAGTGCTGGTAAGCTGGGAGGATGTTAACTGCCAAGTCCCAGAATGGGCCCATTTTAGACGACATGTCTTTCGGCTGCCTACTTTAGTTTCCTGGCGGTCAGCTTGCCACTCCTGATGTCACTATACTCTCTGTACACTGAGCTTTTGTTGACCACACAGTTAGACTGTCCTGTAAAATGGAAATTGTTTTCCTCTCTCCTCAGGGTCACTTTCCATGGCCTGATGCCTCTCAGTGGACAAATGAAGAACTTGGGATACCTGCAGATGATGAGGAATGAGGTATAACTCCCCACGCCCCCATTCTAAGGAGTGCATATAACTAGGAAAAGTTTCTCTACTGGGCTTTAATTCTTGTGGCAGTCACATAACTTTTTTGTCTGACTTTTCATTTAAAGTTGACATTTTAAGCTGTTTAACTTCTGTAGTTGAGAGTTTCAAATTAACGTTCAACTAGTGATTGTATGTTTGTAGCAACTTGTATGCATCATAAGATGTGCTTCACTCTGAGACTATTCATTTTCTGCTGCTAGGATCATCCTTTCATGTGCTGGATTCCTGCTGGACTAACTGGTGCAGTCGTTCATCAGTCAGTATTGTAAATAGACTAATAAAGACATGTGGATTCATCCCATTCTGCAAGCTCCTTTGCTTTTCTTGGGTAAAGCAGATCAGATGTTGAGCCTATAGCTCTCAGAATGCAATGAACACAACAAGAAACTGTTAGAACTATTTTAATATTTACAAGCCATTTTAATTCAGAAATTAATGTGTATAAATACACTGAAACAGTGAAGAACTGCAAGACAAAAAATACCTTTTACAGCTGAGTGAATGGAGGAAATTATGGTTGGGTAAACTGCAAATTTAAGTTTATCAAAAAATACAATAGGCAAATACTGTACAATTCATAGCACTGCATAAGACAGACTCTGCCAATTATAATTTAAAAGATTGGCGCCTGATCATATGTGGTTGTTATGGAAACAAAAAGCCAAAGAATAAAGACATAGTGGCAGCTTTTTTTTTTTATCAATCTGACAGAGGGAGGAACAAACATGCAGAAAAACCAAAAAGTAGAAACTTTAGGGCCAAGATTTCCACTAGTGTTGGTCACCTGGATAAGCAAATTGCACTTTTGGCTACTTGGAGGTCGTGTGTAGACTGGGAGAGACCTGGAATTCTGCTTTCCAGTCAGACATGATTGAAAAGGTACCAGCGGAGCAACCTGGGAAACTTGCGCTAAAGGTAGTAATGTCGTCCTGACATCATGTAAGGCCTCGCTTGTTGGTTTTACCCTGTGCTTTAAGTTCAGACGCTCAGATTCGACAGCAGTCACCATGACATAAAAACAACCTTTTCAACTTCCTGCAGCACTCCTTAAATAATTAATAAAAATAGTTCGTTATCGGAATCGTGTAGCGCAGGCAGACGTCAATCCCCATTCACACTCACTTTGGGCCTAGAAGTAGCATTAGCAGGCAAAAGCAATGGATGGCAGAGAGGTACGGTCTGCCGTGCTGGTCTGTGCTGGTGTTTACGATGACCGAGGAGGGGAGAAATTCTGCAGGCATCGGCAGGGATTAGGGATGAGCGGATCGGCGACAAGGACAATAGGGTGCTCTTCAATTCCCACACAAACTAATGTCTGAAGATTACCTTCACAGAGAGAGCAAGAAGCTAATGCTAGCGACAGCGGTGTCGGTCCCTGAGAAAGACTGGCTCAGTGCCCCAAGAACGCGAAACATGGCAGGTTTTGCAGTAGAAGAGCTGTAAACTTTTACCTGAGGTCACTGAGGGTATTAAAAAAAAACCAACATGGGAAGCAGGGAATTTAACTTACAAGCCTCACAAAATCGCCATCTAAAGCTGATGGCATCTTAAAGCCAAGGGTTGGGGGAAAAAGTAATAAGTATAATAAAGCGATTAGTGTGGACAGGATGAAGGTCTGAGATGCACGGGGAGGGGGGGGGATGGGGCAGACAACAGCATGAAAACAATCATGTTGGCTAAAACAGTCATGGACAACCAAAACTGTCCTACAAGGAGGGAAGAGATACTCGGCACACAGGTTCACAACCCAGCCGTTAGCGAGAACGCTGCAGGCTCACCACAGACGCAGGGACGGAGATAGTACAGCACGTCAGCAAAGCAACATGAACTAGGGACTTCAAACTTCAGTTTGTACAAAAGCTAAAGCTAACAGTGACTAGCAACTGAGAAGGAAACCACGAAAGCCAGAAGACCAGCAGTAGTGTCAAACGGATAGCCGCGCGGCGAGCTTCCTCTTCAAAAGCTCGAGTACAAAATCATGTGGACTGATAAAAACAAAATCAGTCCTTTGCATCAAACTGTACACAGGTGTCTTCACATTCAAACAAAACAGTTATTCAACTTTCAATAATAAATACACCATTCAAAAGTCATAAAACAATGCCAACGGAAATACAAAATAAATTAAGTGGGATTTTTCCCTGTACATTTAATGCTTCAGTAAACTTTTTTTGTCCTTTGAGAAACATTTTCCGGCAGACAGCAGCATTCTCAAACTGCAGGTCTTCCTCCCTCCAATAGATGGCGACAAAGAAACCGGCGTTCCTTGATGCTGAACATTTATGAGGATGGTTACTGTATTTTTGAGGTATTAATACATTTTGTGTATGAAAAAAAAGTATAGAAATGACTTTCAGTTATCTCAAACCATTATAAAAGTAGGAGCTGCAAACTCAGCTCGTCTGATTGATATGTGAGATATTTGGAGGGATCGTACTCTGGAGAGCAGAGCAGGCAGAAAAATCACCGGATCACGATGAACTGAATACGGCGATGCAGGGTGGCCACAAGAACATTCCCTGAAAAGCTGCAATGACGGCAATTAATTGAACAGCTCTGTACTGGACTGTGAGCCTCCGGAAAACTGGAGACCCAAGGAAATACGAGTTCTGTCCACATCTTCACCCACGTTATTGCTGGTACGAATGGACCGGGGAGGAGGGGATCAAGGGGACGGAGGTATATGCAACCTTGAGCACCATTTCAAACAGCAGTTTGTCTCTGCACCTTTGTTGTTCTACAATCCTATATTTTAAAATAAAGGGGGGGGTCCACACTGCTAGATGGGGACAGCAGATGAGAGCGGCCCAAGAAGTGGAAGAACACCAGGGGAAAAAAAGAATGAGTGACTCGGAAGTAAAAGCAGGGTCCTCCTACAGTCATTAGTGTACTCTCAGCTCGGCACATCGGACCCAGGTAACCATGTGACCCAGAGGCTTTCTCTGCGTTTTAGCTGCCCCCCCTCCCTGGTCCCCCGAGCCGCCTGGGCCCACAACGGGCCTCTGTGACGTCAGAGACGGAGATGGAGTCCCAGCGATTCCACAGCAAGCAATCCGCGTCAGGTCCATGCGCCTTCCTGTCTTTGTGAAGGAACAGTATAGGAATGCTGTACCCTGAGACCCGAGTGAGGGGAAGGGGGGGGGGGGGGGGGGGCGTCTACCTGCACACGTAGCCCCAGATCCCATAGTAACATAACCCGTAACAGTCAGACTGGGAAGACTGGGAGAGGGTGGAGGTGTGGGGTGGGCTGGGAACAGTCTTTCTGATCCGCTACACGAAGAAGCGACTCTGCCGGTTCAGCTTCAGGATCTTGCCCAGCCGTTGCTTGGCAGTCGCCATGCCCTTCTTGGGTCGCTTACCTGCAGGAAACGTTAAATAAAACAAACCAACCGATAAGGTACGGCACCTATACATACACATGCATAATGCCAACTCCTGCTTTCATCACCATGTACAACCATAGCGCAGCAGTTTAAAAACACAATGCCGTAACCACGAGGTTGTAGGTTTGAGTCCCAGAAGTCATGCTGCACTCGTTAAGCAAAGTAGTAAAAATCGTGAAACCAAAGCAGGATAAATGACTAGCAAAAGAACACATTTTGTTCTAACCAATGCCTAGTTACACTGAGAGGGGGCTGACCTTTCGTGGCCTGGTTACTGACGGGCGGGGGGTTGCAGGTGGACCTCTTGGAGGGGTGCAGTGGGGGCGACAGTGAGATCTCAGTGTACTGGTAACAGTCATCCTGGTGCAGGGGGGTGGAGCTGTCCGCCCAGGATTCTCCACTGTGTTTGTGGGGTCGGAGCTCATCCTGGCACACGAGGAATATTAACATCAACAAAAACAGTAACTATAGTAACAAGAAGTGCTACAGAGTACCAAGTGACGCCACTATCGTAACAGGGCTCCACCTAGTGGACAGCTGGTCGTACTGTAGTGAGGCAGACCAGCAACAGTACCTGATGGTTAAAGGTGGAGTTACTGTCAGAGTCACCCTGACTCTCCCCTTCAGAGACGAGCTCTACTCCGTCTGGAGAGCAGAGAGGAGGAGGAGCTGTTAGAGACAGGCAGATACGCACACAGATGCTCTCCTCATCGGCTGCACACGTACCACACTCAGGTGAGCCGTGAGTTGGGCTTGACCACCAGGGTTCCTGCAAGGTGGCGCCCACTTCAGGCTTGGGGCACAGTAAGCCTGCCATGGACAACATGCCCTCAATGGCTTCTTCCGTGCTTGGTGAGGTGGGGCGTTCCCTGCAGAATACACAAAGTTCATTCACAAAACCAACATTTCAAATCAAGATTTAACTGACATTAACATTTAAATAAACCTAAATGCTTCTGGTATATCTATAAAAAATAGTCTCGGATTAAAAAGAAATTATGCATGGTAATCTTACATTCATAAGCAAACCTTTACATTAAAAAATTTAAATCCACCTGAACGGTTCTACCTATCACAATACATTCTAGAAGATTCCACCATGTTTCCTCACCTTTTGAGAAGCTTGTCTTGATGGTGAAGCCTCTGGCTGGCTTGGTACAGGTCCGCTATGCCCCTCGAACCACCCCGCATCTTGCCTGGGGAGGAATCTGCCTGGCACTCCTCCTCCTCCTCCGCCGAGCTTTCTGAAGACTCCTCTGAGGAGTCCTTTCGCTGGGAACACCATGGCAGTGCAGAAATGCAGGTGAATTTTGGGGCAAGGGGGGGGCAGACAGCAGGCAAGGCGTGGCAGAGGAATGGGGGGGTTACCTGTGCACAGCTGCTGTCGGACGCGGAGTCCGAAAGATCCGAGTGTCCTGACAGTTCATTCCTGAGTTCTGATCTGACGCTTTCCAAAATGTCTGCTCAACACAACAGCAGTATTATAATGGTTAGATGCTGCACTAAAGCTTAGAGTTAGTTTCTCATGCCTGGGGGGGGGGGGGGGCAATTACAGTTGTAGTTTTTTAGCAGGTACTTTTGTCTAAAGAGACGTACAAGTGAAGGCAGGGTCAACAGTCCCTGGCGCATCTGGGGGTGAAGGAGCTTGGTCAGGGGATCGACAGCGACACAACTCTACAAGCCATGGGATTCAAACTGGCGACCTTCCGGTGACAGGCACAGTGTTCTAACCCGCTGAGCCACACACCGTCCAATCACAAACTGATTAGTGGAATGATGTCAGAAGTGAAATGTGTCGACTGTCAGTTTAAGGCCATTTTCACTTTCCTACACGCGCCTGCAGTTCACGCGCAGGGCGAGTGACGGAAACCTCACAGGTCTGTGTCGGACGGTGGCCATGCAACCCGGCACATTTTATCATCTCCGGTGGAGATCGTGCGCATATGTGTGCACCGACTGCATGTGTGCAAAGACATTGACTTCCAGTAGGTGGCAGCATTCATTTTCACAGAGCAGAAGCAATGAAGAAAGAGTAAAAGAAGAATAGTTGTTGCAGGAAGTGCAGAAGTCTCCCCAGAAGTAATCTGTCAAGCCTATTAAAACCATTCAGAAAAAAATATACACATTTTGCTACACTGCTTGTGTTTCTGTTTGTCGCAATACATCTGCCCTCTGCTGGTCTGGCGGAGTATCACTGCTGTACGCAGACGCCAACCATCTGCACTCAAGGAAAAATGTAGAATGCACACAAGAGTGCGCACTCACGATAACGCGCAGACCTACACACACACTGAAAAGTGAAGCATGAGCGAAGCTGTACGTGACAGCAGCACGCCGCTGCAGCTCACCACCAAGGCGGCCAGCCTCTGCTTCCTTCCTGACGGCGCCGGGTGTTTCCTGCCCCAACTCGGCGGCCTCCATCTTGATCTTGGCTTCATCCTTTTGCTGGTTCGCCGGCCTCTCGCTTTGCGGTGCCCCTAAGCTCTTCGCTGTGACGTGACGCCTCTCATCTCTATACAGAAAAAGGTCGGAGGTCACTGTGAACACAGCCGTCTTCACTGGGAAGCACTTGTCCGCGATCGTGCACCATTTGCCTGGAGCTATCTTATTATTTCAGCCGTTAGATGTGTAATCCCCCACATGGCCTGCAGGTGGTTCCCCAGCTTACTTGATGATCTGTCCATTACACATCACCAAGCGCAGGTTGTTCTCCATGCACTTCTCGGCGGCGGCCGTGGACACCGTGGAGGCCTTGTTGAACTTCCCCTTCACCTTGGAGCAGATGGCAAAATCCTACAAGGGGAGAAGGCATCTGACCAATGAGGCTCGTGGATTTGACGAGCGCGCTCAGTACCACTACAGGAATTATTACCGCCGTCTGTGGCCCAGTGACCGTGGAGGGAGTAAGCGTACCTCCTGGAAAGGGGCCACCTCCAACCTCCGCAGCACCTCCCGCGTATGCAGCTCCAAGACGTCTAGGCTGGAGGGCGTCTTGGAACCGCCGTGGTCCCGCAGTCGCCGGGCGGTCCTGCGCGCCCGAGAGCCCCGCTCTCCTGTCGAGCGTGTCACAGGGCACGTGCCGCTCCCCTGAGGTTTGCTTGTCTTGAAGCCGCCACCTACCTGCTCATCCTGTGGCATTGTGGGGGAAAAAAACGGTTGAGTCAGGAGATGGCCGGAGAGCAGATTAAGACCACAATCCGGCCCTGTGCTTCCCTCCAATCCCACCCAACCCTAATCCAGACACAGGGGCCCCTCTGTTCCCCCACAACATCCCTCGTGAGGCTCACCTCCTGGTAGCGTACCTCCTTGGTCAGTTCCTTAATGAGATGGTTGGGTCTGATGTGATCGGGAACCTCACTGGTTGACTCTGTGACCTAGCAGGGTGGAAAGGGGGACAGTGAGGATTACGTAGAGGGAGGCTGCCCCCCCCAGCTTTATTTTCATTGCGCTTTATCATTCCATGGTGGGGTTCTGCATAGAGCAGGTGACTGCAGACCCCATGGAGCTCCAGCCTCTGGTCTCTCACCTCCCTCTTTATCCAGTTCCTCAGCGCAGTGATTAAAGCTTTTACTCCATCCATAAGGTAAGATGGAGGCTGGCAGTTGTCCTCCCGTAATTCTGGAAAGAGCAAAGCAGATGAGGGCTGGGCTGAGAGCGCAGTACAGCGTATTATCTTACACAGACGAAGCCCCTCTCACATTCACCCCCATGCCGTTTCTGCTCACCTTTAAGGGTCTCCAGCAGGTTTTTGGCCACGTACCAGCAGATGGCCTCAAAGTAGGGGAACTTGAAAAGCTCTGGGGTCTTTAGCCGTCGCTCCATCTCATAGCACCTGATGGGGGAGAGGAAAGGCCGGGCTAAGGGGGGGGGAGTAACCATAGACATCGCTGTGTGACCACCGTCAGACGCAAGGAAATTGACTCGGTGTTTCCAGTAGGTGGCAGCAGTGACTAGGAACAGAAGTGAACCAAGAAAGAGTAGAGGGAGAAGAGTAGTAATGGTGAGACTGCCCCCTATCTGCTATATGCTGTGCAGGCAGGCCCTGGCTCATTCTGCCGTAAGGATTTCATAAGGCATGGTGGTGCAGCCTCACACCTTTGGGACCAGGGTTCGAGTCTCCGTCGGGGTTCCATGTGTGGGGAGTTTGCATGTTCTCCTCGTGTCATTATGGGGTTTCCTCCAGGTACTCCGATTCCCCCCCACGATCCAAAAACGTGCTAAGACTGATTGCCTACAGGTGTGTGTGTGTGTGTGTGAGTAAATAATGTGCGAGTGAATGGTGTCTGAGTGTGTCCAGCGATGGGTTGGCGCCCCATCCTGAGATGTTTCCTGCCCTGCACCCATAGGCTCCGGCCCTCCATGATCCTGAACAATATGAGCGGTTACAGAAAATGGATGGATGGATGGTTGGTTTTCAAAACACCGCGGTATGCCGTATTACCGCCCGGTGCCTAACAACTGAAAAACTTTCATAAGAAGTTTAGCCATTTCAGTGCACTGCTTGTATCTGTGTTGGTTGCAATACATCTGCCCTCTGCTGGTCTGGTGCAGTATCACTGCTGTGTGCATGTACCAACCATGGCCAAATGTAGTATGAACACAAGCTTCCGCACACAACTGTCTGCAGACTGAAAGCGCACAGAAAAGTGTAGTATGAACTAGACTTAAGGCCGTGGTCCCTCCCTTAGACAGGAGCTAAAGGGAATGTTCTACATTGCTAATAATGTTCCCCTCAATGAGAGACGATCTCATTCTGCATGCAGGAACGCGACTGGGCTCTCAAAGGTAACCCAGCTATGGCTGTTATTAATCTCTCTACACTGTGTAACTCAACAGTGCGGGAGAAAGCAAAATGAAATCCAGGCTGAACGAGTAAAAGATGGACTGGATTCACTGGCTGCCCATCAGAATCAGCTGGATCGCAGCTTTGTGACATATCAAGGTGACTGCCGGTTCCAGTGAGCAGCAGGCCTGAATCCTTCAGCATTCCCCAACACGCTGGAAGGCGCCGGAAGGTGCAGTCGAGGGCTCGCGCTCTCACCTGAGCTGCATGCCGATGTTAAGGTTGTGAAGGAAGTTTCCCCCAAAGGCCATGCAATCCTGAGAGGTAAGAACAGCGTGGATCCAGCCTGGGAAGAACAGGGAGAGCATGAGCAGCTGGACCTTCTGCCATTCCGGGGGAGTCGCCCCCCCCCCCCCCAACATCTTTAACGTGTCAGACTTTGAACTGTAGAAAGTAGCGCCACACCACCGACGTCTTTTCACCTTGTTTATCCACAAGATCCCCTCTTAAAAGACGTCGCTGCTCTCCTTCACCGCGACTTCAGTGCATGTTGCACTGAGGTATAGGCCTACCAAACCGTAGTATACCAGAACAGTATTATGTGGTGTGCTCCGCTAATCGAATTTACGAAAACAAAAGTTTACACAGATTGCTAGCTTTTGGGTATCACAAAATGCATCTCATAAATATTTTAGTCATACTACTAATCTTCGTACCAAATTATGGCCGTAAATAAATGTCGGTATAGCACTGAAAAGCTGGCGTCCGACCAAATGCTTTACCTGTCATCTGAAGCCCTGGTTAGTGCTGCACATGCACTATCAATATAATACCAATATGATATCGCCCAGCCATAGAAGGACAAATGCTTTTCTTACACATCCCCCTCAATCTCTCAACAGCTGGACTGATTTATATAAAGAGGTGTGGTGCTGGGCGGGGCATTAACCTTCAGCAAATCAGAGCCCTTATTAAGCACTTCAGCCTCCCAGAAAGGAAAAGACACTCATTCCTGGGGTGTCTCACATGCTTCTTCAGAAATACCATCACTAAATACTGAAAAATAAGAGCAGCAGTAACTGTCCTCGTGGTGACTTCATGGTTTAAGCCTGGGTTCCTGGTGCCAGGTTTCACATCCAACCATGGAACCTCTACAGTCAGAGGCAGTACAGGCCATCGGATTACAAGGGTGAAGAAATCAAAAGACATTCATTAGTCTATTTAACAGAAACGAGGTTCTGTAAGGCTCCACTACATCCACACTAGCCATTCTAACTAATAAGTGAATCATTTGGATTTTTTTATAACTAATAGCGGATGTCCGTAGTATACAGGCCGCTAACAACCGCTGTGCTGCATTAGCCATCCGTAGTATACAGGCCGCTAACAACCGCTGTGCTGGATTAGCCATCCGTAGTACACAGGCCGCTAACAACTGCTGCGCTGCATTAGCCATCTGAGGCTCACAGGGCAAGAGAATGTGACCCAGTTAGGAGGCTGGAGATCCACAGTGACCCCTCAAGCGGCAAGCCAACAGCTACACTCACTGGAGGTGGCATCTACCTGTCATCAGTGCTGACTATGATGAGATTACGTAGTTGCCCAAGATTAGGTGAAGCCTGATGGAGGGAAGTCCTAAATCCATTAAAGGCAGTAAACTGAGAGTGAAAAACTCTCTGAATAGGTCTCTGAATAGGTCTGGGTGCGTGACTGCCCCCTTCAGCCCGATCTGAGAGCACAGGCTCTGAAACCCAATCAGAGCAATAAAACAAAAGCCGAGAGCCCAAACTTCCCGCTCTGCGCCACAAGCAGGAACCAAGAGCAACAAGTCACAGAAGAGCTCACCAGACAGCATGGTCTTAACTGGCAGCACAAGCAGCCAATGGGAAGGACGAATGTGTCAGGGGGCGGAGTCAGATGAGAGCTCACCTGTGGGGATGAGGAGGGTGGTTCCCCGCTGCACCACACACTTATAGCACTTGTCCACCTTCTCCCCGAAGAAGACTTCGCTCTGGTTGGGGGAGGAGCTCCACTCCTCATACAGTGCAAGGTTCGCTTGTGTCGGTTCAATCAAGTAAAAAATTTTTTCTCCCTGCAGAGTTGGGGTGGGGGCACATACTTATTGCATGCACCTTCATTTACATTTAATCACTTGGCAGACGCTTCTGCCCAAACTGGCACACAGTTCAGGCAAATGGCAGAAACCACAGAGCTGTTGAGCAGTCGACCAGCCATAAGTGACCCAGGCACAGTGTGAGCAGAATCATTTTGAAGAAAACAGGTGAGCAACTTATTCAGAGTAAAGAGACGGAAGTACTGGGACGAACCTCCAATATGTGATGCTTCGGGACGCTAAATGCTGTAGCCGTGGTAATAAACAACCATCTGACAGGCCCTCATGCAATGATGCTGCTTACCCAGAGTACGTGGTACCACACGGACGTGCCCCCGAAGTCTATGTGGAAGTCCGTGTAGCTGTCCTTCACCCCCATCAGGCAGTACTTCTGCACAAAGGGCTTGGGAAAGAAGGAGTCGTCGGGCCAGTAGTTCTCCACCCAGGACATCTTCTGGGCAACGTCCGGCACCTCCACCAGCTCTGCCATCCTGAAAGGGCATCGCAAGATGGCTACGTCAAAACTGCTGCCCAGACTCGCCACATAAAGCTGTGCAGCTCAGCTTCGCAAAGCATTATGGGCCGGCACACTCAGGGAGCGTAAACGAGCTCCGGTTATCGCCGGCCGGAGTGCCAGTCTGGGTTTCTCTATAGCGTGGAATTAAAGCGACAGCTACTTAGAACTGCCAGCTACAGTAGTGGGCAGAGGTGCCAGACGTCTTTCCTAAGACAAAACTAAACGATACCAGAGGTATACTAATGGTGTAGCAGACAATGCTGACAACGCTGTGAGCGCTCAGAAAGTTTGCACGTGGGAGTGAGGAGACATTTGCGCACTTACTTGGTGTCAGAAAACTCCAGGCTAATGACGTTCAGCACCTTTGGCCGATGGGGACTGCAGAAGTATTTCACAAACTCGCCCAGTTTTATTTTGCTGTCTGCCTGTCTGGCCACGTCAATGACATCAATGACTTTATCTCCACCTGAAAAGGTTTTTTTTTTTTTTTTTTAAGAAAAGCTGATTAGAGAGGGTATAGGGTCCACAAGCAGTGTTTTCCGGACGTGTTTCTGAAATAAGAGAGAGATAAGGAAGTGTGGGAACGCCACAACTGTGGTGAGCTTAATTATTAATGGAAAACAAAAACTCTAATTTTTTTGACCCTGAGGAATGTTTGAGTCCAGGCCTCTGCTTGTTTAATGCTCAGAAAGTCAAATATTAATTCACGATGATGCAGAGAAGCGCGCAGCGCCTGACGACCCTGCTGAAAGACGGCAGTCTCTCTCCTGCTGGTTCGAAATACCAGGCCAGCAGTTAGGAAATGCAGAAAGAGGTTAGTCACTCGCTTCTCCCCCAGCATCTCTGGGGTGGGGGGGGCTGGGGGCGGGGGCATGGTGCCAAGCTGCCGTGTCAAGGCTGGGCACGATCACACCCGCCAGGCCCAGCTGCCCGGGGGACTGAAGTCCTGGAACAGCTGGAGCAGAAAGCCTGCACACAATGCCTGGGACCCCACCCCCTCCCACACGCAAGCGGGGGCTGTAAATCTCCAGATCAGTCCCCCATCCACAGCAGCAACCCGCTGGGACCTCCACCCCCCAATATTACTAATTACACCCACATGACCTTATTCTTCGGCTGAGGATGAAAGACGATGAGCGTCGGCTCGTTTGGAGATTAAATACGAGACCTTGAGCCCAGATTCTGATAGCAGAAAAGCAGAGGCAGAAAGGTAGTTTATTTAACACCGAGGTCATGAGAGAGCTGTACCAAACAGCCGTGCACAGAGGGGGTGCTAGCAGGCCCGAGACTGCAAGGCCAGCCGGGAATCCCACCGGAGGAGGGGAATTAGCCGGCAGCTGGCCTGTGGTGACAGGCCTAGGCTCGTAACTAGGGGTGACCAGAGAGATCGGCGCTTTGCGCAGCTACAGAGCTCACGGGCGCACCCTCGCCCCTGGCCACTGGGGGCGCTAATGGCCAGCCGCATCATCATCAAAGATCCGGGTCTGTGTATCGGCTCCAGCCTTTAGCGATGACAGCAGCGGTACTGCAAGAGCAGTTTTAAAATGTTCTTTACCTCCCCCCAAAATGAATGAATACTAATTAGTATATTATAACTTATTAAAACTGTAGTGTTGCTCCTGGATGCCACTGTGATCTGCGAGTCCCACAAAGGCAACCGCTGCTGCCACCTTTCCGGCAGAACATGACCATTCACGAGGAGAGGCTGCCATGAGGCTCGGTAACAAACGACAGAGCTGACCGTGTCCCACAATGCACCAGAGACCCGCTCAATTAACCTGCCTGCAACTCCTGCCATGCTGATAGGCAGAGCGAGGGCCCCCGTTAGGGTTTCTTCTCCCCACCCTAAGGGTGGCGCTGATCCATTCTGCACTGCCCCCCCCCCCCCACCCCTCCAGGTTGAGCGTTGAATTGCAAAGGGCCGTGTTGATTTCGGCACTGTGAAAGAAGCTGTAATTTGTAGTTTGGCATAGAGTTTGGGAGGGGGGGGGGTCATCTGGGACACGCCCCCACAAAGCACACTTGGCGTGTAACGGGATCTTCCAAGTACCAGGCTACAGGCGGCGACTGCATGGTCAGGGCAGCCAGGCCACTGCTATCCAGAAGGATTTTTATCAGTGAATTAATGCTGGTTTAACGGGTGGAGCCACCGAACCCCATGGCAGAATTTACACCGTCCCAGTTTCCAATAGCAGTTAACTGGCACAAACACTGCAGGCCAGCAGCCATAAGCACTGCGAATAAATGCTAAGAAAAGTAGGGGCTGCTAAACAGGGCTGTGGTGAGCTTAGTATGGCCACTAAACCCAGAATGAAATGAGGTTTCTCTCGGTTTTCAGCACATCCATTTATAGCAGAGAGAACCTCTAATTTCAGCTGCCGCTTGGAAACGTATGAACAGCCGGAATGTTCTCGGGTCACCCCACTTACCAACGTACTCCTCCACATCCCTGACGGTGAAGTCCGCGCTCGGCACCTTCAGTCCCAGCCCGTCCAGTTTGGCCACCATGATGGGGTAGTGAAATCCATGTTTCTCCAGGTACCTCTGGGTCACCTGGCTGCCCTGCAGCTGCACGAAGATCTCATCCGCGCTGCCATGGTAACAAGACAGACACAATCAGAACCTCTGGAAAAAATAAAAGACCTGCGATCGAGCTCTGGTGTTGACTATCAATAAAAAAACCTTTATTTCCCTGCTGAGAATCGTTACATTATCAAGAAGAACAACTTGCTAGATTGATAAAAACAGCCTGCCATAGAGAGCTGTCGCCTGTCACATGACAGAGGACCCCCGCTGTCATTGGCTGGTACCTGGGAAAGGTGCGAGCCTGCAGCTGATGCACGAACACCGACGTGCCAGCCTGCACTGGCAGCGTGCCGTCGCCGGGCTCCGTGTAGTCATGGCGATGCCAGTTCTTCCGCTTCTTCACTGGAAACAGAAAGAGGAAAGGAATTCAGCTCAATTTACTTTTATATAGCATCTCTTACAACAGAGTCACCCCCCCAGACCCATGAGAGGGGTAGGCAGGGGGTGGAGTATAAGTGAAGGATTGTTAATGGTTTCTGGTAACCAACTCATAATCTCCTAAAAAAAAAAAAAAAAAAAACCCTAGTCAGCTTTACTTATTCCATTCAATGTCATTTACTACGTCACCAACAGTCCGTTAGTCTACAGGGGACAATCCATTGAGCAGCCGGGGGCGACCTGGTCTCTACTTACTCAAGGAGGGTCCATGGAGGACATCACAGTTGGGGCAGTGGTAGACATCGATATCCACCGCTTGGTGTTCCTCGACTTGGACGCAGCTGCAAGAAGAGCATTACTGAATGATCCGTTTCAGTAACCCCAGCAACAATGAGCATTCAGTCCGTTAATTTGGACCAGCGCAGGATTAAAAATCAGACACCCTGCCCCTAAGGTGCTATCATCTTATCAGCAGACAATGCACAGCTCCGTCAGAGATCTCTGGACGCGGGGAACCTTCGCTGGGAGGTGAATGGGGAGCCGGAGCCACACCATGCTCACAGGTAAGGCCTGGGACGAGGTGCCCTACCGGGCTTCAGTAACATGAGAGAGACCCGTCCTGGGGGTGTCCGCGTCTGCACTGAGGTCTGGCAGCACACGGACATCTGCGCATTAATGCTGGCTTAACAGCAGAAGCCATAGAACTCCGTTTTATCATTTTTATCCATATGCCTTTACGCAACTGATAACAAAATAAGGATGAAATACCGCTGCTTCCCAGGACTTTCAATAAAAAACTAGAGTTATTGAATTTTGATTAATTGAACCCAATAATTACAGAATGATGATCAGAGGCGGAGCGACAGGACAGGCGAGGCAGAAGATTTCTGGGATCCCGGAGCCCCCCCAGCGCATTGCGGGGGGGACAGGTCTGCTGTAATTGTGCATTTTGTTTCTCACAAAAGTGAAAATTGTTTATTAAATTGTCTTTGTTGATATTAATTTAGACTGAATCAATGAAAAAAGTTAAACCCTGTCCGGGGTGGGGGGGTTGAAGGGCCCCATGGAGTTTTGCTCTGGGCCCCAGAGGCTCTAACATCGCCTCTGCCGAACACTGCTGAACGCCGCTACTGAACGCCTGACATGGGGCTTTTAACAATCTCAAAAGCACTCTCAGAAAATCTACTCCTCCTCCCACTAGTCATTTCAGCAGAATCCTGGCCTTCAAAAAAAAAACAAAAAACCTTTGGCTACCAAAACAATATCACACATTTCTGCTCCGCAATTTCTGGGACAGAGTGAAATAGGCGTCATTCAAAAACACACACTGATCGCTAACCGTAGGAAACAAAACTCATTTTCACTCCTTGCTATGACCTTTTAGGGTATACGACCACATCCCATAACACTTAACACAATTCATTTAGACTTCACATTGAAATGATCGTAATAAAAAGCATTATTAAACATTATTTCAGCATGAAGTCGAAATTCATTTCAACAGAAGAATTTAATGAACACAAGTGCTTAATCTTCACTTTTTTGAGAAACAAACACACAGTTACAGCAGACCTGTCCCCCCCCCCACAGTGTGTGACGAGGGTCAGGAACCCCGGGAATGTCCTGCCTTGCCTGTCCTGTCGCTCTCTCAATATAAATATTGGGTTCAATCAATCAAAATAATCAAAATTTAATACTCGCACTAAACAGTGCTTTGATAAACCCTACAGCACGCTGACTGAAAGGCTTCTTTGAGTTCCGTCATTAGTGTTAAAGGTTTGCTGTTTGTTTTTCAGACCGCTGTCCTATGAATACATGCCTTACGTTTCCTCCGCTGTAGCCATAGTTTTATACGAGTCTGGCGTCACAAACGCTTGTCAGAAGCCTCCTCACACACCTGATCTCTATAGGACTCCCCAAATGAACCAGGGACCTCGTCCACGAATGCAGTGAAGCCACACACAGCTCGAGCTGTCAGGGGCGGGGAAGGATGCAGGAGGAGGCATGATGAAGAGAATCAAAAACAACCTGGAACGTTCTACTAATCCTGATCACCAGATAATAGCCTGTGACTGTTTCGCAAGATCGTGACGATCGATGATTGTGAAGGACCCCAGACAGTCCAGGCTTTTCCACTCTCATAGTCCACCAGTACCAACTATTGGGCATTCTTGATTGGCTGGGAGCCGGGAGAGAGTGAGATTGTGGACCAGCTGGATGATGAGAGTGAGAAACACTGATTTAGAGAGCTAGACGCAGCTGCCACAGGGCACATAGGGAGTTAAACATGGTAGCTAAAGTGAATGGAAAAACAGCAGAAGTCGAACTTGTGTTTCTGCAAGAAATCGAGGCGTCAAACCATTGTGTGAGAGTGGGCCACCTCAGCTGTTTGCTGTGCCGGTGAGCAGCTCCCTGCAGCTGCGGTTTGAGGGCAGGCCCGGCCCCAGCACCCGGCAGGCCGCGTCAGGGCAGGCTCGGGGAGCAGTAAAAAGGCGAGCTGAGGACCCCACTGCGTGCCTGCTGCCCCCGCCGCCCCCGCCACACCCGCGATACGGCTGCCCGCATCAAAAGCCACGGTGTCTCCTCCAGCCGAGGAGTTAGCAAAACAGAAGAGGCACGTGCCATTCGGGGGGGAGGGGGGGTAGATTTCTGCAAAGGCAAACAGAACTGCCTTTTCTCAAGGAGGGGACAGCTTGGGAAGAGGGAGGTGGAATTCCAGGGGGGCCGTTATCAGCTTTGATCTGAGTGTGGTTCCCGGAAGAGGGGGAAGGCAGTAAATACAGCCAAGAGCATCAGCTCAGCAGGAAGCCACTAGCCCTTGGGATAGCAGGCATGCTGCACGCCGTTACTGGGGATCAGGACAAAGAGCACATGCAGAAACCTTTCCTGGTCCAGACCACAGGAAGCCTCTCTGTATTGGCCGTGCTCCGCACTTGTCATCTAGGGCCAATGAGGTCCATTCAAGTCCTTCTCCAGGAGGACAGTCTCAAAGAAGCCAGCTGTCTTCTTCAAGAGGCCTACTGACGTCTTGGCACGAGACTATTCTCACAAATGAAACAATGGGGAATACGTACGGGACGTCCAACATGATATCTAATTCCGGGGGAAAGACCAGAACAACTGTTTGTTGAGGAATTGCTCCGGGGGAGGGGGGGGGGTGTGGTTTAGTAGGTTAGGACGCTATGCCTGTGACTGGAAGGTCGCTGGTTCGCATCTTTGGGCTGGCTGAGTGACATCACCACTGAGGCCTTGACCTGTAAACGCTACATTAACTGGCTAACCCTGTGCTCTGAAATGTTGGCCTGTGTCATTTTGGATAAAAGAATTCGCTTTTATCCATTCCCAGCTCCCCATACACTAACAGAACTGATTCTCGGACAGGACGGCATGGTGCCGTACACGGTCATTTTGAGTTGGCAGGTGAGGAACTCGTGTTGTGAGAAAATGGTCAAATTGGTACTATGGGTGTTGTGTGCAGGTGGAGGCATGCAGGAGGAAGGAGGAGCAGGAGCGCCGGGGTGGAGGACATCATTACACTCTCACTCTACAGTCTGGGCAAAAAGCGGGACAAATGCACCTCCTTGCTCATTAACAGTTGACTGGTAGAAATGCTTCCAGCCCTCGGACACGAGTGAGATACCGGTGCATTTAGAGTGTCTCTACATCTGATGATGAAGCTCAAGGAGAACGAGTTTAACTTGCAGGAAAAAAAACAACCACTGGACTGAAAAGAGCCCTCATGTTTTAAGGGAGATAATCAGAGATGTGGCAGGAATCACACCAACCTGAGTTTTTCCCGGGTCTCCTTTACATTCCCACCCACACATCTACCTTGCTATTGAGGAGATGTTTCCGAAATGCTGCACATATCTCAGGAGCACCGCCCTGACTTCCTCTGCCCCAGGGCTTGGGCACATCGATTTCAGTACAGTACTTCTCATTACTTTCCATCATTCTATTCCCAGTAAACTAGTTCACTGCATTGATCTATATTTCAGACAAATGCAGAAGAGGTCATTACAATCTCTAATGATCGTGAGGCCTCTGCCTACAAAAGCTCTTTGGGACCAGCGGCTTTGCAATCTAGACTCGTTGAAAACACCAGAGTAAGCCTTCCCTGCATACGGTCGGCCTAATGAAGTCTGAAAAAGGGCAGTCGGAGTTCTTTCATACGGTAAGCACTTAATTTTCTTCAAAGTGTGCGTTCATCAAAAAGCAACTCAAACAAACAATGGAGACCTCCTACCAAGCCAAACACCAGGAGGGAAAGATAATGAAGCACCAGTCTAGAAGGAGCACGGACCAGGGCGAAATGCCACTCTCTTCTCAGCTACCGCCTTAACACGGCCACTACTCGGCCACATCTTTTAGCTGCCTTTGTTAAGTGGAATTATTCATTAGTCAAATGCTTTGAGTTGTGAACGAGATGGTGAACCCAGGTCTCTCCAGAAAGACCTAGAAAGGGAACCCAGGCATTTCTGATGGCAGTGAAGATAACGCAGGATTGAGGTGGGCGGGAGTGTCCCAAATCAGATCTCAAAGATCGCACACACCTGTCCCTACCTGATCTATTTCTGCAAGACCTTCTGAAAGACACTTACCCTCAGCTATTCCATCCGAAGAGTGCTGTGTGTTCCAGAGGATGAGACCGTTCAGAGTTGAGGTTTACCTTAGGAGGTGGCTCAACAAAAGGTCTCCATGACAACAGCACACACTGGTAGCTGTGCGGGTGAATTTCTCTGTTCAACCTCAACGCCACCCCCTCCACCAAGTTGCACCAAGCGGCACGGCACCCTTAAACGCTTACATTCGGGGGGCCCGTTGCATTTTAGAGCTCGACAGCAGGTAGCCATCCGATCCCTGCTTTCCAGTAGCCACAAACCTAACAGAGAGCAGTGACACGCACCTGCACACACAAAGGACCGTGCAAACTCGCCGTTTGATGATTACTGAGAAACCCCAGGAGAAACCCGACACAAACATAGCTGTGGGCTCCGGTCCAGACTATGGATGTGTCAGGTGGCAAAGCTACCCAGAGAGCCACCAAGCTACCCCTTCAAGAACATGCAGAGCAGTCTTTTGTTTTCTATAGCAACAGTCAAGCTCAAGTTAAATCTGCCTGAGGCAACTAAACAGAAACTTGCAGGCAGTGAGATATCAGGTTTCTTTTTGACCGCAAGCTCACCTCCCGATTCATCGGGTACTGACAAAAAGCCCCGAACCATGGCAAAGCAAACACAACACCCAAATCTACTCCATCAGAAAATGGATCAGCTTTGATTTATGCAGCATTTAAAATCACTCCTGCGTACCAAATGGCTTTTCTTGCTACCGCATGATGCTCATGCACTTCCCCCTTAAGTCGGGACCCTCTTGAGAGAGGCAGATCGCCTAGAAATTAACAGGGACTGAAGAGTCTTGCAAAGGTATGCAGCACTTGCAGAAACAAGTCTCTCTGCAGCTAAAACCACAACAATCGCAAATGACGGTTGACTTGAAAGGGTCTGCAGACTAATTCAGGGCACATACTATTGAGAATGGCCCAGTGGAAAAGAAGATGTTTTCACAAAAGCGCACAATGAGCAGAGCAAGACAGACCTCCTCATGAGATTAACTGAACGAACTGAGGGTCAGAGAATATCAGTGAAGGCTTCTTTGTTGACCTAGTCGCCTCATTGGTGGAGCAGCAGCAATCTGACAGAGCCTGAAAATGCATGATGAGGACAGAATGTGTCACGTTATAGTTGAGGAAACAAGTCCTGCACGGGCTGACAGGGACCCAGCTTACATCGCAATACTGAGCAAAAACCGCAGGGGTGCTGACAGGTCTGTGTGTAACTCTGGACGCCTACACTGTCATAAACTGATTAAAAGGCTCGCTCACTGCTCAGAACCCAAGATAATGTCTTATACTGGAGATGACAACCTCTCTGATAAAGCCGAGAATGCACACTACACACACGCACACACAGACTGGTGTTGTCAAAAGTATCAATTCATTTGTGTATGAAACGGTTTCAATAAATATTTGTCATGGAATCGATTCTGCCGCTTTCACCACTGCACTTAACTGATACAGACTGTAGCAGGAGTGGCTTCTGGCAGTGTTTTCGGCTTTGTATTCTTTATCGCCATGTTTATAAAGCTTTATGAACGCCTTGTGTTATGAATGTGTTCGTACATTCTTATAGGTATGGCAGTCACAGGACATATTACCCATTTTTCCTACTGGTTAAAATATTTTTCATAATTGGTTAAACATCTATGCATTAATAAGACAATGATCTACATTTACTTTTAGCTATTGGTCGTGCTGGGCTATAGATGATCTGACGATCGGGTTAATTGTCTTAATTATCTAAAAAAGCTGTTGGAGCCAGTCTGGAGACCTGCTACTTTATCAAAATTAATAATTCCTACCATCATTTCTAAATTAGTGATTTCATTTTGGCCCTAATATTTTCTCTTTAAGATGCTGATAAGTCGCTTGAGGGACGTCCCCACAAAGCCGGCATCTAACGCACAGCAATCTGACATTTTCTATTGGCCATAGAGCTGTACTTTCCACAGCCTCAGGCATAACACGCTATTAAAATCCTGGCTTGCACATTTTAATTTCTCACACTGGGTTCTTGGCAGTACGACAAACTTACATAAGACTTTTGCTGTTACAGCACATAACATAATGCTTCCAAGCACTTAGCGTGGAGCCAGACATATAAAAAGGTACAAAGAGTGCTGTAGACCAGGATACAGACCCTGGCTTTGTTCAGCACAAGAAGCAAGACAGAAGCATTAGTGATCTGCTCCCGAGGAGAGCCCATGCATATGCAGGCGTGACACTACAGGAACATGTCTGAGTTGCCTAGTTCCATCACGGAGTAAACATCACAGCAACAAGGTCCCTCAAATTCTGGATGTATGCCAAATCAAAGTACACCAGAGATACCGAACATGCCACGTTCTCTTTCGAAAATCACAGACACGGCTTCTGAACTAGGCCAGTCACTGCAGACGTTCTTCTAAGGTCAGATTTTTGAGAAGGTTAATCAGTCCCAAGCAATAGGTACAACTAATTACCTTAAAACCCACTTAGCAAAGTAAAACAAAAGCTCCAATGGCGACAAAACCTAGACTCATTCTGCTGTTTATAAAATGCATTCAATCACACATAACCTTACTCAGATGCCACCCACAACTAAATAGTGAACGCAAAATAATCTGCAAAATAAATCTCCCGCAATGTCTGAAATGTCAGGATGAAGATATCTTAAATTTGTTCCCTCTGGTAGGTGCCCCCCAAGACTTCGATATCACCCTAAATATTTCGGCAAAAGAATCAAAGTGAAACCAGGTTATTGTCAAACACAACAATGACCAAATCTTAAATAATAATGACATGTGTTAACTGCTGGTAGACAAAAGAAGACACATTATTCAGTCTTTTCCAAATCCGTAATGCACGTTGATCTTAATCGTGCTTAATTCAATCAACTGAAGAAACCTCAGATTGACAGAACACGTTCTTGTAACTAAGACACAGATCTAAATGGACTAAATTAGTTGATAGGCCTATATTCAATTGCTTAAAAATTTAAAATAATCAACATCAACATTAGTAGGCGCAACATACACGTAACATTCATTAACACGATCACACTTACAACACGTGGGCCGGTTACGTTGTTTCAATTAGTGTGCCAATTAAGCGTGATTAACAGTTCAGAAATCGATGAATAACGTGTTAGAGGAGAAGGCAGCGCTGCTCACGTATAGCACGTGCGTGTCTCTTTAAAAGGCCGATCTCCGCGCCGCCGCTAGGGGGCTCTCACCATGTGCCTATTATTGTTGTTAAAAGGGGGGTATTTAAATGTCCAACCTCGACTGTCAATCAGAAGGCCCGACCACCGTTATCACACGATTTTCCCCCTCTTGTATGCTTTATTATATAAGCGATCGGCCAGGCTTAGTTTCAGCTACTCTCAAAACCTTAAAGGGACAAAAGACGAGAGCGAGTAACTCTGACGATGCCTTACATCGCAAACTGCACCGACACTTCTTTGTTTAGTTCTCCGTTAATCCCCATTGAAAGACACGGCGAAATGACACCTCACACTACCATTAAACCTTATCCCCGGCTTGTAAAATAACTAAATATAACTTTGCAGTTCTCAAATACGCGTTAACGGGATACGCGGATAACGGCAGGTTCGTTTTTACACAAGAGTAGCGGGTAGTATCACCCACCCTTTTGCACAGATGCACGTTTTAAACAGCACAGTAAAAATCTGCCACTAACATTACATCGCTCACTGAACAACTTCACCGAAAATATCTGACGTTCGGTTCTAGAAGCATCGTGCCTTTAACGACCACAGCCGCACTTATAAAGCCGGTCATTTCAAACGGCCCTGCTGTATAACTCGATTTTCTCAGTTGGGATTAGGGTAAAAGCAGATGCTTGCACACTCGCTGCCAGATACTTCCCGATGCTCTTCAAAATGGGCATAAATCCCGGCGCTCCGACACCCACCTTAACGTTCGCTCAAGCCGAACCAAAACGGATAAACGAGCGACAGCAGCACAGATAAATCGGCGTGAAGAAGTAAGAAATCTGGCTTAGAAAGCAGGTTGCAGCACCCTATCGTCCAGATCTCCGCGATGCTGGCCATCGATCTCAGGTCCTGTAAACTATTCACAGGCAGAAATCAATAACTTCCCGGCACCGAGGTCTAAGCAGCACTCCAAATCTGCTTTACTTTCCAGCAGCTTTTACGCGTAAAAATAAAAAAGCTCACACTGCTAGCTGCATATTTCAGATGATAGCTTAGCTGCTCACAGCTAAATCTAAGCTTTGCATGCCAAGCCGGACTGCGGATAAACTTAAATAAAGAGCGACTCGGGGCTGGAAAGCCGACAGGCAAGCGGCTTCGGCTAAGCAGGCGGATAGTGGAGGACCATCACATCACAGGTAATACGCGCTAATATTAAGTTAGCAAAGTGTCAAAATGACAATAAAGGCACATGCAGACCCTTTACCTACAAATCGCAACTGACATCGCGCAAACCCGAGTTTTTAAACACCTCTTAAAGAACCACGGGACCAGAGCCTTATGGTATCTTCGCACAAGTCGGTGGATGATAGATTGACTTCGTACCTGCCATGGAACCAGTCCTTACAAATGTCGCATTCGATCATGAACCGGCTCACATCGTACGGCTGCCGGCAGACACAGTACAGCGGGACCGCCGCCATCTTCCTTCTGTCCCCAAACAACGCCGAAACCGAGCGGGAGGGGCTTCCCTTAAACAGTCACGGAAAGACCCGAGGGAAAATCCGAGTAGGCACGAAGTGCCTGCCAGCACCTTTCAGCCGAGTCCCGGCTTTTACGTCAATCGTTCCAATGTTTTTTATTTTTTATTTAATCAGATCATATCCAAGAAACCTTCCATACAAAAAATGCTGTTTTTAATCTGCTCCCAGTAAATAAAACGTTTCAGCTGATTCAATGACTATCCTCCCTTTCCTATCGTGTCTTTAAGGCTCACCTCACACCTGCCCTGTCTATGCGGACTTTGCATATTCTCCCTGTGCTGTGTGGATGTTGTCCCTCAGCTCCAAAGACCTGGAGTTGGGCAGATTTGTGTGTCTAAACGATACGTTCGGTAAGGACTGGCCTGGCCATCGGCCTTTTTGTGCAATTTTGGGTATGTGGGCCACATAATTCATTGTGTGGGACCCAGTCCAGTCGCTAGAGTCATTAGCACAAGTACGGGCACACAGGCATTCTTTTGTTTTCACAGACTACTGCCTTATGTCCCCGAGGTTCCTGGTCTACAGGTAAGAGTGAAACTTGGGGTCAGAGCAGAATGTCATCCATTTACCCAGAATCCCTGGCACAACTCTCCTGGTTAAGGGCCCAACATATGATTATCACGCATTGGATTCAAACCAGTGACCTTCCACACAATCACATAACCCTAACACATTTGAAAAAAATGTACCAGATAAGCAGCTAGAACTTTGAATTGATCAAATCTTTATATCCCGAATCCCATGTCAATGCATTATTTATTAGTATTATTGGTTAATGTACTAAACACTTTTATTATTTCGCATTTTGGCATTGAAAGAACTCTATGAATTATCTATCATACATGCAAAATATAATCGCTGCCGCTATATGACTCCTCTATAGGCAACTTTTTTAAAAGGCAAAGCTTATATACACTTAAATGTATAACATAAAGTTTTATCATTTAGACTTAGGAGCACAACAGTAGCAAACTGAGCCGGAGACATGCTGGCTATCATTAGCTTTTTATTTATATGGTTACAACTGAGCAAAAACAATAACTAAATAAAATAAGCAGTAACAGAAGTCTTGGGTTGCATTACGGTCAAAGTGTGTGTGATTACGCCGTAATTAAATAGTCATTTGTCATTGCACTCCCAGTTAAGGGATAATAATCTGTTATTTTATATTTGTTATAGTTTACAGTTTTTTTAACTTTGTACAGAGTATGAGTATTTATATAGTTATAATACAAAGTATTACTCATAGTTATTTGCACTATTATTTTCTTTACCTTACCTTTATTCCCATTGTTGCACTGAGCATGTAAAGGACAAAAGAATTTCCCTCGGGATAAATAAAGTTTTTTCTTATCTTATCCTATCTTAAGCTTGGGCTATTTAATACATTTCCCGGTCTCCCGCATTCAAAAATACATTATTTTTTTACATGGCTCCTTCTCTGCAACGCAGTGTTATTTTTATATATGTTCATTTTATAGCAACGGAATCGATGGCGATTTCGTCGCGGAATAATCCATGAGTCGGGCGACGGCTGCCATCTAGCGGCACATCCGAGGGGGACAAAGTGCAAAAGTTCAACAAAAGCTTTGGGGCGTCGCCGTCTCGTTGGCGGCGGCCAATCGGATCCCCGGCCGAAGCTTTGTAAACAAGAGAGTCGCACGCTGTCACAAAACATCCGATGGCTGGATGTCGGCGGGCGTCCAAACGTCAGCGAAACACTGGGGTAAGACAAAGTGATGCTTTCATTATATTTATCAGGCTAATGGTCGTGCTGCCCCAAACCTGGGGGATTGTTGGAAGCTGTTCGATCGTTACGCTCAGATCCACAGCAAGTACGATGCTGGCAGGCGTCCCACTATGAAAAAATGATAGATTAATATAAATCTTTATATACATATTGTTTTTTTTCTCGGTCCTTCCTGAAATTAAGATTTGTAATGAAGAGTGTTTTTTGCCTTTTTTTGTATGTGCTTTTCTTTGGTCTTTTGGGTGACTGTTCTGTCTCTTGCGCAACTGGGTCTGTACACGCAAAAGGCATTGGATCCCTATCGTAACGGCTGTGTAGTTTTTCTCGGAAAGTGAGTTTGCTTTACATGCGGATTTACGTCGCAGTGGTGATTTGTGCGGCTGGGATGGAAGATCCCATTTTAAAAGAGTCACAGAAATGATAAAGCACCGACCTTCGTGGTAATTCGTGTCGGAACAGCGTGTACAACCGGAGCGTTACGCTGTTCTTGTTGCAGGGTAACGTAACAGTGAATGTTGTTTGGTGCATAGGTATATGTGAGAATCAAAGAAAGAAAATCTCTTTACTTGCTTAGAGTGTTCGTTTTTTTACCAGAAGGCGACAGTATATTCAATATCTAACTGACAATTACAGATACAAGAAATAACTGAACTTTACTTCCACGCAGTTCCAACAGGTGTATAGAAAGACTGAAGTTTGTAGTCGATTCAGATAGTTGTTTTGGGTGAAAGATATGTCAACAACCTGCTATGTGCACTATATATATATATATATATATATATATATATATATATATATATATATATATATATATATATATATATATATATATATATATATATAACCAAGGGCTAGACCTAAAGAAAGTTCTACGCAGGAATGTTTTCTGTAATTTCACACCTGATGCGCTTTGGGGATTTTATCCCCTTTATTTGCATAAATGAACCAGGGATTATGAGGGGTGAAGGCGAGATGTGCCCCCTGTCAGTTCTCTGTAAGATAAGTGCATTTTTTATTGGCTTCCTACCTCTTTTTCATCGCAAAAGCGTTTAACGCGGCGGGTTCCCGTTCCTCCTTATCGCTGCTGTCATTCTGGCTCGGGGGGAAGCGGGAGCGCGCTCATGCCCAGCTGCAGCGGCCGTGTGCCCGAGCGGGGGCGTGCGACTAAACGGTTAATTGCGCACAGGATGTGGGTACAGCCCCCCCCTCCCCTCCAGCGCCCCACCCCCCACACCCCCAGGCCAGCTGAACAGGATTCTGAACTGAGCTGCTGCTCAAACGCAGTTTCTCCCGAAAACTAGTGCCCTCAAGCAACCTGCTGTTACGGTTCTGCAGTGTTGGATGGAAGCAGGGAATTGGACACTACGATTGGTGTCTTTTTATGATACGTGTGGCTGTAATTTCTCCAAAAAAAAAGCCAGTTTTGAAGGATTTCATTTGTTAAGCGGCTGGATAACTGTTGAACGTCATATATTAGCTGTCAGTTTTTCATTTGCTTTGTCCAATGAAAAGTAGGGAATTTAATACTGACATTGTAATGGACAGTTTTGTGTATTTTACGGACACCGTCCTCGTGTTCTTTGCTTAAGTCTTCTTCAACAGGTTGCCAAAGAACTGTTTTGTAAATTTGCCAGATTTATGATTACGATGTGAACCTCGGTAGTTTCGAATACAGCGAGAGTTTTGATCTGCAGACAGAAAATGTCATCGCTATAATTGAGTCACAGTTGCATTTTGCCTGACATTAAACCGTTAATCTGTGCTATCTGCTTATGCTTTGCAACAGAACATGCACGCAAATTCAGAAGAAAACCTTTCCATTAAGAAGACGGAAAATGTAAAATTAGTGCGAGCCCAGTAAGCTCTAGCTGAGTGGCAGAAAATTTCCCGTGTGGGATGGGTGTTCCCAAACAGGAAGTCACGCGTGCTTTCGCACATCTGCTATTCAGGTGCGTTGGGCTGGTTGGGACACACGCGAACCCAGAACTTAACCGCATGGTGTAAGAAGCATATGAGCTTACATTATCTTTATACTCCGATCAGCCATAACATTAAAACCAGCAGCCTAATATTGCACAGGTCGCCCTCGTGCTGCCGAAACAGCTCTGTCCCGTCAAGGCCTGGACTCCTCAAGACCTCTGAAGGTGTCCTGTGGTGTCTGGCACCAAGCCATTACCAGCAGATCCTGTAAGTCCTGTAAGTTGCGAGATGAGGCCTCCGTGGATCAACACATGTTTGTCCAGCACATCCCACAGATGGCCAATCGGATTGATCCCTGGGGAATTTGGAGCCCAAGTCAGCGCCTTGAACTCTTTTTCAAGTTCCCCAAACCATTCCTGAACAATTTTTTGCAGTCTGGCCTTATGCATTATCCTGCTGAAAGAGTCCATGGCCATCGGAGAATACCGTTGCCATGAAGGGTGGTACTTGGTCTGCAGCAATGTTTAGGGAGGTGGTTCGTGTCAAAGTACCATCCACATGAATGCCGGGACCCAAGGCTTCCCAGAACACTGCCCAGAGCATCGCACTCTGTCTGTCGGCTTGCCTTCTTCCCATAGTGCATCCTGGTGCCATCTCTTCCTCACGGCCATCCAAAAGGAAACATGACGCATAAGACCAGGTCCAGCTCCATGGGGTCAGCATGGACACTCTGACCGGTCTTAGGCCACACAGTCCCATAAACAGCCAGCTGCAATCCACTGTCACCTTTCTATCATAACCAGCATGACCTTTTCCAGCATTTTGTGCTGCAGTAGCTCTCCAGTGGGCTCAGAGCAGAGGGGCTCTCCCTCGCCCCCCATGCGCATCACTGAGCTTCGCTCACCCATGAACCTGTCACTGGTTCACCAGTCAGCCTTCCATAGACCACCTGTGGTAGCTACTGTCCACAAGACCTTTTTTAATAGCTTCCTCTGTGCTGCCATGATCAGTGCATGCTCCTTACCTCCTCCAGGTGTGGGATTTGCTTGTATGTATGCTACACATAGCAGGGGGGGCGAACAGCGGTCTGCTTATGCAGTTCGGAGTTTGCAGTGAGCCTGTCCCAGATATTACAGTGTTCTCCAGCCTGTTATTATTATTATTATTTTTTAATTATGAGCTACATTTGCAGTTCTAATATTTCTAGGGAACTACCAGTCATGACAGGGCAGTTCCCTTCAGTGGGGGGGGGGGTCATTTGCTGGGGGAGGCAGTAGAAGGCGTCGCGATCGCCTGGGTATGTCGTGGCGATTGGCCTGTCGATTGCGATCTACCAGTCACACGCAGAGTTACCGCCGTTCTTCAAGGCTTGAGTAGCTCGACCCCGTTTCTGCTCGGATGTTTAACTGAAGTTACTAAACAACAGAGGCCCAAACTCGCACCGTTTTGGTAATGAGCTCTGTTCACTTACAGGTCCAGACCCTCCACTTTCTCTACCCAGTTTTTTCCATCTGTGCATTGGCTGCACCGTAGGTCTGTGCTGTATGTCCAGTGACACTGACAGACCATTTTAATGGGTCTGGTTCTGTTTTTTTTTTTTTTTTTTTTTTTACGATTTTGCTAATGTTTAAGAATGAGGCAGTGCTGTGAAGGATTTATGATGGTTTTAAGGAGTTAATTTTTGACCTTCCTTTTTCTTATTACTAAAGATAAACGTCACCAGTGGCACGATGACAGAAGTGGTGTAATTTCATAGCACTGTACCACACTGCATATTGTATGTCCTGTTGTTTTTAAGCCTGAAGTAACCCTTTAGATTCATTATGTTCCTTTCCTTTGTCTGGGTAATTATTACTCGAACATGTCGGCCCTGGATTGGTTACTAGTTTGATCATGACATGTATTTGTGGAAGTTTAGTATTTAGAGTTTGCACTTATTTAATTAAAGTGGCTTCTTTTTAAGCGATTTAATACCGACCTCTCGTGGGCATATAATGTATTTACACGAAATTAATAAAATATACCAGAGATTAATTTGACCCTGGTGCATTGTTTAACATTATGAATATTCATATTCCAATCATGAAAAGTTTTGTAAAAAGTTTTTCATTTTCTGAAAGGGAAAGAAACATGGTAACTATATTCTGTTGTTTTGGTTGTAGGGCAAAGGCTAATTAAAGTTTATCGTAAAGATTCTGTGATTAATCGCTTGTGTGGAATATTGAAATACAACTTCGGTGCGTGCATTCCTTTTTATTCATTTACTACATTAGGATTATTCTTTGGCGTAATTTGCTTGGTTATAGAATATTTGTATTGTATTTCACATAGCTTGGAATTAAAAATGCGTCACCTTAAAATTTATAAAGTGAATTCGACGTGAATAGGTTATAAAATAAATATTTATATATTTGTGGCATACGATGTAGTAAATGTTTATGATCGCTAGATGGCATTAGGAGAATAGATTTTCAGCGCAGTGTCAGGAAGAGCGAGTTTGTGCCTCAAGAAAGTTTGAATGATCCTGGGACACAGAGCAGACGCCAAAAATCCCCCACCCTCGCACTCATTTTTCCCCACCCTGCTTAGTCCTAAGAACAATAAAGCACTACTCCATTTTTATAATTAATGTTCCTTCAATAGTCTACGTAAGATGCGATTTTCCGTTTTTTATTCATTTAACCCCCCTGTGAGTGCTACTCGTTTCGCGTAGAAGTGACATATTTATAACCAGAAAAAAATATTTAATGGGATATATTTTATGGTTAGCTGCAGAGGTATAAAGAAGTTGCACACGCTTGGCTTTTCTTCAGAGAATCTTACAGTCCAAAGAACACTTTGGGTTTGATTGAAGCCCCGCGAGTCTAACGCTTCCGCTGCACTTGATAGCTTTTAAATCGTGGTGCAAAATGTTCATTCCCTTAAATCTGTGTCTGTAGATTACCGTGTAAACGGTATTCTGTGTGTTAACAGAAATGTTACGTCGTAATAAAGATTATCTCTCCATAAATATACAGGGTTCGCACGGTCATGAAATCCAGGGAAAATCATGGAATTAAGAAATCACGTTTTCCAGACCTGGAAAAGTTATGGAAAAAAAATATCAGTAAGTTTTCTAAAAGTCGTGGGATTTTAGAGAACTACGTTTTTATATTACCATTCGCAGTATAACCCGTCATCGTCATTACACTTTCCGCTGTTGGAGCAGAACACGAGAGAAAATACAACCACGATACGCGGAGCACTGGCATGAAACGCGCGCTTAAAATGCCGTGTTGACATGCATCTTTATACCGCGTCAACACCGTCCAAATTCACGTGTTAAAAGGGTCTTTCAGTACCGAGATCTACCTTGGCAATGCTTTTCCATTCAAGGCAACGGGTTCAGTCTGTAATGCCTTATTATTTGATTCTGCATCGTGTCTCCTGCGTTGTTTTCTTATTACTATATGATTTAATCACAACCACGGATATCATTCGCAAACATTTCAACGAAGACGTTCGTTGTTTTGTCTGATTTGCTGAATAATGTCTGAATTAGAACGAGTGAAGTAAAAGGTAACAATCTGTGTAAATTTATAATTAAATTGTGTGTGTGTGTGTATGTGTGCGTGTTGTCAAAGTCATACATTTAGTGTGGTCTTGTGGATTAAATAAATATTTTTATATATAATAAATACTGTTAACTTGAAGAGTAGAATGTGTAAGCACCATATGAAGTGCAAATTTCAGATGGTACCAAAGAAAGACGTGAGCGTGCATGTGTGTGTGTGTGCGTGCGTGTATGTGCGTGTGTGTGCGATTGTGCGTGTGTGTGTGTGCGTGCGTGCGTGTGTATGTGCGTGTGTGTGTGTGTATGTGCGTGTGTGCACATGTGTGTGCAATTGTGTGTGTGCGATTGTGTGTGTGCGATTGTGTGTGTGTGTGTGCGATTGTGTGTGTGTGTTCTGAGATGCTGCAGGACACTTTGCAGATAAACACTTAATGTGCTACCTGTCAAATGATACTCTGCTTTGAGTACAAGCTAACAGATATATTAAGATAGAGAATGTGTAAAGTTCAATTTGGGGCACTAGACAGTGTGAAAATAAAGATGGGCGTGTGTGTGTGTGTGAGAGAAAGAAAGGGAGAGAGAGAGTCTGTGTCATTTCAGTGGTCATTGAAAGGAACATATTTAATATATAAAATAAACCCTTTCACAATGGGTATACATTCATTTCTAGCTTATAATTCCACGCAGGTGCTGACAGTTGCAACATGCCCAATGAACTTCCTTCCTGCATAAGCACCCCGCCATTATTTGTTGATTCTGACATTATTATTATGCCTTATTCAGTGTCACACATACTATAACATGTTGGGTGTACTTCAAGTGAACATGATTTCATTCTTACATTTGTGTCACGTATGTCGTGCGTATGTCACGTTAGGTTAATTATAACGCTATGCACAAATAATGTGTCTTTTAGCACAACTTACAGCTTATTAATAGTTTCTTGTTATTGCAAATGTAAGGAATAGTTTAATGACTTTCTATCTCGTGATAGCTTGAAAAGAGTCTAGTTTGGTTAATAATTGTTCAGCTCACCATTAATAGACCTGATGGAGATTAAACTATGCAACTTTTTTGACAGTGTGTGTCTGAACGAGAGAAAAGCAACATGCTTGTCTGTAAAATGATATGCAATGGATGAATGAATACATTCATATGCAAAGGATGAATGAAAGGTCATAGCAGGTGATTCCTTTACACAAAGTACATGTTTGTAATGGTGTCATGTGATGATCACAAAACAACTTAAAGCACGTTATCAGACTCAGCCAACATGTGTGGATGACATGCTTTGTTATTGGGCATCATGTCAAGCTCTGTAGCATCTATACACCAGTAACTCTTCACTTTTTTCACTAGATGGCAACATCTGCCATTTTGGCATCTCGCTGCATTCAGAGAAAAGCCCTCTGATCATCCGGAGGAACTTCACTGTCTGTTTTGTGTCCCAAGTTCTCTCACATGACATGCGGCAGCCAATGGTCAGCCTCCTTCTCAAGCAGAAGGGTAACTGTCAGAGCTGAGGTGTTTCTTAGTACCAAGAACGCAAAAATCGTACAGTCATGCTGACTTACCGCCCAAGAATGAACTCCAAACACGATGAATCAAACGGGTCTTGTTTGGTGAGGATACAAATGGCGCATCCTTTACGTCTGGGGCTGGGCGGGAAGGACATCCGGGAATTTTTACTCTCCTCTGTACTTCTGTTCTTGAGTATTGGAACTGGTCTTTGGCAGTGGAAGATGACGTAAAATTGGTATGCAAGGACATACGGTAAAGTACACATATTGAGAAACACCCCTGAAGTCACTTTGAAGTTATCTTGGTTTCTATGGTAAAATGGAGCTGGGGGGCGGGGGGAGGAGGCGCTGCTGGGGGATCTGAGGGAGGGGGCGGAGTCGAGCGTGAGAGCTTTGGGTGCTGAAACTTCCTGCCAAGGTGGTGGTGTCCTCTCTTTTGGGGAAGGTGGCTGAATATCCCTCATGGGTTTGTGGGCAATGTGGCTGGCTAACATCCAAGGTGCCTACAGCTTGCTCTAGCTAAAGAGCGCACCTCTATGCTAGCAGGGGGCACCATAAGGCCCTGGGACAGCTGTGTCTGTCTCATGGTTGGGGTCAAGATTCTGAAATGGCTCTAGGCATTATTGACGAGTACGGTGCACAGAACCGGGATCAGAATCACTTTAAGCAAGCTGAGGTGAGGTAACTTCTGAGCTCCAGGACCACCGACCCCCCTCCCTCACAGTTCAACTTACAGTCCCTGTGGGGCAACAAGATCCTCTAACTACAGGACTGTTTTCCTGAAGGCTGAAAACCTTGATTAGCAGCCCTACATTCGTTATCTGTTTGATTAATTATGCCTGCTCTGGGCAATATATGAATAGCCGTACTTGAGTTAATGTCCTTTAATTACTCAACATGCATCATAATTATTTTAGTATGAAACATGTGAAGTCGTCTGGCCACGAAGTGGAATTGCCATTGGCTCATGTTCAAAATAAAGAATTCTCCAATGAGCAAATTTACCAAGGCGTATGAATAATTTCTAGACTTCTGTTCTGTCAACAAGTGAGTGCCCTTTGTTTATTTAAATGAGGAAAAACAGGAACAGTGCCCCCCTGAGGCCACTCCTGTAAATACGCCGCCATCCAGCTTGCTCTGGGTACACGGTGCTGTGTGGTGACCCCGGAGGATCAGTTAGCCAGGCAGGGCGCCCCCTACCTGTTCGTCCTTGCGGTCTCCGAGGTCCCACCCACGTTCTCGGAGGTGGACGAAATACCGCAGAGCTTGGAGCTTGAAATGGGTCCACGAGGTCTGAGCAAACAGAGTCGGAGGGGGAGCCGAGCGGCTGAAGCAGCCCATTGAGAGAGCGTCGCCGGGGGCTGCGGCTCCACACAGGGCCCCCTCTGTGCGTGTCTCTTTAAGGCTCTTCGGCTAGTCTAGCTTCCGGCGGCTAATTGGGGCCTTCCCTCTTTGTCTCAAAAGACAAACAGCTTAATTAGGGAAGGCATTTTGGCCGGGCGCTGGTTAATTAAAATAAATAAACTAGCTTGGCGTGGTGAGGTCACAGGCTTGCATGTGTTTGGACCGTATTTTTATTTTGGAGGGCCAATCTCCCCCCGCCTCTTTTCCCTGTGTAGACGACGTGTATCCTTGTGGTGTGTTAACGGTATGCGAGTCCCTCGCTAACGCTGGGGTTTCCAGGCCATCATTAAGGAACACAGTCTCTCCTATGCCATGGAACTTTACATTATTTTATTTATGCGTTCAATTTGTTGTTATTACTATGTTGACCGTCTGATTGTCCTTTTGCACGATACCCCGAAGTAAATTATGCAGAAGCGACACATAACCAGGTAGGAAATGTACAAAACTTGTCATCCCCCCCCCAGGTAAAAATGGTGGAGTTGTGCCGGAGAGCCCATGAAGTATTTCGGGAGTACCTTAAAGGGGGTTCACTCGCAGTCTCTACATGTGTCTGTGTTTGTAAACAAGCTGAAAAACTGTCCTCATGTTCCACGGACAAACTAACACTGCAGGAAGTTTTCCAGAAACACACGTCTGCTCTGCATGCTTGGCTTTGGTTTTTAAGATACCATAACAGCCAAAGTTTTTTCATCATCTTTTAGTTGGCAAGTTAGGCACGACGTCAGAGTGAATGGGGCTGGACTCACAAGATACAGATCGTTTGGGTTGTTAAATTGCAATTTTGATTTTTGTGCAGGGTAGTATCTCCCGAATGTCTTAGGTTTGCTTGTACAAGTATGTTTGCATCTGTGTACGACCGTGTTTTTGGTTTCTGTGTGCGGCGGATTTTGGCCGGTGTTCGGCAGCCTGGGTGACGTGAGGGTAGCGCAGGGTAGACAGGGAGAAACTGTGCCGGCTGTGATAGATTCCTGAACCTGGAGAGTCCTCCCTCCTTCAGAATTGTACCCATTTGCTTTGCTTTCGGCTCAGCCAAATGCCCCCCTTGGGCGGCTTGCTCTGTGCCCTTCTTGTATCAGACTTCTATTGTATTGCCGATTCGAATCTGTGATCCCCCCCCCACCCCCCCCCCCCGTTTGCTTTCTGCTAAAAAAAGAGAAACTCCCCCTGTGCCATTATGGTAGCAGGAAAGATGGAGTTTGAGACATGAGGGGTGAAAATGAGGGTAATTAAATAAACCCACCCGGCTGCCTTTGTTTCTGCCAGAGAAATCCGATGGGCTCCAGATGTCTGCTGACTTACTGATGTCCTGCAAGATGCTATATCAGGCCATCTCAGCTGGGCACCAAGCAGCAGAAGGTCAGCGGGGAGGCCCAGATTGTGTCCTCCTCACTGGGAGGCCCAAGTTGTGTCCTCCTCGATCGGAGGTCCAGGCTGTGTCTTCCTCCCTAGGAGAACCAAGTTGTGTCCTCCTCGCTGGGAGGTTCAGGTTGTGTCTTCCTCCTTAGGAGAACCAAGTTGTGTCCTCCTCGCTGGGAGGTCCAGGTTGTGTCTTCCTTCCTGGGAGGTTCAGGTTGTGTCCTCCTCGCTGGGAGGTCCAGGTTGTGTCTTCCTACCTGGGAGAACCAGGTTGTGTCCTTCTCGCTGGGAGGCCCAGGTTGTGTCCTCCTCGATGGGAGGTGCAATTTGTGTCCTCCTCGCTAGGAGGTCCAGGTTGTGTCCTCTTCACTGTGAGCTTCTGTGTGATGGATGCTGTTTCAGGGTGACATTATATGTCCTTAGGTTCTTGATGTTTCGTCCAAAGTAAAAATATCTTTGGTTAAGATTTAGGAACTGTGCTGCTACCAAGATTGAGCTTCAAGCAGACAATAGGAGATGTCTGGGAGTCTGGGGCTGACAGGAAAGCGGCCAAGTTCATAGCTAGAGGGACAGCCAAGGGGGATAAATGAGAATGGGGGGGGGTGGTTTGCCATAGAAGCATTGATTGCTCCAACCTGTGGCTGTCTCTTACATCTTGCCAGGCAGCACCACCTTCTGATGGGGGTGTGGGCAGGGTGTAGCCAAGTGAGGGCAGGCAAGGATGGGGTGAGTGAAGGGTGTAGCCGAGTAAGGGTGGGATGTGGGTAGGTGTGGGGATGGTGTAGCCGAGCGAGGGTGGGGAGTAGGCAGGGTGTAGCTGGGTGAGGGCAGGGTGTGGGTGGATGGGGGCAAGGTGTGGGCTGGGTTTAGTCAAGCAAGAGTGGGGTGTGGGCGGGATGTAGCTGAGCAAAGGAAGGCTTGTGGGTCGGGTGAGGGCGGAGTGTGGGCAGGGTGTAGTCGAGCGAGGGTGGGATGTGGGTGGGGTGTGGGTAGGGTGTAGTCCAGTAAGAGTGAGGTGTGGGTGGGCAGGGTGTAGTCAAGTGAGAGCGGGGTGTGGGCAGGGTGTAGTCGAGCGAGAGTGGGGTGTGGGCAGGGTGTAGTCAAGTGAGAGCGGGGTGTGGGCAGGGTGTAGTCAAGTGAGAGCGGGGTGTGAGCAGGGTGTAGTCGAGCGAGAGTGGGATGTGGGCAGGGTGTAGTTGAGCAAGGGCAGGGTGTGGGCAAGTGAGGGTGGGATGTGGGCAGGGTGTAATCGAGTGAGAGCGGGGTGTGGGCAGGGTGTAGTCGAGCGAGAGCGGGGTGTGGGCAAGAGAGGGTGGGATGTGGGCATGGTGTAGTCGAGAGAGAGCGGGGTGTGGGCAAGTGAGGGTGGGATGTGGACAGGGTGTAATCGAGTGAGAGCGGGGTGTGGGCAGGGTGTAGTTGATCGAGAGCGGGGTGTGGGCAGGGTATAGTCGAGCAAGAGCGGGGTGTGGGCAGGGTGTAGTCGATCGAGAGTGGGGTGTGGGCAGGGTGTAGTCGAACGAGAGTGGAGTGTGGACAGGATGTAGCTGAGCAAGGGCAGGGCGAGGGCGGGGTGTGGGCAGGGTGTAGTCGAGTGAGAGCGGGGTGTGGGCAGGGTGTAATCGAGTGAGAGCGGGGTGTGGGCAGGGTGTAGTCCAGCGAGAGTGGGATGTGGGCAGGGTGTAGTTGAGCAAGCGCAGGGCGTGGGCAAGTGAGGGTGGGATGTGGGCAGGGTGTAATCGAGTGAGAGCGGGGTGTGGGCAGGATGTAGTCAAGTGAGAGTGGGGTGTGGGCAGGGTGTAGTCGAGCGAGAGTGGGATGTGGGCAGGGTGTAGTTGAGCAAGGGCAGGGCGTGGGCAAGTGAGGTTGGGATGTGGGCAGGGTGTAATCGAGTGAGAGCGGGGTGTGGGCAGGGTGTAGTTGAGCGAGAGCGGGGTGTGGGCAAGAGAGGGTGGGATGTAGGCATGGTGTAGTCGAGAGAGAGCGGGGTGTGGGCAAGTGAGGGTGGGATGTGGGCAGGGTGTAATCGAGCGAGAGCGGGGTGTGGGCAGGGTGTAGTCAAGCGAGAGCGGGGTGTGGGCGGAGTGTAATCGAGCGAGAGTGGGGTGTGGGCAGGGTGTAGTCAAGCGAGAGCGGGGTGTGGGCAGGGTGTAGTCCAGCGAGAGCGGGGTGTGGGCAAGTGAGGGTGGGGTGTGGGCAGGGTGTAGTCGAGCGAGAACGGGGTGTGGGCAGGGTGTAGTCAAGCGAGAGCGGGGTGTGGGCAGGGTGTAGTCCAGCGAGAGCGGGGTGTGGGCAAGTGAGGGTGGGGTGTGGGCAGGGTGTAGTCGAGCGAGAACGGGGTGTGGGCAGGGTGTAATCGAGTGAGAACGGGGTGTTGGCAGGGTGTAATCGAGTGAGAGCGGGGTGTGGGCAGGGTGTAGTCGAGCAAGAGTGGGGTGTGGGCAAGTGAGGGTGGGGTGTGGGCAGGGTGTAGTCGAGCGAGAGCGGGGTGTGGGCAGGGTGTAATCGAGTGAGAGCGGGGTGTGGGCAGGGTGTAGTCGAGCAAGAACGGGGTGTGGGCAAGTGAGGCTGGGATGTGGGTAGGGTGTAGTCGAGCGAAAGCAGGGTGTGGGCAGGGTGTGGGCAAGTGAGGCTGGGATGTGGGCAGGGTGTAGTCGAGCGAAAGCAGGGTGTGGGCAGGGTGTGGGCAAGTGAGGCTGGGATGTGGGCAGGGTGTAGTCGAGGGAGAGCAGGGTGTGGGCAAGTGAGGCTGGGATGTGGGCAGGGTGTAGTCGAGCGAAAGCAGGGTGTGGGCAGGGTGTGGGCAAGTGAGGCTGGGATGTGGGCAGGGTGTAGTCGAGGGAGAGCAGGGTGTGGGCAAGTGAGGCTGGGATGTGGGTAGGGTGTAGTCGAGCGAGAGCAGGGTGTGGGCAAGTGAGGCTGGGATGTGGGCAGGGTGTAGTCGAGGGAGAGCAGGGTGTGGGCAAGTGAGGCTGGGGTGTGGGCAGGGTGTAGTCGAGCGAGAGCAGGGTGTGGGCAGGGTGTGACCAGGCGTGGGCTTCGGTTAGGCAGCTGGTTGTGCACGTGGATATTTTCCTGAGGCCTAACCGGGGATGGCAGGGACAGGGAGTCTCAAATGCTGTCTGCCATTGACATGCACAAGCACACGCACCCGACAGGCGGCTCCCAGAAACAGCCACCGCCTTTGTTGGCTGCTCGCTGGATCTCACACACAGTTAATATGGACTTTTCCCACTGGCTCTGCCAACAGGCTGAAGTCATTTAATGAAGTAGGCCTGAGTGTGCAGGGCCCTGCTCTCTTTCCCTCTCTCTCGCTCCCTCTCTCTCTTGCTCTCTCTCTCCTCTGTCACTCTCTCATTCTCTCTCTCTCACTTGCTCATGCACTCTGACAGAATGGAAAATGACTCTGGTGCATGGGGCAGGACGGGGGGCCCTGCCACCCAGCACCCACCCCCCCAGTTTACAGCACAGGGGCCAGACGGGGGCTTATGTAGCACGTCTGCATAATCAAAACATGCCTCTGTATGCTGGCCAGGCAGAAGTGGGGCCCAGTGGCGCCCCCCGCAGGGGTCAGGCGCCGGGGTCGCGTCACCTCGGGCCCCTTTGTGCGCGTGTCACTTGGGCGCCGTTCACCTTGGGTCCCCGTGACCCCTGCCCCCCCCCCACCGCCTTTTTCCCAGCATTCTCACAAGTGTGTCCCGCGTGCGGGATGTTCTGCTGTCTTGCCAAATATATCTTGGTTCACACGGCTTCCCCTGGCGCCGGCCAGGTCCCCTCCATTTAGGCAGCCATTGATGCACTGAGGAATCGGAGGAGAGAGTTTCCGGGTCTCTCTGCACGTTTATCCGGGTCCTGTCTGCCTTCCAGTAACATGCTGCCTTTTCAGCACCGTGCGTGAGGCTCCGGAGAATGTGCCAGATCTCATGTTTGGTGGTTTGGGGCTAAATTTCCTCTTTGCTATGCATGCAAAGCACTCTTTAAAATCTCTGACCATCTTGAGTGGACCCTGACAAACAGGAATACTGTGTCTCCCTGTCCTGATGCACAGGAATGCTGTGCCCCTCTGTCCTGATGCACAGGAACACTGTGTCCCTCCATCCTGACGCACAGGAACACTGTGTCCCTCCGTCCTGACGCATAGGAACACTGTGTCCCTCTGTCCAGACGCACAGGAACGCTGTGCCCCTCTGTCCTGACGCACAGGAACACTGTGTCCCTCTGTCCTGATGCACAGGAACGCTGTGTCCCTCTGTCCAGACACACAGGAACAAAGTGTCCCTCTGTCCTGACGCACAGGAACACTGTGTCCCTCTGTCCTCAAGCACAGGAACACTGTATCCTTCCATCCTGACGCACAGGAACACCGTGTCCCTCTGTCCTGATGCACAGGAACACCGTGTCCCTCTGTCCAGATGCACAGGAATACTGTGTCCTTCTGTCCAGACACACAGGAACACTCTTTCCCTCTCTCCAGACACACAGGAACACTGTGTCCCTCTGTCCTGATGCACAGGAACGCTGTGTCCCTCTGTCCAGACACACAGGAACAAAGTGTCCCTCTGTCCTGACGCACAGGAACACTGTGTCCCTCTGTCCAGTCGAACAGGAACACTGTGTCCCTCTGTCCTGACGCACAGGAACACTGAGTCTCCCTGTCCTGACGCACAGGAACACTGTGTCCCTCTGTCCTCAAGCACAGGAACACTGTATCCTTCCATCCTGACGCACAGGAACACCGTGTCCCTCTGTCCTGATGCACAGGAACACCGTGTCCCTCTGTCCAGATGCACAGGAACACTGTGTCCCTCTGTCCAGACGCACAGGAACAATATGTCCCTCTGTCCTGATGCACAGGAACACTGTGTTCTTCTGTCCAGACACACAGGAATACTGTGTCCCTCTGTCCAGACACACAGGAACACTCTGTCCCTCTCTCCAGACACACAGGAACACTGTGTCCCTCTGTCCTGATGCACAGGAACAATGTGTCCCTCTGTCCTGACGCAGAGGAATACTGTGTCCCTCTGTCCAGACACACAGGAACACTGTGTCCCTCTGTCCTGATGCACAGGGACACTGTGTCCCTCTGTCCGGATGCACAGGAATACTGTGTCACTCTGTCCAGAATCCTGAATTTTCCTCGATGCTATTTTTTTATTCATGCATTTGCGGGATATTTGTTATTTTAATTTTTCCCTGCTCTGAAAAATGAGATTCAGTTTATTTATTCGACTGGTGGGGGGGCAATCCCTGCCCGCCAACAGCGTGTTGCTGAGCAGACAGACGCGGTCCTCCTTTCCGGGCTTTTCCGAGACGATGCCTGTGACCGCTGGCCGCCAGGCGCCCCTGTCATCGGCAAAATTATTATGCTAATGAATACGCGGCGTTTCCCGGTGTGTCCTGTAGAGGCGTTACCACGGAGACGGGGGGAGGATGGGGGGCCACAGCCCCCGAGTGTCCCTAGTTGCCACGTCCATCGTGGATGATGGATGACGCCGGCAGATGTGGGAGAACGTGCCGGAATCTCGCGCTTCGCTTCTCATGGCTTTTCCCCGTGTGGCTGACGCCTTGCAGGCGGTCTGCACCGGCGGTGCCCCCTTGCCTGTCTACCAGCCTGACCTCCACACCCCAGTCTGTCCCCATTCCCCCCCATGTCCGCCGTATAGATGCGCGACTCACCCAGGGGGGCGGGACGTCAATCTCGAGGTCAGGGGGTGCTCTGGCTCCATGGCTTACAAAGGGGAAGCGGCTGTCCCCAATCTTGTGGAAATGACACGCTTGGATCACCTCGGGCCAAGCCTTATCCCTACCCTGGATAGTCCTGGCTCAATCAAGCACTTCGGGGCCTTTGGTGTCTGCAGATCTGCCGGCAAGGATTTCCACTGACGCGGCAGGGGAATGGATACCCTGGCAGATTCAAGGGGCCAAATGCTTTTCAGGGGTCCTTAAAAACTTCAGTAATATGTCATGCCATGTGTATTAGCTTTATCCAGCAGAAGGGGGTCCTCGAGAGGGGTCCTTGTCCCGCACACGCCTGTTTGTGTGTGTGTGAGGAAGAGGCAGGACATCAAAGGGGGGATCTGAGCATGCCTGCCTGGTGTTCCTCTGACGGCTGTTAATTAGCGCCAAGCGCCAACTGTGGTCACAGTGCCAGCTTGGATGAAAAGAGAGAAGAAGGGAAGGAGAGAGGGGCAGGAGAGAAGTGGGGGAGATATGGGGTTAAGAGAGAGGGAGAGAGGGGCAAGAAAGAGGTAGAGAGGAGATGGGACAAGAGAGAGGGAGATAGGGAGACGGGGCAAGAAGGAAGGAGAGAGGGAGGGGAGGAGAGAGGGACAAGAGAGAAGGAGAAAGGGAGGGGAGGAGAGAGAAGGGGGCAAGAGAGAAGGAGGGAGGGAGGGGAGGAGAGAGAGAGGGGCAAGAGAGAAGGAGGGAGGCAGGGGAGGAGAGAGAGAGGGGCAAGAGAGAAGGAGAGAGGGAGGGGAGGAGAGAGAGAGCGGCAAGAGAGAAGGAGAGAGGGAGGGGAGGAGAGAGAGAGCGGCAAGAGAGAAGGAGAGAGGGAGAGGAGGAGAGAGAAGGGGGCAAGAGAGAAGGAGAGAGGGAGAGGAGGAGAGAGAAGGGGGCAAGAGAGAAGGAGAGAGGGAGGGGAGGAGAGAGAGAGCGGCAAGAGAGAAGGAGAGAGGGAGAGGAGGAGAGAGAAGGGGGCAAGAGAGAAGGAGAGAGGGGGGGAGGAGAGAGGCAAGAGAGGAGGGAGGGAGGGAGGGGAAGAGAAAAGGGCAGAAAGCTGAAACGTTTTCCAAAAGTGAGGAATTCTCTGCGGCTTCACAGGTGTGACTGAGCAGGATGCGCGAGTGACCTCTGACCTGTGAGCTCTCAGTGGCTGCATTGAGCGGTTCGCGCTACAGATGCTTCTGTTTACATGCCGGGGTGACCGGGCTGTGGGTGGTTTGAATCCTGTTGAGTTGACAGTGAGCACACATCAGCTTTCATCTGGGGCATGCCAGACTCACAGTCCTCAGTGCGTGTTTGTTTACAGTTTGTTTACAGTGTCTGTCAATGTTTTTACAGAAAAAAGTCTGCTGGAAATGTTATCTTAACTCTTACTAAACAGGCAGCTTAGTAACACGACTTTTGTAAGTCTTGGTTTTGTAGCTTAATACTGAATATTATTAAATATTACATTAGTTAGCCAATGCTTTTACTCAAACCCGTGTTAACCAGAAAAATAACTTAGCCGACCCTGCCGTCCCCACAAGATCAAAAATAACAGGTTTTTATCACATTGTGGGGACATTTACACAATGTAATATATACATGACCACACACACACACACAGTTATGTCAATGCTGCTGGATCTTAAACCCATAACCACCTCCAAGGGAGTAAACAGAGACACAGAGTAAGTCCCCTGTCCTGTGGGGGCCTTAGGTTGGGGTCGGCCTGGTGTCTCCTTTATTGTCATGCCGACGGGTCTGGGGTGCCAGTTGCCGTGTGGCACCGTTCAGGATGCCACTCGCTGGCTACAGCACTTGCCTGCTGCCTGGCACTCCTGCCCTTCCTGTCCCCCTGTCCAGACACAGCTCAGCTCCTCCAGACCCGCTCTCTGCACCCATCAGGGGTGCAGGGGAAGGGGTGATTTTTTTACGTAGTCCGTATGCTAGTCTTTCAGTGACAAGCCATCCGATCACAAGTTGGCCATGGTGTGTCGGAACCCTTTGTGCAAACTTGGTCTCTTCCCAAATCCCGCCTGCTCAGAGCCTATAAATGACACCTCCGCCGACTGATAGGGTGGTTATGTAACGCCACTCTCCAATGCAGCGTCGGCCCTCGCCATGCCTGACTACGAGAATGTGCCACTTACTGTATAAGGCCATTGACTCTGCTCTTTGCAATTTTTTTCCCCGTCAGCCCCCCCATTCTGCGGTGCCCCTGCCAAGTCCGACCACCGGCCTGTTTCCCTCTGTAATGAATACCAATGGCTCGCCTCTGGGATGCAGGAGACACCTCAAGAGTTTATTTACCTTCGAGCCGTCGGCTGTCCTGCTCGTGACTGACACGTTTGGGACAGTTTGTGTGGTGTTTATGTTTTTGGGGGACACTCGAGGAGCCCAGCTGTGTGCCCCCCCCCCCCCTTACTGTGAACCTCATGTGACTCCAGGCCAATCAGCCCCTGCCTTCCTGGGTCTGCCATGAAAGGCACTTGAGCAAAGGATTGTGGGATATGCACCTGCCTGCGTTTGACTCCGCCCTCCCATTTATGACAGGTCTGGTGTCCCCCTAGTACTGAGCCCGAATGCTGCATTAGGATTCCCCTTCTCTCAAGCCTGTGCTGAGTGGCCATTTTGCATTTGATTCGGTGTTTTGAGCGTCCCAGGTCAAGCCCTTTGTGCAAGTTACATGGTCACATCCCACTCTGTTTGTGTGTGTGTGTGTGTGTGTGTGTGTGTGTATGTGTGTGTGTGTGTGTGGGGGGGGGGTCGTCTCTTAATTTTGCAGTAGCATGTGTCCTGCATTGGACGTCTAAGCTCCACCCCTTCCCCTTATACCATATGCTGCTTAGGATTGGCTCCAGTCCCCCCACCCCCCCAACCACATTGGAAGGCCCCCCCCCCGCACACTGCAGGGAGTCGGCTCTGTTACTCATTAAAAAACATCATTCTGCCATTTCTTCAACTCTACCAGTTTCTTCCATAGTGCCGCCCGATAATCCCTGGTATTGCCCAACTGGGGGCGCTGTCCTGCTGACTAAGGTTACTGGTCAGGGGACAGCCTGAGGGGGTTCCCTCTGCCGTCACCTGAAGCCCCCCGCCCTGAGTCATGTCCCTGCCAGCCCTGCTCTGCCCCCTTCAGGTCCTGGGGATTTGGTGTTTTTATTGCCTGCTTTTTAATGAGCTGCTGCAGTCTCGTGGACATTAAGGCAGGTCCTGCTTCTCTGAAGCTCCTCTACGGGCTTTTCTAACTGGCTGCTTATTAAGGCTGTTCAGCGCTTCAGTGAAACTTCCTTCGTTGCTCAGAGTCGCCGTCGTTCTTTGAAGATCTCGCTTGTTTCCGTACCTGCATGCTGCAAGAATTCGTGTTGCATTTTGACGCATTTCCTGCACGAGCATGGCTTGAATAGATGTTTCCCGCAATGACTGCTGTCCATTTAGATGCTTCCTTCTGCTATTAATGAAGTGAGGTTTAATTTGCCTTTTGCACAAGTACAGCTACATTCTTACACATATCCCACCATGCTCTCCTTTAAGAGAGACATACACATATATACCATTGAGAGAGAAGCCTGGGGTTTTAGCACAGTATCAGCCATTTTTAAGGCACCCCTGGAATATTTTGGGGTGATACGAGCTCGAGAGTCTAATGGACAAGTGACTCTTCTGCCGAGGACGGGATTCGATTTCCTTCTTTGAATAATGTGTAATGATCCCCTCAGGAAATCAACAGTCATGCCTCAGTGTCTGGAAGTGCTGTATTAGGTTTTGGATAGACTGTCCTTCTTTGACATCAAACATCTGGTAACCGTGTCTTCATGGGGGTAACAGAGCCCTTCATTTAGGCATCATGCCGTGAGGAGGTCTGCACCATCTTAAAGCGACCGCGTAAGACTTACTGAAGCGATGCTGGGACGAGAAGGGAGACGGCGGTAAAGACCTTCGGGGCAGACATGACCCGGGCTAAAACCCCCGGATCAGGGACAGCGCTAAGAAGTCGGTCTGCGTCGAGCCTGGCACATCTCTCGCTTTCCCACGATGTTCTTGGCACATCTTTGCCCAGGGACAGCCCAGCTGTTTCCGGCTGTAACCCATCGATAGTAGCAGCTACGCGTTTCTCGGTTCCAGTAGCGACCTGCCTTCCGCACTCGGACACACGTGACGACTTCCCACGGCTCGGCCCCGGATTCCCGAGAAGTTCAGACACCTTCCCCCAGAAGGTGACACTGAAACTTCAGTCACTTTGGGTCGTGCTTTTTGAGCCTGTCAGAGTGCAGCGGAGCAGTAGTAAAGGTTAGCTCAGCCGGGTCCTGCTCCGTCTGAAGGATGTTCCGCTGTTTCAGAGTTAGCCAGAGATTGACGGTGATGTAGAATACACCGCAAAGAAGGGAACTCCCAGTGAGGCCTGCAGACGTATTATACCATCTGAAAAAAAAGTCATTATTGACCTACAACTTGGGCCCCTTGGCTGCAGCCTTGGTCAGGACGTTGGCTGTGTATCATTCATTGCAGGATGTTTGATGTGTGCACGCTAACACACATGTGATGCCAGAATGAAGCTGTAGGTCAGTCGATGGTCATGGTGGCCGTTTTATCCCGGAGTGGAGGTGGGGGTTGCTGAGGAATGGGGGGGGCTCTATCTAGGAATCTCTCAGCAGGTCGTAGGAAGGGTGTTGTTATATGGCGGGGGGGGGGGGGGGGGGGGGCACTACAGAGATAAATAAACGCAGAACAGACCCCCAGCAGTAATCATACTGGGGGTAGATGATAGTGGCTTAAGATGAATCCTTTTGTTGAGATGTAAAGACCAACCCAGTGTCACTGTCTGGTTCTCAGTGTTACATAACTCTCTGCCATTAATGACCCTTTTACTAGCAGCAAAACTGCACTGAAATTTCAGTGGAACTTCTTGATTGCAGCCGAATCTTTATTTAACGTCGCACATTTTCCTGCTGCTGTCGTTTACACCTCAGCTGATGATGTCACTTTCTTTTGTGTCCTTCTTGAACCCGAATCGGTGCTCATGAGCCGAACCCCGAAGCGTTCACGCCCTTTAGTGGAAATGCACTGGGTGTCTGCGTCGGGTTAATGTGTGTGACGACACCCCAAAAGCACGAGAGTAAAAACAAACGGCAATGAAACAAAAACTGTGCAATTACAGTGCGGCCTTTATATTCAGCTCTGTTCCCTCTCAGCTCTGTTCCCTCTCAGCTATGTTCCGTCTCAGCTATGTTCCATCTCAGCTATGTTCCGTCTCAGCTATGTTCCGTCTCAGCCATGTTCCCTCTCTGCTCTGTTCCCTCTCGGCTCTGTTCCCTCTCAGCTCTGCTCCCTCTCAGCTCTGCTCCCTCTCGGCTCTGTTCCCTCTCAGCTCTGCTCCCTCTCAGCTCTGCTCCCTCTCGGCTATGTTCCCTCTCAGCTCTGCTCCCTCTCGGCTCTGCTCCCTCTCGGCTATGTTCCCTCTCAGCTCTGTTCCCTCTCAGCTCTGTTCCCTCTCAGCTATGCTCCCTCTCGGCCATGTTCCCTCTCTGCTCTGTTCCCTCTCGGCTCTGTTCCCTCTCAGCTCTGCTCCCTCTCGGCTCTGCTCCCTCTCGGCTATGTTCCCTCTCGGCTATGTTCCCTCTCAGCTATGCTCCCTCTCGGCTCTGTTCCCTCTCAGCTCTGTTCCCTCTCGGCTCTGTTCCCTCTCAGCTCTGCTCCCTCTTGGCTCTGTTCCCTCTCGGCTCTGTTCCCTCTCAGCTCTGTTCCCTCTCGGCTATGTTCCCTCTCGGCCATGTTCCCTCTCGGCTCTGTTCCCTCTCAGCTATATTCCCTCTCAGCTATGCTCCCTCTCAGCTATATTCCCTCTCGGCTCTGTTCCCTCTCAGCTATATTCCCTCTCGGCCATGTTCCCTCTCGGCTCTGCTCCCTTTCGGCCATGTTCCCTCTCGGCTCTGTTCCCTCTCGGCTATATTCCCTCTCGGCTCTGTTCCCTCTCGGCTCTGCTCCCTCTCGGCCATGTTCCCTCTCAGCTATGCTCCCTCTTGGCTTTGTTCCCTCTCGGCTCTGTTCCCTCTCAGCTATGCTCCCTCTCGGCTCTGTTCCCTCTCAGCTATGCTCCCTCTTGGCTTTGTTCCCTCTTGGCTCTGTTCCCTCTCAGCTCTGCTCCCTCTCAGCTCTGCTCCCTCTCAGCTATGCTCCCTCTTAGCTCTGTTCCCTCTCAGCTCTGTTCCCTCTCGGCTATGTTCCCTCTCGGCCATGTTCCCTCTCGGCTCTGTTCCCTCTCAGCTATATTCCCTCTCAGCTATGCTCCCTCTCAGCTATATTCCCTCTCGGCTCTGTTCCCTCTCAGCTATATTCCCTCTCGGCCATGTTCCCTCTCGGCTCTGCTCCCTTTCGGCCATGTTCCCTCTCGGCTCTGTTCCCTCTCGGCTATATTCCCTCTCGGCTCTGTTCCCTCTCGGCTCTGCTCCCTCTCGGCCATGTTCCCTCTCGGCTCTGTTCCCTCTCAGCTATGCTCCCTCTTGGCTTTGTTCCCTCTCGGCTCTGTTCCCTCTCAGCTATGCTCCCTCTCGGCTCTGTTCCCTCTCGGCTATGTTCCCTCTCAGCTATGCTCCCTCTCGGCTCTGTTCCCTCTCGGGTCTGTTCCCTCTCAGCTATGCTCCCTCTCGGCTCTGTTCCCTCTCAGCTATGCTCCCTCTCAGATCTGTTCCCTCTCATGTCCTGCGTCGCCGGGGTGTCATAAATGAACGGTGGTCTTCGCTCAGCTCTTTCAATTGGGCTCAGCCTTGCCCCCCCTGTCCCCCGTCCTGTGCCCTCCTACCCCTGCTGCCCCCCTTCTCCTGTCTGACTCATCTCCATCCAAGGCAGCAGATGCTCTCAGTGTAGCACTGAGTAATGTCTGCAGCCCCCCCACAACTCGGTGAGTGTTTAGTCAGGGCTGGCGGGTGTTGGGTTTATGGGACAAGACCGAACATTGAGGAGGATGTGGTCAGTTAGAGCAGACCAGCATCTTTCTGGCCTGTTTTGGGGAAGTGAGCACCTCCTAGTGTTCAGACAAGAGACCCCTGAATTTCCCAGCCCACTGCTGGCGAAGCGAGATGCCTGTCTGAGCAGGAGCCACATTCAAAAAGGCACTTCAGGGACCCCTTAGTGTAGTGACTGTTTGTGGCCAATAGGGGGCCCCATGCAAGTATGAGTCCTAAAAGCCACCCCCGTGCTGTCATATATATCACATGTCTGCTCCTGTTAGGGTGAGGGGTCGCGGGTCACAGCGAATCACAAGCAACGGGCTGCTTTTGTGGACTTTTCTGCTTCTTGACTTGAGATGGCAGCGTTTCAGCCTGATTAGATTATCACTCGTTTCCTGGCACTGTGTCCCTCCACCGACCCATTTGTCCCGTCTGCCTTAGAGGAACTAAAGCCTCTCGCTTTTCACTTTAGCCTGCCCCCCCCCCCAAAATTCTCCTCTCAGGTCTGTCGAGGTCCGACTTCCTGTTACATAACTTGCTGAAAGTCTGTGATGTCACTCTCTGTCCGGTTTCCCGGCCTGCTTACAGCCACTGCAGGCACTGGTGTGAGGCAGGGCCAGCATTCAGGGACCAGAGGAGTCTCCCCCCACCCCTCACTGGACATACAGTAACACATTCAAGCAAAGATCCCCCCCCCCCCCCAACTTCTCCTTGCTGGCTGCTGTTTCTGGAATGGGGAAACCCTTTTCTTGACAGCAGCTGTTCCAGGGTCAGTCCTCATCTGTTTCCAGCCAAATGTACCCAACTCACAGTACAGTACAGAGTTACAGTTTATGTATGCTTCCAGGGATTTGAACCCACACCCTTTGCATAATCAACTCAATGCTCTACTTGTTGAGCAATAGGAGTTGAACAACTGAGTTGAAATGTTACTGTATGTGTCATGGAGGGCATTAAAAAAATAAAAAGAGGCATGATTTTCCATGGGGGGTGGGTGCCTGGGCACGGAGGTGGGGACGGCCCTATGGTGGGCTGTGCATCACCGCCTGTAAACCTGTCAGCCAGGAACATTGAGGAGTTCTGTGCTGCAGTGTCCCTGCTGGGCACTGGGCCGCCTCACAGCTGCAACTGGAAGAAATGTCTGTGGATTTCACAGCGAGCGGAACCCAGAATGCCTGCGTCACACACAGTCACACACATACGCACAGACAGACAGACACACACACACAGTCACACACATACGCACAGACAGACAGACACACACACACAGTCACACACATACGCACAGACAGACAGACACACACACACAGTCACACACATACGCACAGACAGACAGACACACACACACAGTCACACACACAGAAAGACAGACAGACACACACACACAGTCACACACACACACACACATGCAGTCATACACACACACATGCAGTCACACACACACACACGCACACAGACACACACACAGACAGACACACACACACATACACAGAAAGACAGACAGACACACGCACACACACACAGACAGACACAATGACAGACAGACACACACATACACAGAGACACTCACAGACACACAGACAGACAGACAGACACTCACAGAAAGACACAGACAGACACACTGACAGACACACACACTGAAATATGCTCTATGCTTCTCCATGATATAATTTTTCAGCCCAACTTAGGGACTCTTGTTTGTGGTCGTTCCCACGTGCAGGAGCCACACGGTCATTAATGTGTAATTATGCGTCTGGGTGACATAATCCGCTGCCCCTTTAACCTGAGGGCTTCATCTGAGCCATCATATCATCACAGTCTAGTGAAAAACAAGTACCTCCAAAATCGTATTTCAGGAGCATGAAAAAACACATTTTCTTAGAAGCTTCTTTAGAAAATAAACCTGGAATGAAAAAACAAGTCGCCCTTCGTACCACAAACAGGAACCTTTACACAGCTGTCAGGGAACAGTTTAGTGTTTTAAATGGACTTACGTGGATCGTTGTATGGGAGGTAAATATGTCAGTGTCAACCAGAAATTGATTAATGATGGATTATATTCACAATTTACAATGATGTCACTTATCTAGCGATCTAGTTATGAATGTTAAGATGTTAAAATCAGGGATATAAAGTAATCCATACAAACCATCGTCGTGAATATAAACATTAACTGGAACAAATGGAAATATTCGTTAAATAGATTCATAAAACTTCATAAACATCTTTTCACTGGCCAATTAGATGTCAAATTTGTTCAATAGACAGAGGAGGATGGACACATTCCATCCAGAGTAAATGGTTAAAATAGTCAAAAAGTGGACATATGTGGTTTTCATTGAGTCACAACAATATATTATTTTACCTTCCTATAGGCTGTTGCTAAGTGACGATGTTTCTGTTCACTTGGATCGACCCGGCCGGACCACTGAGAGGAAAACAGGATGCAGGTCAGCCTCTGGGGACAAAATTAGTGTGGAAGTTTGCGCTCAGCAGGAGGACAGGAGGAACGATTCGAAAAGACAGGATCGGAAAAGGAACTAATCGCCCGTGTGCGGGGGACGTTTTCACTGCCGAGGACCAGATGGTCTGGGTGGGAGACGCAGGGAGTCTGCGCTCTTTGTCTTTCTGTTCATCGCGAAACTATACAAATGACCTTCCCTGGGAGTTGTGGGCCTTGCGCTCTGGACTGGACCCTTCGGGGAAATAAGCATGGAAGACAGTAGGTAGCACATGGATGCCATACCAAAGGCTCCAGACCAGACCAAGCTTTCATTCCTTGACCGCATTGAATCACTCCTGGATGCCTTGTGCTTTCAGAAGACCCATTTCCTCTGAGCGGGGGAGGTGCAGGAAGAAGCCTGCTTCTCTTATGTTCTGAAGGTTTATGGTTCACGGCAACGACTGATCGTAAGATCCCACTGTTTACAGTCATGGGCAGCGTGCAGACTTTGAAGCAGTCATTCCCCTTCGGTCTGTAGTGCTTAGCGGCACGTGTGCAGTCCCGGTCCTACTGGTGTAGCTCCTCATGACATACACAGGGACCAAATGCAGTTTGTACAGTTTCATAGCAAGGGAGCTTGACAACGCTTTGATGGTGGTCTGTGTTTGCATGCGGCCATTGGCAAAGGGGGTTTCCATGCATGAAGCATATTTCTCCAGCTTTCCTACTGTCTCTGTCATTGGAGACAGAGATTATCCATTATAGGCTTCCCTTTGTTCAAGGATGGCTGTAAAGAAAGGGTCCGGCCTTTGTCATGTGGCGTTAGCGGTGTGTATTTGCTGTCTATCGCCATTAGATGGCACTGCTGCACGCAGTTTTGTCGTATATTTTCACAGTTTCGACAGTTTCGTTGGAGCTACTCTCGCTGTGTTCTGCTCTCCTCTGATGTAAATGAGGGATCAAAACGTGGAACAAGAAGTCTCATACTTATATACATATATCTCAGATTCATGTGGCCAGACAGGATCTGTTACGATTTATCGTGTAACTTTTAGACACTTAATTTATGGTTTGGGTTTATGTCTTATCCGCAGTTTATGAGCAGTCCAGTCCGTGTGTCAGTTTATCATGTGGCCGTTACGCGCAGTGACAGTGAGATCACAGGACGGCCGCCTCTGCCGCCTGTCCAATCACACACTCCCACTCCCCTGGGGTCTGCTGGGCACGGTCAGAGCAGAATCTCACTGAGAGATAAGAGACAGTAGACATTCATTCATGAAGTCAGTTTGGGGCACACTGGCGACATCATTAATGGGATTTAGCTGGGGGAAAGGGGTGAGACTGTGGAATGCAATGATGGATGGATGGATGGATGGATGGTAATTTGGTGGTGCCGCCCTCAGGGCTGTCGAGGGCAGTTCTCGGGTGTTTGGGATGTGGGTCAGAGATGTAGCGCCATGGCCTGGGTTCTATGATACATTTGAGTGGCGGCTGCATTGGAGAGTTTCTGCTGGGGAGGGGACGAGGGGGGGTTGCCATTCAAGAACAGGAGTGCAGTGTCCGAGGGCACATCTGCACATCTGCAGACAGAGAGACAGCTGCACGGGTGCACACAGCCCCGCTCTGTGAAGGCTCCCCTGTGCCCCCCCCTCCATCACCACAGGGCTCCGATGCTGGCATCCAGCTCCCCCCCCCCTCCCCATGAGCCGATTCCACAGCAGGGCAGCGTCAGGCGAGACCGGAGTCACAAAGTCCCACGTCCCGCCCTTGAAAGGTGAGGGGGACAAGTGTGGGAACTGGGGGGGCGGCTGTGCCTGAGCCCATGTCACGTCTGCCTGCTGGCGGCTGTGGTGACGAGGCGGGCATGACTCTCTGGGGCTCCGGTTGACAGAACGAGCACCAAGACTCACCACGAGTGATTTCTAATGTCACCCCTGCACTTAAGACTGATTACCACTAAATTACCTCTCTGGAATAACAGGTGGACGTGTGACTCACCCAGTGAGGTCATAAAAATGCTATTTGAAATCATGATAATTATTTGCATTAATTTGAGATTGTAATTAGCTGATCGCTTTGTGCAGTGTGGGGTTTTTACGATTCCGCCGTGTGCTGTTAACACGCCATCTGCCGGACTCTGCCGGAAAAATAGGTGAACTGTAGGTGACTGGTCAGTGCCTGAAGCGAAGGAACAGCTTCAGTGCTTAGGCAGGGGTATCCTCTCCAGGGTATCCTCTGCGGGGTATCCTCTCCGGTGGATCCTCTCCAGGGTATCCTCTGCGGGGTATCCTCTCCGGTGGATCCTCTCCGGGGTATTCTCTCCGGGGTATCCTCTCCGGTGGATCCTCTCCGGGGTATCCTCTCCGGTGGATCCTCTCCGGGGTATTCTCTCCGGGGTATCCTCTCCGGTGCATCCTCTCTGGTGGATCCTCTCCGGGGTATCCTCTTCGGTGGATCCTCTCCGGTGGATCCTCTCCGGGGTATCCTCTCCGGTGGATCCTCTCCGGGGTATTCTCTCCGGGGTATCCTCTCCGGTGCATCCTCTCCGGTGGATCCTCTCTGGGGTATCCTCTTCGGTGGATCCTCTCCGGTGGATCCTCTCCGGGGTATTCTCTCCGGGGTATTCTCTCTGGGGTATCCTCTCCGGTGGATCCTCTCCGGTGGATCCTCTCCGGGGTATTCTCTCCGGGGTATCCTCTCCGTGGTATCCTCTCCGGGGTATTCTCTCCGGTGCATCCTCTCCGGTTGATCCTCTCCAGTGCATCCTCTCCGGTTGATCCTCTCCGGTGGATCCTCTCTGGTGGATCCTCTCCGGGGTATCCTCTCCGGTGCATCCTCTCCGGTTGATCCTCTCCAGTGGATCCTCTCCGGGGTATCCTCTCCGGTGCATCCTCTCTGGTGGATCCTCTCCAGTGCATCCTCTCCGGTTGATCCTCTCCAGTGCATCCTCTCCGGTTGATCCTCTCCGGTGGATCCTCTCCGGTTGATCCTCTCCAGTGCATCCTCTCCGGTTGATCCTCTCCGGTGGATCCTCTCTGGTGGATCCTCTCCGGGGTATCCTCTCCGGTGCATCCTCTCCGGTGGATCCTCTCCGGTGGATCCTCTCTGGGGTATATTCTCCGGTTTGTGTGTGGGTAATGCAGGTGGGTAGCAGGGAGTCACCAGTCAGCCAAGTTTTTCCCACCTCAGCTCGAACACCCAGAACACCCAGAACACCCAGAACACCCAGAACGCCCAGAGCAGTGTTTCCCAGTCCAGTCATCGGAGACCCGACAGACAGTCCACATTTTTGGGGAACTGTCTGGCAGGGAGCTCGGACGGGGAAAAAAAAACATGGACCGTCTGTGGGTCCTCAAGGGCTGGGTTGGGAAACACTAGTCCAGAGGATAGTTTCAAAGTGATGGTGGTTGTCGCCTGTCAGGCAGCAGTGGTGGTTCCCCTGACTCCTCTGTGCCCCGGTCTCGCTGTCTGCTCCATAGTCCGGCCTCACAGACCCCCATCGACATAGACGGTGCTGCTTGGCGGAGCTAAGGGGGCCCCGGGAGGTCGGCTCACACTCCTGTTCTGCAGACAGCGGACAGCAGGCTGGCTCTAGGGGCCACGGAGCAAGTGACCCTGCAGCCAACACTTCCTGGCATATCCGATACTGAGGGTCAGTGGTCTGGGCAGAGGGGATTTGTAGCAGAAACATATGTAGCTTCAGTTAGTCATAAAAGAGTATAAGTGCATAAGGAAAAAAAATTGTGTAAAATTAGCTGAATTATCACTATGAAAAAAAATAATAAGAGCCTGATCTATGTATCATCTAACAAACCTTAATGTTTTAACTAGAGATGACAACGATGCGATACCCAGATCGGTACCAGCAAAACATGCTGGATCGGATATTGGAATAGTGTCAGAGTAAGAGTGCGATCCGATTTTCCAACAGAGATATGTTTAGCCTGAAAAATCGAGAGGGGTCGAGCTGCAGATCTCCGTAGAGCCACCATCTGATGCTCCACTGGACAGCCAGCCAGATTTCACAGTGTCACACGGCAACTTCAACTTTCATGGTGCTCACCAAATCAACGAAAGCGCGAAGATGCTTGTAGCCTTTGCGCAGCGTAGCGTAAAGTCAGGGGTAGGTGTTCAGCCACACGTGTGTCTGAGCTGCCATGTCGACTGGGGGGACATACAGTATCCCGCTCACATTCGTATATTTGATACTTTCGGTTTCGGTAATTCTCGAGTTGGTCATGAACAATTAAACAGGAATATTTTTGGAGCTTGCTGAAAGATTACAGAAACTCACAGACGACGCGTAAACCCAAAACAATAGTGAAAATGATTTGGATCACATGAAATCACATAATATCTAAATATTATTAATGCGTAATATTTGTTAGTGAATGTGCATAGTATATACGTATGTTGAATATTGAAAGTCTCGGCATGTGTTCGTCGTGCATCTTCGTCTCAGCAAGCAGCCTCATGTATTAACTGTCTCTCTGGCTGTGAAATCTCACGTTTCTCACAGTAACTTTTAAACTTTCCCATGCCATTAATTTTGCATTTTTAATAATCGGTCCAAAACGTCGTGCTCCCAGTGCATATAGCAGTATCTTTGTACATACTGGGGCATAATTTAGTTGGTTTGTATATTATATAAAAAGATCTTGATAGGAATTGACAAAGTAATTTTCATGCAAATTGTACAGTACCGTTTGTTTAGAAATGGTAATAAATAGACTTTGTATGTGTCACGATTATGGGATGAAAGACTCGGAGGGCAGGCATTGTGGCGAAACAAAAGGGGGTTTATTCAACTCAAAGAACAGGGACTGGAAATGAATCAGGATCACGAGGGATCAAAAACGGGAGGAGTGGAGCAAGCAAGGGCACAGACAACAAGAGGGATCAACGTCAGTGACCAGACTGGGGAACACAGGGCTGGGAAGCACATAAGTGTGAGACTAACAAGGGAACCAATGACAAGCAGCTGAGAGTGATTAACCTGAGGGTTAGGAACGAGAGGCAAGATGGGAGGGACAGGGAGGAAACGTGCAGGAATATAAAACCAAGTGTCGTTCAGGCTAGCAGATTGTTTACAGGGCGCAATGTATGTAATTAGTGCTGATTTTCCTTAAGTCTGAATACAGTAAAATTTATACAAACTTTGATGTCATCGGACTTCTTTCTAAAGTTTTATCTGCTCCGTTGAATATTTTATCCTGGAGACTTATATGCACTTTTTGGTTAGTTGGGATACATATTTTTTCTGATTGATTTCTTGATTATATTTCATTAACAACAGGTTGCACAATTTGAACTTTAGGATTTTGGTTCATTTCTGTGAAAGATAATACTGAACAAAACAAAGCGGCAGATTTGTGTAAAGTGTAGTGGCATAACTTTGGTCTGAGTCTCATGACCATAAAGATCTGCATTTCTATGGAGGATCTGCACTGCGTTAGTGTTCCTGTGTGACACATGATGTACAGGGTGGGTATCTGGGGAAATGAATAGGAAGGAGTTATAGGGAGGTAAACCCTGAGCTTAACAAAGTAAAGTTTTTGGGTTATTTGAATTAGTCTGTATACTTCAGTTCATGCCTCCGGTTCCTGCTGGTGCAAATGATTGGTCAAAACCATCAGGAAATGGTCCACAGGCTCCTCCCATTACAGCCAACAGCTGCTGGAAGAGGAGGAGCTGCGGCATTAATATCACCCCAGCTTTATGTGAAGTTTGGTGGAAGGAGGAGGTATTGTCTGCAAAATATTCTCTATGCACCATGCAGCATACACAAAAAACAACATTAACAAGATATTAGGGTATATAAGGTCAAAAATAGTACAGAGGGATCCTTGAGGAAAGTGCTTAACACAGATTGCCTGAGTAAAATATTCTGTTCTGCATGTGAGGCTGAAACCTTTTTTTTTGGCCCCAGGAAAGTCACCTTGGACTACCTGTAACAAAGCGAGATGACTGTCGCGTCTCACGTTACGTCTTGCGCTTTTCACCGATTTAAGACAGTTTTTTGAGTTCTTTGAAGACAGCCACCGTAGCCTTCGGCGCAGGACAGGTGGGTGTGTGGGTGGGCCCTAAAATAGACATAAAAAGCATGTTAGATTTTTGCTGCTTGGAGGAAGAGACGGCTTTCTGGAACCTTCTGCTTTGCAGATAAGCCATTCTCATGTCGGGCCTCAAGTAGAATGTGTATCCCGGAGACCTGCAGCACTGCTCTGGTGACGTTCAGGGGGTGTGGCCTGCACAGGTGCAAAGGCAGCGGCATACAGTGCTGGAAGTGCTGCATGTCAGCAGAGAGAGAGAGAGAGAGAGCGAGAGAGAGAGAGAGAGAGAGAGAGAGAGGTTCCTTTCATCTACCACACATTTCACAAGAACAGGCCTTGGTCAACAGATAACCTCATTTGCACTGTGTTTTTCTGTTTTTGCTGTGGGCTGACATTCATTTCACGTGAGCCAAAAACAGCTGCATGCAGAGATGTATTTTTAACCCTTTGCGGTGAGTGCCGGCTGCCCTGCGGTGCGTTTATCCCTGGGTCTTTGGGCAAACTCACCCCTGGAGTCTCCCAGAAGATCTTAGGACAGTGCTGGGGACGCGTGACGAAACCAGAGCAGACAGGCAAGCACTGGGTCGTCTGTAACCTGGCTGCTGCAGAGGGGATTGGGGGGGGGGGGGCTGTATGCCTCAGTGGGCGGGACACTTCAGATGTCAGCATCCACACTTAACTTTAAAAAGCCGGGGTTCGGTCAACGATGACAATTGTGTCCCTTGGGGAGACGCATCACAGAATTGGAAAAAGACCATGGGCTGTGCTGTTAGACGCAGTGTCCTCCCCCGTCGCCCTGTAGTGGTTTGGGCCACTGTGAACCCACAGGAGGGCAGTCTGGGCCTAAAGATAGGACATGGTTCTCCAGCCGGGGGCCCCACGTGGCCCCAGTCAGACCAAGGCCCGGCCACCCAGCTCAGCTCACATTTCTTGATTTCTAAGAATGTGAGGCAACTGTTGTTTTGATATTTATCTAGAGTGAGGTTTTTTTCACCTTCTATTTCAGTATTGGCGACATCACGCGATAGGTGGCCATACCATTCTGCAGAAAGTACCCATTAAGACGCAGCTAGGTGACCACTGCAAAAGCTGGGTGTTTAGAAATAGCAAAATTCTCAATAAAATGCGCTTCTGTCAGTTAAATAACGGGAAATATTGTGTAATATGCTAAATTAATTAAAATACATGCTTCATTCAAAGGCCACATGTTTCCAGGCAAGAAAACAGAAGTGGTTTCTTTAATGTAATGTGAGAAATTGTGCCTCATTTCATTCAGTAAGTTGGGGGGGGGTTGTAATGTCAGTTGAGTATCCATTTGTTCAATTACCCTTGTAACTGAAGCTGTATTTTTGTAATTGCATATTTATATTAATTATGTCTAGTTAATTATTTCTGAGAGAATAACACGCGTGATTGACAGCAGCTTTCAGCAGAAATCGGTCTTGCTGCAGACGGCCAGTGTTGCTCACAGAAGATGTCAGTGTGCTGGAACATTCAAAAATACATTTTATTGTTGCTTATTGGGATATGAACCGTAGCTGTGCATCCATCCATTTTTTAAACCGCTTATCCTACTGGGTCGCGGGGGGTCCGGAGCCTATCCCGGAAGCAATGGGCACGAGGCAGGGAACAACCCAGGATGGGGGGCCAGCCCATCGCAGGGCACACTCACGCATCATTCACTCTCACACGCACACCTACAGGCATTTTAGCAAGTCCAATTAGCCTCAGCATGTCTTTGGACTGTGGGGGGAAACCGGAGTACCCGGAGGAAACCCCACGACGACATGGGGAGAACATGCAAACTCCACACACATGTGACCCAGGCGGAGACTCGAACCCGGGTCCCAGAGGTGTGAGGCAACAGTGCTAACCACTGCACCACAATGCCGCCCCTGAACCGTAGCTAATATGAATATTTGTTTAATGCTTTCATACACATTTAGAGAGGAGGGAGTACCTGGCCAGACGGCTCAGCTTCATTACACAGTCTTTTGCATAAAAAAAAACAAGTTATTTACAAAGTTATTCAGGAAGTGGCTTTCAGGCAGCAGCACCGCTTATATAGTTGCTGGATGTTACACTGAGATGTTTAGTTTTTGTTAGATTCTCAATTCTAGATGTTCTACGTACTGTGTCGTTCATTTGCTGTGGCCAGCCATGTCTCATAGCATCCATCCTGGTCCCTGGAATCGGATTAGCTTCTGCAGATCTTAATTAAACATCAACGCAGTGGCATTTTCTGGTGTTTTCTCTAGTGGTTCCGATTCTGAAAAATGGAAAAGTTTCTAAAGGACATGTAACTGTACTAAAGTGCATAATTTCATTCCTTATGCGTTATGTTTGTTTTGTTGATGGAGAAACAATAAAATGTTCAGATTGTATTGAATTTTAAGAAAATATGAATTTTATTTCCATAAACTGTCACATTAGTTGAAACAGAAAAATATTTAACATTTATAATATTTCAGTTTGTTTTTCAGGAACTAAAATGATTTTTTTCTTTGTAAATAAATTATGGATGTATAAGGTAAAGCTATCATGCAGGCAAATATTGGTATAAGTGATAAACATGATGAATGTTTGTTGAATGAATGATGAATGTTGAACAGAAAGACCATCGAGTGCTTCCAGCCATGAAGAGCTGTATTTTTAATGGGAATAATTTTAGTGTTAAATGGGTAACTGTAGGGGCGGCATGGTGGTGCAGTGGTTAGCACTATTGCGTCACACCTCTGGGACCCGGGTTCGAGTCTCTGCCTGGGTCACATGTGTGTGGAGTTTGCATGTTCTCCCCATGTCATCGTGGGGTTTCCTCCGGGTACTCCGGTTTCCCCCCACAGTCCAAAAACATGCTGAGGCTAATTGGACTTGTTAAATTGCCATAGGAGTGCATGTGTGAATGGTGTGTGAGTGTGCCCTGCGATGGGCTGGCCCCCCATCCTGGGTTGTTCCCTGCCTCGTGCCCATTGCTTCCGGGATAGGCTCCGGACCCCCCGCGACCCAGTAGGATAAGCGGTTTGGAAAATGGATGGATGGATGGAAATTTACGCTGTGGTGTCATGCTGCTAAGTCAGGTAGCCTTTGCCAAATCAAGACAATAAATCATTAAAAGGCTTTTCTTTGAAATCACCAATATTTTAGTACTTAGGGTTGATTGTCCCGTTTCTCAGCTGTCATGGGTCTTGTGTAACTTTCACGTTTGAGGCACTAATTTTAAACGTGTATCATTAAAGAAGCTACGCAAATAGCACTTACATTTCTGGTAATAGTCCGGTTCCCGGAATGCGTTTTGTTATGCTGTGATGTTGTGAGGAATTGATACTACTCCATGACTGGAGTCGAGTTCCCTCAAAGGGTTGCGCTTCTCATTGACCACACGAGAACTGAAAGCCATTGGTGGAGCCCACTTGGCTTTTGGTATGAGAGCCCTGGTCTGTGGTGCCAGTACCACCAATCTGAGGGCCCACTGGGCTCTTTGCTGCGAATTGTGGGTCATTTGTGTCACTGGCTATGGGGGGGGGGGTTTCATCCATAGATTTTTCTGAATGGGGGGTCTCCCTCCATAGATTTGGGAATGGGGAGTCTCCCTCCATAGATTTTTCTGATTAGGGGAGGTTTCCCTCCATAGATTTTTTTTATTAGGGAAGGTCTCCCTCCATATATTTTCTTGAATGGGGAGTCTCCCTCCATAGATTTTTCTGATTAGGGGAGGTCTCCCTCCATATATTTTCTTGAAGGGGGAGATCTCCCTCCATAGATTAGGGAATGGGGAGTCTCCCTCCAGAGATTTTTCTGATAAGGGGAGGTCTCCCTCCATAGTTTTTCCAAAACCAGGGTTAGCATCCATGGTGGATCTTGACAGTATTTTTGGGTGGGGTTCAACCATCTTCCCTACATGCCTGATCAGTAACAAGAATATTTCAGAGGGCTGGTGGAGACGCTGAAAACCTGCCATGTGTCGCCAAGCCTTCACCTGATTTGCCGGTTGCCCTTGGCTGTGGCTGGTGTACCTTTCGTGATAGTGAGGCACATCCTGAGGCGGGTAGCGCGGCCGTGAGAGGCTACAGAGCTTTGTCAAGCTGTTTCCCTGGAAACCCACGACAGCTCAGGGTATTGGTTTGTGAAAGTCGGGTTGCGCTAAGTGACAGACATTGGTTATGATGTTTTTCAATTCTGTTTTTCTCAGCTGCAAGGCAAAATGAATAGACTGGAAAAAAAATAGCAAGCTGTTTTTGTGCTGTTAGTGTTGTGGTGTAAGATGGAGCTCAGATTGGTTCTGGGAGACTCACAGCACTGGTTGATTCCTAATAAATAAAATCTGTAGTCTCATAACTAGTTTCTAATCACAGCATGATAATCAAACTGAAAATTGTCAGTCCAGGAGTAATTGTACTAATATTGTACTATATTTATTATTAGTTATTTTCTCTTTATTTCTTTACATATTAAAACCAAACCTGTGCTAATATGTTTGCATGTCATAAATGATTTTGGGCTCTTTGGAGAAGGTAAAGAACTTGTGCTTTAATATGAATTACCCATTGTTCTAGTATTTGTGGTTACAAACATAAAGATTCTTAATCGATTTGGTCTTTGGCCCCAGCTGACATAATTTTGGAGAATGTAACTTGCCAAAAAAAAAGGAAATGTATTGGCAGAAAGTTCAGTAAAGACTGGACCAAAATCAAACTTATTGCTATTGTTTTGAGTGTCTTAGTTGATCATGCACTTAATAATTTCACTTATGGTTGTTTTTTCTAATCTGTTTTCATGCAGTGTCATTTTTGCCTCTGGTTTTGGGATGCTGTTGTTAGTCCTAGAATACGTTATAAATCTGTTAATTTATTAGCCCCACCATGCATTGCAAATCCTTTTAGTTCCTTATTCCCAGAATGCACTGCAGCCTCTTTAAGTAATTAGCCTTGTGTTTCCTGTGCTTCCATGTGGCAGTTCCATGCAATTCTTGGCTCCGCTAACGCATCTTGGTGGCCCAGTTGTAGAGCTTTTAAGAACTCGTCAATATGATCAAGGGGGCCTCCTGGACCGGAACCAGAAGGGCTGCGTATGAAATCACATTCACTCAGAGGAGCCAGATGTTGGGGCTGCATACTGTACAGTGCATCTGTCGGTGTGGTGGCCCTGTGGGTGTCCTCATCCTGCTGCTAATTGCCATCAGCATGTATTGACCTGGCTTGATGGGCAACAAGTGACCGTCAGGGGGATTAGAGGGCAGGTTGGCGGAGAAGCATCGCAGATGTGCAGAAAACTTCACTTGCACTTCCTGGTGACCATCGCTCTGCGTCTTTGAAGTACTTTTACATTTTGTTCCATCGTAAGAAACTGATAACGCAGCATTTCTGAAATCCAAATGTTTTTTTAGGCTGGTCTCATTCCATCTACTTTACTTCTTTCTGTTTTGACGCACATGGGGCTTCTTGATTTATCCGGAACATAAACAGGGGAGATGGGAGGGTCACAGCGGTGTGTGGGGTCTCCCCTGTGACAGTTGTCCGCTGCCGCGTCTCACTTACAGACATCCGTCTGCCGCTTCCGCCTGCCCCGGCCGTGCCGAGGTCACAGCCATCTGTCCGGCCCGGCGGCTGCCCGCTGTGACCCGCTCTGGGTGATGGTCCGTGACGTTTGACCCCTGCTTTCCAGGTCGCGACCCCCACCTCATGCTCCCACGAGCGGCCATCTCCAAAGCAGGCTTGTGTTGGGTGCAGTAGCCTGGGTAAGTGATGTGTGGTGTCTGCACCCACCATGACCCCCCCCCCCCCCCACTCTCGGCAGCCCATCCTAGGAAACATGGGTCCATCTAGAGGAGCCTTACATCCTGTTTTTTTCTCCCAGCCTCTCTGTGCTTTCCCTCTGCTTGTCTCTATCCTCCATCTTCATCTCTCTCTTTCTCTCATCATTCTGTTCTCTCGGTGGTGTTATACAGTACATTTTGTTGAACTGTAACTTGTACAGAACAGACCCTTACCGTTTATCCATTCAGCATAACTCTTTGCATTTTTTTCTTTGAAGTTGTACACTTCTCCCATGGGAGAGAACTTTACTCCAGCAGGTTAGCAAATACGTTCTTTTTATTTCTGGATTCCGGCACTTTCTGCCAATCGAACCTAATGACCCCAGAGAGACGGTCCTCAGTCATAAGCAGCCAGTGTGGTCCAGTATGCTGGCGGACGTGCATTAAAACCAGCCGTGAGCAGAAAGTTTGTCTTACTCTAAGCAGGTCAATGATATTTGCAGTTTCTGTGGTTTTAGTTAATAAAATACCTTCCAGAGAGAGCGTGAGAGATAAAGAGAAAAGAAGATAGTGAGACAGTCTGGAATTCAGGAAATTGAACTTCCCACACGGTCGATCTTTTCCAGTTCTCAGGAATTCTCAAGACTGGAGAGCAAGGAGGAACAATCCGAGTGTCTGGCCGACGTTCCGTTTTCTAGGAACGAGGAGTCTTGGTATTCCAGCTGTGCTGATGGAGTAAAAACGCAGGAGACAAGGGGAAGCGTCGGTCCGCGGAGTAAGGGGGATGGATTTAGGTCTCATTTTCGTAAGGGGGATAGCGACGTCGGCCATCCTCAGCCTCTCCCACCGATTCCTCCTGTCTCTCCTGGGCGTGAAATGGCACTTTGGGTTTCATGTTTCAAAATGGAAGGATTTGGGGGGAGGCTGAGATAAATCAATGACCCATCTGTATTCCTTGTGCTGCTGTGAACGTAGAGGATGCTGTCATGATGCAAAGTGGGATTTATGAGGGAGAAGCTTTGGGGGGTGGGATGGGACGCCTGTGATAGGGCAATGCGCTACTTTGGGGGCGCAGTGCGAAGGGGAGGCAACGTGGAGAAGGAAGGGGAACAAGCCGCCGAATAGAAGGATGGCGTGTGAGAGGACGGGTTAGTTTGGGATATGGGACGCTGTGTGTAGTCAGACACTGGAGTGTGGGAAACAGGATGCGGGGCAGAGGAGGGGAGGTGAAACTCCTCATCACATGCAGCCTTGGTGTCGTCAGCCTTGAGAGCCATATCAGCTAGGGCCCCCTGAAACATGCAAGGCTGAGCGCGACCCCCCCCCACCTCCGGACAGGTGCCTCTCATTCCCCGCTGAAGGACAAAGAGAAGCACCCAGGCGGTGTGGATGCTCTGAGCTGAAGGGGGTGGAGTCGGGCTCAGCTGTCCCTCTGGTTGTGGCGGGGGGCGGGGCTTTCTGCCGGAAGGGGCAGGGGCAAAAGCGCGGTTTCTGCTTCTAGATGTGCGCATGGTGAGCATTTCAGAAAGCACAGATAGCGACACGGCGCGTCGCTAAGTGTCCCAGCATCGCCCCCCCCTGCTATTCATAAGTGACACTGCGACACTCCCTCCATAAGCACCAATGGCGGTTAGCTGTGCGCATAAGGCCAGAATTCAACACGATACTCTGTTGCTGTTCTGAGGCTCCAAAGCGAGCTGCTTGTTGCTCCGCATTACTGTTGTGTGCTGAGATGTTCTCAGGAACCAGCTCCATCTATGAATCAGAGCTGCGTTGTACTGGATCGTGATTGTGACCTTCGCGGCACTGCAGCCAAGCTGACAGAATTCTGGGCGGAATCTCGAGTGGAAGCTGGAATTGTGCTCCGGCCGCTGAGATGCGGACGAGCTCCCGGAAGACTCTGTTATTCACGGGAGCTGCTGGTTGGTCTTCCACTCTCTCTGGAACTTTGCCGTGTGATGTGCTTAGAAGAGGGTGGGTTTCATGGCTGTGTCCATGAGGAGATGGACCTTTGGAGACGTCCAGATGCCACCTGGGAGGAACAGGAAGGAGGAGAGCTCCAACTCCCCAGCCCCTGCGGGAGAGACGGCTAGCGCCACCTGGCAGAGTCTAGAGCTACTTACTCATGATACAGGGGAGCGTAATGTTCCTGCCCGCCCACAGTGTAACCCTGCCTGCCCACAGTGTACCCCTGCCCGCCCATAGTGTACCCTTACTCGCCCACAGTATACCCCTGCATGGAAGGGACAGTACCTCAGCCCTGCATGGGGAGGGACAGTACCTCAGTCCTGCATGGGGGGACAGTACCACAACCCTGCATGGGGGGGACAGTACCTCAGTCCTGCATGGGGGGGACAGTACCTCAGTCCTGCATGGGGGGGACAGTACCACAGCCCTGCAGGGGGGGACAGTACCTCAGTCCTGCATGGGGGGACAGTACCACAACCCTGCATGGGGGGGACAGTACCTCAGTCCTGCATGGGGGGGACAGTACCTCAGTCCTGCATGGGGGGGACAGTACCTCAGCCCTGCATGGGGGGACAGTACCTCAGCCCTGAATGGGGGGGGGGCAGTACCACAGCCCTGCATGGGGGGACAGTACCTCAGCCCTCCTTGGGGGGGACAGTACCACAGCCCTGCATGGGGGGACAGTACCTCAGTCCTGCATGGGGGGACAGTACCTCAGTCCTGCATGGGGGGACAGTACCTCAGCCCTCCTTGGGGGGGACAGTACCTCAGTCCTGCATGGGGGGACAGTACCTCAGTCCTGCATGGGGGGGACAGTACCTCAGTCCTGCATGGGGGGGACAGTACCTCAGCCCTGCATGGGGGGGACAGTACCTCAGCCCTGCATGGGGGGGACAGTACCACAGCCCTGCATGGGGGGGGGACAGTACCACAACCCTGCATGGGGGGGACAGTACCTCAGCCCTGAATGGGGGGGGGACAGTACCTCAGCCCTGAATGGGGGGGGGACAGTACCACAACCCTGCATGGGGGGGACAGTACCTCAGCCCTGAATGGGGGGGGGACAGTACCTCAGCCCTGAATGGGGGGGGGACAGTACCACAACCCTGCATGGGGGGGGACAGTACCTCAGCCCTGCATGGGGGGGACAGTACCTCAGTCCTGCATGGGGGGGACAGTACCTCAGCCCTGAATGGGGGGGGGACAGTACCTCAGCCCTGAATGGGGGGGGGACAGTACCTCAGTCCTGCATGGGGGGGACAGTACCTCAGCCCTGAATGGGGGGGGGACAGTACCTCAGCCCTGCATGGGGGGACAGTACCTCAGCCCTGCATGGGGGGGACAGTACCTCAGTCCTGCATGGGGGGGGGACAGTACCTCAGTCCTGCATGGGGGGGACAGTACCTCAGCCCTGCATGGGGGGGACAGTACCTCAGCCCTGCATGGGGGGACAGTACCTCAGTCCTGCATGGGGGGGACAGTACCTCAGCCCTGCATGGGGGGGACAGTACCTCAGCCCTGCATGGGGGGGACAGTACCTCAGCCCTCCTTGTGGGGGGGGGGAACGTTACCTCAGCCCTGAATGGGGGGGGACAGTACCTCAGTCCTGCATGGGGGGGACAGTACCTCAGCCCTGAATGGGGGGGGGACAGTACCTCAGTCCTGCATGGGGGGGACAGTACCTCAGCCCTGCATGGGGGGGGACAGTACCTCAGCCATGCATGGGGGGGACAGTACCTCAGCCCTCCTTGGGGGGGGGGGAACAGTACCTCAGCCCTCCTTGGGGGGGGGGACAGTACCTCAGCCCTCCATGGGGGGGACAGTACCTCAGTCCTCCTTGGGGGGGGGGGGGGAACAGTACCTCAGCCCTGAATGGGGGGGGGGACAGTACCTCAGTCCTCCTTGGGGGGGGGGACAGTACCTCAGCCCTCCTTGGGGGGGGGGAACAGTACCTCAGCCCTCCATGGGGGGGACAGTACCTCAGTCCTCCTTGGGGGGGGGGGGGGAACAGTACCTCAGCCCTGCATGGGGGGGACAGTACCTCAGTCCTCCTTGGGGGGGGGGGGAACAGTACCTCAGTCCTGCATGGGGGGGACAGTACCTCAGCCCTCCATGGGGGGGACAGTACCTCAGTCCTCCTTGGGGGGGGGGGGAACAGTACCTCAGCCCTGAATGGGGGGGGGGAACAGTACCTCAGCCCTGCATGGGGGGGACAGTACCTCAGCCCTGAATGGGGGGGGGACAGTACCTCAGTCCTCCTTGGGGGGGGGGGGGAACAGTACCTCAGCCCTGAATGGGGGGGGGACAGTACCTCAGTCCTCCTTGGGGGGGGGGGACAGTACCTCAGCCCTCCATGGGGGGGGGGGAACAGTACCTCAGCCCTGCATGGGGGGGACAGTACCTCAGCCCTGAATGGGGGGGGGACAGTACCTCAGTCCTCCTTGGGGGGGGGGGACAGTACCTCAGCCCTCCATGGGGGGGACAGTACCTCAGTCCTCCTTGGGGGGGGGGGGGAACAGTACCTCAGCCCTGCATGGGGGGGGGACAGTACCTCAGTCCTCCTTGGGGGGGGGGACAGTACCTCAGCCCTCCTTGGGGGGGGGGGGAACAGTACCTCAGCCCTCCATGGGGGGGACAGTACCTCAGTCCTCCTTGGGGGGGGGGGGGGACAGTACCTCAGCCCTGCATGGGGGGGACAGTACCTCAGTCCTCCTTGGGGGGGACAGTACCTCAGCCCTCCTTGGGGGGGGGGGAACAGTACCTCAGCCCTCCATGGGGGGGACAGTACCTCAGTCCTCCTTGGGGGGGGGGGAACAGTACCTCAGTCCTGCATGGGGGGGACAGTACCTCAGCCCTCCATGGGGGGGACAGTACCTCAGCCCTCCTTGGGGGGGACAGTACCTCAGCCCTCCATGGGGGGGACAGTACCTCAGTCCTCCTTGGGGGGGGGGGGAACAGTACCTCAGCCCTCCATGGGGGGAACAGTACCTCAGCCCTCCATGGGGGGGACAGTACCTCAGTCCTCCTTGGGGGGGGGGGGGAACAGTACCTCAGTCCTGCATGGGGGGGACAGTACCTCAGCCCTCCATGGGGGGGACAGTACCTCAGTCCTCCTTGGGGGGGGGGGGGAACAGTACCTCAGCCCTGAATGGGGGGGGGACAGTACCTCAGTCCTCCTTGGGGGGGGGGGGGAACAGTACCTCAGCCCTGAATGGGGGGGGGACAGTACCTCAGTCCTCCTTGGGGGGGGGGACAGTACCTCAGCCCTCCATGGGGGGGGGGGAACAGTACCTCAGCCCTGCATGGGGGGGACAGTACCTCAGCCCTGAATGGGGGGGGGACAGTACCTCAGTCCTCCTTGGGGGGGGGGGACAGTACCTCAGCCCTCCATGGGGGGGGGGGAACAGTACCTCAGCCCTCCATGGGGGGATCAGTACCTCAGCCCTCCATGGGGGGGACAGTACCTCAGTCCTCCTTGGGGGGGGGGGGGAACAGTACCTCAGTCCTGCATGGGGGGGACAGTACCTCAGCCCTCCTTGGGGGGGGGGGGAACAGTACCTCAGTCCTGCATGGGGGGGACAGTACCTCAGCCCTCCTTGGGGGGGGGGGGAACAGTACCTCAGTCCTGCATGGGGGGGACAGTACCTCAGCCCTCCTTGGGGGGGGGGGGGGGACAGTACCTCAGCCCTGCATGGGGGGGGGACAGTACCTCAGTCCTCCTTGGGGGGGGGGGAACAGTACCTCAGCCCTCCTTGGGGGGGGGGGGGAACAGTACCTCAGCCCTCCTTGGGGGGGGGGACAGTACCTCAGCCCTGCATGGGGGGGGGGGGCAGTACCTCAGCCCTGCATGGGGGGGACAGTACCTCAGCCCTCCTTGGGGGGGGGGAACAGTACCTCAGCCCTCCTTGGGGGGGGGGGGACAGTACCTCAGCCCTCCTTGGGGGGGGGGGGAACAGTACCTCAGCCCTGCATGGGGGGGGGGGCAGTACCTCAGTCCTGCATGGGGGGCGGGGGAACAGTACCTCAGCCCTCCTTGGGGGGGGGGGGACAGTACCTCAGCCCTCCTTGGGGGGGGGGGGGAACAGTACCTCAGCCCTGCATGGGGGGGGGGCAGTACCTCAGTCCTGCATGGGGGGGGGGGGGAACAGTACCACAGCCCTGCATGGGGGGACAGTACCTCAGCCCTCCTTGGGGGGGACAGCCTCTATGAGCCTTCAGCAGGCAAACCCAGCACAAATGGAACACAGTGAGGTACTGGTTGTTACCAGTTACTCTCTGACAAATATACACCCAGTTTAAGTTTTTGCTTGACTTTTTCGGGCTTTTTCCCAGGGTACTTGAATGTATTTATCCCTTTGCAGTTCATCCCCGGCTGTGGTTCATGTCTCTAGGAAACTGTGCCATACGACAGACAGTCGGCTATATGTAGCATCTTCTACACGGTCATATGCTTATCCATGCATTTATGCTCCATCTGTAAGTGTGAATAACTGGATTGGTCCGGACTGAGGGCCCCAGTAAGACATACATTCGTGGTGCCCAAAATCTCTACAATGCCGCTGATATTGATCATGCTAATGAATCCTAAAACACTGGTAATGTCCTGAGGTAACAATAAAACTGCACTTGGAACAGAAAAGGATGAAGTTTGGATGCAGTATTTCGTCAGTAGTGTCTGTTCAGGTTTGAAACTGTGAAAGTGTTGACATTCTGCATTTGACATGCCGAAGCACTTCTATATCCATCCATCGACCAATTTTCTGTGTAATTTATTCTGTATTTACAAGAATCATTGTTTATGTTTGCATTTGAGTCATTGTATATGGGAATTTTTAAATTACTCATATTTTCAATATGAAAGTGAAAATTCTGTAAAACCATTCCGCTTGTGTCTGCATGGTTTTTTCCCTAAATTGTCTGTATTTATTTTTCATGTTTTGTGGTTTTAATCTTAAGTCTTTTAATCTGATGTTATATGTAAAACACATAGTGCCATTGGGAAAAAACAGCGAGTGTAGCAGGTATGACGGAAACAGGCTGTTTCAGCCGTACCTTTTTAACTGTCGTTTCTAAAATGGCAGATTTTCCTTCTTGACAAGGAAGTCTGACTAATTAAAAGAAAACGTTCCAAGTACTGTTTCAAATCCTCAATAACAGAACCCCAGAGTGATGCTGTTTCAAATATCCAGTCATTTATATGTGCAACTTTTATATAGGGTAACCTTCTGTTTCATGTAAATTAAATTTGTTCTATAAATATATTCTAAGTCTGTGAGATATCTGTCCAGGTTTGGCATGCTGATCTCACGGCCGTGTTTATGCCTTCATGTCAACGCTGTAGACAGGAATTCCTTTCATATTAGTTAACCTCAAGCAACTCATGCAAATAATTTTGCATCTTTTTGTTTTGCAGTTCCTTTTTTGACTCTGGCCAAAATGTTAGGGGAATTCTGAATTCAAAAGCCTATTTAAAGATTACCAGCCCTTTCCGGGTGTTTCTGTGGCGTGTGTGTGTGTGTGTGTGTGGGTTGGATGTGTTTGTTGTCTTGTTAACTAGTCGTGGGTGTCACACTGCACAGGGGCCCCTGCTCTACTTTATTGCAGAGCTATAATTTTGCCCATTTATTGCTACCAGTCTCAATGCATTCAGTCCGAGTTTCTTACATTTTCTAACATCTAAGGAAGAAGTACTCATGTCAGTATTTGAAACACCGCCTGGACTTTCTGAAAATATGACATCTTTAGGATGTACAGTACTGTGCAAAAGTCTAAGGCAGTCCAAAGAAATGTTTAAAGTTGTTTATCTGGGTAGCAAGTGTACTTTGGCTTAGAACACAAAACTCAGTTTAACATTAGAACATGTGCAAATTAAGAGTAACTCAATAAAAACTAGCAATAATTTCCTCTGTTTTCTAAAGTTACTGATGTCTAGTTGGGTGGCTAGATGAACACCGCTTCAGTTCCCAAACTTCTCCTCAGGGGCACCTCAGCCGCTCCATGATTTGTTAAATTTCAGTGACAGCTCAATTAAATAATTAAATATATTGGTTTAAAAAGTCAGTGACAGATTGACTAGCTGTATGAGTTGTGCTAGTGGCCAAGTCAAAAAATACATGGCTGCACTGGACGGTCGCTGCAAATATTAGGATGATTTTAGCAGAGGTTCTGAAATGGCTAAGCTGACACAATTTGACAGGTATAATATCATAGTTTTACACCACGAGGATAATCTAAACATCATTTTCTTTGCCTGCCTAAGACTTTTCCACAGTACTGTATCTTCCCTATCTGTATTTACGCTTTTGTAACAGCTAAATGTTTGTTTGCCAATTACAAAGCTGGTCTTTTTTTGCGCTTGTACCTTGTTGAATTATTTGACCAGTAAGAGCTAATGACTTGCTTTAATAGCCTGGAAGTTAGAAGTCAAATATGATATAATATATGGTGGGCAGATTGGCATAACTGCTCAGGTCTGATGCTTAAAAAAGGTTAGGGCTCATTCATTTGGTCAGATGTGACCAAGTCGCATTCTGAGGAGAAAAACACTCACAGAAAAGGCAGAGTGCAGCGTTTAGCGTCAAGTAAAAGTTGGGATGCAAGGCTGAGAGCAGAGCGAGATGGTGCAGGGCCCGGAAATCGCATGCTGGTCGCTCATATCGTGATGCGAAAAGCAGAATCCTCCCAGAGATCATAACAGCACAGGCACTGGCTTCAAGAAGTAAGCGAAAGCCGATGTCCTGAAGAGTAGGCAGCACAGCCGGCGGGTTCATTCCGCGAAATCCCTGTACTCACCAGGACGTCTTCAGAGGAGCCGCTGCGCTGGGGACAGCGGTGTCACCTGCCACAGGGCAGCATGGAGGTCACAGATGGACAGAGGTGGCACGTCTGGTTTGTTTTCAGAAGCACCATGAACCAGCGCTGAATGATAAGCATTGAGAGCAGAACTGCAGCAGGTGCGGGTCAGAGAGTGACAGGGGTGGGGCCACCAATAGACTACACCCTCCCCTGTCTCTCTGATTTAGAACATATCATTGGTTAAAAATACGGTTGGCACCTCTTATCTCCTGTACCATAAAAAACGAAGAATCACCCCTGGTCAGCAGTAACAATGGGGGCATCGAGCAGGTATGCAGGTCTTAACAGAAGATTCCAAACAAAACATCAGAACTGTCTTTCAGCTTGTTGAGCGATGTTGCAAAGAAACCCTCTTATACACATCACAGTTTTCCCTAATCTTCTCACAATTCCTGCAAATTGTAAAATTGTTTGAAACATTTGAAGTTAACATTGTACTTCTGCAGACCATACATTGTGACAGATATTGTTACTACGATGACTCTCAGTATTATGACAGTATGATTTTATGCCGTATCATGGGTCCTGGTGGCCACCTCATTGCAGGCATCACTGGAGTGTCCAATGCCCCCCCCCCAGCCTGTCAGACAGTTCCAATGGAAACTCATGCATACACACACACACAAAATGGGAAAGAATGCTGGATAAATAAGTTTAATATAAATATAATGTAAACAATATAGTTTTACTTATTTTTATTTGGGTGCTTTGTGGGAATGCGCCCACCAATTTTGAGACCAAGTCTACTGTGAAAGAGGATGGGGTCTGCACACTAGATGCTGCTCCCAATTTTTTAATACTCTGTTACCTTATGTGATGTTTTAGGCCCAAGCTCGGTCTTGTCTTGGTCTCGCCTTGTTTTGATCTTGGTCTTGTCTCTATGTCACCCATCCTTAGTCTTAGTCTTGTCTAGGTCTCAATACACATTTCGTCTTGGTAATGATGGGTCTCGGTTTACATGGTCTTGAGTACAACATTAGTGTGTGGTGTGGCTGCCCAATGGCGTGACATGACGTTGCAGAGCGTGCACTGTGTGTGGCCTGGCTGCCCAGCGGTGTGGCGTGTGTGAGAGTGGCTGCCAGCGGTTGTAGCGTGTGCAGTGGTGCATGTGCTGTGTGTGGCGTGGCTGCCCAGCAGTGTGGCGTGTGTGGAGTGGCTGCCCAGCGGTTGTGGCGTGTGTGGCGTGGCTGCCCAGCGGTGTAGCGTGTGCAGTGGTGCGTGTGCTGTGTGTGGCGTGGCTGCCCAGCAGTGTGCGTGTGTGGCGTGGCTGACCAGCGTGTGTAGCGTGTGCCGTGGCGGCTGTGCTGTGTGGCGTGGCTGCCCAGCAGTGTGGCGTGTGTGGCATGGCTGCCCAGCAGTGTGGCGTGTGCAGTGGTGCGTGTGCTGTGTGTGGCGTGGCTGCCCAGCAGTGTGGCGTGTGTGGCGGTGGCTGCCCAGCAGTGTGGCGTGTGTGGCCTGTCTGCCCAGCGGTGTGGCGTGTGCAGTGGTGCGGTGTGGCGTGTGCTGGCGTGCCCGGCAGTGTGGCGTGTGTGGCCTGGCTGCCCAGCGGTGTGTGGCGTGTGCAGTGGTGCGTGTGCTGTGTGTGGCGTGGCTGCCCAGCAGTGTGGCTGTGTGGCGTGGCTGCCCAGCGGTGGAGGCGTGTGCAGTGGTGGCGTGTGCTGTGTGTGGCTGGCTGCCCAGCAGTGTGGGCGTGTGTGCCTGGCTGCCCAGCGGTGTTGGGCGTGTGCAGTGGTGTGTGTGTGCTGTGTGGCGTGGCTGCCCAGCAGTGTGGTGTGTGTAGCCTGGCTGCCCAGTGGTTGTGGTGTGCAGTGGTGCGTGTGCTGTGTGTGGCGTGGCTGCCCAGCAGTGTGGCGTGTGTGGCCTGGCTGCCCAGCGGTGTAGTGTGTGCAGTGGTGCGTGTGCTGTGTATGGCGTGGCTGCCTAGCAGTGTGGGCGTGTGTGGCCTGGCTGCCCAGCGGTTGTAGTGTGTGCAGTGGTGCGTGTGCTGTGTGCGCCGTGGCTGCCTAGCAGTGTGGGTGCTGTGTGGCCCTGGCTGCCCAGCGAAGTGGCGTGTGCAGTGGTGCGTGTGCTGTTGTGTGGCGTGGCTGCCTAGCGGTGTGTGCAGTGGTGTGTGTGCTGTGTGTGGCGTGGCTGCCCAGCAGTGTGGCATGTGTGGCGTGGCTGCCCAGCGGTGTGGCGTGTGTGGCGTGGCTGCCCAGCGGTGTAGCGTGTGCAGTGGTGCGTGTGCTGTGTGTGGCGTGGCTGCCCAGCAGTGTGGCGTGTGTGGTGTGGCTGCCCAGCAGTGTGGCGTGTGTGGCGTGGCTGCCCAGCGGTGTAGCGTGTGCAGTGGTGCGTGTGCTATGTATGGTGTGGCTGCCCAGCAGTGTGGCGTGGCTGCCCAGCGGTGTGGCGTGTGCAGTGGTGCATGTGTGCTGTGTGTGGCGTGGCTGCCCAGCAGTGTGGCGTGTGTGGCGTGGCTGTCCAGCGGTGTGGCGTGTGCAGTGGTGCGCGTGCTGTGTGTGGCGTGGCTGCCCAGCATTGTGGCGTGTGTGGCCTGGCTGCCCAGCGGTGTGCCGTGTGCAGTGGTGCGTGTGCTGTGTATGGCGTGGCTGCCCAGCAGTGTGGCGTGTGTGGCATGGCTGTCCAGCGGTGTGGCGTGTGCAGTGGTGCATGTGCTGTGTGTGGCATGGCTGCCCAGCAGTATGGCGTGTGTGGCGTGGCTGTCCAGCGGTGTGGCGTGTGCAGTGGTGCGTGTGCTGTGTGTGGCGTGGCTGCCCAGCAGTGTGGCGTGTGTGGCGTGGCTGTCCAGCGGTGTGGCGTGTGCAGTGGTGCGTGTGCTGTGTATGGCGTGGCTGCCCGGCAGTGTGGCGTGTGCAGTGTGGCGTGTGCAGTGGTGCGTGTGCTGTGTGTGGCGTGGCTGCCCAGCGGTGTGGCGTGTGCAGTGGTGCGTGTGCTGTGTGTGGCTTGGCTGCCCAGCGGTGTGGCGTGTGCAGTGGTGCGTGTGCTGTGTGTGGCGTGGCTGCCCAGCGGTGTGGCATGAGCAGCTTGTGTGCTGTAGCTGCCCAGCAGTGCGGCATGTACAGTGAGTGCGGCGGTGCGGTACGTGTGCCGTGTGTGGCGTGGCTGCCCAGCAGTGCGGCGCGTGTGGCGAGTGCAGTACGGCCGCCCGTGAGCCATCAGTCGGGCTCTTTGTTATCCCACAGATCCGGGGCCTGAGAGGACCCCTGCAGGTGTCAGCTTGAAAATCCTCTGGCGAGCACATCTCGTCCGGGCCGGCCCCGAGCAGAGCGCAGCCCCCTCTGTATGGAAGCATAAATCCTCTGGAATCCTTTTTCATCCCTTTTTTCATTCTGGGGGGTTGAGGAATACAGCGAAAACCCCAGGATGCAGGCGGGAAGCTGCAGTGAAGGAAGGTACTATTTTGGGTGAACAGTCCCATTGTTTGTAGTGGAGGATTCCCTTCCCTGCCTCCCGCTGCCCCCCCCTCACGCCCCCTCCTCACCAGCTCCCGCACCACCCTTTCAGAAAGTCCCTCTTGTCTCCTCATCTGTCGCGACCTCATGGCGGTCACACTCTGGGACGTGTTCAGAGGAGAGCCCTTTATGTTACGCTTCCTATTCACACGGGCTGGGCTCACTTAAAGCCACAGTGTGCCATCGGATGCCAAAACCGGGCCCGGAGTGAGAAGGCCTGGCGGGGAAATGGCTGCGTATCGGGCCACAGCCTTTTCCCGGCTCTTCAGAGACGTACAGACGGGGGAGGTACCTGCCTTTAGGTGGGCCAATGGGAGAGAGTTTCAGCTTACTGTGGTTACGGCGATTGGCTGAATCACTTGTATCTGTTCTCATAATGCGATGACATGGTGTCACCTTAGGGCCTGGATTGCAGGAGCTCATCTTCAGTGTAACATTTAATTTACTAACTTATGAATAACAGTAATGTTAATGGTCAACTACACACACAGACACACAGAGGCACACGTGCACACACACATATACACACACATATACACACACATGCATACACCCATATATGTAGGTAATGTTTTATTCATTGTTTAATATGTAACTCTGTTCTCAAACACTAATGATAAAATGAAACCACATTATCTGTATGAATGTTTAATATTTCGGCCAGTTTAGTTTTTATTGTCTAATCGTCAGTTCAGATATGTGAGTTCATTGTTTTACTTTGCTGCCATGACGCTGTTATCTGTAGCGGCTGATCTTAAATAAAAAAATATAAGTGGGAGGAAGAGGCTTCGTAGGCGCTGGGCCCGGGCCGGCATGCCCACACAGAGGGGCCCCCGCAAAGCGTGTGTGCACCAGCTATGCAGCCTTCCAGTGCACCCACGCAGCCTTCCAGTGCACCCACGCAGCCTTCTAGTGCACCCACGCAGCCTGCTGGTGCTCCCATGAGGCCTGCCGACGTGCTCACGTGGCCTATTGGGGTGCCCACATGGCCTGCTCGTGCATCCACACGGCCTCCTGGTGCACCCACGTGGCCTGCCAGCACTCCCACGCGGCCTGCCAGCGCACCCACATGGCCTGCTCGTGCATCCACATGGCCTCCTGGTGCACCCACGTGGCCTGCCAGCGCTCCCACGCGGCCTGCCCGTGCGCCCATGCAGCCTGCCGACGTGCCCACGCATTCCTGTTGCCATCGCTGCACAGCTGGAGAGTCAGCTGCAGCAACAGGGGCTTCCTGTGTGCCTCTTCACACTGCTTTCTGGGGGTTATTTAGCCCCGGTGGGCAGCAATTCACACGTCCACCATTGGGGGGCGTGCTTCTTTTACTTTGCTGCTCTTTGTTCGTACTTGGACATGTCAGGTGTGTGATTTTGGCATGACTCAGCACTGCCCTCTGTGCTACCATAAGATTGATGTACTTCACTGTACAGTTAGAGGCGACTGATCCAATTTTAAGTCTCATTCTGAACAATCTAAAAGCAGTATGCAGTGCAATGAATGCTGTGTTGTAGCTATGAATTCTGGGATTTATAACTAAGAAGGAATACTATTAGTTTCCATTAACATCTTATCTGTAATAAACCCCTAATTTTAACAAACAATTAAAGTATTGTTTATCGATATATCGATCGATTTATCGATAGAAATAGAATTGTCATCCTATGTTTCGTTTAAAAAAATATTGATAGATCATGAAAATTTGATATAGGCTACTGCCCTGCCCATGCGTTGGCAGTGTAATTTTTTTTTCTATGCTTTTCAAATACATCGTGCTGCCCCCCCTCAGACTTTGCTGTGGCCCCCTAGTGAGCCATAGCCCCCCTGGTTGAGAACAACTCATTTTCAATAAAATATTTATCTGCTAAATATGTGTGTGTTTCTGTTTCTATTAGACTGGATTTGTGCAAATTTTGTATGAAAACAACATTTTTGGCACTTTTGTATGCCATGCAATATATGAGGTCCCCTAGTGGCAGGAGGACCAAGCTGCAGGCAATGAATAAATGAGCCCGAAACGCCACAGTCCGCAGGTTTGTTGCCGGTGAAAAAAACAAACATGCAGCTTGAACCCAGGGAGGGAAAGACTTTTACTGCTATAAGAGAAAATCAAAAGCAGTCGACCATTTTTTTAAGCGTTTCAAATTTAAACTGGGTGGGAACCCAGAAATGGCTGGATGTGGTGGTATAAATAGCCAGCCCGACATTTTGAAATGAGCGATGAGTGTTGTGCAAGTGGGAACGCTCCGGGACGCGGTGTGACGCGGCTGGCGACGCGCAGCAAGCTCGCCGGAGCGCGGCCCATGCGGTCGCATGGCATCCTTGGGAAAGTCTGCAGTCTGGCGCTCGGGGATCTGGATCTCAGCTGGGGACAAATACCACACGGAAATGAGAGGAAGCCGTCCGATGCTGGGAGGCCCACGGACAGGAATGTTTCACTTCAAATGGAAAATGTTTGCAGCTGTTTTTTTTTCCTTCTCTGGCTCCACTTCTCCTTTCCCTCGCTCCCTCTCTTCTTCCCATACAGCTTCTCTCTGTCACTGCGTGTTTGTGTTTGTTTTAAGGCACGCTTTCCCACTCCTCCTCTTTCCTGCCGCGTGTTCCGCTTCCGGTTTGGGCTCATGCGGGCGTTAAAAAGGGAGAAGGAAAAAGGAAAACAACGGCATGAAAAAAAACATGGCACAGGGGCCGGGCCAGAACCATGACGGAACTGTTCAGCCCCCGCGGAACCTCCGAGGAACAGCGCCGGGCTGCTGACGTCCTGCCCGGAACCGGACCCTGCCGGCTGGACTGTGTGAGATGGGTTATGGAGTGTCCACAGGCTGCAGTCCGAGATCATTGTGACTCTGTGACACCCGACAATCCTCCAGCCCCAGTGTCCACTGGGGCCTAACCGTCCATGTGCCAGATTAAACCAGACCCCCCCGGGTAGGCCGACAAGCTCGGATCACAGACGCACTTCTCATGGCAAATTCCTCTGGGCCAGACGCACGGGCCAAACAGATTAGAAGGAAAATATACACCCTGCTTTGTAATTTCACACTTATTGGGTGGGTGGAAAGTTCTGATTTAAACTCAGTCTTTCTCAGGTTAGAGGTTCTGCTTCCAGTTTTGCATGGATATCCTGCTCTTAGGAGGCTGGAACAGCTCCGGGGAATGCTTCCAGCGGATTCACTTCCTCCCAGCATCCTTTTGGCTGGTGCGTTCCCATAATGCACCTGGCCCCGCTGCCGTCCTCTCTGCATCTGTTATAAACATGTTGAATATACAGCATGGTCAATAAGGGGCTCTGAGCTCGAGGCCATTTCAACGCTGTGCTGCGGCTTCCTGTGTCAGATCAGGGGCTGCATATGCTGAAATGAGAGGGTCCCGCTCGTTACCATCCTGGATGGGTTTGCCTTATTCTATCCGCCCCAGCTAACTGGTACCAGTACCTTTCGGTGTCTGATTTCTCGTTCTGCTCCAGACTTCCTTCATTCTCTTTCTTTCTTCGTTTTTCAATTTCTTCCTTTACACTCTCGGTTTCCTACTTATTTATGCCGAGACTATTAAATTTCAAATTAGCTTATAGCCAATTTGTGCCTGGGAGGGATGGGTTATGGCCCAGCGGGATTGGGGAGTGGGAAGGCCATGTGCTCCCAAGACACGTGGGGGGGTTGCGTTGTGAGGGGAGCCTATGAAAGAGTTCACCCAACTTAGCGCCGGCCACTTGGCGAGGTCTGATGTTGGTGCGGATGGTTCCTTGTTGGCTAAGCCATCATTTCTATTTTATAAGAAAAAGGGAATGAGACAAAAATAACCCCCCCCTAAAAAAATAAATCTTTTCTCTGCTGTTAGACCCACAGGGTGTAAGGTTCCCCACTGGCAGGGGCTCGCAGGGCGATGGAATCCGTCCGAGACAAGTTGTTGCTTCCGACGGCGGGATTAGTGAGGCTGTCGCTTGGGGCTTGACGGGGGTAAACAGTGCCTGTGTAGCCAACGCCGCGTTCCTGGTGGAGTATCTGAACGGGGGGGCCGGAGCTGGGGTGGCGTTCCTGTCAGAGTGGAGACGTGGCATCGACGTGCTTCTTAGAACACTCACAGCACGAGGGTTAGTGCCCCCAGACACAGTGTCCTCTGCTCTCCCTATTGGAGGAGCAGTTTGCCTCTTTGCAGGTGCCCTATGCTGGAGTCTCGGCTTAGACCATGCCCACTTTGTCTCGGCCACACCCATCACAACTAGGCCACGCCCCTCACATTCATGGCCACGCCCCAATTCACAATGTCATTCCCAGGCCACCGGAGGCCGCAGGCCCTCTTGCACGACCACCTCTGTCTAGGTGACCCCTTCCAGATTCCTCATCTGTGACTTCAGCCAGGATCGTGTTTGCACCTTAACTGCACCTCACACATTAATTTGAATCCCACATGAAGGGTCATTCTTCTCACAAAGACCCATTTATTTTTGGCCACTTAATGACAAAAGATGCCTTGTATTATAATTTTGCATGCCATTAAAAAAAAAATATATATATATATTCACTGCATCTTGTTTCAAGCGTATGTTTGGCTTCAGAATGTGTCAGCAGTGGGTCTTGTTATGTTGGTGAAGGTGAATGAGGGATTCATTTCATCTAATGTTTTATAGGTTGACAACAGTTCAGGTTCAAAATGCAGAGGCATTAAAATATATCTTGTAAAAAGTCAGTCAGTGGTTATGGGATGCCTCCCCAGCTTCTGCCTGAAAGGGCTGTAAAAAAATCGGAGAAGACATTAAAATGAAAGGGTCTCTACTTCTTATTCGTTGCCGTTTTGCAGGCAGGGTGGGACTTTTTCTCTCCATTGAAAGCCAAGATCCAAGTAAATAAACACTTGAAGACCGTCCTAGATTTTCAGCTGGATTCCCGTATTATGACATCAGAGGAGACATCGCTGCTCCTTGACAAATTATCCATCTCTGTTTATAATTTACAGCGAATTCCCTGTATGTGAAATACATTCGCTTTGTGTGTCAGTCACTTGGAGAGAAATGTATCTGAAGAGGAATCGAGCTCTGAATTGCCCTCTTTCCTGTCCCCATATATTCTTGGAGAAAATATTACGCAAAGTCTTTTTGTAGGATCTCCACTCTAAAACAAATACAGGTAAATGTTAAACGTAGCAACTGAATCTTTCCTTTGGAAGGAGCGCATGATAGAAGGAGAAGTGAATGATGCTTCTGTCCTCGTAAAGCTACTGCAAGGATTGTGGCCTTTACCTTAGACTCTCCTCCATTTATGACGTTGACACTTTTTGGGAGATATTAAAGTTACTTCTAGGGTAGAACAGCACTGTCTGTCTTAGACTTCCAACCTGCAGGCCGGCATATTGGAAAGTTCATGCCCTTAACCAATACCCAACCAACAGCTTGTTTTGCGCTGTCAATGTGCTCGCACCCCCCAAGCTTGATTGTATGTTAACACCCCCCCCCCCCGCCCCTCCACCGAGTGGGCGTGAGCTGCTGGCAGCGGCGCTGGGCTATTGTCTGCCCCCTAGCTTCCTCCTTCTCTTCCCCTTTCTTTCTCATTATTTACTCATTAAGAGGGATTTTGTCCTGACTCCAACTCGTCATGATACCCATTTAGCATGCTCATCAAAAAAAAAAGAAAGTTATGAATATTTAAGATGCGCCCGTGGGCCAGGAATACAGAAAGGGGGGAGAGAGAGAGAGAGAGAGAGAGAGAGATAGAGAGAGAGAGAGAGAGAGAGAGGGGTAACGGGGAGAGTGGGAGACACAGAGTAAATAGGATTAGCTCGCTATGCCCCAAGGGGAAGGAGCGGCTGCTGAGGACTAACGGAGCGGCAGTGGGGGAGGCCAGGCGGAGAGAAAAGCCTCATTTTGATATGCTGAATGGGAGGGAGGCCGATGTGGCTTCCAGTGCCCTGGGGAATGGATTGGACATGCCCCCAGGGTACAGAGAACCCACACAAGGCTGGGATACGGCTGGGGCCCGGGCGCCAGAGGCTCGCTGAGGCACAGCTTGGAGGGAAGGCGGGGTCCCCGACGGCCCCCGGCTGCTGTCCCCCCACCGCGGGGGGCTCCGCCCGCCGGCCTCTCAAACCCCCGAGACCCCGTGCACTCGGACCTCGTTCCAAAAAACAGAAAGAAAGGAGAAATTAAAAACCAAAAAAAAAATTGTGGCAATGCCCCGATTCCATCTGTTGGCACGTCAGGCACCGGGGGACGGAGGCAGTGAGCCAGGGCTGGACCCGGCGGCGTGGCCCAGTGATGCCGGGCCGTGTGTGCCGGCCGGCTCTCCGCACCGTCACAGTGTCTGTTCATGGGGCAAAACTGTGCTCCGGTTCCCTGTCTGTTCGGTGTTGCACTGCTATTAACTCAGGTGAGAGTCTCGAATCTCTATTTTAGAGTCGTGATCCATTTGCCTACTTGGTTGATCATTAAAGGAATTGTTAAGGTTCTGTTGGGTTAATGTGTTTAATTAGTGTTTTTGGCTTTACGTGAGACATAAATGCAGCCGTCACCTTCTGCTGTCACTCACTTGTCAGCACAAACCTTCTGAAATACTCTGGATCAGGGGTCACCAACCTTTTTGAATCTGACAGATACTTCACCGGTACTGAGCCATACGAAGGGCTACCAGTTTGAAACGCGCTCCTAAACTTCATGTATAATAAACATGTTTTAAATGCTTTTTTAAAATATATATTGTTATTTTCAAATCTATATAAATGCAAACGTGATTAAAGAAGAATAGCAAGAGGATAAAATTACATTTTAGACGCTGCTCACTGGTGAGTTGTGCTATTTTTAGAACAGGTCCGCGGGCGACTCATGTGGTCCTTGGGGGCACCATGTTGGTGACCCCTGCTCTACAGGCACCAAATCAGCACAGGTTGGTCAACGTAAGCATGAAGAAGTTGGTTGGTCACGAGTGAGAAACATTTCTGTTGGTTCTGCAGTGAACACTAGGTGGTTATGACTGTATTCAGTACAGTGAGAACATGGACAATAAAACACTCATATTAGTTACAAAAGTGGGATTGTCTTCTCCAGAATGAGAAGCCTGAGGATTTCATCCAAACAGAAACAATCTGTTAATGTGGCTTCATGTTGCATGACGTTTCGTCGAACTTTGGTATTTAATTTCTGAAAATACAGTCTTGGAACTCGGAGGTTATCGCACTCATTGTTTAATAGACTCAAGCCCTTTATGGGTTACAATTGGTCCATGATGTTTGACTTTGAAACCTTTAATGGGTCGACTGTTTGGCAGGAAGAAACAAGCTCTTGAAGGTGCCCCATAGTTGATGTTGTGGTCTTATTTAGAAGGTCCCCTAACTGAGGGGGGGCCCACCACGGTTGGCGTAGGCAAAGTGCAGCGATCCTGAAGGAGATGGCCTGAAGGAGAATTTGTTGCTCCTGCCGAGAATTCCAGGAGCCAAGCCCATTTTTCACATGCTCTATTCTAGCTCCACACCCACCATGACATCGCCCACCGTGTCACCTTCCCAGAATGCACTTTTCTTCTGAACACTAGCTGCATGGATCCTTTTTGTGGGACTCGCTCTCCTTAGCCAGCTGAAGTAAGTCATCCTTGTGTCCGCGGGATATTCTCACAGACAGTGCTGCTGGATCCGGTGCAGTATTGCGGACCCAGCAGGAAAACAAGCTAATAAACACTAACATTTATGAGGATTCAGGGAACGCATCGGCGAATCTGGCGAACGTACGTTTCTTAACAGGGTCGTGAAAAGCCAGAATGAGTCGGCCTGCCCTTTTGTTGCTGTCAAATGCAAAAAGAACTCAACTCTCTCTCTCTGTCTCTCTCTCTCTCTCTCTCTCTCTCTCTCTCTCTCTATATATATATATATATATATATATATATATATATATATATATATATATATATATATATATATATATATATATATATATGGAGTGGCATTATGGGAAGATGTCAAGAAAAACCCCACGTTCCTTGATAGATGCATCATTGTGGATTCTGGACAAAACAAGGTCGTTCTGGAATAGACTGGCTGAAGATGTTCTTCATTTGGAAAATAATATAGAAAGAGTAAAAAACCACTAAATCATCGTCATTTTTTTTTTCATCCACATCTCTCAGCCAGTTTTGACAGCAAGGAAATAAGTGGCATTAAGTTGCTTTTCAGAACCACTGGTTGGAGGGCCTGCCCCAGACAGTACAAAAAGATCTTCACTGTCCATCTGTTGCACAGACGTCTTTGTGATAATCATCACTGTCCACAGCTTGTTGTTTTCAAAGACCGTTTACGGCACCCCGGCGGCTGGAGCCGCACGAAGCCGCGGCACCAGTTTGGCATGAGTCACAGAAAGGTGGTCCACCAGACGTCTGTGAGCGATGGGCCCGGTCTAGTGAGCAACGGTTCATTATGTGGGGGGGGGGGGGGGCACAGACGAGGGAGCGCCTGCATGACGCGCAGACCCCACTCCTATGGGCTGGGAGCTTTCTTGCTTGTTTTTCTCCTGCCCTCATGTCCTTTGTGCCGGTCAGCATTTACTGAGGATGGGTGCACAGTGCCAAGGCGGGACCTCCAATCGTTTCTGCATGATAGCGTGACAGGGTTAGTGGCGTGCGCAGACTGCAGGCCAGTTGGCCGTGAGGCAGACTCCACACGAGTCGGTCTGGGTCGCCTGCCATGACTCCACTGTGCTCTGCGTGCCTCCTGAGATCCCACCGACGCCACCAAAGTCCCACTTGGCCCGAAGGACGGCATTCGGTGCCCCCCGTGGTCTTTCGCCGGGCCGGGCGGCCGGATAGACGCTGGCCGTCAGCTTGATCGCAGGACTGCTGAGGTGAAGGAGACCAGTGGACTCTCCTACCTACAGTGGGCACTTCAGCTCGGCTGGGATCTGGCCGACTCTGGCTCTGGGGCCTGAAACCTCCTGGAGAAAATAGAGAAAGAGAGAGAGAGGGGGGAGTGGGAGGAGGAGAAGTAGGGAACCATCCTCAAAGGCACCACACACGTCGCCACACTTCGCCAGTACAAGGAACCGCAGTTTGTCATCCTTAGGGGGCGTCTGTTTTCCGCGCGATGGTGCGGTCACCGCTCTCCGCCATGGCGCGCTCCATTCGCCTCGCTCGCCCGTAGCGTCGAGCCCCTAGCCGGACTGGGAAAAAGTAACAAACTTGATTAGAGGTTGTGCCCGGAAACGGGTGGGGAAGCGGCCGTCCCAGCGGCCACCTGTATGAAACCGTAAATGGGGCAATGGGGGGGCAATGGGGTCAGGGTGGGAAAAGAGAAGAACAAAGAGAGAAAGAGAAAAAAACACAAAGAGGTGTTGTGGGCTGGATAAGCAAAGGCACTGCATTCCTGCCCCGTCCCCCAGGGCATTATGGGTTATAGGAAGGTCTGCTTTAGTTCCTCTTAATCAACAGGCTCATTTGAAACGTCGCACCCACCCCGGGCCCAGCGTTCAGGCAGTACCTGTAATCAGAGGCAGCCGCTGCCATCTGAGGCTGGGGGTGACCGAGGGGGGTTCTGGACGGCCCCTACTGGACTGCAGCCAGACCTTCAGTCAGTGCAGTTTTCCTCTTTGGCTAGAGCTTGGAATACATTAAGCCATCGTGTTTCTCAGAGCGTGGTACATCGGCTCTCATGTACATGTGTTTTAGATCAGATTCATATATTTACATAAAGAGCAGGAGACGGCACTGCGGGGGGGGTTATTGTTGGTGCCCCCCCCCCTCCTCCCATGGCCCTGCCCCCCCTCCCGAACCCCTGCCTCATATATTTGCAGGCTTACATTGAGCTTACCCAACTTTTAACTCATCTGTCTGGGTAAATCAGCATTCCTGAGCATCTGTGACAATGAGCCTAGCAAGTGCTGATGTTACCTGTATACCCTCAGAGATACTCTTGGGTGGGCTTTGGTTTGACTTGTTAGCGTGACGTTAGCATGATGTTAGCGTGACGTTAGCATGATGTTAGCGTGACGGCCTGTGTCACGTCATAGCTAAGATGCCTGTAGGCAGAATGGAATGACAGAGGTGACAGGAGGGTCATTGTGGTCATTTGTGATGGAAACGTCATTCCTCAGATGTCAGAAAGGGTTGAAAAATCTGGGTTATTTTTTTCAGAAATACTTTTTTTGGTCCTTGATGTTGATACAGTGACTTATATTAAGGTCGTTTATGGGACATATGGATGACAGTTTTGGGGAATTTTTTTCCAGTTCCACTCTTTCATCCCTTGTGTCACGCTTGCATCAAATCCTGCAGTGACTTTGATGTCTGGAGGTGACCTTTCTTGGATGACTGGATAAACACACAGGAGGTGCTCTTCTAATTCTTCACACTTTCTTCCATCAGTAGGACTGTTTTATGTCAGATAGGGCCATCTTCTCTTTTCACCGGTCACTTCTGACAGTGGGCAGAATGGCTTGAATCAAGATGTGTCCTCTTCAGCAACGTTTGCACCTTAAAAAGCACTTAACCTCCCCCCCATATCCATCCATCCATGCATCCATCCATCCATTATCTATACCCGCTTGTCCTGTGCAGAGTCGTGGGGGTCTGGAGGTTATTGTTGGAAGCACAAAGCAGAGAATAATAATAATAATAATAATAATATTAATACATTTTATTCATAATACCCTTTACATCACAAGATCTCAAAGGGCTACAAGTTAAAATAAAAGAGACAAAATAAATAGTTTAAAAGTAAAGTATTTTAAAACCTCTAAGTGGAGGAACCAAAGGTTTTGTTAAAAAGAAATGTCTTTAGATGCTTTTTAAAGCAGTCAGTGGGTTGTGGTGCCCTCAGGATTCAGGGAGGGCATCCCACAGGCGTGGAGCAGCAGCACAGAAAGCCCTATCTCCCATAGTCTTCAGATTGGTTCTTGGTTTGTGGAGGAGGTTTGCGTGCGTAGAACGTGTTGCGCGTTGTGGGTTGATAAGTTCTTTGAGGTAGGGGGGGGAGGCATGTCCATGGACGCATTGGTGTGTAAGAAGCAAAACCTTATAGTCAATCCTGGCGGAGACGGGAAGCCAATGAAGTGAGTGGAGAATGGGAGTGATGTGCTCATGTTCTCGCACTCTCATCAGGATCCTCGCTGCAGAGTTTTGAATGTATTGGAGCCTCTGCAGGCTCTTGCTAGGTATCCCAAAGAGAAGTGCATTACAGTAGTCCAGTCTAGAGGAGATAAAGGCATGGACCAGCTTTTCAGCATCAGATATGGAGAGAATGGGGCGGAGTTTGGAAATGTTCCGGAGATGGTAGAAGGAGGTCTTACAGGGATGGTTGATATGGGATTCAAAGGTGAGTTGGGGATCCATTTTTACACCAAGATTTGTGACTGTTGATGAGAGAGAGATATTGGAGCCAGAGAAGATGATACTGGTTATGGGTGATGATTTTATCTGGTGAGGGGTGCCAACCAGAATGGCCTCGGTTTTGGAGCTGTTAAGTTGAAGGAAATTGTGTTCCATCCAAACCTTTATCTCCTCCAGACAGACGGTGAGTTGAGACGGGGATGATGGGGATGATGAGAGTGGCGTTGCAGCTGTGGCATTTACATAAACCTGTGTATCGTCGGCGTAACAGTGGAAGGAAAGTCCATGGCGGCTGATGGCCTGACCGAGCGGAGAAAGGTAGAGATTGAAGAGCATGGGGCCAAGAACTGACCCCTGGGGAACGCCACAGGAGACTGTGTGTGGCTTTGAGGTGGAGTCACCCATAGCAAGGTACTCCATCCGGTTTGTGAGGTATGATTGGAACCAGCTGAGGGCAACGTCAGTGAGTCCAAAGGTGGAATGTAGCCGATTTAATAAGATGTCATGGTCAACCGTATCAAATGCAGCAGATATGTCCAGGAGAATAAGCAAGGAGGAAGAGCCAGCATCGGATGACATCAGGAGATCATTTGTGACTCTTACGAGTGCAGTTTCTGTACTGTGATTTGACCGGAAACCAGATTGGAATTTTTCATAGAGGTTGTTGAGTTTCAGGTGGTTATGCAGCTGGATGGCAACTACTTTCTCAATCACTTTGGATATGAATGGGAGATTGGAGATGGGCCTATAATTGGAAAGGACTTCTGGGTCCAGGTTGTGTTTTTTGAGAAGTGGTCTTATAATGGCTTTCTTTAAGACAGAGGGGATGTGACCAGTTTGAAGAGAGTGATTTATAACAGAGGTGATAAGGGGACTTAAGATAGAGAGCAAACCTGGACGGGCCACCAACCCACCATAGACCTCCATATATTATTAATTAATTATCACAAGCAGAGGGGTAGCTTGAAATTATGGGCCCTGTTGCAAAATGTCACATTGCCCCCCCCCAAATTTAATAATTGTACATATGGAAAGGCTCCTGTAAAATGCCGGATGCACGGCTGTTATCTGTGACTGGCGCCGTCTGGCACACGCCTCTGTCAGCACCTCTGCAAGGCCGGGCCTCCTCTCTGTCCGCGCTCGTCGATCCTGTTTCCGAGTGACACCCCCCGTGATGGTCTGAGAATAGTCTGCGCGACACCGCCCCCCCCCCAGCTTCATCAGGGTGCAGCGGCACCATTAAACGGGCAGGGAAAAAGTCACGTGCTACCCTACCGCATAACCCCAGTCTGCTCAGACGGCCCAGAGGAAGGGCAAGGCACAGCTACTCCCGGAAAAGTCACAGCGGTCTGCCAAGTGCGCTGATTACGGGTCCGGCCCACTCCTGCTTCAGAACCAAAGCATTGGTGTTTCCAGATCCATTAGCTGAGATAGCGATCTGTTGCACTTGTATCATTTATTTGTCTCCATGTCTGGTCATTTGAAAATCAGTTTGAAGTTAGCCCATTCTATTTTTTACTCTCGGGGTGTTGACGCACGCAGCCTGTTCCTCTGGAACTCCCTGGGCCTGGCCATCGCCGGACGCGGAGAGAAACTGCACCTCGGCCTTTGGCCCCCAGGCCACCCCCCCACATGGCCAGAATGTCGGACCCCCCGCATCCCAGGCTTCCTGAGAAGGGGTCTCTGTCAGAGGCGGGCTAATGACTCACGGGGCTTATCTCCACCCTCGGATCAATAATCATTGACAAAATGAACCATCGCTGTGGATCGCCAGGCAAATCACTGGGCAGCTACGAGGGCCTCGCACACTGGAGGGCAGATCTGCTCAACATATTGTAAGACAGGGAGTCCCTCTATCTTCTTTTATTGTTGATTTATTTTTTAGAAATAACATTACGTAACGCGTCTCAAAGAAGTCCTCGCGCTCTTTCTCCTGTGACATAGAGGGGTTTCTTTTGCTCGCTTCTCCAGGCCCTTGGTCCTGCCATCTGTTGCCAGTTACCCTCCGCTTCTTCGCACACCGGCAGGCCCACCGGGCCCGTGGGAGCCTGGTCTCCGCCTAGCGTTCCCGGTCCGCTTGGGGCAGCTGGGAATTTGGGGAATCTCCCTCGTCGTGCTCTCGGAACAGCTCGAGGTCTGGTTTCCGGGGGTTTCTTTTTCAGGGGTGGACAGAGATAGGATGTGAAGGAAGAAATTGAATTTTGCAGGGGGGAAAATGGAAACAGGAAGGATGCAGATGTAAGCGTATCTCCAGTTTTTGGAGACTCCCTCCCACCTAAGCAAAACTTTAGGGGGCCAACAATGATTTATTTTTAGTTGTTACTGCAGCATTTTATCATTTTATGCTGCAGGTGAGGCCCCAACAATGACTTTAGCCCAGGGGTCTCCACCCCCATAAAATCGACCTTTCATGCCCCCTTACATTTAATTACTAGTAGCCCCACAAGTAGAGCGCGTTCACTGAGCCGGTGTGGGTGTTTGGGAGTTAGCTTGAGGTGGCGCATCATACACTGGCGCTAACTCCCCCCCCCAGACCCCACCCCCCGAGAGTCATACCCATCAGCTTTGCCAGGAAATCTCACCATCGGATTTTAATTGTTTTGGTTGGTGCTGTTTCTGACATGGGGTCCTTCCTTGTTACTTTAGCCTGGTCCCCCCAGGATAGCAGCTCTGGAAGGACGAGACATGCAAACGCGGCAAAAGCCCCCGACAGGCGACCGTCGCAGGATGGGCTGCTAGGCTTGGATTCTGCCCTGGGACATAATGGAGCGCATTATGGCGCTGCTGTGGGCCCGAGGTCACAAGCTGTCTGCTAAGGCCGCTCTGTCTGCCTCTCCCCGGGCGCCCAGTAGCAGAGTCTCACCCAAAGGCCAGCTACTTGTGCCAGGGGTGAACTGGCAGCCCGCTCTGTGACGTGGGCGGGGCCTGGCATCCGACATACCTCCCGGCTCAATCGGGCTTCTTCAAAGGGCAGAATCCCCGCCTAGGAGCAGCTTATGGTGTCTCCGACGTGCCATACTAAGGCTTTGTCTTATCAGCCGGGTCTGACTGGTGTGCAATCTGGACAACCTCATGGTTAACCTCTGTTTGGGCTTCTGTGAAAAAAAGCCGCGTCAGATGCCATCTTTGTTGTTTCCCACCCAGAGAAGTCGAGTCTGTCTATTGGGACAAACATATTTCTGGGCAGGGTTTGCCTCCTTTCGCGAGTGGGAGTGTGTTCGTGTCTCTCTCAGTTCCTGATGGCACACAGATTAGCATTGTGTGTTGGTGAGATGAATGTGTCTAACTGTAACCCTAACGACTTAATTACGTCCTCTCCTTTAGCTGGAATTCAAATAGAACACACCCAGAATTCCCGTGACCCAAACAACAGAATCTGCACTAGGAGCAGTTTTCAGTCTAGGTCTTTATTCGGTATCATTGCTTTTCCAGCCATCGAGGCAGAACAAGCTATTTTCGTCTGAGAGGCCTCTATTCCTGTGGTTCTCATCTCTCTGAGCATGTTCCTCTCCAGGTTATCATCTCTCTGAGCATGTTCCTCTCCAGGTTCTCATCTCTCTGAGCATGTTCCTCTCCAGGTTCTCATCTCTCTGACCATGTTCCTCTCCAGGTTCTCATCTCTCTGAGCATGTACCTCTCCAGGTTCTTCTCTCTCTGACCATGTTCCTCTCCAGGTTCTTCTCTCTCTGACCATGTTCCTCTCCAGGTTCTCATCTCTCTGAGCATGTTCCTCTCCAGGTTCTCATCTCTCTGAGCATGTTCCTCTCCAGGTTCTCATCTCTCTGAGCATGTACCTTTCCATGTTCTCATCTCACTAAGCATGTTCCTCTCCAGGTTTTCATCTCTCTGACCATGTACCTCTCTAAGTTCTCATCTCTCTGAGCATGTACCTCTCTAAGTTCTCATCTCTCTGAGCATGTACCTCTCCAGGTTCTCATCTCTCTGACCATGTACCTCTCCAGGTTCTCATTTCTCCTGGTTCTCAGCTCATCTTCCCAGGTTCTCAGTACTCTCAGTTCTCATCTCTCAGCTCCTCTTTTACGGTTCTCATTCTCCTGGTTCTCCTCCACGCAACACTCAGCACATTCCCAGCCTTAAACTATGGATTCTCAATGGGAGACGGGGTCTGGCGATGGCCCCCATCTGCCTCCTTCACAGACCCCGGCGGGGAACACACAGCGCCCACCTGGCAGGGTGAGGTGGGGTCTCCTCCGGAAGCCAGAGTACCTATTGGACCCCTTGGAGGGCGGAGCCAGCTGTAAATGTCAAAAATGAAAGCAGGGGCCTTGAAACAGAAAGAAATCTGAGCAAATGGCCCCCAGGCAGCTGCCTTTGATGTGAAGCTGTTTCCCTGCCACAGTCAAACTAGCAGAGCAAAGGGGGCGATTACATGCATTAAAAATGGCGGCACTTCATCATGACCTGATTTCACAGCAGCTAAAATGTTCCACCTTCATTTGCTCATGCATTTCCATGGAAGAGGCGGGACAGCCAATAAGAAAAGCCCCATGCAGCTTACATCATATCCTCCCCAGGGGCGGGACATAATCCCCAGCGATCCATTGGATGGTGTGACATGGGCGGCATAGCTTTGGCTGCACGGGATGACGAGGGGGCAGGAGAGTAGCAGACACGCCGTGCGGCAGCAGGAACAGATTCCAGATGACCGTAACACTATCGTGCAGGTCAGGGCTTCTCAAACTTTTTGATGAAATGTCCACATGAGATTTTTGTCCAAAGTTAGAGGTCCAGAGCAATTTTCCATTTTGTTTTTTTTTTTTAAAAAAGAACACTATAGGCATCAATATAGGAAAAATGGGAACTTTTAAAGTTTTGATCATTTCCACTCTTTGTCGTTGGGGAGCGGGGTTGCCAGGTTTAAGCCTTTTTATGTTAAACTATATTGATTCGTAAGGTGCATTATCAGCTCGGTCCAGATTAATTTATGGTTCAGTCTCCATTTGGAACGTGGTTCAGACTTTGAGAACACCTGCTGTAGGGGATTATTATGGAAGTTGCCGGTGATACTTCTCCTCAAACAGAAGCAGGTATCTTACAGTTACACTCTGTTTCAGTATGAATGTAGCTGGTCACTGTCAATATTGGCTTATTTCAGCTAAACAAGCTGTTAGCCAGGGGCAGTTCAGGGATCTGTTTTGTTGTGGGGAGGGGCCAACCTTCTCATTAGCGAATAACATGTTTTGAACTGGTGAATGATAGGGGAGGGGGCACTCTGGGAGCCAATCAGCTTTCAGCTAGGGTGAGTACCCCTGTGGCTCTTTTTATGCCTCTGCTTTTGGGACAAAAGGGACACTACGAATTGCAATACTATAGGTTAGTTCCCTCTGAGCAGGGTGTTTTTGGTCTAATGAGGTAATGCATCTGCTAAACAAGAGTTATCAATAGGCAGGATGTGACATCAGCAAGAGAGACAGGCAGGATGTGACATCATCAAGAACAACAGGCAGGATGTGACATCAGCAAGAGCAACAGGCAGGATGTGACATCATCAAGAACAACAGGCAGGATGTGACATCAGCAAGAGCAACAGGCAGTCTCACATCCTGCCCGCCATCTTCTCATGACCCTCCTGTCTCCTCCCTAGTATGACCCTAACAAGCCACTCCTGTTACTCATTTGTCTTACCTCTCGTTCCCAACCCTCGTGTTAATTACTCCCAGTTAACTCTCGTTAGCTCCATCATTAGTCTGATATATACTTGCTTCCCAATCCTGTGTTTCCCAGCCCAGTCATTGACGTTGAACTTCCCTGTTACCTGTGCCTTTCCTCCCATTTCTGATCCCCTGCGATTCTCTTTGTTTGCCATCCTTGTTCAATTAGTTCAATAAAGACCCTTTCTGTTTCGTTAACATGGCTGTCCTTAGGTCCATCATCCGTCAAGTCGTGACAGACAGGAAGTGACATCAGCAAGGCTGTTAAGAAAAGGCCTGTGTGGCATCTACCTAATCATTAGCACACCTCAGAAAGTATATTGCTGAATTCAGTCCTTAAAGAACCACTGGAGTGACCTAAAAAACCTGAACAGATCTCAAGAATCAAATATTTATAGTCGTTTACAAAATACTGGAGGGCCCATAGTTTAATATATATATTTTTTTCATTATTAGCAACTGATTAAGGACAATTTTATTACAAATTATGAGGATGTGGGTTTGGAATAAGACACTCAGCAATTGAGTCATGTTCTTTACATTAATTAACAGACAAAAGCTCTCAAACCGTATAAGTTCTAAAATTAAGGAGGGGGGGCAACAATGGTCTTCAGCTGTTTGTAACAATTAGTACAGTAGTTTTTAATGCGTGTTCGGGTTACTGCAAGTACTCTGGCCATAGAACTTAAGCAGAAATGCTAAATGTGTCCTTAGCTGCTCTGGTTAATCCTCTGCAGTGTCTCTGCAGTGACATTCTGGTTGTAAATATTCTCCACTAGAGATACTACAGAAGGACCAAACAAATGCTACAATGACTAGATCCTTGCATGAGACGCAAGGCCTTCTAGGCATCAGCCTGGGGCTTCTATCTGTCTGCTGTCCCCCGGACATGGGGGGTGACGTTCATCTGAGCCGGATCTACTTGGGGATTCTTTACAGTGACCGTTTTTTGCACTCCGTGTTGGAAGATGGTCGCATGTGATTTCCCAGAGAGCCAGTGGTGGACGTCTTGGCCTGAGATTCATTCTGTCGGCCCCAAGAGCAGATGCTGTTTGAACGTGGCCACGCTTAAATGGTGGCAAGCATCTTCAGATCCGGGTAGGAACAGCTATTAATGGGCGCATGTGATGAGCAGAGCGATACAGCTGGAACCTGCCGCTACAGGAAGCGAAGATGAAAGCCCTCCGGCGTCTTTTACTGTAGTGTTAATGTGGTTTGCGAGACCAGCACAGAAGCTGGTGCATCAGTACGCCGTTGCACGTGGGCCGCGATTTGTTTGCTGAATTTTAAAGGCCTTTTGAAGATATCAGACCCTGTAATCAGACGCTCTGCACCGCAGCCTGTATACTCGGCATCCCGAGACTCACCATGTCAAAGCGTAAGGGCAGAATAATCCGAGCCAGACTGGGCTGAAGGAGAAGAAAAAGAGACCAGCAGGGGAAGACCGTTTTCGTTTTTGGGATTTCCCAGTCGTGCCGAAAAGTTCGGGGATTCTAGACCCTGTTTTGCGGGGCTTCAACTACACTAATTTTTGTTTCAGCATCCCCAAAAAAATTTATGTTACACTTATACAACCAATGGGGAGCCACTGTGACCACCATCACCGCGTAGCGCCCACCTAAACGATGCCATGGCAGCCATCCTGTGCCAGGTACGCTCACCATGCAGTAGTGAAGGTGGTGAAGGGGCAGGATAGAATTTACCAATTAGATAAAGAGGACGATTAGGAGGCCAGATTTGATAGGACCACAGTGCCGGGACATCGAGGTACCACTCCTACTCTTTTTGAAGATGCCCTGGGATGTTTTATGACCTCAGGGATCCTAAAGATGGCACCATTTTACAGCTCTGTGTCCTCGTCACTGCACTGAGGCATTGTGGTTCACACAGACCACAAGATGGGCTAACCTGCTGGCCAGTGCCCCCATCACTGCACTGAGGCATTGTGGTTCACACAGACCACAGGATGGGCTAACCTGCTGGCCAGTGCCCCCATCACTGCACTGAGGCATTGTGGTTCACACAGACCACAGGATGGGCTAACCTGCTGGCCAGTGCCCCCATTACTGCACTGAGGCATTGTGGTTCACACAGACCACATGATGGGCTAATCTGCTGGCCAGTGCCCCCATCACTGCACTGAGGCATTGTGGTTCACACAGACCACAGGATGGGCTAACCTGCTGGCCAGTGCCCCCATCACTGCACTGAGGCATTGTGGTTCACACAGACCACAGGATAGGCTAACCTGCTGGCCAGTGCCCCCATCACTGCACTGAGGCATTGTGGTTCACACAGACCACAGGATGGGCTAACCTGCTGGCCAGTGCCCCCATCACTGCACTGAGGCATTGTGGTTCACACAGACCACAGGATGGGCTAACCTGCTGGCCAGTGCCCCCATCACTGCACTGAGGCATTGTGGTTCACACAGACCACATGATGGGCTAATCTGCTGGCCAGTGCCCCCATCACTGCACTGGGGTCCACACAGACCACAGGATGGGCTAACCTGCTGGCCAGTGCCCCCATCACTGCACTGAGGCATTGTGGTTCACACAGACCACAGGATGGGCTAACCTGCTGGCCAAGTCACCCCATCACTGCACTGAGGCATTCTGGTTCACACAGACCACAGGATGGGCTAACCTGCTGGCCAGTGCCCCCATCACTGCACTGGGGTCCACACAGACCACAGGATGGGCTAACCTGCTGGCCAGTGCCCCCATTACTGCACTGAGGCATTGGGGTCCACACAGACCACAGGATGGGCTAACCTGCTGACTAGTGCCCCCATCACTGCACTGGGGTCCAGACAGACCACAGGATGGGCTAACCTGCTGGCCAGTGCCCCCATCACTGCACTGAGGCATTGCGATTCACACAGACCACAGGATGGGCTAACCTGCTGGCCAGTGCCCCCATCACTGCACTGAGGCATTGTGGTTCACACAGACCACAGGATGGGCTAACCTGCTGGCCAGTGCCCCCATCACTGCACTGAGGCATTGTGGTTCACACAGACCACAGGATGGGCTAACCTGCTGGCCAGTGCCCCCATCACTGCACTGAGGCATTGTGGTTCACACAGACCACAGGATGGGCTAACCTGCTGGCCAAGTCACCCCATCACTGCACTGAGGCATTCTGGTTCACACAGACCACATGATGGGCTAACCTGCTGGCCAGTGCTCCTATCACTGCACTGGGGAATTGGGGTCCACACAGACCACAGGATGGCCTCCTCAGCAGCAGCCCAGATTTCCTAGATGAATTACCGAATTTGAACTACAGGTATACAGTTTCTGACAAAAATAATTTTTCTAAATGCATTTACCGATTTGTATCATGTTTTTGTAAATATTTTGTACCCCCCACTCAGAAAATTTTAATGTGATTACCACTGGGAGAGGAGCGTCCTGTATTGCTTCAGATTAAAGGTGGCTTCCCTATTGGGGGAGCCTAGAATCAGCCCACTGGGGGTGTTCATCCACCCAGGAGGTCTGTAACGCATCGATACGTCACTGATGTAATAAGCTGTGAAAGATTTTTCTGCACAGCGCCTGTCAAGAAGCAGACACCGGAATGCTCTAGAAAACCCTCACAGTTGTTTCAAAAGCTCGCTTGCAGTCATACTGGTCTTCACACAGAAACAGGCCCAGCTTCGCCTCTCCCTACCAGTCCAGTTGTGATGTTGCTGGCAGACAGTACCGATTTCAGGAAGACAAATGCGACTATGCACTGGCTGAGTGCCGGCAGGAAGCGTAAACAGAAATAAGCGCAAGCAAAGTCTGTAAGGTTCAAGCAGCCTGTTTCGCATTAAGGCTGAAATAATCCATAAAAATAAATTCTCCCAGAGTTACTAGCAGTTGCCAGCATGCCAAGTACAATCTGCAGTTCCTGTCCGCGAAGCTAGGGGGCCGCCAAACGATGGCGACCAGGCCCATAATTAATTAGTCTCTGCTCTCCTGGGTAAGTGGTTTGCTGGGACATTCTTGGAGAGACTCTCCTGCCTTTCTCACGGAACTTTTTTTCTACAGTCAGGGAAAAAGAATCGCATTGTCTTTTTTTGTTTCATAAATTAACGAGGTGAATATCAAGAGCATTCATTCTGGCATTTCCAAGGAGGTGCTGACAGTTGAACACTTTTCCGGGAGGAGGCAGGGAAAAAGCTGAATCCCCCCCCCACACACACACTCACACGCAAAGCCTATGCGCACGTGTGCCCCTCCCTCAGTCATCACTGTAAACGCTCCATGTTACTCACACGCACTGGGGTCACGCCATAAAAAGGGGCGGGGCCACGTGTAACGTGCTGGTGGTCGCCACACGGTCAGCACCGAGTGGGGATCCCGTCTGTCGGTCTTCACACGACGCCCCCCCCCCCCCCCCCCCCCCCCGCCCAATCCTTTACCACTTAAATTGAAGTTGGATCTCAGATCAGAGGACACAGAATGTGTTTTCTTTTTTAATGCCCAGATCCGTTTCCTTGGCTGATCTGTTAAACCCGCCCAGCTGGGGGGGACACTCTCTGTACTATATTTAGTTTCCCTGGTAGTTACTAATTGATGGGGGCCTTCAGCGGCCGGGCAGACAGGGGGCCATGGTGCTCACATGTGGCCATGGTGACTGGGCGTCCTCGGCGTGGGATCCCATTTGCTCCCATGTGGTAGAGGGGCCTCTAGATGGGGCCTCTGGCTTGGACCCCGGCCGTTTCCACATACGGCTTCCGTTAAGCCACAGATAATTGTCTTTATCACAGGAGAAATGCACATTATTACTCTACTGACACTATGCAAGTCAAGCGCTGTCATACAGAACAGTTTTTCTGCTTGATTGATACTTAAAATAACTGTGGATTTATCCACTGATACAGCTGGATGTTTTACTAGGCTGTCATCCACTAAGCTATATGTGGCAAAGCTATATGCGCTAAGCTATACATGGCTAAGCTATACATAGCTAAGCTATACGTAGCAAAGCTATATACGCTAAGCTATACGTGGCTAAGCTATATACGCTAAGCTATATGTGGCTAAGCCATATGCGCTAAGCTATACGTGGCAAAGCTATATGCGCTAAGCTATACATGGCTAAGCTATACGTAGCAAAGCTATATACGCTAAGCTATACGTGGCTAAGCTATACGTGGCTAAGCTATACGTGGCTAAGCTATATACGCTAAGCTATACGTGGCTAAGCTATATGCGCTAAGCTATACGTGGCTAAGCTATATACGCTAAGCTATACGTGGCTAAGCTATATGCGCTAAGCTATACGTGGCTAAGCTATACATGGCTAAGCCATATGCGCTAAGCTATACGTGGCAAAGCTATATGCGCTAAGCTATACGTGGCTAAGCTATATGCGCTAAGCTATACGTGGCAAAGCTATATACGCTAAGCTATACGTGGCTAAGCTATACATGGCTAAGCTATATGCGCTAAGCTATACGTGGCAAAGCTATATACGCTAAGCTATACGTGGCTAAGCTATATACGCTAAGCTATATGTGGCTAAGCTATATGCGCTAAGCTATACGTGGCAAAGCTATATGCGCTAAGCTATACATGGCTAAGCTATACGTAGCAAAGCTATATACGCTAAGCTATACGTGGCTAAGCTATACGTGGCTAAGCTATATACGCTAAGCTATACGTGGCTAAGCTATATGCGCTAAGCTATACGTGGCTAAGCTATATACGCTAAGCTATACGTGGCTAAGCTATATGCGCTAAGCTATACGTGGCTAAGCTATACATGGCTAAGCCATATGCGCTAAGCTATACGTGGCAAAGCTATATGCGCTAAGCTATACGTGGCTAAGCTATATGCGCTAAGCTATACGTGGCAAAGCTATACATGGCTAAGCTATATGCGCTAAGCTATACGTGGCTAAGCTATACATGGCTAAGCTATATGCGCTAAGCTATACATGGCAAAGCTATATACGCTAAGCTATACGTGGCTAAGCTATACATGGCTAAGCTATATGCGCTAAGCTATACATGGCTAAGCTATATGTGGCAAAGCTATATGCGCTAAGCTATATGCGCTAAGCTATAAATTGCTAAGCTATATGCACTAAGCTACGCTAAGCTACAGGCTACTGTTCATTTTTGGGCCTGTTCCTGAGTGCCCCCTGTCAGCTGCAGGTTGACCTGCATTGCGTAGGCAACCCAGAAGCCCCAGATCAGCTGATTTTTTGCAGTATCCTCCGGTCAAAAGGCCCTGTTTGCGTAATATAAACCAGAAGAGTCGATGTGCGAACCGGGATCCTGAAATTCATGGAATCTTTGGTCTGGGGTGGCATGAGTAGGCCCGCGGAGTCGGCCAGGAAGAGGGTTTGTCATCTGTTTTTCGGGAGGGCATTATGGCTTAAGAGATGGAGAACGGTATCCCCTGTGCCCTCTCTCAGTACTGCCGGGAGTGAGATTGTGGTCATCTCTTTAAGAAGTGTGATTTGGTGGTGTTTTTTATAGATCCGTCTTTTATTGTGCATTTGTGTTTGTTGTGCAGTAAGATCACCAGATCATCGGTGAGGTGTGTCAGAGGGCAGCACCCTAGGTAACCCCACCTTAAATGCCCAGTATTCAGTTCATTTCTGTCTGGTTGTAGTCCGGTGGTCTGTGGCCACAGATTCCTAACCTGCGTGTTATTTCATCAGCCCTAATATTAGCCGCTGCGCCCCCTGACACTTGGAGGATGTGTACTAAGCACTCGGGTGTCAGCGCTTTGGTAGGGCAGCCCATCAGTCGTGCCCAGGCGGCGCGACCTGGACTTCAGTGTGGATATGCAGCCGGCCCCCCCAGCCTGAGAAAACTTTGACCTCAGTGGGGAATTTCCAGCATGTCCTCACCCTAACCCCCGCAAAAATCGCCAAAAGTGTTTGTGGGTAGATGGAAGTTTGGAGGGGGGGGGGGGGGCAGTGGGAGGGACAGGGGGACAGAAGGGATGGGGGGATGAGGGGCAGTTTGAGGGACGGGGGACAGGAGGGATGGGGGGATGAGGGGCAGTTTGAGGGACGGGGGACAGGAGGGATGGGGGGATGAGGGGCAGTTTGAGGGACGGGGGACAGGAGGATGGGGGGATGAGGGGCAGTTTGAGGGACGGGGGACAGGAGGGATGGGGGGATGAGGGGCAGTTTGAGGGACGGGGGACAGGAGGGATGGGGGGATGAGGGGCAGTTTGAGGGACGGGGGACAGGAGGGATGGGGGGATGAGGGGCAGTTTGAGGGACGGGGGACAGGAGGGATGGGGGGATGAGGGGCAGTGGGAGGGACAGGGGGACAGGAGGGATGGGGGGATGAGGGGCAGTTTGAGGGACGGGGGACAGGAGGGATGGGGGGATGAGGGGCAGTTTGAGGGACGGGGGACAGGAGGGATGGGGGTATGAGGGGCAGTGGGAGGGACGGGGGATGAGAGGGATGGGGGGATGAGGGGCAGTTTGAGGGACGGGGGACAGGAGGGATGGGGGGATGAGGGGCAGTTTGAGGGACGGGGGACAGGAGGGATGGGGGGATGAGGGGCAGTTTGAGGGACGGGGGACAGGAGGGATGGGGGGATGAGGGGCAGTTTGAGGGATGGGGGACAGGAGGGATGGGGGGATGAGGGGCAGTTTGAGGGACGGGGGACAGGAGGGATGGGGGGATGAGGGGCAGTTTGAGGGACGGGGGACAGGAGGGATGGGGGGATGAGGGGCAGTTTGAGGGACGGGGGACAGGAGGGATGGGGGGATGAGGGGCAGTTTGAGGGACGGGGGACAGGAGGGATGGGGGGATGAGGGGCAGTGGGAGGGACAGGGGGACAGGAGGGATGGGGGGATGAGGGGCAGTTTGAGGGACGGGGGACAGGAGGGATGGGGGGATGAGGGGCAGTTTGAGGGACGGGGGACAGGAGGGATGGGGGGATGAGGGGCAGTTTGAGGGACGGGGGACAGGAGGGATGGGGGGATGAGGGGCAGTTTGAGGGACGGGGGACAGGAGGGATGGGGGGATGAGGGGCAGTTTGAGGGACGGGGGACAGGAGGGATGGGGGTATGAGGGGCAGTGGGAGGGACGGGGGATGAGAGGGATGGGGGGATGAGGGGCAGTTTGAGGGACGGGGGACAGGAGGGATGGGGGGATGAGGGGCAGTTTGTGGGACGGGGGACAGGAGGGATGGGGGTATGAGGGGCAGTGGGAGGGACAGGGGGACAGGAGGGATGGGGGGATGAGGGGCAGTTTGAGGGACGGGGGACAGGAGGGATGGGGGGATGAGGGGCAGTTTGAGGGACGGGGGACAGGAGGGATGGGGGTATGAGGGGCAGTGGGAGGGACGGGGGATGAGAGGGATGGGGGGATGAGGGGCAGTTTGAGGGACGGGGGACAGGAGGGATGGGGGGATGAGGGGCAGTTTGTGGGACGGGGGACAGGAGGGATGGGGGGATGAGGGGCAGTTTGAGGGACGGGGGACAGGAGGATGGGGGGATGAGGGGCAGTGGGAGGGACAGGGGGATGAGAGGGATGGGGGGATGAGGGGCAGTTTGAGGGACGGGGGACAGGAGGATGGGGGGATGAGGGGCAGTGGGAGGGACAGGGGGATGAGAGGGATGGGGGGATGAGGGGCAGTTTGAGGGACGGGGGACAGGAGGATGGGGGGATGAGGGGCAGTTTGAGGGATGGGGGGATGAGAGGGATGGGGGGATGAGGGGCAGTTTGAGGGACGGGGGACAGGAGGATGGTGGGATGAGGGGCAGTTTGAGGGATGGGGGGATGAGAGGGATGGGGGGATGAGGGGCAGTTTGAGGGATGGGGGGATGAGAGGGATGGGGGGATGGGGGGCAGTTTGAGGGACGGGGGACAGGAGGATGGTGGGATGAGGGGCAGTTTGAGGGATGGGGGGATGAGAGGGATGGGGGGATGAGGGGCAGTTTGAGGGATGGGGGGATGAGAGGGATGGGGGGATGAGGGGCAGTTTGAGGGACGGGGGACAGGAGGACGGGGGACAGGGGCCACACTGAAGTGATGACGTGCCTAAAATGTCACTTTTTTCTTCTTTCGCCATATTATCGCCCCCTTGTTCCCATTCCTTCCTTCCCGGTCCGTGTTAAACATACGGAAATTTCCTGAAAAGTCAAGGCACCCTTTTCCCAGCTTGTCTCCCAAATTTCTTCTCAAAGACGATTCCTCACAGGAAAGGTCCTGCACAGGCTGCCATTAATAAGCCCCCCCCCACCCCCCCACATCACCCATCCCCCACCAACCCCTCTGGGAACTGGAGCCCTCACTCAGCACACGGCACAAGGACACCTGTTTCTCATGTACCTTTCCAGTCCTGCTTGTGCAGGTTTCACACAGCAGTGACCCCCCAGGAGAGGCGTCGCTGTGAGCCGCCTGCAGGCAGCTGGGCACCTTTCAGGGCTCTACAGCGCGAGTCGTGGCCTAATCTGTGCCAGGCTCTCCGGCCAGACGGCTGCCGCTGGCATTCGGAACCCGACTGGCATGGCGGCCCTGTGCTCGTGCCTTTTTTTAATTCCTTTTTTTTTAAAAATATTGTTTCCCCCGGTTGCCGTGGTGCATGCAAATGAGGGCCAAGGTATGCAGTGGTTATCTCCCTGCTGGAAAACTCTGTTGCTTCATATAGCTGGCCTCTATTGCACTGGCTATTGATAAGGCTAATGTTTCAGATAGCTTTCAAGTCTGCTCACAAAACAGCCGGCTCCCTTTCATGCTGTTTTCCCAGCCAAGGACAGACAGGCCTCCCCCGTGGGGACGGGCCTGGCTAATCAGTAATCGCCGGCCCGCCGAGCCCAGCGGTCCCTCGGACGGGCTGATGCTGCGCTGGCTGTGCCGCGGATTTGGGCGCCGGAGGAGCTGCCGTTGTTGTGGAGATGCATCATGGGAGGAATGTGTGACTGAGTGACCCGTGCCGTCCTCTTTTCTTGTCACTTTCCTCTGCCGCCGCCACCCGCCTGCCTCCCCCCCCCGCCTCTCATTCCCTGCCCCCCCCATCCCAATCCCTCCCCCTCACATTTCCATGGGGGGAGGCTGTCTCCCCTCTCCACCACACGAGGCCAGGAGTTGCCTGTGGCCTCCGATTCTCGCACACAGCTATTAGCTCCTACCCCAAGGATGGGATGGGGCCCCCCCCACTGCCTTCTTGCTGCCTGCTCTTAGAAAGATCTAGAACACGGCCTTCCTGCCTGTACCTCAGGCATACGGATCACCTACAGTCAGGGATGCAGCTATAGATTTTGGGCCCCATGACAACATATCATATTGGGCCCCCAGCCCAGACCAATCCAACTATGTTCCAAATTTTTTAGAACCCTGTCCCCCTCTTTAGGGCGCCCCTGTCTACAGAGGAACATTGGGCCGATCAACGAATGAAAGTATCTGTGATGTTTAGCCGTTATTTCCACCAGTGAGATGGGGTGGAGGCGATGTCATCAGTTAGCCTGAACATAGATGTGTTTAATTGTGAATGTGACTCTTTAACATGGAATCCTTCAAAACTAATTTCAAATGACTCCCAAAGAGAAGCTGTACACCAACCACATGGCTGAAAGGTTTGCATGACTCTGAAGACAATGCTGAACACGGCAACTGCAGTAAATGAGGATCTGGTCCGGGCCTGGGGTCAAGATCCTGATTGCTGCTCCGCACCAGTGAGGCGATCTGAATGTGGACTGGTGGGTGATTAATGATGCTAAACAAGGATGTAGTAACCTGTTCCCTCAGCTCGGTTCCTTGTGCTTTGATGGAGCTGAACCTTGACGATTGATTTGGAGACCAGACATATATCTGATGTCCGTTCATCGTTCGAGCAAGTGTAGAGAAATGCCAGTAATAAATAACAGGATGTGTGTCTGGGTGCCTGATTGGCAGAGTGTGTTTGAGTGTTGAACTTGAACATATTCTTCGTTCATGTTCAGCTATTTACCCCTCAGCCCTGGAGCATTTTTGGGGGTTAAGAACTTGCACGGGATTCGACCCGGCGACCTCCCGATCACACAGAGAAAAAACTAAACTGCTGTATCCCAGGACCGTCACGGGTCATACACTGAAATCAGGTTTCGCTTTTGTGTGTCTGCGCTGTCATGATCGCCGTCTGCACGTCATCCGGGCCCCACGCGCTTCTCATTACGGCATAACGAGGGCAATATGGAAAAGACCGTGAGCGTTTAATGAACGCCGCCCCGCAAGGGACTCGCTTACCGCTTCACGGTCTTCTGCCTGTTATGGTCCCTGTTGCTGGGCGATGGGAGTATTTTGCGACGCTGGCAGTGATGCAGAAAAGCAGTTGGGTGATGCAGCCCTTGGGCTCGCATGGAAAGGTGTGCCGGGTTGGACCAGCGGTAGTCACAGAGAGCGGGGGGTAGAGGTGACCTGCAACCCGATTATCAAAGCGCGATACTGGTGCGGTCCCCAGGGACTGCGGGACATCTCACGCATCTCACGGTCTTCAGTTTCTCCTGCATGGGGCCCTCTATGCAAATCCAGTGGCTGGCAGATACGCGGGGGGGGGGGGGGGATTTCAGCTCCTCCCTCAGCTAAGGGTTTTATTCAAAGCCCCGAAGGGAAGGACGGAGCAGGGAGGCCGAGCCAACTCAACCACAGCCGCTCGCGCGCTCATTTCTAAACCCCATCCATAACGAACACACACTGAGTGCTGCGGTGCTGAGCGTCATCGAGCCGGTGATTAGCGCCCAGCTCATGTCTTTTTGATGCCTCTCCTTCCTAACCATACTAAGACACGGAAGGGGGGGTCGTGCTCTTCAGCACACGGGGAGCGACTGTACCTTTAAAACGGTGGCAGTCCGCTGGGCCAAGTACAGGAGGGTTAGTCTGGGGAGGGATTCAACAATCCTACTGATAGGTCCCTCTTGGTAGATTTTGCCCATCAAGGGGGGTGACCTGTGATTTTGCAGACTGGTTTTCAGGGAGGGGGGTTCAAACCTGTACTTTTCTATACTGTCACTGTGGCTGCTGTCTCGCACATTTATATGTGGGCATTTCTTCCAGCTCGTCTCTCCTTAATTAGTCGAAGAAGTGAGAGTGACTCGGGGGGGGGGGGGCTGACCGTCTTTTTCCAGGACACCCCACATGTGGCATAATAGGGTTTGCCATGGAGTGAAGGTCAGCGAGGGAGAGCGGCCCGCCGGTCAGTTTAAAGTTTACAAAGATCTTCTCACAATACAGAAATTACTTCCCTTCTATATCCAGTAAATAAATCGTTAATTCTTGTGCTTAAAATGATTCCTTCTGCAGCACGAGCTAACTGCTGGTTACAATTACATATTTGACGTTACATTATTGCTCAGTTACGTCTCAGAAGAATTCCGAGTAACAAAGGTTGACTGTGCGATTTGGGAGGGAAAATGGGGGAGTGACTTACAAAAAAGCCCCCATTAATTTAGCTGATATAATGTGCACTGACATTCATGTTGTAATTACCTATGCTGTGTGTTTGTGTTTGATGCCTGATTTCTGTATATTCCTGCAGATTCTGTTTCTGAGTATAATGGTTTTGCCCAAACCTTTTCAGAACGGGAAAAAAAATTCCGTCTATCCCAGGTGCAAATGTCAGTAAGCTTCAGTTCATGTAAATACGACTTGAAAATCATTTTCTTTCTCGCTTGGCTGCTTAAGCTGAAGACATTTATGTGATGTATCTGTGACGGATACCTAAGCTTTAGAGACAGACGTGCGCTACTAGGTAACGCTCTTGACTACAGCTATAGGTTATCAGGCTGGATTGTTCCTGGCTACATGAAGATCTTCTAGACGGAGTTATTGATCCATGAGTTTCACTAAGACCTCCAAAGCATTAGCAGAAAGCCTTTGTTTTCAAATCATCTCAAATCATCTGTATTTTACACCCCATTGTTTATAAGCAAATATAGGATAGGATCAGGAACAGAAATCATTAAACTGAGTCTCATTTGAATTTCTGACCAATGGGTGACTTTGTTATGATGCGGAAGGAGAACTTCGCCCGGTATGCTAACAGCACCACGTTAGCTTGAAATCTAGTCACGCGCAAGGGAATCGAAGAACGCTGGGTATCCAGGAATGGATCGCACAGATGCCAAGTGCGGTTTGAGTGAGTCAGGCTCTGGGCCCGAGCCCATCTCCATTATTTCTCCCTGCTACGACAGTGACTCGCAAAGCTCAGAATGCATTTAATTTTTTTTTAAATGCTCACACATGCTACAAGCATGGTGAGAAAGACGAGCTGCGGAGAATGGGGTTACAGCCTGTGCTGGTGACGTCGGGGCAGGTAGCTGCAGGTGTCTGCTGAGAGCTGGGTTAACGGTAAGGCTGTGTGGGAACATTCCTGCCTCTCTGTTATGGGAGCGGCATCGAGCTGCTACAGGCAGCTTAATTAAGCTCTCCGCGGCTTGCGGCACATAGCCGGAGTGCCAGTCGTTGCACAATTAGGAACGAAACGCTGACGGGGGCCGGTGTTGCGCCCCGCCCTGCTTACGGCACTTCCTGGGAAAGGGGGCACGCCCTGCATGTCTCATGCCCTCAGGTGAGTCTCACGTGACAGACCCTCTAATGTCAATGCAAACGTAGCCTCGGCTTCGAATCCACTCACACCAAAACCCGACACCGAGCGCCGTGGCATAGAGAGACCCTCCCTAGAAACGGCAAGGAGGACCTTTAGCTTCTAGTAGCTAAAAAAAGCGGGAGTAAGAGCAAGGGGCTTGGGTTGGACTTGAACTCTGCTGAGGCTTCTTGCAAAGGGCGTCCCCCAGTGGCAAAGAGGAGAATCACAGTTGGAGTTAGAGCTGCTGCCGTCCAGTCAGTCTTTCAATGTTGGAAGCTGCAGAGAACATTTGGAAGTTTCTTCCCTGCTCTTGTGCTGTAGTGTGGGAAGTGTGTTGGGTGGTGTGGAGGGGGAGGGGCTGTTTATCACCCGGCTGCATGAGGAACCTTGGACCAGGTTGGACAAAAGGCCAGGAACAATTTAGGAGGGTTAGGATGAAGAAGAGGATCGTCAAACGGTTCAAGCCTCCAACACAAAGAGAAAGACTGATTCATCCAGAAACATCCAACAGTCACAGATGCGTAAAAGGCTTTTCTTAGATAATGTAATAAAAAAATTATGCAACAGGGATTCTATAAAATGTAACATTAACCTGAAATATAGCAATGGCTCTGGAAAATATTATTTCAATACAGGCAAGGAATAAAGAATTTTTTACTGTTTTCCCAGAAGTTATGTCGAGTAACTCCATGCATAATTGGTTATACTCTTAAAATAGTGTCTAACGGATTCCTGTAGCAAAGCCTTTACTGCCTCAGCATTTACTGTGAGGGTGTTGAAAACCTAAGGCTGAAGTGCAGTATTTCATTAATATTATCTACTGAAAGTTTCCATCCGCATTCGATGCGTCACTAATTCTTGAGAGCGATTTTGTTTTTGAGAAAACACTGGGCTCTTTCTGACTCAGAGGACGAAAACGACGGCAGCCGTCCGTTTTTGCGGGAGGTTTGCGGGGAAACTCAGAGCACCGTGACAGAGCTGGGCTTTCCAGTGCCGCCAGTTTTGGGAGGGAGGCTGTGTGAAATCTGGCTCCCCAGCGGAGGTGCGCCCCACACCTGCGTTTATCCGCTCTGCTTTTCACCGCCATACCATCGCCGTGTTTGGTCCGCCATAGTTGGCAGGGGCTGTGTCGTGGCTGTTAACTGGGGGTGGGGGGGAGGTGTTTTTTTTTTTAATTGCAGGCCTTGAGCACTTTATTCACGCCGATAAGTTGGCCTCGCTGGCCGTCCTCGCTGTCAGCTTTGAAGTGGCCGCTCCGGCGGAGCGTCTGGCACGGAGACACGAGCGGAAACAGCAGCGGTCTGGCCGATAGCGGCGAGGCAGCGAGAGATCTCATCGCCGGCCGGCGAGATGAGCCCTTTACAGCAGCCTGCAGCCATGTGACGGCTAATATTAGCCGGGGAAGGCGGGATAGAGAGCACAGCCCCTTACATTGCAGCCGGACGAGGCAGCGGGCAAATGTCAAACAGGCCAGCGAGCATCACCGTGCCACTGGCCGATTCTTTAGAGTCGCAGGGCTGGTGAGCTGGTTCCTGGTGTCCGGTTAAGAGCCCCGGTGAGCATTTCCATTGTGACGGTAACCGGTGCCAGTGAAATCACGGTAAACAACAACAACAAATTTATTTTTGTATAGCTCAGTATCACAACATTACATCGTCTCAAAGCGCTTTACAGCATCCGCACCCAAAAAAACTCCCAAGAAGGAAGAAACCTTGGGAGGGACCAGACTCAAAGGGGGAGCCCATCCTCCAGGGGCCGGCAGGGAGAGTCAAATCGGAGAAATGGTTAAGTGCCAAGTCATACTGTCTAAGTCATAAGATTTGAGACACAACCGGGGAGCAGGGAGGTGATGACAAGCCGGTGCCGACTCTCCCTCCAATCGCCAGGCAGCCAGAAGTAAGACAGCGGGTCACACATGGACGATGACACAGGCAGAACGACGAGCTGGATGCAGGGACGTCATGGGTAGTGGAGACGTCACATGTAATTATTTATTTAATCATTATTTAATTAAACCACGGTAACCTACTTTATTTTTTTCCTCATAAAATACATCATATAACATTTATTGAAAAAGCATAAATGTGATCATTGACTCTACAATTATTTACTTTTAAATATTAAATCTGCATGTTAACATTTTGCCTCTGAGCCACTTTAAATATAAATATAGTTATTGATCCTTTTTAAAAACGTTTTAATAGTTTAATGGTTAATTTAATGCAATTTCATTTTGTAATAAATCTGAGAAGAGTGTTATACAAAATATAACTAGAATAGCTTAAATATACTATACTATACATCTATAATAAAATTGCTTTCACTAAACTTCTAAATACATTTACATATATTTTTTTACTTTTTTGTAGATTTATTCCCTATTTTATAATAATAATAATAATAATTATTATTATTATTATTATTATTATTATTATCCCCATAGGACACATTAGTCCATCTAAATGCTTTGATTTTCTTTCCATAAATTTATTTAATCATGGTTGGAGTATAACTGGATTTATCTTCTGTAAAAAAATTATCCTTTATTATGATTTAATTATTCAGCTGAGTTTAGTAATAAATTCTTAGAATGTTAAATATTTAGTATTGAACTTAATGTAATAATGATTTATTTAATCATTTAAATGTCTGGAATATTTAAATCCAGATCAGTTTTGACTATAATAAAAATTTTTAAAGTTTATTGCTAGTCTGCCTTAGCATCTTCTAAGAAGAATATTTTAGTGCAAACAAATCAAAATTAACATTTTGGATCCTTGAAGATCTCTAATTAGTAGAAAAGATTTCTAATGTATTTCTAGGAAATTCAACAAAAAAACATGAATAAAAACACAAACAAACACAGCACCATTACATAATGTGTTTAACGCCAGTCATCTTCAACTGGGCTATGAACTCAAAACCGAATCCCAAATCTCACAAAGACACGTGATTCACATGAGCATGTGTCTCTGGTGTTAGTGTGGGACAGGTTCCCTCTAAGCCATAAAGCCCCCACCTACTACAAATGCCAGTTTAGATTATGAATCAGTCTGGTTTCCCCTGAGAAAGCGACTGTTCTAGTGGGAGAAAACAGTGGGACTGGAACTTATTCCTTTTATATCTTCATACTTGTTAATTTTTGTACTTTGGGGACTTTGAGGATAAGTGATAAATTTAAGAGTTGCATGTAAAGGCGTTAGAAAAAATAAAGTTATTTTTTTCTGAATGATAATAAGCAAAAATCAGTCTGAGTAACTTGTATGATGTGTGTTGATTAATACAAAAAAAACCCCAGAATTGGGTCTCTCTCTCCTACACGATGCCTGTCGTTTTCCCGCACCCTTTAATCCCCCAAACTGCCCCCACCCCCACAACCCTGTTTGTTTACCTGAAGTTTTCCAATTTATCTGTGCCGTGCTGTGGTTGAGAATCGCGAGCACATACACATGCATACACACTCACACACGCGCACACACACACTCACACACACACACACACGCGCACACACACTCACACACACACACGCGCACACACACTCACACACGCGCACACACACTCACACACGCGCACACACACACGCGCACACACACACACACACGCACACACACACACGCGCACACACACACACGCGCACACACATGCGCACACACACTCACACACGCGCACACACACACGCGCACACACACTCACACACGCGCACACACACACGCGCACACACACACGCAAACACAAACACACATGCACACCAGCCGGGGTGGGGTCAGTCTGGGTGAGGCTTACGTGCCGGTAACCTGTCACACATACAAAAAGGGAAAGGAAGCGATAAAGAGGAAGCGCGTCGGAGAGGGACGAGTCACACCGCTGTCCGAGGAGTCAGCTGACCCCCTGTGCTGCGTGTTGTGCCCGTATTGAGCCATTTTTCTCAAAAATAAACTACACATAAAATACCTACACATTCAAGCAACCTACTCGTAATGTGAGCTGGACTGAATAGTTGATACGTTCTAAAAATAATTAAAATCATGTGACAAAATAGCACCAAAGGAAACTCCCTCCACCCACATCCCCCCACTGTCGACAAGAGACAGCAAGGGGCCTGATGCTCTTATTGCTGAAGGTATGACAGACGCCCACTTCCTTTCTTCTCTCTGGTTCCCGTAGAGGGCGCAAGCAAGGCAGAAGATGGGCTCAGGATGGAGGACAGACTCCAGCTTCCACCTCGAGCTGCTGCTGAGTCAGGGTGCAGCTCCTGCAAGCCGACCCAGTAGCGCCTCCTGTCCCACTTCCTCCCCAGAGATGCCGCCAGCAGAGAGGAAGAAAAGCACGAAACAGCAATGCCATGGGGCGCTGTGTTTTCAAGCGGCCTGGGGGGGGAAATGTATACTTCTTAAATTTTCGAAATCGGACTCTTATCACTAGTGCCAGACACTGACGGGTGAATATTATGAATGAAAGCATCCATGCAGCAGCTTCAAGTAAGAAAGAGTGTCATAGTTAGTGGAGAACTTGGAGTTTAAACTTATAGTCATGTCGACATAGTGAGAAGAACTCGGGTAGAAGCCAGCTGGCTCTTGGATCCAGAGAAGGGATGAACTCTGAACCTAAATCCTTAGCCTCAGCTCGCATGACATGTCGTACTGGGGGTCCATGTTGAGCGTCGCATCAACAGCTTTAGGTGTGAAGGGTCATCTTCAGCATAGGACTCCGATTAAGGCTATTATTGTTTTTTCTCGCCGCTATTCAGAAGATAGTCCACATTAGCTGTCCTCGTTCGAAATGTGACCGTTTGGCCCAGCATTATAATACTACTTAGGAGTAAGAAGCGGTTAAAGACACCAACGGCCGACAGTAGCACCAGCATCATTCACCAGGATGTTGGAATCGTTTGCGCCAGTGAGCTGTTGACGGAGATAGTACATCTTCCTTTCTTCAAATGACACAGACACAGACAAAATAAGTTATCCGGTTGTGCCCATAAGCAGTGAGTCATGTTATGAACAGTCAAACCATGCAAACAGGACACTGGCTCATTTGGAAAAGGAAAATATTTTGCCTTTTGTTTAACTTGCGTCCAACTGTCTTTGGTTCACTTGACAGGTGCACCTCATTTTGAATGATTGCTGTGTGAATGATTAACTGCTGGTTAGCTGTACTAGGCTCCTACATGTATCGGTAACTAGGACACTACGGAAATTAAGCTTGAATCCAATGTTAGGAAGTAAGCAGCGATACCGGCCTATAACGATAAGTGGGACTGGATCATCATTAACGGATCCCCCAAACTGCTGTGTAAGAAAATCTCACTTGCTCAAGCTGCGTCTGCTGAGTAGTGGGTTCTATGGTAATTAAGAGACCTAAGAGTTGGCTTGTGCCTGTCAGCGAAGCCCACAGGACCCTCACTGGGTGGGTGAAACAATATGTTACATACATAACACAGACGACGCGTTAACACCCACGGTGACACGTCAGCAATTAGAGCGATGTCTGCCTTGGGAGTGGATCGCCCTCGATTATCTCTCACCACTTCACCGTGTAAGACTGACCATTTCTTCCGTGGCCTGAGATTCGACTGCCGCTTCCTCCCCGTGTTCCGTCGACGACAGTGGGCCTGGTAGCCCTCAGCTGTCACTGCCGCCCCCCCCCGCCCTTTTGCGTAACGCCACAGTTAGAGAAACAGGTCATGTCCACAACGCCGTGACTTTCGCTGTGGCCGTCATGTGCATTAGCCTCGTCAAACACCCACCCTTCCACTTCCTCCTTGGCCTGCGTGTTTTTTTTTCACAGCTGTGAGGCGCTTGAAAAAATATTGAGGTTAGGAATTTTTTTTTGAGCTTTCCTTGTGTTTTCCTTTGCGCGGTGGACATATTTGTGCATGTTTGTCTGTGTGTGTGTGTGTGTGTGTGTGGGACAGTGGCAGAGGACAGACTCCTGTGCACGCAGTTTGGGACTCGCGGACATGAATGTGCATGCACAAGCGTGCATGCTCCGATCCTATGCATCATGCTTGCATAACCGAGTTTTTTTGCTGCCAGGGGTCAGCATTGCGGCATCTGACCTCTGGGGAGCTAGCAGAGTGTGCCATCAAAGAGAACCGGAGGTGGCCATGGATGGTGGCGGATGGGGGTGGTTGGGGCTGTGTCTGGGAGGCCCGGGGGGGGGGATTATGAATATCCCACAGCTGCTGGGACAGGAGCACTCAGCGCGGACAGCTGATAGATGACGGGAAAGGAAAACCATTCAGGCGAAGCTGTACTGATACACGGCTCACAATGCAGGGCTGAACCCGCATGGCCCACATCTGGCCTCAGCGACACACTCGCTCTGTTAACGGGGCGGGATGTAAATATTTAAAGTGCACGGGTCGCGGAGCCGAGTCGTGCAATCGCCATTCTGGATGTTTATAAATACATTTTACGAGAGATTGACAGAGAAAGGAAGAGGAGGATGGTTAAGAAAAGAGAGTGGGAGATGTCACTGAAGAGGCTGAACCTGAAGGAGCCATCGAAATGCCAGTGTACCCCCCCGGGGCTGAGGTGGGGGGGGTCGACAGGCTAATAAGTCTAAGTCAAGCCAATCAGTAGTTTGTTATGGGGACTGGGGAATGGAGGGTAGTTTCCTGACCCCCCCCCCCGCCCCCAAGGGGTACTCTGTTGTGTGACCCCCCTTTGACCTCCTGAGAACAGCCAGTTGTTTGGACATTAGGTGTGTCTCCTATCACACGTTTTAGAGCGGCGTGAACGTGATGGAAATCCTGGCCACCTTGGAACCTCTGAGTCGGAGAAATAGTACAAGTCTTTGCACCGTTTCTTGGATTTGGTCGTCTTGGAGATCTTGAAGTTTTAGTTCTACAGTGATCATTTCATTTTGAAAAAATAAACACTTGATTGTTTCATTCTGTAGTTAATTTAAAATTGGCAAGTAAACGATGGTAGTGACTGCGGTGATAGAGGGAATGATTTCGTTACGCTCTTTGTGGTTGGGAAACCTTCTTAGAAGTCTTCATCTTTAAAAACACAGCAGACATGACCGCCCACCCAGGGTCTTCTGGGTCGTGCTTGGGGAGGTCTGCCCATGCTGGTGAGCAGGCACTCCCACTTGTCTCCGTGTTTAATGTTGTGCTGTGAATGCGGGCACAAGCGACCCTTTGTGGCAGAGGGCCGGCTGGGCCAGCTCCAGCCCGTGCAGCTGTTTGGAACTGATGGGAGCTTCAGATCGAAGACCCTGCACACAGCGCTGTGGGGTTAGAGGGGACAAGGGTTGGAGAGGGGACACAACAGAAAGTTGCTATGAAGGCAGGATGGCAGGTACAGCTGGGGGCACCAATAGAGATTGTGCCCCATTCAAGGTTATTTACACTTGGACCCCTTGTCCAGACTGTCAGGGTATAAATTCCCTCCTTCCGAGGGTCTGTGTCAGCCTCTTATTTCCATATCCCAAAGGTGCCCCTGACCGCCCAAACCCTTGTCGCCATCGAGTTCCTGGACTCCCAAAGGATCGTGGTCATCGGCAGGTTTGCACAAACCGAGGAGGCTGTTTGTTTACCATGTCGAGTGTCTGGAAGGCAAGGGATGGAATGAGTGAACAGAATCCTGGGCGTCTGTAGGGCTTCGTCTCAATTCGCCAGCACAGCTCAGCATGTTTTCCGCGCAGTGGGTTTTGGTGCTTGACCACTAAAGCAAGGTCATTGCAGGCTGCCATTTGTTTAGGCAAGAACTGTAAAGTCCCCCTACCTGTTTACGGCCTTTGGGATGCCGCTTTTGTCTCTGTGAGCCCTGGTGGGCACCGTGTTGAGTGCTAACATTCTGTCGTTGGGGAGACCCTTGGCTCCACGCTGCTTTCCTGCAGCCTGCACACAGCAGACACCCTAACCCTCACCTCTGCCTCCTTCTGTGTCAGTGCTCAGCAAAAGGAGCAGAAGATAGTAACCGTTTGCTATGTCCAGTCTTGCCCTTGTTCTCCTCTCCCAAGATCTCCATCACTGTCACGTTGCCCTCAGTCCACCAGTGAAATGAAAAGGAACATCTGCTTGATGACAAAAGCCAGAGATAAATGCTAGTAAGACATTTTTACAGTGAGCAAACAAACCTGAGACGCAGCAGGAGACTTCGTGACTGATCCACTGAAAGAAGCCATCCTTGGTATCCCGTGTATCTTCACCCACCTGGCTGTTGACTTCTCTCCTGCATATGATAAAGGTATACATGCCATCTCCACACCTGCACCGCTGCCCTTACAGAGTCCTTACTGCGCTTCTGGGCACTGCAGAGACCCATGCTGGCACTGTGAGTGTTGTCAGTGGTACCCTCTCCTTTTTATTGTTTTCCGGCTGTTTCCATATCCATTCAGCCCTGTCAGTGATGTCATAAGCGCACATCTCCTTCTGTGGATGTGTTAGGCAGCTACAAATAGATTCTCCCCTACACACTTAGTCAACATGAGTTCTCTCCAAATATCGACTCAACCTTTACCGATTTCCTGTTGTCAGTGAAGGAGAAATTCACAAAGCGTCCTTTACAGTAGCACGCACTAGTCCGAATGGCATGCTATTAGAATCACAGAGATATTTATGAAATGGTGAAATTAAAAACACAAGTTCAACTGTAAGAGCTACATTGTGTTACAATTTTCAGCCACTTCCAAAGATCTGCCTAAGACAGATGTTGATGTTTAATTCAAATGTCCTGTACTTTAAAAAAGCCAGTGTCATACTGCACCTCTTGTCATACTGCATTTTTGGAGCATCACCGTTCAATGTGTTACCATTTGAAAGTCTCAGTGCTTCACTGACTTTTTAATACATGTTTCTTGTAAGATAAAATGACTGTGACCTAAATCAAAATAATCTGTGGGAATGTTTTCTCACTGTTGATAAAATTAGAATTCAGTTGTGTTTTGAGAAAAATTGGGAATATAATTCAGTGGTGGTCCTGCTGAGTTTTCTTTTCCAGATGACAATGTTGTACCAGCAAAAATTGCTTAAAATGTACATTTAATCCTGACTGTCCTCATTTAACTGAAGAAAGTAGCGATAAGACAACCACGACTCTGTCATGCTCATATCTTGGTGGGGATTTCTCAATATGCATGCTGACCTCCTAGTTAGGGCAGTACCTTTTGTTGTGTTCATTTAAAAACTCTTGGGGAATTTGGAGCTAAATCGAAGGGAAAGAAGTAGGTGGCCAGACTGAGTTGACTTCAGCTGTATGTTACACTGTTCGGTTTTATTTTCCCCTGTACAGCACTTTACTTGTACAAAAGGTGTTGCTGTGTGGTGGATTGTGCATATTTGCCTATTCTCGGTTTTAGGGACATGTGACCAAGTGTCTTACAGGTGGGGGTATCCTGTCTTATAAGAAGGTAATGAATGCCTGGAGTGGACCTTGCTGACTAATGTCCCTGTGCTTTGACATTCTGGCTAAGGGTGTAATTATTACTGCCGCGGCTTCCACATGTTCATGTGTACAGTATGCTAAGACCTCTCCGATCTTAAAGCCGGAGCCAGCCTGATTTCGGTGTCATGGTTCAGATCAAGTGGCGGGAAACGTGACCCATTTGTCAGAAAACGGGGTGGGTCACACGGTAAAAGCCCCGCCCATTTCAGAAGAATTTCGACGTGACTCGTCATCTCTAACATATGATTCCACACTTGTGTTAAATATCTGTTTCGTTTTTTGGATTAGCCTTCGCAGCTGCTCCCCTAATGCCCAACCGCTCGATGAAAGTGAGAAACAAAGGGGGCTATGGGTGAGTTGGGGGGGGGGGGTTAGGAAAAGTACAAGGATCACCAGTACCTTTAAGGTCAACAGTCTGGGTGTTGTTCACGTGTGAATATTTTATCTGAACCAAAAGTATAACTCAGCATCCTGAGCTGCCTGACAGCAATGAGTCCTTCCTTGAACATTAACCCTCCGTGTGTTCAGGTTCTGCACTGAAGAATAATCTATATTTTTCACCGCAGTGATTTGGCAGTTGAGTATATTCCCAGAAGCCTCCCATTTCACAAGACGCAGTTATGATAGGAGGCGCTGACAGCCAGTGTCATCCATAAAGTCAACTCCTCCAACACACACACACACACACACACACACACACACACACAGTGTAGGTATGATTAGTGGGTAAATAAAGGAAACATCTGCCCCTTCACAGCCGTCACTGTAGCTGAACAGGACAGGCTGGGGGAGGGATGGGGGGGGGAGCTTGTTCTTTACATTCAGTTGAACAACTGCAGCCTGACTGACAACAGCTGCTTGTGGATCAATGGCATGGACGCATAACCACAGAGAGCACTGCAGGGCCCGGGCTTGTCCACGTGCTGGGGCCCGTGCCCGGAGCAGCTGTGTGCATCACCAGGGGTGGGGTAGATTAAGGTCGAGGGAGGTGCTGTTGCTCCGCAAGGGGTCCTGCTACGGAAATCCCCGCCTGACACTGAGGATGCAGCATATACCGGCAGCTAATGACTCACGGCATGTGCCTTGCATGATAGACACCACACACTCTCATTACCTCGTCAAAGATAAGGTTGTGGTAGAAGTTCAGAGGTGATGTTTCACGATAACACAGTGGATTATGTCCAACTGATACTATTGAGAATATGACGTACGAGCCAATCAACTGCATGTTTCTGTGACTTCCGTGTGGCAACGAACTTCCAGTTCGTGAAGGCCATCAGGATTCAAACTCAGAGAAGGTACCAGGGTAGAACGGAACCCTGGGAAGTGGTGGTTTGAACCCAGAAGAGCAGCGGGAAAAGGGGACACTGTCACTGCCGTGAGGGAATACCGCAGTGGATCCCTTTCTCAGACATTAAGAGAATAAACATTAACAGAAGGTCCTTCCCAGGGTTTCTGCTGGGAAGAATCAATCACTTCCTGTCATCATCCCAAGGGATGTGACAGGAGCGATTCTCCCACTGGTGTTTAGCTGTAACAGTCAGTCTGGGACGCCACCATCTCTCTTATTACAGGGACGCATGCAAACAGCACCAAGAATTAAATTCCCGGCCATTCTTTGCTTAAACTGGTAAAGAGTGCAGTATGTCCTGCTACAGTACTAAAACTAAAAAATGAGCTTAACACAGGCCAGTGGCTCTGCAACCTCATTTTTAAATCTAGTTACGATGTAGTGCGAGTATCTTGAGTCATTAAGAGACAATCACCTGGACAGAGTCAGGCTAGGTGAACCCCCTTCACGTTTAATTCTTACTTTCCGTAGCTCGAGCCTCGTCTCACAATATTTCCTCCCTGATTGGCAGAGGAACCTCCATTGTTGGCTTCGTTAGTGCTCAGGTGGCGTTCAACAGAAGTATCATTGGGTTTTAGTTGATGCTTCCAAACTGGATGAAGCTTCTAGGAATTAGAAGATACTTTCCATGCATGCACTGTCCTTGAAAGAAAGATTTTAGCAGGTGTAGAGTTGAAGTAGAACCTCGGATGTAGTGCGGTTTCTTTACGCTAGATTGTCTTCTTGCTGACTCCGGTTGTTTTGAGCCCTGACCACACCCAGTAAGTGGTAGAACTCATTCCTTCTTCATATGTTTAATAAAATTCAGAAATGATGCACTCAGTTCAAAGGCTGGCTTCACTAACATAAGTGTCCTAGTTTAAACTTATCCAGTTTAACTGCACATACATGGCAGAGATAAGTAAGTCTGGAAGAGAACCACCTGTAGTTTGAGTAATAAATCTTTACTAGATGTGGTTTTTGATTCAGGTGGCACATAAGAGTTATCAGTATGTGGTGTTTAAACCAGGGCAGTTTCTAGCTAAATCTTGTTAAGTACACTAATCACTGATTTTTCTTTGGACAGTCCAGAGCCTGAAGAAGTACAGGCATTGGATCTAGTATGTAAAGCTTTTAAATTGACCTGGTCATTGCTTAGTGCACAATAATAGTATATTGGTTAAATTTTTCTTAGTCACCATTTTCTCCACTGAATAACCACACAGTCAAGTTTCACAAGAATGTCCAGAATGACGAAATTGAACTATGCAGAGAAAATACTAATGACACAATGACACAGAATGACACAAATATGAGATATTAAAACATTTGTACATTTTGCTCATTTTTACACGTCATGATGGATGTAAGAAGGACGAGATCCCAGTTTCATGGCTGTTTTCCGTCCCCATGATGAGGGACACAGGAGGTGGGAATGAACCACAACCATTCCGGGATACGTGATGTCCACCAGTGCGATAAAGCTACAGGCTGTGACCACGCCAGCATGCCGCGCAGACGCATTCGGGGTGGCTGATAAGACGAGGAGCCCACCCCCCACCCAGGTCAAGAGATCGCCTAGCTGGCACATTCAGCGGTCTCCTGGGCCCCTGCCCGCGTACCCAGACCACGTGTCGGGGAGAGCAGTTGGGTGTCCCGTCCACGGCATCATGGCTTTCATGCCCCGGCTCAAGAATGTAATTTCATTGTGCGCTATTTCCTGCAGATAAGCTCAAAATTTCTCCTTTTCCTTTTTTTTTGGTATGGGGGGGGTGTATGACGAGGGGGCACTGTGCCTTCGGAATTTAGATGAGATATAATTCCAGAGAAAATGTTTGATATTTTTCATCCGCATGACGTTTGAGAAGGTGAGGACTCCTGATGCTGTTTCAGTCGCCAACATGCACTTCAGAGAGTCACTCTGGCTTCAACCTGGTCCTCTTGTCACCTTGTCCCTTTGGACTCTGAATGAGTGGGTTAATTGTACCCTATATAGAGCTATTATTCTCCTCACCCAGCACCGTCCAAATTGCTTCCAGCTCATGGGTAGATCAGTTAAGAAATCAATTAAGGTAGTTGAGTGACCCAATGGGAATAACTTCAATGGATTTTCACTTCATTTTTCATTTCCTTCCCTTTTAAACACTGACATTTTTGGGGTTTAATTGAAATGCCCTCACTCCTTGTGACTATCACAGTCCTGGGAGATGAGATTGAATCTGTGGACTGGTCTGAGACGACGAGAGATCTGAGCATTTAAAACTGTTAGCTGAGCAAACACTAGTGTCCACTTGTCAACAGTCTCAGAATTTTGAGATCGCTTTCTGGGGCCGCAAGCGGTGAGTCGGGGAGCGGACTGTGGTTGAAGTTTCTTCCAGGAAGCCGTCACCCCCAGAACTTCTGATTGTCTGAAATCCCCGTACAGTCAGTCTGTGTCAAACTCTCATCTCTATTTACTGCTGCTGCTTATGATTCGTGTTACGAGCTACAGACTTGCCGTCTCAGGTATTTTGAGAATGATGTGTGTTTATGTCAGAAAGAAACTACAAAGGTTATTCAATAAATTATTATCAAAAAACAACGTAGACAGTTATGCTCCATGACACTACTGGTCCATCTTACCGGGTCTGGGGGGGGGACAGGATGGAATGCTGTTAAGTTTGGGATTGGAACTTATGTTGACCTACATGCCAGCTACATGCCATTTACCTTCTCATCATGTAAAGAGAAGCAAGAGTCATTTTAGGCTGGGTGTCACTTCCACAGTGGTCTGGGAGGGGGGGGGTGTTTCGTAATGTGAAGTATGGTTCAGAGAAAGTGTGGGTGGGTGGCTTTCTGTACGCTCAGCAGTGATGAATGAAAGTAAGAACCCGAATTAACTGCAGTTAGTTGCGTTCTGCAGTGAGTTTGAACCTGAAATGACTCAAAGTAAATTCCACGGAGCTGGTGTGCCGTTCTCAGCGCATTTGGTGATGAACTCTGGAAATTACTAAAGTACATTAAACTACTAAAACTAAATTCTACTTCAGCTAAGACTCTTCACTGGCTAAGAACCCATGTGGAACTTCAGCCAGATTGGAACTTATGCCCCTTATATGTTGACCTACATGCCAGCGAGTCGAGTCGAACGATTCCTGTTGGAGGTGTCCTCAATATTTGCGCGATGCTCTTCTTTTGAAGTACTTTTCCTTGGTAATTCTTGATAACATAAGCACTGCCACTGTTGTGTTCACTTGCCTCACGCTTACTCCTCAGCTGGCTCCGCCCGGCCCCCGCCCCAGGAGTGCTCGCGTGGCTCACCCCCACTGATTGGATCTACAGGAGTGACATGACTCCAGCTAAGACAAGCTTCTCACAGTTCCATCCTGATCAGCACAATGTCTTCCTTCCTGTGGATGCAGTGCTGTCTTAGATGGTGCCTTCACCACATGGTGATAAAGAGTGCCCCCGGCAGATTCTAGGAGCTGGGGAGGTGATGTGCTGTGTGCCCCAGCTGAGAGGCCAGCCCATGGCCTCAGGGGTCATTCCCACTGAGCGCTAACTGGAAGTGTTGGTCAGAGAGCCTTTCTCCTTCTGCCAAGACAGGGAGTTCTCAATTCTTTGGGGCCCAGTGTTACATTTATCCTGTTCCTTCTGAATCAACCAAACCAGTGAATGCTGTAAAGTGAATTAAAAGCCGTGCTATAGCCTTTCTGAATCGCAGAGCCAGGGGAAGTGCCTCAAAGTGCACAGGAAGGACCTGGTGCCACGTCGAGGGCTCGGCTCACCTGCATCGCCCCGCAGACAATCGTGGCGATCAGCTGCCATTCGGAGCACGGCTCCTCGCGATGCACTTTCATCTAGTGTGCAGCGTGCCTGATTTCCTCCTTTTTCTCTGGAGGCGAAGCGTAAACATGCTGCAGAGGAAATGTTGCAAAGTCAAAGGGAAGTTTGAAAAAACAACAAGAAGAAGAGCGGCAGGCCCATTTAACCTTTTTATTACAAACGCTCTCCTGACCATGCATGTCCACCTGATGCCCCCCCTCCCACACGACACACCACCGCGCCATAAAAACCAAGGGCAGTCAGTGGACGAGAGGAGTGTTCCTCTTGTGGGACGATGGACTGCCAGCTTCCCATCAATTATAACCCTTGTCATTTGGGCCAGAGAGCAGCAGCTGGCCACAGGAAGGCGGGGCTTTCCAGCCTCACCACCAATCGGCTGCCTCCAGCTGTCCCACACCCTTCCCATTCACAATTTGGCCACTGCATGCTTCCTCCAGTAAGCTTTCTTTTTCAGTTCTTCCTTCCTAAATTCTTAACTGCACAGACACCAACCCCTCCCAGCTTCCCCTCTCTCTCTCTCTTTCTTCAGCTATCTCTCCATTTATCTCTCCTGTCGGTGCCCCTTGCTTGGTATCGCTTTGCTGCTGTTGGTAAAGTTGGCATAAATTGTTCTTCTCAGCCCTGTTTTTTTTTCCCTGTGTTGGAGTTTTTTTTCCATGGGTGTCTGTGAGGGTGGGGTTTGCATTTTTGTGCGCTCCATTTTGCCAGGACCCCCAGGCTGCAGAGCAAGCGCGGCGGCAGATCAAACCCATGTAAGCTGATAGCCGGGAGTGCGGCATTACCCTGAAAGCCCCCAGGTCAGGCTAGCAGGGTTTGGGGCCCCCCCCCAAAGTGGAAGCGGAGTCTGGAAGAGGCAGCCAGCAGCTTGGTCCGGCCCATACAGGAAATGTTTTGGGAATGGGGGAAAGTTCCCACAATTCAGTGGGCTTGCTTTTTATTTTTTTTGAATGAGATTTCTTTATAGCTGTTGGGGGGGCAGGGGAATGCCTCAGTGTGTGCTGTTCCCGGTCATGTCATAAATATCGCCGTTCCTCCCTTGACTCTGTGGATAGGAGAGCAGAGTCTGCATGTTGCCTGTGAAGAGAGGGCAGGGCACTGGGTGTCCGAAGTGTCCTAACAGCTTAAAGCCACCAGAAAGACCACCAGAGGTCCAGTGTACTATCAGAGACCATCGACCTGATTCGAAATTCAAACCGGGGGTCTTATGTAGCATTGAATATTGAGCTTTGCAAGAGTTGCCACAATACGATGTGTCACTTCATTAATGCCTTTGAGATCAGAAGATCGGTCGGCTTTTGAGGCCATATCTGTAGACCGTCAACCTTTCTAGCATCTGCAGACCATGTTGCAAAAAGACGATCAGGTTCTGGAGCAACGTATCACACTCTCCGATTGCCTGTCCTGCCTTGTGGCTGCTCCGGTCTTGCTGAAGCAGTATTGCATAACCAAAACTGAAGTCCTGCTGTGAGTGACTCTTCGAAACACAACAACGCGTGACGCAGCCTCCTGCACATGCTAAGTGGCGGGAACTGTGCTGGGGCAGTCATGGTTCTGTTTTAAAGGAACATGAGTAGCGTAAGAGTCTGCGATATATTAGAAGCCACCCTCCTTCCCAGTGCAGAATGGGTCTGTGGGTTTGTGTCCCGTCCATGATAAGGGGAAGACGACGGAGGGTCTGTGATTTGGTGAGTGGGCCCTTGCCGAAGCAGGCCATGCTGCCTGAAGTGCGCTTACGTAACACGGAGTGTATGATTTGCACACCCACCCGCTACCATCCGGGAACAGGGACATCCCCTTCGGGTCTCTAAGTGCTCGGTCGGCCGGTTGGGGATGAGTTACTCTGCCGTTTGGGGGGAAAGGATGTGATCTCATCCATGAAAAATCCAACCTATGTAGTTTGCTGCTCATGATTTAATCCAGGCTTCTCCTTTGTGTTGGGAACCCCCCCCCCACCCCCCCCCACCCCCACCCACCTCCCACACACGCGCACATACGCACAAGCTCACACACACACACGCATACACTTTCTGCAGCCTCTCTCTCTCAACCTCTTGGATTCGGATGCAGATCTGAAAGCAGGCTGGCTTTACTAGCATGACAGAAGTTTCCAGTGTTGCCATAGCATTGTTGAAAATAATAATCTCTCCCTTAACTGCCCCATGTCCGAAAAGAAGTCAAGATTACTAACTACACGCTTTGCTGTCACGTGCTGGATGGGCGTCGTAGGCAAGGCTGTTTTCATAGGGAATCTCAGTCTGGGCTTCACCTACAGGGATCGCCATGACAACCACCCGGTTCTGTCTCCAGTGGTGTTTGCAGTCATATAAACGCTAAGGCAGACAGATGGGTTCCAAAAAAAAATTAAAAATTAAAAACAGGAACGAAGCTTAATTTAAATAGAACTGTGTTTTCTTCTGCATTCATGTCCACAAAGCGTCTTTTAAATGTGCCTCAGTGTTAACGTGCCGAGTTCCGGTGTCCAGCCTTATCTTGAATTGCAGTGGGTACTCCCCCAGGTATCGCCAATCATTCTGTGACAATGCAGCAATCTGTCAGGAGCCTCACCTGCTCACGCCGTGTCTTCAGTGTCGGAACAGCTCTGACGGGGCGTGGCCCCATCACCCAGAGTCCTCCGCACACCTGCCTGTGCCGTCTGTCTCATACAGAGAGAGATGAGAGGAAAATTTAACAGTCATCATGCACCTAGGCTGGAGTAATCTCGATTATCTCCTGCCGAACGTAGAATGGACTAATTACAGTTTACAAGCCACCCGTGAACCTAAACTGGCGTAATCGCAATTTAACAACTTTCCTGAAAGTAGACTTGAATACTCATAATCTACAAGCCATCATGCACCTAAACTGGATAAACCCTAACTTGTAAATGCACCAGCAGCATCAAATGGCCACTTTCTGCCAGTTTACAGGCAGATTTTACCAACAGATTGTCCCTGGCGAGGTATACGCAGCTATGCCTCTCCCTGTTGACCTCAGAAGCTCTAGTGCACTTTAAAGAGTAGTTATACAGCAGGTTTCCATCTCGGAGGGGGCACCATCTGACGCATCCCCCCGCTGTGTGGTCCCTGTGGACACAAACGTCAGCCAGGACTGGATGCCGTTAATTCTGTGCATGCGATTGACCTAAAGTGAGAGTGACGTGCATCTTGAGGTCAGTAAACATCCGAAAGTTCTCCTCCACAATAGTATAGCCGCCTGTTTTCTTAGTTTGATTGCCTCCATTTTTCCTCATTTTTGCGCGATTTCCTGAAACCGCTGGTGGTCTGAAATGATTCACATGTCATTCCTGTAATGACTTGCTACGCCATCCATGTTCTTTCTCTAATCAGCAGAGCGGCCACGCAAATCCCTGTCAAAACACAGGTAACCTGTTCAGTGTATTGATGTGTCATTTAATCGGGGCCTACAGGGGTGCCGGCCCCAGCTGAGAGCTGATTGGTCCACTGGAGTAACCCCTCTCTCCATTGTGATCCAAAACATTTAATTGGTTGGCACTACTATGAATTATGCCCCCCTTATGCCCGCCACCTTAAAAAATCCTATAATTCAGCTTCATATGTGTCCTGACCATATTAAGGAATGTGCCTGTGGAGAGTGTCCCCCCCCCCAGTATTAGCTGGTGTTTGGTCTGAGCTATAAGCTCCCCACACACTCACACCTTAAACACCATGGGGGTAAACAGGCACATACTGGCACTGGATCAGGCGTCGCTCGCGACCCTCCCATAGCGACGTGCACTGCACACATCGTCGTCAGGCTCGCAGTTCAGCGCACTGGCTGATGTGTCACTGTAGTGGGTGAATGATTCATTGGTGGTTGTTTTGAGGTAGCGTGGTGGGGGGGAGATAGATGCAGAGTCGCACCCCAAATAGAGGTGCTGTTGTCATTTATATTGCCCATTTCCCTGACCTCCTAAGCCCCCCACCCCCCGGCCCACCAGAGGTTCCTGCTTTTCATAAAGCTGACGGACGGCAGAGGGACTCCCCCCGGAGCTCGACACACCTCCTTCACGACTCCCTGAAGAATGCTCTGAAAATAAAGTGCACGGATTAGCCGGGAGTACGTTTCCCTAATTGCTCTCCTCCCGTCGGCTCTTTCAGGATGTGGATTCAATGCAAATATTTGCCGGGTAGTTTGTCATTTTCTTTAGGCCATTTCCACCTGAACTACCTGAGCCCATCCCCCGCCCACCCCACCCCCAGCCTCAGCCTCGGTTAAACCTTCACTCCAGAATGTCCTAGATAAAGTCTCCTTTCATGACGGAGACCACATCTCCCCTGCCGTTTCAGGCTCGTCTGGACGCGTGATGGATCTCCTCCCTGTGAAAGACCGTGAATCTCTTCCTATAGTTTTTTTTTCATTTTTTTTTTTTTTGCCGGGAAATGCCTGTGTGATAGATGTTGAGCCTGGAACAACAGCTGAGGGCAGATTTGGCCAGCTCTCCCCGCTGTTTTAGATGCGAGAGCTGTTTCCTCATAACTTGGCTCCTTGTCATGAATGACCTCTTTCATTTTTTCCAATAATAACCAAACTCCTCGACTCAGCATTTCAAACACCGGGGCTGTTCACTCGTTTTTTTCTTCTTCTTTTTCTCAGTCCTCTTCAGCTCAGGCACGGTGCATCACGCCGCTCGCAGACGTAACTCTATCTCGGCCCGGCAGTGAGCGCAGACCCCGCGTGGGCGATGAGCGGGTGGGTGGTTACCTTGAGATGGGAGGGCCCCGAGGGGGAGTGGGGGAGGAGGGGGGAGTGGTGGTGGTGGTTGTTCAAACACAAAAAGGCACCAACTAGCCTTCCTGTTTGCCTGCAGTGTGATGACATCGTGCCTGTTTTCCTGCCGTTTGCTGCACGCAGGGTGTCCGTTCCGGCCCTGGGTGAGGAGGAGCATCTTTTCCCGGAGTCCAAAAGTGCAGCCGGGCCGGCCGTGGGCACGCTGGAGTTACCCTAACCCTAACTCCGGTTAGTGTAAGAGGGAGGTGTAATTACACGCTGTTAAAACACACACGCGGGAAAAAACTGTGGGCTGCGTGGTGTCACGGCTCTCGGCGACCAGGTTTAATGCCCTAAGCATGAGAAAATCCCTCTTCAGCTGCTCTTCAGAAAAAAGGAGCAGCCATATTTAAAATGATATAGAAACTGTGTGTGTGTGTGTGTGTGTGTGTGTGTATCCCATCTTGTGTCCTTGACTTCCTGGGATGCATTCGAGGTTATAGGGATGTATATGGATAAACATGAAAATCCAAGGTGACGTGACAATACGAGTAGGCGGAACCGGAACGTCTGGCTTTTTGGGCAGCATCCCCACTAGCCGGTACCCCTGTGCTAGCTGACCAGTGGAAGTCAAGTCTAGCCAGTGGCTCGCTGCTTTGCGGTGGGTCGGTGCGACAACGAATCCGCAGCATGGCTACGATTAAGGCGCTCGGCTGTTAGAGACAAACTGTTACAAAAACACATCCTGTGGCTTGTGTCAGTGTCAGAAAGTGCCGTCTGGCGACATCCAGCAGGGCGGCGCCCTTGTGACCTCCCTCCTCATGTGACCTGCCCATGTTCCCATCGCCGCATCCTCAGACTGTCGGTGGCAGGAGGAAGCACTGAGTCTCTTGCAGCTGGTGAGGGAGCCGGTGCCTGACGCCGGAGGCGGAGGTGAGGCTTGCCGTGCCGGACAGCACTGGTTCTGGCTGCCTGCCACGGCGAACGATTCCTGTGGTACTGAGAACAAAGCAGATCAAGTGGCAGATCAAACCACGCTGCAGAATTATCTTTTTTGTTTGCTATTTAAGTCTTGTGGGAAAAAGGATGTAAAGCTACATGAATCATCTATGTTGTATGCTGGTTACCGGTTTTTTGTGACCTTTTCCTAACATGTTATTCAGGTTGAGGGCATAGGCGGGGCCAAAATTCGTATAAAGGGGCCAACCATATCATTATCCAATGATACGCTCTGAATTGGTGAGTGACAGGAGAGGGACACTCCGGGGACCAATCAGCTTTCAGGTGGGGCCAGTGCTCCCGTGACCCCGCCCCTGATGTTGTTAATACAAGGAGCACAACACTCTACTGGTGTGTTTCTGTGTGACACATGTGACACGTACAGATGTGTACAGGTGTGACATCCAGAATCGGTCTCCGTGCCCCCCCGAGGATGTGGGATGGGACGCAGGTGGGGGAGGGGTCTTCGAGTGCCCATCACGGTGCTGCTCCTCATGGTCTCTGCTGGTGTGACCCCCTTATTGGAGTGCCCCCCCGATCCTGGCACTCTCCTCCTTGTTGCTTTAGCTGTCTTTAATGGAACACGCTCTTTTGTAATTATGCCTGGGGTGACGATTCCGCGTTGATCTCGGAGAAGCCTGGACCCCCGTAACCCTTCATCTGAATTGCCGTCATTCTGCTTTCTGAGGCCCTGTGCATGTAATGGAGATTTACCAAATATGGGTCTCACCCAGAATGAGGCAACAGTTTGGGAAGATAAAGTCTGTCAGCAGGCTTAGGACCCCTAATCTAAACCCTAAGGGAGCTGTTTGTGGACTCGCTCGTCATGAAATATTTATGTATCCCGCCATCAGGTAAGCACGAAATTCACGACTGCAGGCTTAACTTCATTCTTCTGTGCAGTATATCCCCATTCTTAGGGAACTATTTCAAAGCATGGAATAGATACACACACATGAAGGATTTGTAAGCCGTTATTGATTTAACATGTAATTACAGGGAGGTCATTCATATATATCACTCGTGTAGACGTGTGCATTCAGTGTCTTCTCCTGTTGGTGTATGGAATTACAGCTCTAGGTTACTTACAGGACCTGGGAGATCTGAACTTATCATTCAGCATAATGTGTTTGTAGATGATCAAGCCATGACCATCAGAACATCTGCTGTGTTCTTCCTGGGTCCATTTCTTCCTTCTTCTTTTTTGGAGACCCTGACTATCCTTCACCCTCCACCACCCCCCCCCCCCCCCCCCCCCAGGCGAGTCAGAGAATGGGTGTGAGGGGGGGCAGGGCCGAGGGGCAAAGGAGAGATCAGTCAACAAGTCTGACCTTCGACCTGCAAGGAAGCCCTGAGGGACATGGAGCTGAAGGAGAGCAGAGTGAGGCTCCCCGGTTCCTGTTTGTCCAGAGGGAACAGGATGCTGGTTCTGACACGTGTCCCTCCGAAGACGAGGAATCAGCCACAAACCTGGTGAACCAGCGTCTTCACGTCGCTTCACCATCAAGGTTTTTTTTATTCCACGGAGTGGAGAACTTCGGAACATAGATGGAAAACTCCAGGGTCTCGCCGAGGAGCGCTGTGATTCTTCGTCCGATAGACCTTGGACTTCTCTCTCTTCTTTAAGGGTCTATATATAGACTTTGGGCTCGCTGGCTGATTCAGGAAAAAAGCCAGCATCCCTTTTTATAGACTTTACATGACACAGCGCATATGTTTCTCAGACAATGGCGCTCTCTGTCCCTCAGGAAACACATGTATTAGATTAGGGCTGGGAAGCCAGGGTCACACTCTTGTCAGTAATTGAAATGCAATTACAGATGAGCTAACATGATTACAGAGGGAGTGACTGAAAGGTGAATGCTGCCCTGTGCTGAGCCCAGCTCCTGTCCTGCTGTGGAATTCCAGGGGTAATGAGTTGTGAATGGGGGGCCTCTTTGAAGGGAGGGCGCGGGGGTCTGAGGAGAGGAATCCCGGTGAGGTCTAACTGCCCCACAGCCCACGGAGGCCCCCGGTCCCCCACCACACCTCCAGCTAGGGGCCCAGCAGAGCTTGATGTACATTAACCTCCAGTCGCGTCTGGAAAATATAAATAATGGTCTGTAGACCCTTTAAGAAAGTCCTGTATGGAAGACATTGTGAGTGGGAGTAAAGCTGCCTCAAATATATCTGCCGTTAGGAGTCTTACTCTAGGATCTAATACAAATCACATGATCTGGGCCAAAGATGCTCCAAAACGAGATCTCAGTGTCGAGATCAGAAACGATTCGCGTGTTCGAAGAAGCACAACTTCGGAATTTCAGTCTGATGTGAAAAATGGTGGAACAACTGCCGCAAAATGCGAATGGGCTTTCTGAAAATAAACGGAAACCGCAGTCAGATGGATGGGATCTTCCCACGTATTTGTGAAGCGGATGGCAAACGGGGCCGACCACAGGGGCGATGGTATCTGAGCTGGCATCTGATGGACGGCTGAGGCCAGTGCTGTGGCTACGCTTAGCCAGACGCTGCTCAGCCTGCGTCCTGCTCGGCCCTTTGTGTGAATCCACAGTTGTGTGGCCAACAGCATCCCATGTTACTGAAATGGTCATTCGTGGGGGTTGGACCGACCAAGCGGGAGAACAGCGCTACCCCTGTGCTTTCACTGTGTCCTGATGATGCAAGGAATGTTCTTCGGGGCTGGGGGAAGAAAAAAGCTGAATGGCATCCTTGAGAATGCAGGAATTCCCTGATCCATATCAGTGGCTACCTGGCGGGGGTCCAAGCCCAGCAAACCACCAGTCTGGACCACAAAGACTGGCCGCCTTGCTGGAAGATGATGTGACATGGGAGAAGGCTGTGTGTGTGTGTGTGTGTGTATATGTGTGTGTGTGTGTGTGTGTGTATGTGTGTGTGTGTGTGTGTGTGTATGTGTGTGTGTGTGTGTGTGTGTGTGTGTGTGTGTGTGTGTGTGTGTGTCCGTATCACAATAGTCCACAGCTTATACTACAATGTTCTCGCAGAAAATCCATTGGGTTCTTCTGAACACGTGTCTGGTCCCATACATCCTGCAGCGTGAACAGACCTGTAACGGAGCAGAGACAAGAACAGTGTCCGCTTTTGTCTAATGAGGGACGTTTCGCGAATGGGACAAGCGTATGGAAGCAGTACTGTTATGGTCAATAAATACGTGAAGGTGTAGATTTTGGTGTTAGTCGTCAAGGCCTCCAGTCTTTCAGCTATTTTGCTTTTTTCTTGCCAGGGAACGTGGGTGAAATATGATGCACTGTCTTTATTTCCCTTTAAATGTTTTAATGCTCATTTGTTTCCCCTCGTGTGTCAGACATGCATGCTGTTTCGCGTGAGTCGTGATGCCACATCGCGCTCGACTTTGTGGTTCCGTGTTGGTTCCGTGTTGGTTCCGTGTTGGTTCCGTGTTGGCACCATGACACATGAGCCGTATTTGGTCCTGGATCATTTCCATCTGGATTCTTTGGTGGGATGATACAGTAAAATAAATAAAAGAGCGTGAGCGATAGATCAGGATGACTGGCTGCCCCAGGGTGTCAAGCAGCAGATGAAGAACCACGATCATTATCATTCAAATGTGATTCTGCTGAAAAAAAGGCCCTTGTTCTGTTTCTAAATGTGTCGGAGAAAAGCCCAGAAATCTAAATAAATTCATCAGCACTGAAGGGTCTAGAAACACCATTTGTCTGCCGTAAGCAGGCGGATCTTTTAAGCTCCTCAAAAAATAGGCGAAAATCAGATGGTAATCGAATAATATCAAGGATGCTTTGGAGTTTGATGTCTCTAGATGCCTGATCCTTGGATTCCAGTCATTTCCCCAATTTGGACGATTTCTCACCAAAAACGTGCGGCCGCGGCCTTCAGTGCGTTGTCTTGGTGCAGAAGGTGGTTCTGTATTTACACGCCGCTCAGCGAGTGTTGTGACTGAAACACACCAGCAATCGCCTGCCGCGGGAAGGTCCTGTCCGCCATCCGCCCGGTCGCATTCCAGTCATAATGACCTCTACTCTCCTGCACCTAAACCCAAACAGTGTCACATGTCAGGCCAGCCTGGGGGCCCCCTAGCCCGGGGGCCCCCTAGCCCGCGGCGCTCTCTGATCTTACCCTCCGGAAAATTCTGCTTAAAAGTTCTCACCTGTGGAAGTACTCTGTGTCAGGGTGAGTCGCCCTTAAGATGAGACCACCTGAACACCATTCCGTCACTCACTATTTCTTTCTCTTTCCCCTCCTTCCTTTCTTTTTCCTCTTGTTATTCTTTTAGCTCTCTGTCGAGACCTCTCCCTGTGTTCTCATTGGCTCCCCTGTCGCCCTGCCGCCCGTTTCCTTGTTCTGGGTTCATTGGGCTGGCATGCGGTAGGAATCTTTGGATCAAGGTAATTTCACACTCCCCGACATTTTCCCAGGCCATTAAGCTTCCCTTTACCTTTGTGCTGCTCTGGGAGTAAGATAACGGGTGACCGTGTAGCCGTTAAAAACACAGGCGCAGACAGCGGTGCTAAATTACAGCTTGACAGCGGAGATTCCACAAGGATCACATTATTGCCGTCTGATTTGACTGGGGCACAGGGTAGGATGTAAAAGCCGGATACGCTAATCATTATAAAAGGAGGGTTACTGAGATATCCGGGTCCTTAAGAGCCTTTGTTAGAATTATATATTTGTTGGAATTTAATAAGCATTTACTAGTATCCATAGTCGGTCATGAAGTAATTATACTTAGTTCTGAAGTTAAGAGTGTGTACTGATAATTTCTCCAAAATCAATAGTGTGCTTGACATCCGCGAAAACGTCTTTTATCAGTAAACACATCTGCTAAGTGAACACCTGCTGCATATGTAAAGTAGGCGAAGTTGTGTTGCATTATTAATGTCCTTTTTTGTTCTTATTTTCCTGCCTGATTGTTCTTGCGAAAGTCACTCAGAAGCGTGTCTGTCACTCGTCAACACAGCTGGTCCTGCAGACGAGGGCTTAATGGGGAAGTTTATTCATATTGATTTTTTTTGTAGGGGGACGTGGGGACTGGGCAGAGGAACAGTAGGATGGCTTCCAGTGATACTGTCTTCCGTGGTGGTTACTTTCCCAATCATTCCAGATGAATAGTCGATTGAATACTGCTGGAACTGAGATCTTCTGGTTCTTTCCTGGCTGTGATAGAACCCCTGCCTCAGAGTGATCTTCTTCTGAAGGTTGGCACCGACCTCAGGAGCTCCACCACAAGAAGATGACAAGCATAGTGTCGTGCCTTCACAACTTCGTGTTGAACTTTGGGGGGGGGGGGGGGGGTTGAGATCTCCATCCATTTTGGGGGGTCCGGTTATTGTATTTGCCAGTTTCAGTTATTGGGGGGGGGGGGGGGGGTTAATAACCCCCCCATCCACCCTGTAATTTATGCCTATGTCTCCACCCCTTTTAAAATGCTCACTCATTGTGTGCCAGCAAGAATTTTTATTAAAATGGATCGTTTTGTCTTGCAAAATTTATTTATTCATAGTCACATTCAAAAAAGGGATTTGTAGAGCCAGAATATATAACGTTTATTCCATTCATGAATTATAACACGGACAGATCTGGACCCACAGACAGTGAAAGGGATACACAGGATACAGGACCAAAAGCAGCAAAGTCTGCAAGACACACAGTCTGCAGCAAATAGGACGCGCAGCCTGCAGGACACACAGTCGACAGGACATACATTCTGCAGGACACACAGGATGAAGAACACACAGCCTGTGGGACACACATTCTGCAGGGTACACAGTCTGCGGGACACAGCCAGTGGGACATACAGCCTGCAGGACGCACAGTCTGCAGGATACACAGTTTGTAGGACACACAGGATCAAGAACACAGCCTGCTGGACACACATTATGCAGATACACAATCTGCAGGACACAACCTGCAGGACACAGTCTGAACATTCCTCCTTCAGCTGTTTCTGCTGACTGCCAGTTTTCAGCAGGTGGCCAATGCAGGCAGAGAATTCATTTTTACTTCTTGCATATCAGGTTAATGGAGTGGATATTAAAGGTGTGTAAATGTCCTTGTTTGAAGTGCGTTTAAAAAAATATAACATGATATTTGTAAAGGTTTTGTGCTTGTTTATGTTCTTGTTCTGGTCCCCTGGGTAAAATACGCAGTGGGTCTCTCTCCTGAATTTTTGAGCTAATAGAGTCATGTTCAGTGAAACAAATGTGTCCATCTTAAAAGCTAATCAGTCAATTTAACAACAAAAATAGAGTCTGCCTTCCAGTGATAATTTGGAGATGTCCTGTTGTAAACAGAAAATTCTGGTGCGTCTTCAGCAAAATTTCTGAAGCGTTTCAATTTTTTTTCACATTTGGAGCAGCATAAGTTAAAAATGATTTCTCAGTGACAGTGACCTCACCGGGCCCACAGTCATGTTGCGGGATTCTCAGCCCTGACATGCAGCAGCAACTCGATTGCAATTGCAGGAGTGACCTGCAGTTACCTGAAATTCAGGCTCTGTTAACATGTTCTGTCATGCACCTCCCCCCAAAATAGTCATGTAAGTTCTGAGTGACATTGTCTAGTACATTCATTTAGAGAAGACACTGAGTGGGTGGGAAAGGTATTAATGGTCTAAATAGTTCACATTTTTGCTCCTGCCGGGAACTGGAAGGGAGCAAAAATGTGGGCTGTCTGGCAAGGAACTCGGAGGGAACAAAAACATGCACCAACTATGGGTCCCCAAGGACCGGATAGGGAAACACTGGTCTAAATGGTTAAGTTTACCCCAACTCTGCCTCCCAATACGGGCCTCATCATCCCCTTCCAGTAGCTCATACTTCATTTTGCCACCAGCAAGTAGCATCTGCTCATTCTTTGAAGACCCCTCCCTCCCTCCCAAAAAAAAAAACTCTCTCCGCATGAAATGCTGCAGATGATACCTCTGTTTGCAAGCTTAAACTTGGGCAAGGCGTAGGAGAGAATGAAATACTGGCATGACTTGCTTTCAGTTGGCAAGAAGCACGCAAGAGAAATTGACAGGGGAGTGGGCTATACCCCTCAAAACACCTCGCACCTCGTCCGCCTATGTCACCTGCAGGACCTATTGACCGGCCCTGCACTAAGGCCAAGCCTTTGAAGTCCCAGGAAGAGACCCTGAGATCTGAACTAGGTGTGGTCATCTAAGTACAGTCTCCAGATAACAGTCGTTACACACAGAAATGAGTGCATAAACGGTTACTGGACGATCACAAAAGAGAAATTAAGGCATGTGAATGGTGGTAGGTGAAGATAATTCTGTGGTGACATATTCTGCATGAGGCATATTCTGCATGAGGCATATTCTGCATGAGGCATATTCTGAGAGAAATCTGAGCCTGTTGAGAAATCTGTCCGTCTGAGTCGAGTGGAATAATATGAAGTATAACCTGAGAGCAGCAGCAGATCCCTTTAGTGGGGCGAGTTGTCCTGAACCTCGGTGGACCATCTAACGTCAGACGGTCGACTTGTGAATCAGCACAAAGGAACAGGCGTGGGAAGCCCTTTCTGTCTCAAATGTACATATGCTTGATTTGAGGAACTGTGTTTTAAAGAACCACAAACCTTTAGTGATGTAAGTCAATCTTTGCCTGCAGCTTTTGTTAATTATGTACTTAATTCCAAGAGGAACTTTTATTTAGATGCGTCTGCTACTTGTAGAAATTAATTAATCTGGACTGTAATCAATCAATTTATCAATCAATCAACGAACAAGCATACCTTAGAATTTCAAAAATTTCAATTTTTATTGTGTGTTGAGGACTTATTTTTTCTTGGGTGGCTTCCAGCTTGATTGTGCTGGCAATAGAGCACAATCACATATGAGATGTGCACGTCTTGTGATGAGGTTACAGGCTTATTATGTTGGCGGTGCGAGAGCTCTGGGTTGCAGCATTGCTTCAATTTATAAAGACTCAAAGTAACAGTATAGTCTGAAATCCCAGTGTTAAACCCAGTGTTGAAAACCCAGTGTTAAGTGGTCCAGGAAGGGAGGCCCCTACAGCATTGTTCCATGGAACCATCAACCTCCATACAGCTGCCATCCGTCTTCCCTTGAGTACCGACTCTGGAGCCTCTTCCAAGAGGTTCAGGACACAAGCTTGGGGAGCCACACCTGCAAACTCTCTCTCCCTCTAAATGTGGCCAACTGGTTGAGCATTTTGTGTCTCTTGGTGATGCCTGGTGGCGTATTGTATTTTGAAAACGTTCAGCACAAACCGCTGCCAGCGCAGGTTCAGAACCGGCACCCAGGTTCTCGCTGGTGGGTGAGTCAATGCAGATTTAAATCAGCGCCAAGAACGATGTTGTGTGCTTGGAGGTCATGGCCAGTTAGTATGTTCTCCTTGTGCTGCTGACGACTGCAGACCTTCGCTAACCATGAGAGGCATTTGCATTTGGAGGAAACTTGAGTGTGATGACTGAAGACTGCCAGAAATGTTCTGCTCTTGTGGAAATACCTTCAAATTTGTTTCTTCTTAGCTTTTGGGTCTTTGTTTTGCTGGATAAAGGGATCGAAGATCAGTTTGGTGCTTCAGCTCTTCATTGCTGTGATGAGATAAATTAGCAAAACTCCATCTACCCTAGCTGATGTTCATGTAAATATAAATTGTTTTATAGATCTCACATCACTTGGGTCCAAGTCTGTACTTTGCAAACTCTCTAGTCTCTGTCAGTTTGGTATTTGTGTACTTCATATAGCCGCAAGTGTATTTTGTTCACAGATTCTGTGATAGCACTGATGGGACCCTAATGCAAGCAAAGGGACAGACTGATTACCATGTGCATGGAAACTCTTTTCAGGTGTGTTCATTCCTGCGTTACTACAGAAACATGAGAATAGGAAATCGGTACAAGGTCTCCAGGACCCAGACCGGGATCAGGGATTTTAATAGGGGATGGATGGATGATGGATAGATGAAGGGAAGGAAATAAGGGAGGAAGAGAGGAAAGAAGGGAGGAGCGATATAAGGGAGGAAGGAAGGGAGGGAGGAAGCAAATAAGGAAATGAAAAGGTATTCTGAAATCTACATTGATAAGAACTTGGATATGAGTTATAAATATCATATTCTGACGAAATTAACATTTTTTTGAAAGTCAGAGGCAGACGAGAATAAAAAATCAGTGGGAATGGGTCGTGGTAAAACATATATGTCTGGGTTGCACTCAAATGTTGCTGTTTTAAAGAAGTGTGATACCTTTTAGGATTTACAGATATGCTCTTAAAGGGAATATTTAATGAGCAGTATGAACAATGTCATACATTTTACATAAACTGAATTTTAAAAGTTCTCAAAACATAACGGTAGCATCAGGAAATTATGTCCGTTAAAATGTTAGAACCTGGAAATTTGCACCTTACAGGAATGGGTGCATTAGGTCTGTTTCCCTCATGGGTCTTTCGATGTGTCATTTTTTTGCTATTGTTTGTGAATTCAATACTTATGTAAAGGTGATTATATTATTTGGCATGTTCACAAAGAGTTCTTTCAGCTTCATATTCATAATTATTTCATAACCTGCCTCACCGGAACATGCTTTAGAACTATATAACTATAATTGTATAAAACTATATAACTATAACTGTATAAAACTATATCACTTTAACTGTATAAAACCATATAACTATAACTGTATAATAATCTCCCTGCTTTATTATTGCTGTTTGGAGCTTCGGTGCTCATCTGTTGAAAAGATGATCTTAATTTTTGCATCTTTTTATTTATTAAGAAATATATATAAAAACGTTGATCTCAAGGTTCAATGTGAATATATTCAAAAAGGGAAAGTAGTTGCTTGTCTTTTGATTAAATTACTAAACATAATATAGTGATCAATAGTTTTGCTTTGGGTGATCGTTAAATGTGATTAAATATATTTGTGCATAAATTATCTGTTTAACCCTTTTTAAAAATAACGTTATTCAGACACCATCCCCACTAATTCGTTTAAGGGGGGTGGCAGAATGATTTACATTTTATTATACTTTTAAGTAATTTTATGTCTATTCATTTTATTGTTTTATATAGAAAATGGCACGTAAGGTTCTACATTTTTGCAGCTAATATGTCTTATTGTAATATTTCGTTTGTTTTTCTACTAATGTCACGTTTCCCATCTACACAAAGATAAGTGTACGCAAAAAAACGACTCTGAAGCTACTGCAGCTGCAATTATCAGACTGTATAGACAATCAGGAAAGACTATAAGCCCTTAGAAAACCTGTATTTCGACTTAAGGACTTAACTGTCATAATGGCTGTTGTAGTGATCAAAGATATCATCAATAAGTGAAATTTTCGACCACATAACATTTACAGTACAAAAAAAAATAATACTCAAAACGTAAAAACAGAAAACTCTTTGAGTAATCTACATACACAGTATAACATGGTTTCTATTTAACTAATAAAGCAGCTAACTTCAGAGACACTTCATGCCGTATTATAATAAGATATTTCGGATATCTTATTTCGTTATTCTTCTCTTTAGTGCTTTACATGCTTTATAATGTATTGGTTACACTAAAGTAGACATATACGCATAAAGGAAACAAACGGAGAAGGTATTAGTTTGTTGCGACGGAAGTGCTATCTTTAACGTGCATGGTAAAAAAAAATACGGCAATGTCCTTTAATCACCCTTGTCTATAGCCTAAATGGACGCGATAACTTTCTTTCCTCCGTTAATGGGTGGGGGTAGGGGAACATATGGCACACTGTTACCTTTGTGATCCGACTTCAACATCCGCTAACGTAGTAGCCTAATATCTTTATACGTGGAAAAACTTCAAGTCGCGCAAGTGTGTTCGCCACCTGATACACTTAGTGAAGAATAAACGACGGTGTATCTATGTCTTGAATTAACTAGTGCAGGCTACGTCTGTGGACTTAACAAGATCACAAAGGTGATCTTAGCTGCTTCTGGAGTCAATTCATTTGCTTCAGAATTGCAGAACCTATGAAACCCCAGCGGTGAAGTATTGGGGAAAGTCACAAGCCCGCAGAAAGATGCGCTTCATAGCCCAACATTGGTCTCAATAAAAAAGGCGATTCGTTTGTCTGATGCATTATGTATTTTCTAAAGGTATGTAAATGTTACTTCACCTGCACATATTGATTCATCTTGGCGCGCACCTCATTTCGACCAGACCGGCGTCCGAGGAATACAATTAAGCTGAAAAATGAAATACTCATATGAAAGAATTGCGCACCAAGATATTAAATCAGTTCGTTAAGTATGAGTTCGACCTGTTTGTGATTACAAATGATGTAATCACGAGGGGTGTTTGATGTTCCATATTACATTCAAGTGAAAATGATCGTTTTGTAAATCACTGCTTGATCGATTTATGTATTTTGTTGATAGCGTCTATATATTTGTTGGCTTGCAAATAGCCTGATATACATAAATCTATATTGCTTTCTGTATACTATATTTGCGTTTTACTAACAGTATACAATTAAATATTTCAACGCCCATTCAGGTCTAAAATATCCATGGAAGTAAGAAATTTGAAAATATCTTAAACGCGTCATTGATTTTGCTTGTTAATGTATTATTTGTGCTATATTCACAAGTTTCAATAATTATAAAACAATTACAAAGAAAAAAAACGATTAAGCGCCAATTTCAAATATTTCCATATATGAACTTTCAAAACTAACAAAAAGTTCAACGCTAAAAGCCACAAATCATAATATTTCCCGCAGTATGTTTTAAGAATAGAGTCTAGCCCGACACATACGCAGGTGTTGCTACCGCCTTTGTTCGTGGTCGATTAGGCGACTTTTCTTTGTGAGCACATGGCCTCACCGATTAATAATTTGTAATACGGTCATTTAGGAGGCGCTATCAGCGGAGTAGCGGGATACCGCGGCGGAGCAAGTCTGCCCAGTAACAAACTGCCTTCCATGCTCGCGAGCAATTGGCTATGCAAATTGCAACAAAGGGGAGGAAACAAATGTAAAAACAACTAAAAAATTTTTAAAGAGACATTTACCACATCTACTTCAAGTGAACGTACAGCTTGAGCTCTCTGCTGCTGAGTTGTGCAAACAGTTACCCACTGCATAGTCCGCTTAAGTCTGTTTACTGCTCGTGTACAGGTAAACTGCCATGCTGTGCAGTGACTTTTTTGTAAGAAATGTTATCGGCGGTAGTTGTTTTGATATTGTGTGCGGTTTATGAATAAACAACTGCAAAATTTGTCTGTCTTAAGCTTTTTGTGCAAGCATCACCGGCAGTTTTGACTTTCAAGATATTTAGGATGCCATTTTAATTTGCTGAATAATTTCTTTCTCATTTTGATGTAGGTTAACGTAATATCTGTGGGCTATGTAGAAAGCGTCTTTGCTCACATTGCTGAAGCTACACATCTCCATTCACCATTGCTATCAGCGTCCGTTTTCCAAAGTTTGACAGAAAGTATAAATAAATAGATGATGCTCTCAACACATATACCGTACCGCAGTATCCCTAGTGTGCTATCTCTTCAACACAAGCTCTACGACAATTGCATTTCCTAGAAAGCTATTTCTAGACCGCAAACGTCGCTGCTATGCTATATAAGAGAGTAGTTTAGACCTTTTGGTGCTGCATAATTCAGAAGGAAAGCATGGACCATAACATGACATATTGAAAATGTATGAAAAATATAGGGAGTTTACGAATGCTTTTTCTGCAAACCGTACGTGGTTTTGAAGTAGACAGAAGATTAGCATTTAATTTGGACAATGCAATTCACACACTACAAACACTTTAATCACACGCTATACAAAATATGCACAATCTCTATCATAAATCACATGAATGCATTGCATGCATTTTTATTGCACGGCCAGTGTGTGCTATACATAAGCATTTCACACATTAGCTATTAGTTTGTCAAGTGTGTTTCACTGGGAGAAAAACGCTATTCTGGTGTGCCTATTTTAATGTGTTCGCACGTGTGAGAGAGTCGAGCTTAAAGGGTGGTGGACTGTCTGAGGGTGGGCATTTTATTTAGTCATTATTGCATTCGTGAGACAAATGTCACTGCGAATTTCTACATGAGAACGTCTTCGTCCTGCATCAGCTTACCGAAGAAAAAAATGTTTCATGTGTGCATGCATGGACCGCGAGCCAACTGTTCGACATAATGAGATCCACTGTTTGAGTCTTGCGTCATTTAGAGCAACAGGCGATCTTCGAATGTAGCGACAGGAAAGTGAGAGCAGAGCCGAGTGGAAGGAAAAGTTCACAAGGGGAGGCAGGAGTTCTTGGTAGCCCTGCAGTCTCGCTTGTATGCTTTCCTACAAGACTTCGCTTCGATTTTTTTGTACTTTTCCCCAATTGTCATTGCATGTTTTAAAGAGTGGTCGTATTTGACAAGGAAAGAACTGAAACAATCATGGAACTGCTTTGCTTGGAGGACGCCACCGTAAGGGCTCGTCCCGACCCGAACCTCGTCTATGATGACAGGGTTTTACAGAATCTATTGAGGATCGAAGACAGATTTCTCCCCCAAAGTTCTTATTTCACATGCTTTCAGAAGGATATTCAGCCATTTATGAGGAGGATGGTTGCAACTTGGATGCTAGAGGTTCGTACTGTGTGCTCCGTTTAACTGCATTTCCGCGCTGGTCCCTCCTTTTAAAGCTTTCTGAACACTTTCCTTCTCGCAGCCTGTCGCCCTTTTTCATGTCGAGTGAAAATAAACGGTTTGCAATCTATATAACGAAATGTCATTCACGGTATTCGCCGCTTCTGTAAATGTAATCATTTTCTACACTTTTATAGTCGAGCGACGCTCGTCTCGGAAACAGCGAAGGAGACAGACAGAAATAGTCTCAATACTGAAATTAAAAGACCTTTCAGTTTGTACTGAATGCAAGCCGTGTGGAAAAGGTGCAGTGTGTTTAATTGTTATTTATTTATTTATTTCGGATAAATATTTCCATGCACACGTTTGCAGTCACCCATTCTATAATGCAACGTTAACGCCATGTTGTTTTTCAACAAGGCTAAGGTTACGTTTTTTTCGACGACTTCGTAGTCCTCTAAAGCACTATAACAGTTATTAAAATACACATATTTAGATAGTCGAGCATCTAGACTATACAGATCTTGGTCAAACATACGTGGGAAACGTATCATACATTTTGTATAATTTTTTAAAGTATTTGTCAGCGGAAGGGGTGCGGGCCGTAGCTCTCTTCTACTATCTGTGCTGCCATCGAAATCCGTCATCGAAGAATTAAGTTCGATTATTAATAATCGCTTGAAAATTTCTAGTCGAGAACTGTCGGAAAACACAGAAGACAATTAAAGCTCTTTTTTCATGTCAAATTTGTTCATTTTATTTGCGATCATGATTTTAAATAATTTTTTGAAATAATTATTTTGCCTGGTGCGTGACGCATTCAGCAGCAGCCACACGCTGCTCGGTTTTAATTTTCACGTTTTAAAACATATTAAATCGACCTACAAGTCTAACAATTGTCGGGAATGATGTAAAAATGACTGCCGATCATTTTGAAGTGAAAATCACATCTTTATACAATTTATTTATATTTTTAAATATTTTATGAAAATATGACGAATTAAAAAACAGTTCTCGAACTGAGCTGCATGGGTGTTTTTTGGCCACGGTGATTGTGACTTGAATTCATTTCTTACTGAATGAACTGAAGGAATGCGAGCCTATTAACAGCTTCTGCCTAAGTCCTTCCTTTAGCCTTGTAAAAATCTATTCGGAAATAATTGATAACGTTTTTGTAGCTCAAGGGCAGGTCAATTCGTGACGAAATTGCATCGGTTTCTAATGAGATAAAGCGGCTTACATATTTTATTTTATCTTATGTATTGACTACATGTTTGCCTGAATGCAACATGTCCATCATGATGTGTATTAGTAAATAATTAAATTATTATATAAGGTGAACCACGTGTCGCATTGCATTTAGCTACTAGATAATTCGTTTGTGTCCCTCCCCAGGTTTGTGAAGAACAAAAGTGTGAAGAAGAAGTTTTCCCCTTGGCGATGAACTACTTGGACAGATTTTTAGCCGTTGTTCCCACCAGAAAATGTAATCTGCAGCTGCTAGGAGCGGTGTGCATGTTCCTCGCTTCAAAGTTAAAAGAGACGCGACCATTGACAGCAGAAAAACTCTGCATTTACACAGATAATTCTATCAAGCCGCAAGACCTTCTGGTAAGCAACACTGAGCAAATCATTTAGGCGCATTTTCAGCGAGTGCGGTAAAAAAAAAAAAACCCTGTTTCTCTATATTGCAAGGATTTTCAGTCATTTACATTGCCGTAGCATTGAAGTATTTATCTATTTTCTGTCGTTGGAGAAAATAATTCCGTTGTAGGTTTTTTTAAGGTTATTATATGCCATGATTTATATTTTAATCAGAACGTCTGGCTTTGTGCCTATATTGTTTTAGGGATTTAAATAAATGCGAGTTGTATCTGGCAGATTACCTGTATGAGGTTTGAACGATGCATTGTTACGAAAAGATTGACTCATTTGACGTTAACTTTATATAATACATCAAGACAGCGATCCCTGCCAAAATTTGCATTCGATAAAATAACTCGAGGTATTGCAGTATACTGAGCTCCGAAAACGGTCTCTATTGCCACCTAGCGCCTAAGCTTTTCAGTTAAGCAGCGACCGTACTGATCCCTTGCCAGAGTTCGGATTCCAGCCAAATGGAGGGGTGAAGGGGAGGGGGCGGTTAGGATAAGAAAGGAGAAGGACGAGTGAATTCTGGGTCATGTCGTTGGTTAAACCCTTAATGGTTGATGGTAGGCGAATTAGAAGGCTTTCAGCTTACAGGTAGCCTAACGGTGAGATGTGTTAGCCACCAAGTATGTTACATGCTGTATACCAGCTTACTGCAGTGCATCGCTAATGATGTATTTTGAAAGCAAGAGACAGATATGTGGTCTCACGGTCTTGTCTTCAAGAGGAGAACATGCTGCCTATGATTTGACCAGGGCAGACCATAGCTGGTAGGGTTAGGTTCATGGAGAATGTTCTTCACATGCGAAATCTCTTGATCAGAGCCCCTTGAACTACATATTTGTAATGTTTTCTTTATGTAGTTCACAGCATATAAGTCTAAAAAATTCTTACATATTTCTGTCTTCTCTGGATAAAATGGTGTTTTCTACTTTGGAGTATTTTCTCTTGAGCCATTTTTTGGTGTGGACTTTCCAGTCAGTGATTTATATGGCCTGATATTATTTTGGGAGTTCCTGTTGGATCAGGATGTCTGGTGACACGATAGCATCGCAGCTACTTGCTGAGAGTTAGGCTGACCTACACTGGGGGGGTCTCTGTTCATCCCTGTGTCCCAGGAAGCTCCATCCTGTTGGTGAATCAGCCCTGTAACGCGACTCAGATTAAAACACGCTGGATCCTTGCATTAGATAAGGATTTCCTCCTTGTCGTTATGTAAACATCTTTTCTGTAAGCACCGGATCCCACTCATATTGCAAAAGGGTCCAGGCATAATTCACTGCATGTGGAAAGTCCTGTCCTAGAGTATAGCCTGCATTGCCTCTTTTTTCCAGTGACTACTGTACAGTGCAGTCCTGGTTAACATTACCCTGGATTGACTGTACACTGCATTCCTGGGTGACTTTGCAGTGACTTGCTCTACAGTGTATTCCTGGGGACTTTTGAGCTAAATGGAAAGTGCAGTGCAATTCCAAGTAACTGTCTAACAAGTGCGTTCCTGCTAAACATTGTACAACCCTGGGTGCATGATGTGTTCTTGGTTGACTTTGCACTGGATTAGATGTCAGGTATGTTCATGGGTTCTGTTGTATTGGAGTTGGCATACAGTGTGTTGCTGGGTTACACTGTTCAGTCAATGAGGGATTGCTTGTTCTAGTCACGTTTGGGAATTCAGGACTGCATATGTGTGGGCTGAGATGGTGGACCAAGGTTTGAGGTCCAAATCCCGCCTCTCCACCCACCACTGCTGTGTCCTTGCGTGTCCTTGTGCTCGCTGGAGATCTTCTGGAGTGACACAGCTGCTCAGGATGCGTGCGAGGACAGTCAGGCTTAGACTCTCTCTGCATACCTTGGGTTTCTGAGTACGGGGGAGGGGTCTGTGCATGAAAGTAAAGTCGAAAGGCAGACTGGCCTGGTTCAGGGAGGGGCTCTCCCTGAAAGCAGAGGGGGTTTTCATGAACTCACTGCCTGCTTTCACAGCATCTCTGTGGCCTCTGTTTGGCCGATGGGTCATCGAGAAAGGAAGCGGATGAGCAGCTCTGTTTGATGTGACAACTTGTTTTAAAAGCCACAGATGTGATGGGTACAGGCTCAACTGCAGGAACTCGCAGTGCAGAGGAGTTTCCGCACGCATGTCCATCGCATGCATGTCTGTTGCACGACAGTTGCTGACTCAAGCAGCACCTCAGCCTTCATGCCCACTTTGCTGAAGTCTGAAAATTGATTTTGACTTCTATGGGGCCAGTGACCCATTGGGCTCAGAGGATGGATGAACTGGGCTGGAGGTTTCCCAGGGTCAAACTCAGGCAATTAAGTATTTGGTGAAATCCACATCTAACTGACATTAAAAGATGGGACCATGACACTTGATTTATACCTCTGCATAGAATCTACGCCGCAGATAGCCACGTTGCTGTGTACCCCCCCAGAAAATAAACTACAGGCATCAGGCTATGGCTTAAGCTACAGTGTAAGGGAGGGGCTATCGACAGTGTAGATGTTACGCAGGAGTTTACGTCGTGTGAAGCTCTTTGTGTACGCCATTGTTTGCACAGATGCTGTCCCGGTTACCGTGCTCTGAGTTACGGTACTTTGACTTTACGATTCCAATTCAGTTCTGTTTTTCATTTTCAGTACATTATCCAATAAAATGACATGAATGTGCCCAGCTGTAGGCCAGGCTCTGATGTTTGTTAGGGTTAGTGCTATGTACTATTTTAAAATGCTTTTTATTTTCTTTGTGCTTTATGATAGATTTATCATCGAACGCCCATCTTCTGTATACGGAAGAGGATTTAAGTATTAAGACCAAAGCATGTCCAAAAAATAAGATGTGGCCAGCCAACTGTTTACAATGAATCATAAAGCTTTCTTTGAGCATCTCAGGTTGTTCATACTATCATTCATTACATAGTCGTTTACAAGTCTTTGCTCATTTTCTTCAGTATAAATGGACTACTTTCTTCCCTTGAGAGTTGTTGGGGGGTAATTGCTGACTTCTACACAGTTGTGAAGTCAGACGGACAAAGGGGAGTTGTTACGTAGCACTGGCGTGTGTCCAAGCCCAGAGATCTGGGAAGCTCTGAGGATGAGTGACCCTCCTCCTTCAAAGGAGTCTTTTCTAGGATGGAGAACTGATATCTTCACAAGAAAATGACAGAAGACAAACAATATGTAGGCCTTTCTTATGAGGAGCTTTTGGGGTTTTGGCAGTGTGACGTCTGGATTCGCCAATTTTCACCAAGGCCTCATCACTGTCCTCCCAAGTGACCTGCGTTTTGCCTGCTTTGAAGTGGGGGTATGAGTCGTTGGCTAGACACTCTGCAACGTGGTTGATCTGGACTTATGGCTAGCTTGAGTGTGAGGCTCCTCACTGGAGTGAACTTAAAGCCTGCTGAGTGAGACACGGCCTCATTGGATTGCAGTTAAAGCCCATTGAGTGAGATGTTGCCTCATTGGATTGTAGTTAAAGCCCACTGAGTGAGATGTTGCCTCATTGGATTGTAGTTAAAGCCCAGTGAGTGAGATGTTGCCTCATTGGATTGTAGTTAAAGCCCATTGAGTGAGATGTTGCCTCATTGGATTGTAGTTAAAGCCCAGTGAGTGATATGTTGCCTCATTGGATTGTAGTTAAAGCCTATTGAGTGAGATGTTGCCTCACTGGATTGTAGTTAAAGCCCAGTGAGTGAGATGTTGCTTCATTGGATTGTAGTTAAAGCCGATTGAGTGAGATGTTGCCTCATTGGATTGTAGTTAAAGCCTGTTGAGTAAGATGTTGCCTCATTGGATTGTAGTTAAAGCCCACTGAGTGAGATGTTGCCTCATTGGATTGTAGTTAAAGCCTATTCAGTGAGATGTTGCTTCACTGGATTGTAGTTAAAGCCCAGTGAGTGAGATGTTGCTTCACTGGATTGTAGTTAAAGCCCACTGAGTGAGATGTTGCTTCACTGGATTGTAGTTAAAGCCCAGTGAGTGAGATGTTGCCTCATTGGATTGTAGTTAAAGCCCACTGAGTGAGATGTTGCTTCACTGGATTGTAGTTAAAGCCCGCTGAGTGAGATGTTGCCTCACTGGATTGTAGTTAAAGCCTACTGAGTGAGATGTTTCCTCACTGGATTGTAATTAAAGCCCATTGAGTGAGATGTTGCTTCACTGGATTGTAGTTAAAGCCCAGTGAGTGAGATGTTGCTTCACTGGATTGTAGTTAATGCCCACTGAGTGAGATGTTGCCTCATTGGATTGTAGTTAAAGCCCACTGAGTGAGATGTTGCCTCACTGGATTGCAGTTAAAGCCCACTGAGTGAGATGTTGCCTCACTGGATTACAGTTAAAGCCCAATCCTGTGTCTGAACCTAAGCCTGTAACCAGAAAAGGAGGAACAGCTGCTCTAGTCATAAGACCCTAAGTAGCAGGTCTCTACAGCCTGACTTTCTGACTCTTCCGTTTCACTTACACGTCTAAAGAAGACACATGGACTTCTGTCATTCAACACATGTATCTTTACCACTGTAGACCATGGGGAAGTTGGAATTTACAAGATGTTGCCCGTAACTTCAACTTAAGTTGCTTAATGCTCAATTATACCAGTTTTTGAGGTCACTGATTTAATCAAATCAGTCTGTTACTGAGTAGCTGGCTATATTTTTCATGATAAATGAGCTATAATGCTTTGATATTGAAGGACCATCTTAATCATTGATACGACTTGAGTTTTTGACAGCTTTTGCTTTCGTGGAATACCTTCGGTTCATTAAGCTTTGTTTAAACAGAGGTTAGTGGTAGGACATATAGCATTTGTCAGGTTATTTCTTCGCTTCGAAAAAGATTTTCCCCAGTCCCACACAACCAGGATACATGAGAAGGCATCTTCTCAGACTTGAACTGGAAATACTGCCTCACTACTTTAAGCCTGAGCGATGAGTCTTCTTGAGTAACACTGAGAAGCCGTAGATCTCAGGATGGCTGTAAGTCATGAAAGTTTTTTCAGGTTTGCTTGAAAAATGAGTCTGTTTGCAGTCTGTCCTTTTGCTCTGTGACTTTAGTTGTATATCAGGGAGTCAGGGCAGGTCATTACGGACGCTTTAGAGCAGTGGTCACCAACCCATCGATTGAGATTGAGTGGTAGATGTTTCACACTTTCCCTATAGCTCTCTAATGTAATATGAAAATAAATAATACATCTCAATCCAGCTGCATTTTTCAGTGGAGCAGGTGCTGAATTAAAGTGACCAATGACAGGAGAGTATCGGCATGTTCATCGTCGCACATATCGATGTGTGGTACTGGTTGGTGTTAGTTTGCTAGGTGGCTAACAATTAGCTAGCATAGGCTCCACAAAAGAAGGTGAAAACTGACAATTTCCATCCAGAACGGGAAGAGTTTCTTTTTACCTATGTGAATGACAAGTGTATGTGTATATATATGTATGTCTTTATTTTTGGCGTTGGAAGGACATTTAGAATTGAATTGTTACAATGTTATTTTGGATGAATCTGAGTTGTCTTGTTCTCTCAAGGCTTAAATAGTTAGTTCTTGTGTTTCATCGAGGCTGGGGTTAGGGATCTCAGGCTTAGAAAAGTTGGTGACCACTGCTGTAAAGCATAGAACCGCTACAGGAGTCAATGGGTGAAACTTTTGTCTAGAGAGTTGTCGGTTCAAGCCTTTATGTGATCCTCCATATTGTAGCTTTGGAGAATGTGGTTCTCTGTGTTCAGTGTGATAATATTTACTTTGCTTCCCTTGAATGTACTAGTCAGGAAGCTGGCTAATATGCTTCATCCATCCCCTCCTAGGACTGGGAACTTGTCGTCTTGGGGAAGTTGAAGTGGAACCTCGCGGCTGTCACCCCCAATGACTTCATCGAGCACATTGTCCGGAAGCTTCCGCTGCCCGAGGATAAGCTGGCGCTGGTCCGCAAGCATGCTCAGACCTTCATCGCCCTTTGTGCCACAGGTAGGCCCTCGGTTTTGATGTGTCCGTGTCAGGGTCCCGTCAAAAGGGCGGAGGGGTTTTTTTGTGGAGCTGCAGGGCCTGTGGCACAGAGGCCGAAAGGGTAGATCGGTCTCGCTAAATCTCAGACAGACGTCAGCACTCTTATTCGCCACAGGTCTCTTCCCGCATCTCTCACCACAGCTCAAGTCAATTGCAAGTGGTCACATGGGAGTCGGCACAAGCAATTTGCTGTGATGAGGGGCATCTTAATGCCTCCATGGGAACAGCTGTGGATACCCTCCTTTAGCCACATGATAATACTGTACATCTTGAGTAACAATAGCTACTGCAACCCCATTCTGCTTTTTCTTGGGTCAGTTATGCTTGACTGAGATGCATTTCTCCCCATGGTTGGCGTGAAAGAACCCTGGCTAGCAGAGTGCCGGAGGATGTCCCAGGATATCACCTTTTTCTCCTCCCACGGCTTTCATGTCTTGGGAGTACCGAGATGTCATGACACTTCAAAGGATGAGAAAGGGCCACCTCCCTGTTGGTGCTGCTGTCATCCGTGGTAGCTGTTTGGCTGGGAGTCAGGTGGAGATCACACAGGGAGTCACTGGAGAGATGCAGGTGATTAATGGCCGACAGAAGGAGAGGGAGAATGAGCCAGTTTCATCACCGGCGGTCGTTTTGGTTTGGAATGTGGGTTTTCTTCCCATTCTCAGGCTTTGCTCCTCCTCCAGGGCATGGCGTTCTGCCCCGGTTGGGGGGCCATTGTAGTGTACATCTCCCAGCCTGCCTCTCTCAGTTGCGGGATAATAGGTTCCAGAGGCAATCATGCCCCCCTCCAGCACACTGGACCCAGCCAGGTTGGCTCCACCCCATCCTCCACCTAAACTCTGCCCCACCCCCTGTCCAACCAACATTCCGATATCAGCAAAGATTAATGTGGCTGGTTTGGGGTCCTTGTTGGGGGGGTGTCACTGAATCACTTTAAGGATGGTTCAGTTTTTGGGTTCGAGGTACCTGAAAACTCATGAGAAATTCATCAAGGAGGCTGGAACTGGGCTCGTAGACTTGCTGTCATCTCGTCTGACAGATGGCGCTGGCCGACAGGGTTTAGGGGCGTGTCATTTAGGGGGTGCGTTTGTTTGATTATTTGCCAGGTGAGACGCGGCATGGCGTCCGAGTCACAGAGCGGGATGTTGTTTGCGAAGCAGCCATGTCTGTGCCGTCGCTCCCCAACAGTACATCTCCTGGATTAAATTCCCCTAAAGATCTGCTGAATGGGCTGGATCTGGAAGCCGAAGGGAGGAATTTCCATGGGGATTTTTAATTGCGCCGCACTCAGCCATCCAGCTGCTGCACCTTCAGCTTTGTGACCATTGAAATTCCATTTCAGCCACCCCCCCCCCCCACACTTTTCTTTAGGACTTTTATGAACCAGGCCCGCTGTTGTTAAAAGTAAGAAAAGAGTAAAAGGGATGGGGGGGTGGGTAAGGCAGTCCATTTTTTATGCTCCCCCGCTCTTGATGAAACGGTTCCGTTTGAGGCACTTGGTGGGATTCTGTCAGACGCCGGCGGCCAGCTCAGTATTAATTAATAACATGGTTGAGCCTTTCAGGGCTATGCAAATGGGCCGTGCCTCTGCTGCAGGCGGGGGAGGGAGCGGACAAAAGGCCGACCCTCCATTTCACATGCGGAGGCGTGCGAGGGTCAGGGTCGGTGGGCGCACTCCATAGGACACGCCGGCACTGCTCGGGGTGGCCCCCGAGGAATGGGTGGGAGGGGGGTTGGCTCATTAAGGGGAGATTATGCTGAAGCCTTCCAGGGAGACGCCGAGCAGCTCTTGTTTACCCAAACAGGGGTCTGGGACTCGTTTCGGAGAACATGCTGGGAGGGGAGGACCCCGTGGTGCCGTACGGGGATGCCAACCTGAGGTCGTGGGTGAATCAGCCAAGGACCCACCTGCTCGGGCTGGAGCCAATCCCACTCCGCTTTCTGACTGGACCCAGTGCTCTGTTGACATTGTCTTGACTGCGTTAGTGGAAAGTGCAGTATATGTTTAACCAAAGTGAGAGTGGAGGTCAAAAAAGGGGGGATTCCAGGGGACTCACAGGCTTTTTCTGCTCATCTTTTGTCTAAACTTATTTGTCTCTTGTACCCAAATGTCATCTACAGGCCTGCCTAGTAATATGTGTATGTTTGAAATGGTCATGGAATCAGTCAACATACTGTGGCCATTTTAAACACTCTCTTTATCAACTGGTGCCAGCTGTGATTCACAGCTACAGAACATCCGGTCATAACTGGCGCAGACTCAAACCTCAGCTCACATTCTGTGGAGCTTTTGAAAACTTGAGGTACTCTGAAGAGCTTTAGGACTGAGGAAGTGAAGATATTTGGAATTCTATGGAACTCCGTGGGATTTTTTGAACTTTGAAGAATTCTGATGACCCATGGTGTGGAACTCTGTGGAACTTTTTGTACCTCTGAGGAACTTAAGACCAGTGGAACTCTTTGGAACTCACTGGTTAATTTTGAGGAACTCTGATGACCTGTGGATCATTATGGAACTCCGTGGAACTCTTTGGAAGCCTGAGGGGCTGAAGAGCTGTGGAACTCTATGGAACTGTTTGGTACTTTTTGAAATTTGAAGAACACTGATGACTTGTGGAACGCTCTGGAACTCTGAAAAAGTCTGAGAAACTGTGGAGGGCTGTGGAACTCAAATCAAAGTCATTGCCTTGTTTTCCACATTATAGTACTTTTTTTTTAAAGTATTTTCATCTGAGTATCTCTCTGGCCAAAACTGGGAATTCTTCTCCTATCAAAGTATACCCTTTTCTCCACTGACTTTCAGCATAACCTGCATCTCAGTTTTGATTGTACCGAAGCATGGATTTCGTGATTAAGGCCTCTCCTTGTCCAGGGCCTGCCTTTTGGATTAAGGCCTCTCCTTGTCCCGGGTGTGCCTTTTGGATTAAGGCCTCTCCTTGTCCAGGGCCTGCCTTTTGGATTAAGGCCTCTCCTTGTCCCGGGTGTGCCTTTTGGATTAAGGCCTCTCCTTGTCCCGGGTGTGCCTTTTGGATTAAGGCCTCTCCTTGTCCAGGGCCTGCCTTTTCGATTAAGGCCTCTCCTTGTCCAGGGCCTGCCTTTTCGATTAAGGCCTCTCCTTGTCCAGGGCCTGCCTTTTGGATTAAGGCCTCTCCTTGTCCATGGCCTGCCTTTCGGATTAAGGCCTCTCCTTGTCCCGGGTGTGCCTTTTGGATTAAGGCCTCTCCTTGTCCAGGGCGTGCCTTTTGGATTAAGGCCTCTCCTTGTCCAGGGCCTGCCTTTCGGATTAAGGCCTCTCCATGTCCAGGGCGTGCCTTTTGGATTGAGGCCTCTCCTTGTCCAGGGCGTGCCTTTTGGATTAAGGCCTCTCCTTGTCCAGGGCCTGCCTTTTGGATTAAGGCCTCTCCTTGTCCAGGGCCTGCCTTTCGTATTAAGGCCTCTCCTTGTCCAGGGCCTGCCTTTTGGATTAAGGCCTCTCCTTGTCCAGGGCCTGCCTTTTGGATTGAGGCCTCTCCTTGTCCATGGCCTGCCTTTCGTATTTAGGCCTCTCCTTGTCCAGGGCCTGCCTTTCGGATTAAGGCCTCTCCTTGTCCAGGGCCTGCCTTTCGGATTAAGGCCTCTCCTTGTCCAGGGCCTGCCTTTCATATTAAGGCCTCTCCTTGTCCAGGGCCTGCCTTTCATATTAAGGCCTCTCCTTGTCCAGGGCCTGCCTTTTGGATTAAGGCCTCTCCTTGTCCAGGGCCTGCCTTCTGGATTAAGGCCTCTCCTTTTGTTCATGGCCACTCTGTGGAATATATTGATACCCAGATAGAACCTAGACTGACCTGCACTGTAGCGTGTCAGGTCCGTGTCAGATCTGTGTCAGTCCGTGTACCCCAGCATGCCAATGACAGAAGCATAAGATGATTGCTCATAAACACCCCCTTCACTGACTTATGAGAGAATATAGTTTTACCTGAGAGCCTTGGCTTTTAGAATGGAAAGACTCATGAACCTTTGGTCCTGTTTTGGTACTTTTCGAAATTTGAAGTTATTTTGAGGTCAAGACAACGAGCAAAACAGCAAACAGAACAGGAGCAATGGAAACGTGCAACTGTTGGGTTTGGGTTAGCGCTGTTTGGGTTAAGGTTAGGGTTAGGTTTAGTGTCTGGATGGGAGGATTGGGGTTAAGGTTAGTTTCTGGATGGGGGGTTAGGGTTAGGTTTAGTGTCTGGATGGGGGGTTAGGGTTAATGTCTGGATGGGGGGTGTCACAGCCATCCCTAGGGTGTTTGCCTCAATGCTATCGCTGACATCTTCTTCCATAACCCCGCCACACACTACCCTCAGCTGCCACTAGAGGGCAGGGATCCTAAAACCAAAGCCGCTTTCCAGTTGCTCCAGCCGGCTTCTGGCCTGTCTCCCCGTCCCACAGCTTAGCCGTGGGGAGAACGGAGTGCTGTTTACTTTTTAGTTATTCCATTGCAGAAATTCTGCCCCGCGTGCGAATGCGCAGCAGCATCCTGCCCCTCGCTGGCCGGCAGGGAATACAGAGAAACCTCCCAAGGTCCCAGACGAGACATATTCCGCCTTCTTGTTTATATACCTTCCTCGTCAATCAATGGATTCCATGTCCTGGGATTCTGCCTTTTTTCAGATTAATAGCTTTCATGTACTTGAAGGATACAAGCACTTGATTTATTTCAGTTTAAAACCCACCTTCTGGCTGGTTTTCAGCTTTCCAGCCTTAATGAATTTCCAAGTAGAGTGTGTGTACAGGGTATCCCCAGCCCCCCACTCCCCCTACCCCAGCCGTAGCAATGGGGGGTGCCGGGGAGGAGAAAGGCCTATTGAGGGCAGATCGTGGCACTGCTTTTTTTTGGGGGGGTGTACGTTTCACAGGAGTCCCCTGTCCCCAGTACATGCTGACTGGCCCTCCATACGCATGCCAATGAGGACGGAGATGATGCTCACCCCCCCTTCCCACCCCGCCCCCCACCCAAGGCACACGCACATTTGCTGTTCCTCGATAGACTTGTCTTGTCCCAAATACGGTAAATCTGCTAGCGGCACACGGCCCCCCCACCGCCCAAGGCGCCTGTGTCTGTTCCTCAGTTTTTCTACATGTTTCGCGCTCCCCAGTGACCCCCCCCTGGAAGGTTACAGTTAGGCCCTGCTCTCTCTGGCGGGGGCTTACCTACAGACCAAAACACTCATTACAGTTTTAAACGAAAACACAACATTCTTAAACTTGAGAGAAAAAGCTATGGATGTTTATCTGGGATGGTGTTATGAACCAGCCCCCTTCACATCGAAACAATGACTGTTATGAGGTCCCCACTGACCCATGCCTCAGGTGGTAATGTACATGTATATGTGTATTTATCTGTTAGTGTTGTATATATATAATATTTAATATTTTAATGTATATATATCTCACTAACCTGTGTGTGTGGAGTCATATTTTCCATATATATGTTCACTGATTTGTTTGTTATATTTTATGTTTCTAATATATGGGGGGGGTCGCTCGCCAGTCCCCAGCCCTTAACACAGGACTGGATTATGCATTAATTTATTTGTCAACAGAGACGTAGGTGCAGCAGCGGGTCTGACGCCACACGCTAAAGAGGCTCGGCTGCCTTCAAAGGGGCAGCGCCTGGATTTGGCAGGCAGACAGCGAGGCAGGGCCCTGCAGTGGGGGCTCGTGTGGGTCGCCTCGCAGCTGAATGTGGCCCCAGGTTAATACAGCAGCTGTTTTCGCGCCCCGGTCCAGTCCGGCAACAGAGGACGGGCGTGCAGAGGAGCCCAGGGAGGGAGAATCTTTTCTTTGAGGGAGAAAGCGCACGCGACGGGGTCCGGACCGGAGATTGACACGGAATAAGGCGTCGTCCCCCCCCCCCCCCCCACAGGTTGGCCCTGAAAGTTGTCTTCCCCCCCGACAGCCCTCTGTGCGGCCCGGAGCTCGCGCCCATATTGGCAGAGAGTCCCGCCGTTCGTTGTACCTTCAGGGCGAGGGGGGCGGCTGACCAATACGATTCCAAAAATAAATAACAGGGTGATCGTGGCGCTATTCGAAATCGTCGGCTGTTGTGAGCCTGGGAGGGGAGGGGCCTGTGCGCCATTCAGCTGGCCCAGAACCTGCCGGGGGGGCAGATTTGGAGAGACCCAAAGACGGAGTGAGAGACAGACAGATGGAAAGGGAGACAAGGGAGCGTGGGGGGCAGGGGGGGGTTTGACAGACCCCGCAGAGGGAAGCCTGACGCCTGTGTATGTGTCCGTGTCTATGGATTATGTTTATTATACATTGTGGGGACCAAATGTTATTTTGACATTTTTCAGGTCCCCACAAAGACATATGAATGCAATCAAAAACCTAAAAATGCCAAAACTCTTGTATTTTGTTTGGTTATTTATCATTAAGGATAGGGCTGGGTGGGAGTTAAGGTTTTCATGTTGTGATTAGTGTTTTCCCCATAGAAATGAATGGAGAGTCCCCACAAAGATATAATTATAAACTTGCATGTGTGTGTGCGTGCGTGCGCATGTGTGTGTGTGTGTTTCTCTTCTCCAGCCCCCGCGCGTGCGTGTGTCCGTGTGTGTCTGCGTGTGTGTGTGCACGTGTGTGTCCATGCGTGCGTGTGTCTGCGTGCGTGTGTCCATGCGTGCGTGTGTCTGCGTGTGTGTGTGTGCGTGTGTGTCTGCGTGCGTGTGTGTGTGTCTGCGTGCGTGTGTGTCTGCGTGTGTGTGTGTGTCTGCGTGTGTGTGTGTCTGCGTGTGTGTGTGTGTCTGCGTGTGTGTGTGTCTGCGTGTGTGTGTCTGCGTGTGTGTGTGTGTCTGCGTGTGTGTGTGTGTGTGTGTGTGTGTGTCTGCGTGTGTGTGTGTGTGTGTGTGTGTGTGCTCTTCTCCGGCCCCCGGCCCGTTCGCAAGCTGTCCTATTTGCATTATGAATGACAGTCAGGGAGCCGCTGCCTCTGACCACACGTGGAAAAAAGGACCTACAGCAGTCAGGCCTGGCAGCGGCACTGAGCAGCTCTATTCACCCGCTTTCCAAGAGGCGGGGGCCTGTTTTTTTTCTTCTTCTTCTCTCTCTCCTCCTTTTCAAGGGAGCACACGAATTACTCGGGGGGGGGGGGGGTGGAGGCGGTGGGCGTTTGGGGGGTGCCGAGAAGCGGGTAGGTGGGGGGGGGCTCTGCTTTTCAGCCCCCTCACAGGCCGAGCGAGCCCTCATTACCCAGGACTTCTCTCATTAGGGCCCGGCGGCGCATGGAGCTTATGGAAAATGCGGGCATTTGTCACCTGGGGAATTGGCCCCCACCTCAGGTCCGCTCCTGTTTGGACTGTTCATCCGGCTCTTTGAAGTGAGCGTGCCTGGCCCCCGCGCCTCACTAATTAAACATGCCACCCCCCTTTCTAAGGAGCATAGGTGGGCCAGGTATATCAGTTAAGCTGCAACAATAAACGTTGCAAAAATTAAAGCTTGTGGCTGTCTGCGCAGACGGCGTCGCAAAAATTAAAGCTTGTGGCTGTCTGCGCAGACGTCATTACACAGAAGGAGTTTGTATTGGGCCGCATGCGACGGCGGTTTTGATGAATGATGGTAATTAATTGCTCCTTTTCATCGCCTTTGCAGAAGCTTCTGATTAAGTAATTTGCCATCAGAAAGACATGATGGATGCTGCTTAAAAACGTCATTCGTTTTGGGGTGCATTGATAATTTGGAGTCCGGCTGGGCGTATCCTTGAGAATCTTACAGAAATGTCTTGTGTCTCCATTTGCCGGCACCCAGATCTCCCGTGTCTTAAACCACCCCTTTGTTTTGCAACCTTCAGAGTTCAGTTTTGCGATGCGTCCACCGTCCATGATCGCCACAGGCAGCGTGGGAGCAGCCATCTGCGGCCTCCAGCTGGACGACGCCGACCGGTCGCTGTGGGGCGACAACCTGCCGGAGTTGCTGGCCAAGATCACCAACACGGACGTGGTGAGTGGGTCGCCTGGGTGGGGGGGGCGGGGGCAATTTTCTGGATGCTTAGGGAAATGAAGTGCGTTACGGGTTCGGAACAGTGGGGGGCGCCGTGGCGGTGCCTGACCTAGCCAGTGGTCATTAATCATCTTCTCCAAAGAAACATTCATGCTGATCTTGGGGGCCAGACTGCCCCCGAAAACAAACAGCAGAGGATTCGCCAGCAGATCGCAAGCAGTGATTCGTCCAGGAAAATGAATCTGGAGAAAAAATTTGCTAATAATTTATAATGATAATACGTTGAATGACTGACACAAGCCACATAATATCTTCAAATAGCATTTTCAGCTGACCTGTAGGGGGTGCAATTGCAGGCCTGGTAAAATTACCTGTGGTTGGTGGGATAGGTGACTGGGGTCATGTCGAGGTTAGAAATGGGATGGGACCCTTTGTGCGCTGGACAGATGCCAGCTAGAGAGTGATGCTCATAGTCGATGATCTGGGCTCAGACCCGTAGCTCCACCGTCCCTCCTAGTCTCTCCCTTTCCACGGTCCTTCGAAAGCACATATGCAGCCGGCCTTGGCATGCCAGTGTTAGAGCTGAGGTCAGGGGCCCCCGCGGCAGAACCCCCAAAAAGGCTTTTAAATGCTGTCCCGTGACGGGGGTCCCATATGATCTCCATATGAGCTGGGATCAGCTCCCCCTGAATCGAGGCGGGACATGACGCCAGAATACAAGGGGGGAGAGGCAGGAAGCCTGTGTGGCTGGCGGTGTTTGGGCCCAGTCCAAACACACTTGGGGGGCACAGCTGGGCACTGGGGGCCTGGCTTTCATCAGGGCAGAGGCGCGCCAATGTGAGTGCGACTCGGACGGAGCGACAGAGCGGTCATGCCCGAGCTCTGGGGCTGAATTCCACCGCTGACCTGTGAGCGGCATGTGATCCAAGCTTTTAGAGTTTTCTGGGGTGGATGTGTGTCACCCAACCCCCCCATCTGAGACGCTGTTTCCCCTGCTAGTTCACATTCTCTTCCCTAGAGGGAGGAATGAGAAAGACAGAAGGTCCATACGTATGAGTAGACAGTCAGCCTTCAGCCCCACAAATTCCCACTCCTCCCTCAGCTCAGTGAATGAGAACCAGAACCTCACACCCAGTGCTGGATATTGCACTGCATCTGATCTGAACCGCTAGTTGTGTGTGAATCAGTAGGTTATGCCCTTGAAATGCTCCAGAGACTGACAGACTTTCATTTATACATCACTTTGGATGAAAGTTCTAGCTAGATACCGTCGTATTCAGTTCTCAAATAGCAAGGAAAGCATCCCCAGGTTCTGCCTTAGTTTTACCTCTAAGGTTTTATCAGTTTGAGGCCATTTCATAGTGTGGTTCTCTGGCGCCCCCTGCAGGATCCCAGGAGGCTGTCTCTCTGCGGGAAGGAGGATGCGGTACATTTGAATGTGTTTTTGTGTTAAACCTCCGGGCTAAGCAGCATCCTCACATGGGCCTCGCGTTATCTGTTCTTTCAGTGCTGTTTTTACCCACTTCGGGCTGTGTGTGTGTGTGTGTGTGTGTGGGGGGGGGCTGGTCGCTCGCTCGGACATACAGCCCGCAGGTTTTACTGAATGATGCTACTGCTTTCTCCTTTTTTTAATCTGCGGGAGAAGAAGCAGATGACATCAGAGCCTTGTCTTCCTCTCTGTGACTGCCTGTCTTCCTCTCTGTGACTGCCTGTCTTCCTCTCTGTGACTGTCTGTCTTCCTCTCTGTGATTGCCTGTCTTCCTCTCTGTGACTGCGTGTCTTCCTCTCTGTGACTGCCTGTCTTCCTCTCTGTGACTGCCTGTCTTCCTCTCTGTGACTGCCTGTCACCACTGGGAAAGATGAACGGTGACGGTCCGCCGCGAAGTGAATGAACGGCCAGCTGCACTCCTGCATCACGTGTTTCACACACACATTTCGTTTATATATATATACTGAACTTTCGCTTTAAATGGAGTCAGTTTCTGTTCTCCAGCGTCGGCCTCCGCATTCAGACAAAGGGCTTCCTGTTGGTTTGACGTTCTGGTTCCAGCCCAGAACAAACGGCACAGAAGCGGCAGTGTGGAGCCACAGTACAGCCGCTGCAGCATGGCGGCCGGCTGACCCCCGTCGCTCGCGTAGCGCGGAGGGGCCACGGTGTCGGGGGAGGGGGCCTGTCCACAACAGTGCTGAAGCTGGACACATGCATTGTGGGCTGTGGATGCCGCACCCTGAAAGGCAGAACTTTCTTCCACACGCCCCTTCCTGTGGATCCCTGTGACAGGAGATAGAGGAGAGGGCCAGGGAGCTGCAGTACTGCAGTGATCCACTGGGGGGCGGCATGTTCCACTCTTGATGGTAAATGGTAAATGGACTGCATTTATATAGCGCCTTTCTACTCCTACGAGTACTCAAAGCGCTTTACATTTTATGCCTCACATTCACCCATCCACACACCGGTGGCAGAGGCTGCCATGCAAGGTGCCAACCTGCTCACCGGGAGCAATTTGGGGTTCAGTGTCTTGCTCAAGGACACTTTGATGGGGTCAGGAGGAACCAAGGCTCAAACCTGCAACCCTCCGTTTGCCGAACGATAGCGCTACCTCCTGCGCCACCATCTCCCCCTTGATATCCATCTATTGTTACTGTGGTCTGCAGAGGGAGCTGCGCGACACTTTTAAGTGCCCCACCCTGCCCTCCGCTGGCAGCATTTTAGTTCCCATCTCCCACAACTGTACCCGTCTTACCACAGCCTTGACTTTTATCTCTCAGTTTCCTATGCTTCAGCTGGAATAATGACAGAGACTGAAGGTGGTGGGAGGGGCGGGGGGGGGGGGGGGGGGGGGGCAGGGAGCGGGGGCTGAAGGTCCCCCCAGGAGGCATCTCGGTATCTGCCGGTCGCACTTTGAAGCTGTAACCTGAGATGTCGGCGACTTAGGTGCAGTCCCTGCGCCCATGGGGGGTGGGGGTGGGGGGTGGATAACTGGCTCTCATCAAAAGTGCTTCCTTACTGTTCCCAGAAGACACAGGATATAATTAACATGGCCCTGGTAGTACCTGTGTTTTCAGCGTCGTCTAGGCGACTGTGTGTGTGCATGGGGCCGAGGGGGTTGGGGTCCAATCCGGCCCGCTGAGATAATGCCTGGCCATGTTCCTCAGCCCAACAAGGCCCATGCTGATGGCAGAACTGCGCTGGTGGTCTTCCAGCGTGTGCATACCCGCCGTGAGGAGCACCCGGAGGTCGCAGGACCGCTCAACATTTTTATTATACTCTGCAAGATGCATGCAGGTCCGTCGCATAGAAGGGAGCGCTTTCCGTGAACGCTGCAGCACTGTGTCCTGACGCCTTACCCAGAGGTGCAGCACGGACAGCTGCCTGAGCACATCTGTCTGCCTCAGAGGCTGCACCTGATGCCCTAACCGGCCAGTATCCCCTAGTCTCACTCATTAGCATAACTGATTTTAGGATGGGGGGTGGTGAATAAGAAAACACCTTTCCCAGCATAACTGGTTCTAGGGCCTTCCTGGGTGAGGGACAGCGATGGTCTCGCTGCAATGGAAACAACATTTTTTGTATTTTGTTACTTAATTCCTGGCCTAAAGACTGTCATATTTATGCGTAAATTATGGCTTTTATTGCACGGTATGTGACTGCTGGGCGTGAGAAAATGAGTCATGTGACCCATAGGGCGTAGGGCAGCACACCTGTACTTACATGTAGAGGCAAAGCTGTGTTAAGCAGAAGTCTGACATAAAGCCGCGGTGCTAAAATACACGTGGATTGGTGTAGAGTCCTAATGAAACAGGGCATGAATGGAAGCAGATAGTAATAGATAGACAGACAGACAGACAGACAGAGACGCAGACAGAAACAGACAGAAACAGACAGAAACACAGACAGACATACAGACACACAGAGACGCAGACAGAAACAGACAGAGATGCAGACAGAAACAGACAGACAGATATGCAGACAGAAACAGACAGAGATGCAGACAGAAACAGACAGATACACAGACAGACAGACAGACACAGACAGACATACAGACAGACATACAGACACACAGAGATGCAGACAGAAACAGACAGAGATGCAGACAGAAATAGACAGACAGATATGCAGACAGACACAGACAGAGATGCGGACAGAAACAGACAGAAACACAGACAGAAACAGACAGATACACAGACAGACAGACAGACACAGACAGACAGGAAGATTATTAATCAGTGGAGGGAAATTACATTTCAACATTACAACAGCAAATACAAAGATGATAAAACGCAATATAAGATCAAAATAAATTAGAAAGTAATTGTTACCGTGTGAGGAATGTATACTAATGTGCAAAAAGTACTGACTATCTGCTACAAATGCAAAATAGACCTCTACAGAAGCACACTGTCACTGTGGGGGTGCCGGCGATGACCTTTGACCCCTGTGCCACATGTCACAGGACTTCCTGAAGGAATGCCAGGAGCAGATCGAGCAGGTGCTGGTCAACAGCCTGCGGGAGGGCCGGCGGCAGCAGCAGGAGGGCGGGAGCGCGCGGGGCAAGGCCCCCGAGGAACAGGACCAGTCCAGCACACCCACGGACGTCCGGGACGTCAACCTGCAGTGAGCCGGCAGGGCGGGGGGGGAGAGGGGGGGGCGGCAACAGAGCAGCGCACTGACCAATCGAACCCCCCCTCCAAAACAAAAAAAAATGACAAAAAAACACACACAGAACCCCAACAAAAAGTGCTTGCTAACGTTCCTCTTCTGTCTCCTGCTCCCAATATATCCCAAAATACAACCTATTTTAGATAAAAAATTATTTTTGAAAACAATGAAACAAAAAAGCCCTGTGGTGCCTCCGAGTTACAGAAGGGAAGCCTGTGTTTTGTGTGGTCGCTGTTTTTGATTGTATATGCATCATAAAATTATATTTAATAATTAATAAGATATAAACAGTTTATGAGCTTTTAAGTATTGTGGGTAAACGCTGCAGGGCTGCATGCATGAGGTGAACACAGGGGCTGTGGAACTTAATGTGTTATTTTGTTTAGTTTTTTTTTTTTTACCGTTCTTGTGCAGACAGATACTGGGGGGGAGGGGCGTTGGGGGTGTCACCACCGGCCTCCATGGAGTGTGGGAGTCGATGCTCCCCCCCCGAGAAGGTCAGGAGGGCTCTTACTTGCAGTGTAGCTATGTTTAAGAGGAATTTAACAATGCAGAATCTCATTACGGTAGTTAATGTTAAATGTATTATTATTATTATTTTATTATTATTATTATTATTATTATTTTGTCAGTTGTTTCGTTTTTTGGGCAACTGCGTTTGTCACTGTAAAAGTGACAGTGACTTTTTTGACCTGTTTTCTGTTGAACACACCTGTGTTCAACCAGGTGCGATGCGGCTGGGTTGCCCGCCGTTTGCGGCCAGGGATGGATGGGGGGGGTCGATTAGGATGGGCCCAAAGCTACGATCTTTAGGTATTCTTGTTCCACCTGACAAGTTGCCAATGCAAACCCCAACAGCGCCGTTTGATAGAAATGCCTTAATCGCGATCATTCTGTGTTGTTACCCGAGTCATTCGGCCCACCGGGCTGGCCCCGCCTCACCTTGGTGAGGGGCAGAGAGGGGTCTGAGGGGCGGTGGCAGTGCAGACGCTGCTGCGTTTGGGAGGAGACCTGTGGAGGCTGTGAGCTTAGAGTTAGGGTGAAAGACAAGACCGGAGGAGGAAGGGCGGGTACTGTGAGTGCGTCCTCACAGTGCAGCTCAGCGTCTTATAGTGTCTCTTCACAGTCCCATGAGGCATGGGTCACCACATCGGCACCGACACGTTACTCGTATCCAAAGCAAAGCACTTTGAAGATGCTTCCCAAGGGACACGCAAAATGGTCGTAACGAGGGGAAGTGCGACCTTCTTCTGCGGATCTTTCTAGGCTTTCTGCTTTATAGGGCTGGTTTCCCGCTCAGTTCTGAATGCAAAAGTGTGTAGATGTTCCAGGTCACTTCTGACACCAATGACGAGGACAGTTCCACCCAAGAAAAAGCAAAACATTCCAAAAAGCAGCTTGCGGCCATACGGTCTGACCATTTCGTACAGTATACAATCTAAAAACAAGCAAGACCAGCGCAAATGAACTGAAACAAACGTGTGAAAAGGCTACAGACAAGGTTCACCATTTGAATTTAGGTTCTTCTCTGAGCAAACGAAACATTTGTTTTACTTGAATTTTGTCTGCTTCACTCATAAGATCACTTGGACAATGCGAACAGAACATTTAAGGTTAAAGCCACCTTTTCCCTAAATGTTAGTTTTTTTGTTTTTTTTTTGCACAGTTGATGTTTCGCTTTGTAAGCTGTTATTTGTTGGAAGCTGCCTGATCCAGGTGCCCTTGACTGCTGTGGTGACCTCATCGGGCAGGCTGTGTTCAAACCGCATACATTAAAGTAAAAGGCCACGCCCCTGCCCACCCCCCATCGCTGCTTCTCAAGGTTTTCTTGGCCTGGGATTTGATCTGCACAGCCCCCCCCAGCCCACAGAGGGTACACCAGCAGCAGGGACCGCCTTTCAATCCTGCAGAATTCTTGGCCCGCTCGAAACAGTCTTTTAATATTCAGGGTGGGGGGGGGTCAGGAAGGGGGCGGAGCTAAGGCTTCAAGCATTACACCTTTAGCTAACTCGATAGAACCTTGTGAATATTGTAAGGCTCCCCCCCCCCGCCTCCAGCACCAGCGGGAGCAGAACACCCCCCCCCCCCCAACGCCTTACCGTGTGTTATGCTTCCTTCTGGCCAGCTGCATTCTGCTCGATTGTGATGCTCATTTGCCATGTTCATTTGCCATGATCACAAGAAATGTGCACGCCTTACATTTTTTTTGTTATTATTCTGTGTTGTTTCTGTTGTTTAATGGGGAGGGGTTGGGATTTGTACCGGAAGGGGGAGAGGTGACTCATATGCCTGAAGGGGAGGGTAGGTCTGGGCCGGGCAGTCACACCTTACAGGGGGGAAGGGGGTAGAAATAACATTGCTGGACTTTTGTAAGTAATGCTGTCTATTCAGTGGACAGCTCACATCTAAGACAGCCTGTTACTTTCTAACCCAGACAGTGATCATATTGGAGTAGTTCTAGGGGCAGCCAGCAGGTGGCAGTGTGAGGCGCGACTGGCCCGACCCCGGGATAGATACTGTATTCCAAAGTGAGGAGGGCAGGAAGCTGAGGGATGATGTCATCCGGTCCTTGTATGTGTTTTTATATTGTTTTTTTTTTGCGCTGCTAAAAAGCTATGATTTTGTTTTCATTCTTATACACAAATAACATTACTTAGTTGTGATGTGTCACTTGAGTGTGCTGCTATTTTATAAACATTTGTACTATAATATATTTACGGCTTACGTGAAAAAAAAAATCAAAATACTGAAGTAGATGGTAAAAAGAAGAAATGGGTATTTGACAGGAAAGCTCTGTACAGTTTTTTGTTTCTGTGTTTCGGATAGCATGTTACTGTGGCCCTTCCTCTTCCTCATCACATCCTGCAAATACGGTATTTCTGTACCTCAGGTTTACTGGACAAATGAACGGATTTCCTTTTCATTCATTACCTCACAACTCTACAGTCTTTTTTTGTTTTTCAGGGAGCCTGGGAAGTTCATGTGTAAATAAAAAATCTCGGTCGCTCCGAGATCTGGGACGAATTTGCTCGCAGCTGGAGAGACTTTAGGCTCCCGCTTGGACTTTATCGTAGTGGAAGCCCCCACACACCACCTCCATCTCTTTGCCCCCCCCCAGCCCCCAGCTTGAAATCTAGCATTGCAATCTTAACGGTGCTAAAAGTGGTGTGCGAGACTACCAGTGCGCTGATGGCGGAGATAAAGGGAGGGGACTTGATTTAGACTTTTCATTTATTTCTCTTAAGAGCTGAATGGATCGATAACTGCAAACTCAATGATGTCAACTGATGGAAGACATTGGCGGTCTGAGCAGTCATGGATTACGTCTGTAGCGTTCACTGATGTAGCTGACTGATTGCCGTTTGCCACAGGCTCTCTTTCACAGTCCTGGTCAAGCCCAGGAATGAAATCTTTAATATGGAGTGTGCTTCTCCTGCCTCGGCAAGTCCCAGTAACAGCACTCATTCCATTCCATTCCATTCCCAACCCTTTCCACTATGAACCACATCATGTACCTCAGTAATATCTGTTGCACAATCTCTGCTCAGTAAAAGTCTGCCTTTGATGAGGGTGACACCATACCTGTTCAAAGTTATGCTCGCAGTACGAGTTGGGTAGAGGGCGGGATCAGTTGGTAAGTACTGCAAGTAGGGGGTGTGGAGATAGTGGATGTCGAATGGAGAGGAGGTCTTCACTGGTCCTTGGAGTCCAAAACAAGCTGTAGGAAGGCAGGGACCCAAAAATCAGATCTCCTCTCCATCCCACCCTACCCCCACTCCACCAGTAGACTCAAAAAGCATCTACTTGGTAGGGGGGGGGGACACTGGCACTTCTGCTGGCATTCTGATCTCCCCCCCCCCCCCCCCCTTGGTGCCCAGCATTATCTAGTCAGACACACATCCCTCCAAGACAAGTTTGAGAACTCGAAAGGTCTAGTAAGTTAGTCAGTGAGTCAGTTTTGAAGTTAATATTGAATTCATTATTGTCAGCTCTGTGTGGTCACCAGTTCTGTATTGATCTGTTTGGAAAGGGTTGCTTTCAAGTGATGTGAAGGATGTAGGAATGCTGTACTGTCAATAAACTCACTCAATGAATGAATTTCTGATCTGTACTGTGCTGTTTATTTTTCTATGGTTTGTGAACTGGGGCCCCACCCTAGTGCAGTGGTTTGCATTATTGCCTCACACCTCTGGCTTTGAGTCTCTACTGTGGCTCCATTAGTTTTGGACTTTGCACGTTCCCCCCCCCTCGCCCCCCAAGTCCAAAAACATGCTGAGGTTAATTGGAGTTACCAAGTTGCTCATAGGTGTGGTGTATGAGCAGGCTCTGTGATGGATTGGCGCCCCACCCTGGGTAGTTTCCTTCCTTGCACCCCCCATAGCCTCTGGACCCCCTGTGACCCTGAATACGGTGAGCAGTTACAGAAGATGGACGGGTTTGTGAATTAAACTTCCAGTTTTTCAGAGTTATTTAGATGCCCCACCAGCAGGTGGCGTGCTGTGTGGCTCCGCATGACGACACCGTGCTTGTGATCTAAAGGTTGTTGATTCACAATCCCAGACACTGCAGGGTGATTCACCATTAGGTCCCAGACCAAGGCCATTAACCCCCAGTTGTTCGGGAGACTCTCTGATCCTGTCTTTTCTAAATAAATGTCACTTTGGATAGAAGTATGTGTCACATGAAGCCAGCGTGCTGCAGGCTGTGGATGATTCGCAGGAGATGCTCATCCACAGAGTGCAGGATCGTTTAGGGGAAGATCGCATGATTGCAGCTTCGACACTAACGGCCAGTGCTCCAGTGACATTTCCCTCATATTATGTGTATCTTACATGCAGTCACGCTGTGTGAATCAGTGATACAGCATCACAGGTCAGCATGTTCCAGAGGCTCTCAAAGCACTTATATGCTGCCCTGTTCTTGTTAAATCTTAATTAAGCTCTTTTCTGAATAGGGCAAGTGGTTTTAGAAAATGGATGGATGGATGTTGTGTATATTGCAACGTAACTGAGAACTGGTTTTCTTATAAACCAGCAAGCAAACAGTGGCACACCTAGATCCTGGAAATCAGATAGGATTTGTAATAGGAGCTCACGCCTAACGTAGTGTCTGTTGATTCAACACAGATTTATTCTACAATATATAACTATATAATGAGAAAACACAGGGTAAATATTGATTATGTGGGAGAAAGGGTAAACAAGGGCCGAGTGTGAGTACGCCCTCATACGTTTGAAGTCTATGTTCTTACCTCTCTGCGGTCTGTTAACTTCCGTTCTTGAGCTTTCAGTAACCCTTTTAATAACACGCTTTAATTTAAGGTGAAAAGGCACCATTTCAAGAAGTATGCTTTTACCAATATCCGCTCCACTCCGCCTCCTACGGAATCATCCAATCAGTGCACAGTGTCTTACGTATATGCACGTGCACATCCAAAGTTTACTCCCAGAACTCCACGATATTGTTTTAGCTCTGCCCTTGGCGTGCAAAAATAGGATTTCTGTAAAGAGCTGTCGGGTTCTTGGAAGGTCGAGTGGTGTGTTATATATTATATAGGGGTCGGGGAGGAGAGGAGCCGTAATTGAATGGCGGAATTGAGAGACCGGCAATCACACGGACATAACGGTTGGTGCTGCGGCTGTAATTTGCGCTGAAATAGGCAGCTTTAAGTAGAAACTTCAGAAGAGCTCCTCCGTATGTGTGAGCTGCGAGTGATCATCCTAATCTGTCTGTTAGGCTACCGCTTCTTTACCCATTTTTAAAGTGTCCTGCAGACTGACTCACCGCCACTAGGGGGAGCCCCAGCTTTCTCGGGTTAATGGATATTGCATTAGCGGCTCAGCGCAGTTCCATGAGTCAGCAGAATTTTAAGTTAGCGGTAAAAGCCTTTCATTTGGTGTGTCATTTAATTTACAAAGTCTCTATATTAAGGAGAGCTTACTGACACATGCCTTAAGGTGCCAGCCCACTAACACTCGATGGCACCACGAAACCATAAAAATTAATGACGAGGCATAGATTCCAAACCAAAAATAAAACACATTCTCTAAAATAACACCTTTAATAAAATAACAGGAACTCGATACATGTATAAATGCGAAATGCTTAAAAAAACAAGCCCATCTGTCTTTCAACTATTTATACAGTAGTGGGTCATAGGAGGCCCTATGGCTGGCAGCACTGACTGCGGTACAGTGTGGATGGGCTGCCGGTCTGTTTGGTCTGAAGATTACTGGAGTACCTTCCCACATTAAGAACAAAAAAGATCAATATAAGACATAGCGACAGCTTCTGTTCAAACTTTTTTTTTTTTTACCTTTTAAATATGTTTCCGCTGATTTCGACACCCGGCTGATGTGAACTAGCCTAACAACATCAGAAATATCGTACAGTAATAATAAATTTAATAAATAAGAGTGCTTAGGTGAGTACGCCCAGAAAGACCGACAGATAGGGAATAAAACAGCTGGTTGAAAAAACGTCGATCTTCGTCACTACCGAGGTAGCATTACTTCACTTATGCTGTAAGATAGTAGTGTTAGTTAGTGCCTCTAAATTGTCTATATTGTACGTTTGATTGTGTGCCCTGCGATGGACTGGCATCCCGACCGGGGTGTAAACCAGCCTCATCTGTCACCAGGACCGTGACCGTGACCCTGACTGCGGTGAAGGACTGGAAAACTTTTGGGGTAGAACATCAGCATTGTGCGAATTTTAATCTCCCAAGGAAACGAGCCGTAAGCTGCTGCCTCCATTTAGCCAAATATAGATGCAACATCTCGATAATTTGCTCCAAGCAATGGCAAAGAATTAAATAAATGCAGCAACCACCCTTAAAAAAAACAAAATTTTATTGTAGTTTTAGGAATACAGTAGACTCCTGTGCACAGCACATACGTAGAAAAATAAAAGGAAACCCATTTTATATATATATTAGTATTCTTACTCTCGTTGTCATTTTTTTCAGAAATAAATGATTGGAGAAGTCTGTTGCTTCCTACTAATTTACAATCGTAGTAACAAATCGGAACTAAGGCAGAAGGTGAGGTATATGTTAACAAAGAGAAGGGGGTCGGAGGAAGCACATCCCCCTCAGTGCAGGAATACGAGACTGATAGCGGACGCACAAACAGCACAGACTGACACTGCACACCTCCTCGCGGGACCCGGAGGGGGGGCAGGCGTACCACCCTCAGCGGCTGCCCTTTTGCCAGAATGTCGTTTCGTATATTTTCATTGGCATCTTAAGATCACCCCGCCCTCCAGTTTGTCACGTTGACGGTGGTGCACAGTACCCCCCCGGCAGTACTCGCACACCAATGAACGCGACGTCGTCAGGTTCACACAATGCTTCTGTTTGCAATGAGGAAAGTGTCCCGCTGTCCGCAAGGACAGGCAAAAAAAAACCGAAATGAATGTCTACATATGCTACAAATGAGTAATAAATATATAAACAAACAAATACACTTTCGACACTACCGCCCCGGACACTGAAGCTCCATAAGAATGAATAGTATCCTTCGGTGTTAGGTTACTTTAAAGCGGAACCTCCCATGTTGAGGCACAGGGAAGATCCAGCATATCACACCCTGACGGGCTGTCTTCACTGACTTCTGACCGTCAGCTTTCCTGCCCTAAACTGTAAACAGTCCGTACAAAAAGCTTCCTTAATTTTGGCGCAGCTCACTTTGAAAACCTCCTTGCAAAAATGAGGAAATTAGTCTTCCTTACCACGTCCCATTTGCCTTTTCATGAACAAAATAGTCCCACTCCTGGACAAAGGACCATTGGCTCAGAAAGGGTTGAAGACCAGCCCTTGTATTCAAGTAGACGGCAGACATTTTGTGGAAAATAAACAAGCATGGCAGAGCCCTTGATGAACTGCACAGTGACTCCTCTCCATCCCACACAGACTGTCACTCAAATTAACATCAGTTCACCTTCACACTCACCAACAAATACAGTAACTATTGCTCTTTTGGCATAATAAAAGCATATTCCCAAAAAAATAAATTAAATTAAATTAAAACTGAATAAAACACACAAGACCGATCTTCATGATCTACAAATTACCAGCCGTTGTTGATATTTTGCAACCAGAAATATGATCTGCTTCGGCAAGTCAAAGAAAAACATCAATCTTATGCTCTGGTTTTCATCATTCCAACATTTTTTACAGTGTTTTTTTTTTTTTATTATTATTTGCTAAGCAGCCACTTATCTCAAGCACCTTACGATGATTGCATCTATAGATTTTACATATTTTGTAACCCATTTCATTCAGCAAAACATTTCCTGGAGTCAAGTAGTTACATATAACAGCGGTTCCCCAGGTCAAGAGCATCGACTGCAAGTCCTGTGTACAATAGCCTAGTACTCAATATCTTTTAGTAAAGTAACTGAAACGTACTTCGGACCAAGCATTTCGGCTCCAATGTAATGTCGGAAAAGTTGTAAAAGCACATTTCTTTTCCCAACAAATGTTCGTTTTCTTTGGGATAACAAGCTACAAGCGACTTGCCAAACCCAACTTCAACAACTGGCTGAGTCTCCATTACTGAATGCATCTATTTACAGAGTGGGGCGGGGGGGAGACTCAAGTAATCATTTCTATACTGAAAATTACCTAAAGCCTCGATCTCCATTCACATCTCAACCCCGTCCCTGATCACGGATTCAGGCCTGTCACAGGCGCATAAAGGAGCCAATGGAGAAGCTTAGGCAAAGCAAAGGCACCGCATGCTCACACGGCAACGGGGCTGCGCTCAACACCTCTCGGTTACCAGCAGCGGAGGCGGCAGCAGAGCTCTTAAAGGGGCCGGACGGAATATAAAGTTTTGTGAGCATGATGTCATGCAACCTTTCAGGAGGTGGCCGGTTGAGGTAATAAAAAGTATCGATTTCGCCTTTAAAAGCTAAGGATATTAGCCATACCAATGACAGGATGAAGCTTCTACCATTTACGGCAAGCACCCATATAAAGGGGGTGTCAGGTAAAGCCTGCACCCCCTTTATATAATAACAATAATAAAAATGATAAGCAGCAAAGTATGGCATATATATAGGTTCTAATACAAAGTTAACTACCCAAATATACATATATGAAGACAGAATAGATACCATTAGTTATAGTAGCATTTTGCAGTCAGTGTGTATTTGTATGAATGTGTGCATATATATGTACAGTACCAGTCAAAAGTCTGGACACACCTGCTTTTAATGCATCTGTTTTAGCTGTCAGTCACCTTATGAGGCAACGAAGTAATACATGTCAAAAGGTTCCAGATGTAGCCACCTGGGATGCTTCTCCAACAGCCCTGAAGGAGTTTCCACAAGTTCTGGGCACTGGTTGGATCCCTTGGTCTTTCTCTTTGACTCCCAAACCAGCTCTGAAGGGTTTAGGTCGGGGGGCTGTGGGGGCCAGGTCATCTGTCACAGCGCTGCATCTCTTTGCTCATTCACAGGATAATACAATAATAATAATAATAATTGACACTTTTATTGATCCCCGTAGGGAAATTGTCTTTACGCCTCCCACAACTTGCTCTTTTTTTTCATAGAGGAAGTTGTCTGTGAAGGGCTGCCACCTGCGACCTTCTGATTACAGGCACACAGGCTTAGCCCACTGAGCCACATGCTGCCCCCTACAGAACTTACATAAGCTCCAGGTGTGCTGAGGGTTGCCATCTTGTCGAAAAACACATCATTTTTGGTAGGTATGTCCAGACTTTAGATTGGCACTGCATGTATACATGTATATATGCACACAGGCTGGGAAAACATGCACGTGTGCAAATTAGTGAGCTCCTGTGAGCGTAGCTCATATCCGTGGGAGGAAGTGTGTGACCGTCATGGCCGGCGTGGCCCTGTTGCCCCTCTTGACGCGGCCGTGCTTGCTGAGCGCCATGTAGAAGCCCTGGTAGGCCGCAGACTCGTAGGCGTTGTAGTTATTTGGCAGCAGGTTCTCCTTGAATTTGCACTCGTCAGAAAAGGTTGCCTGATGGTTGAGGAGGCACAGTCAGTGACGTGGTGAAGTACAGGCACACACACACGCACACGCACACACGCACACACACGCACACGCAGTAGTCTGCGTACACATGACACCAATTCATTCCCGTCAGTAATGTTTTACGAGGCTATACTTGCACCCAGCTGCGTAGCTAAAGATTTTTGGCCGCCTGACAAAATGTCACCTTGGGCTCCCTCCCCCGCACCCCCCCCGTTACATTATAATTTTATCATTTTACATTTTCCAGGGCCCCTGAATCTGCTGGGGTGTCCATGCCCCCCATTGTGCCTCTGCTTATGACTCGCCTTTTATGAGCCAAAAAATATCACCCCTTCTCACATCTCCTTCTGATCCACAGCCCCCCATTCAGCAGGTCTATCATGAGTTATGCCCCCCAGTATGATAAGCAGTCGTGTGTCACCGTTTCACCTCCTGACCAAAGGGCCACTGATCTCGAGGTCAAAGCCATAACTGCCGATCAGAGCCGATTCGGCGGCCGCCCTTCCGTCCAGCGGAGGCTGGGCACTCCCCGGAACGCAGCCCCTCCCCCTTCAGACTGCAGAGATTGTTAAATTCACCCACCCATTAGAGCGATCAACTAAAAATCTCATCAAATTATATATTTAATCGATGATTTAAGCATAAAAGAAAGTGGGTGATTACAGAGCGATTCTTATTACATTATATAACACTTTCAGTGCATCCAATTTTAATTGAAACATCTGCCCGCTTAAGCACCGGATAGCTTTCGACACCGAAACGCCTGCGTCCACAAATACGCCTGACATAAATTAATTTTCCTTGATAATTTCGGCAGTGAGCAAAAAGGAGCTGCGTCGCTTACATGCGCTTCTTAATGCCCCGGTTGTCTATTCCCGCATAAATCCAGCGTTATGTCGGTTTGACAGGTCCGTATTCACACGCCCAATATGCGCTATTTCCGGTAGAAACGGCGAGATCCCGCAGCATCGCAGCCCTAAGACGCGGTGCACAAGCGGCCAAAAACCGCTGCCAGTAAAATCAGCTTAAAATACCTCTCTAATGCGAAAGGTCAGCGATGAAAACGAAAAACAGCGGAAATCCCCCGGGATGCAGGACTATTAATATTACAAGGGATTCAATCGCCATTATGTCGCTCGCATTTTTCCTAATACCTCCCAATATTGCCTACAAAGAATTCAATGATAACAAATGATGCCCGTTTTCAGTGAAACTGACCAGTACTAATATTTAACAGCAAATTTCGCACTTACACAATGTTAACACAAAGAACAGGCTTAAAGTGTATGGAAATACGTCTATATACACACACACGGCCGTTTGAATTAATAGCAATGGAACAAATCAAAGTCATGGTTATCTTGGAAGATGACAAAGGTCATTTCTAAAATAACGATCAGGTGCAATGAATCGGATTCGTTTCGTACAATAGAACATGCGTTAGAGCACCGTCACACACAGACACACAGACAGACACACACATATAGAGTTAAACGCATTACACACAGTCTACAGAATCCCCGATTTCAGAGAGCGCAATAATCTGGCTCTTAGTCTCAGAAAAAGAGATTAAACTGTGCATACCTACCGTTCCGTACAACCTTCCTCTGCCGTTCATTGCGACAAATAGGCCACTGCTGACTCCGTACAAGCTAACGACTCCCCGCTCTACCGTGGAGATTTCTATCAGGGCTGATCAAACAAAACATCATACGTTACACACAGCAAACGACACCAATCACACCGGCACTGTTCAAGTATTACAAGGGAATCAAACGGCGTGCAGTGCGAAGCGCGGGCTGTAACCTTGCAGGACGCCCTTCTGCTGTCACCGTTTTTGTTTTTGCGCGCATTTTTCAGACTTTGCATCTATTTCTTTTATTTTTAAGAATCCCCCCCCCCTCCCCCGCAAGTGCAGCTTCAGCCGCTCATAACTACCCCTTACTGGGCCGCAGAAGGAGCCGGTGTAAAAATAAGTTGGCATCTATATTCGTCCAAGCATTCATGTAATGTTTGAGGCTAGGAAGACATTTATCACTGATGGATACCTGGTTTTTAATAGATTTGTCTTTGCTTTAAGAGCCACGCAAATGTTGCCTACCCTGCCGATTGAATATCATGCAAAATAACACGGATACAGATGCCACTCAGGTACTAATTACTTGCGGGCACTTATGTGTAGTCTATTGCATTACATTTCTGGATGCAACTCACTGTACTGGTTCTCATTATGTACACCGTTAATCCTGCCGTCTGGAAGGATCTGAAGGTGAAACCCGATGCCCACATTGCAGTACAGCCTCCGCACTCTCTTGATGCCCAGCAAATAGTCACTCTCCCAGTTCAGGTCCGATTTCTCCCCCGAGATTCCCAGAATGGAGTGGGAGAACAGGGTCTCCCATCTTTCCTCCAATATACTTGCATTAGTCCTGCTTGGAATAGGATATGATGACACAACCCCCACTAAGAACCCTAGAACAATCGCAGTCAACGTCCAGTGCGTGCCGGCCTCGTAGGACATACTGATGAGGAGCCTTTGCGCAATGGCCATCCGGTTTACCTTCGGGACACGTGGTCAAAATTAATGGCCCTAAAAATACCACTCTTCTTGTTTTTCGTCCTTCGGCATGCTGGCAGAAGCTTATTTTTGGAAGGCAGATCAGGATTTCGGGCATGAAACGAAAGCCCGGGAGGAGATGAGAAGGAAGCGAGAGCGCGGCAGAGCTTGAGGTGGTGGCGGTGGTGGTGATGATGATCATGTTTTGCCGCTCGGCGCTTCTCTCGATGGGCAACGCTGGCCGTGGAGAATACCTCTCACCAAAAACCTATCTCACCTTGCCTGGCATCCGCATATTCGTGACATCACTCTGACTTCATCGTAGCTCCGTCAAAACTGAACAGGCGAAGGAAGGAAAGTTACAAGCCGGCAGAGCGGAGCCGAATCGCGGAACTGCAGCGTCAGCTCAGCTGGGAGCTGGGAGTTGGGCTGAATGCTCTCCGTCCACATGCGAGAAGGGGAGAGATGCGCCTCACTGGGTGCCTTTGAGCGATCCCACAACGTGATGGGCACTTTGGCAGAGTCCAAATTGGGCCGGTGGTCATATGTCTGAGAGGAGGCTTCCTTATTTAGAATAACGGTTTAAAAACAGTGCAGCAGTCACAGCAGAGCAATGGCAATCTTGTGGGACACTTCAACTGCTGCCTTTTTGAGACGTTTATAAAACACAAATTATGGATATTGCAGTGTAATATATCTTTTACTAAACTGGATGGATAATAAAAGCATCGCGCATAACCCGAGATGCTGCGTCCTTTGAGGCTGAATATTGCACCCTTAGCGTACAAAAGACGCACAGAGATATGGGGATTTTCCCTACCTACTATAGCACGGAATAAAACTGTCCGTACTTCTGTATCGCGGCTCGTAACGTATTTTGCCGGTGCGCTGGAGACAAGGGGTCCTGCGTGTACCATAGCAACGCCGAAGGGTGGCGCTGTTTCACACGAAACGCTTATCCAGCGCAAAGAAGGGTAACCTACACGTTTTGTAGGTGTAACGGCTCATAATCATAGGAAAAATCCCAAAAAACAAGTGAACAAGTAGAATCGTCAAAATACAACATTCCACATACACAGCGTTTTAATGAAACATCTAACATTCTCAGCTTAGGAATACCATCGTTATTAAGACGCACAGGCCTACAGCAAGACTGATGCCGATGAACAGAGAAGCATAGGAAAACAAATAATGGAATAAGGTTTTCAGAAAAGAAAGTATAGCTTAGTATACAAGGAAGTTTGTGGCGAGGGAAAGTCGAATAAACACTTGGTCGTTTTAAAATCATTCAGAACATTTATTTCAGTAAAAAAGTCAGACTTCATAATCACTGATCTTTGATTCTTAGAAAATCAGCACCCGTACGATAAAACAAATGCGACAAAACCGAGTGAGACGCAACTCACAGGGCATACGCTCGTGGAATTGTTTATACATTATGTTTACATAAATATTCCCTGATTTGGCATTTTTAATGAAACACAAAGAAAATGGCAAGTGTAAAATTACCCCCTACACACCTGAACTTGGTACTGCAGACACCAATTATGGTAAATACAGAGATCACATATTAAATAACTTTAATAATAATTATAGGCCTACAGAAATAAACGCCTAACGAAAGAATAACACAAGAAAATCACAAGAATAGTAGCCTAGAATGAAGTGCTTACAAAATGATTTCATGATCAGAAAACAAAAGGCATGATACCTCCAACCGACATGGATACACAGGGATTTCTGTAGTAATGTGCAAAGTTACCGGAGATTTGGCTAAAACAATATTCATTTGAAGTCTGCCTCAGATAACAGCCCAGGTCGCATGTACCAGAATGCTGAAAATTAAATAAAATGCAAAAAAGTATTAGTAAGTGTGACGTAAAGCCAGTTGCTTTCTCTTGAAGGAGCAGCTGCCTGTTCAGGCTTTGGTGATGGAGACAGGGGTGCAGACCCTGCCCGCCCTCACCATAACCCCCTGTGCGACCCCTCCCTCCCATTTCAATACAAAACACAACATCCTCGAACACTCAGTTCCCAGCACTGGTGGACCATGGCGTTCTGTGACGGGACATTTTCAATCGGTTTCTTTTGTTTAACAAAAAGTAAAATATATATCTAAACCACCGCAAAGCTTCTAGCCAGCTGTGTCAAGTCTTTGGTGTAACCTTATAATCACGTATATAAAAAGCAAAAATTAAAAGGCAGCCTTCTATGGCATTTCAGGTAACATACTGCTGCGCTGTGCAAACACTACAACTTAAACACAGGAAGATGATAGTCTTAACAGTCAGTCATGTCAGATTCCCCGTTGCGGGTTAAATATACATTATTATTATTCAACAGCTTAAAATGGCCGACATAAAAGTAAACTGAATCATGTAATTATTTATCGTAAAATTCATACTGGGAACACAAAAACAAAGTGGCACCTTGTAGTCCGTGCTGTCACAGCTTAAATGAGGTCGAGCTGCTCTGACCTTCGGTGGAAAGCAGCCGGATATCAGAACATCGGTGGGAGGGGGGATCGTGCGCACGAATCAAGCGAAATGATCTAAACCCGCAGGGTCACGACACATCCAACACAAACGAGCACGATTAGAATGTGTGCTTACGACTTTAGAAAAATAAATACATATCTAGAAATTACAATAAAAATTCCAGGCACTTTTTGAAATAATTACGATAATTAAGTTGTATTTTTAATCACGAAAAATATTTTCTGAGACTTAAATATTCATTAAAGCTAAGAAATGCCCTGAAAATTGGCAGTACATTGCACGAAGGTAATATTTTTACAGAATGTATGTTATAGTGACGTCGGCCACGTTGTGGTCTGTGGGGGCAGCGCGGGTCATGCTTAGGCAGAATCCCCTTACAGCTTTTTAATAAAACGCGCTTTTAATGCTTCACAGCCAGTACGGCAAGAGATTGAAAAAAAAAACAACAAAATTTTAACCCCGAAATGAATCGCCACACAGAGAACTCGACGTCGGATTTAAATAAAAGAAACCAACACCATATAAATATCGAAAAAGCGCTTAAAATAAGCACAGGATTCTTGCTGTGCAGGTGCCCACCCGACAGCTTACGGTCGTAATTTGTAGCTGCACGTCTGCGCTGTGGGCTTCACGAATGGTTCTGGGCCCTGATCCAGCTCCACACTGCGGCCTGTGCTTAATCAGAGCGTCACCCTAAACCGCCACCAGCTCTCGAGTAACGTCCCACCGCAATACGCAAATTGGCAGAAACTTGGGAATAAGCCCTCTGCCGAGCGAATCGCAGTCACCCATTTTACAGCATATCAGAGATGCTGCTCGATGAACATCAAACCAGAAATCTGTCCCTCTGCTCAGTCAGACATTTACTGTAACTGCATATGAGAATAATATGTTGTTATGATGAGTAAACTGATTGACACTGATTTAAACTCATAAAAACATCCCCATCTCATGAGAAACAACGGAATCTTCTCACAGGATTCTGTCATATTAAACAATGTACGGCATTCTGCGATGGAGAATCCCACGTTTGTCAAAATGGCATTAAAAACCCCCAAAACGTCTGTGTAATTTGATGAAATGCCGAACTTAGAAAGGGCGAATCGCACCCAATCTGTCTCACCAGCTTTAAACTAGCGACACGACAGGAGCAAGGAGAACTGAACCTAAATCGGAACCAGACTAAAACGGGTCGCCACAGATATTCCTGTGGGGACAGAAGATGTACTTTTAACACAGAACAAAGAAAAACGTAGACGTCGTGCACGGTTAACCACCAGCATGGTGATCCAGGCCAGTAAACAATGACAGGATCTATTTGGTGCCTTTAATGGTTACCAGGGCAACGAAATCCACAAGATGGTCCAAGCCAACAAGCGTGCATCAGGAAAGTGCATCAGTAAAGCCGATGTCGGGAATGGAAAAGCTCCTAGGGGAACCAACGGGAGCGGAATGTAAATGGCCCAAATGGGTCAGTCCGGTTCAGCAGGCCGTGGGTCCACTGTGGATCACTCACAGCAGTGACAGAACCGGGCTGAGAGCCCGAGAGACATGTCAGTGCTAGATACACAGCCGTTAATGCATTTCTCATGTCTGTCTGGGAATACTCGAAAGTCAGGGTGTGCCAGAGGCGGAGCCACAGGGGTGCTGGTCACAGCTGAAAGCTGATTGGCTCCCAGAGTGCCCACTACCCTGTCACTCATTGATTCAAAACATATCATTGGCTAATGATAAGGTTGGTCTTTTTGTGTCCTACACCTCAAAAAAAAATCCTAGAGTTACCTCTGAGGTGTGCTACAGGTCTCCAGGTTGGGGGTGGGGGGGTCTGCCTAACCTGAGATGAAAAGGTCAGAGATCTTTTAAGTACAAGCATCAAGCACCGGCTGACACCAAACTATTCATTCCACATGGACGATGGCCAGAAAGACCAGGCTCTGTAAGGCCGCCTGTTCGCACACAAACGTAGCACAAAGCTAACATACACTGTTGGGCCACTGGGCTTCCACCAGCCAGACAGAGGCCATGGGAAGGGTGTTCCAGGCAGTGGAGGCCAAGATCAGACCTGGTTCTCAGTCACGGTGGCCTACCACCCACCCCCCACCTCTCAGGCCCTGAGGTCCCTCTGGTCAAACACTATATGTTTCCCAAAGTAGATGGCCATGAAGCCGAACAGGGTGGAGGAGGCCATGTAGGCGGTGACCGACTTGGTCAGCTGGACGATGGTGCCCATGAAGAGCGTGGGGAAGACCTGAGACAAGAGGAAGGTGCTGTCCAGCACGGCGAAGTCCAGCCCCATGCCCCGTTTGCCTGAGACAGGGTCGAGCGCTGGGCCGCAGGGCTTGGCGCAGTCGTCGTCACCACCGAAATGCAAGCACCCGCTGACACTGTCGTGCTTCAGACTGTGGAACCAGGCGCCCTCCTCGCCGCCGGCCTGCGTGGGGGCACTTCTGCTACGCACGCTTCTCACTCCTGGCATGTAGACCTGAAGAAGGGAGGCAATGGCCAAAGGTGAGACATCGGCCCAGAAGATCCGGGACAAAAACTGCCCGTTTACGAGCAGGAGGGCAAACAGCAGGAGTTAAATATTAACACTCAGAAGTTCTAGTGTATTTTTAGGGCGGACTAGTTATACCGGTCGGCTTTCTGTTGCCATGTTATTTTCGTGTTTACCTGATCTGCTGGGTCAACATCACGAGAGCCTGGAAACAGAAAGAGCAGCGCGAGAGTGGACGTGCAGGTGGGTGTGGCCGTGGAGCCGGGCTCACCTCTGCCTCCTTGTGGTAGTGACAGGTCAGCATGTAGGGCAGCGTCTGCAGCGTGGCGTAGGCGAAGCCGGTGAGCGCCGACATGGCGGTGACCAGCGCCACGCTCCTGGACAGGCAGATGACCAGGGCGGAGGCCGTGAAGCTGGCCAGGCTGCCCAGGTAGACGTGGCGGGAACCGAAGCGGCGCACCAGCCGACTCATGGCCAGCGAGAAGACGGTGGAGGTGGTACACTGGAGGAAGAGGCCCAGGCTGCCCACACGGATCCCTGGGGGGGGGACAAGCAGGTCATGCAGCTTCTGCTGACTGACTTACGGTACAACAGCAGAGGGGGACCGACCGTAAAGTCCACAAGATTCATAACCTCTACAGGTCTCCCTCCATCCATCCATCCATCCATCCATCTGTTCCACATAAACACTAACTTGGGTCCCGGTCATCCTACAGCTTATTCCCGGAAGGATAGGACACAAACCCAAGCTGGCGCACCATGGGGGGTGGGGGGGGGGCAGTTAGGCGGATAGGATGATCCGAAGGACCCCAAATAATTTGTATCGTAATTAGATTGGTCTGGGTTCATTTCTATGGGGAAAACCTTAACCCCCACCCAGCCATAACCATACCCATAAGTAACCAAGCAAAATACAAGAGCATTTTTAGTTGTTTCATTGCAGTCACAGATTTTTATTAAACTGAGTTGTCACTTATGGGGACTAGAACGGGTATTCATCACATTGTGGGGACATTGTTAAGGCACAACTTATAGAATCGGATTCTATGCGTATTGTTGGATCGTGACCATGGTGTTCAGAAGGAACCGACAGAGACTTGGGGCAGAACATGAGGTGAGGGGTGGGTGGGGGGGCCTCTCTGACCCAGTCAGTTACCTGCTGTCAAGCCCAATGTTATATAATTTGATGATGGCACTTTAATCCCGGAGAAGCCAGTCGGTACTAGTCAGTGCGAAAAGTACGAGCATATCTGGGCATCTCCACACACGTCAAAGCATAAATCGATACGCTGCAAACACGCCGGAATATCGCTTTACGAGCATCATATAAAACGCTATACTTGGGGAAACACTGCTGCCTTAAATAGTCAAAAGAGCCCCAACGAAAAAGCCGTAAAGTCAGTGGGTGGGGGGCCAGTTTAGGAAGGTGCTGGCAAACGGGGTGCATGTCTCTGCCGCTCCCCGCCAGAAGGCCGACGGGGACAAAAGGGGGGAGCCGTTTTCATCCCACCCCCCAAAACGTCAGTGTGAGGCTCAAACTCACGAGCAGCGAGGTTTTTAAATGACACAGCAGGATGTGGTTTTGGGGGAAGACAGAGGGGGGCGACACTGAGCGTAGAATGAGGAGGGTGGATAAAGCGGCATAATGGATGGGAGGGGCAGGGGAGGGAGAGAGCCGGTTTAAACTGGATATCTGAGCACTTAGGAGGGAGAGGGAGAATAATTCATGTGAAGTCAGTCCGAAGTAAACAAGTAAACAAAGAGAATGACTAGTTTGAGTAAAATGCCGGCTGGGCTGAATGTCACAGAGGAGCAGTTCAGGAAATCCGGTGCTGAAAACGACTGTGGCAACTGGTAAACACAAGCATTCTGGAATCTCTCTCTCTCACACACACACAGCAGATTCTTTAGTCTCATTGTGTTCAGAGTGTGACGTCCCGCCCCAGCTGACATGCATCTCTCAGTTAGGGTCACAGAGATGGAATCAGCATGGGGGCCAGAACACAAGAACATAGCCAGGAAACCCCCATAGCAGGGGAATGAAGGGTCATCCAGCAGCGGAGAGTGACCCCCGCCCGCCTGCGGGACAGGTGGCCCCGCTGACCGGCCAGCAGCAGAGAGTGACCCCCGCCCGCCTGCAGGACAAGCGGCCCCGCTGACCGGCCAGCAGCAGAGAGTGACCCCCGCCCGCCTGTGGGACAGCCAGCCTCGCTGACCGGCCAGCAGCAGAGAGTGACCCCCGCCCGCCTGTGGGACAGGCGGCCCCTCTGACCGGCCAGCAGCGGAGAGTGACCCCCGCCCGCCTGCGGGACAGCCGGCCCCTCTGACCGGCCAGCAGCGGAGAGTGACCCCCGCCCGCCTGCGGGACAGGCGGCCCCTCTGACCGGCCAGCAGCGGAGAGTGACCCCCGCCCGCCTGCGGGACAGGCGGCCCCGCTGACCGGCCAGCAGCGGAGAGTGACCCCCGCCCGCCTGCGGGACAGCCGGCCCCTCTGACCGGCCAGCAGCGGAGAGTGACCCCCGCCCGCCTGCAGGACAGGCGGCCCCTCTGACCGGCCAGCAGCGGAGAGTGACCCCCGCCCGCCTGCGGGACAGCCTGTCTGCAGCTGGCACTGGACCTACAGCATGTGATCGCACACAGGACATTCCTTTACACCCCAGGCTCAAACAGCGTCACTCTGTACACGCTTTCTTACTGAGCCACACAGTTACACTTACATTTATTTATTTAGCAGATGCTTTTACTGGAAGGGAATTCCTGGAGCAACTGGGAGTTAAGGGCCTCACTCAAGGGCTCAATGATGACATCACTCTGCTGACCCTGGGACTCAAACCAGCAACCTTCTGGACATAGGCACGCCATCCTAACCTGCGGAGTCACACACCGCACCTAGTAGAGCAGCACAGGAGCCAGTAAGTCCCAAACTGTCTAGGACTGTTCATATCCCCCAAATATTACATCACTACTTAGGTACAAGCCCTTGTACCCTAACCCTGCACAGCTGGGACATACATAAATATTGACCTTATTCATTTAACACTCTGACACTTTGGTAGCCTTACTGCGTCATGTACATATGCTAATATTTCCATGCAGTTATCTATAATCTTGTCTTACGTTTGTTGTGCCTTCATGACCCATATGCTGTGTCAGTCTTGGAGTAACGCAGGTCAGCACTGTACGTAGTGCACATACTATAGAACTGTCTATGTGACAAAACTGATTTGATCTGAACTAGTTTTGTAGGTTGGTGCGGCAAGTTGGGGGGGGGGGGGTGGCAAGCTGACAAAAGAGCTGAATGAGATTGAGTGGGGGTCACTCACCTTCTTCGTAGCGCTGCCTGGACGGTGTGCCAGGGGGGGCGCTGGGCACGCCCTCATACAGCCCCTCCCCCACAAAGTCCGTGTAGAAGAGCACGAAGGACATGACGGCCATCCATCCACAAAGCTGCGCTGCACACAGCCGCCGCATGACCTGCGGCACGTCGCAGTACCCGCGGTAGGCAGCGGGGGTGATGGACCAGCACGCGTGGAGCAGGCAGAGCAGTGGGCTGGCCCCGGGAGCCCGGGACCTGCAGTGACCCGGCGGCCAGCAGGAGAGTGGGAGCGCAGTGCAGTGGACGGCCTCCGGGGGTCCAGGGTCCAGAGCGGCATGTCGTGTGGGCGGCTCCTCCACGGACACTTTCATGGTGACCAGGACACTTAGGATGAAGATGAGGATGAGAACGGCGAAGAGGCTCTCCTCCTGGCCCCCCAGGTAGGCAGACAGCACCCCCCCGCTCCAGTCCAGAGTTGGCAGCAGGTATCCCACGCAGCCCCCCAGGCTGACCATGAAGGAGAACATGGAAAAGGCCTGGCCGCACGCTTCCTCCTCACCATACAGGTCCGAGAGCAGCGCCTCCAGCGGCGTGAAGCACACCTGGCCGCAGAAGTCCAGCAGGCCCACGCCGAGGATGAGCAGGCCCACCTGCAGGGGGTGCCCTCCGTGGCCGAAGTGGGCGGCCAGCACGTCAGCGTGCGGGATGATGAAGAGGGACAGCAGCACGCCCAGCGAGAGCAGCCAGATGAAGGGCCGACGGCGGCCGAAACGGCTGGAGCAGCGGTCGCTGGCCGAGCCGATCAGCGGGATGAAGAGGAGACCCAGCACTGGCCCGATACCTGGGGGGGGGGGGGGATTCGGCGGGGCACAGAATGAGGAGAAAAGCGTCAGGCAAGGGGGACGAACCAAAGCAAAAGATTAGCAAAGAGGTCAGCGCTGGGGCAGGTCCAGTAGGCAGAGCCAGAAACCGGAATCCCCTTCCCTGAGAAAACGGTGTGTTCCCATCACAGCACGTTAATGAGTAACTGGCAAGTCGGAATAATCATGGCCGGTAACTTACTGCCAGGCAGCCAATCACTGGTGCCCACCTAATAAGGAAGTCAACATACAAACAAAGTACATGAATTATTCTGAGCGGCGCTCGGTTAGGGACTACCAGAGCCTCATTGTCGTGTTTCATTCTAGTTTCTGGCTGTTTGGAACAGCAGACATCTGAGCTGAGCTGATATGTACCTGTTAGCGCATGATTAATGGAGGCTTAAATAAATCCCTAATAGTGAAGTTGATCTTCAAAACGTGACCAACTATAAAATAATGTAACCATTTAATTGGGCAGGTTCATGTTTATTTTCTGTATTCTATTATAGCCCTGTAACTGTAGGCCTTTCATTGGAGGGTTAGCTGCAGGTTAAAGCAAACTGAGAAAGTGAGGTATGCCCGGAATCCGTCTGGGATCCACCTGGGATCCACCCGGGATCCGCCCAGGATCCGCCCTGTTCATTAACTCCCAGTTTCTGCGCTCTTCAGCTGATGCAGATCTTCATGGCCTCCACTGTGCTCACCTATTGCCCGATTCATACACATGGGGGCCAATGTCCCCCCTCGGTCCTGCAGCTAGAGGAGTGACGGACACAGGACAGCCCAAGAGAGAGTCACACGCCTGATTTGGGGGGGCGGCGTCCGCAGGATGGAGCGGAATGTCTGCTTGTGCTACTCAGCAGCCCAGCGCCAAGTAGTCAGCAGACAGGGGGGGAGGACAGTCATACCCCCCCTTATACAGCACATGCCCACCCGACCCGTCCCACATCAGCTGCTCTTCTACAGTGGGCCAGTGAAACGCAGAGCAGCAGGAAGGAGTAACAGAAAAATATCTGCCTCTCCATCAGACCGACTGTTACAGAAATGTATGCATTTTACCGTCCTGCAAATCGCAGACGTAACAAGAACTACAATGCTGCCATATTAGCGAACAAAGGAAGATGGGTCAGGTGTCCATTTCTTTAGTGACACAGGTATATTGTTGCTAAGCAACCTGTATAGCTTAGAGTGTCATGGTGTGAACCTTTTATGAAATGAGTGGTTCAGCATAAATCCCTCTTCTGGGACTCTATCCTAATGGCATTTTCCTCTCAAACGCATTTCTTGAGGGACCACACTTCCTACTTCATTTTCATGTTTTTAAACCCATGAAAGCTGTAACTATCATTCTAAATCCCCAGAGACCGGTTCGATGTTTCATTTTACCACGCTGCTCTGTTACATTTCCCACCTTTGTGACCCCTTGTTTATATAAATGATGCAATAACAATTCATTCGCAGAAGCACAGATATCTATTCTTTGTAAAGGAAATGACTGAATACCCATAACACATGTTTAGGAGAAAGCTTCTACTTCAGCTTCTGCTAAAACCTCCAGGATCCTTTTCAAACGTTCCATAATTCATGGTCTCCCTATCGTGCTCCATCAAGCTCAGCAGGGCAGTTGCAGGTTTACCTAACACCATGGTCATGTACCGCTCCTGCACCCCCGCCTCCAGCAGAAGGGGGGGCACATGGGTGATGCCCGCCGCCACACAGATCTCCAGGCCGCACGTCAGCGAGTTCAGCAGGACCAGATGCCAATGAGATCTCCATCCAGACATCTTGGTTAGAGACAGTTGGCCCCACTTTCTACCGCGAGTTCCAAGAGCAGGACAGCATGGACCAACGGATGGGCGGGAGCTGAGAAGGCGGGGGGGGGGGGCGTAACAGCGGTCACAGACACCGTGGAGGCTTCATTCTTCCCGGGCCATGCTGGACCTGAACCAGAAAGAGGAGAAAGATCCTGAAGAGACACAGAAGACATGCACCAAGATGATTTGGTGAGCTTGACTCAAAATTCTGGAGGACAATTCAGGGCCTTGAACAAGCTCACGGTTCAGCTTCCATCCTCAAATTTCTACAAAAGTTCCTTTTGCATCACTCTGGTCTGCCGGTCTGCAGTCTCCCTGTCAGCCAAGGGATGTTTTGAATGAAAGTTGAAAGCTGGCCAATAAATCATTTGATGTTTCCAGGCAGAGACATCAATCTCGAGGGCAGCTGACCTCGACCATAAGACCTGCGCCTTTAAAAGCAGCCGGTTTCCCGGCACAGCGAGTCAGTGCCACCATCTCTTAGGAAGATCAGAACCCACAACCTGAGTCAGAAGCTTATTGTCACGCAACGCAGGCTGGTAGAAAATTAGGTGGAACAGCTCGCCACTGTCAGGGACATGACCGTAGGCAATTAACTATTATGGGCAGAGATTAAATACAGGACACAAAATGTACCATTGGCACAATGCGATTTTGGGGGTTTGTGCAGATTAACGCGGTAGAACATCAGAAGCAATAACCTTGAAAGAATACATGACCCAGCATCCCAATGACGACACTGCGGTGGCCCAGCGTCCAAGACAACATGGCCGTGCGAGCCATGGGGCAGGACACAGGGGGGCGCTATCTGAGGTGACAGAGCACAGAGATGAAGGGAAAGCAGAGGATACCAGCTCTGCTTCTGGGGAGAGTTTTCTCTCCCATCTATTCCTCAGTTACTGGAGAAGGCATTATAGGACAACCCTGAGCTACAGATCTGCCCATCAAGCTGCCCAGGGAGGAGCCTGTGGGCAGTTTGTCCGAGCTTTGGCCCGCGACTACATGCCTGAGCAACAAACAGGGAGAAATGAAATCCACAACGGTAGTCATCATTTTCACTCTCCCATCTTCGCAACGCCCTTAGTCATTATGATGACTGACGACACAAACTGTTAGTGCGAGCCGACACAGCTGGTGCAAAGTCACATGACTTTAAGGATGGGCTGTACTAAGTGGGGGGGGGCATTATCCCATAGGAATAATTTATGTGTGACAGCTGAATTGGATTTACAGAAACAAGTACAATCATTTTTTATAAAGAAACTAAAATGAAACACAAGTCATACTGGAGATATGCCCCAAAATATGCTACAGTGCTTTGGATTGTGCGGACCGCCGAGCACATCATCGGCAGCTCTCTCCCCAGCCTGCAGGACACTTACACTTCCCGCTGCATCCACGAGGCCACCAGCAGTGTGACTGACCGGTATCTTCCGGAAGAAGATTCTTCAGCATCAGAAGCAGGTCTACACGATAGCTTCTTCCCCCAAGCAGTCCGGCTCCCGAACAGCACGCTGCCCCCCCCCCCCCCCCACTTGACGCTCTACTACACACCCTGTGCCGCACTGCATGACACTTCATATTTATTCATTCCGATCCCGTTAAGGCTGTTGTCGTGAATATCTCTACATCTATGCATACCGGGACCTTTACACACGTACTGCATTCTTGCACAACTTGCCTTAATTTGCACGATATAACTTGCTCACTTTACTTGTATATATGCACATTCATACACATTCACAAATATATGTATATAGGTGTAGTGTAAATGATCACCCCTCTCACCCTCATTGTGATCTGTCTTGTGTGTTTTATGTTGCACTTATGGTGATGCAGACCGATATTTCGTCTCACTGTATACTTGTGTATTGTTGGGATGCCAATAAAGCTCTACTTACTTACTTTGGACTGCTTTTCTCAGACAGGAACTCGGGTCTCAAAGAAATGGTTATGTACCAGTCAGGACCCTATAACCCATCGCAATCCCACGCCGCCAATGCAGGTAGCTCAGCCCTGCCGCGAGCACCACTGACATTCCCTAAAGACTTATTGATCTCTATTGCAAAAGCAATTCATCACCCCTCACTGGCCCAGTTTCTTTCACAAAACAGGGTGATCAGCACTTTGGGCTCTCTCACCTCATTACAAGCACATTTCCAAAACTTTCTCGCCTAGAAGTTGGCATTTTGGACAGGAGAAAATCACAGAGGATGAAAACCGGCATGAAGAATGTGTCAGCGAGTCAAACGGTCTGAGAATGAGGCGTCAGTCCCAAGCGGGGGCCCGTTCGTTTGGAGCCTCCTTGCAGCAGCGGCGGCGTCAGGCTCCTCTCTTGGCGCCACCCCCCACCCCCACAGCCCCCACAAGTATATCTTCCCACCCATTTATAAGGCTTTTTAACTCCAAGTGTGAGACTCATTATTCCAAAAAGTCAACATCGCCATTTGCCAAAACCTTGGATTTAACGCGACCACCCAAAGCACGGCAGATGCCAGGAAAACATCTTTAAAACCAGTAATCCGTCAGGAGCCACAATTAAAATCTCTTCAGCTGAGAAATATTAACACATTCGGACATGTAAGTTGCTGAGATACAGGCTACCATGCAGATTAGTTAATTGTGATGTCAGTCAATTTTGTCTGTCCAATCTAAGGAAATGTGGATAAAAGATGGAGAACAACATGAGCCACAGTTTCCAGTAGCGAACCTATGATGGTCTTTTGAGGAACCTTCGTGAACCATTCAGTCATTTTAAGGCTTATCACCATGGGTTACCTTGAAAGAAATCAGCAACACACTTCATGGAGAAATCTTATGTCAGGTTTACATATTATTATTATTACTTGTTATTATAACAACAACACTCTTATTATCATTAATAACAATAACAATAAAGTTATCCCTCCATGAGGGCCCAGAAAAGGGCCCACAAGCATCAGTAACTTGATACGCTAACCATATCACGACCTTCAGGAACTCACCGCGCTAACGATATCACGACCTTCAGGAACTTGGCGCACTAACAATATCACGAGCGTCAGGAACTCGACGAGCTGACCATTTCTCAAGCGTCAGGAACTCAACGAGCTGACCATTTCTCGAGCATCAGGAACTTGACGAGCTGACCATTTCTCGAGCGTCAGGAACTCGATGCGCTGACCACTTCTCGAGCATGAGGAACTCGACGCGCTAACCATTTCTCAAGCGTCAGGAACTCAACGAGCTGACCATTTCTTGAGGGTCCGGAACTCGAAGCGCTGACCATTTCTCGAGCGTCAGGAACTCGACATGCTGACCATTTCTTGAGCTTCAGGAACTCGACAAGCTGCCCATTTCTCGATCATCAGGAATTCAATGCACTAACCATTTCTTGATTGTGAGGAACTCGACACTCTGACAGTATCATGAGCATCAGGAACTCGACGCGCTGATGATATCATGAGAGTCAGGAACTCGACGAGCTGACCATTTCTCGAGCGCCAGGAACTCGACGAGCTGACCATTTCTCGAGCGTCAGGAACTCGATGTGCTTACAATATCACGAGCGCCTGCAGCCCCCCCCCCCCCCAACAGTAGAGCAACTCTGCGCTTCTCAGCTCCCAAGCCCAAAATCTGTGCTTCATCCTTGGTACAATGCCCCACAAAGCCCCCCCATACACCCAAGACTGAGAACCACAAGTTCACACAACCTTACTGAACTAAAACACCCGATGCAAACACCTGCCAATTACCTGCCTTACCTCAGCCTTATGGAGGAGCCAGACAAAATACCCCCCCAAAACCCCCAACTAGGGATGAATTTAGCAGAGCCAGACCTCAAGGTAATGCATGGTGATTACACTTGCATCCAGGCGAGTACATCATTGACATCTCGGTGCATATAATTACAGCTTTGGAGCAAACATGGAGAGTGAGAATCTGCACTGGGGGATCAGCTGGACCTTCCACACCCCCAACAGACAGCCTCAAGGGGTAAAGCATTTCTATAGCTGTATATGCTGCCCCAGCCACTCAAGATGAGGGGGGGGGGGCATTCTTCCTCTCCCCTGTGGCTTTCTCCGAGTCTACAACTGTATAGTATCAGTTTAAACTCCCCCAGAGCAGGGCTGCAGTAACCCGTGTGAGAGTCTATGAGCAGGTAAAAGCAGGAGAGCACAGAGCATCATCGCAGCCCAGGAGCTGCTTTTAGCTGAACAATTTTCAACTGGAATCTTCCCTGAGCAGCTCAGGGGCTAAATGCATTTGCTAAGATCAGATATGGCCTATTTGTTTTCTGTGACTTAACCTGGGAGATCAAATTCACTTGTATGAAAGTCAAAACTCCAAGCCTCTGTACCTGAAAAGAGATGAAAAGGGAAAGCAACTGAAATCTTCATCAAAGGATAAAAATAGCAGCCATTTGAAGCACAATCAATGAAGTTTCAGGACAGTCTAGAAAAGGAAAACCTTGACCTCTGACCCCAGATTAATTCATGCAGTTGATGGGATGGCAGAGTTTACAATTATTCATGATCGTTGTCATTACCATAACAGGAAATCATGCCGAGGGACTCGCGAAAACTCTTAGTGAAGGAAAACTAGACCAGTAAAGAAAGAAGACGCAGAGGTTTATGAAACTGGAGCTCATTGATGAGAAACCCTGTCTGGGACCTTGTACATGCAGACTGACAGGGCGCTCACCGCCAGGGAGAAGCCCGTAATTCACCTTGGTTTTGTAATGAGATTAGAAGCCCTCATACCAGCCAGTTAATAATACACAAGCACAGGATGCTTCACGTCCCAAATTCAGACTTCAGGTTAACAGGATGTTCGTTCCGGTCTACTGATATAACTGGAATGTTGCACACGAGAAAGTCAAGGCTTGCCTTGGCCTGACACGCAATCCCACACCCAACGGACCCTCACACAGCATCTGATGGGAGAGCTCCATGCCGACTGAAACCTCCCAGCCCAAAGCTGCCATCTGGATCCGCTTCCTTGCCGAGTCCCCCACGGAAACAGGCTCGATATCCGAGCCCATCCTCCAGACACTCGTTCGGACTAAAGATGAGCGGACGTGTGGTGCCAGTTAACTGCCAAGCTCACTTACAGCCCATTGGTCAGGCCTGGCTGGCCAGAGGTAACCTTGGGCCGGGATACCGGCTCCCCTCCCCATCTCCTGCGTACTCTCCTGCACACAGACCTTGCCCCCTCAACCAGCGAATCACCATCCTCCTCACAAGCCTGCGGCACCAAGACACACACTACTTACAGTCACGTGAGGAGCTGGATCTTCGCTTCAGCTGAAATTTGGCTTATTTCATATAGTGCCTTTCCTCATATGCTTCTCCATCCCCTCTGAGCTACGAAGTTCCTGTGCGCGGACTGAGCCGGCTTACGCACTCCCTCTAGTCGTAAAGAGACTCCCTCCTTTTTGGAAGATGACACACACATCCTTCTTCCACTCCCACTCTCTCGCCATCTATATTCACCCCCCAGGCCCCCACTTATGGGAAAACCCTTAAATGCTGCAGAAGAACTTGTGCGTCCCAAGAGACGCAGGTCCAGCTTGGCTGAGCTCCCCCCTGCCTCAAATGGACAAATGGTGGGGGGTGGGGGGGCTATACAAGCTGCTCTAAGACAAAGAGGGAATTCATATCCACCCCACCCCACCCCCCCGACCCCTGCTTACTCTACAAATCCATTAACACCACCAAAAACTGTCATCGCATCAACCCTGTATCATGTTTAACTGCCTGTCAGGTCTCTCCCCAAACACAGACGAGGACCGGCTGGCCAGCTCAGAGCACAGCACCTTCAGGGCCCCAGGCCCACACACCCCCATTCGGGCACTCAGGCCCCTCAATCTGACGGATGATGCCACTGATCTGACAGCCCGAAGGTCAGAGTGGACGTTGATCAAAGGAGAGTCCGTCCCGATAGCCTGCTCCGCGGCGGATGGTTCGCGTTCACCAAGCCAAGGGGCAGCTCCCGAGAGAAAAGTCTGAGATGCACGCTGACAGCTCCAGTGGCTCTGGTGACATTACCCCCACTGGACCACGATCCACCCTGGGGGGGAGCAAGGAACTATCTTTCCAAAAACACTTCAATAAAAGCTTCACTGATACTACTGAAAGCAGAGAAGAGTATTTCCTTAATGTGAGGTCAACTAAGCCGGAGGACACCCCTATTAATGTGGAGTGACAGAAAGCTACCGGTCCTCCATCAAAGCTCTGCAGGTCCCTGGATAGACAGACAGAACCGCAGCAGAACTGGGCAGCTTCACAACCGGTCTCATCCTTCCTCACAAACTGAGCCACAGGTAATTATTTTATGCCCTTTCTGAGGATCTCGGTCTGAAGAAACAAACATAAGACACAAGCCACCTTCAAGCAAGGCGTGCAAAAGGCATCCGGAACGTTCTGTACATCAGGCAGCCACAGATTAAACTAAAGAAGCTGACTTGACCCAGAACAGTAACAACAAAGCAGGCTTTGAAAATAATTTCCTCAATCACTTAAACCTACTAAACCTGTTGGTTGCAATGTTGCAGTTTTTGGACAGAAACAGCTATAATCTGACACACTTGAGCCATGGAACCATTAAGGTTTATTATTATAACGACAGAACAATCCAGCTTTCAGGTGTTTATAAACAGCAGACACAGGTTTTTGCCCAAGATAAGCAGCGACCTGACAGTAATCATACACGTCTTTTCCTGCCACTCAGTCAACAATTCAGCCAAGAGCCTCATTGAACTGAATAAATTAATGAGCAGAAAATATAAAAAACAGATTAATTGTGATAATGCATTAGGCCATATTTGATGGCAGGAATAATTTGTGTGAAGCTAACAATTAAAGGCACATGATTGCTTGTTATTGTCGGTCATCAACAGCCAGGAGGCAGCTTACTTTAGCCAGATGAAAGCGTTTCATTGCTGTATCTCGTGCACCCTTAAATCCGCCGTGGCCGTGGTAACGAGAGTTCTTATCTCTGCCCCCCCCCCTTTATTTTTTGTTGTTTCAACGGTGCCATGAGTCTCTCCCTGGAGTCACAACAAGTAGAAGGACACGCCGTCAAAACATGACAGGTTCTCGAAAACAGAACTAGCATGACGACTAGAGATGGGAAATGCCATGGCGGTCGGGAGGGAAGCGCTTCAGCAACGCATTGTTTTGTGACGCAAGATGACTTCCTGTCGCTGTGCTTGTTTGAGAGGCTGATGGAGAAATGCTTCTACTGGAAAACCAGCTCGGCCTTTTCACTTAGATTACTTAGATTACTTAGATTACTTAGATTACCTGAAATCATAACACATCACTGCAGAGAAAGGACCTGCAGTGTAGTTTGAAATCCATCCATCTATTTTCTAGACCTGCTTGTCCTATGCAGGGTCACGGAGATCCGGAGGTGAAACAGACGCACATAGACACACACAGACACAGAGACACAGACACACACAGACACACAGACGCACACAGACACAGACAGACACAGACACACAGACGCACACAGACACAGACAGACACAGACACACAGACGCACACAGACACAGACAGACACAGACAGACACAGACACACAGACGCACATAGACACAGACAGACACAGACACACAGATGCACACAGATACAGACGCACACAGACACAGACGCACACAGACGCACACAGACACAGACGCACACATACGCACACAGAGACACAGACGCACACAGACACACACAGACACAGAGACACAGACGCACACAGACAGACACAGACGCACATAGACACAGACAGACACAGACACACAGATGCACACAGATACAGACACAGACAGACACAGACGCACACAGACACAGACGCACACAGACACAGACGCACACAGACGCACACAGACACAGACAGACACACAGACAGACACACAGATGCAGACAGACACACAGACACAGACAGACACAGACGCAGACACAGACAGACACAGACGCAGACACAGACGCACAGACACAGACAGACACAGACACACAGACGCAGACACAGACGCACACAGACACAGACAGACACAGACGCAGACACACACACAGACACAGACGCACACAGACACAGACAGACACAGACAATCACACAGACACAGACAGACACAGACAGACACAGACGCAGACACACACAGACACAGACACAGATGCACACAGACACAGACGCACACAGACAATCACACAGACACAGACAGACACAGACAGACACAGACGCAGACACACACAGACACAGACACAGATGCACATAGACACACATTTATTTATTTATCACGTTAAAAACCAAAAAACAAAAAAATTATCTGCTATTACTCAGGCCTTGGACTGCAAATGGAAATTTCTGGAAACTTCCAAATAATTTTTTTGATAACTGCTGTTCCTCTTGCATAATAACCCTGAAGACACCAGTCATCTGTATCCTACATCTTCGCTTTGCACAGCTGTCTTACAGCCCAGGGTATGAACCCAGAGTCATGAAGAGTTCAGATACACAAGACGAGTGCCATCTCCCAACCCAGGAAACAGACGAGCATGATGAACAGCCGTCAGCGGGACACAAAGAGAGTGATTTACTGAGTTGTGGTCTTTCTGTTGGCTTGGCGTTAGTGGGCGGGGCCACGTAAGTGCAGAATTAACACGTGTTGACTCCACAAGACAAATCCCATACTAATTATGCACACTGCAAGTCAAAGTAATATTTAACCTTACGAACGGCCCCCTGACTTTAATCAAGGCTTCGATCCCTCTAAACAGCTCTCAGACATCAAAGACCATGTTGCCTGACAGTGAACCACGAGCAGCAACATAAAAGAAAATCTCCCATCTTCTCTCATAGTTTCCAGAGTCACGATGACATGGAGAACTTGGACCAACAGCAAACCACATAAACAATTTATCCATTTAGATGTAGGTCTCTTACTTCCCCTCTAGGCTTTCAGGGACGTTTCGCATCAATGGTTACGTTGTTTTTGTTCCTTCCGCATCTCAACGGCATTTTGCTCTACAAGCAGAGCCCAGTCAGGCCGATTTCAGCTCCGGGGTTTGTGCTTATTGCAACCATCTGGCCTCGGCATTATCGCCCTGGGAACAAGCGTCATAAGAGAAGCCGGCGTTCTCCCAGCCACAGGGCAGCCTACCCACAAACACACAAGAGCTCCACCAGTGCCGCGCCAAGCGAATGCGTCTCATTAGCGGACGATGAGCAAACGAGGGGGGTTTTATGTGGCTCAGTGGGTTAGGATGCTGCGTCTGAGAGCGAAAGGTCGCTGGCTCAAATCCCAGAGATGGCACATTCCACTTTTGGGCCTTTGAATAAGGCCGTTAACCCAAGGACTGTGTGACCCTGCTTTTGAACTGTACGACGCTTCGGATAGAAGTGTCTGCTAAGCTAATAAAACTGAGAAAGACTGTGTGGGACTGTAACCCTGTGGTGTTTGAGTGAGAGTTTCTCCTGACGGAGGATTAGGCTCAGTTCAGCCCTGCACTGTGTCAGCACTGGGGGGGGGGTGCTGTATAAAAGCTCTCTATGAAAGCAGCCAGGTGAGGTGGCCAGAAGTGACTGGATCGCTGCTGGGGGGGGGGGGGGGTCAAGTGAGCTACGAGAAGAGAAAAACCTGTTGGGTGGCAGAACAATAGGTTTTGTTCTGGGTTCTTTCCTATTGGGAGCCACATACCATTAAATGTGTAAACAGAACACATGGCTGCCAATAAACCCGCAGGGCAGGTATGGGGGGGGGAGCATCAAAACAGCCGGCAGGTCCCGCATAGAAACCAGGAGGCAGGAAGGGCCCCCAAAACAGCCCCCAGGTCCCGCATAGAAACCAGGAGGCAGGAAGGGCCCCCAAAACAGCCCCCAGGTCCCGCATAGAAACCAAGAGGCAGGAGGGGCCCCCAAAACAGCCCCCGGGTCCCGCATAGAAACCAAGAGGCAGGAAGGGCCCCCAAAACAGCCCCCAGGTCCCGCATAGAAACCAAGAGGCAGGAAGGGCCCCCAAAACAGCCCCCAGGTCCCGCATAGAAACCAAGAGGCAGGAAGGGCCCCCAAAACAGCCCCCAGGTCCCGCATAGAAACCAGGAGGCAGGAAGGGCCCCCAAAACAGCCCCCGGGTCCCGCATAGAAACCAAGAGGCAGGAAGGGCCCCCAAAACAGCCCCCAGGTCCCGCATAGAAACCAGGAGGCAGGAAGGGCCCCCAAAACAGCCCCCAGGTCCCACATAGAAACCAAAAGGCAGGAAGGGCCCCCAAAACAGCCCCCAGGTCCCACATAGAAACCAAAAGGCAGGAAGGGCCCCCAAAACAGCCCCCGGGTCCCGCATAGAAACCAAGAGGCAGGAAGGGCCCCCAAAACAGCCCCCAGGTCCCGCATAGAAACCAAAAGGCAGGAAGGGCCCCCAAAACAGCCCCCGGGTCCCGCATAGAAACCAAGAGGCAGGAAGGGCCCCCAAAACAGCCCCCGGGTCCCGCATAGAAACCAAAAGGCAGGAAGGGCCCCCAAAACAGCCCCCAGGTCCCGCATAGAAACCAGGAGGCAGGAAGGGCCCCCAAAACAGCCCCCGGGTCCCGCATAGAAACCAAAAGGCAGGAAGGGCCCCCAAAACAGCCCCCGGGTCCCGCATAGAAACCAAAAGGCAGGAAGGGCCCCCAAAACAGCCCCCAGGTCCCGCATAGAAACCAGGAGGCAGGAAGGGCCCCCAAAACAGCCCCCGGGTCCCGCATAGAAACCAAAAGGCAGGAAGGGCCCCCAAAACAGCCCCCGGGTCCCGCATAGAAACCAGGAGGCAGGAAGGGCCCCCAAAACAGCCCCCGGGTCCCGCATAGAAACCAGGAGGCAGGAAGGGCCCCCAAAACAGCCCCCAGGTCCCGCATAGAAACCAAAAGGCAGGAAGGGCCCCCAAAACAGCCCCCAGGTCCCGCATAGAAACCAAAAGGCAGGAAGGGCCCCCAAAACAGCCCCCAGGTCCCGCATAGAAACCAGGAGGCAGGAAGGGCCCCCAAAACAGCCCCCGGGTCCCGCATAGAAACCAAAAGGCAGGAAGGGCCCCCAAAACAGCCCCCAGGTCCCGCATAGAAACCAGGAGGCAGGAAGGGCCCCCAAAACAGCCCCCGGGTCCCGCATAGAAACCAAAAGGCAGGAAGGGCCCCCAAAACAGCCCCCGGGTCCCGCATAGAAACCAGGAGGCAGGAAGGGCCCCCAAAACAGCCCCCGGGTCCCGCATAGAAACCAGGAGGCAGGAAGGGCCCCCAAAACAGCCCCCAGGTCCCGCATAGAAACCAAAAGGCAGGAAGGGCCCCCAAAACAGCCCCCAGGTCCCGCATAGAAACCAGGAGGCAGGAAGCAGCACTGAAAACACACAGCTGGCCTGTGAAACAAGCAACTATGGCTTCCAGAAAGTCAGTCCACAGTCTGCAGAATCAAACATCTGACCTGGGAGATTTCCTCAAGAGCTACAGCGAGGCTACAATTCTTGGAAAGGCAACACCCTCAAATATTAACCTGGCAACACCGGTCCTCCTCCCGGTACTAACCTACAGGAAAACAAACACAGGCATGCTGTACCTGTCCCAGGAGAGCCAAGGCCCCGAAAGATGCATGTGGCGTCTGGATGCTGGCTGTTCTGCCCTTGAAGGTGTGCCTGAACAGAACTGTCAACGTCACAGAGGGAAGCGAGAGAGAGTGCAGAAGATGCGATGGCCAATGCTCACGCAGAGAGAGCAAGCAGATGCTCAGATATCCTTTCAAAGAGCAGCTAAAATGCCTGTTGAGGTCAAACCCCTGAGATGAGGCAAGACAGGCAGCAGCTTTGGGAGCTGGGCTTCATCTCTTTATCGAGCCGGTATATTAGGGAAGCCCTTCATCATTTACATTCCCTGCGAACACCCTCATCGCACACGGAGACTCCCATAGTCCAACGGGACGGACTTTGACCTTTCGGGATCGCAAATGGTCTCGGTGCCTGCTGGCGATGATGACAAGCCACCTGTGCGAGTCAATATTAGCATCCGGCTCCTAACAGGGGGTGGAGGATATTTACACAGATTCTACCTCTAACCGTATGCTCAGATACTTATGATTAACACACCAATTTACCGTGCATCATGCAGCACTCAGGAGACCACGGTGTTCTGTAGAAAGTGTTAAAAAAGTCTTTGGTGAGGCAAAGACTCGCACATTTAGGCTGTCATGCTAATCGGCCAGTTTAGCGCTAATGCTGTTGTTCAGGAACACAGTAAACATATGCATCAGTGCAAATCGGAAGAGCCAGGCATGAGAGCAGGCAAACGCCAAGCGATGGGACGACAGTGGGTCCCCTGTCCATAATAATGGACTAATCTCGACATCGCTAATGGACGTGATTCACAGCCATTCAGAGGATATTTTTTGTTTAGTCGTAGGTACATTTATACATTTATTCAAAAGCTTTAGCGAGGTTTTCCACAAAGGGACCCATATTGGTATTTAAAGAGAAGAGAGTCTCCATGGAGCAGCACTTAATCCGTTATCCATTCGCTTAATGTCGCCGGGAACAGATGGCCTGACAGAAGCGTCGGCGACGGAGGTTTGGGGAAAACGCAGTCGACGTAAAACACGGGGAGAAGCTTGACCCCCCCTGGATGAGTACAACAGAACAGCAACACAGCCGAAAGTTCCGTTACGGGCCAGGCGGAAGGTTGGCTTGGATTGTTCGAGGAACAGGCGAGGCAGAGGTGGCAAGGCAGAATGCCGCACACGTGATGGATGTGCTTACGCTGCACCGGCACGGCCCTCGGAAGCTGGAATGTCCACATTTTCCGAAACAATAAAGTCATGGCGTGAAGGGCGCCACACAGGAACCCTGCATACCTCACATGGCCTTTATCTGCAAGGAGACAATGTGTTTGCGGCATAAAAAACACTTTATTGAATATTGCTTTAACAGTGATTCAAGAATTAAAATAGATTATGTTGCCAAATTCCTCGAACACAGTGGCTAAACCAAGCAATGTGTGTCACAAAGTGTGAAGAGTCAGTCCCCGAATTGCAGCGTGTCACACCCTTTCTGGTGGCTGGATATCACCAACTCATCCCACCATACAATCCATCACCAAACAGATCAGTAACGTCTGCAGGAGGCAGGATGGCTGACAGGAACTTTAAATTGCAAATAGGCAAATTAAGCATTTTCTATAACTCCTGAACACCACAGAGGTAAAAACTCTTATCAGCTGCCATTTACGGCAGAATTAGTCTAATTGCTTGGGGAAAATAGAATGACTGATGAAGACTCTTTGGCTGTGATTTTAACAGAAGTTCCTGCATTTACAACAGTCAGGATAATCTTTCTAAACAGACTAACATAACATTTTATTTCCTTCTAATTCAGGTACAATGGCCATAATGAAGTCGCTATACTCAAATTTTCAAAATATTATAACACAACCCAATAGGCCAAATAATAATAATAATAATAATAAATCCCAAAGTTTCTCCAGAAGGAAGGACATCATCGGTTGGCCCATACATAAAATCAATCGAATCCATAACATGATTAATGCCGATTAATCCCTTCCCAGTGGCTGAATAAACATCTGGAAAGCCTCCTTCACCGAAGCCTTTCTCCTGACCCTTATAAATGCTCCCAGTATATTCCGTAAATACTGCTATAAACGGGTTTTAAAACTTTTGTAACTGCCCAATAAAAAGAAACTGTAGTTTACACGGCAACTGAAAAATGCCGAAAACAGCAAGCAGACTATTAATAAACACATTTAAAAGGACAGAAGACGTTTAATTTCGTTAATAATCCTTAAAACCAAACCCATCGATTAAGTCTGCAGCAACAGGTGAAGTGAAGAGTTGCGTGCACCGTGTAAGTCAAAGCGGGTTATACCTGCAAACACGTCTACATAATAAATACTGAATGGACAAACGCCGCATCCGTTTCTGTGCCTTGTATTAGAAACTAAACAAATCCCACATAACAGTCAAGACGCATCTGAGCTCCTCCATGTGTCAAAACAAGCAGAATTTCAGCAAAGTGCTCGCAGCAACAGGGAAGGACCGTAAGCTTCAGATATCTGAGCCAACACGGTGCAGATTTATCTGAAAACCAACAAAACTTATTCATCCGAGTGATAAAGAAACCCATGTGTTAAGCACTACAGTAGCAGCGATACCGGTTCGCCGGCACGTTTCTAAACAAACAGCCCGCTTTCTTTACGCCGGAGCCGGTCCGCCGTCCGGAAAAAAATCGACAGAAACTTAGAAAGTCGATACACGAGACCGATGTATCACGCAGGAAACGGAAGTTATTAAAACATACTGTTAAAAAGACAGAGTAGATGATATAATTATATATGCCGGATAAAGGCAGAGCGGCATTCCGCGCTTCTCACACCGACTACCTTGCAGGAGCGGCAGCCGGAGCCCCGCGCACCGACCTGTCGCCGTTTTCCGTACGATCCGCTGGGTGCCGGGGACTCGGCGCCCGGTGACGTGATCAGGGAAAATGCGGGCAGGACAAAACGGGAATGCCCGGCTCCACGGAGAGGCGCGGCGTTTTCATCACCCGCTTCTTTCCTTTATATTGCCCCCCCAGCATTAAATTATCATTTTTTTCTTTATTCGGCAAAAAAGTGGGAATACTGGGCGCCGTATTTCTCCATACGGGCGTCACATGTTCCATTTCATAACCCTTTTCTGCATAAATTCATAGTCACGGCTGTTTTAAAACACATCAGTGTTATTCATGCTTTCCAGCGTAAGGCTGCAAATGGTCGCTTCTATAGTGCTGTGGTTCTGTGATTCATATTTTTCATGCTATAAAAGACGGACACAGAAGTACCTTCTAATTGAGGCTATTTAAAGTCTGAAGCCGGACAATCATCTTACTATTATTTGCGTTTTATTGGCGTTGACTGGGAAGGTGCAGGGGAAAATTTACTCACAGATGAACTGACGTGAAAATGGGACATTTAACGCAGGAGACCGCACATTTACGCAGATCCTGACCGCCTCTGACCGCATTACTGACAGTTATTTATACAGACAGACGAGTTGCAAGCTTTGGCATGATACTGACGAAAATGATTAGCATGTAACAGGGTACAAGGTACAGAATAATAATTGCATGAATTACTATTTTTATTCATAACAAAATGACGCTATTTAACGTAATACAAGAATGAAGTCCAGCGCGCCAAAAAATAAAAGTTGAAAATATGACATTAATATAAATTAAGAGATTTAATATATCACAGAAGTGTCATAAAGTCTTTTTGGCAGACTCAGAAATGATGAAACAGTCGGGCCATGAAACACTGGGGGATTTTTACCCCCCAAAATTACTGGGAAATAAGTACCGCTTGCTTTTGCAAAAAAAGTTTGACTTTCTAAACTACACATCTAACCTGAGACATCTTCAAAAGAAAATCTTACAGGAAGACGTCGTTTCCCGTCAGTCTGCAACGAGTCCTCCTTCGCTGGAACCCTGTCCCGCGGAGACGCCACCCAGATAGCGTCATGTCATCGTTTCAACGCTGAATTATAGTGAAATCCGTTGAATTATGGTCAGTGTTAAATTATCACCCTTGAAACTGAATTGATTTTTGGTCAGATTTTCAATATTGAAAAATTTATGGTGGCAAAACCTTGATTCAGTGTTGATATAAAGTGAAAGATTGAAGATCAACGTTGTTACATTTACATTTACATTTACAGGACTTGGCAGACGCCCTTAGCCAGAGCGACTTACATAAGTGCTTTGAGACTCTGCGATGAATTTCCGATGCTAGCTCAATAAGGACCCAAGCTATGAATACCATCTGAATGAATACCATCATTGTTTCAACTTTTTTGTCTGATATGGAATCAATGTCATTTCAACATGTGTGTGTGCTGTCTGGGCGCGCACGCGTGCACGTGGGTGATGGGGATCACGGGGTGATGTTCTCCCCGCGGGAAAAGGTGATAATCCGTCCTGTATGTAATGTTTGATTAATCATTTGTTACAATTTGTTACTCTGTATGGTAAAAGTAGGAGGTAGGATTTTATTGTCATTCAATCGCGACGGCAGACCATGACAGACAGATGGGCGACTTAATTTAAATTGCAATATTTCAGAAATGTATTCTTCTTTAAACCACTGCATTGCAGCTAAAGCGCGTGGGCTATCTATAGACATGGTATCAATCAGCAAAGCTTTTTTTTGTTACACCCAAAGTTCCTTGCTGAAGAACTAAAAAATAAAAACTGGTCAGTGTCAAAATGCCCGTAACATCATTTTCGAAGGGCAAGCCAGGTGCGGTGTCAGATAATGGGCGCGGACTCAGCTCCGGGGGTGTCGCACCTGATCTGGGGGGAGTTAGTGTGTGCTGAGGAAGGAAAACTATCGGGATTCCTGCTTGCTCAGTCATGTCCTAGGAAAGGAATAGAAGTTGAATTGCTCAACAGTGGATTGGAAGGCTGAACGTGCGAAGAGGCGACATCCCCGCGCAAACATGATGTCATAACATCAGCAGGGTGTGGGGGCGTGGCCTGGTTTGGCCCTATGAATTTAATACCACATCAGGCTGCTCAGAATAATCCCACGAACAGCTGATATTTGACGATGTGTTCCCGTGCCAAGCTCTCGCCCCCTGCTGAGCGATCTGAGCATTACCCACAATTCCAAGATGGCAGCCCTTGAACAGCAAAGTTCTCTTAAGCACTTTTCTGCTGTTGTGCCAAGCAAGGTGATCCACTTATTTGCCTTCTCACTGGACTGGGATGCTGAATGTAAGGTGATGCTGTAGCACAGGGTAACAGCAGGCTCGAGGCTAGCCTAGGTAAAACCAACCATTTTTGTAGCACTAACTAGTGTTCTGACCTGTCATTGAAATATTGTCAGACAAAAACAACAAAAACATTATTTTAAAACAATAAAACACATCAGCGTTGAACTGTTTTTGAGCACCCTTGATATGAAATGCATGGCATTTCATTGTATCCGACTTTACTAATCATACACAGGCTATGGATTATAAAGCAGATGGTTTCTCGGGGTTTGTCATGCAAAACAGGCCGACAGTAACGGAGAAACAAACCTTCACAGCATATTCTGGTTCTGGGTCCGGGACAGCATGAAAACGGAAAAAATGCTCAATCAATGATCAAATGGCAGGCGTGCAGGGTTATATTTTACCGCATAAGCATTTTCTTTTGGACTGCAGATACATTGACAAAGCATTTTGCATACAATGAAACTGTCAGTCAATGATTTTGCGTGAAAGTCTTTAAAAAAATTATCATTAGGTAAAGATAAGTTAAACATGAACTGCTTATAAACATCAAGAAGTTCATTTACAAGAAAATTTACGATATATATCCAACTAAGAAATATTATTGACAAAGAGGTGACGATTATAAAAGTCTCTCATGGTCTCCGCATATCAGCCCCAAGTTCCTTTGATTCTGTCTCGCACTTTGTTGTGGTTCTGATGTCTAAACCATAATTGACATTCTGCCAGGTTTTTTTGTCTGTTACTAAATGCCTGCTTAAGGATCATAGCCGGAATGTCCCTCTTCATTCTTGATCAAAGTTCCTGCAGCGCTTCGAAACTGCCGCCATCCGTACGCTCGTAATGGCGCCCTCTGGTGTTGCAGGCGTGGAAGAACGACCTCGTCTCTGCACCTGCTGGGCAGCACACTGCAATGCAGCAGACGGCCAGCTGCAGCATTAGGGCTATCGACATTAGCAGAAACCTCCTTCGGTGGCGTTTTCGGGTGACCCTGATTGGAAAGAGAGTTAGAGGGGCGGAGTCCTCCACGCTGTTAAATATGTGCTTTCCAGCTTATCGTTATTGCTTGTAATATATATTGAAAAATAATACATACACACACAAATAATAGGCTACATGTATATAGGTTATATTTATACTTAACATATAAAATATCCAGAATAGCATAGTTCAATTAGATCCTAAACAGAGATTTACACAGAGTCGTGTTGCTTTGGGTCAGAAGTTCAGATATTAATAAAGCTATATTTGTTAGTCAACTTGTTAACCCTCCCAGGGTGTGTCAGCAAGCTAGGCTGGCCCAGGACAGAAAACAGCATGTCAGATTGCCTGTAAGATCTTAGAGGTAAGAGGTGATGTTGGGCGAGAGAGACTTGGGGATTCTGGCCGGCTGTCAAATGCGGAAAGAGGTTAATGGAAAGTAACATCTGCGGAGCCCATATGCTGTGGTGGCTTGGAGGCACAAACAGGCGTCACATATAAGGCAGCCGTCCGCCATGACAGGTTGGTACACTGCACCCTCCCCACCCCAATGCAGAATAGGGCAGTGGTTTGATGCTGCTATTTTCAATGGTGTTGGGGAGTCGGAATGTGAGTTTGGAGAGCTGGGCCCTTTGACCTGCCAGGCCCATAATCACAGTCCGCGCGCGTGGCCCCCCATGTACGACCCGCAGGCCGACCTGCCGTTGCACACGCTCCTGGCCGGCTCAGGTGCTCGGCGTGCACCCGAAACCTGCGAGGGGGAGCCACGCAGTACCGTCGGCCATTCAAATATGAAACTGACGAGCCCCCGGGGGCTCTGACCAAACGTGTGGAACGGGACGTCCGCTACGGGGTACCTCCCCCCATGTACCTTGTTCAAAGGTGAAATATAAATCCCGCCGGGTGGGGTGGGATGTTCTTAAGCCGTCAGTGGGGGTGTCTTAGGAGAATACTGCAGGAACCAGCTCAGTGACAGTAAGAAGTGATGGTGACCACAGTGGGTACTGAGTGGTCTCTCAGGATAGGAGCCCCCACTATATATATATATATATATATATATATATATATATATATATATATATATAATAGAGCGTAGGTAGCAATTGCAATGAAATTGAATCCCAACATCTCATCTTGTACTCCCGCGAGACGTGCACGCACTCATATGTAAGGTCATCGGCCTTGTAGACCAAAGTTCTTAACCCCAGAATCTGCCTTGGGCCACCATAAGATTCACTCCCACAGGCATATATATATCCTCACACAGCCCATTTCACTCTCCCACACATGCATTTATACATAGTTATGTCTGTCTCATGGGAGAGCTGGACAGGATACCCAAGGATCGAATTTAATGGTACTTGCTATTTGTACAATGACAATAAAGCCATTCTATCTTCTATCTATGGATGTATCATGTAATAAAGAGTGATATGGCGTGCAGTAGACAGTGATATGATGCGGTAAACTGGGTTTGGGTTATACACGGCAGAGACGTCAGCCTGGTGCCTTCTACGTGTCACGTGGAGGTCACTCCTCAGCTTGGGGGGTGGGGGAAGCTCGGTTCAAATGCGGCCTTGACCTGCGACGACCAAACCACTCACGCATTCACACAGACGCCTTATCTGCTCCATTTGAGGAATCCCGCTACGTGTGTCTCACGTTGGACCTTGAGGCATCATCGCTATCACAGATAAGGTTCTGGTGGCGAGAGAGATGGGGGGAGTGTAAGCAGGGAAGGTGCAGGTAGGGTGTCAGCTGGGCGCTAAGATGCAGAATCGCTGTTAAAAAGGGGAAGACTGCGGTATTTTTACATCTGTAAATACTTGTTTGTTCCTGAGAAGAAAATAGTATTCACTGCATATAGTTCAGTCAGTTGAGCCGCTAAGCTTTCAGGAGTGAAGACAGGCTATGCTATTCATAAAGCAAACATATTTGTACGACTGACCTCTGTTTTTTACATATTCTGCAAAGGTATTTAAACATATAACTTGCGAACTCGCAGTTGAGATTAGAGACATCAAAAATATTTGAACATCAAACATTTCAGTGCTTTATTTAACAAGACAATGGTGGCTTTGCACACAAGGTTCTTTTGTTCAGGTTCCGAACCCAAACAGGAGGAGGAATAGAAGAGAGACTGAACACCAACAGGAAGTGCAGCTCTCTGGGCAGTGGCACCTGGCTAGCTGGGTGGAGGGGGAACGGGCGGCCCACCTGGAAGATTAGCACACACTTCACTGTCAGCATGCCTAACCCTCTGTTTATGTCATGGAGCATCTGACGTGCTGTTCCTAAGGGATGATTGGATAGTTAGTGGATAGGCAGTCCCCTACACCCAGTGGTGAGCACGGCTAATCAAAAAGGTAGCTTTGATATCTGCTAATCCGTTTGCTCCAAAGTTTAATTCCATAACGCTAAAAAGGCCACTATATTATTTAGCAGAAGCTAACGATAACTGCTAACTGCTGACTTTAGTATATGAATTCAGCTTGGGTTTGATTTTAGGCTCTGAAACCCTTAAAAACATACCCAGAGAGCTGAAATTCTAACCTGTTTAGTAATTAAGTTCCGCAGGGCTGGAGTGGTTACCTGGGGGTATTTAGAACTTACTCAATTGGGGATTGTTGGATCATGTCTCTTGAATAAATTTTCTTTCATTCATATTCCATTTGCGAGATATAAGCATTTTTGTCGGAGGAGTCCTAGTCCGCCACTGGCTCATGCTGACATTTTGCCCTCAGTGAAGCCGCTTGGGGACTACAAACATGGCACCGTTTACCCGGAACCAGGAAGGAGGGTCTCAACTCTTTATTGGTCTATAGCTCTGTCAATCAGAACCCAGGAAATAAAGGAAAATACCCAGGGCCTGAAGCAAGATTTCTTACTTAGCCAGATAACTTGTCATATTTAAGGTAGTACTGTATGGTAGTGAGTAAGCAAGATATCCAGCTTTGTGATACAGGCCCCAGTTCTCTGCTTAGTTCAGGGTACACCAGATTAAACGGACTTTATCTTCGTTCACTTCCATTTAGCCCTGACTAACCAATCACTTCTTGTCTTTATACTTAGTCAGCCAATAGCGTCCCAGATACACTGTTGCAGACACGCTCACAATAGACCAGAGAAAATATGTGTGCTTTTTGGATTTACAAACATGTTTGACCTTTTACCATTATTTACCTGCGAAAAAATGTTAGAGAATTTACAGTTAGCGAAAATGAATTCAGAGGAAGCTAATTGGTCTGGTGACCGGTTTCAAAGGTAGCGGAAATGCTAATCTGCTAATGAAAAAGTTAGCTTCGCCAATTAGCGTTTAGCGGATTAGGGGAACCTTGCCCAGCCCTGCCCCCACCCTGCCCATGATGACCCAAGGGCCCTTGAGCCAGGGCGCTTAACCCCAACTGTTTCAGGGACCATCTGACCCTGCTTTGGATAAAAGTGGCTTCTAAATAAATATAATGTAATGTAATGCCCAGACTTGAGCCTCATACCACCACGTGACCAAAGGCCATTTACTGTCGCTGGGACACTAATTTCTCCCTTCCTTCCTGGTAAGGCTTGGTCTCCTGCTTCTTCTCAGGCATCTGCCTGCTTGTTGTCTTGTTCCATGTGACCTTTACGCTGGAGGTGGCCTGGTAGACAGTTGCTCCATTGCCATGTCTTCCTGCTCTCTCATGGGGCCCTGGAGGGGAGCAAGTTCACTTCCGAGTGCCATGAGAGGTTCGTCATCAACAGCTCCATGTGTTCGTTTGGAGTTTCACAAGGCTGGACACTGCCCACCTCTCTGGCTACTGGAGCTTCACTGGGCAAGACTGCAGCACACAGTTATCAGGCACTATCCTGTAGAATGAGCAGTATCTTTAATTGTCCTTTGCTTGTATCATCAAGGCCCTGGCCTCCAAGACAACACCTAACTCACATGAAACCTCTTGACCAGCTTCCAGAGGACCTTGTAGATGCAAAAGAAGAAAAACTGTTCTCCACATTAAAGAGGTATATCAGGACCGGGATTGGAGGGAGAACATTCTTCCTTTAGAAACAATCTGTGTTCTCTATCAGTCTTCATGTGAAGAGTATGATGGATGTTATAAATATTTTTTTTTCGCTCCCTTAAATATCCTTGGCACCCTGCATGTGTATTTCTGTGGCCCCCAGTAAAATCTTAATGACCCCCCCTGTATGTGCCCTAGCAGCAGATCGGCGGCCCTGTGTGACAGCGGGTGGAGTTCCCCGCTTTCCTTTTATAAGTCTGAGCATGTGCCCTCAGACTGCCTGCCCTGACTCACAAGTGAGATCGCAGATGATCTGGCTGACCTTTCCTGAAGCCTGAATACGGGGCCCTTTCACACCAATATATCTGCCTCTTAAAGTGGACACTCCTCCATCTTCCATATGCTCATTCCACCCTTCCGTGCGCTCATCTGAAATGTCCTGGAGAATTGTCACGCTTCGTAGGAAACACGGAGGAAGGGAAACGGCTTTGATGAAACGTGCTAAATGAATCTGAACAAATCGTGCTTGTCAGCTCACCGACTCCCTCGTCTCATTTTGGCTGATTTCCTCAGGTCAGGCCTCAGCTCAAGGCCCATGAACTGTAAAACAGTGCCTGTTAGCTAACTGCAAGAAGCTTCTTATTTCTCAGTAGACACAACAGTTTTCTCAGGGTTAAACAGGGTCCAGTACACATTATCTCATTCATTTTTACAGAAAATATAATAAAGAATATTTGTTTCATGTATAGAGATACGAACAACCATTTCAGTACAAAAAGTAGTATATATGTCAATAAAGTATATATTCAAAAAATGATATTAATTATTTTCTGTTTACATTGTTCTTGATGGATTATATCACAGAAGTAACAGCAGCATCAAGCGCCATGGATAAAAAATGCTTAAATGCTAAATGCTATTGCTTATAACACAAAGTGTGGGCACTGAACTCTAGAGTGATGTCTGTCAATGATGTCATTGTCTGCCTTGTGATGTCATAGAGGAACCAGAATACGAAGGGGTCTGCCAATCAGATCACTCACATGTGCACAGTGCTAATGGGAAACGGCAGTGGGAAATGCCAATGGGACTCTGCCATGGCAAACAACTACAAAGCAGTATCCAATAGAACATGTTATGGATAACACAAATAACACAACATAAGACAACAACAATTATTAGTTTAAGGCAGCACATGGCACAGGGCTGGAGTACACCTTGGAGGGGATGACTGTCCATCACAGGCACATAAACACACTACAAACAATTTAGAGATGCCAAACCACCAAAAACATCTGCTCCAGGTGATCACGGTGTAACTGTCCCACCCGGGCAAACTCTGCCTGTGCCCTGTGTTTCCTGGAACTCGTTCCATATCAGAACACTGGATGAGTGCCTCGGGAAAACTGACAGATAAAAATAAACTATGTGTTTTTAGTCTCAGCTCTATGACACTGCCTCCACAGAGAGCCTCGTAGCAACCATGGTTTATCTCTGATCAAGCCTTTGCCTGACTACACGGGCCCAAATCCTCAACATCCACAACTCTACTTCCTGTCCCACAGAAGGAGCAACTGTGACTGCTGAACAAAATAGCAGGAATGACATGAGCACAAGGAACTGTCTGACAGTAAAGCACATTATAAAGACCAAAGCCGATCTCTAGGTCACCAAATCTACTTGCAGTCAAACCATGAAGATGAGCATGTGGTAGCCTAGAATGCCACCATTGAAGGGGCACCCCCATCAGCAAGTGGATATAATGCTGCGTTCCATTTATCTCAAATGTTCAGAGCTGGGTATGACGTCACACCCGAGTTAACCGTACTCCAGTACAGCAAGTCGGAAAGCCATTTAGCAATACCTCTTTCAAAAAGCAAGATTTCTTGCATAGCCGGATAACTCCAATTTAAATGGCCGTTATCTTACTTCACTTGCATTTCACCCAGACTACCATAAATCTGACAAGTTATCCAGATAAGCAATAAATCCTGCTTCCTGAAACAGGCAACAGTTTTATCCCGGTTAATTGTTAGCCATTGTCAATGACAGTATCAGTTGATAACAGCACATTACGCAGTATTTTACACATAAAACACCGTAGCAACAAGTCCACAGATAGTGGTTGGACAGTACTGTGTGTACGACCGATTTAATGAGCTACAAATAAGACATAAGTGCTAATAAACAAAAAAGTACAGCTTTAACTTCGGAAGGGTGCAGCCATCTTGAATTCTGATGTCAGGGTTGTGTAGATTCCTCCAACTTTCCAAGTAAGAATTCCGACTTTAGTAGGCGTTCCAATTGACATTTCTGACTAGAAACTCGGAATTTCTGAGTCACGAGCGTTAAATGGAACGCAACATAACTTTGGTGGGCGGAGTTCAGCTATCGCGCTACTAGCAAAGCTATCTGAGTATCTTAATTTGTGGATTAATTTTCACTAACTTTGAAAATCAATAGCAGACTAATTAGCCTCCGCTAAATTTAGTTCCGCAAACATTTTTCAAAGGTAAAGTAAATAAACATTTAACGGCCAGAAACGTTTGTACATCCGAAAATCACGTGTATTTATTACGGTCTGTTGTGAGCGTGTCTGCAGCAGTCTATCTGACATGCTGTTGGCTGATTATGTGCGAACACAAAACGTGACTGGTCAATGATGTCAAACTTAAGGTAGTCTGGGCAAAATGTAAGTGAATGAAGATACAGTCCGTTTAAACTGGTTTACCCTGAACTAAGCGGAGGACAGGGGATTGTATCATGAAGCTGGATATCTTGCTTAGTCGCAAACCTTGTCGGATTTTAGGCACCCTAGTTTAAACTGACCTTATCTTCGTTCACTTACATTTATCCTACACTACCTTCATGTACAACATGTTTTGAAATGACTTTAAAACATCCTTTACCCTTTATCCTTTACCCGATATCCGGCTAGGCATGAAATCCTGCGGTGAATGCGTACTTGACCGTACTTGTGATCTCATGTACCCATTTTACGTCATCATCCACTGCCATGCTCACTAACTCCCCCGTTCCAATACTAAGAACACAAGTGCAGGTAAAAATCCCTGAATGTTGGTCTTGATCCTCCCCAAATATCAAGGATACATCTTTGGCACCATTGCCAAAAGGTACCAATCCCGTGATTTATTGCGCCCCATGTTTGTTCTTGGAAGGCAAATTGCGAGACCGTTCTTGCCAAGACCACAAGCACAGCGTTTGCATTCTTGATATCGAGATTCACCCCTGCTTCGTGATACAGGGTCCCTGGTTGTATTTTCCGGGTTCTAATTGACAGAGTTATAGACCAATAATGAGCTGATAATGAGGGGAGCCAGGCACCACTGGTGAAACTTGCTTAGGGCTCCATATGGTCATCAACCTTAGGCTTAGAGTGGGGTAGGGATACTTGGTAATGCACCCCACACTCTGTCCTCCAGGGCTCTCTGGCACCCCCCTCAAAACCTGCCCATATCCCCCCTTTCCCATACTTATCTCTGACTAAGGGCAGGTATGTCATATTGGCCTTTTTATCTATTTTTTTGCTGTCTTTTAGTTTCACCTATTTTAGATTCAACTGATGTGATTCGTGGTCATTTATTGCCAGATAGAATGGGCAGAAAAGTTTAATTAATTAAAAATGTCTTTGGCTGCTTTTTCAAAAAGGGCAATCAATTCTTAGAGATGCTGCCGGTTCAAAGTATTATGCAACATCTATATTTATTAAATAAGTTTGTATTGTTCATACGCTTCTTTTACACTACACTTAAGAAGATCGATACGGCATACTGATCTTTCTCCATAAATGTGGTTGGCTTTTTTTTTAAAAGAAAGAAAGAAAGAAAGAAAGAAAGAAAGAAAGAAAGAAAGAAAAAGAAAAGGAAAATCAACCGGAGCAATAATGAACAAACTAAGTGCCCTAGCGCCCTCTGTTGGACAAGTGTATGCAGTATTTTAATAAAGAACAGGCTGTTCCCTAGATCGATGAGTTTCCCGCACAGCTGCATTGCAGCTACAGTGAGATCCAGTTGCACACCTTCATTTTTCTAGGTCATTTTAAAATGATTGTTTTTCTTTCCAAAGACAGCACCTCATACTACTAAATGACGTGTTTTAAGCAAACTGGCGGTTGTAACCGCTTTTCACAACCTTGACTGGTGACCCGAAGTTGCAGCTTTGGGGAATCTACTCTGCTTCTCCGCGTCAGGTCTCAGACTCGCCAAGCTGCCTTGGTCATGTGCAGAGATCATTAACCTAAATAATGTACAGCAAATGCACGATGGCTATTTTACATATAATGTGCTGTTAAAAGTGAGTCACAGACATTGACGTGAGGAGGAAGTATGTGCTTAAGACAAAAATGCAAAGGTACAGGATGATTTCAGAGCGAGCGCAGAAGTGTGGCAACGTACAAATGTCAGGAGGGAGCTGCAGAGTATTTACAAAATTAACATTTTGAAAGATTTCAATGGGGCGTAACGGGCTCGTTCTGCGTGGTGCGCCGGCATCAAAGTAAATTAACTGGCAAGTTTGCATGAATGTCCTTAAATTGCGCGTGCTAAGGGGTGCGTGATGGGCACTGATCCCCGCGCGGGACGGAAGCGCAGACGCCAGCGAGGCTGACAGGACGGCGTTCACCGATCACTGTTATCCAGCATGAAGCAATGGGCAGCGATGAGCATCACAGCCCGAGCTGCACAGTAAGTACAACAGCATTCCAGCGTTTGTATAGGAAAAACAACCGTCGCATCGGGTTAACTTGCAGACATTTATTGCTTTGCCGTGAAAATGAATAACAGAAATTGTTCCTCTCTGATGTCCATTATATTGTAATTCTACTGTTCGAATAAACGATGGAAAAGCTGCAATGTATATTAGGTATGCAGTCAGTTTTTTATGTTGGTGTGGTTATTGTCTCCATTATTAAACTGAGTTTTTAAGGAGCAGCAGAACACATTATCCCCCATGAATCGAGGTTGTTATGTAATTAGATGTGGGTATATATTTGGCGCCTATGCACACCACAACTATGCTCATTACTTTCTCATTTAACCCTGTGGACTCCTCGTATACTTTATTTGCGTCCAAAACGGGCTGTGTGGTCCGTCGCTTTAACTGAAACGCGACAAATGTTGAATATCCATTATTAATTACTGAGACATATTCACAGCGTGGTTCTAAGCCATCTGCCCCAGATCTCGGCCTCCAGGGTGATTTACCCTTGGCGGATTTGGTATCGTTAATCCCTTTGAGACAATGCAGCGGGAGAGACTGGAAATGATAGCCCATCCGGTGGGCAATCAGCCGGGCTCCCAGCGCACCTCTTCCCAGTAAACCGTGCCTTTCTAAACGGTAAACGGGATTCTGTAGAGAATATCGTGTACTATAGGTAGCTGATTGACTACAATTGCTATTGTTTTGCAAGGAAATAACAAGAGAACGATGCTGAAAGAGAAATATATAAGGATTCCGTTTAGCTGTAGGTGGCGGAATGATCTTCCATGTTCGACGCTTATGGTACGAGTTTAGCTTCGGTTATGTGCAGTTTGCGCGCTTTTCCCGCGCAGTTTGCGCGGTCTGCCAGCGGGGGTCAGTCGCCTCCCACTCCATTACGATTGTCAGCTGTTGCATTACTGTTATGCTCACACCCTAACCCCACAATTATCAGGAGAGTGGAAATATGTGTTAAAAGGCTTCCATAAATAAATACATGTATATAATAATGAGTAACACTTTACTTAACGGAGCGAAAATAACTCAGTTACCGCTGAAGAAGAAATCATAAACAAATATGGTCGCTACTTGAGATTAAATATACGTCATGATTCATTAATGATGAAAGAACATGAGATCAGCATTTCACGTGTTATTCATTACTTGTTCCTTCAGTAGTTCACAAAGGTTCACAGAATTAACAAGTACCATGTATAGTAACTGCTTGAGATAAAAGGTGCGTCACGATTCATTAATGATGAATTAACATGAGATCAGTATATAACTAAAACTTAGTTTGTGGTTAATTAATACGCGAGTAATAGTATAATACTCTATAATTTATGCCACATCAAGTAAAGTGTTACCCATTAATGATCATCATTCAATTACCTATAGACAAAATATATTCTATTTCAAAATTTACCCTAAAATGTGTACTGTATTACAGGAAAGAGTGCCTAATCTAAAGCTAAATATGATAGACTAACGCAGGCATTAACTTACAATATTGTGTAATTTTTAACAGCACAGATACTAGAAGTGATCTGGAGATGCTGAATCAGCAGAGAAACAGTGAGCTGCCTTTGCTGAGTAAGGTAGGATCATGACCATTATTTCATACCCGATATGCGATTTCAGATCCTAGGGGGAACTGCTGTTGTACCATTGACGGGGCATGCTGACAACTTAACTGTAATCGGACGGAAATGTTAAAAGAGTCAGCAGGTGAAACAATGAGGTCTACATTGAGCCTCGGACATACTGTCAGGAAAGGAGCCTTCTGCAAAAGGTTTTGGGAAGGAAGATCTGAGCAACTGCTGCATTTTACATGTCAGGAGTATCGTAACGGCTCTGAATTTCTTGCTGATGAAGGTACCCATACGATTCATCAAGTCTTGTAGAATCACCTGGGAACAAATTCTGTCTTGCTGATTTCTGTGTAAATGATGGATAAGCCTTTGCACATGTGAAGACAGTTAAACGATGCACTTTTAAATTCCTATTTTATAGGCACCAGTTAAGGAGACTTGAATATCTTCAGCAGTATGTGAAGTCATAAAAAAAGTGGAACATAGCGTTCCCAGATGTGCTGGTAATGTCTCTCCATGAGGGGATGCTCTACAGGCACAAAGGCAGGGGGGGCTACCCTCTGATTTTACCACAGTGGTTCAAATGAATGCTTACTAGAGATTCACCCATGTATCAGCCAACTGATGCGGAAACAATCAGTCATCAGCTGATGGTTAAAGATGAGCCGATATTTACCACTGATAATTCCCTTTAAAAGGGTGACCCATATTGCTATGCACACCTGCACACTAAAGTTAGAAAAATATCTGCTGTGTGGAATTATTTTAACGTTAGCGAAAACTACTTTAGAAATGTGTTTTGCATTTTTGTCCGTTGTAAATATTAGAAATATGAGATTTTTACATTTATAAGATATAGTGGTCTGGGACTGTTGTCGTATGGTTGGTGTTTTCTTCCCAAAAAATAAATACTTTTTCATAGTCTTGGAATGTAATTCATTTTTTTTTTTTTTTATTTGGGCAGAGTGTCCCTTTAACTTTAAGCATAACCTCTCAAACAATCAGTATCAGTGTCAGTTTTTGAAATAATCACCTATCGGTATTGGCCAGCAATTTCCTTATCAGCACATGATAATGTTTACACTTTGTCCCATAGAGCCTAGAAAAATTAAATGCCCAGTTACAAGTGTAGCAGGAACCTAAAACGACTATGTAAATCAAAAGACAACCGTAAGAGCATTCAGGGAGGACTAAAGAACAGCTAAGGGATCACAGAGTAAGGCTAGCAGAGGTGTTTCTGGAACAGAAAGAAATCTTGAAGCATTTCTTGAAGGTTGAGAGCAGAGGTGAACATTTCAGGTCCAGATTACAGATCAAGATTTTGTTTCAACCAACCAGTTGAGGATTCTGTGACTGTGACTCTTTATACTCAACTGGTTGGTTGAAACAAATTCCTGGTTTGGATTTGTACTTTTTGGGCCTGAAATATCCACCTCTGGTTGAGAAGGAATCTGATGACTGGATGTCATTTGGTTGCTCATTCCACCATTGATGAGAACCATCTAGGGTGAGAAATCTCTCACGGTGGACGGATCTCAAGGTGGCATTGGCCAGCTGACCGGAGAGAGTATGATGGGGTGTTGGTCTTGATGTAGATGGGTGCTGATCAATTAATGGCTCTGAAAGCCAGAACCAAGGATTTGAACTTGATTCAAATACCTATGTGGAAGCAATGAAGGCAGGGAAGGAGGGATGAAACATGAGACCGTTTAGGCTAACTGAATCCCAGATGTGCTGTTGCATTTTGAGTTATCTGCAGTGATTTGTCAGCACAAGCTGGCAAACATGTTAGTGAAGAGTTGCAGTAATGTAGCCGCAAGATGATAAGTGCATGGGCAAGAAACAGATGCCTGTACTCAAACAGATTAGGCCTGATCTTCCTGATATTATACAAGGTGAATCTACAAGACCAAGAGGCAGCTGCTTTGTGGTCAGCAAAGGATAGCTGGTGACCTGTCATTGCCCATAGGTTCCTAGCAGACCATAATGGAGAATCCAAGGCGTACAATTCATGGCATATAGTAGGGTATAAGGTCACCATTTGTCGCACAACACTGAGCGTGGTCACAGTACATGACATGGCACTAGGGATGGTTTCAGATTTTCTTTGGTGGTGACTTTACTCCATAGGTTTGTGTGAAGAAATGTTTTCTATATTCTGATCTAAGATCATCCTCAGTCATTTTTCCTGAATGGTCTTTTGGTCTTGAGTCGGTCTACCCAGTTGGCTTCCGCTCAGCAAATTCCACCTTAAGTGTTAGACGTGAGGTATACAGTCACTATAAAGTATAGTTTGCAAAGTGGATTTTATGCTGGTTCCACCATGGGCGGAATGCATCAGTTTTATTTTGGGTTTTGTTGGGCTCAGATACCTTAGTTTTGTAAGCACAGTAAATCCAGAAATAAGTCAGAGATTTACACACCCTTCCTGTAAGACTCAGCAGATATTTTTTTTAATAAGAGGGTTTAGTGCCTTAGCTCCTAAGGATCTAGCACTTCTAGCAAGTGGTCTAGCGTGTGCTTGAGTTATGTGGCCCTTGGCGGTGGGGGAGGGGGGGGGAGGGGAGGGGAGGCAACTGTGTACTGCTGTGGGATTTATGAAATCCATGGATCACCTCCAGCTGATGAAGATTTAATGGTCCGTACCACGGTGGGGGGGGGGTGGCACTGATATATGGCTTCATGAAGATTTGCTTGCCAGTTCGACCAGCAGCTTGAATGTAAGCTGTGGGAGCATTTGTGAGAAGCACTGAGCTTTAAGGCTACTGTCGCCTTGCATGCTAAGACAAAAACGGGCAAAAAGAGGCACGAGCTGTTAAGCTGGACCCCTGTGTGGAATAGAGAAGCAGGACAAGAAAATGGAAAGGAGAGTTTGACCAAAGGAGCAGTGGAATAGACCTGGAATGGAACTCCCTCTAAAAGCATCTGCCTCCTGCATAGCCTGACACCAGGAGACTGGTTTAAAAAAAGACATGGTAAAAATAGAACGGGGAACCTTCGAATGTGCAGTGAGGCTTTGTGCCACCACGGGAATTCTGAGCACTGTGGACACGCACCCTGTCTTCACTCTACAGTTGGGTCAGGAGACACAGCACCAAGTCAGGGAGGCCAAAACTGCAGCAGGACGGGGTCGAAGGGCTAATTCAAGGAGCCCCACTGTGAAGCTTGAATTACTCTGGTCTACAAAAGTTAGTGTGTTAATTCAATATGTCCAGTGTTTGCTTGAGTTCAGCACAGTCGAGGTTAAGTTATTATTCTGTTTTGTGTATGAGTCATCTGAACTTTACAATGTGCTTCAAAGTAATTCGCCTCTTTTTTACATCTTTCTGGGGTCTTGTGACCGAAGGCGTTGTGTTGTTTCTGTTTTCTGGACACGCTGCCTGGGGAACCTTGAGTCAGGTGCAAGCAAAGACACTCGAAAGGCCCTGTGTTCCATCCGATGGCCCCAAGGGTCGTGTCACATCAAGTTCCTCTCTGGTTTCGGCCAGTCCTACCGGCTCACCATATCTGCGTATGTACGACCGTCAAAGTATTTTCACACGTCACGCTTCCATTGCTGACGAGTCAGTGTGGCTTACGTGCAGGGCACTCTGGTCTCCATCTTCTGCCAGAGCAGACTTTCCCCTACTGTCTGTTCCCTGGGGACCCAGCTGTGGAAGGCTGCCCCTTATCCCGCTGAACCCTCTCACCCGCTAATGTTTCCCCGCTGACATCGGACACTCAGAGCAAAAGGTGGTCACTTGGCTGGCCCGCAGTGGCACACCACACAACGTCGTATCTGTGTCAGATGGTCAGAGTGTGTGCAGGCATGTCTGTTTACACACGCGTTGTGTTATCCTCCTCCTGCTGTCAATTGAGCTAACTCTACCAGGCATGTAGTGGGTACAAGCCGAAAAAAGATAGCTGTACAGTGGTTGAGGGGGATTCATGCGGACCCTTGCTGAAATAACCCTGGCTACAAATATCCAACGATTTATCTTTAGGCTTGCTGTCCAGACAGGATGGCGAACCAAGTTACATGGCGATGCGAGGAAGGAGCTCAGGACTTTACTGAGATGGAAAAAGGCTCGTATGATCATTGTAGTAAAACACTCAGTCATCACTCTCCGACCCTATAAAACGGGAGAGAAAAAGAAATCAAGACAATTATAGCACTATACCAGACTGTGCAATCATTAATCTTTGCTTCTGGGGTTTGAATCACATTGGTGTGAATTCTGCAGGCAATCTGAAGGACATCAGAGGACACAGAACAACTGTAAGGGGTATGAGGTGATTCCTTTTTTGTTCATCACATCCATCCTGCATTCTCTCCAATTGCTGGGTATCGTTTCTAAAATAGGAAAGTACATAGCTATTACAAGTTCACCGCCAACTCATCAGAATGATGGCTAAGGCGCTTTGCGTCGTAGGACCCCGTCACACTTGTCCTTGGTGCAAGCAGCCTCGATAGCAGCTACACAGCACTGCGTTCCATCCTAAGGCAGGGCGTCATCTGTCACATTGTTCCTCGGGACCAGGATGGAGTCGTGGCCATGACACCTGTCATGCAATTTGAGCTCCAGTCAGGACCAGTGCACCGTCCCGCTCCAGGCAGCTAATGAGCTCTAATGGGATTTGCCATGGGACTCTGGGCAAACCGTGCCTGGGAGCTGGAGCAAGTAATGAATGCACACATTTGATACACTCAAGGTTACCAGCGGAACCCAACCCCATACCCCCCAACTGTGTGCCTGGAATACAGATCACTCGCCACCCAGACATGTCCCACGGAGGCACAATAAGAGGCAGAGAGGAATCATGCTCAGAGGAGAATGTGAGTCTATCCTTGCTCTAGTCCATCTCCTGACCATTTATGTGGTATGGGGGGGGGGTGAAGCCTATTCCACGTGCCACAACATCAACCTGGACAGGATACACCCAACTGATGGGCAACTGAGAGATTCAAGATCCCATGCAGGAGGACACTGGAATACTCAAAGGAAACTCACTCAACATGCAAACTCTATTGACGGGGTAGGATTCAAACCAACCAACTCCGGAGGTGTGAGGCAAGTGCGCTATCCCAGAAACCCCCAAATCGCAGCATTAAATCAATACATTTTGTAGCTGATTTAACTTTTACATTTTCAGTGTTGAGGTGCCACAAAGCTATTCTTAAAATGGAATAAGGACTAACCCTACAAAAAGCAGACAGGCTGTCTTGGTGTACTCAGTCCCGGAGATGTATATTCATCCAAGGGTGTTTGGTTTGAACATTGGTGGGGTTGAGGTCTCCACCCATTTAGGGGGAGACATGATTATTGAGGGGGTCATATTGCCCGATTTTGGGGAGCCCCCCCCCCCCCAATTTATGTTCATGTTTACATCTCAGAGCTGGATTTGGAGAATAGCAGCGTGGGTTGGAAGCTGAACTCTGACATTTGATGCTGTCCATGATGCCCTGTGGTCCACCGTGGGCCTGGCCTTCTACAGATAGTCTGATTAGAGAGAAACCCAATCAGATTGTAGAGGAGGTGGGTCCAAGCAACCAAGGGAGGCTAACCCAAACAATCAAATGTCTTGGTCCCGCCTCCTTTAGGTTTAGCCCTCACAACATTTTTGTGTAAGTAAAACTCCCACAAGCCTACGCTGCATGGCATGTTTGGCCCGATGGCTAGTGTGAAAGCTCTCATCATACAGTGATACTGTGAAGCCTTGTTCTCCAACTCCAGGACCATGGACAGCAGCCGGCAAGTGGCCCAGTTTGTGGCTCAAGGCGAAGAAGCACATGATGTGTCACACACACCACGCATCCAACACCGTATTTGGGTGCATCGTCCAGAGGCAGTCACAGTGCTACCGCAGATATTTATGGGGATTTGACCGATCTCGTGAAATGGGCTGATGTTACTCAGGAAGCAGGATGGACACGCATCCATTTTTTTGCCTATGTGAGAAGTCTTTGAAGTAATTGTGACATTCTATGAAATCATTGACTGATGACTGCTCACCAGCTTTCTCTGGAGAAAAGTCAAAACGCAAACCGCATCCCCAGTCCGATTCAAAACAGCAACAGAAAGCCCAGCAACAGAAACATATCGTATAACATGCCTTGCTGGGGATGCACAAGCGTGCCAGGAACCCAGTCCAGAAGGGTAATCTGGATCCAACACTAACAGCACCATGCGTCACCTCCATGTGGTCCAAATGGGGGATCATGTTCACTTTTACTGGGCCAATCTAAACCCTACACTCCTGGACTGCACGGTCTAAACTCACAACACTACACAAGGAAAGTGGTCCCTACCATAATCTTTCAAAGCCTTTTCCAGGAGTAAACAAAACTAAGTATGGGCCCTTGTTCTGTGTGAAGAGGATATGGTGAGGTCAGGTCAAAGCTAATGAATGCAGGCCAATGGAGGCCAGGTTGGGCACTGCTAGGCAATCCTGGGAGCTCCCGGCACATAATGGGGTGGGGGGTAACTGCGAGAGCCGCTCAGAGTAAGATGATGTCTCCTCATTCTGTTCTTGGTCAAACAATAAAGAGAATGTGGTGATGCATGACCATCTAAAGATGTGGCACTCTCTCCAAGTACACTACATGACTAAAAGTATCTGAATTAGGGGAACGGGTTAATTATGCCACACCCACTGCTGACACAACTGTATAATCAAGTACACAGTAACACAATCTCCTGCAAGAAATGTTAGCAGCAGAATGGGTGGTTAGTACCGAAGAGGTCAGTGACTTTCCTTTTGGCCCATAATAGGAGACCATCTTTCCAACACATCAGTTTGCCTTGTTTCTCTGCTAGAATTCTGCTGCTCAGTCACAAGTGAAGTGATTGTGAAGGTCAGGATGTCTGGGAGCAAATTACGTTACAAAGTGGTCAGATACACATGAGGGTCCAGATCACCCAACAGCAACACCCAACCTGAACTGCAGTTAATCCCCCCAGCAATGTTCCAACGTCTAATGGAAGACCTTCCCAGGGATCATTATAGCAACAAAGGGCCAATGGACTTCGTAGAATTACCCTTTGTTTCAGAATAAGATGTTGGACAAACTGGCATCCACATATATGTGTACATAGTGTAAAAGAACGTTTCAGTCTTTTGCTGCATTTTGAATTGATCGCTTCCTTTTCTGGAAAATAGAACCATCGCAAAACAATTAGTGAATCAGTCGGCCCGTCGTGAGTTAAATCCCAAATGCTTATCTCCTGTTTAGTCTTTACGTCATTGAAATAGCAGAGCATGACAAGCACAGTGCAATTAATAGTGCATGTGTGGGTGTGCTGCGTTTGTACTGTTCGTGATTCAGATCATGAGCGGACAGTCGCGATGGAAATGGAACTTACCAGCCAGTGACGTTAAGGAGTGGGTTACACTGATGTTCATTGTATTTGACATTTGTAGCTCATTCTGCTAACTCTCAGGACAAGACTAATATTAGAGGTTTTTGTTGTCTGATCTGGATTAATCTATGAGGCATAAATGGGTCCAAACCACACTCTCCCTCTTTCACACACACACACACACAAACACAGATTAGGTATCCATATCTTTGTGATGATTCTACATTCATTTCTATGGGCATAACCCTAATCCCAACTATGACAACCATAACCCCTTAACCAGCCCGAACCTTAACCATTTTAAGCATTAAACATTTTTAGTTGTTTGATTGCAGTCACAGATTTTTATAAAATTGAGTTTGCCCTTGTGGGGACTGAAAAAATGGTCCCCACAATGTCAAAGTAACACACACACATACACGTGCATGCACACACACACACAGACACATGCATGCACACACACACACAGACACATGCATGCACACACACACAGACACATGCATGCACACACACACACAGACACATGCATGCACACACACACAGACACATGCATGCACACACACACACGCACACACACACACACACATGCATGCACACACACACACGCACACACACACACACACACACAGAGTCTGGTCCTCTGGCCTTCCTTTGGCACTACACCATTTCTTCTGCAGTATCCTCCAAACCCCAAAATTTTTGAATGCAGGGGGGGGATTAAAATGAACACTGAGGGTCTCACTGGATTATTGGGCAGGAGATCGTTAATGCAGAGCCAACATGCATCTTCCAGCTGTCGTGGTGCCCTCCTTGCAGGAGCGTATTCATTGTTCTGTTCTCCATTGTTCTGTCATACTCATATGTGTGACCTAGATCGTTCTGGGATGAGATCCAAGGACCCACAGACATGGCAGCAGTGTGGATTTTCCCCAACCTGCCTCTGATGCACACACAGTGTCCTGCACTTAACGGGAGGTAAGATAAGCAGGACAGACTGTGGGTTACGGGAATGAGGAGGCTGACCTTAACTACCTGCCATGCCACCTTCTTCTAAGCTTCTTTGCCCATCTCTGGGTCTATTTCTGCTTAGCAAAACTTCTCGGTCTCGGATTTTCCACAGCTACGGTGTGAAAGTGCCCAAGGGTCTTCGCATGATACCAATTCTCATTTCACTTTCTGATCCAAAAATTTCTGGTTTGGTACTAACATTACTGCCTATACTGATGTTCATAACCACAGTCTCCTAGGATTGAAAAATGGCTATCCTACACAAATCATAGCACATTAAAGAATGTTGGAGAGCTAGGGAGGAAATCACACAATCACACAAAGCATGACATCATCAGGAGTGTCCTAAATCTGAAGAGAAATGGGGGCATCGAATTCCTGAGTCATATGTCAGGTCGTCTTCAAAGAAAAATGTGCCACGTGAACAAATGACAGAATTTTACCCTAAAATTCTTCTGCTAGTGACATTTTTAGACTGCCATCCATCTTGTGCTCCCTCTCAGAAGGAAAAACATAATTTCTGTTTTATTTGCCATGGACAGTGTAATCCAGGCAGCTGTCCAACACAATCCGAATTTTAAAGTTCAAATTCATTACCATAAATGAGTATGGATCTTCTTCCTCAGACTGAGTGCTTACTTCTGTAATGCGATATCAGAATATATTGTTTTCCTCTATCAACCCGCCTTTGGTGATAGATCTACTACTACCCATTTGCTGAATGAGAGTTTCATTCTTTTTTCTGTATTAATTCTCGCCCCCCTAACCTGTTCCGATGGTCAGGGTGCCCAGGATTCCCTGAGTCGGTTCTCTTGTTTCCAAGGTAATGTGAAATACAGTAAATCTCCCACGTCGGAATGACCCAGGTGGTACATGACTAATACGCAGGTGGAAATCGTTGAATAAGGAAAACGTCATAACTGATTTCCCAAGCCTCTGACAGTGTGGTTTCTTTCATAAATACAACGCTGTTCATTTTGGGATGCCTGTCACCCTTATCAATAAAGTTATCATGATTTTTGGGAAGTTGCAGTCTACCTCCAGAAGGGCTTGTGATGACTATGACTGCAGTCTGCTGGGGGGCCGGGGTGTGGGGGGGGGACACATAGGACCTTTGAAGATAACCCACCTTCCTTCATTACTTTCTTTCTTTGAACTTTTCTGAGAGATTAGGATGCAGGTAGGACTTAGGCGAGAGTGACGAAGTGAGTGACCATTGTGGTGTTTAAATGTCACCTTCGAGGGGGACAGTACTGTGTCTGAGATACAGTAACGTGGCCTTGAGCTGTGACTCACGCGTACAGAACCAGGGGACTGCACTAGAATGCCATCAAGGTCCAGACGGCTTTATGAGAAAATAAAACGTGAGCTCAACAGTGTGGGTCAGTTATGGTGAATATTCATAGTTTTCTGTTATATCACCGGACCTCTGCAAGCACGGAGACTCGAAAATGCCCCTTTCCAGCGTGGCTTCCCAAATGCCGTGCAACAGTTTCCATGACTACTGCTCAGAGATGTAGAATTCCAGTTGGGAAGGCAGAGCGGGATTCAGAGTATACGGTCTTTTCTGTGGGGGTCCACGGGGAAAATGGGGGCTGTTTTACATGGGGACAGTATAAATGTTTTAATGAAAGCGCAACAAGCAGTTGGAATATGATTACAGGACTGCTGTAAATATACGGAAGATGAACCTACAGCAATAACATAACACTGTAAGCCAATTCCACTTTTGATCGGGGGTATATTTACATGGGAGGGGATCGTAATTGATGGATAAGGGGAAACAGCCAGATAGACAGCTCTGCGTTGACGAACAGACCAACTCCATGCCTGTTCTTACATAACATCCACTGTGCTCATCCTCTTATTCAGTTCCTCCCAGGTGCCATTAGTGCGTGACGTCCCCCCGACGATGACACACCGAGCGCTGACGCACATTAGGATGAGAGCATCGTACCTGAGAAAGTCTGAGATGTGCCCCCCTGCCCACACACAGCTCTGAAAGCTCTGTGCTTTCGCTCTTTGAGTCTCCTGCAGCCACACAGCCAGCAAACCCACCTATCGATTATTTTACCAGCTAACACTGAGCATCCCACTACACACGGGCTGCCATACTGAAAGTACTGAGATACTCTCTCCGCAGGCGGAAGCTGTAAGCACTGTGATTTATGAACAGTCCGTGTTGCGTTGACCGACATGAAACAATGACAGCAGCGTAGAGGAAGAGGGGGGATAATTTAATCACGCACTGAAGTGTAAATGGCAGGCTCGGGGACAGCGAGAGTAAAAGACGCAGATGCATGCTGCGCGCGAGCATGTAGTCTCCGGTTTCCAGGAAGATATTCGAAGATATCGGCACTCAAACAGAAATTCAGAGTGCCTCTTTTACATAATTCTGTAAAACTGCATTATTCTCTAAAATTATTCTTCATTGTTTTGGGTTCACATTTCATTATTTTAAAGGTAATTACTTAATTACACGAAATGGGTTTGTACAGGAAAAAAACATGGAAATGTTTTCGTCTTCTTTTTACAAACGTAGTAACTCATTTAGCCTTCAGCAGTAGCTGGGATTGGGAAATAGTCCCACCAGGGGGTAAGATTTAAGTAATGATTTACTGATACAGACTTCTTTTCTCTACTTAGCAAGCAATACATTAACATCGAGTTCTTAGATATTAAAATCTCGGCATAGCTATTTAAAAAGTTGCAAACCTGATAAATGCAGTCGATCAACATGTTGTATGTACTTGATTGAAATGTGCTATTCGAATAACGAAGGCACAGCTGATTTTAGGGGGATCTCCAGTCTTAATGGAAACCTTCAAGAGTGGCGACGTATGCTGACTTGCTGGGGGCGGGGGGTGGGCTTCAGTATATAAGGGCCGAGCCTGAAACACATGTGTGCGTGTCACGCGATATGTTTACAGGCTGATGCAGTCAGATTTACCCCGGAGCGTCAGTTTACAGAAGTCGATGATGATTAGGATGCAGATAAAAACAAATCTATATCGAGACTCACAGCTGTCAACCACGGATGTCTAAACAGGTGGCGACTCCGCGCAAGTCGAATATACTCACCGCTTTGCCTAGCAACCCTAAACTGCTGACGACGGCTTTTGCTGCCCAGCGTGCAGAAGTGCGCCGAAGACGGCAAGGAAAAGTGCAACGTGATCGGCTTGCAGTTTTCAAAATTAGTAAATCACTCTTCCGTTTGATCCATCTGCTGCCGAACACCATCGGAGACCTGACGCTGGAAAAAACGAAGTTAAGCTTGTGAGTTCGGTCCAGGAGGATGTGCAGGTGCGGTGCTGGTGCACTCATCTGGATTTAGTGCAGTCTGGGACTTACTTTGAGCTTGAGCACGATTTTTAAGCGGAATGTTTCCCGAAATAAATAAGGTGAGAACATATTTCACTTATGTATGAAGATATGCAGATGCACCCAATTAAAGTATAATACGTTCGGCAGTATTAAGTATGCCTATTGCATTATCTTCATTTGAAATTAATTTTATGAATATGAATATATATGAATATATTTATATTTTGCAAGTTTGCTTAGTATGCGGTCTCTATGGAAATCATGTTATGCTCAGTTTTCAATGATTCGAAATACATAACAGACGCAGTCCGTCCGACAGAATTAAATTATAAACGAAATTAGTTTATAAATGACATCCGAAGGTAGTTTTTGGGTGATATATTAGAAACGCCTAATCCCATCCGTGTAGATACCTTGTAAATATTAAGTCTCATACTCCAACATGACCAGCACCAGTTTTACATCTGTGATCCACTGAGTGCATTTCAGAAATAACCGAGTGTTGGAGATTATAAATATTTACACGCAGTTTTAATAAAGTGTCATAAGGGACGAAATAGATGTTTTATGGGTAGGCGCGGACTGGCCATGGGGCAGTTCAGGAAATTTCCCAGTGGGCCGGTCTAATGGGGGCCTGCCGCTGGCAAAAGATACCAAGGGGAACCCCCCGCTCCCTCGATCAAATTGGTATAAATTCCGTGGCTACATTTCGGTGCCAGTCCGCCTCTGTTCTGTTACTTTCTGATTTGAGCGCGGGCAGAAGCATCCAGTGGAAATATTACATAAATAAATCATTATATGTTATATTTAATGTTTAAACCGATTACCCCTCCCTCCAAGAAAAACTATATTCAGATTTGCAATACCTATAGTAATTTAGCTTAGCATGCTAAGAGACTAGCAACAGACAGGTACTGACTGGCATAAGGCTCTGTTTGGCGCTTCATTATCTCAAGCAAAACTGACTAGATCATATCAACCCAATACTTAAGCAGCAATGTTACTGCAAATTTAGAAACTACAGTTGTTTCTGATGCCATTAAAATCTCTGAATCTTTATCCGAATAAACTGAGGTTTCTGAAAAGTTAATGAAACCGTGCACATTGTGGAAAAGATGACGTCTGTTGCATTATGTTTATTTTGTACAGTGTCAGAATCCATTTAGCGTTTCCATCGTCATCATGCTCAGATGCACTGTCTGCTTGCAGTAGGCTAAGGAGTTGTTCCTTATTCGGTCTTTTCCGTGTCCGTTTGCGGTTGAACATACCTGTATGGTTTAATGCATTTTCATGCTGACCCACTTAGTGCCTCCGAGGGATTCTGAATGTGGGGGCAGGGGACGGCCCTTGAGGAGAGGGTCTTCAAAGCTTGAGTTACTCAAAATATAGCACGTGAAAATATATTACAGGGAATATTCTGACTTGATCTCAGATTCTGTATGGAACATATAGTGCTTACACAAGCCGCAGTTGGATGAGCTGCGGGGGGGTTCGGAATCCACCCCAACCTTTTTAAGACCTCCTCAGAAGCATGTGAAGCTACACTGTTAGGGTAATGTTTCTTCTCCTTTACAGTCTTGTAGTACGGCCAGCAATGCACTTATTGGGGCACGCCGGCATGCGGGCAGGTGTTATAGTGGGATTTGGGCAGGTGTTACAGTGGGATTCTGGCAGGTGTTACAGTGGTATTTGGGCAGGTGGTATAGTGGGATTCGGGCAGGTGCCAGACAGTTTGGCATGCTGCCTTTCAGGTGTGACTTCTGATGTTCTGCATCAGATGGGCTGAACCCAATAAAACCCTACAGTGATTTTGTCCTATTCCAGCGTGTCATAGCCTCACAGTCCCCAAAGTTTACAGAACCTGGAACGATGCTGGATTCCCCTCAGCCGCGCCTCCTAAGTGCTCTAATTAATCAGTTGCTTAGAAAGTCCAGCTTGAAATGTATATCAAAACCAATGAGAGCCAGCACCCTGCCCCCCAGGCCTCTTTGGAACTGTGTGCCCCCCAGTGAAAGAGGTTTACCCCTCCTCCCCTCAGAGCAAACTGAACACTGGCTGCCTTGTGCTCAATGGAGTGTTCAGACAGTTGATAAGTACTGTGGGTTTAAAGGGAAAGAGAGTCATCCTAGTGAACCCACCATCACAGTGACGATGTGCAGAAGTAGGGATCCCCTTAGAATGGTATTGGTATGGCCCAAGACCACACGGCTCTCAACCTTAGTCTTTTAAAGTTTAATTCTCTATATTGGTCTCATGAAGACTGTCAATTGTGGCTCAGAACATGGGTCTTTCACTCAGTCAAGTGATGAACTATGCTTAAATCTTAGTTCATGGGGGACAAGGGAATGTGAGCCCCCAGCATGTGGCCTGTGTGCATGTGCCACGTCTCAAGAGTCACCCAGAACGTCGTTGTTCTTCTCTTTCTCACAGTCTACAAGGCTCGGTGCTTTCCCTCACTCGCAGAGAGAGCGTCCGCTACTAGGGACCAACCGGCCCTATCCACAGGTGAGCATCTAAACACAGCAGCAGCCCAATTTCCATGTCCCAGTGGTCCTCAGAGCCAGGCCAACAACAGGGTCAGTCCTCCACACTCCGGACCTTGGGGGAACTACTGTAAAGATCTTCCAACGAGAGAGCCCCCTGACCTCCAACATTCTCAATAATCTGCAACGAGAAAGCCCCCTGACCTCCAACATTCTCAATAATCTGCAACAAGAGAGCCCCTTGACCTCCAACATTACCAATAATCTGGCAACGAGAGAGCCCCCTGACCTCCAACATTACCAATAATCTGGCAACGAGAGAGCCCCCTGACCTCCAACATTCCCAATAATCTGCAAATGAGAGAGACCCTTGACCTCCAACATTCCCAATAATCTGCAACAAGAGAGCCCCCTGACCTCCAACACTACTAATAATCTGGTAACGAGAGAGCCCCCTGACCTCCAACATTCCCAATAATCTGCCAACGAGAGAGCCCCCTGACCTCCAACATTCCCAATAATCTGCCAACGAGAGAATCCCCTGACCTCCACCATTCCCAATAATCTGCCAACGAGAGAATCCCCTGACCTCCACCATTACCAATAATCTGCCAACGAGAGAGCCCCCTGACCTCTAACACTACCAATAATCTGCCAACGAGAGAGCCCCCTGACCTCCAACATTCTCAATAATCTGCAACAAGAGAGCCCCCTGACCTCTAACATTACCAATAATCTGGCAATAAGAGAACCCCCTGACCTCCAACATTCCCAATAATCTGCAACAAGAGAGCCCCCTGACCTCCAACATTCCCAATAATCTGCAACAAGAGAGCCCCCTGACCTCCAACATTACCAATAATCTGGCAACAAGAGAGCCCCCTGACCTCCAACATTACCAATAATCTGGCAACAAGAGAGCCCCCTGACCTCCAACATTCCCAATAATCTGCAACAAGAGAGCCCCCTGACCTCCAACACTACTAATAATCTGGTAACAAGAGAGCCCCCTGACCTCTAACATTACCAATAATCTGGCAACAAGAGAGCCCCCTGACCTCCAACATTCCCAATAATCTGCCAACGAGAGAATCCCCTGACCTCCACCATTCCCAATAATCTGCCAACGAGAGAATCCCCTGACCTCCACCATTACCAATAATCTGCCAACGAGAGAGCCCCCTGACCTCTAACACTACCAATAATCTGCCAACGAGAGAGCCCCCTGACCTCCAACATTCTCAATAATCTGCAACAAGAGAGCCCCCTGACCTCTAACATTACCAATAATCTGGCAATAAGAGAACCCCCTGACCTCCAACATTCCCAATAATCTGCAACAAGAGAGCCCCCTGACCTCCAACATTCCCAATAATCTGCAACAAGAGAGCCCCCTGACCTCCAACATTACCAATAATCTGGCAACAAGAGAGCCCCCTGACCTCCAACATTACCAATAATCTGGCAACAAGAGAGCCCCCTGACCTCCAACATTCCCAATAATCTGCAACAAGAGAGCCCCCTGACCTCCAACACTACTAATAATCTGGTAACAAGAGAGCCCCCTGACCTCTAACATTACCAATAATCTGGCAACAAGAGAGCCCCCTGACCTCCAACATTCCCAATAATCTGCAACAAGAGAGCCCCCTGACCTCCAACATTCCCAGTAATCTGCCAAAGAGGGACCCCCCTGACCTCCAACATTGTCAATAATCTGCAACAAGAGAGCCCCCTGACCTCCAACACTACCAATAATCTGGTAACGAGAGAGCCCCCTGACCTCTAACATTACCAATAATCTGGCAACAAGAGAGCCCCCTGACCTCCAACATTCCCAATAATCTGCAACAAGAGAGCCCCCTGACCTCCAACACTACTAATAATCTGGTAACAAGAGAGCCCCCTGACCTCTAACATTACCAATAATCTGGCAATAAGAGAGCCCCCTGACCTCCAACATTCCCAATAATCTGCAACAAGAGAGCCCCCTGACCTCCAACACTACCAATAATCTGGTAACAAGAGAGCCCCCTGACCTCTAACATTACCAATAATCTGCAACAAGAGAGCCCCCTGACCTCCAACATTCCCAGTAATCTGCCAACGAGGGACCCCCCTGACCTCCAACATTCCCAATAATCTGCCAACGAGAGAGTCCCCTGACCAGGGGCGCCGCTAGCAATTTTGGGCCCTATGACAAAATATGAGGTTGGGCCCCCCTACCACACCCATTCAGATCTCTGGGGGCCCCTAAAGGGCGTGGGCCCTTAGAATTGTCCCAACTTTCCCCCCCTTAGCGGCGCCCCTGCCCCTGACCTCCAATATTACCAATAATCTGCCAACGAGAGAGTCCCCTGACCTCCAACATTCCCAATAATCTGCAACAAGAGAGCCCCCTGACCTCCAACACTACCAATAATCTGATAACAAGAGAGCCCCCTGACCTCTAACATTGCCAATAATCTGGCAACAAGAGAGGCCCCTGACCTCCAACATTCCCAGTAATCTGCCAACGAGGGACCCCCCTGACCTCCACCATTACCAATAATCTGCCAACGAGAGAGTCCCCTGGCCTCCAATATTACCAATAATCTGCCAACGAGAGAATCCCCTGACCTCCACCATTACCAATAATCTGCCAACGAGAGAGTCCCCTGACCTCCAATATTACTAGTAATCTGCCAATGAGAGAGCCCCCTGACCTCCAATATTACTAGTAATCTGCCAATGAGAGAGCCCCCTGACCTCCAATATTACTAGTAATCTGCCAATGAGAGAGCCCCCTGACCTCCAGCATTCCCAATAATCTGCCAACGAGAGAGCATCCTGACCTCCAATATTCCCAGTGCATTATTTGTCAGTTTTGTAAAATTTAACTCCAATGACTGGTAATGAAAATCCATGCACTCTGCAGCCTATGCACTGCAAGAAAGACGTGGATCATTTAGCCTTCTGTCCCAGTTTCAGCACCTCCTAGCAAAGAGCAGTGCTTACTGGCAGCCACTCCTGGCCTGATACATACTTACATAATAGACATGCTTCTCTTTCAGGATGAATGTGCTCTGTTACAGAGTAAAGCCTTATTCAGCAGTCTTTCATTGTACTGTAGATGCTTGATACAGTATTATTTACCACATGCCTACTCTATCAAGTAACACGTGCCTATATTTAGCTGCTGTCTCTATGCCTCATAATCAGGCTGGCAGTTTGACCTGTTCAAGGGGCCACATGTGATAAGATGCTGTTTCCAATAATAGGTTGGCTGCTTCAGCACGCTACTAAAATCAATAGCGATCCAAAGACTGAAGTTCAGGGGGGTAGGGGTGGGAGTGGCGGGGTCCAGTCCCAACCTGCAGTGCTGTGACTGGAGCCCTGAAGTTCCCAGATGGGTTTGTACACAGTATCGTCAAAACTATATGGATACCAGTAGCCCAGCATCTTATTCTAAAAGCTGGGGCTATATGTGGCTCAGTGGGCTAAGTCTCCGTGCCTGGGATCAGAAGGTTGCTGATTCAATCCCGGATTTGACAGAATGGCTTTTGAAGGAGACTGCTCTTCACTGCCGGGCTTACTCTCACTTGTGTGTATGTCATGGAGAGCAAGATAGGGTAGATGAAAAGAGAATTTCTCTATGGGGATCGATCATGTATGAAGTTACTCTTCTGTGAATCTGTTAGACGCTGGAGCAGGGCTGATGGGATTTGCTGCCATTCATGTTGGGTGTTGCTGTTGGTTGATCAGGTCCCTCAAGTCCTCATGTCATGTCCTTCCACTTGGTAACTGAAGTTGCTCTCAGACTTTCTGACCTTGACAATCACTTCACTTGCAGCTCTAGCAGGACAGGAATGTGGCAACATGACTTGTCGGCAGGATGGCATCAGCAGTTATGGGGCCAAGTGGAAAGTTGCTAACCTCTACTGCTGAAGCATCCATTGCGTTGCGTATGTTTGTGGTACTGTGTGCTCAATTATACACCTATGTTAGCGAAGGGCGTGGCTTATCGAGAGAGGTGTCCACGTACTTTTGACCGCATGGTGTATGTCGGGCCTGCAGTACACAGTGAGACCTAGTGTGGGCGGGGGGCTGGCTGGTTTCTCTACTGGGATTATTTAACACCCCACCACTTCCTTTTCTCACTGTAGAGGTTGCCACAGCTGGACGTGCCCGTCAAGCAGATGGTGGCTCGGATCCAGTTGCAGCACCAGTCCGAGGGCATCATGCCCCAAATCGGCCACAAAGGGTTGAGGAGCAGCTGCCAGGTGATCCTGGGGAGAATCTTTAGTTCCATCCATCCCTCCATCCATTTTCTGTTACCACTTATCCTGTTCAGGGTCGCGGGGGGGTCCGGAGCCTATGGGTACGAGGCAGGGAACAACCCAGGATGGGGTGCCAACCCATCATAGGGGACACTGTTCACTCACACATATCTACGGGCAATTAGGTAACTCCAACCAATCACAGCACGTTTTTGGACTGTGGAGGGAAACTGGAGAAGCCCCACGATAACACAGAGCGAGAACATTCAAACTTCACACACATGGAGCCAAGGTGGAGCCTCAAACCTTGTTCCAGAGGTATGAGGCAGCTGTGCTAACCACTGCGCTACCATGCAGCATAAAACCTGACGGGAGAAAATACGATATTGGCTGAATATAGATCAGTCATTAAGGTATCGACTGCTTGGTGGCTCAGGGATTAGCACTGTGACCTCACACCTCAAGGGTTGTGGGGTCTAATCCCCCCCAGGCTCTGCATGTGCATGTGTGGAGTTTGCATGTTCTTCCCTTGTCTGTGTGAGTTTCTTCTCACAGCCCAAACACATGTACTTGATGTGTACCTCTTTATGTCTGTGTGTGCCCTGTCATCGATCAATATCCCGCCCGTGTACCTCTTTATGTCTGTGTGTGCCCTGTCATCGATCAATATCCCGCCCGTGTACCTCTTTATGACTGTGTGTGCCCTGTCATCGATCGATATCCTGCCCGTGTACCTCTTTATGACTGTGTGTGTCCTGTCATCGATCGATATCCTGCCCGTGTACCTCTTTATGACTGTGTGTGTCCTGTCATCGATCGATATCCCACCCAGGATGTCCACTGCCTTCTGCACTATGCTGCCTTTGCTGCACCAGCGAAGCAGTTATAGAAAATGGATTGGTGTATTCAGTAATAAAAACTCCACACAGAGTTCTCGACACTTCATATGTGCTACAGGAAAGTCTGTCAGATACTGCAGTAATTGTAAATGTTTTTTATTGTGGATGACGAGTGACCAGTCCCACCTCTCTTCTTCCAGCAGGGCCGGCAGAGAAATTCCCAGTGTCCTGTACGCTTATCTGCAGCTGCCACTGGCAAAGGCATCTTCAACAAGTGTGATAAAGAGAGGTTCTTTGAAGGACAAAGGCTCCCCATGTTACCTACAGGTACACACCTGTCGGAGGGTTAGAGGGTAGGGGGAGGGGCATATGGGCTAGGAGGAGGGGCAAATGGGCTAGAGGGGGGGGCATATGTGCTAGAGGGAGGGGCATAGTGGGTAGGGGGAGGGGCATATGGGGGAGGGGGAGGGGCATATGGGGAGGGGGTAGGGAACATCACATGATGGAACTGTGAAGTCTTTTGTTTTGTCATCAGCCAATTTATATAATGAGGCATTATTCTTCTGAAAGCTACCAGTGAGGTAGGTGTCAATGTTAATTTTGGCATGAATTTTTTTTTTAGTTTTAGTCTTAGTCACTTAGTCTTAGTCAGGGCAAAAACCGTGGGGTGTGAGTGTGAGCATTGGTTATACTGGAAGCTGGCATTTGCTCAGACATGAACCAAGCGGGAAAAACGAATCATCCAAAGAGAAAGGTGGCTGGTGACTGAGAACTGGTACGTGTGCTTATGCGTATGTGAATGACGGGTTAGAAAGGATAACAGCCAATGCTTGGAGATGGCTGCTGTGATATAGGTTGTCTGCCCAAACAGGGCCAGCAATTTGGTCTCATCTTTACTTGTCAGAGCATAACAGACATTTCACGGTAATTTTCTTTGTCAACCATTTTTTCATTTACGTTGTCATTACAATTTAGTCACGAAATATAAGGTCATCAGCGAATACTTATCGCCAAAATTTTCGTTGACGAAATTAACATGCTAGGTGTGTTCAGCAGAGAGTCCTGTTGACAGACCTTCTCCCTCTGCATCTGATTTCCTGCTCAGAGGCTCTGAAGAACTTCCAGGACCGGCTGACGGAGTTTGAGCAGGAAGAAATCATGGACTATTCCGAGATCTGGTACTTGGGCCTGGAGACTAAAAAGATTGCTGGCTCCCAAGGAGCAGGACAGAACTCCGGCTATGATGACGAGCAAGGGAACTACATAAAGGTAGCTGTCACGCCCAGTGTCATTCAGTCATTTTATTTGCTATTGTCATAATTACTGATCACACAAGTTAAATACACTGATAACATGCTAGCAGTGTTTCCATGGAAACATTTGCTAAATCGTATTGTGTGCTAGTAATCATACATCATTCATGTGACCCAATATTTGAGCGCATAGAGTATGAGTACTATCCCTAAAGATACTGCACAGTACAGTAAAACCCAGGACTTCACATAACCTCCAGACCCTAGTATGCTTCCACTTCAGCACACTGTTTCTCCAGGTCCTACACGACCACATCAGCTACCGCTTCGAGATCCTTGAGGTCATCGGGAAGGGATCATTTGGGCAAGTCCTGAAATGCCTGGATCACAAGAACAATGAGCTGGTGGCCATCAAAATCATCCGCAACAAGAAGAGGTCAGCCTGTCACGAGGTCGCGGGACAAGACGTGGTGTCCAAGTGTGCAGTGTGATTATGTCAGAGTGACGGTGTTTAACGCTGTTAGCTGTGTGCTCGGCGCAAAGCCATTCAACGATTGGTGGGGATAGCACCACCCTTTAAAGCTGCTGCAGCAGTAGTTTAAACAGGGGATTAAAGCGCAATTCAGATTGATAATCCAAGCCAATCCATTTGGATTTTATCGATTTGCTGTTCAGGGCCGAAGTTTGTGTATGTGTATTAACTCTTCGAGATGGTGTTTACTCTTTGGCTGCAGGTTTCATCATCAAGCATTGGTGGAGCTGAAGATCTTGGAGGCGATACGGAGGCGAGACCGAGACGGCTACCACAACGTCATCCACATGAAGGAGCACTTCTACTTCCGCAACCACCTCTGCATCTCCTTTGAGCTGCTAGGGTGAGTGCTGCAGCTCCCTGACATCATCCATCCATCTATCCATACATCCATCCATCCATCTTCCAACACTTATCCTGGTCAGCCCTGAAATTCATGACACACAAACAAATACTTTAACTAGACTATGCTAAGGTTCCTGTATGAGCAGCATCGCCAAACCTGACCTGTTTTCCTTACTGCGTATGAAGAGAGACCACGACGCCCACCAGTAGCCGAGCTCCCCAAAGCCGAGCTCCCCAGCCCGCCCAAAGCCGAGCTCCCCAGCCCGCCCATAGCCGAGCTCCCCAGCCCGCCCATAGCCGAGCTCCCCAGCCCGCCCATAGCTGAGCTCCCCAGCCCGCCCATAGCCGAGCTCCCCAGCCCGCCCATAGCTGAGCTCCCCAGCCCGCCCAGCCCGCCCAAAGCCGAGCTCCCCAGCCCGCCCATAGCTGAGCTCCCCAGCCCGCCCAAAGCCGAGCTCCCCAGCCCGCCCATAGCTGAGCTCCCCAGCCCGCCCATAGCCGAGCTCCCCAGCCCGCCCATAGCTGAGCTCCCCAGCCCGCCCAGCCCGCCCAAAGCCGAGCTCCCCAGCCCGCCCATAGCTGAGCTCCCCAGCCCGCCCAAAGCCGAGCTCCCCAGCCCGCCCATAGCCGAGCTCCCCAGCCCGCCCATAGCCGAGCTCCCCAGCCCGCCCCTCCCGCCCATAGCCGAGCTCCCCAGCCCTCCCATAGCCGAGCTCCCCAGCCCGCCCATAGCCGAGCTCCCCAGCCCACCCATAGCTGAGCTCCCCAGCCCACCCCGCCCGCCCATAGCCGAGCTCCCCAGCCCGCCCATAGCCGAGCTCCCCAGCCCTCCCATAGCCGAGCTCCCCAGCCCGCCCATAGCCGAGCTCCCCAGCCCTCCCATAGCCGAGCTCCCCAGCCCGCCCATAGCCGAGCTCCCCAGCCCGCCCATAGCCGAGCTCCCCAGCCCTCCCATAGCCGAGCTCCCCAGCCCGCCCATAGCCGAGCTCCCCAGCCCTCCCATAGCCGAGCTCCCCAGCCCGCCCAAAGCCGAGCTCCCCAGCCCGCCCCGCCCGCCCTGCCCTGGCACGTCCTTCTTCAGCTCCCTCCTTCTTGGCACAGCAGCGGAAGGTGGCAGCAGACGCAGGAGGGCGGGGATCCGATCAGGTTCCCAGAAATGGGCCAAAGTGCCATCAGGTTTCAAACTTAGCTCCTCAAAATAACTTCGGGGGTTAAATAGCAGTCGCGTCCCATCTAGGTTTGTAACGTCTTTAGCTCAGGGCATAAAATAATTTTTTAGCAGTAACAATAATATTATTATATAAATATCTATCACAGCCTTGCTCATGTTAATTTAATCTGCAGTAAAGCAACTATATATAGTATAATTTTTTTATGTACATAATTATATGCAGTTGTACTGACTACGAAGAAATTATGTTATATACTAATTTATCTTTAGCGAAGGTCTGATGTTGCACAAAAACATCCAAATAAATCCAAATAAATATCTTCCTTCCTTATTTTTTCTGTACTGATTAGTGGTGCAAAAGTTACTCAAATTCAATATGAGGGTCTAAACTGAGTTGATACCTCCACCTATAGGACAAATCTTTAACTACCACTGGATGAGAGTCGTAGAGCGGTCCACACACGGTGAGTGTGTGCGAGGTGGCGGTCCAGCGGCCTGTCATCCCTGCTTTCTGCCTGCAGGCTCAACCTCTACGAGGTGATCAAGAAGAACAACTTCCAGGGCTTCAGCCTGACACTGATCCGACGCCTCGCTCACTCCATCCTCAAGTGCCTGCAGATGCTGCACAGGGAGAAGATCATCCACTGCGACCTCAAGCCGGTAGCACTGTTCGCTCTCCACTTCCTGGTGCCATGAATTATGGGCCGGCCGTGTGGCTGTATGCGTGCTACGCTCTGTGGTCTATGAACAGAAGGACGCCGATTCAAATCCTGTAGCCTACAGAGTAAATATAAAAGCACTAGACCCTTGAGCAAGACCCATAACCCCGCAGTGCTAGTGACCGGCTGATCCTGCCCTCTGATATTCAGTTGTACGTCGCGTTGAGCAGTGACCACCAGAGAACCCTGATCACAGCTGTTTATGAAGCAGCTTCTCATGGCATTTAATGTCTTGAATTTAATGTCTACTGCACAGGAAAAAGGGATGGATGAGGCATTTGATCGATGAACTGATCAGAGAACAAGGTTTTGCTCTTTCTCTCCGTAGGAGAACATCTTGCTGACACAGAAGGGACAGTGGAACATCAAGGTTGTTGACTTCGGCTCCAGCTGCTATGAACAGCAGAGAGGTGTGTGGTTTTCTCACATGTGGGACTACAGGCATCTGTGTGCCCCTTTTCCTTTGAACAACCTGTCCGCAACAGCAACTTTTCTGTCCGGATGGCTGCAGTGTACACCTACATCCAGAGCCGCTTCTACCGCTCCCCGGAAGTCATCCTGGGACACCCCTACAGCATGGCCATCGATATGTGGAGCCTGGGTTGCATCCTGGCTGAGCTCTATACTGGTTACCCACTCTTCCCGGGGGAGAGTGAGGTGGACCAGATGGCATGCATCATGGAGGTACCCACAGCATTCTCCATATATGGTTTAATGGGACTGAATCACTTGGGTGAATCTCAATATACTTGTGTTCTCATGTACCCGTTTGACATGATCTTCCATTGTCGAAGATCAGTTCCAATACTAAGAACACAAGTATAGAGGACAGTAAAAATCCCCAGATGTCGGTCTTGCCCCACCATAAATATCAAGGATCCATCGGCTGCATCCTCGCCAAACGAGATCGATCCCATGATTCATTGCGCCCCAAGTTCATTAAAGGTACTTGAAGGCAAGGTAGCAAGACCGGCCTTTCCAAGACCAAGAAATACGGTCTTTGCACTCTTGGTACTGAGATCCAAGCCTTGTGTAAATCCAGACTGGCAGAGTCACATGAGAATTAACAACACTGCAATTTTTTTCAGATGTTGGGAACGCCGCCAGATGACTTTGTCCAAACAGCATCAAGAACAAAGTTATTTTTCGGTGAGCAGTTCAACTGCCATCCATGCATCCATGCCTCTGTAACAGAGCCAATAACAACTTCATGGAGGCAGTACTCAGCTGAATCATTATTCATGACTGTAAGATGCAGATCTTGCCCTGCGATAGGCTGGAATCCCTTGGGGGTTAAGAGCCTTGCTCAAGGGCCTACAGACATGAGACTATTCTGCCAAGGTCAGGTGGTGAACATAGAGCTAATTCATTGGATAGTTTCGCTAACTGGCTAATTTATGATCTTTCTCAAGATTCTCAAGGGAACCCCAGGAACCTGACGAACAGCAAAGGCAAGCTGAGGACGCCCAGCTCCAAAGACCTCGGCACCGTGCTGAAGACCAACGACGTGCTTTTCCTGGACTTCCTGAAAGGCTGCCTCGTGTATGTGCAGGCGGGCTGCCGCCGTCGCTGTCCGGGGGGTCGTTCCTGCCGTCACGGCAGCCAGGGAGTCTGCTTGACGTGTCATCAAGTCTGTTGTCTACTGCCGTGCAGATGGGACCCGGCGACACGCATGACTCCCGCTGAGGCCTTGCAGCACGACTGGATTCTGGAGGGACGGATCAACAGGTCACGCATCAGGCACCGGCCTCTGAGATATCATTCTGTGAGCCAAGTCAACTCGGAAATCAGAAACCAGCATGTTCCCACCAGAGTAGTAAATAATAGGACAGGTAAGAGGACTATCCCGCAATGCTCCTTCCCGGCTGGAAAGCCGTAACTTTTACAGTTTTTCCCATTTAATTCCCCATAATAAAGTTTCCTGTTAGCTGTTTGTTTTATTGAGGTCGTCATATTGGTGTTTGTTAATAGTAGGGGCATACACATGCTCTGTCTGTCACCAATTCAAAATCATTGGTTAATGAGAAGGTTGACCCATCTATATGAATTATGGCCTCTCTTATGCACCCCAACTTTAAAAAAATTGTCTAATCGCCCCCGGGTAAGGAGGTCTAATTTGATTTGTCTCTTCGCTGTCCAGCAGAAGCGGAAGACTCAAACAGCCCGGACAAGGTCAAGGGTCAGAGTGAAGGACAGGGAGGCAGTACAGGGAGTGATGAGCGTCTGGGTCCGACTGGGGAGTCGGTGGTGGGGGGCACCAGCGAGAGCAATTCTGGCAGCTCGGTGGAGACGGCAACCCAGCCGGTGATGGGCGAGAGGCCGGTCCACATCATCATTGAGCCCAAGTCTGAGCCCGATACAGACAGCGAAAGCCTGGGGCAATCTTCTGACCCCTCCCCCGCGGTATAACAGCCAGGGCAGGGTGCTGCATGGGGGTCTTACATGTGTGCGGGGCACATAATCTCTCAGAGCTGGTCACCTGACTCCTAGGTCATAAGGTCAGCGACGCCCTCTGCAGGAGACGTGGTTTATGTGTCACTCAGATCTGCAGAGCGACGGGAGTTAGTAGCAACAGCAACATGCAGGTTAACTCTCCGGATCCCAGTGACAGATTAACTGTTGTGTCTTTACGTGGAGGCACTGTGCTCACCGTCCGTGTTTCTGTTTTTTAATTAATAGCCGAAGCCAAACTAGATTGTTAGGAAAACTGTAGCAGCTGCCTGACGCCAGCTATGTGTACCATGCATATGCTTTGCTCTAAGTCTGGGAAGCCTCAGAGAATGTATGGAGCCTGACAGTGGGTGCTGTCAGGGCAGAACGCTCCTCTTCGGATCTGTGGACTGCTGGACACCTTCATCCGGATTGAGGTCCGAGGTGACCAACACTCAGAGCCCCTGCAGAGCGTTTTGAAGATGCAGGAGTGTTTAGTAATGCAGAGAATTTCCAGTCGTCCCGTAATTGCGAATTTTCTGTTGGATCGATGTTCCCTCATTGCAGAAGCACAAACACATTCTTTGCTCTGTGCCTCACATCAGTATTTTTTTTTTGTCTCGAAAATGTGAATCTGCGTCATTCAGCAAAGTTTGAAGCGCAGAGACTGGATACCTACTAAAGTCCGATGATAAATTCAGTCATGGTCAACATTGTTATTTTATCTGTGTCCCACATGTGGGAAATTAGAGTATATTTTTCAGTATTTATGTTCGATCACTGGTTTCTGTTTCATAGTTGTTTCGAATAATAACACTTACTATGTCATGTGTTTATATATTTTATTGTTAAAATTAATGAGTTAGCAGTGATTCGATATTGTAAGATTTAGATATTTCTAAAAAAACTTTTTATATGTTTTGCTTAATTTTTGTATTCCACGCAAATAATAATGTATATGTTATAGAGAGGTGAATAGGTTTTACTTGTTCACCAATAATAATGTACATGTTATAGAGAGGTGAATAGGTTTTACTTGTTCACCAATAATAATGTACATGTTATAGAGAGGTGAATAGGTTTTACTTGTTCACCAATAATAATGTACATGTTATAGAGAGGTGAATAGGTTTTACTTGTTCACCAATAATAATGTACATGTTATAGAGAGGTGAATAGGTTTTACTTGATCATCAGTAGTTATGTGTAGGTTATAAATGAGCCTTTAATGATCCTTTAATAGTTTTTTATCTAATCTGTTACCTGCTGGAGCTGGGGTCTTTTACTGTAATCAATAGTGGGTAGGGGGGGCACCCCCCCTCGCCTTAGCCTATTTGCCCTTTAGATAACAGATATTCATGCCAAAATTGCAACAAATTTATCAAGCTCCCCCTTTTACGTGGGAGATTGTGTGTCTTGCCTGGTGAAGGTGGGTCTTTATCTGTAAAAAGTAGCTTTTATTTGCGTTGAGATTTACGCTGTTGGTGGGAGGAACTCGGCAGGAAAGTGACAGGCAGGTGGCCTGTGCCTTTCAGCATTCAGAGTCCTGGCACTTCATGCCACACACCCCCGGCATATGTGAACTGGACACTCCAAACTTTTCCCAAGCCAGCGAAATGCTGTAAATGGTCACTGCTTCTGGGTCACCGGTCAGCCCCACCTTCAGAGCTGCTGAAACTTCCCTTGTGGTATAAGCCAGCTCTGGAACGCTACACGATTACAAAGGTACAAAACTCTGGAAAGTTATAAAATGGCAACCAGTGCCGTAGACTATTTCCTTATCTCTTCGGAATGTAGGATGTATGGAATTTTATTCTGATGAACAAATCTAAATCGCTGGATATTAATCATCCAAAATTATTGCGATATTGAAATGAAAATTGAATTATGTATGAATTAAACAAGTATATTTACCTAAATAAAAAAGCTGTTATATATGGTGCGATGTACTAATGCACAACATATGAATGTCTTTTATATGTGTAATAAAATCATTAATAAAACCTAGAGTGCTACTCATTTTCCCGCGTCCCTGACACAGGAAATCGTTCTGCAACTAAATAAAGCGCAATGTTATTTAGAAATAACTGGCCTACATATTCCTAAAAGTCCTAATTTCCATCCATCCATTTTCCAAACCGCTTATCCTACTGGGTCACGGGGGGTCCGGAGCCTATCCCGGAAGCTATGGGCACGAGGCAGGGAACAACCCAGGATGGGGGGCCAGCCCATTACAGGGCACACTCTCACATGCACATTTACGGGCAATTTAGCAACTCCAATTAGCCTCAGCATGATTTTGGACTGTGGGGGGGGGGGAACTGGAGTACCCGCAGGAAACCCCACGACACCATGGGGAGAACATGCAAACTCCACACACATGTGACCCAGGCGGAGACTCAAACCCAGGTCCCAGTGCTAACCACTGCACCACCATGCCGCCCCAAGGCCTAATTTATTTCAAGTAAATAATGTGTCACGGGAAGAGCAACTTATGTACATTTCAACTGACTGAATGAAAATAAAATATTTAGTCAGCATACGGATATTCATCTTTTCCGTTTAAACATCCACAGCACAAACACTGTTAGCAAGTTTGCGAACAAGACAAATTCTCTGCTGGCCTCTAGTGATGGTAAAGCAGCACATGGGTGGAGGCCCTGAAATTGACAGGTTGATGGTAAGATATCAAGTCATGAGAGTAAATTACGGGAGATGGGTGGATTTATATACCCTGCCAATAATAAAAACCAGCCCAAGTTACAGCCTTGTGGAAACCTCAACACACAAAAAAAACCAAAGAACTTATTGTGGAATTCAAAACTGAGCACGGTGCCCTTTATAAACGTGGACAGGAGGCGAGGCCACTGCCCAGGGGCCCTTGGGGTGCAGGGGGCCCGTGGGGCCCCTAGCCCAAAACAATTTGCAACACTTATCAACAATGTATTTTTGTTTGTCTATTTTAGAGGGCCTACATTCTTTGATCCTCTGCCTACAAGGGCCCCTGACCCTATAGGGAGGGCGTTTGGCTGCCAAGGGCCCTTGAATTGTGGTGGTTGTGGTGGGGGGGGGGGGGGGGGCCTCGCGAACGTATTGCCCAGGGGCCACACAACCCATAATCCGTCCCTGACCTGAAGGCATCATCCGAAACCCCAGTCGGCCCTGTTTGCCCATCTTACCATCAAGCACACAGTACAGAGCCCTACAGACATGAACGTTACGGCTGAAAAATAGCTGCTTCCCATGAGCGGAGGCTGGACTCTTCGTCTGTTTACGTTGCGTTCTCGTGCTGTTCCTTAATAACTGACATTTTGTTTACACACCGTCACCTTATTTTACATTTTATTCAGGTCTGGAGGTATATTTTGCCCACATTTTACTTGATTTAATTTTACAATTTCCAAAGCATTGTTCCTCAAACCAGTCCTCAGTGACCCCCAGATAGTCCTTGTTTTTGCTCTCTCCCAATTCCCTGGGAGCAGGAAGGCAACAAAAATGTGGACCGTCTGTGAGTCCCGAGGACTGGTTTGAGAAAAACTGTTCTAAAGTATTACTACACTCTAGTCTTATTCATTAATTGACCTTTCACATTTGTCTTTGTTGTTCTGTACTGATGCTGCTATTAGGAGTGAGCCAATCAGTGTTTTGTCGAATGCACATTTGGCCAATGACAATGCAGAATTCTGAGTCCGGTATATCACAGTTAAGTTTACTGTATTCATCACATTGACAGTAAGCTACGGAAAACAGATCTAAAATTAATAGGCCTAAATAGTATGGAAGGATTACCAAAGTGTATAATGAAATCCTACACCACACCAAAGTCCAGGATACGTTGTGGACAAACGGATGGATCACACCAAAGTAATTTAATTATTAAATTAAAGTAATTGTCATTTTGACCTCAGGAAAGTGAATCCCGCGGTAACTCGACACCCGACTTCGTTACGGATGTTTTTTGGCCTACGAGTGACGCCGTAGACCGGTCGCGTCTGCACTGGAAACATGGCGGCCGGTGTTCTTGTCTGCCGTCCTACGAGTGTCCTTTCCAGACTTTCCAGTAAGTGTTTGTATCATTATCTAAAGTAATCTGTATAGAGGCGTATGAGTCACCAGTTTTTGTACATCGCGTTTTATGCGAGTAACATTTATTGGGTTCTGCGTTTTGCAGTATTTTCAAACCAGGCCTGTGCGGTGCCCAGTGTTATTTAGCTTTAGCCCGTCCTTCACATTAATTTATCTAACAGCGTATTTAGCAGTCAGGAATGGGAAATGCAAAATCAGCATGCAAGTCCAAGTGTTTTGTATCCATAAAGTTCATATGTAGCTTTATAAGACATGCTGCATGGCCCTGTATATACCGCTACAAAGCATAGGTAAATTGCTTGTTGTTCTGACCCGAAATGGTCATTAATATCGTATTGTATGTACAGCAGTCAAAGGTTTCTTTGAGTGCTTGATTTCATGATTTCAACTATGAAGCGTAACACACACACGGTTACAGATAGTCTGTGATTTGAATGAGGCCGATAGGATATATTTGGTACCGTACATTAGATATCTGCTTTTCCCAGTTCTGGCTTGACTACATCTACAGAAGCCACAAGAAGCTTTAAAGCACAGGATGATCTTAAAAAACGAGTTCAGACATTAAAACTGTGCCTTGCACAGCTGCTTACAGTTTGTGGCGGCGTAAGAACCATTTGGCAGTGAGATAAACCTGGAAGCCCGGGTTGCTATTATACAGCATCAGGCCTCCTGGTGAGGATTCTAGGGCCAGTTTCTTGGCGCTGATTGGTCTGTTAGCCCAGTTCTGCTTCTCCGCTGCAGGCGCTGCGTCCCCAGCGGTGCTGCCGGCCGTTTGTGTGACTGTCCAGCAGCGCGAGGTCCACCATGCCGTTATCCCTCACGGGAAAGAGGGGCGCTCTTCGGTCAGTGGAGTCGCAGCCACTGTCTTTGGAGCCACCGGTTTCTTAGGCCGATATGTGGTCGGCCGTCTGGGTGAGTTTCAGCTGGTCTTGTGGCTCTTAAAATACCAGCCAGCAGGAGTATGGCCAGTGTTGCCAGGTGGCAGGTTATTTTATTTTATCTGATGACACACAGATCCCCCCTCCCCATTCAGGCAGTAGGGGTCTGACTTCCATACTTATGCTGTTGTCCACAGGGCGAATTGGATCCCAGATTGTGATTCCCCATCGCTGTGATCAGTATGACATCATGTACCTCAGACCAATGGCGGACCTGGGACAGATCATTTTCATGGTGAATATAAACATCCTCCATCCATCCACCCATCTTCTAGCCACATAACCCAGTCAGGGCTACGGCAGAGACCTGTAGCCTGTTCCCGGGAACCTCCCAGGGAGTCCGAATGTCAGAATGTATGGGCACCTGTTAGCCTAACTGCATATCGGTGCCCCGTGGGAGGAAAATCGGAGAGAATATTCAATCCCCACACAGGCTGGAGGTGGGAGTCGACCCATAACCCTGTCGGTGTTCGAGCCACTGTGCCTTCAGAGTGACCCAGTATGAGTTACTCAGTACAGTACAGAAAAGTACATGCTGCATGAAATGCTGCTTGATGGCCCGTTAGCTGCAGTGCCTCCCATAATGACTGTGGCACTGGCAGTCTGTGAAACACACCTGAATACTGGGAAACGTCTGTAAAGCAATTTGTCCAAAACATTCTGATGCCCTGAAGTGGAAGAGAATGATGTATAAGGAGTGTTTCAGTTTCTACATGGTAAAACCAAAAAGCACAAAAAACATCCTTTAATAAACAAGAAACATCCTCTAATTAAAACCAGAAATGGGTTGTTTGATTACAAATCTAAAACTGTGGAGTGCAGAGGCTAATAAAACCATAAAAAAGACATATATTTAAAGAATTACACACACACACACAAACAGCCGTGGAAAAATTTGAGACCACATCACAATTGTTTGCGTCACTCGTTTCTCAATGTAGGGCTGTGTGTCTCTATAACACTTTTTTTTTTTTTTTTTTTGCAAACTGCAGCCTGGTTCTTCTCCGTTTCTCATTAATGAAGGGCTTCTTCCTTGCTTTATGGGACTTCAGTCCTGCCTGATACAAACTGTCTTGGCAGTGCACTTCACACCTGCACTTACTGTTTCCTATTCCTATTGAAGATCACTTGAAGTCATCCTCCGATTCATGAGAAACTGCCTGATAAGTTGACAGTCATCTCTGGCATTAGACGGTGGCTTCTGCCCTCTGCCTGGCTGGATTTTGGTCACTGCCAGTGTCTCCTGCTTCACCTTGTTCTTGAGTCCTGCTGTCTTAGAAACTCTGAGCCAGGAAGCAGCCTGTTGCTCAGTGTAACCTTCTGCCAGCAGAACCACTAATAAACCGGGATATAAAAATGCAGATTTGTTTAAAAATAGAGTTGTCTCCATTTTTTTTCCCACAGGTGTGTATAGCAACGCACACAATGCGTATGTATATGTGTTGTGTGTGTATATGTACTCAGTGTATGTATGCATATATAATATATAATTTTTTATATATGTCTTTCATGCATTTTTATTATATGCCTTTGTCCCGGTCATTATGGAGGGTCCTGTATTTCAGAAGCCTTAGCTTGTGTGACATTGAGCCATGACTTGCAGTGGAGGACGTGCGGTCCTAATGCCCTCTGCCCATGTTGTGTCTCAGGAGTGGGATGCCAGAGACAAGGAGTCCATCAGGCATGCCCTGGCTCACTCCGACGTGGTCATCAACCTGGTAGGGAGAGAGTGGGAGACGAGGTGAGTCCTGGAGAGTCCCAGCAGCTGCGGGCGCTCTGTTCGCTGAGGAGTCTGCGTCATTCTCTGTCACTCGGCGCCACTGTGATACCCGCTGCTGCATGGTATTGTTCAATGCAGCAGACATGAGTCGGAATGCGGAGAGAAATCTCGGCATTTATTAGGCAGAGCAGCGAGCTCTGTAATAGCTGTCAGTGACTGCAGCCCATCCACCGAGTGCCTGTTTCTCAGGCCGTAGCTATCAGTGTCGGGGAAGGTGAAATATGTGGGGAAACTCCCAGAATTCCCCAGAGAGGTGGGACGCCTGTAATGTGACACTGTTTAGTTATCAAGGCTAGGAATTGTATTACAATGTAAGCTTCCAGGGCTAGAAGCTGTGTGCCTTCGTCTCCTGTTACAGTGTAACTGGGTAGGTCATGTGACTCTGACATGGAACCCCCTGCTGTTCACTCTCCAAAAGGAACTACGGGTTCGAGCACGTCAACGTGACGATCCCCCAGCAGATCGCCAAGGCGGCCCGGGAGGCAGGCATCGCCAAGCTGATCCACGTGTCTCACCTGAACGCAGACATCCGCAGCCCCTCCAAGAACCTGAGGACCAAGGTGACCGGGCTGCCAGGCAGCGGTGCCTGAATGACGCGTCACTCTCTGCCCTGCTGCCCCGCCAGTCAGTGTGCTGTGCCTGGCAGTGAACAGGCAGATAACCGTTGCCAAGTAAAAGTGTTAAGTGCCACCTTAAGATCTCGAACCTCTACTCTGTTTTCACGCAATGAAAGTATAACAAGCTGAATGGGATAAAAATAGCAATAATTCATTATTGTCAGTCCAGTTATGGGAAAGCTGAGAAAAGCTAACTCTAAAAATCATTGGGGCCGGGTCATCTCTGCAGGGTGCGTCAGGTGCGGTAAACAAGGCTGACTCACGTTTTTACTTGCGTATGAAGGTGCACCAGTATGTTCTACATGCAAAACTCATTTGTCTGTTAAACGCATTTTATATCACTGCACTGGCGAATTCTCAGATCTGAAGGGTGGCGATTAATTTTCTTACAGGCCTGTGTAATGTGCCTAAATGAGGTGCTTTACAAGTCTGGGTCTAATAATTGGTAAATAAGTCAATTTTATAAAGAAACTCAATTTCTTTATAGAAAGAAAGTCATGAAGATTTGTGAACGCTGTCAAAAAATAGCCGAAAGTCTTGTCTTTGTGTTTCGTTACTGTTAAAAAAAAAACAGCATCTTATTTATATTGTTTTAACTGTTTTAAAATTTTATAGTTATGAAGATTTGTTGCTTACACAGTCTGTTTAATATCCATATACTCTTGCGTTGCATATTGCACTGTTTGCTGGCATGGTATTAAATGTCAGCAGGCAGAGAACATGACCCTGTGCCACATTCCCGCCCCCGTGCCTCATTCCCGCCCCCTGCAGGCCGTGGGGGAGAGCGCTGTGAGGGATGAGTTCCCAGATGCCATCATCATGAAGCCATCAGAGATGTTTGGGAGGGAGGACCGGTTCTTCAATCACTTTGCCAGTATGAACTTCTTGATGATGCTATTGACATTATTTATGTTTTTTTTTAACTCTGTCTATTATCTACCATATTTAGAAACCACACACATCCATTCATTACCTGGTACAGGGTTGGAGTGACATATTGTAGATATTGTGTAATGATGGCACCGATTTGACACTCACTATCGTTATCAGCCCGATATCACTAAAAATATTTCGGATTTCAGAGGGCTGGTTCAGTAAGACACAAATCTGATTTTCCATTGCTGACTGGTCTGTCCGTCCATCCATCCATCCATCCATCGTCTGCTGCCTATCCAGGGCTGGGTTGCAAGGGCGGTAATTAAGCACGGATTCTGAGACCCTCCCTTTCCCCAGCCACCTCCTCCAGCTCCACTGGCGGAATACCAAGGCATTCCAGGCCAGCTGACAGATATAATCTCTCCAGCATGTCCGGTGTCTGCCCCGAGGTCTGAAACACCACCCCAGGGAGCCTAGATAGATGCCCAAACCACCTCATCTGGCTCCTTTCGATGTGCTCTACATTGAGCCCCTCCCAAATGTCCGAGCTCCTCACCCTCTCAAAGGCTGAGCCCAGACACCTTGCAAAGGAAGCTCATTTTGTCCGCTTGTATCCGTGATCTCATTCTTCCGGTCACTACCCGGTGAGTGTAGGAATGTAGTAAGCTCCGCCTTCCTGCTCAGCTCCCTCATCGCCACGACATAACGAAGCAGCCCGTTCCGTCAATCTCCCTCTCACTCCTTCCCTCACTCCTGAATACCCCAAGATATAATATTTATATATTATATGTATTATGTGCATAGTATGTGTGTGTGTGTGTGTGTGTGTGTGTGTGTGTGTGTGAGGGTGCATATATATATATATATATATATATATAATATTGAAAGTCTCTGCATGTGTTCGTCGTGCATCTTCGTCTCAGCAAGCAGCCTCATGTATTAACTGTCTCTCTGGCTGTGAAATCTCACGTTTCTCACAGTAACTTTTAAACTTTCCCATGCCATTAATTTTGCATTTTTAAAAAATGGGTCCAAAACGTCGTGCTCCCAGTGCATATAGCAGTATCCTTGTAGGTACTGGGACATAATTAGGATGGTTTGTATATTATATAAAAAGGTCTTGATAGGAAATGACAAAGTAATTTGACATGCAAAATGTAAATTACTGTTTGTTTAGAATGTACTAGACTTTTAATGTTATCATTCAGGCCATCAGACTCGCGTATTTGCGCAGCGCCTCGTGTAAGTAGTTCTGCATTTGAACAGTAAAATTTGTGCAGACCTCAGACTTGTTTCTTCATTCTTAAGTTTGGTTAATTTCTACTTGGCTGGGATATACAGTGATATTTTTATAATTGATTTCTTGATTATCTTTCATTTAGTAACAGGTTGCACAAGCATCACATTGGGACCGGAATCGTAGCGCCATCTATGATGATGAATTTTGGCTTCATAATGCACCTTATGACTCGGACCTCTGTACTTGGCTATAGATCAGATTTAGCTGTTTGTCTGTTAAGGGAACATAAGTGTGTTTTGTCTTTGACAGACATGCGTTGGTTTGGAAAGGCTGTGCCCCTAATCGCCTTGGGCAAGAAAACAGTCAAGCAGCCTGTCCATGTGAGTGCTGAAGCATGCAATTTACTGCCTGCTGCCCATGTCTGCATGAGCTGATCCCCCCCCCCCCCCCGACTCCCTCTTTCCAGGTGGTGGATGTTGCCAAAGCCATCGTCAGTGCTGTGAAAGATCCAGATTCCAATGGGAAGACGTATGCTCTAGTTGGGTAAGTGTTAACTTCCCCTTTTGATAATGGGAAGCATTTCTCACCCGAGGTTGTGTCAGTCGGCAGGTACATGTGTCCTTGTGGCAATTACAGGCTCCTGTATGATTGGTTTCGCTCCTTTATGGATGATGATGTTGACGTGTGCTGCAGGCCAGCCTGCCCTCTCAGGCTAACGACTCCACTAACTCCCTCTCCTCAGTCCCCATCGCTACCTGCTGCATGATCTGGTGGAGTACCTCTACGCCGTGGCTCACAGGCCGTTTGTGCCCTACCCCGTGCCACGTCCTCTGTACCAGTACGTATGGGCCATGCATGAAAAGCTCAACTGGATTTGCACTCCTCAGTCACGTTGTGATGGAAGAAATCGGGACTCGAGCCAACAGAAACTGTGCTGTTTGTCCGTCATCATTCGAAATGTATAATTTCTCCCCTCTCTCTTAGCTTCGTTGCAAGGTTTTTTGAGCTCAACCCATTTGAACCATGGACGACACGTGACAAAGTGGACCGGGTAAGGAGCTCCAGAGACAACCGGGCTGCCTGTTTGGGTCTTCGGGCTCCAGCAAGCTGCTCAGTCCTCTTCAGATTTCATTGTTGGCGCTGCCCATCAGCATTTTAGTGGGTTTAATTAAGTCGGTGCTACCCATTCTCAGCAGGTTCTGCTACATCAGGGGGTAATTTCTCTACTGTGTTTCCATCAGGGTGCATCTCTTCTCTCTTTCCTGGGAGTTCCCGGGCTCATTGATGTTCCTCTTCCCCATTAGTTCCACACCACAGATATGAAGTACCCTGGTCTTCCCGGCCTGGAGGACCTGGGCATCGTCCCATCCGCCGTGGAGCAGAAGGCCATCGAGGTCCTGAGGCGTCACCGCCGCTACCGCTGGCTTGAGGCCGAGTTGGACGAGGCCAAGCCGGCCAAGACAGTGGATTTCTAGCCTGGGAAGGCGCTGACTTGTGTGTTTGTTTGCTCTGTCAGCTGCTACCTGTATATACACTCAATCAGAAGAAATAAAACCTATTTAAAGGTCAGGTTGTTGTTTTCATTTAGGTCTTTCGAGTTGTATTTCAAGCAGATCTGCCACGATTACTTGGTTAAAGCATCTGTTAGGGTTTTATCTTCTTCTAAAGAAACTAACCAGCCTCTGAACACAGAACAACACAGACAGCTGCCATGACTTTTTACTTGCTGCAAGGGAAGTCCGGTCCTGACTTCGAGGTGTCGGCCTCTCAGCCTGACACAGCCAACCTCTAAAGAGGAACTCCCCTCGCAGTATCGTTTATTGAGGTACACAAACAGGATATGCAAATAACATTCAACATTGTTTATCACCATGTATGGGGTGGAAATATTCAAGCGACAGTTCTTAAGAAGGGTTATTGCTAAATTAAGATCAAGCTACTGCAGAGTGTTATTTCTAATAAATGGCATCTAGCAAAATGACAATAAAAAAAGTACATATTTCTCTAACAGCATCCATTGAAATTAAAAAAGTAAATGCATCTTAAAAGAAGCCAGTCAGGTTTGACAAACTCACCCAATAATATGATATTGGGAGTTCAAAATTGTTATATTTGGCTATATACTTCACCAATAGTTTGTCAAATGAGTCAGTGGTGTTGCCGAGTTGATATAAAGCAGCGCTGACAAATCGTTTGCTTTTGCTGAATATAGTTTCTATGGAATACAAGACATTTCCACACACTTATTTTTGTTTCCCAGAAACGCGCCACATGGTCAATGAGTGAATCCAACAGCAAAGATCAGAATTATGATCATTTCAGAGGGCGTATAGATAGGTCATGCAAAAGCAGTGAAGTAACTTTTAGATTGATATATCAGATGAATCTTCAGATTAATTGGTAGATTGTTCGATTATTGATCTCATTGATAGTAACAGCAATCATATCAAGCATATTTCAAGTTGAACTGCAGGTTTTTACATAAGTCACAACACTGTAGTCTTGTATTTGCGTCCGATAATGACTGTTATCCTTCTGGTCTTAGGACCACCTCACCTAGGAGGTACGATGCTTAATATCAATAAAGCTCTTTATAGATGGTCTATGTCTGACTGTGGGGAGTTGGAATGAAGTGGACATAATGCTGCTTATGCATTACCTTTCCCTGAAAAAGTCCAACATTGCGTAATTATGAGTAAATATAATGACAGATCCTTGAGTTTACTCAGAAGGAAGGGCTCTTCAATGGCCTGACGTGGCGAGAGAGTCCAAAATGACGAAGACAAATATTGGAACTATTCCAAACAGGGCCTTGCAGAACCAAGTAAGTGACATGAAATGAATTGTACTCATGTTCTTAAGGTACCCTGTTATTACATACGGCTGTTTCTAATGAATGCAGGAAATTTGCATTACTGTGGTTATAAGCAATGTTACGTGTTCAACAGCCTGCACTCCAGAGCTCACTTGTGCTACTGAAGGCCAGTGTACCAGCATGCCAGTGTGCCAGCGTGCCAGGGTGCCAGCATGCCAGGGTGCCAGCCTTTTTCTCAGAATGAATTGATTTCTTTTCAATGTACTTGGACTTGATGACTAATGGATTTTTCATGGCTCCCACGTTCCCCAGCTCTGTCAGATCTGCCAGTGCCTTCTCCACAGATTGAATCAGGTCAATGACTTTCCTCGGCTGGTTCCCCTTCACTGGAGGCATATTGTCTAGTTCTTCGAGGATTTCAACTGTAATGGTGGACTTGTTGCCGTATCTATTGTCCAGGACCCTGAACATGTCAGCTGCTGTTGTATAGGTTGAAAGTCTTAATTCTTTTGCAATGGTCTCGCTCACACTCTCCAGAAGCTGAATCTTCAGAACTTCAGGTGAGCCAGTGGGCTCCCCCTGCCTTTGCAGGCTCTCCCAGTCCTTTCTCCACCTGTAGAACTCTCTCTTACTTCCCTGGAAGACAGGCAGAGTAGTTGGTTTTATCTTCACAACAGGTGGTGGTGGTTGGACAGGTTTCCCACTTGTGCCTTGATCAGCCAGCCTCCTTGATATGGCAAACTCTGCTTTTCTCAATTGTAGCCTGTTGTGGGTTGCTCTCAGTTCTTTAAGTCTCCCAGCCAGTTCATCTTTTGATGATTCGGGGATCCATCTCTCCCACTCAGACATTGCTGAGATGGCTGCGTTTATCTTTTCTTCCAATAAGGTGAGGTGAACTTCATAGCCTTCTAGATTGTCACTTCTGACTTGAACTCTGTCAGCTTCATCAATTGCTTCTTCTGCTTCAAGAATCGATGTTCTAAGTTCGTTCTTTCCATATCTTCCCCATAGGTTAGTTTGTACAATGTCCCTTACTTCCTCCATTTTAATTTCTGCATCTTTTATGGTTGTCTTTATGTCGGTTTCTTGCTGCTTATCAAGTTCTGCTTCATTATCCGGCGCCTTGACATCAGCCTCCAGTCCGATCCTGTAGTCCTCATTGGAATCAAGCACTGACCTGAACCGGTCTGAAAGTTTTCCAAATTCCTCCTTTAATTTGGCTCTCAGCATGGTGTTTGCTCCCCTTGAAATGAAGTTGGCCAGTTTGGTGAAGCTGCTCTTTGCAATCGTCCTCTCCTGCTTCAGTAGTTTGACAGTCTTCCCCAAGACCTCTTCTGCCATCTTTATTTCCTTCTTCCGTCCACAGCTTATCTGGTATGAAACCCTTTATCTTCCACTCCAGGCTGCTCCGTTGGTTATCAACTGTTAAGTTCCACTCTAGTTCCACTCCAAAAGGGCACTCCGGGACAACTCTTGATTCACCTTTTGTTAAGTTTTATTTACCAACTTAGACTTGTTGGTTTCAAGTTAATCAACCAATGTTTGAACCGTCAGGTTGATAACCTACAAAGCACAGATACAGAGGTTCACCATGTCATTCTGTAAGATGTTAAAACAATACATGAGCTTTTTAGATTACATTAATTAAATTAAGGTAAACAAATGAACCATTGTAAGTATTTCAAATGAATTAATAAAATTAATCTAGTGAATTAAGTTAAATCAAATAATAAATTTCATTAAATGCTCGCTTCAAACAACAGAACAGTTAAACATCAAATGTAATAAAGACAATCAAACGTCTACAAGCTTTTTCATTTTAGTTCTTTTTAACTAATATAACCTAATAACATTTACCAACCATTGGTGTCTTTGGAGTAAACTCTTGAGTAGTGCTTGCTGTGCTGTTCCTTTGCTTGTTTGAAGACTGAGCTACCATTTCTGCTCAGGTGTTTCATTTGTGATCAGTAGCCATTTTGCTGGTGCATTATGGGAAATGTAGTTCTCGACGGTGGTGGCAACCTTAGACCTACAACTGTTCACTTATAACCCAACACTTACATTTCTTACATTTTAGGTTTTTTAACATTTATTCATTATAATTCTCATTTCTGGACATAATAGGAATATGAACATGTTACTTTTTATAGTCACTCTGAACAAAAAAATTCCAAAAAAAAAAAGTCAGTGATATTCAGATTGGATTCAGTGTGGATTTTCTTCTGCTTCAGATCCAGTTGGGTTGGCTACATTCCAGCTGGAGGTGTGAACAATGAAACTACAGTCAATAAATCCCAAGCAAATACAACAACTACATTTGAGCAGATTCCACGGTGATACATGTCAGGCAATCGTCTGGTGACATCCCTGAAGACCACAGAGAAGAACAATGAGGATCAGTTGTGTACGAGGGGCTGTCGTATTTATGGCCATGGCCGTTATTTCTTATATCCTCTTTGCAAAAAGAGAAATGCATCCCCAGGAACAGAGTCTACACCAGGTCCAGCAGAGGGACAAGTCTCAGAATCGGGAGGTCATGGATAAGCTGCAGATCATGGAATCTCACATGCACAAACTGGGTGAGTTCGGACGGAGTCCAAAGACGGAGCTGTGAACTGTAACTGGCGCTAAAACTAAAACTACGGGAAAACCATTTCGTAAACAAATAAAATATACGAAAAAAATAAAAATTTCAAACTAAACGAAAACTGCGAATATTGCTTCCAAAAATAACGGAAATACCTTCTATTACCATTTTTAAATGCTATTTTGAAAAAGTGATATTCATTTTCATAATGACCATTATTAAAACCGATGTTTGCCCGTCTCATGGATATTGATAAAAGGGAAAACGAAAAACAAAAACGACGAAAACCAGACTGAGATCTATAATATAAACTAAACTGGATTTCAAATAAAAATGATTTCAAAATCATTTGAAAATAGAAGCTAAATTTAAAAATATAAACAAAAACTATAGTAACACTGGTAATGACCATCGTTAAGACTTCAGAAGCCGAAGGTTTTCTGTTAAGTTTTGCAGTAGTTCCAATATATATATATATATATATATATATATATATATATATATATATATATACATATAAATAAAAATATATATTATACATATATACATATATATATATATATATGTATAATATATATTTATACAATAATGTATAAAATATATTTCATAAAAAATACTTTCATAATCATGTAATTGTTAGAAATATGCAAATTAATATTTTTCTTTAAAGTAAATTATAATGAAGAATTAACTTGTAATTAAAAATGTCATTGTGTCAATGCAAATATCAGTTCCTTAGTTTGATTTTCTGAGGTCTGCTGATAATCCAGTAGCCATTTAATAGAATGTGCTGGAGTTCTGTCTTATTTTGCATTAGCACTCGTGCAGCTCACACATAAATCACTTCAGTCTTTCTGCAGAGTACAGAGCAAAATGAAAGCGAGAAGTATCACTCCTTTTATTTATTATTTACCAAAGTGGACATGACCACACATTTATAAACTAACCAACTAAAAATAAGTCTAAAGTCTAAATTAGCTGCCTAGTAAATAAGTGTCACACGGGGTATGGCGTACAGTATCTCTTTTGCACAGAGACACAGCATTTTGAAAACCGCAAGCAATTATTAAGTATAAGAATTAATATATATACACTTAGAATGGTGTATACACCTTACACGTCTATTGGTCAACCGGAATTAGCGTTCACGCCATTAAAGGGGGTGGAATAGATTGAGGGTGGTTGTTCTTTCTTGGGTTGGTTCGGGAGGGAGGGGAATCCCTTGGCTGTCCGCGGTTAATGTTGGGGGAAATGTGGTGTGCCCGTCGCTGATGTTAGATCGGCCGCGGGCGAAGATAAGTAGGTAAGAGTGAGGTGGGGGGATGAATGTGTAGGGAAGTTAGTTATGTGTGGGCGATAGGGAGCCGGGGAGCGAAGTGCGCTTTGGGGATAGAGCCTCTTCCTTCTTCGGGGGAAGGACCGGGGGGCTGTGTTGCCTCTCCCCTGAGAAGTAACCGTCCTTTTTAAGATTTCTCTGTCTTTTTGTATGAATGTGTGTGGTTGTGTCGATTTTAGCCGGGGTTTGTAGTAGAGTTGTTGAGGGTGGGGAAGGAGACTGATGGGGGTGATTTGGGTGATATACGGAGTGCAGTGCTTTTCCCTCACCAGATTTGTGTATTTATAATTATGGATTTTGTTGGCGTGATCTGATGTTGTGGAGTTAACACGTGTGATGTATTGCCCCCTACTGTCTGGTGTTGCCCTCTGGGAAGGATTGTGATCCCCGGCTATTACATTAAATAAAGTAATATTCTATTTATACCCTTGGCTTCGGTGTCTGGACCTCCCCAGATAATTTTATAAAAAAAGGTGGTGGCAGTGATTACCAGTGAACCCGTTTAAGTTGTAGCGGACCTAGGAGTTTTTAGTTCGCTACACTAATTACACTGGTGGCAGCAGTGGGATCGCTGCTAGGGTTGATTGTTGCAGTTTGGATAATTGACCGGTAATGATGTCGCAGCGGGAGAGCGTGCGGGGGGAAGCCACCTCATCACTGGCGTCTTCGCAAGATGATCAGCGAGAGATTCCTGGTGCGGCAGCTCGTGTTGTAAGTCGTCCGGTTTTTATGCCCGATACGTTTACTGGCGTAAATAGAGTGGTCAGACTGGCTTGAACAATTTGAGATGGCTGCTGTAGTAAATATGTGGGATGACGGGATTAAGTTAAAGTTCCTGTCTTTACTGTTGTCTGGTAAAGCGAGAGAAATTTATGGGGGTTACCTCCACAGGCTCGTGCAAGTTATGCGGCATTGAAACAAGCTCTGCAGGCGTGCTTGGAGCCTAGTGGGAGTGCTGACTGGCATCGGGCAGAGTTTGCCTCTCGTATCCGGCTACCAAACGAGTCGGCTCGGGAGTTTGGTACTGCCCTTAGACGTTTGGTTGTGCGTGCTTACCCTTTAGTCGATTATGCCACCAGTGTAATAAGTGTAGCGAACTAAACTCCTAGGTCCGCTACAACTTAAACGGGTTCACTGGTAATCACTGCCACCACCTTTTTTTATAAAATTATCTGGGGAGGTCCAGACACCGAAGCCAAGGGTATAAATAGAATATTACTTTAATGTAATAGCTGGGGATCACAATCCTTCCCAGAGGGCAACACCAGACAGTAGGGGGCAGTACATCACACGTGTTAACTCCACAACATCAGATCACGCCAACAAAATCCATAATTATAAATACACAAATCTAGTGAGGGGAAAAGCACTGCACTCTGTATATCACCCAAATCACCCCCATCAGTCTCCTTCCCCACCCTCAACAACTCTACTACAAACCCCGGCTAAAATCGACACACAACCACACACATTCATACAAAAAGACAGAGAAACCTTAAAAAGGACGGTTACTTCTCAGGGGAGAGGCAACACAGCCCCCCCGTCCTTCCCCCGAAGAAGGAAGAGGCTCTACTCCCAAAGCGCACTTCGCTCCGCGGCTCCTTATCACCCACACATAACTAACTTCCCTACACATTCATCCCCCCACCTCACTCTTACCTACTTATCTTCGCCCGCGGCCGATCTAATATCAGCGACGGACACACCGCATTTCCCCCAACATTAACCGCGGACAGCCAAGGGATTCCCCTCCCTCCCGAACCACCTCGGTCCTCTCTCCACCCAAACCAACCCAAGAAAGAACAACCACCCTCAATCTATTCCACCCCCTTTAAAAAGACATTCCTCCCCCCCTCAGGTGCAACCCATTAACAATCACACAACAGATACTCTCCACAACACTCACCACAATATCAAGTCCATCCATCCATCCATCCATTTTCCAAACTGCTTATCCTGCTGGGTTGCGGGGGGTCCGGAGCCTATCCCGGAAGCAATGGGCACGAGGCAGGGAACAACCTAGGATGGGGGGCCAGCCCATCGCAGGGCACATTCACGCACCATTCACTCACACATCCACACCTACGGGCAATTTAGCAAGTCCAATTAGCCTCAGCATGTTTTTGGACTGTGGGGGGAACCAGAGTACCTGGAGGAAACCCCACGACGACATGGGGAGAACATGCAAACTCCACACACATGTGACCCAGGTGGAGACTCGAACCCGGGTCCCAGAGGTGTGAGGCAACAGTGCTAACCACTGCACCACCATGCCACCCCCCAAACACACATATATAACACAAAATAAATGACATGAGTTACATTCTCCATCCTGCCAAAAATCTTGGGACCCGCTGTCTATTTTTAGCCGCGCGCTCCCGCCTGCGGCAACCTTAAACTGCCCGCTCCCGTGGGATCCCAGTCCCAATGCAGGGCTCTACACTGAAGCACAAATCACTATAATTAGAACTACACATTATCTATACGAACAGCCTATATTCATTAACTTATACAGACATTAATCAACTCATCCATTCATTAGTACATCGGCATAGCTAACTAAATGCGTCCTGCTGGCGAATGCAGCCGGGTTATATTCACTCGCCAGGCAAACTCGCGGCAAGCGCTTATACAACTTTAACAATCTCCCCTAACATCATATAGGCAATGTGTAACACTTGTATAATTCAACATTAAATGCTCACATCAGCAGTGACTTCTGCTTCAACTCGCTGCTGTAAAGAGATGGAAAATGGCAACCTCCACTTTTACCCGACAACCTCTAAAAACTAGTATACGCTGCAATAAAAGCCCCATATGGAAACAATACAGTCCACGTTATCAGAGCAAGAGTCCAAAATCGTAGGAATTCACATTTGAGCAGCAAATGTGCAATCAGGGAATTCTTCCAGCATTGTCATCGAGGTTCCCTAATGCTGGAAGACAGATTAGGTGTACACTTTACCCTTCACCAGGACTTCAGCAGTTATCATACAGCCATCTTGACCTTACCAATGGGCCAATGAGTCCTGGGCTGCTGCAGATCGACGATTTGGACCACAGAGTCCTCAGTCAGGTTAGCTGATGGCCTATGCCACTTCTGATGGGTCTGAAGTGTGGGCAGATAGTTCCACATAAACTGAACCCAGAACTGGTCTGCCAGGGTTTGACAGTGGTGCCATCGCCGCCGCCCCATGACTGCCGGTGAATGAGCTACCTGAGGTAAGGTAGCGTCCCGCCGCCCCATGACTGCCGGTGAATGAGCTACCTGAGGTAAGGTAGCGTCCCGCCGCCCCATGACTGCCGGTGAATGAGCTACCTGAGGTAAGGTAGCGTCCCGCCGCCCCATGACTGCCGGTGAATGAGCTACCTGAGGTAAGGTAGCGTCCCGCCGCCCCATGACTGCCGGTGAATGAGCTACCTGAGGTAAGGTAGCGTCCCGCCGCCCCATGACTGCCGGTGAATGAGCTACCTGAGGTAAGGTAGCGTCCCGCCGCCCCATGACTGCCGGTGAATAAGCTACCTGAGGTAAGGAAGTCGCTTGTCAAAGTCTTGGATGAGTAGTTTTGTAGCTAGATGTTGCAGATCCAGGACAATAGGATGTATCTCTTCCATGTCTGAGTTCTGCATCCTCTGCAGTCTTCCTCCGACTCGAATAACATCCAGCAAGGAATCTCATTCCGGGGCCAGACTGGCTAGCTGACTAAGGCTTGGTAATATTTTGCGCACCCTGAGAACTGCGACCTCTTCTGGGAAGCTCTGAGCTTGACATCCGCTTAGCACTAGAACTTCCGTTTCACGATATTCGATGGATTGACTGTCTGCAGTCTTCATCGTAACTCCTTGATATGCCCGTTGGGCAGCTTTCACTAACTCCTTCAATGAACTGAATTGGGTAGCATCAGGGATGCCCCTGGCTAATCCGCAGAATACAATGCCTTTGAGTTCAGTTGGCCCTTGGCTCTTATGACTGGATTCTGCCAGAGTAAGAAGGGACTTACCCCTTGTTATGTCGTCGCCTAAGGTGGGCTCCATCGGATCTGCTCGGTTCTGACAAAGCCACTGTTCTGTTGCTGGGGACCTTGCTTCAGTCAGCAGATGGGCTACCACTGTCGGCTGATTACTTGCCCGTTGCCTGAGATCGAATTCTCTTCCAGCCACTCTCTGCTTCTCAGCGGATATGCAGGGAAATCTCTCAAGACAATTATCCACATAGAAGCTCCGTTGCACTGACTATAGAGTGTCGGAGAAGTCTTTTTGGTGTTCATGAGTATGCTGCTACAAAGCAAAGATGGCACAACAAGGACTGCTTGTAGTGCCAGAAGGCAGTACCTGCAACTCCTACACGTTTGGGGGGTCGGCGCAATGCATGTCCCTCTAGATAAGTTGAAGTAATGGCAGAAGGCAGACCTAATGAAAGATGGAGTGGATATCTCCACTCACTGTAACCAGGTGTTGTCTGAATCGCAGGAGAACACCCAGCAGTGATGGGCCTAGTGCTGGGCCAGGCAGGAGTTGCTCATCAAATTTGGCATGACTGATTGTATGGAACCATCAAGTTGGAGGGTTCCCTTCCTCAAGAGGAGGGACGTGGCGTGGTGACAAATCCCCACAACGCTGATTAGCTGGGTTTTCACCTCCTGAAGCTCTAAGGCCTCCTGGTCTTCACGGGATCAGGTGGTTAACTTCTTGTTCCTGAATGGCAGAACATCAAGTTGCTAGAGTTTTTCGACATTCCGAAAGAGGAGGTCATCTGAGATAGTGACAGACACGAAAGGACACTGTGGGGTGGAAAGGTACTCGGTGCTGTATCCCTGAGCGCCTTGTAGTGCCCACCCAAGGGCAGTGTGGATTGCTAGCAGGCCGCTTTTAGTTCCTCCAGGTACTGGCTCAGTAGCAGTGATTAGCTGGACGTGATCTGATCCGATCAGTACCAATGGCTGTACGTTGGAGAAAGACTGTAGAGGGACGCCCCGTAGATGTGGGTGCTGTTTCTGGAGCTTATGAACTGGGTAGGTCTGCTCAATTAAGTCCAGACAGTCAAAGCTCCCCGGATCTTGTAGCGCTGGCGTGGATTAGGGGAAACCACTTCTAACAGATATTACCAAGATTCATGTACAGGGGGAGTACAGACATCTCAGGTCATGGACAATTATTGAAGTGTCAGTCGAGTGAATGTCAGTTCCATCTTCTTTACGATTCTGCATGTTATCTTCATAGGTAAATCAAACAAGTACTGCTTAAATTTGCAGGTGTGTGTTAGGGGTGTAATGGGTGGAACGCTGTAGTTTATGTGGTTAATATGTTTGGAAAAAATGTCCCATGCATGTATTTGTGCTCAATCTATATTTCATAATTGTGAATCTGTTGTAAATTCTTCCGATTTGGGACTCTTGCTCTGATAACGTGGACTGTATTGTTTCCATATGGGGCTTTTATTGCAGCGTATACTAGTTTAGAGGTTGTCAGGTAAAAGCGGAAGTTGCCATTTACCATCTCTCTTTACCAGTGTTCTATAGTAACGAAGTAATAATACTTCACTACTGTACTCAAGTATGTTTTGGGAGTGTCTATACTTTACTTGACTTCTTTTATTTTGTCAGCTTTCAGTTTTACTTCACAATTTACTTCATTAATTTCCTAATAGAAGTTTGCAAAACCTACAGACTATTTCCAAAGTAATAGAACTGTTACATACATGTAAATGCATGTGCAGACGTTTCTCAAATTGAAAATCTCATGCCAGCCAGCTGCCCAGCTGGCAGCCCTGCTGTGGGCATTTAAGAGAGCCAGTTCTTTCACTCGGCAAGGACACCGAGAGCAAGTGTGATATGAAAATGCCTTCATGAGAACATGTGCCACGTTTCTCGCAGAATATCTAATCGGCGATGTTCTGAAAAAGGACCCGTCTTCGAAATCAACAAAGAAGGATAAAAACGGAAAGGAAGGGGTGAAGGCAAAGAAGCTGTATCCAGACTCGTATCTCTTCAAAAGATGGGGCGACGACCTTTCAGAAGCAGAACAGCAAGAGGCGGAGGAACTTTTCCAGAAATATGGTTACAACACGTTTCTCAGCGATAGGCTGCCACTCAACAGGAAGCTTCCGGACACCAGACACAGCAGGTGACCCGTCTCTCCAAAGCTTGGCATCCAGTAGGGGAATAATGCAGATTGTCATGTGACACATCTGTGACCCATCATGTTTTTGCCTCACTTAATAACAAATGCATCTGCGTTCCTTGTGTACTGAGATACTCAGCTTAATACAGAGAAATCGCAGGGTAATTCAAACTGAGCGACAAAGTCTTGAAGTGCTGTTAACATTCCATCTAATCTGCAAAAATATGCAACATATTCTATTTATTGACAGTTTATCAGCTTTATATAGTTTATATAGGAGGGTTAAGTGTGACACCAGGAGAGACAGGAAGCCCCGGTTTGTTAATTTCATAGATCGGAGTGATCAGCTGGTTGCTCTTCTCTTCAGTTTGAAAATAATATCAAACATACAGCCGAGGAGGAATTAAGAATGACAAACCCAGTGGGGAACGTTCTCTCTCCAGGACTGGTTTCTGAGGCAAGTAGAGAGAGGGAAAGGAAGGGTTTGTGCTTATTGAAGTTTCAGAGATAATTGGGGGGTGAATAAGTAGGATGCATTCAGTGGCAGAACAACCGCACACTGGGTCCCAGGGGCAAAAATTCACAGCTAAGGCCTCCGACGGTTGCAGCAGTTGCGGATGATTAAATTTAAGTAGCAACCAAATATCATTACCATGCATTCCTGTAGTTACTAAAGTCTGCAAACATGATTTTTTCATTAAGTACATGCCTTGACAATGGAGTTTGACTACAAAACATTACAAACTATTACATTTTAAAATTATTTTAAGTATTGCACAAAATATTTTATGATTCCCACCATAATGAGATTATATAGATAACAATGACAGATATAAAAGTAGCATGTCATAGGAAATTTAGGCCTGGGGCACCTGCCCCTCTGCCCTGCCTACCCATCTGCCCCTGGATGCATCATGAAGTTAATTATTGGTGAGCTACAATGGTAAATGATGCAAGAAGGGTAATATCAGTGTCTATTTGATATGATGGTTCCATTCAGACTGTCTGACTTCCTTTTTGACTCTGTCACTGCCTAGATGTGTGGGCAAAAAATACCCAGAGGACCTTCCTAGCCTGAGTGTGGTGCTGATCTATCTGGATGAGGCTCTGTCCGTCATCAAGAGAGCCGTCCGCAGCATCGTTGACAGGACCCCAGCCAGACTTCTGAAGGAGATCATACTGGTCGACGACTGCAGCTCCAATGGTTTGTATTGCTAGATTTTCGTAATAATTTAATGAGAATGTCATAATCAGGGAAAGTGAACCTGTCCGTACGCAGACCAACATGGCCGTGGCGAGACTCGTCTGTGTCCATGGTACAGAATGATATAGAGTTTAAAAATCTAGTCTATGTCTGCCGTGCTTGCATTTTGAACACAATGTCAGCCATGATTTATCATGTTGTTCATCCCTGGTCATAATGCACGGCATAATAAGAAGCGATTATGATTTTTTTGTACTGCGTGACACCTGTGTTGAAAAGTATATGACTTCACACAAAATTTAGCATATAAGGTTAGCAAATGAGTAATTAATTTAATTAAAGGCAAGTTCTTGTAGCGTATTATCAGACAGAGAGATCATTCCATGTGTTTTACAGATGTAGAATCGAGATTACGACAATAACTGCAAATATGACAATAAAAGAGTTAAAATAGTGCAAAGAGAATCACACTGAAGCTTATCAAAGGCTATTAAAACAGGCCAGGTTTTAACTTCTTTTTGAAAACTGGCAACAGTTGGGGCAGATCTGATGTCCATGAGAACTGCTCTAGGCGACACTAGCTGAACTGGGTCAGATCTATGAGAAGTGAATTTGATTTATGAGAAGTGAATTTTAGGTCCAACCAATTAAGTGATCTATATACAACAAGCCAGACTTTGAAATTGTTCCAAATTAAAATAGAAAACACACAAGCATAATTAAATCTCAGTTCCTGGCCGCTGTGCTCGTTCAGCAGCGAGCTTCTGTTTTACCCATCTTCTTACATCATCATACCGCTATCACAATCATCATCGTACCGCTATCGCAATCATCATCGTACCGCTATCGCAATCATCATCATACCGCTATCGCAATCATCATCATACCGCTATCGGAATCATCATCATACCGCTATCGGAATCATCATCATACCGCTATCGCAATCATCATCATACCGCTATCGCAATCATCATCGTACCGCTATCGCAATCATCATCATACCGCTATCGCAATCATCAACGTACCGCTATTGCAATCATCATCGTACCGCTATCGCAATCATCATCGTACCGCTATCGCAATTATCATCATACCGCTATCGGAATCATCATCATCATACCGCTATCGGCACTGCGCAGATGCTCTAATGATGGCAGAAAACGCGGACGCGCTCGCTGCTGTCTCACCCCATGCCTGCTTCACCTCAAAAGGCTTAGGTTTATTTTTGTAAATATGCTTTATTTTGATAAAGAATACAAGTCACAGTATACAGTAACAGGCAGAATGATGTTACAGTCATAGCTATCATTTGACAAAGTGTGACAAGTGAAAAATTTTGAATAATAAGGTTGGTATACAAGCTCCTAAATTACAAACATTGAATACAATTAGTATTTTTTACTCGTAAAAGCCCTTCTGATAGACTCGTCTTTCTCCTCTTTCATCCCATGTAGCTTAAGTAACCATCTGCAGCTGAACATCCGCGACAATGACCCTCAGGGTCTTATTTTCTGCTTTCAGCTTTTCCACCTTTTCCTTCAGCAAAACTACTTTAAAGTTGCTGTTCACCCATGTGGATAACAAAGTTGATTAACCATTGTAGAAATGATGCAATAGCCTCTGGGGTTGACAAAGACACTTTTTCAATGGAAGAAACATTTTCAAAGAAAGCTTTGGAGGTTTCGTCATTCTTTACAGAAAGATCTTTGATAACTTTCAGTATTTCATTTGTGTCACTATGTATTATTTTTTGTTGCTCTTCTTTTAGTTTTTTAAGGAGAGGAAGTTTCTCCGGCGTTTCTGGCAGGGGTTGAGCTAAATCATTATTGCAACCTTTTGGTTCCAGGTCAAACCACGGCAAAGCGATAGTTTTGGATACATCCATTTCTTCCATCATTTTTTTTCTAACAACAGGCCAAAATCTGATTTTTCAGATTAGTGAAATGAATTTGGACACGCCCATAACTACTAGTTACGCTTTACGCTTTGCCTTAAATCATCAAAATAGAGCCTAAAGTCTTTAACTTTAGCTATGTTATGGAGATCTCAGAATGCTGATATAGCTTTTATTTGATCAAGCTAAGATCTGCATCCATTATTATACCAAGATTTTTTACATTTTTATCCTGCTATCTAGGTAAGCACTAAGTTTCTGCCTTCCATCTTTGTTCCCACACAAAACAATATTTGTTTTATCTTTATTTAAATGAAGGATATTTTGTTGCATTCAGTTATTAATCTTTTCAAGGCACAGACACAGTAAGTCTGTATGACTATAGTCAGTTGTGAAAGAGTTAGATAGACATGGGTGCAGTCTCACCATGGAGAATCTCACCAAGTGCAATCATGTGCAGGTCGAACATCCAATGGGCCAAGGATAGATCCCTGTGGGACACTGTATGTCACGGCAGTTTTCTCTGATTCATAATTGCTGACAGAGACAAAATAAAAAGCATGATTAAAAGATGTTTTGCTCTGCAGAGGATCTAAAGGACCCGCTGAATGCATACATCGCTTTCATACATGAAAAGTCGCCTGGTTTGGTGAAGATGGTGAGGCACCCAAAGCAGTTGGGACTGGCTGAAGCTCGAGTGTCGGGGTGGGAGGTGGCTACCGGAGATGTGGTGGCCATCCTTGACGCTCACATTGAAGTCCATGTAGAATGGTACGAACAGCTCTCATTACCCATATAATATAGGCCTATTGCCATGAAAAACACTTCTGATAAACACGTCAGTAACTTGTTCCATCTACTTCTGCAGGGCAGAACCGCTGCTGACTCGAATCAAGGAGGACCGAACTTTGGTACTGAGCCCTGTTTTCGACAACGTGAAATATGATAACCTGGAGGTCATCCCTTATTATGCAGCAGCTGATGGTTTTGATTGGGCTCTGTGGTGCATGTATGAATCATTCAGACCCGAGTGGTACAAACTCAATGATCCATCTGAACCTGGCAAGTGAGTAACACACAGACTCTTTCGCAGTGAAACATCTATTGCAATCTCTATAATCCAGCACTGTGAAGCAGTCATCCGTTATTACTACAATAAACACAGTTTTGTAATGTAAAGGTTAATGCACGACAAACCACGCTTGAAGCGCCATGGTTACTACACATTTGGCTTAAATGTTTGTACCTATATAGAACATTTTCACACTTACTAGCTGAAAGCACATTTATATTTATATTTAAACTACCGTCGTTCATATAAAAAATTGTCTGTTGCTAAAACGATAAGCTAGTCGTTAGTTCAAAATTGGCTGGCATTAAGCCCAAAGATTGGCTTTTTGGTATAAATGTGTAAAACAAATAGTACCTATATATGTAGTACCTGTGGTATAAGCTGGTTAACGTACTTTAGGTTATGCATTGTGCATTTTAAACACACAGCTGCCTGACAAAGAAATGTAAATACATATCATCAGTCATTGTATTAATTTAGCTTAATGTACCTTTTGGTATTAATTTGCATTATGGGTTTACATGTTATTAAAACTGGACATGCATGTGACTTGTCATGCCCGGCTCGTCCCATCCTCGTGTGTGCCACGCCCCCTGATTATCCTCGTGTGTGCCACGCCCCCTGATTATCCTTGTGTGTGCCACGCCCCCTGATTATCCTCGTGTGTGCCACGCCCCCCTGATTATCCTCGTGTGTGCCACGCCCCCTGATTATCCTCGTGTGTGCCATGCCCCCCTGATTATCCTCGTGTGCTTCCCCGATCTCGCCCAGCTGTGTCCTATTATTTTCGCCCAGTCTTGTCTATTTGAGTCTACGTCTTGCCTTGCTGTTGGTCCATCATTGATGTTAGAATCTTTGAGATGTCCCGTTCTCCCCGTAGTTGTCTTCCCCCTAATAAAACCCCGTTTGTCCCGACTTTCGCCTGCCTACCTGATCCTTCCTGCACGCCTGCCTGATCCTTCCTGCCCGCCTGCCCATCCGCTAACCTGCGACCCTGACATGAGTAGGATAGGCAGATTAAACAGGACTGTAAAATATGACTGGACTACAATAAATCAGTAAATCACTTTGGTATTAAATTACCAAATTACACAGGTGTTAAATTACACAGGTCTGGTCCTTAGTCTGAAGCACTGATATTGTGTAAGTGATTTGTAGCAGTTTCTTTGTTTTTATGCTTTCAATTAATTTTTAATTGTAGAATTTTAAAGATAATAGCGCATTGATTTACTATGGTTACAGAAAATGAATCGACATACTTCTGACCAATCAGATTGTAGAATTCAGCAGTATTTTGGTATAAATTTTTCCCTTCTGATTTGCAGGAGTCCATCCGTCATGGGAATTCTTGTGGTCGACAGGCTTTTCTTTGGAGAGATTGGATTACTGGATAAAGGAATGAAAGTGTACGGTGGGGAGAATGTGGAGCTGGGAATTCGTGTAAGTTCAATGGAAGTGATTAATCAGATCATTTCACAAGTTACTGATGAAGTGAAGTTGGTGCTTCAAAAATCATGTAAAACATACAGTAATATGCAAGAATGTTATCCGAGGTCGGGGCAAGCAGGGGCAGCAGTCTCAGCAGGGAAACCCAGACGTCCCTCTCCCCAGCCACTTCATCCAGCTCCTCCAGGGGAATCCCAAGGCGTTCCCAGGCCAGCCGAGAGACACAGTCCCTCCAGCGTGTCCTGGGTCTTCCCTGGGGCCTCCTCCCAGTGGAACATGCCTGGAACACCTCACCAGGGAGATGTCCAGGAGGCATCCTATGTAGATGCCCGAGCCACCTCATCTGACTCCTCTCGATGCGGAGGAGCAGCGGCTCTAGTCTGAGTCTCTCCCGAATGACCGAGCTCCTCACCCGATCTCTTTGGGAGAGCCCAGCCACCCTGTGGAGGAAACTCGTTTTGGCCTCTTGTATTTGCGATTTTGTCCTTTCAGTCACTACCCACAGCTCATGAACATAGGTGAGGTTAGGAACGTAGATTGACTAATAAACCGAGAGCTTTTCCTTTTGGCTCAGCTCCTTCTTCACCATGACAGACCGATGCAGTGCCAATATCACTGCTGACGCCGCACCGATCCGCCTGTGTATCTCCTGCTCCATCCTTCCCTCACTTGTGAACAAGACCCTGAGATATTTTAACTCCACTACTTTGGGAAGGACCCCATCCCCAACCTGGAGAGAGCACTCCACCCTTTTCCGGCAGAAGACCAGGGTCTCGGATTTTGGAGGTACTGATTCTCATCCCAGCCGCTTCACACATGGCTGTGAACTGCTCCAGTGAGAGCCAAAGGTCATGGTCCGATGAAGCCAACAGAACCACATCATCTATAAAAAGCAAAGACCTAATCCTGAGGTCACTAAACCGGACACCCTCAATGCTCTGGCTGCACCTAGAAATTCTGTCCATAAAAGTTATGAACAGAATCGGTGACAAAGGGCAGCCATGGTGGAGTCCAACCCTCACCGGGAACGAGTCCGACTTACTGCCGACAATGCGGACCAAGCTCTGACACTGGTCCTACAGGGACCGAACAGCCCTTATAAGGCAGCCCGGCACCCCATACTCCCGGAGCACCCCCCACAGGACTCCCCGAGGGACGCGGTCGAATGCCTTCTTAAAGTCCACAAAACATGTGTAGACTGCTTGGGCAAACTCCCATGCACCCTCCAAGAGTATAGAGCTGGTCCACCATTATAATATAGTTAGCACAGTTGCTAACTATATTAACAATTTACGTAGCTGGACCAATGCAACTGAATGGGTCCAACTATGTAAGTTGCTACCAGGAGCTTTTGGGAAACATACCCCTGCTCACTGGAACGGAGTTTGGTCACTAAACGAGGAGTGGTTGTAATTTTATATCTCAGGCTTGTATGTCTCCTGCTGCAGGTGTGGTTGTGTGGAGGCAGCATAGAGGTGGTACCCTGTTCCAAGATTGCCCACATAGAGAGAGCCCACAAACCTTACCAGCGCGACTTAAGCAAGACCATGCTGAGGAACGCTCTGAGAGTCGCCGAGGTCTGGATGGACGAGTACAAGTCCAACGTTTATATGGCCTGGAACATTCCCATTAAGGTGCAGTAGCTACGGTGGATGGGGATGGATGCCAGTGGTCTTCTCACATATTTCCAGGCATTCCATAAATTTTTAGCTTTTTGTTCCCGTCTGCTTGCCTTCAGGACCACGGCATTGATATTGGCGACATCTCAGAAAGGAAGCAGCTGAGGGAGAAACTCAAGTGTAAACCCTTCAAGTGGTACCTGGACAATGTTTATCCAGCCCTGGATCCTCTCGCCGGCCTCACTGCCTACGGCACAGTACGTTATGCTCGGGGAAATGCTGCCGTTGTATTTACAGCTTGGGCAGGACAGCGAGGCTGGTTAATAATAAGGTGTCTGGTGCTTATCAAATCCATGGGTATTGTCAGTCTGTCAGTCAACATCTGGTTTAGGAGATTTACAACGTTACAACAAGTACTGCTCTCACGATGCTCTGCTTGGCCAAGTTGGTGAAAAGCAGTACGTGAGAGAGATTAAGGGCCCTGTGGCTCTGCATTCACTGCCAGGTGGCCATTTCTGGGCCACGTCTCCTCCATGATCTGCTGTGCCTTCTGGGGTCACACCTTCATGACATGTTTTTTTTTTTCTAAATATGGTTTTATGGCCAAGTTGGTGACAAGAGGTATGTGAGAAAGACTAATAGGGAGGGGCAGGATGAGGAGGGGGGGGGACACGATAAAAGATTCTGGCAAACAGTCAACCGAGTCAGGTGGGGGACCAATGCTATCTACAGCAAAGATGGAGAACTATTGAGCCCAACTGGGGATATAGTCAGGCGATGGAAAGTATATTTTGAGGATCTCCTGAATCTACATTGCAGCTTTCTTTAAATCAGAGCTAGATAAGGTTTAACAACTTTAAGCTAAGTTGAGTTCTCCCCAAACGAGCTTGATGGGCCGAATGGCCTCCTCTCGTTTGTAAATATCTTATGTTCTTGTGTTCAAACTCCAGTATTATTTAAGCTTTATCGCCATGTCGTGATAACACTGATGCATTGTTAACTGCCCCTCCCTATTCACTTAAGTTACTCTGGATAACAACATCTAAACATTTCTCTGTACAAACACCCCTGCCCTCCCGGAATTTCCGGGAATGTCCTGCCTGTTGATACCCATGCATCTGCGGTCAGTCACGCGTTCCCGATTCCCACAATCCTTCTCCAAAGATACTAAAATAGCTCTGGGGTCTTTGCTATCGCGCTCGTGCTCTTGCTCTAAAAAATAAATGTCCGGGATATTGTGTATAATCTGATTTGCCTCAGGGAGCCACTGTCAACATGCCGGAGACGGCATATTTGCACTGTCCGTTTTAGTAGATGTGTGTCTTGATTTCATTTGTGTGTTTTTTTGCTGCCTGACACAATTCAGCTCACAGCTACTGTACCATGTGACCACAAAAGTGTTCTTTTGGTTCAGCAGAACCGGTCATTTTAGTTTCGTTGTAGCGCAAAAAAGGTTTATATCAAAATATTAAAATACACCCTGTGGATACTCTCCCAAGTCTTCCAACTGAAAACGATACATTCCATGTACTTAATAAAATATCGAAATATTTTTATTTACATAAAGGAACAGGACATGCTACTCCTCCCAAAACTTTGAAAAAAGTAATACTGTGATAAAATTCCATCACTATCCAAAAAGTGAAAAATAATTTTACGTCACCAGTATATTTTTGCCCTTGACCTCACTGGAGAAAAGGTAATGTGTTACATTACTTAATTGTTACCACCAAATGTAGTGGAATCACAGTTTGTAACGCCTTACTACCAACACTGCTAATTTCACAAAGCATAGGGAATCTTTTATCCATCGAGTCTCCGCCTGGGTCTGCATGATCTCCCCATGTCGTCTCCCCATGTGATCATACACCCATTCTCCTGTCTACTGATAGCATCTGACATCTAACTGAACAATGGAAAGATGCTTTATGACGTCATCTATTTAATCAACTAGAATTTATGTTATTTAGTTTTTTAGTTAACATCTCTGTGTATGACTGTGGTTTGTATGGATAAGTTTATATCGCTAATTTTTAATACTGATAGCCTCACAGTTAGCTAATAACACTGTAAATTGTGACTATAAACCGCCATTAATTACTTTCACTGACATTTTTGCCTCTGACAACAATCCATGTAAGTCCATTTGAAACATTAAACCGTTCACTGACGGCTGTTTGAAGATAAGTTTCTATTTGTGGTGCTAATTAAGGGCGTCTCATTAGGCTGTTTTAGGTATATTTGGTAAAGTTGTTTGGGAAAATGTGCTTTTTCTCACTACATTTTTTTGCAGACGTGTGTTTTTCATTGGACAGTGATTGTATAGACCACATTTGCTTTTTTTGCTATTATTTAGTAAATTAAGCTCATGAGTAATAACATTTTTACGCTGCTTATTTCAAACCGGCAGATATCTAATGACCTAAGGAGAGATTTATGCCTCGATCAAGGAACCATCCCAGGACATTTACCCATACTCTACGGATGCCACAGATATTCACCGCAGGTGTGTATTAAGATTAAGCAACTATAAGCTTCATTTATAAGCAGACATTGAAGAAGAGACCTAAATGTTCACAGGACACGTTCGTCTGCCTGAGGGCTGGATTAGGATATCCTGCTTTAACTGAAGACTCACCATTGGCGTAATTGTTCAGGAACTGACTTCAAATCATATTTTTAATAATTTATATGAATTCGTGACTACTTGATCATCTTGCTGTTATCTCATTTATTACTAAACATAAGGTCACTCTTTGTTTGTGTATTCCATTTCCACTGAAATTTCATAAGTAATAAACCGATTTAGTAGCACAAACATACTCTGACAAGTTCAAATTTTGCTGAAAAATGGCACTGCACTGTGGCCTCAGACCTCCAGTGTTGCGAATTTGGAAGCAGCTGCCAGTTCTCTGCGTGTCGACCAGCTCCTGCCTGCAGTGCAAACAAACACGAGAGCCGTAACAGGTGTCAACACCAGGGCAAATTCCGACAGACACCTTGATCAAAATCTCATTTTGTACCACGGAGATAGTATTTTGGAAATGTAGCCGAAATATTTTTTTCTTTTCTCAGTCAAAACATTTTGCCTCAGACACCTCCGTGCGTGTGCGGACAGGCTGACGGTCCCCGAGCAGAAGTAGCGTAACCGCAGTGTCCCCCTATTTGCACAGCACTGTCAGTTTTACTCCAGCGGACAGATCCGCGTTGGCCACCTGGCGTCACACAGGTATGAGGTGCGGCGCTGCCTCGTAGACCTCGGCGCTGGACAGTCACCCGGCTTGTATGACTGCGCGGAGGCTCAGAGTAAGAACTTCCACATGCTGTGGGACTTCAAACAGGTGATTTTACTGGCTATTTCAAATGACATGGCAACCACTTACCTTATATACATCGGCTTGGATGATACATAAATGTATTATTACGGTTTTTCTGAATTGCTAATGCGTATTTCGTGAAACCTCCCGTACTTTTCTCAGAGCGACGAATGCAAAACCCAATTTTCAAGCTACATTCACGAAACCTTCGACTCATCTTGCAAAATCAATATGCTGGAGGTCACTCATCAAGCCTGTCAGTACATAAACACCACTGAGCAGAAAAACAAAAAAGCGAAAACGCTACCAATGACAAACGTTGCAGAAACGTTTACTTCGGATGTGGTCTTTTGCAGGATGAGCTGCAAAATTGGAAATTGGAAAAAAAGAAAATGTAATTTAGCTAAAATGTTTGTGTACAGTTATAAATAAACCAATATGTAATGTTTGCAATATCACTCCAAATACATTTGGCCTTTGTGGCCTATTTTTTTAAATTTTGCATCAAAGTTCGCCAAGGTGTGAAATGTGTTGTGATAAATGAGAATGTTTAGAGGTTTACAAAATGGGCGACTCAGATATGAACAGTGTCTAACTACAAATTGGGATATTTTCTAAAATGCAATAAAAACAAAAATCTGCGATTCTTAATTCACATGAATCACATGAATACAAACGTACAAAGAAAAGACTTTCAGCAGTTTCACTGGCCGGCTTAATTGTATTTTGTAAATATCTGCAACGCTACAATTTGATGGCTGCAATGGGAGGCATATTTACCATTGTGTTACATCCCCTTTCCTTTAATAACACTTTTTAATCATTTTGGAACTGAGGATAATAATTGTAGTAATTTTGCAATTGGAAATTTTGTCCATTCAAGACTTCAGCTGCTCAGCAGTCCGGGGTCGTTGTCTGAATCTCCTCTCTATGTTTTTCCAAAAACAAGCTGAAATCATCCGACCACAGCATACGGTTCCACAGTCTTTTGGTCCATCTGAGATTTGCTTGGGCCCAGAGATCTTGCCAGCATTTCTGCATATAGTTGATGTAAGGCTTCCTCCTTGCGTTACAGTTTGAAGTTGCATTTCTGCATGCGGAGACGGACTGCGTTAAGTGACAATGGTTTTCCGAAGTACCCCTGTGCCCAGGTGGCTGTATTTGTCACATTAGCATGACAGTTTTGCCACCTCAGGGTTCGAAGATCACACACATCCAACAGTGGGTTCTGTCCTTGCGCTTTACACGCTGCGATGTCTCTGCATTCTCTGAATCTTTTCACAATATTATGCTAGACCTAGATTCTCTGCAATCTCGCATTGAGTGAATGTTCCTTTTGAACTAACAATTCTCTCACAAATTCTGACACAAAGGGGTGAGTCGCGACCCATCCCTGCTTGCAGAGACAGAGCCTTTAATGGATGCTACTTTTATACCTAGATATGACATCTCACCTGCTACCGATTCACCGGCTTATTGTGGCGTCTCCCAAATCTTATTTGAACTCTGTCTCAACTTTTATCGAGTACATTGCAGCCATCAAATTCTAACTTGCATATATTTACAAAATATAATTAAGTTGGTCTGTGAAACTGCTGAAAATCTTTTCTTTTTTCTTTTGTCAGGTAAATACAAGTTCACGACCAATTCACAAAATTATAATCTACACATTCCGCTAGATCCATCAGTGCTATGAATGTTAATGCCCCCCCCCCCCCCCATTAATGTACCTGCTGTCCTTGTAGGGACAGGCGATAAGGAACAGGAACACAAACAGATGCCTTGAGATAAACATCGTCCAAGACTCCGGCTACCAGCTCGTCACGCGGGAGTGCAGCGGTCAGCACTGGACAATGCAGTATAAAATCGCGGATTTCTGAACGGGAGGTAAGCGTGTGGCCAGTTCCAAAGCACAACAGGAAGCTGTCATCCCATTCGGCTGATGGATTTTTATTTTTAAAATTGAGATTAAGGGCTTTACAAAGAAAAGAAATAAGAGGGAGTGGAAATTTACCCCCCTAATGTAAAGCAAAGCACACGGTGAGATGGGCTATCTGTCATATGGTCACCTTACAATGTTTTCCTCTAAGAACTATACAAACGATAGGAGGCCATTCGGCCCATCAAGCTCGCTTGGGGAGAACTAAACTAATAGCTCAGAGTCGTTAAAATCTTATCTAGCTCTGATTTAAAGGAACCCAAGGATTCAGCTTGCACTACATTATCAGGAAGGCTATTCCATACTCTGACTACACGCTGCGTAAAGAAGTGCTTCCTTAAATCCAGCTTGAAATGTTCTCCCGCTAATTTCCACCTATGGCCACGAGTTTGTGTATTTAAACTAATGCTGAAGTAACTATTTGGTTGAACAGCATCCAAACCTGTTAGAATCTTATATACCTGGATCATGTCCCCCCTCAATCTCCTTTGCTTGAGACTGAACAGATTTAGCTCAAGTAACCGTTCCTCGTATGACATTCCTCTAAGACCAGGAGTCATTTTTGTGGCCCTACGCTGCACCTTTTCTAAGGCCACAATGTCCTTTTTAAGATATGGTGACCAAACCTGCACACAATATTCTAGGTGAGGTCTCACCAAGGAATTGTATAATCTTAGCATTACCTCCCTTGACTTAAACTCCACACACCTGGAGATATACCCCAACATCCTATTGGCCTTTTTTATTGCTTCCCCACACTGGCGAGAATGGGACATGGAAGCATCAACATACACACCAAGGTCTTTCTCATGATCAGCTACCTTTATTTCAGTGACACCCATGAAATACCTGTACTTTATATTTCTGCTCCCTAGATGGAGTACCTTACATTTATCGACGTTAAATTTCATCTGCCAGGTATCGGCCCAGTCACTAATTAAATCAAGATCCCGCTGTAGCTGCTGAGCCACTAATTCAGTATCTGCTACACCACCCACCTTGGTGTCATCTGCAAATTTCACCAGTTTACTGTATATATTGGTATCCATATCATTTATGTAAACTAGGAACAATAGTGGTCCTAAAATCGAACCCTGTGGTACCCCACTATGAACGCAGGCCCACTGTGACATTGTGCCTCTTATAACTACTCGCTGTTTCCTATCTGTTAACCAGTTATCAATCCAGGTCGCTACGGTACCTAAAATACCTGTCGCTTTGAGTTTAAGTAGGAGCCTCTTGTGGGGGACAACATCAAAAGCCTTTTGGAAATCTAAGTAGATGACATCATAGGCCTTCTTATCATCAACTTCCTGAGTAGCTTCCTCAAAAAGCTCCAACAGATTTGTTAAACAGGATCTACCTCTCCTAAATCCATGCTGGCTATCCCGCAAAATGTTATTGGAGTCCAGGTAGTCTACAATTTTCTCTTTGATCATAGCCTCCATAACTTTACCAGTTATACAAGTTAGACTGATTGGCCTATAGTTAGACAAATTACTTCTATCCCTTTTTGAAAATAGGCGTTATGAAGGTGTGCTTCCAATCAGAAGGTACCACACCTTCAGATAAGGATTTTTATTGTATCCAAAGCAAACAAACCCAAGTGAACATATCTGCAGAGCAAACAGATAGTCATTTATCCTGCCTTAGCCTATAGGTGCTTCTGCAGGGGCAACCCTGTGCTGATATGCGAAAATACTTGAGTCACAGTGATTCAGACAGAACAAAAATTAATTTGAACCGAAATAGAGTTTTATATACATTTCTGAAGTAACCATTTAAGATACGGCCCATACTATTCGAGACTTTACTAGGGAATGAGCGGGCATGAGAAATGCGGTACGTGGCGGATAAATCAATGCAAATATATCTGCCCCCCCCCCCCCCCCAGACAGGCAGTCCTGTCCTCCCCCAGCATTGACACAAGGTGGCTCATATCAGACTTGTGGATATTACAGCTCCCCCCCCCTAATCAAGTCCCATTTGGGAGCTGGGAGAGAGCAAAAACACGGACATCTGTGGGTCTGAGAAGCGGAAATGCTGCTTATAGAGACCATCTGAGCTTTCCTTTTTAACTGGGTCACTGCCTAGGTCTGTGAGCAGAGAAAGCCCAGAGGACCTCGCTGACCTCAGGCTGATGCCGATCTATCTGGATGAGGCTCTGTCCGTCATCAAGAGAGACGTCCGCAGCATCATCGACAGGACCCCAGCCAGACTTCTGAAGGAGATCATACTGGTCGACGACTCCAGATCCAATAATTTCTTGCACAATAAACTGTATGATATTTTCTGAGGCATTTTATTGCTTGTAGTCAGCAGCCTGACAGCCAATCAGAAGGCTCCATAAACCACTTGTGATCTAGTTCACAGCTCATTTTAATGTGTGATAAGGGGTCTGTGTTCATATGTAGTCCATTTGATTTGAGAGAAAAAAAAATAATAATAAAAAAATAAACGAACAACAATGAAGATTTCTCCAGACTGGACCAAGCAGAGCACGTAAATTGTGTAAAAGTTATTTATTCTAAGAAATGTACAGTTTAGAAAATACTTCAGTCCATTTCCAAAATAATCTATGTCAGTCAAGAACTCGTAAACATCACAGGAAAGATGGGATTTTGTGTTTTTATCCTACTACTGAGGTAAATGTTGACTGAACAAGAGTCACATTTATATTAAGAACAAGTCCAAATATACAAAATATAAGGAACAAATAAATATGTTTCACATTAAATCCAGTCTAGCATTTCCTAGTGCAGACAAACCAGACAACAGCAGGGGAAGATGAATACAGAACGCTAACAGAGATCAGGCTCCTGGGTGTTATACCCAGCGTGTCCACCGTGTGGCAGCAAAAACTCAATTTCAATGCTGATGTCCTTCATACTTACCTCCAATAACAACTATTGCTTAAAAAAAAAGGATATCATATGATGGACGGCTCTGAATGTTTCTGCTTTACTCCGCACAAAGGACCGTCTGTTTGCAGGTACAGAGACTGCAGCTCTCCCTCTCAGTTATCATTTTGAAGTCCTAGGAATCTTCAAATACTTAGAATAACTGACACTCCTTTGCCAGGCATGGCTCAGACCCTGTGGCACCTGCATGAGCGAGGGGAGGGGAGCGGGCCCCCCCCCCCGAGAGGCTCAGGGCGGCTGTGGAGCCAAGGAGGGAGGTCGAGGGTGGGATCGGGGGCAAGGCGATAAGCGAGAGAGCCGGAAGGCCTCTGAGGTAGATGAAAATGCCATGGAGGGATCGCCACAGTCCAGAAATGATCATTAACAGCACAGTAACTTTCACACGAGAAATAAACACTCCCAGACCATGGAGTCATCTGAGGTCCTCCACGGACAGATCCCGGAGGAGCACTCCATGCAGTGGTCCCCCTCCAGAAATCCTCGTTTTCCTAAACCAGGATACGTCGGCCCTCCTAACCTTTAAACCTCCCCGGATTTTTACAGAGCAGAGAGACCGCAACCAAGCGTCCGGTGAAGACAGCAGTCATTCTCCCAGTAGACTGAAGATATATATATAAAATTTTATATACAAACACATACATACACACAATCCAGCAGGACCTCGTCAGCATGAACTGATGTGGAGTTATCCATCAAATAAGTCATTTTAAAATACCCGTATTAACACTATACCCTGAGGACGTTCAGCTTGAAAAAAGCGGGTGTTTGCTTGCAAAAATCTACTCAATATGACTAAACCCTAAATGAAATGTGCATTTATCATACAAGCAGCTACAAGAGTTTAAAAAAACACTCAGTTTAAAAACCTAAGAACACGCCAGAGAGACAGATTTCAATGCATGTAAGATCATGTAAAATGTGAAGTAGTCTGTGGCCACTTGTACACCTTAACTGAAGCGAAAAACACTAACGTTGTACGCTGTGTATACAAAGCGTCGAACGAAAGGTAGAAAATAAATAAATCCAAGGCCACTAATTCCAGTATCTGAAGTATCATTATCCAGTGTGGTACCCAGAAGCAGGCGGACTTAACGTTTTTACAGTGAAGGCAAAATCGGAGGGACACCACAACTGTGTCAAAACAAGGCAAGGCAGCACAGGGGCCCGAGCGTCCGCACAGGGGCCCGAGCGTCCGCACAGGGGCCCGAGCGTCCGCACAGGGGCCCGAGCGTCCGCACAGGGGCCCGAGCGTCCGCACAGGGGCCCCATGCTGCCAATATTTCATTCATACATTCAACGAGTACACAAAAGGCCAAGAGGCTGGGGTTCGGCGCTTGAGATACGGCGGAAGTTCACTGCAGTCGCAGAATTCACTGCACTCGCAGAAGTACCGGCTGTCGTGGACCTGAGTGAGACCACAGAGCCGCTCCAGTGTTGGATGGGTGCTGGACTGACGGCTGGCATTCAACAGCAAGCAGAAGCTCCCGCGGGGAGTAAGACACAGATAAAAAACTCTCTAGATGCAGTAAATACGGGCTGGTGGCCCTGCTTGAGGGCTTGGGGCACTGCACACGCATGCACACAGGCAGGGAGCTCCGCGGCTTTCACTTCCATTCACTCGGCGTGCAGTAAAAGCCGCGGCCGGGCCGCATGACGCAGAGTTCCGCCTCCTCACTTCCCCCGGGGCTGTTCACACGCCCTGCTTGCCGCTGTGATCCCTGGGCGAACCGGCACACATCCTCTGCTGCCTGTGGGGGGAAAGGGGGCGGGGTGAAGAGCCTCAACCTCTGATCATGTGGAACATCTGGTGAATTATCTACGGTTTGGAGTAGCATCTGCTGAATAAACTGTGGCAAAAATAGTGCGGCGCTCCCCTTACCCAGGGTGAAGGTAGTGTTCAGGCACCACGCCTCTCTGGGGGACCATCATGCCCTGGAAGTGGCCCCCAGCTTGAGGGTGTCTGTATGGGGCCATGCGAGACTGACCGCCAGGGTAAGGCAGGTGCTGGGGGCGCTGTAGGGCCTCCATCAGGTGCGGGTGGGGTCGCTGAGGGGCATAGTGACCACCAGGATATGGGTGGGCTGAATAGGGAGGATGAGACATCATGTGGGGGGGTGGGGCGCCGCCCTGCTGCATACCAGGATGCATGGCGCGGGGGTCGTACAGGAAGCCAGGGGCGCAGGGCGGCTGGCCGGAACGACCTCGGGCCATGGCGGTGTGGCTGTCCAGGTCCAGGATCTCCTTGGGGCTCTCGGATCGGTCGGGACCTCCTTCCACGCGAGCCACTTTCACCGGGCTACCGGACTCCCGGGTGTCTGCCGGGCCCTCAGGCCGGGGGCTCGGGGAAAGCAAGGAGCCCCCCGCGCCCTCCGGGGACATGCTGCTCTCCTTGACGTGCCCAGGGCCGTTTGGGGCGACGCTGGTGGAGACGTAGGCGTTGGAGGGCACGGGGTGACAAGGCTGGTAGGGGGCAGCATGCCACTCCTCTGACGGAAAGCCACCCCGCCTGCCACCCTGGGCCTGGGGGTAGTAGTGTGTCTGCTGGTACGGCGGGAACATATTTGAGTTTCCTTGGTGGCTAGGGGCGGCCATGTGGTAGGGATACGTCGCCCCCTGCCGGTGATAGGAAGGATACTGGGCAGGGCTGGTGTGGGGGTTCACAGTCTGCTGTAGGGGCTGGCTGGGAAAAGCCTGGTGGTTTGATGCGGGCAGCGACCGTCCGACGGGCAGGCGGTACTGTGCATGGGGGGTACTGCCCATGCCAAACTGGACCATGGCCCCATTTTCCTGCCCTTGGGGGTGGGGGGGTATGTGAGATGCTGCTGGCCCTCGGGGGCCATGTGGGGGCCTGCTGTGGCCTGGATGCTGCGTCTCTGGGCTGAAAGTGGGCTGTTCGTAGTGGCCATTGGGGGGTGCTGGTGACCTCATCATGGCTGGCCCAGTGTGCTGCTGGGGAACAGGGCTGCCGTTTGGGGCCTCCCCTGGCCTCCTGTCCCCACGTTCCAAGGGCCCGGGGGGCCGCGGAGCAGCATGGCCCGGGGCTGTGGGTGGCCGTCCGGCATGTGGCAGGTTTCGAGCCGCACCATGACGCGGTGCATTCTGGGACGCCTGGTGGTGGGGAGGCTGTGCCATGCGGTTCCCCTCCCTGTCACATGTCTCTGTGCCCTGGGGGTGTCCCGGCGCCGGCTCTCCCTTCCCCCGCTCTAGCTGCCTGTTCACGTCTGGGCCAGACGGGCTCTGAAGGCCCCCGCCGGATTGGTCAGGGTGCTCTGTGGGGCTCGGGACGGACCGGCGCTCCTGCTTGGCCGGCACCGGTGCCACTCGGGCCGGCTGGATGGCCGCCGGAGGCTCGACGGGGGTCACACCTGGCGAGATTTGGGACACAGAAAGCAAATGGAAACTTTCCTATTGTTGTGGAAGAAGGAAACACCCCCCTCCCAAAAAACAGACGGACACCGTGCAGCTCATGAATATTCCACCAGCCTCTCGCTGTGAAAATAATTAGCGCGCGATACGGGCGACCTGCTTGCTCCAGGGGCTGATTCCCCCACGCGGCCCCCCTCCCCGACTTACCTTTGGGCACTGGGTCCAGGTCGTCAGTGGACCGGCCATCACCTCCGCTGTCCCCGGAGAGGCCGTGCTGCCGCATTTCGAGTGGAGGCAAGTTGGGCTGCAGGCCGGGGGCTGGGGTCGCCTGCGGGGGCTGCTGGGGAAGGGGCTGGCGGGGGGGGCCGGCAGGGGGGGCCCTCGAGGAGGCAGACAGCTGCTGAAGGGCAATCATTTCCGGGCTTTCCAGCATGGACGCCAACAGGGGGCGTGATTCGTGGGGTGGCCCGGGGGGGCGCTGTGACACAGGCCCTGGGGAGTGGACGGAAGGCATTCGATATGGCCCATTGAGGGCAGGGTACCTGGAGGGCTGCTCTGGCCATGGCTTGGGGGGCATAAGGGGCCGGCCCACCCCAGAGACAAAGGCCAGCTGGGGGGGAGGGTTTCCCTGGTCCTCATTGGCTGGGCCACTCGGCCGCTCGTGTCCCTGGTTGCCCATCCCAGACCACACCGGGGGCATCCCCTCCACAGGGGGGCAGAAGCGAGTGAACGAGTTGTGCTGTGGTGGGACATCTGAACCTGGGTAGCGGCTTCCTCCTGCATGCATGACCTGGCCCTCGGGACGCCGATGCACCGGGTGCAAGCTGCCCTCCTGTGCCGGGCTACAGAGGCCCCCTGACTGCAGGGCCATAGGCCGAGGACCCAGCGAAGGGCCGTGAGTGGGACCCATGTAGGAATGGGGCGGCTGGTGCTGCGAAGGCAGCGGCCGGGGCTTGGCGTCCATCGGGAAGCGGGGGCCGAGGTGCTGCTCTTGTCCAGGTGGGTGCTGAAAGAGCCAGTGGGGGTGGATGAGCGACTTGAGGCCAAAGAGGTGAGCCAGCTCCCTGGCCCCGCCCACAGATGCCCACGACACCCCTACCTGCACGTTGAAGCTGGGGAGGTGCCACGAGCTTGGCCCCCCAGGCCCGAAACCCACCAGGCCTTCTGGTCTGAACCCTCCAGGTTGCGGGTCTGGTGGTCTCTGCCCGCGGAACATGAAGCGCTGGCCAGACGGCCGCTGGAGCTGCTGCTTCATGGAGAAGGGCAGGAGGAAGAGCCAACAGGTATGGATCATCATCATCATCATCATCATCATCATCATCATCATCATCATCAGCACCATGCATGCCACCAAGCAACCCACCACAAGGTGGCACCGTCAGCCTGTCTGCAGTCTTTTCATTATTGTGCCAAACCACATAATTTGGATATAAAAACAAATGTCAGGGACAGTCTTAATAAAAAATAAATAAATAAATAAATAAATTAACCAATAATTCTCTGACTAATGTGTAATTTTTAACCCCCCCCCAGTGCCGGTGTCCCCCCTGTGACAGCATGAATGTGATGGTCCCCATGAGACCCCCAGGGAAGGTGGCACCTACCATCTGTGCTGGACGATAGGGGTTGGGCCCGACCTCAGCTCCAGGACGTGGCTGTCCCGCCTGGAAAGGCGGACCTCTCAGGGGCCCATTGGACCACGGAGAGGTGGGGGGTGGTGGGCTGGATTTTCGTCGGTGTTCCTCCTGAGGGGGGCCCCCTTTCCCGCTCTGGGAGTCCCTCCGGCGCCGGGCTGGCTTCTCTGCGGCACGGGTCAGGCTGTCGAGTGCCGCCTGTCCGCCTGAGCGCTGGACTCGGCTCCTCCGGCGTTCCCGCCGCTCCCTGTCCTCACTGCTGATATGGAACTCTTCGTCCGTGTCTCCCTCCTCCGAGGGGAAGTGCTTGAGCAGGGCCTTAGCGAAGCATCGCTCCAGGGATTCAGCCATCATGGTGTATTCTAGGAAATAACAAGGGGTGGAGCTAATGTCTATGCACACGTGTGTGTGTGTGTGTGTGTGTTACACCCATGAGACTGTTGGAGAAAAACCAGAGCTCTCTCAGTGTGTTACACACTTAGAAACACACAGGCCTTCATTTCTTCAGCATATGTATATCACTGAACAGGTCAGGGGGCCCCATGGTGACCTCTGACCCCCACACCCCTCCCCTGAGAAGGCCCTCAGACGGATGACTGGCTCCACAGAGGCTCCTAAGAGGGACCGGGCAGGAATGCCTCTCGGCAGAGCCCCCACCAAGCCTGGCTCCAGTTCACAGGACCATCTACTCGCTCTCCATTAATCAAAGTCACATGGCCTACAGACCCACGTTCCACAGAGACCTTTAGCCAAATCAAGCTGCCCTCATCTGCCCAAGTCAACGTCCAGTAACCCAGAGAACCGAGTGCGGCGAGTCTTACCGCTGTCCTCCCCGTTATATTCCTGGCAGTTCTCAAACATCAGCTTTACGTCGGACACGAACTCGTCCTTGGCGATGTACTCGCCCTCGTTGAGCTTCTTCTCGATGGTGGATAGGTCCATTGGACTCTGCACATAACAAGCAGTGTTTCTCTCCAATAAGGACTAGTGGCTACTTCATTCACGTCTCCTAGGTTTGTGCGGGCTGTGGCCGGTCTCCCACGCTCACCTGGATGATCTCGTGATAGTTGGGGGCGTAGGACTCATCCACAGGCTCCATGAAGGGCCATGCATCTTTGTGGGCCTTCAGAGCCTCCAGCACTAGAGACCAATCAGAAATTAAGGTGAATCCCTCATCCAATGAACAGCAGGTTAAAAGAAAAAAGAAAAAAAATGACGTCACACGGATACATGATCATTATAAGAGAGGTTTCCGTCATACCTTTGTACAGTGCTGTGTAATCGTCATCGATTTCATAGCTAAAGTGCAGACGAAAGATCAAACAAAGAAAATCTAGTAAATCAGATGCCACATTCATTGACGAACCCCAAACATGGACATTAACAGCTTAGGAAACTACGGTAGCTTTGAGTTTTAATTTAAAATCAGATTTTTATCCAACAACCCAGGTTAGAAGCTCAGATCAACATTAGTCAGTGGCTGATTTCTGGGGTTAAATGAGAACCAGCTCACGCAATTGCAGGTCACCAGGACTTGGTATTACAGGGGTAACTAGTACCACAGCTATCATGGGGGATGGGGGTCACATGGATTTATGCGGGGGGGGCGGGGCTGTCATGTAAATTTGTGGATTAGTGGTAACCATGGCCACGGCGACATAGCGAGCTCAGGCAAGAGACTGGCGGAGAGCCCTTACAACTCCTTGGTGCGTCGGGCCCGACGGATGGGCGAGTGCGGCTCCAGATGGAGCAGCTCTGGAGGAAGCTCCTTGCCCTGGGACAGCAGCCAGGCCTTCTCCTCCCGCTGCTTCCGTCGACGGGCGCGTTCTGCGGACGGGACACAGGATGACGCCGTCGGAGGCGGATGTCAGGGCGCAGGGCCAGCGGCCATGACACGCTGATAATGGCACTTTGATGCAGTCGCCGCTTATCCAACCCTGACAAGTGGCTTTGGGCATAAGCATCTCTACAGAAGGACCAGGGTGGACCATCTCACTTTCCCTACAGAACTTGCTGCCTGAACCTAAAGTCAGGCCTCACCTTCACCCCCAATTAAGCTTCGCTAAGGATGCATCCAAAATGGCATACCTACACAGTACATACTAAATTTCATCAGAAGGCTGCTACGCAACCATTAATGTAGTACATACTGCATGTCCGCATGTGAATAATATGCACGCACTCGGACACACTGCTGTGGCCATCTTGTATATTACGCAACGTGATGTAGTGATGTAGCTTGACCCCAGCAAAAAGAAAAAAAGCAACTTGTATAACAGGGTATTGTTTTCTACTTAAATGTGTACAGGGTTTTTCTCTGCCATCTTGACAAAAATTTGAGCAAGTGACATTCTTCATTTCTCGCTGCAGTAGCAGTGGCCTTGCGTGATCTATACTGCCTCATCTATCAAAGTTCGGCAGAATGTAGTATGTCGTCTGAGTACCGTTCACGTACTCTCATCCAGACTGTGGATTTGGACATACTGCACTTTGCATACTATATTTTGCCTACTACTTAGCAAGCAAGTATGTGATTTTGGATGTACCCTAACTCTACATGAGGTAGAGGGGCCAAAGCGCCTCATTTGAAGTGCCTTGATCTAGTGAGGGATATTCCCCAGGATCCAAAGGGCCTCCAGAGCCCGAAGCTCACCCTCCACGGCTTTGACCCGCTCCAGCTCTTCACGCTCCCGCTCCTCCTGCACCATCCTCTCCTCCTCCTTGCGCTGCTCGGCCAGCAGAGCCTGCCGATCCGCATCGTCCTCCTTCCGCCTGTGCTGATCTGCCCGCACGGTGGCTGTCTGGTCCTCCTGGGATCACACATGCATGCACATGTCAGTGCCCATGTCTCCTAGCACCTCCTCTTCCACCGCGGGGGCCACTAAGAGGCTTCCTCTCACCTCCTCCTTGCGGGTTTCGTTTTTTGCCGGCAGCCGCTGGGAGGAGCTGTGTGGAGGTGTGGAATCCAGCCGTTTTTCTCGCTGCTCCTTCTCCTGCAGTGCAGGAGCGGCTCAGGGTCACACAGGGCAGACCATACCATTCCAGCATGACCTGGGGAGTTTGTGGGGGTCATACCCCTGGGCACTAACCCGCCTGATGCGACCCAAGCCTTAATTATAGTGATTATCTCCTGAAGGACTTGGAGGGAAGTCAAGGGGCGTGCAATTATTATCCTGACACATAACATTAAAAAAAGCTGTTATTTAAGCACAGTCCATTTACCAAACCACTGAATTTTTACTGGAGTAGTACCACTGTACAGTGACCTCAGACTCAATGTGTGGAACGAACCAATAACTTCAGAGAGGTAAGTTCACTCTGCGTTACTGAGAGTTGTACAAATGACCTGCTCTCCCACCACAGACTCCTAGGCATGGGAACTGGAACATAACACCACCACTGTTCACGAAGGCAATATAGCAGGTCTGCTAATCACACGGCCAAACCTAATCATCTCAATGTTCCTGAAGGTTCTACAGGAGAACATCGATTATGAAGTGCCTCAAGCAGTCTTGGGTCCAGACAACCCAAGAGATAATGGAACCTGAGAGTTCCGGATAGACACGGGCAGCCATGGGACCGTGCCCACTTCATCACTGCAGGCTGTTGCAAGCTGCACCTTGTGATCGATCATGCTGCTGATCTCCGGCAGGAAGTTCTGGCTGATGACGCGGTAGAGATGCCGGTCCTGGGGAGAGGACTTGTCCTTGATGCTGTCGGCCAACTTGACCCATTCCTCCTCTGTGTCACACACCAGAGACCAAGCACCTCGCTCCCGCTCTGCAGGAGAAAGTCAGGATAATCAGCACGTGGCACCACCATCACAAATGCTGACCCCAGCGTTTCTTCCTTTTTGTCAACAACTGCTATATAAAAATTATTAATAAGGAACCTCAACAAGGAAACCATGAGGCATTTGACTAACCCGAGCCAAGCCGCAGAGGGTCCACCCCGTTCTCCTCCACCACGGCGTTCAGTTCGCTGAGGACGAGAGGGCACACCGCACACTGAGTCGCCATGCCCACTACGCTTCCTTAACACTACGCTTCCTTGACGTTCAGCTCCGATTTGAACATCAAGAAGTGCAGACAGACATGTTGCGAGTCAAGGTCCCAAAGGATGATTTGGAGAAGCGTTTTTAAGCGACACTATATATCAAAAAGTATGTGGACACGTCTGTCAGTGAACATTGGTGTATGTTTGTTTACACGGTTTCACAGAATCTCCTGCAGCAAACATATACGACAGAATGGATGGTTCAACAGTAGAGGCAAGTGATCTTCCACTTGGCGACATCATTAGACGGCGTCTTTCCAGCAAGTCAGTTCACCACATTTCTGTCCTGCTAGAGCTGCCGTGGTCAACCGCAAGGGAAGTGATTATGAAGTGTGAACATCTGGGAGCAAGTTCAATTACAAACTGATTGGACATATATGAGGGACCTGATCATCCAACAGCAATGACCAACCTGAATGGCTGCAAATGCCACCACCAATGTTCCAACATCTAACGGGAGGCCTTTCCAGGGGTCATTATAGCAACAAAGAACCAACCAACCTTATAATATCATCCTGGGTTTTGGAACCAAAGAAGCTGGTGTCCACATACTTTTGGCCATGTAGTGTACAATGTTTCAGGGCGTCTGTCCAGCAAGGCGTTACCTCAGCCGCTTCTCTTCCTCCAGCTTCTTCTTCTTTGGCGGTCTTCCTCTCTTCCTCTTCTCCGGCACCCTGACTTCAGGTACCTCGCTGTTGAGGTATGTCAACCAGTCATTAATCACCTTATCAGAATACCTCGATACAAATCATCGACGCAGTATGACGCAATGTCCCACAGCAGTGCTATCTACTTCTCCACCCCAAGGTGTGGCCTCCGTACCAGAGTTCACCTGGCTTTGGCTTAACCGGCTCCTCTTTGTACATGCGTGTGCCATAGAAATACCAGTAGAGGGCGCCACTTCCATCCTGCCCCAATGGCTCAACCCGCAAGCTGTCTGCATCCAGGCCCTGGGAGAAGAGGGGGGTGGGTGGGGGGGGGGGGAAGAGTGAACTTCAAAATCTACGGAAGAGGATTAGGGCCACCATGAAAATATTATTTGAATTCAGACTTCTCAGAATTCTGAGATTAAAGTCAGAATTCAAATAATGTTTTCATCGTGGCCTAATCCTCTTCCGTAATAACCACTGACTAGTCCGTTGGAACATTTTGCCGTTGTCTGATGAAAACTGCATATCTCCACTTTTTTGTCGATTATGAAAGTTTTTTTTAACCAAAAATGAAATGTGCACATTCTTTGGTCTACTGACAGTGTCTGTCATGCCATTAACCAATGAATAGATGTTCTATTAAGCCATCAGTTTAACTAGCATTTATGTTTGTACTAGTTAATACTTGTATTCATGATGGTTGCTCGTAAGGAGTACTTCATATTGCTAACTTCAACAACATAACGTTGACAGCTAGATTGCTAGCTCATGTAATTGTTAACTATGAATGCAAAGTGAGATTAATTTGTATTTTGACACAGATGCATATAGGTCCATTTAAAACATTGAGCAGATCACGGATTGCTGTTTAAAGATAGGTTTCCATTTGTGGTGCCAATGGCCTCTCAGTATGTTGTTTTAGGTTTATTTTGGAAAGTAGTTTCTGCTCAAAAAATAAAGGATTTTTGGAGATGTTTTTCCTTGGAAAGCGATAAGAGAAAGCTACCCATGCACACAGATGGAATCCAAAGGACGGCTGGAGGACAGGTTTGTGTAAACCAGTATACAAGTGTTTACCCACAGCAACAAGATAGCAACACGTGCCTGCCAATATCTTCAGGATAAGTAAATGTGTTTCGGTCACATTAGTAATCCATTCTGACCAACAAGTTTAATAATTACGTTTTAAGAGAATGTTTGCAAGCACATCACAGCTCTGTTCTAACTTCACCATTTTACCTGGGGAGTCATCTACCCACTTGACCCCGCACTGCCCCGAAAGGAATTCCATATCACTTGCGTTGCTCTTTGGGCACTTACCTTGAGCAGGTCGAAGACGTCGGCCGCATCCAGCCGGTAGTCGCAGAGTCGGTGAAGCAGCTCCACTTGCGTGCGAGTCGGCAGAGTCTCAAAGGGGCCCAGTCGTAGGGGGTTGGGCTTCCCCTCTTCCAGCTCCCAGCGGTAGTTGATGATGTCATCAAGGTAACTGCTAAATGCTTGGGGTCTGAGGGGAGCAGGAACAGAGCTAAGCCGTGTGTCAAATAGCCAGAGGAAGCGACAAGGAGTAACTGGGTCACCGATATGGGCCACACTGCGAGACACAGCCCAAGTCAACATGATTCTGCAGAAAGTGTTTTCTAGGAATACCCAGAACTCCTCCAAGTGTCTACGATCTACAACAAAATGGATGCCTTCTCTTGTTCCCGAGAGAAAATCCATCAGAGCAAACTGGTGTTTAACATTACCGTGGGACCATTAATGTTGAGCCATCCACTGGGTGGGAAACACAACACATTCATTTGCAAATGGCGCCCTTTCAAGGTATTTGTTTTAGAAAACACACATTATGTGCGAGTTCCTTTGGCGCCTTTGTGGGAGCCTAATAAAAGTCTAATTTATGCTGCCATACTGTAGAGGCTCCTTGCAACGTGGCGAGAGCCGTCTCTTTCGTACTGGGTCAGGGCCCATTATAGTTTGCCTGTGGGTCGGGTAATTGTGCTGGTTCCAGGTCAGCCCGGCCTGATTCATTCGGACCCGCAAAGACCTTTAGTTCTTGCTCAAATGCACAGAAACAAGGGCTCAGGGCAGGGGTTAGTACAAGCGCGAGGGTAGGGGCGCGCAGGGGGGCAGTGGGGCAGAGAGAATGGCTTATTTTGAAAGAGCAGCGAGCATTCTCAGAGCTGCGCCCCCCACCCCTACCCCCACCCCCCAGCTCTTCTCCGACTGGGCGTTTAACGCGTGCGGATGAAAGAAGCACCTCCTGAATGACCAGGGGAACCTAAGCTACATGGGTAATGCCAGCAGCTGTCTGACCCAGTAAGGTGTCCTGCCCAAAAAGCACCACCCTGCTTCCACGAGACTGGGAACAGAGAGGGAATGTGTGGATACCAGAGTCACACAGAGGTTTTCTGAACCAATCTGATCTTCAGGATATTAGCCACAAACATCCTGTCCTCCAGAACCCGGAATAACAAAATGCAGCAGAGTTTTGAAGCTTCTCACAAGCATTGAGGTAAAGGCTTAACACCTATAGTCGTTTCCTGAACCTCGTAGTCAAACTTCAGTGTGGAACAAAAAGAGGTGTTGGGGAGAAGAGCAGGATGAAAGAGCGTGAGAGTTTGTCAGATGCCGGCACAGACTGGCCAGCTGGGGAGGGGGGGGGGCAGGGTGCTCACGTGATGTCTGTGCGCTGATAGCAGCCCTGCAGCAGCGAGGCGATGAGTTCAGCCAGGAATTCGCCGTCCTGCTTCAGCAGCGCCTCCTCCAGCTCCTGCGAGGACAGAGGAGAGCAGAGGTGGCGTGAAATGGGGGATGGGGCCCGAGTCCCAGAGAGAGGAGCGCCAAGCACATCTGTTAAAAGGCAGACTGACACCCCGCTGGGAGCGGCAGCTGAAAAGGGCACAGGAGGAGCGACAGACGCTTTCTCTCAGCTCTGCTGCAGGGGGCGCCTTTCCCAGGACCCTCAGCTCATCGCACGTTTACCGTCATTCAGAGCTGAAGCTGTGACCGATTTGGAGCTCGTCCCCACTCACCTCGCCCAGCCTGCACCCTACGCACCCAAAACATGGGTCAATACAGATCCGGCACTTCTATCAATTTTATCAAACCCTAAAAGTCACTAGTAAGGACATAGACAATGAGCCCAGAAGGGGACACCTTCATTCAGCCGGCATTCATATGTCGGTGGGCATGACTCCCTCAGGCAGCGCTTACGACCAGCTTCAAGTTCAGCATTGTGTGGCCCCCATTCAGCGTTTATGAAGCGTTAATAAGTTGGCGAGTATCCCCCCACCCCCGATGACAGAGCAGAGGCGTGGCAGTCCCCAAGACCCTGCCATCCCCCCCCCCTTATTCTCATCACTACCTGCTGGTCTCTGGCAAGGAGCAGCCTCTGCTCTGGTGCTGAAATACACCCAAACCTTCGGCTGTGTACTAGCGACACCCTGGAAAACTTGTGTATTTTGATCACCCACCATCCCCCAAATACTGCCCCTCCCAGCTTCCTTGGCTCCACCTCCCCCAAAGGCTGCTCTCTGTCCAGGCTGCTGGTTGGCGAGGGAGGCCCGGATACAGGAAGTGGCGATCAGTGGAATAACAATAGCCTAGCGATCACACATAGCCGTTCACAAACAGAACTTCAGCTCTTAGGGCCGGCCGTTGACAAATGTACGGCTCACAGTTTTACGCCCATTCTGACCACTGGAGACACACGGAGGCGTACAATGAACAATATCAAGCACATACACGGACTAGGTTCGTGCAGTAAATACTGCTGTGGAACAGTTACAGTGCAGTGACACTAGTTACAGTGCAGTTCCTGCCTGCCTCGGTTTTCCACTGCAGATGGATCGGTTCAGTTGCCAGGTTTGGAGAGCGACAGCATCATAAGACCGAAGTGGCGCTTATTTACCGTTCAGATGGTGTTTATCCTGATTTACTGTGCGCTAATCCCAACTAGCATGTCTGGTAGGATCACCATGTTATATTAGCATCAAACGCTATCAGAATTAGCATTCACTTCTGAAAAATTGCATTACGAATCCATTCCTTTTAGCTGTTGAAGAATACCGTTTAATTAGGTAGCTGGAAATTTCCAAGTTCCAAGAACACCGTGATGTAATGATGAGTAATACAATCTGCCCTTTTTTCCTTCAAACGATCCATGCACATTGACGGAGATCACTGGTATATTCCTATATTTTGACCAGTAGGATGGTGGTGACGCACCCGGCTCGATTTGATCATGCTTTTGATCCTGCTAGTAAGCGGCACCATGTCAGCGTGGATACAGCTCAGGTGCAGTTCAGATCATTTACGATGGTAAACAGTCAGTTTGCGGTACAGTTCAGGTACAGTGTGGTTCTTGGTGGCAATGGAAAAGCGTGATTATCTGGCTCATTAACAGCCCTCAGAACCGGAGCAGAGAGCCTCCACTACGCTCATCAGGCTCTGATCTGCGGCTTTCTGCAGCCCCTTGCCACTAGGTCAGACAGTTACCCCCTTTCCACGAGCAGTACTAGAGCTGGTGCCGGGCATTTTCCCGACCTGGAACTGGTTCCATTGTATTTCCACCGCAAAAAACTGGCCCTGGGCAAGAAAAAAATGGGTCTAGCATGGTACCAAAAAAAGCATGTAACCATAACGTCAGCAGAAGTATAATGGAGCATCACATCCACATCTTCCACACAGCTGGAAAATTCAATCCATAACCGTAATGTTTTGTCTAATACTGGTACTGGCAGTGACAACTTGCCAGTTTATTAGCAAAGGAACGTTAAATTGTTTATTCTGCGGAAAACGATGAATTTGTTAGCTAGACTTAATTACGAATTAAAAACCATGTCCGAAACAGATCAAAATAAATAATTCATATGAACCTTTATTTTACTCTCAGTTGCACCTACAGAACATGTTCCGTTCTTTTCTGAAAAGTTATCAAAAGACAGCAAACAAGAACCAGCACCATCTCAGTGTTTGTGGAAACAAGGTATAAGAGCACACTGGGAGTGTCTGGGTTCCTTAATGGTCTGAGGGATGCCGTCACAGCCCAGCTTCCTCTTCCCCAGGACACCAGGAACACCGGCCATCGCATATCGGTCCCCAAAGCACATGGCAGCCTGTCCACCCATCAGCGTAATAAGCACTTTGATCAGACTTCAAACCCAGCACTGGATGGGGGGAATAAGTGTGAGAATTAAGAGCAGGCAGACCACCTTTAATATGCTGCTCAGCTGCTGAAAAGTGCGTACGAGTGTGTGTGTGTGTGTGTCTGTTCCATGGATATATACTTTAAGGAGCACACTGTCAACAGCCCACTGTTAGAACAAAGAGGCCCACCCCCTAACTGGCTCCTATGAGCAGGAACCTCCATCTCTGCGAGCTCAACAGGCTCCCTCAGCACCTGCGGTTGTGTGTGTGGCCTTACTGACTCACTGGATGGCCCAGATCGCCTCCACACAGGAAACACTCATGGTTTGTGCCGTCAACGTTGTGAGGTTGCACCTGGGGCACCTGGATAATATTCTGCAGGCGACAGGTTTTCTATACTACATTTTTCATATTTATATTTTAAACATACAACCATAATGACATTGTCTTAAACTTCAGAGTTGTTTGTAAAATCCTTATTTGTAAGCGGACACATCTCACACGCAGATGCCTCCATGGGAGCTTCCCCGACAGCTCGCAGTTTGACGCGATTCCTAACCTCCAACAAAACTGCAAAAAAAAGACAAAGAACTGAGAAAAGTTTTGATGCTTCGCGATAAAAGAAACGTGAGAAATGGAGGAAGGCGTTTCGTTTCATGGTGCTGTTCCCATAATGCCTTTAAGCACTCACCGCATCTGTAACATTTACTCACTTCCCCCCCCATTCCCCCCCATACAAAAGACAGCGAGACATGCACACACAAGCGCACACTGAGGCACGGCCTCCAAACCCCTCCAGCACAGCCTCCCCACCCCTCCCAGGGGGTAAACATAAACCCGAACACAGAGCCACGGTAACAACCTCCACACAAGCTGGCATCCCCTGAGCCACTGGCGCTCGGCGGCACCGACGAGGGACGCTGCATGTGAAGATAAGCAGATGCAGACTGGCAGGCGAGCACCACAAGCTCGGCCACATGGCAGCCATATCCGAGTCCAATTCCAACGGAAGCCATTGTTAGAGGCCAGAGCAGGAGGATAAACAAAGTGCCCCGCGCTCCTATCGCCAGCCCCAGAGCTAGGCTGACCCGGGATCAGCACTCCCAGGGCACAGCAGAGGCACAGGACCAACACATTTGGCAAAGGGGGGGAGGGGTGTCAGAGCTCATGTGGGGGCTACACTCTCCCACCGCTGGGCTTGGAACAACAACCCCCCCCCCCCTCCACCCCCTTCCTCTAGCTCCTCGGGGCCTCTTCAACATCAACTGACAGCTGAAGAAAAACAACAGGGATCTCCGTCCTGGGGGGACCCCACCCCAGGCCAGGCCAGGGCAAAACCAAAACCAGACCTGGAGCAGGCAGCCTTAAGCAGCAAGTCAACATAAATGCTTCTGGGCTCCAGCTACCAGGATGAAACAAAGAAGTGTGTGTAACCCTGAGAGTGAAGTGAGCTTCATCCCTGTCCCAATATCCCCTAATTATAGATCTACACCGAGGAGCAAAGGCATAGCATTCATAACCTGCATCATCAACTGCGCACCGGTAGGGAGAAATATTAGTAAAAGCATGTAGACTCCGTGTCGTGCAAATTACGGGCAAACCTATAGAACAGGGGAATCTGCCGCTCATAAACTTAAGAAGCACATTGTAATCTGAATGAGTGATCTTCCCACCTGAACATCTCATCAACTTTAAGGGGTGGCAGGTCAAGACAGAGCAGCTGCAGTGAGCTACAAACCCCTGGGATACCAATGGGAACCGGCCCCCAAGAAACGTGCACCTCCCATCAGAGGTCCTGGGACCTGCGGGGACCAGCTCCTGAGAAACGTGTACCACCCACCAGAGGTCCTGGGACGTGTGGGGACCCGCTCACATGAAATGTGCACCTCCCACCAGAAGTTCTGGGACCTGTGAGGACCGACTCTTGAGAAACGTGCACTTCCCACCAGACGTCCCCGGACCAGTCAGGAGCCACTCCCATGAAACATGCACCTCCCACTAGTCGTCCTCGGACATGGCGGGGTGTTTACTGAAACCTTGTAGCTTCTCACTATCCAGCATCTCTCCTGCAAGCAGCGTCTGTCAAGCAGGGGCCAGGGGACAATGCAAGAAGTCCAGATAGGGTACATTCCTCAGTCCATGCGCTCCACCCTCCCCCCTACCGGTACTTTCTGGAATGCCTCACTGGGTAGAGAGCACAGACCTGATGTCGGTGTGTGTGAGTGTGTGTGTGTGTGTGTGTGTGTGGGGGAGGGAGAAATGGACTGACCAGGACAAGAGCACTTTAAAAGCTTCCACAGACTGCCTTCACTAGACATCTGGACGTCTTTCTCTACATCCTTCCAAAACCAAGAGCTCCAGTTCAGTGAAGGGTTCAATCAGGAGTCAGACCCCAGCAGCCTCTTTGGGGAGGGGGGGGGGGGGGTCAGTCCCAGTGTCAGAGCCAGGTGCATGCATGTGTGGAGGTGTCCACGTCAACGGCGGCATGTGCCAGGTGCATGCATGTGTGGAGGTGTCCACGTCAACGGCGGCATGTGAAGACCGTCAAGGGGCTGAGAAGCTGAACACAGACCCAGCACTCGATTCAGAGCTCAGTGTGCACTGGCTAGCAGACCCAAGCAGGCCTCTCCCATAGCTACAGAAGATTTGTCAGGCCATCTGCAAACTGGCTTCCACTGCAGCAGCTCAGCCGGACAGCCTGTCTCAGAGCGATCAATGTAAACCAGCTCGGAACGCTTCACGGCAGCCTGTATGCAGAGAGGTTAGACTCCTAAGACCTTTCGGCAATCAAGCTGCTTTCGCGAAACCGGTCAATCCGCTTAGAGGCAAAAAGCAGAATTTGGCTCCAGGTAAAATGAACAGACGTCCCATGAGGAGGAAGCAGTGTGTGGACCAGCTGAGATAATGGCCGGTATGCGGCACGTGCACACAGTCCGCCTGCCTGTCCCGTCACATTGGCCCAAAGTTACAAGTGAGGGTGGGGCCATGCCCCCGAGGAGATTTTGCCAGGCCATCAGGTGACACGTGCACCATGGAAACAAGGGGGGGGGGGTTGGCTAAGCGGATCCGCACGGGGGCCCAGCTGGCTCGTCTGAAGGGACCCGCGGGGGGGTGAGCAGGAAGGTAGGCTGCCACAGGCCGAGGGCCTGGCTAACGGCTCGCTCGGAGCTCCCCGCCAGCCCAGAGCGCTAAAAGGATTTTACAGAGCCACTGATGTTCCCCCACAAAAGACCAGCTTCCCCGGAACAGATGAGCCGATCAGCTCCAGTTCTTTGTTCCTGCTGTGCTGCACACCCCCCCCAGTCACGCACACACACCCCATTCCTCCCACACTCCCCGAGCCGGTGCCTCCAGCTCCCCCCGGGCCTGTGGGGTGACATTCCTGTCGGTTGCCACGCGGGCTGAGGGAGCCATAGTCTTCCCCTTACCTGCTCCGTACAGGTTATTGCATCACATGCACAAACAAAACAGCCCTTTCCAACTCCCCACCCCAATCGGTGACTCCTCAACAAACAGAAGTTCGTTCCGGTCCGGCTCTACCAAACGCCGCACCAATAAAACAGCCTTGTTACATTTCTGGCGACCTCTTACTTCTGAACGGCCGTCGTGAACCGGCAACGATGAAAAGGCACTCTGTCTTGGCACGCGTGCTGAAGTAATAATGGATCAGCACTTAACTACAGGGACGGGTGTTAAGTAGGTTTAGACGCAGGCCGGCCTTCCCTCCGATTCCCGGCGCTCCGCTGATGTGCGCGACAATCTGAATCCCTGGGAGTGGTGGGGGCACAGCCGCCACAGACTGGAGACGGGGAGCCGCGGGGAGCTCCAACAATGGAGGGGACGGGGGGGGGGAGAGTTGGGACAAACCCCAGCTCATGGCCGGCCCCTCACCCACGTACCGCTGTGCGCACTTGTCAGTCAGGCCTGGGGAGGGGGGAGGGGGGGGAGCGAGGGTGCTAGGATCGAGCTGAGTGTTTGGGGAAGATGGCGAGGGCACATGTGAGTGACTGTGCATAATCAGGAAACATTAGCAGGCAGCAGGAACGTGTGAATGTGTGTTTGTACATGAGGATTTCTGTGTGCACGTGTGTCTGTGTGTGTGTGTGTGTGTGTGTGTGTGTGTGTGTGTGTGTGTGTGGGGGTTTCTATGTGTGTGTTCGTTCGCACGGGTCTGTGCGCCTGTGGGTGTGTTTCTGCATGTGTGACGGTGCTCGGGCACAAAGCAGTGAAACGCATGCAGGGCAAGTGTATGCAAACTCAGTGCATGCAGGTGTCACGTAGCCAAGATACAAGGCGTCAGGCAGTGGCAGGGTGCTTCCAGAGAGCTGAGCACGTGTGTGTGTGTGTGTGTGTGTGTGTGTGTGTGTGAGTGTGTGGGGGTGCGCATGGGTGACACAGCCACTGTGTTCCATGGTCGTTTGCCAGACACATGGATTCTGGAAGGGGGAGGGTGGACAGAGGAAGACGGTACTCAGAGTTATGGCCGTATGTTACGCAGGTTCTCCTCACAGGCCATGCAGGGTCGGCTCACTTCCTTCCAAAAGCACGGCGGCCCTCAGCCATGGCCTCCAAGCCCGGAGTGGCTGGACCCCCTCCTCTCAGAGCACATCCTTTCCAAGTTATGGGGCAGGGAGGGGTATCGCATTTATTTAAAAATAACCCTAAATCTCGCACAGCATTAATCAGCAATGCGTCAGGAAGCTTATTGTTTTGAGAGGAGGCTGTCGTCAGCCCCTCCCTCCCAAACATAATGGGGCTAAATCCCCCTTACAATCAGGAGCCATAACACCCCCCCCCCCAGCATAAACGCACCCTCGACAGACATCAGCGGCTAGCCAGGGCACCTCCACCCTCTGGGGGGGGGGGGGAGAGCCACCATCTGTGTGTTAGTCATGGTGTTGCCAGGGCCGAGCCAGGCTGGGCCTCGGGATGAACACGGGGCACCCAGAGCTGGCACAGAGTCTGCACCCCGCTGGGTGGGATGGGGGGGCAGGTCAGGCCCAAAATACAACATGGATTCACACAACGGGGAGGAGAAGGAGCGAAAATTCAGAGAACAGCCCATTTTGTTAGAGTGTGGTGCAGGAGGGGCCCTCCTCTAGACACTTTCAGGGGGAGGTAGATGTTCTGTTCAGAGCAGAAGCGTAGGCCTGTTGGGCCACATTCATGGCACTGAAATAAATCAGGAGGGGCTTTAACAGGTGCAGCAGTCGTGCCCCCCACCCCCAGAGATTTAACGGGGACACAAAGCAAGCAGAGGCGGTCAGGGAGAGAGCCTGTCATTCCCAGAATTCAGCGAGCCCAGGCCTGTGCTGCATGTACAGCACACTCACTGGCCCTGGGCCTCAGCCGGCTTAGGATTTATGCGGGGGGGGCCTCCAGCTCTCCCTACAACCGGTTTACTCGGCCCTGGTACGAGTGATTCAGTGAGTGAGTATGGGAGAGAGAGACAGAGAGAGAGAGAGACAGAGAGCTTCATAAGAGCAGTCACTGTTGAATAACTCTGGGCAGATGTTTAATCCATTTCCCCTTAGATTACCCAGCCCCCCCACGTCCTACTCACACCTTGCAGATACAAGAATAACCACAGGTAAGTCAAACCCTCCCCACTCCCATTCCTGTCCCCTAGATGTCAGATTGATAACAAAGACACAGGCGGGTAGAGTGTAGTTAAGAGCAAGGCGGGGTGTGCTGAGCCCCCCCCCCCCCCCCACCCACCCCCCCACAAGCACCGGGCACGGGCCAGGGAGTCTGGGGTCGGGCTCACAGCGGTTCTGCATGCCGACGGTACGTAACAGAGCGTGCTAGGCCCAGACAATGTAACCGGTTGCCGGGGGGCGTCTTCACCCTGCAGAGCATGGGGTCTCCGGGAAAGATGTTGGAGTATAAATGGAGAACAATGTCTGAGGAGCAGATTTGTACATCGGCCAAAAGGGGTGGGGGCTATTATTGCACACCGGAACCACAGGAACAAAGGCGGAGACAGTGGCAGACCCACAGTCCACACCGGGGAACCTGCCACCACTCTGCGAGGTAACCAGCCAATCAGAGGCTGACTCCGCACGAAAAGGCGGGAAACGGCGCCTCCCGTGCGAATCACACATCGCTTTCCCTACGGGAAGCGTCTGGGAATGACAAGGCCGGGCCCAGACATCAACAAACCCCGTGGGGAATGCAGAGGCAGGAAGTACGGGAATGCAGGAGCTATGGCCGCCAGTGGGATCTGCCCAGCGGGACGTCAGGGGGCGGCGGGTACAAACACTCTGCTCGCATCACCACAGGATCGATACCCCAAGACAGCTGGGAAATATTTATTCAAGGTAGTGGAGCCATTTGACAGGAGATCAAAATCACCCCAAAGAACTTTCCTTCCCTGAGGAAGGCGACCAGCAACATCACAACATGCAGCATGGCTCACCAAGAAAAATACTCTCCCCGGACACAAAGGGTCTGCTCTCCACAGCAGAAATGGTAAATGGACTGCATTTATATAGCGCTTTTCTACTCCTACGAGTACTCAAAGCGCTTTACATTTCATGCCTCACATTCACCCATCCACACACCGGTGGCGGAGGCTGCCATGCAAGGTGCCAACCTGCTCACCGGGAGCAATTTGGGGTTCAGTGTCTTGCTCAAGGACACTTTGATGGGGTCAGGAGGAACCAGGGCTCGAACCTGCAACCCTCCAGTTGCCGAACGAAAGCACTACCTCCTGTGCCACCATCTTCCCCAACACAGAAGGACCTGGCCGAGGTTTTGACATTGGACGGGTCATAGATAGATGACCAAGTAGTGATTTGCAAGCCTTTGCTCAACAAGCAAAACAACTCTACAGTAAGACCCAGAATCCACTACAGCAGTGTTTGCCAATCCGGTCCTCGGGGTTCTGCAGACGGTCCATGTTTTTGCTCCCTCCCAGCTCCCAGTATGGAGCAGAAACATCGACCGTCTCTGGGTCCCCAAAGACCAGGCTGGGAAACCCTGCACTAAAGAAATAAACAGAATTAACATGCAAGGAATGGCAGCAAGAACCAACAACTTCTCACGACCTTCACAATCACTGGCCATCAGCTGAAGGACAACGAAGCAGATCGATAAGAGCACAACCACCTCGGCCCAGGCTTGGGTCACGCGGCACATCACTCCCGCACGCCAGCACAGCGCGTGATGCAATGTAAACAAGCCAGAACTGAGGAGCAGGGTCTCGAAGGACTCCGACAACAACGCGCTCGCTCAAGGCAAGAGGCCTTCGTGGATGGGGTGGAGTTTCCAGGGTTACGGGGCTGTACAGCTGTCATCAAACAGCCTTTTGGGGGTGGGGGGAGAGGCTCTCCAAAAAAGGGACCGAAATCATATTATCACAGCCTGTAGGTTCAAGCCAGTATTTAAGGCTCGTGCAACATCCTAAATAAAAAGGAGAAGGCGCTTAAGGCCCATGCCTAGCTGCTGAAGCGGTAAAACGCATCTTCAGAAAGAGCGAGCTGGTAATTTACACTTCAGAGCGAAAGTAAGGAGAGGCCACAGCCTTCTGCTTCCCCCATGTGACACCCTGCTTTCATTCGCCCGGCCCGGTTGATCATTGACAGAGGCGATGTCCTACTGCGGTCACCTACCCCAAATCGCCTGATGGCCGCCCCTCTATGGGGCGAATCCGATCCGCTTAGACCTGGATTTCAGCGTTATTCACTGAGCCAGCCTCCTGCTATTTACAGGACAACTATTTAGATGTATGTTAGGTCTATAAACAGCCAATCACGTGATGCTTCATTAAAATCACATGACCGAATTCAGACTAAGGAAATGTGTCGGGCAAACTCCTCAGCATTGCTGAAAGACAGATCTCTTCCTCAGAGGGATCTGAGCTTGCCAGAAAGTCCACCCCCCCCCCATGCCTGCCAGCACGTGGATCTCCCCCGTAATAAAAGAAAATTCTCCGCTGTTTTCCCACTACATCAATCGCGCCTCAGCGACAGTGATGAATGTGTCAAAGGCACCAGCAGGGGCCCGGCGCTGACTCAGGCGAGCCCCCCACCGCCTGCTTTTTAATGGTGAAGCAGTGTCATCCTTTTAAGTGTCGGCAACCCCCCCACCCCCAGAGAACATCAGTCTAAAAGCAGGTTTTCAGAGGGCCTGTGTTAACTTCTCCTGTGAGAGTGTGCGTGCGTGCGTATATGTGTGTGTGCGCGTGTGTGTGCGTCATGTGACCCACAGCCAGGAACATGGTAGTGTCCAAAACAAAATGACCATTCAGCCTTCCCACAAACACCACAACTGACAAGTCAGCGCCTGTAAAAACCTGCCTGAGATCAGATTTCCAGCCAAGCGGTCAAAAGGAAGCATGAAAAGTCAGCATAGAACGGGAACAAGCAGCTTTACAGCATTTTATGAAATCTGAGATAATGGGGAAATCGCATACAGACCGTTTTAATAAAACCAATCTTCGGTACACATATTCCCAGGCTCACGTCAATCAGGAAGACCACCAGGTGACTGTATCCGCGTAATTACCAAGCGTAGTAATTTAGCTTTATAAATTACATTTGCGTGGGTATTAATGAGGTTTCGTGAAATTAAAGGACAGAGGAGGACAGGCAGGCAGATACATCAGCCGTTCGCCATACTGTCCTGGTGATGGACAGACAGAGTCACATGATGGAAACTAACGAGTAAGCGGCCAGGCATTCCTACTTAGGGGATAAAAGATTGTGCTTTACGGCCTTTACACGCCCAGATGTGTCGGAATGTGTCTTACTGTCGTCACCCCCGATTATCAGTCCATTGGCATTATCCTCCAGGACGGCACTTTAATACTACAGCTGTGTAAGGTCAGGTTTTACTCATGCCGTTGCTTAATACCTTATAACCAGCTGGGGAAAGAGTTTCATTTTTTTTTCGCGGATTTTGAGATCGTGACCCTGGCAAAAGTGCTGCTTTATAAATAAGGTGTTGGAGGAGAAGCTGTTGACTTAATATTACCGCCGTTACCGCGTAACGGCAGCTGCCCGTGTTGTTCGCTTATGGCCAAAAGAGGCGTATTTTTGACAAAGTGGCAACGTAAACAAGGCTGACAGTGATAAACGACGACATTCAATTTGCTTTGAACGTTGCGTGTCACCTTGGATGAGCGATCCTACTAATCAGATTAAGATGATCCTCCAAACAGGTCCCTTAAAGCGCGATCACTAGTTTTATCAGTTAAATAAGCCTTTATCGGGGGCGACAGAAGACGACACGGCGGGAAAGCAAACCATCGTGAAAAACATGATGCCCCCCATCCCCCACTAGCCCGGACAACAAAGTTAAAACGGCTACCTGCGCATTTAATTTGGCATATCAATATGTAGGCAGACCTGGATGGCCGCCGATTACCATCCTAACAAAAGCCGACGCTGCAAAGATCTCGCAAGCTTATTAACAAAGCAAGGGACTTCCAACTTCTCCCAAACTGAAAAAAAAACAGCCTGTGGTCGCGCCCCCTCCCCTCACCCCAATAACAAAGAGGAGGAATGGGCTGTTTGGGGGGGGGGGGGGGGTGTTGATGCATGATGTTGACCTTAATCATTTTTCCCCTGTCCCATTACTCTTAGAAAGATCAAACAAGCTCAATTTCTCTAACAGAGTTCGTTTCAGGCAAAGCAATCCGGGATAATTGCCTGGTTAAACTTCCAACAGCGATATACCGGATTCATAATGATGACTTTAATACAGGACGCGCAGAAGCATGATGAATTACACAAGTTATTTGCACATAAATAATACCACACGTGTCACGCCGGCTCCAATAAACCCTTTCCGACATCTGAACTTGGTTCAGCCTTAAATAAATTACAGCAGATTAAATAATGGAAGTCAAAGTACGCGTCGGATGAACATGACGGCGTATATTTTTAACCATGAATGTAACAAAGCCCGAACTGGGGGCATATAGACTGGCAACAATAAAATGCCCTTCCTGTAGTGAACTTGAAATTTTCTCCCCCTTAAATTCCAACAAAAAAAGAGCGACTTTCTAGGAAATAATAGACAAGCGGCAGCCGATCGCTTTCCATTCTCTGGCAGTAAATAACTGCGAGATAAACGCGAACATTTGTCCGTCCGGCGTGACGGAATAACACAAACAATTTAGCTTAAATATCCTGACAAACTCCTGCCATATGAATGCAACCTACGGAACTGCCGATTGCGGCGTAAATATTTTGCCAGTTCGCTCCTGACTGCAAACAAAAACAGCAATGAACAAAAAACGAAAACAAACGGGAGCCGCTGAAGCACATGGCCGCAGCGCATCCAGCGAGTGAAGCCCTCGCTTAGAAATCGCAGAAATCACGTTTCAAACGCGAAATGCCCGCAGCATCGCCCGTATCCAAATTAATACCATCTATACGTTATGCTGCGATCGTCAGAAGACTATCATTAACTGGTTCTGGCTGGTAAAATAATTAGCCCAACTAGCTAACTACGGCTAGCAAACAAAATCAGAAGTTCTAAACTGTTCAATCGTGGGCTCGTTCACGATTTCAGGGGCGAGTGAATAGGAGAGGAGCGACGTGCATGTGTGAAGCGAAAATATCCATAGAAAAGAGCAAATTAACACATCAGATTTACCTCGATTTCAAAGTCTGGAAGATTGAATGCTGTCCTGAACAGCGAGCAAAAGTGCGCTATGGCGGGGACTTCCCACCAAGACTGGATCTCTTCCACAGAAATTGTACATCCCTGGGACATCTTCCAACTGCAAGTGTTCTAACTTGGTCTCTCACATCAGAAGAGCGGGTCAGCATCAGCCTAACGCGCCTAACGCCGCTTAAAGGTATAAACTTGTTCAGATGAAACAAAGTTGCTGTTGTTGACCTTCCATCCGGCCAGTTGCCATTGCAACCCTAAGAGCTGCGATCTGCTTCAATCTAAATTTCACAAGCAGGGAACAGATGGGGGGGCGCTACCAATTCCAGCTAGGGGGGGGGTCTGGTGGCCCAAGCGAAATATGTCAGTAAGACACTTTAAATTCTCATCCTTATATTCTTCATTATCATCCTGTTACTCTGCGGTGTGTTTATCTGAGAGTGGTTGCTGTAATCTGCCACTTTGAAAATGTCGACATTTTAACTGTCCTGACAAAGTAGCGCGGGCAGTAGCTACCTTCGGCGCGCGGTAGGTCGCTCCCCATTTAAAGGGAATGATCGTAAGGTCTGGGCGAGTTTGGGGGCTAAGAAAGTGGGTTTATCTCTGTGCTCATGTGAAGATATCCTGCAAAGCGGCAGAATCATGGGAAGGGATGGGATGGGATGGGATGGGACAGTGCAAGTCAGAAAGCGTGTGGAGGATATTTTCTATCTATCTATCTATCTATCTATCTATCTATCTATCTATCTATCTATCTGTCTATCTGTCTGGCTGTCTGTCTATCTTACTTCTATTGCAGTGGCACTGCGAAATGGTTGTTTAATGAACATTTAAACGTGCTCATTTCAATGTTTTAGACAGGAATGTAGTTCATTATAACCGTTATAAATCCGTTATATCAAACGACTTTATTTTGCAAAAACATCTAATTACACGCAAATCTGCAGGGTAAGGCGGACCGTTTATCCGTTTTATTAATTTTATCTTTCTTTGTGTATTAGTTTAATGTGGCCCCATCCTCTTTTCGCGTTATCTCATGCTTTTAACTCCCCCTGTAGCTGGAAAAGTTAAATGCACGCGTAGTTACTTTCCCAGATCTACTGTACGTACAGTTTAAAATTTCTACAAATTTCCTAGAGATTAAAAGTTTTATCTTTTCCCAGGCCGTCGGTAGACAGTACCCCTTTGTCATTAACGAACCAGCCATCATGAATTAGACGCTGCATTTAAGCGCGTGTCATGACACGTGGGAACGCGCAGTGCAGCGTGATGCTCTGGATCCCGCAGACCAATTGAGAGATTGAGATTTGACCCACTTTAACGGAATAACATTGGTGCTGCTGGTGGCAGACAGCTGTCACTGTTCAGTCGATGCTGTGATGGGGGTCCCGTCCCCCGGGGGACACTCCATCTCGTGCTGTACCGCAATGTTGCTAGGAGACAGAGCGTGAGGATGCCCGCGGTGGACGAACTTCGCCTGCACAATCGCTGTTTGTGCTCCTGAAATACACCTCCAGTATACAAGCATCCATCTGTCTTTGAACCGCTCATCTGCTATAGCGTTGCGCAGTGCAGAAACATTCACAGCCTCTACAGTAAGCTTATTTCGGAATAATCATAATTTCATCCTCCTCGCAAAGCATTTGTTAGTACAGTACGCTTGTCATTAACCATATGGATTGCAACGTAATGCAATTCAATTTCCAGTAATTTCGTGACTGAATGTATGAAAATAGCCTACTTAAATGGTCTAAAAGCTTTGTTTTAAATAAAACTATAACTCTTGAATATTTAATGTTTCTAGTATAGATGTTTAAGTGATGTGGCGTATTTATCTACAATCCTGATGTGTTTTTTTTTATTTCGTTCCACAAATCAATAATGATCTCAGTATGATCTCATCTCATTCATCTTAAATTATCTTGCTCTGCTGACATTTTTGTATGTAGTAGTTACACCCAATTATGCAGTTTGTTTTTCTAATGATAATTTGAAATATTTAACTTTGGTGCTGCTGTATTCAGAAGATGCTTTTACCCAAAAAAAGGTGGGTCAGCCAGTCCCTGGAGCAGCTGCAGATTAAGCTCCTGGGATTACACTGGCGACCCTCTGATGATAGGCACACCACTGTTACCTGGGATTACAGCGGCGACCCTCTGATGATAGGCGCACAACTGCTACCTGGGATTACACCGGCGACCCTCTGAAGATAGGCACACCACTGTTACCTGGGATTACACTGGCGACCCTCTGATGATAGGCGCACCACTGTTACCTGGGATTACAGCGGCGACCCTCTGATGATAGGCACACCACTGTTACCTGGGATTACACCGGGGACCCTCTGATGATAGGCACACCACTGTTACCTGGGATTACACCGGCGACCCTCTGATGATAGGCACACCACTGTTACCTGGGATTACACTGGCGACCCTCTGATGATAGGCGCACCACTGTTACCTGGGATTACAGCGGCGACCCTCTGATGATAGGCACACCACTGTTACCTGGGATTACACCGGGGACCCTCTGATGATAGGCACACCACTGTTACCTGGGATTACACCGGGGACCCTCTGATGATAGGCACACCACTGTTACCTGGGATTACACCGGGGACCCTCTGATGATAGGCACACCACTGTTACCTGGGATTACACCGGAGACCCTCTGATGATAGGCGCACAACTGCTACCTGGGATTACACTGGCGACCCTCTGATGATAGGCGCACCACTGTTACCTGGGATTACAGCGGCGACCCTCTGATGATAGGCACACCACTGTTACCTGGGATTACACCGGGGACCCTCTGATGATAGGCGCACCACTGTTACCTGGGATTACAGCGGCGACCCTCTGATGATAGGCACACCACTGTTACCTGGGATTACACCGGGGACCCTCTGATGATAGGCGCACCACTGTTACCTGGGATTACACCGGAGACCCTCTGATGATAGGCACAGCACTGTTACCTGGGTTTACACCGGAGACCCTCTGATGATAGGCACAGCACTGTTACCTGGGATTACACCGGGGACCCTCTGATGATAGGCACACCACTGTTACCTGGGATTACACCGGGGACCCTCTGATGATAGGCACACCACTGTTACCTGGGATTACACCGGCGACCCTCTGATGATAGGCACAGCACTGTTACCTGGGATTACACCGGAGACCCTCTGATGATAGGCACAGCACTGTTACCTGGGATTACACTGGCGACCCTCTGATGATAGGCACAGCACTGTTACCTGGGATTACACCGGGGACCCTCTGATGATAGGCACACCACTGTTACCTGGGATTACACCGGGGACCCTCTGATGATAGGCACACCACTGTTACCTGGGATTACACCGGGGACCCTCTGATGATAGGCACACCACTGTTACCTGGGATTACACCGGCGACCCTCTGATGATAGGCACAGCACTGTTACCTGGGATTACACCGGAGACCCTCTGATGATAGGCGCACCACTGTTACCTGGGATTATAGCGGCGACCCTCTGATGATAGGCACACCACTGTTACCTGGGATTACACCGGCGACCCTCTGATGATAGGCACACCACTGTTACCTGGGATTACACCGGAGACCCTCTGATGATAGGCGCACCACTGTTACCTGGGATTACACCGGCGACCCTCTGATGATAGGCACAGCACTGTTACCTGGGATTATAGCGGCGACCCTCTGATGATAGGCACACCACTGTTACCTGGGATTACACCGGCGACCCTCTGATGATAGGCACACCACTGTTACCTGGGATTACACTGGCGACCCTCTGATGATAGGCACAGCACTGTTACCTGGGATTACACCGGCGACACTCTGATGATAGGCACACCACTGTTACCTGGGATTACACTGGCGACCCTCTGATGATAGGCACAGCACTGTTACCTGGGATTACACTGGCGACCCTCTGATGATAGGCACAGCACTGTTACCTGGGATTACACTGGCGACCCTCTGATGATAGGCACAGCACTGTTACCTGGGATTACACCGGCGACACTCTGATGATAGGCACACCACTGTTACCTGGGATTACACTGGCGACCCTCTGATGATAGGCACAGCACTGTTACCTGGGATTACACTGGCGACCCTCTGATGATAGGCACAGCACTGTTACCTGGGATTACACCGGCGACACGCTGATGATAGGCACAGCACTGTTACCTGGGATTACACCGGGGACCCTCTGATGATAGGCACAGCACTGTTACCTGGGATTACACCGGCGACCCTCTGATGATAGGCGCACCACTGTTACCTGGGATTACAGCGGCGACCCTCTGATGATAGGCACACCACTGTTACCTGGGATTACACCGGAGACCCTCTGATGATAGGCACACCACTGTTACCTGGGATTACACTGGCGACCCTCTGATGATAGGCGCACCACTGTTACCTGGGATTACAGCGGCGACCCTCTGATGATAGGCACACCACTGTTACCTGGGATTACACCGGGGACCCTCTGATGATAGGCACACCACTGTTACCTGGGATTACACCGGAGACCCTCTGATGATAGGCACAGCACTGTTACCTGGGATTACACCGGAGACCCTCTTATGATAGGCACAGCACTGTTACCTGGGATTACACCGGGGACCCTCTGATGATAGGCGCACCACTGTTACCTGGGATTACAGCGGCGACCCTCTGATGATAGGCACAGCACTGTTACCTGGGATTACACCAGCGACCCTCTGATGATAGGCACAGCACTGTTACCTGGGATTACACCGGGGACCCTCTGATGATAGGCACACCACTGTTACCTGGGATTATAGCGGCGACCCTCTGATGATAGGCACAGCACTGTTACCTGGGATTACACCGGAGACCCTCTGATGATAGGCACACCACTGTTACCTGGGATTACACCGGAGACCCTCTGATGATAGGCACACCACTGTTACCTGGGATTACACTGGCGACCCTCTGATGATAGGCACAGCACTGTTACCTGGGATTACACTGGCGACCCTCTGATGATAGGCACACCACTGTTACCTGGGATTACACTGGCGACCCTCTGATGATAGGCACACCACTGTTACCTGGGATTACACTGGCGACCCTCTGATGATAGGCACACCACTGTTACCTGGGATTACACTGGCGACCCTCTGATGATAGGCACACCACTGTTACCTGAGATTACACCGGCGACCCTCTGATGATAGGCACAGCACTGTTACCTGGGATTACAGCGGCGACCCTCTGATGATAGGCACACCACTGTTACCTGGGATTACACCGGCGACCCTCTGATGATAGGCACAGCACTGTTGCCTGGGATTACAGCGGCGACCCTCTGATGATAGGCACACCACTGTTACCTGGGATTACACCGGCGACCCTCTGATGATAGGCACAGCACTGTTACCTGGGATTACACCGGCGACCCTCTGATGATAGGCACACCACTGTTACCTGGGATTACAGCGGCGACCCTCTGATGATAGGCACACCACTGTTACCTGGGATTACACCGGGGACCCTCTGATGATAGGCACACAACTGTTACCTGGGATTACACCGGGGACCCTCTGATGATAGGCGCACAACTGTTACCTGGGATTACACCGGCGACCCTCTGACGATAGGCACAGCACTGTTACCTGGGATTACACTGGAGACCCTCTGATGATAGGCACACAACTGTTACCTGGGATTACACCGGGGACCCTCTGATGATAGGCACACAACTGTTACCTGGGATTACACTGGAGACCCTCTGATGATAGGCACAGCACTGTTACCTGGGATTACAGCGGCGACCCTCTGATGATAGGCACAGCACTGTTACCTGGGATTACACCGGCGACCCTCTGATGATAGGCACAGCACTGTTACCTGGGATTACACCGGCGACCCTCTGATGATAGGCACAGCACTGTTACCTGGGATTACACCGGCGACCCTCTGATGATAGGCACAGCACTGTTACCTGGGATTACACCGGCGACCCTCTGATGATAGGCACAGCACTGTTACCTGGGATTACACCGGCGACCCTCTGATGATAGGCACAGCACTGTTACCTGGGATTACACCGGCGACCCTCTGATGATAGGCACACCACTGTTACCTGGGATTACAGCGGCGACCCTCTGATGATAGGCACACCACTGTTACCTGGGATTACAGCGGAGACCCTCTGATGATAGGCACAGCACTGTTACCTGGGATTACAGCGGCGACCCTCTGATGATAGGCACAGCACTGTTACCTGGGATTACACCGGCGACCCTCTGATGATAGGCACAGCACTGTTACCTGGGATTACACCGGCGACCCTCTGATGATAGGCACAGCACTGTTACCTGGGATTACACCGGCGACCCTCTGATGATAGGCACAGCACTGTTACCTGGGATTACAGCGGCGACCCTCTGATGATAGGCACACCACTGTTACCTGGGATTACAGCGGAGACCCTCTGATGATAGGCACACCACTGTTACTGGGTTTACACCGGTGACCCTCTGATGATAGGCACACCACTGTTACCTGGGATTACAGCGGCGACCCTCTGATGATAGGCACACCACTGTTACTGGGTTTACACCGGAGACCCTCTGATGATAGGCACACCACTGTTACCTGGGATTACACTGGCGACCCTCTGATGATAGGCACACCACTGTTACCTGGGATTACAGCGGCGACCCTCTGATGATAGGCACACCACTGTTACCTGGGATTACAGCGGAGACCCTCTGATGATAGGCACACCACTGTTACTGGGTTTACACCGGTGACCCTCTGATGATAGGCACACCACTGTTACCTGGGATTACACTGGCGACCCTCTGATGATAGGCACACCACTGTTACCTGGGATTACACTGGCGACCCTCTGATGATAGGCACACCACTGTTACCTGGGATTACACCGGGGACCCTCTGATGATAGGCACAGCACTGTTACCTGGGATTTCACCGGGGACCCTCTGATGATAGGCGCACCACTGTTACCTGGGTTTACACCGGAGACCCTCTGATGATAGGCACACCACTGTTACCTGGGATTACACCGGCGACACTCTGATGATAGGTACAGCACTGTTACCTGGGATTACACTGGCGACCCTCTGATGATAGGTACAGCACTGTTACCTGGGATTATACCGGGGACCCTCTGATGATAGGCACACCACTGTTACCTGGGATTACACCGGGGACCCTCTGATGATAGGCGCACCACTGTTACCTGGGATTACAGCGGCGACCCTCTGATGATAGGCACACCACTGTTACCTGGGATTACACTGGCGACCCTCTGATGATAGGCACACCACTGTTACCTGGGATTATAGCGGCGACCCTCTGATGGTAGGCACACCACTGTTACCTGGGATAATGAGTTGATGATCATTTTTCTGTTACTGACCAGAATATCAATCCATCCATTCACATTCAACAACTGTCTACTCAAGGAAAGTAGCAAAAGAGCTTGGAGCCTGTTCCGGAATGCAGAGAGCAAGAGGCGGGCGGCTCCCTGCACAGGATACTCAGCCAATCACAGGGGACACGCTCACACAATCCATCCATCCATCCATCCATCCATCCATCCATCCATCCATCCATCCATCTTTTAATGGTCTATCTTGGACAGGGCAAAATGCTGGTGTACACCCTGGACAAGATGCCAGTCTTTTGGCGGGTGCATACGCACATCCTGTCAAACAGTAGGGGTAAAGCAGAGTAATCATTTCCCCTAAACTGCATGTTTTTTGTATTACACATGGCAACCCACGCAAATTCACAATGAGGCTCCTACGCATAGAGGAAGCAGTGGGCATCAAACCCACAACCCTGGGGGCGTGAGGAAGCAGCCTAACAGGAGCATGTGTGATCTCTGTTCCCAGTGGCGTAAAAGTCTGGTTTTCTAAAATGCTTCATGGTTTCCAGTACTGCTCAAGTCAGGAGCGATGAAGCCTTGTTTTGGCTTGGAGAGCCTGGGATTCAGCACATGTTAGGGTCAGTGTGGTCCTCGGCACTCCAGGAGTCTGTATATCTTATGTGTGGACTAGAGAAGCAGATCGTTTGCATTACTGCAGACATTTGTCTTAATCATGTTTAAGATTCATTTCATTCCTTTCTGTGATCGCCTGCTTCAGTCATCAATGTGGGCCACTCAGAAAGCCGCTCGTCTTACGGCATGCTTCATAAACAGCTGAACTGCATCATCTTTTCCCTGTTCCGGTTGTCCTCTGCCTACATTTTTTCCTTTAAGCCCTTCGATCGCTAGATTTTCCACTTGTGGCAAGTTTTACGGGTCTTTTAGAATTTTTGCTTTGTTTTTTGATTGGCTTGCTGCTGGTCATGCAGTGTCCAATTACATGCAGGCACTCCAGCAAACAGGTTGATGAAGTGACTGGTCGTAACCTGACGCCATTGACCTCCGGGGGGAGGAGGGGGATGCCCTATCTCTTACCCTCTGTTTGCTATTGGTCTTCTGGCTCTGCTAGGGGCCATCCGGGGGCTCCAAGCATTAACCCTTAAGGCGCCAGGAATGACTTCCAGTAACAGTAGACTGACAAGACATGGCAAAACACATTCGTGCTCCATTTTATATATTAAAATCATTCAACCAAGATGAAATGGGGAATGATCCAGTATGTACCCCAATATTACAAATAGATCAATTCTTGTGACATATTACCCAAGATGGCCATTGTTGATAACCGTTGATCTGTCGGCATTCATGCACAGGTATGAGGGCACCACCTGGCAGCACCTGACACAGGTAGGTCATTTTCTGTGATTCATTTTGTGTGAGAGGTGAAGGCAGAATTTCCAGAATTACCAGTCTAAATGGAGATTCTGAAGGACGGCCAATGGGCAGTGGGTTGCAGCTTTGGGGGGCTGACCTGGGGCTCGGTAGCCAATGGGGGCATCGGCCTGAAAGGGAGGCATTGAACGTCACTGGGCACCGGTGTGGGCCAGACTCAGCGAGGGGGGATATTTGGGTGGGGGAGGGGGGCGAGTGGGGGCAGAGTGGCAAAGGGAGGCCAGTCAGAAAGGTGTGAGGGGCCCAGAGAGAATGGAGAGGAGGAGGCCAGCTGAGTGAGGAGGAGAAGGGGAGAAAGGAGGTGAAAAAAAACAGAGGGGAGATTATGGCTGACCAACTGGAAAAGAGAAGAATGATGAACAAAGAGGAAGGGGGTGAATGTAGAAGCAGTGCCGTGTATTCTGCTGTGCTAGAATGGAAGACAGCAATGGAGATGGTTCTGTGAACACATTTAGTTGCGGTACAGTATTGTGAAGATGGAGGGAGCCTGCTGGGGGGGGGGGCGGGGGGCAGATTGGCCCAGGCTGGTGGGCCCGAGGATGCCGGTCTGAGACATCTGGCTGTGCAGGTTGGCAGACAAAGAGTCAGGTGACCTCACTCTCCGTGTGTGTGTGTCCATCCCAAGGCTCGGCTCTCTCGGGTCACATATAGCGGCGGACAAAGGGACTTACTTTGATCTTCTCATTCAAATTCTCATTTTTGTCATGCTGTCTTGCATGTCAGTCACCCCCACAGGAGAATAATGTGCGGCGGCTGGTCGGTCTGTCCCACACCTTCTCGGCCTCCGGGTGTGACTCGGGACGGGCCATTGCTGACCCACGGCAGGATGGCTGTCACACATTGTTATGTTTCCCACGTGACCCAAGAGTCACACACTCTCCTCGCTTTGGCGATCGGGGCTGGGGCGCTTGTGTAAACACAGAATCAGTTGGTGTGGCCCCCCCACCCCGGCTGTGTCCTGCTGCGTGATTGAATCTCTCTCCCCTTGTCCTCTTTCACAGGGGAGCTCCTGCCTCCGTGGCCTGCCGGCCCCCCCCCCCCATCAAGCCCAGACTCACTGGGCCAGGGAGAGCGGGGTTGCCTGGGAGACGTGCAGGAGCCCGTCCCCCTTTCCCCGCAGCCCTTCACGGCCGGCTGCGCAGCCGGAGCTGCGATCGCGGCAGCTGTCGCACCCCGGGGCTGCGTGAGCGACCGGGAGAGAATCTTTCATTGAGGCTCTATAGAAAACCCTCGCACGGTCGCCCCCTCAACACACACACACACACACACACACACACACACACACACACACACACACACACACACACACACACACAGTGTCCTACGGCAAAACCCGCAGGGTGGTATTTGCTGGGCTTGAGAATCCCATGAGTGCATCGCTGTCATCGCGGGTCAGATGCTGTTACGCTATCACCGGAGGTGCCTGTAAAATTCAGCGGCCCGTGGCACGCCTGCCCGTGTGTGTGTGTGTGTGTGTGTGTGATAGCAGCCTGGGAGCGTGGGAGAGAGACTCCACCACGGTCCCTACACACAGCCAAGCCTCCACTAACAACACCACAGCCCCCGCAGCACAGAAACATGTGAGACAGATCCAGTGACTACGTGCAGAAGTCAGTCACATGTGATTCACCCACTACCCCCCCCAGCTGAATCATAATTTAAACTTGTGGGTGTGAGTCTGTTCGTTCCCGTTGCGGTCACTTAAGGGATTAGGCAGACTGAATGGAGGAGGGGGGAACAGAGAAACCATCCTGCTGTACCCAGAATTTCTCTGGACGTCTGACAGAAAGCTACGTATAGATGGGGGGAGGGGGGGGGGGTGGCGGTTATGTACTTATCTGTGGCAGAAGTTGGTGTCTGTTTGAAAGAAAAAAACAGAAACTCAAAATACAACATTAAGGCCGTTCTGGCAAGCGACTGTAAAACTGGCCAACGGCCTTTGTCATTAAGGCCAGCAGATGGCGGATTTAGAGATCAGCTGTGCCGGTGGCTGAGAGCTGGACACGCCGCTATCCCGCAATGGGCACTTTTCACCACCAGAGGGAGTCGGTGTGCGATTTAAAATGGTTCTTTTGTAACTAAATAAATCCGCTCTGATGCGGTGACTGATTCATTTTCCCCATCATGATGATGCTGGAATCTGAACCTTAATGGAACTTTTTTTTCTTTGCTGTTGTGTTTTTCCTCAGACTAAGCGCTGCTTATGTTTATTCTGTCGCATAACATTCTCTTTAACTCTCGCTTCTCTCATTTCATATATTTAAATACATCACTTTGAAACACCGTTGCGTATGAAACAAATGAACTCGCCTTGTTATTACAGAACTGTCCCCGTTTAGGGGGGGGGGGGGGCGCTAAAACGTCTCTAGTTCCAGCTGGGCGGTATCTGCCTATTTCGTGGTCCATGACATTTCCGTGTTATTTTCTTCGTCAGAAGTTCACAGCAAGCATTATAGTTTTCTTAATATTAACGTAAACTGAGTGCAGGAGACCCGTCAAACAAACAAAAAAATAAGTCTTGTCTCATAAATATGTTGTTATTTCCACCTCAACAAATACCAGATAAGCAACAAAAGTGTGAAAAAAAACAGGATAACAGGACAAGAACAATGTATCCTACTGCCATTAGGATACAGGAAATATCCACAAATACACGGTACAATACAGAAAACAGACAGATGTAGGTCACATGGTGCTTAGATCACTAATATCACATTTCCCGAAGGCGGTTAAATCTTGTATTTTACCAGTTTATAACACAGCTGGGTTGACTGTACATACTGACGATCGAAAAAAAATATATATAGAGAGCTGACTGGAGTATTTGCTGGTTCATCATTGGTGGTGCAGTCGTTCGTTTTATAAAATAATTAGTTTAACGAACCGCACCGGAGCTGGGTCAGGATTCATCCAGCAGAGGAGAGGATACTGTGTTACGCAGAAGGACATTCATTTATACCGAAGGGAATCCCTATTATTCAATAATATTCTGTTACCATGCAGCCTGGTATCGCCAGGAGTTACAGTGAAATTACACGGGATGGCAAAGAACAGCCAGTCGATATTCAACACAGGCTTCAGGACACTTAAGGAGGCATCCAGAATCTGGACTCCCCTTCGCCTCAAAAAACCAACACGTCTACCAGCTCTGTGCCGTGGGTAGCTATGAAGGTAACCACATTTATTTTACCTCAACACACATACATACACACACACACACACACACACACACACACAAATAACAACAGCAAACGACAGAACCTGCTTCCCATTCAGGAATGTCTTTTGTCCCTCCCGAACATACACGGGCAATAGAACCCTGGCCCTCGAAAACGATACCTCGAAAAACATCACTTTCTTTTAGTCACTGTGCTTTAAACAACACCGCCCTTTCTGATAAGAGAGTCTGTTAATCCAAGAACTTGCGGTTCTGGTTCCTCCCAAACAGAGCCACTCGGATTTCTGGCATCATCTAGGCCAAAGGAGAAGAGAAGAGATGATTAAAGTCTGAATTGCGGAGAAGAACTGCTCTATCAACATCTACAGTCCATATGACCTTCTGATTTAATCTTCCGAGTCGCATTTGAATCATTCACGGCCCTGGTTGCTAAACATGAGTCTGGCACAAATGGATCATATGAGCTTGTCGGGATCCGCTGGTCCTACGTTCCCGTTTATCTGCATTTTCCCATCTCCCCATGGGAACTCGTCTATTGCCGGCCTTCTCAAAGCCCGTCCTGGGCGTAGAAGGTCACCCTGCATGGTACCTGTTGGGCCATGAGGTCCAGCCTGCTCTCCAGGGTGTTGGACACCTTGATTTTCCCATCTGCGTTGTAGATCTCGATTCCCCCAGAGCTGGGGAGACACACAGACAGGGGAATTTTGGGGGGGGGGGGCTTTAAGTGTCCTCCCAGAATGTCAGAAATCCCACAAATGCCTGTACTAGGACACGCACTTGCACCATGTCTTAAAGACAATCGGCAATTTCTGTCATAGCACAGTGACAATATGAATTTCTGTCTTGAATAATTACATCACAGCTTACATTTATCTTCTAAGTGTTGGATTTTCTTTGAAGGGACACAGAATTTTAACCTTTTTTTTCCCCTAAGAGGGAGTCACCAATGTTGAGTCACCAAGGGGTTGATACCAATGTCAAAACCAAACCTACGCTCTTTGATTACAGAATGTCGTTCAAAGGTACAACAGCAGAACCTTGCATGGGATTCAGACCTGCAACTTTCAGGTCCTCTAGCCAAGAAAAGGGGGGAGGGGAGGCAGACCTACATGTCAGGTGACAGGAAGTTGTCCTTGTCAATGCGCACCTCGATGTTGTCCTTGACAGCAGATTTGTAGACAGGAATATTTTTCTGTACTGCAGCCTAAAATTGTAAAAAGACCCATGCAAATGATGCAGCTGCCGCAGTCCTGCATGCAGCCCTCCGAGCCGCGCCGGGGCGGAGCACTCTCACCTGCACCAGCGCCACATCCTGTTTGCGACAGCGGATGGCAACTTTGGGTTCCAGAAGCTGGTACAAACCCTGAAGTTGAGGCAGAGGGACGTATCAGAAACATCCCTTTCGGGAAGCGATGGCGAGACTCCTGCACGGGTGGGCAGCTCACCTGCAGCACCAGCCCATCCAGCAGCACGGCATAGCGTGCTGGGTCTCTGGCAATGTTGGCCAGTCTCTGCCGAGCCTCGTTCAGCATGTCCTGGACACGCAGAGCAAGAAAAGGACACCACTGTGTCATTTGGTCTTCGGTGGGCATCAGTGTAAGATCAGGAGGCTTATTAATAAGGCGTGAGCTACAAACCATGATCATATCGTCACGGGCCTTCAGCACCTTCAGCCGTGCCTGGTTCATCAGGTTAGACATTTGTCTGTGGGGACACAGGGGCTGAGATGTCAGCAGCAAAAGCACACAGCAATTCTGGACTCAAACACACCAGCCTTCTTTAACCGGCTAAGTAACTTCTCCGCAATCTCTGCTCTGGATAGAGCTGATATTTCCACTTTAAGGTCTGATGAAGTGTCTCGTCAGCCGACTCACATCTTCTTCTGCTGCTCGATCTGCTTCTCCTTTTTTTCATAGTACTCCATGATCTTCAGCCGCTGGGTCTGCACCAGACGGCCCTTCTCGATGTTGAACTCTTCCTCCGCCTGCAGGGGGAGACACACACCCTTATAAGCACTTTCAGCCCAAGCTCCGTCTACACGATACCCAAAAATATGAAATAGGCAGAAATAAAAATGACTAAAAATAGCTGTTGCAGTAATCTGTGGCTTCGACCATTTTATTTTTGGAAATACTTGAAGCCAGTCTGTTTTACAATTTTCCATGAACACCTGCTAAATATGGAAAACATATTACCTTGGCGTCGATCTCCTCTGCCTTCTCATTGGCCTCTTGCTCTATAAAAGCCATCATGTGCTTGATCTTTCCGGCGGGGAAATAGTGAACGATGACACATAACCAAACAGACACGGTCAGTCCAGTGCGTCCATTTCAGAATATTCATTTCTCACTTTAACACTTGCACAGCGGGACCGCTGTATGCACTACATTTCTGCAGATTTGCTTGAAATTTGCCAGGTAAATCACTAGTGTAACTCAAAACACCAATTGAAAATCCTAAACAATGATTGTTATATACACTAGGACACGTTATGAAACACATCCAATTAACACAGAAGGTAAACTGCACAGTAAACGACGCAAGTTGACACTAAAAAGGTAAGAAAAAAATGGCAAATTAGTCTGACTGATGCCAATTAGGTGCCAATTGAGGGCTGAGGTCTTATCGGGAGACAACGTGTTACTGGAAGTATCGTTTATCTTCTACGGTCTTTTTGGATTATTGGATGTTCATACATCGGCATGACATAACCGGTGATTAAACCAACCTCCCCAGCAATCGCATCATTCTGCGGTGCAGCTTATGCAGAATTCATATGTGATATGAGCAGTGACAGAATGGCCATTTTACAAGCATAATCTTCCGCAAGACTGACGTTTGCTCGATGCCACCAATATTAACCCTGAGAAGCGCTTGCGGAGACGTCGGGTATCTAGGAAGGCAGTCTAACGACAACCAGCAAAGCTGACACTCCGTCACAGCCCTGTCGTCCTGCCTGATGCGATCCATCGTGCGAAATTACAGATCATTCTGAGCTGTGTCCCCATCTGATTCAAGCGTAGAAGGACAGATCTAAGTGCATCTATAATAAAAAGCATCCCTGTGCCATGAATGACGTACTGGCAGGGATGGCTGATTTGCGGGGGACGAATAAAAGCTTATATTTTCGGATCGAGATCATGCAGCAAACAAACACTTCTGATCCGCAGACAAGCAGGCGGGCGTGCACGTTAACGTGGTGTAAATATACGTGAATGGGTACCTGTTTCTGTACGTCGGCATCGCTGAGCGCCATGGCTGCGGCTGCTTAGAGGATTTCAGATCGCCGGGAATAAAACGTCGTGCAATTTCGGCCCTGCAGTTACAGAGTCGCCCTCGCTGAATAGGTTTCTATAGGATAGCAGGGCAGTGATGTGCTTCAGTTGCCGCAGTCACGATTATGCTAAAAAAAATCCCAGGACGTATCAGCTGATCCCCGGCCAGTCGGTATGACGATCGGAGGAGTCCGTGTCACATGGTGCGTACTGCCTAGTGAGGCAGGTCTTCCTGCCGTTGGGGGTGCTGGAGACCCAGGGAAGGAAAGAGAGAGACATTTCCATATCAAGGACAGAACCCCTACCGCGGACTACGACTACCCAGAAAATTAATCATCACCATCATCATCATCATCATCATCATCATATATGTACACTAATGAAATCTGCATTTAAGTCTGTAGAATTAATGAATATTTTGAACCCTATGGTACCTGTGTTTGCACTGGACAGTTGTCCTTCATTCCTGGTTGCACTGTGTCCTGTTCACTGTAGTCTTTTCTGTGTTGACTGTTGGCACCGAACCACCAACAATTCCAGTACGTTCACATACTGGCAATAAAGAATTCTCAGTAAACAACAAATGATTTCTATGTAGGCCTAGACATAGGTTATGCGGTTTGTTTCATGTTACCCTTGCACAGACTTACGCAGGTTAACAGTGTATTCATTCATTCATCCATTCATTCATCCAGTCATTCGTCTCATTTGTTTGTGTGTCTATTTTACATGAGAGCAATTAAGGTTAGATCCTAATTTGGAATGATACGTTCAATGGTATTTTATGTGCTTTTCGTTAGATTAAATGTCAGTTGTTGCGCTATATTGTATTAACAGGGTATTAATCCGGCATCTTCCACGCTGCTTCCTCCACTCGCATAACTTAGTTGGTAAAATCACGTGAAGTTTACTCAGTACATGTCCGCGTACAGCAGTATCAGTACAAAACTGAACCACGTGGTGGCAGCACACACCTACTCCTGTGTTTTTTTAAAGTAATTTAAGTCTTTTCAGGGTTTTGCGCAAGATTGTACACGATTCAACAGTGTTACTACGGTCTCTGCAAAGTTAGTGATTTATGCAGAATTTGCAGGGAATCTCGTAGAATTGAACGTGTATGGATTTATCTATGTCAAGACGAGTGGTAAAGTGGTTAATATACTTTGAGCCCTTTTCCCCAGCGAGCCCAAATTATTTCCGCTGGTATGGAGCGTCTATATTCACAAAGTGACCGCAGGTCTCTCTCCAGCCACACGTCGGCTTTTATTCCTTTAGACTGGATGTAGGTGATTACTGGGTGACTTAACGCCAGTAGGTAAAGCGGACGCAAAGTATTTCCCATTTGTTTAACACACGTTTAATTGAAGTGGACTAACGAGTGAATTTAGTAGCTGTATTTATTAATACAGAATTAGTGATCGTAAGCACCGAAGATTGAAGGTAAGTATGTTTACGGGGCGTATTGGAACTCGGGGATTGCAGCCAGTCAGCATAAAAGTTTGTATGGAAAACTACTGATATGTCAGCTGCAGGACATGCAGGACTGGTATGCGACCAAACGATGTGAAGTTTATCGTGACCTTTTTTGTATAATCTATCCGGAATTATATGTTATAGGGAAAGATGTTTACGTGTGAAAATAAGTAGCGGGTTTTACTGGGTTTTCTCTTCTGCTGATCTCTGCATGGTTGTAACGGCTTTGAAATACTGGGTAGAGATTGCGTGGTCTTAGGTCAATATATGATGTTTTTGTCATTCAATTGTTTTAATAAAAAAATTGTTGCGAAAACAGATTACTGAATAATTTAAGTAAGTGCTGAAGACGGTTTTTGGGTGACATCCTCGTAATATCACCTCTTATACGCGTATTATTGTAATGAGGCACAACCTTGCGATTAAATAGAACCGAAACTATATTTTGCGGTTAGACGTTTTTTTCCGTTTGTCTGACTGGTGCATTTCCCTTGATCTCTCTTTGTGATACCTGGCATTTCCATTGATTGGTCTTTATCATCATTTGCTCTGGTCCTTTTGGTTTTTATGACCTGTTGTTCGCTGATGTTTTGTTTTCCGAGAGCCGCAGATTCTGCTTTGGCCTTGGACACGCGCTTTGGTGCAGCCCTGAGACACACCAACTTCTTCTCTCCTGATTTCAGTTCTTTTAAAGCCTGAAAGACAAACTGCTCCCAAATGGCTTCCTTTGGTGCCCCCACCTCCCTGCGCGAGAGCTTTCATCTGGAGACCAAGTACATCGTGCTCAGCTACCTGGGTCTGGACCCACCCAGCATGCCAGGGGGGGCATGTGCCTCTGAGCTCCCAGGTGAGGGGGTAGTAAGACTGTAATGGACAGGGTCGTTCAGCCTTTGACAAATAGGCATTTTTGACAATGTTTGATTGTTTAAAAAATCTTTTGATTATGATTGGAGTCAGACTGTTTCCTGATGCATCTCTCTGTCATTCCCATGTAACAGTGGAAAATCCCCGTGTACACTAGTCATAGCCCAGTGTCTTCATGTATTTATCGTGGTTTGCACATTATGCCCCACTGATGTCTGTTCCTTTAGGTTATTTTTGTCAGTGCCTGTCCAACCCTGCCCTTTATATCTCTTCCTCGTTTGGCCAGTAGGTGTCGCTGGTCATCCTGCTTTTCCCCTCTCTGTCTCATAGTCCTTCTGCCCTAGTGTGCCTTCCCTGCTCCCTGGATCGCCGCGTGAGCTCTGTGCGTTCAGTGAGCGACTCAGATCCTGAAGCCCTCTGGGCGTGGGGTGTTTGTTTTTATTTACTGGTTCTGTTTCACCAGTATCTGTTATCATCTATCTTTGTTATCCTGCTGAAGGTTTGCCCTGCTTGTGTCCTGTGGCCTGTACTACAAAGCGCAGTTACTGGCCTATCGGGGTAAGTTGTCGGATTTAAGGTAGTCTGGGCAAAATGTAAGTGAAGGAATATGAAGTCCATTTAAACTGTGGTACCTTAAGTCCAACAAGTTGCCCCTATAAGCCAGTAATCGTGCTTCGTAGTACAGGCTACACTGTTCTCTTCTGGTTATGCTTGTACTTTTGTTCCGTATTAATTGTCCTAGTGTATTTCCCAGTATGTGGTTATTTCACGTTGTACCTTCCATGTTGTACCATATTTCCGTCTGCATGCCTTGTCAGGACAGTTTTAACTTGTTTCTATTTGAAACACCTGTAGTGATTTAAGGTGAGAGGCTGGCAGAGAGAGAGAATGCATGGTAATTTGAGAACCTGGGAAAAGTAGATGTTAGTTATCCATGTTAGCTAACATGTCATGTAATGTTTCTCAACAGCCAGTGGTCACTGGGGACCAGTTTAATTTACAAAGTGGATCAATTTGTGAGAGTGATGCCAAAAACGTCGGTACTAGTCAATCATTACATCTTGCACGCTGTGATTTCCTTAGAAAAACCTTCGTACTTTTGAAAAGCGAACTTGCATTCTCATGGGTCTCCTGCCAAGGTTTGTTTTTCTGGATTTTAATTTGCACGCAGGGTTGTAAAAACGCGTGTAGGCCTGCACGTGCACACCTTTCCTGAGGTGAAGATTATCACTGCTGACACCACCATAAACGGTTCATGCGTGAAATTTAACCTCATTTTCTTTTAAACGTTATCGTGGTTTAATTTGTGGCAGTTGGAGGAGAGCTTAGGTTATGAGAGGTGGCCCATGCTACCAGAACACGGTTCAGGCTGGTTCCTGTCTCATTCTCTCCAGCATTCCGTGTCTCTGTTCCTCAAAGCTGTTCAGAAAGTATCTCTGACCCAGAGGGGATCAGGTTAGGGGGTATCTGGTGCTGAGGGTGATGGTTGAGGTGTTTCTGTCCTCCTCAGTTGGTGATGATGGGGGGGGGGGGCTGGTGGTGTCATAAGGCCTGTTGGAGGTTCAGAGGCCTGCCAGCATCATTCTGCCTGACGATAGCGAGTGGACGACGGAGGGGGGGTTTTGAGCCCCATTTTCCACCTGGTCACTCTGTGTTCCGACAGGCCGTCGGGGAGAATCACTGTAGGGGTGATCTCATGCGAAGAGCCCCCCCCCCCCGCAGAGCCAGCAGTCAGCCTGCAAACACAGCATGGTGCTCTGTCTGGCTGTGTGCTCATGCTGGCGTCTCTTTGAAAGGTTACTTTAATGGTAACACTTTATTCTTTATTGCCAGGGCACAAATATTTACAAGTAATACATGTAATAATTCATGAACACATATAGTCGCTATTTGAGATAAAAGATGCATCACGATTCATTAATGATGAATGAACGTGAGATCAGTATTTCACCTGTTATTCGTTACTGGTTCCTTCAGTAGGTTCACAACGGTTTACAGAATCAACAGATGTAGTGAAATAGTAACTGCTTGGGATGAAAGATCACAATTCATTAATGGTGAAGAAATATGAGATCAGTATTCAGCTTGTATTCATTGCTTGTTCCTTCAGTAGTTCGCAAAGGCCTACAGAAATAATGGACATATTAACAAATAATAACTGAGAATTCAGATTTTAACATGAGATCAGTATGTACTGTAATTAAGTCTTGATTTGTATTGATTAATACATAATAGCATAACACTATATTATTTGTACCCAGTCAAGCAAAGTGTTCCCACTGTAATTAACCCTTTGAGGGCTCGCTAACCCCTCCCCTGACACAACCAGCTCCTGCCCCCCATGCCTCTTCCTGAAGCTGCTAGTTTCTGTATCCCGCGGCTGACACCGTCTTGCCCCCATGTGCCCCCTGCAGCGGAGGCCCGGTCTGTCCCGGAGGACAGGGAGGGTGAGCGCTGCCGGATCACGGAGGAGGTGCGAGAGGAGCTGCAGCGGATGAAGGGCACTGTCTCCACGTGTGAGTGTGCTGCTGCAGGTCATCAGAAATGAGTCTGTCTGCCGCCTGACGCTCCAGTCCTCTTGCAGCCGTGTGTTCAGTTTTCTCAAGCGTACAATCTGACTGCCCCCCCCCCCATCTCTAGGGTTCAGCTCAACAGATCCCCAGTGCTCTGTGGAGAAGAGCCTCGCCTCGCTGGGGCAGCACGTGGCCCATGAGCTGCAGGAGCAACTGGGTCGTGCCCTGCAAACCCTCCTCAGTGCGTGAGTAACTCACGCCCTTCCTGTCCATCCTTAATGAGCCACCGTGAAGACTAACGCGAGTGGCGGCGGCGGCGGCAAAGGGGAGTGGCGGCGGCGGCGGCAAAGGGGAGTGGCAAAGGGGAGTGGCGGCGGCGGCGGCAAAGGGGAGTGGCGGCGGCGGCGGCAAAGGGGAGTGGCGGCGGCGGCGGCAAAGGGGAGTGGCGGCGGCGGCGGCAAAGGGGAGTGGCGGCGGCGGCAAAGGGGAGTGGCGGCGGCGGCGGCAAAGGGGAGTGGCGGCGGCGGCACGACCTTCTTGTCCCTTTAGTTGTGTAAGAGCCCCTGCACAGTGAACGCAGTGAAGACGTAGCTGTGTGTGTTGCAGACCCCTGGATTACGAGCTCTACAAAGCCGCCATACAGGATGTGTCCACGCATGCACAAGGGGGCTGGACCAAGGTCAGCATTCTCGATCCTCCGTGAATGGTGGCCATATTGGCCTTCCCTGGCACTGCCACGGAGCCCTTTCTGACATCTCCCCCCTCCCCCCCACAGGTCCTAGTGCCCTTGGTTTTGCTGCACGCCCTCCATGAGGAGAACCGGCCCTTGGAAACACTGATCCCTTTGGGAGTACGCTACTTAGAAGAGGCTGAGGCCGATTATATCATTCGACAGGGTGGCTGGGTGAGGGTTCGAGGGGGCAGGTGGGCAGGGGACCATGTGGGGCCGTGTTGCCGTAAATAAGCTGCCTTGAAGATGCTGCTTAATACAACTTTGTTAGTTTATATTGCACTATTGCACTTTTTTCAAGTACTAGAGCGTATTACACTGTTTGTCCACAAGGGTGCGCCAGTTATCCATTCTGAGTATGTTGCTTTTCAAAGCATTATTTTGACAACGGCGCATGGAATTTTGATATTTCGATGAGATTTGTAGTGAGATTCTAGTGGGACCTTTATTATAACAGTGCGGGGAGAGACCACAGGCGCGGGATTCTGTGGCTCCTGGACCTGTGACTCCCACAGGCGGGCTGACGCACGCAGACTGCCTTACTGGGCGTCCTCGGCGGTCTGTAAATAAACCGCCAGTAGCTCTAATCCCTCTGGCTGATGTCCCAGCTGCCGTCACATCTGCCCCTGGCTGCCAGGGCAAGCTGACTGAACCTTGCTTTGTATTGGACATCTTATATTTCATCCTGATTGGACCCCCGGCCTGCCTGTGCTGACTGTAGCTGACCCTGATTGGGTGCCTGTGGGAGGGGTCTCAGTCTGATGGGGGCTCTTCTCTTCTGATCCTCCTAACTGATTACAGAAAGTACCTGTCACTGACCTCTGACTGAGGACATCGGTACTTAAGCTCTATCTCTGCCCTCCTGTGCTGTCATATGCAGTGTGGACACACGCACACGCACACACACACACACACACACAGACAAACTCACACTAGCGGGCATGTACGCACAGCATGTTTTCTTGTCAGGAATGTGTTTCCTCAGCTCTGGACAGCCATGCAGGCCTAGAAACCCAGACCACAATTTCGTTTCAACCAGTACTCAGTAACTATGACTCTTTATACTCTCATGGCTGGTTATTTTACGCCTCTGTTTATAGTGATGTCGATTGGGTGTGTAATCAAGCAGTATTAACATCTAGTGTCACGTGATTAGTGCCGCCTTGGTGTCGGTGGCATCTGCCCCTCCAGGTCTGTGGGGCGAGTGGTCACTCGCGTAGATGAATTTAATTAGGTGGTTTTCAGCCGAGGGCTGTTGTGACATTGTCTGTCTGCATTATTCTCTCTGCTTTAAACATCACCCATCCGGCGACAGACCCGCATTCCTGTGTCTGACGGTGGGGGCAGGGTGGCAGGCGGAGAGAGAGTAAGGGAGTGAGGCTGGGAAAAGCAGCGGGAGGTTGGGCTGGCTGTCACTTCTGTGGGGGACTCCGGACTCGAACTGATCTCCTGCCGGGGCGACTCCCTGTCGGGCCTCTCCAAAGCTTTGGTGTCGCTGGGGGGGGGGGTCTCTCTCTGACTCCGCTTCTGACGGGGGCGGTTGCTGGGTTATCGCCATTCAGGTAGGACGGCTTTTAAATTTCTCCTCTGGATGTCTGCCTCATTTTGAGCTTGGCACGTGTCAGCACAGGACGACCTCTGCGGAAAGCTTGGGTCCTTAGCGGAATGGATGAGATTTAGCCCTCCCCCCCCCCCCCCCGAAAAAATTGATTCTAAATGAATGATGCAGCCCAAACCTGGGTATTGATGCGAAAACGTGAGCTGATGGATTTCGTGTGACATGTTAAGGTCAAGGGTAAATGTGGGTCCTACGGTTAACCCATCGAATCTAAAGGCAGTGGGTAGGACACCTGTAACACTTACCTTTCCTAATCCTGAACATAACTGTTATTTAAAGTAATTTTTTTAAACTTGGCTGAGGACAAATTAATGCCATCGTATGTGAATGTACAGTTTGCATTTCCTGTGGTCCTCGCGGTGTCGCTGTCCAGCTCGCTACGCTGTCATGGTGATTGTTTTTTGTCAATGCGTGTTTTGTTGGTTAACTGATGCAAAAGTAAAAAGTTGTTGAAACTGGGCGGCTCTACCCAGTCGATCCGGTGGAGCTCGTCCGTCCTTTAATATCGCCCCGGGGAGTGTGAAAGTGCAGTCAGACTTGGGAGGGTGTGCCGGCCCTTTCTAAAACCCCCAACGCGGGGGTCAGAGCAGGCACAGGCAGAGACGGCCGTCGAGGTGAACCTTGGTGAGTAGGCATGTCGCTAGGACCCCAGGACTGGTCATGTGACTTCCTGGCATCGGTGTGGGCTGAACTATGTAACAGGGGTCCTTAATGAAGCTAATGAGGCTGGAATGTCACAAGAATGCCGGAGTCTAGAAGAAACAGAACAGTGCAGGCCAGAGGGCTGTCCTTGGGGGTGTCAGTGAGTGTGTCTATGCTATGTAGATATTACATTATGGGGACCAAATGTCCCCACAATGTGCTAAAAAAAAATACCCTGCTATTTTGATGTGGGGACCATTTTTTTTCGTCAACTCAATTTTTAAATAAAAATTTGTGACTGCAATAAACTTTTTCGGTTACTTATGGTTAAGGTTAGGGCTGGGTGGGGGTTGTCATTGCTATGATTAGGGTTTTTCCCTATAGAAATGAAGGGAGGGTCCCCACAAAGATGTGAATACAAATCTTTCTGTATGTCTTTTGCATGCTGCCTGGCTAGAGGTCTTCGATTTTTCTCTCATATAAAAAGCAAAAAAGGTCACTGTCGACTATTGACTGTGGGTCTTAAAGCGAGTTAGGGTTGCAGTGCTTTTAAATAGCATCACGTTCGTGTGTGTTACCTTGCAGTCGCAGCGGTGGGGCTGCTTGAGACTGCATGTTCCGGAGAGTCCAGAATCAATCAATCGATCGATCACTTTTATTGTCACATCACATTGCTGGTGCACTGGTTCAGAACATGAGGGTGAAATTCTTGTGTGCGAGCTTCACAAGCAGTAGTGGTGTACAACATATACAAATACAAAATATAAGAATAAATATGCACATGAATAAATATGAATACAAAATATACATTTATATATATGCTGTGTTTATGTGTGTATATGTATGGAATGTCCGTAGATGAGTGTTGTGCAGTATGGAGAGCACAAGAGTGTGGAGTACTAGTGGTCGGTGTTCAGCAGTCTCATGGCCTGATGGAAAGTTATGTAAGTGACATTAGGCAGAATCCAGACGGCCCTACAGCACGTTGGCCTTTCTCTAGGGGACCTTGGATGCATGTCCTCTATACCAGCCAGCAGGGGGAGCTCTGGGTACAGAGCAGGAAGGCTGGGCCCTGACCAATCCGCTTCTCAGGTATGACCGTAAGCCGGCAGGCAATAACATGCCGCGTAACTGCTGCCTGGCAGCCAGGGAGGGGAATTTCATCCCTTCGGCAGCGGGGATATTGCTGCTGTTTCGGCTGTCCTGCTGTCAGGACTATTTGAGGCATCCTGTGTGAAACGGGCACTGTATCATTTCTCTGGAAGCCTTTTCTTCAGGCCCGGTGCCTGCGGTGGACGCTGAGAGCACGTATCACGGTCTGCGGTGTTTTATTTGCCATTAACACAAGAACAGGTAGGTAGGGGGGTTTAGCTTGTCGTGTTTGGTTTGTATTGACTGTTTGGTTCAGGTGGACAGCCTGGGGGGTCTCTGAGGATTGGGTGGGGAAACTCTGGTACAGAGTGAGTGAGCGACTGAATAAAATCAGAAAGTGCTGGAGAAGTTCCACCCAAAGAAGACACATTGCTAATATTAGGGTGTGTCCCAGACTGCACACGTTTTAGCTTATATAACCATAAAATATTAATCTGAGTCTCCGTTCCTGTGCGAGGAACCTCACCACGGCGTGCTGGTAAACGTTCTGAAGCCCTGGGGGGGGGGTGGAAAGCCCCACCCAATTCCTCTGAGAGGAGGCGGACAGACCTGCGAGCGAGGGTGTGGTCCATGCCGTACTGGGCCTGTGAGATACCGAAGGAGCGTTAGGGGTGCCCTCTGTGCTCCGCTCATCGTGGGGGAGTCTCCACCCCTGGGGGGGGGGGTGTGCTGGGTCTTTGAGGTTATGTCAGACGGTAACGTCTCTGGTCACCGGGGTGCGGGATTGCGGTGCACATGGAACAGGTATTAGCTTACCCTGCTCCTTATTGGCTTGCCCTTTGGTGACACGTGTATGACATTCTCGTTGTGTGGAGTTGGTTTGAGGGAAGAGTGTGTGTCGGTGTGTGTGTGTTGCATGTCATCTGCACTGTTTGATCGGTATGCGTGTTCAAATTCAATTCAAATTCTAAAACCTTTATTTGTCCCCGAGGGGCAATTTGAAAGGCATAGAGGAGCAGCGCACACATAAGTTGTAGCATTTCACACAACAGATGACACACAATGAACTATGAAGAATAATAAATGACTTTAAATACAGAGGCAATAAGGTGCATGATGTGTGTGTGTGTGTGTGCGTGTGTGTGTGTGTGTGTGTGCGCATGCGTGCGTGCTGGGCTTTGGTAGGAAAAGACCTCTTCACGCACACAGACAGAAAGCTGCCCCAGGGAATTATGGGAAGTGAATATATCCCTCCATGCAAATCGGCTTAATGTTGTGGTGCCAGGTGGCCACGGGGGGTTTAATCCCTGGTTTCTCGCCTCGGTTTGAGGAAGCCTGTCTCTGCTGTGGAACCGAGACGCATGTCTGTGCTGGGAGGGGCTGGTAGGAGCTCGCATGTCAGAGGGGTCTGAACTGTCAGAATGGGCTCCGGGAACAATGTCTCTGCAATGAGAACGGTGACCTCTAGTGTTTGTCCTCAGCACATGCAGCAATGGTGGTAGTCTGATATTTATTTATTTATTTTCCTTTTACTTTTCTCCTGTCTGGAAGCTTTAGCAGAATCATGATCTGAATGCCCTGCTGTGCCTAACATGTTTGCTTTACCATGAGGGGCTCTATAAACTCTGCATAGGCCCCTCATGTTGATCGATTTCTTTTTATTTTATTTATTTATTTCATTTTTAGCATGTAAAATATTGCAGTGGCTGAGCTGGCTGGAGAGGAGGGACAGATTAGGAGGAGGAAGAAAAGAAAAGAACAAAAGAAAAAGAGGAGTAAGTGAGAAACATGAGTCACGAGCGATATGAGTAGAAAACAGTGTGCAACTGCTGCATGTGTAAAGGAGAGGGATGGAGAGAGAGGCAGAAGATCAGCAGCATCTGAAAAGTGCAGAGATGGATAAATTCAGGAACAAAGAAAAATAGAGTGAAGAAAGTAACACAACTATGCAAGCGTATAAAATCTGTGTGTGTGCTTGGATGGGTGTGTGCAAGTGTATGTACATGCGTGCTCAGTTGTGTAGGCGAGATGCAGGCTAGTGTGCGTACGTTGTGTGTGTGCGTACGTTGTGTGTGTGTGTGTGTGTGTGTGTGTGTGTTGTGTGCGTGCGTTTTCAACATGGAATGTACTAAATAGCAAGGGTGGGAGGCCGCAACCACACCCCACAAGAGCCAGAGGTCGGCAGAGACGGGTTCGGGAGGACCGGGACGTCCGCAGACCCGGAGGAGCCGGGGCCCCACGTCCCAATGACAGCGGCGCCCCCACTCCAGTCGGGGGAGGAGGGAGGCCCCAGACGCAGCCCCCGCAGCCAAAAGGGCATGAGCCCCAGAGAGCTGGAGTCTGTGGTATTTCTGAAGGAAGCTTCTCTGTAGCTGCCGCTCTGTAACATGGCTGGATTCCCTTCAAACTGAGCGGGTTAGATTATGATTTAGACTGGACCCCTCACACTGTTTTATTGGGGCTGTTAATATCGCTAAGATGAACGGAAATAAGTCTCTGCTAAATATTCATGCTAAATATTCATCTTATGAATTGGGTTCTAGCCTTTCTCTATGGTGATCATTTATGATGTGTGAACAACATGGACCCTGACAGGCATTAGATATCCGAAACACAAGGCCTTCCATCGATTTATTACTTTGAAATCTCAGACCACCATTGCTTATAATCTTGCACAAAGCCAGATAGATCATTCTAGCATCTGCACTTTCCTGCTTGTCTGAATGGGTAACATGCTTAGTGGACATTTTTATGTTAAATAATTTAGCTTTGCCCTTGAATATCGGCATCTAGCCAATTCAACAAGATATGAGCTATTAATTGTTGCAAATACCTCACTTCTGCATTAAAAACATGTTCTGATTATGAACAGAAATTCTATTATATTCTATTCTATTGCTCTGGTTGTGTGATAGTTTCCTGATACAAACCTGCCCCCCCCCCCCCCCCCCCCCCCCCCCGGCTGCTTTTCCCCCTGCCCGAGGATCGGTGTGCCATCTTTTTCTCAGGATCCAGGCACCTCCTGAAGGATTTTTCCCTCTACACGTTCTACCCCCCCCCACCCCCAGCGATAGACTAACTTAGCAGTGCTAGGAAGCTGGTGGGGGGGGGGGCGGTATAGCATGTGGGCCCTCTGTGGGCGGAGCCCCCTGTGCGGTCCCTGAGACAGACAGCAGATCTCCCCTCCCTTTCATGCCCTTTAAAGTGTGTGTGGCAGTTAAGGATGACGTTGCTCTGGTTCGGGACCCTTTGCTTGCAAATGAAACATCAAGCAAGTTGTATGAACCGCAGTCTGCAGGCGTAGATGTGCTGCAGCCATTGCAACAAGCTGTCGATTCTCTCTGAGTCTGTGTCGGTCCTTCCCGCTGAATAATTTCAGGTATGATATGATGCGTCTTTTTAAGCAGCCTGTCTGTTGTCATCATTCGTATTGCGATGCTCACTTTGATCCCTAACCTTTCTGTTCAGGATTTTGATGATTGTTTATCATGTGTGAACATTGAGTCCATAAGGATCAGATCTCACAAAAATGAGCCCTTCGATCGAATACTATTTGAAATCTTAGACCCTCAAATTTTGGACAAAGCCAGATCATTCTAGCTGTCTGTGTTCCTGCTTTACTGAATGGACGTCATGTCTAGTGGGCAGTTGTGAAGTGATTCTGTTTTGTTGGCGCAATTACAGGCTTTGTAATCTACTGTCGGTAGCTCAGTTTAACCGATTGGGGAGGCAGTGTGAAACATCAGCACCCTTTACGGAAGGGGTGAGGAACCTGCTCTGTGGAGGCCCAATTTGGGAGTAGGTTTTCGGGCCTTTCCACGCCGCCTCATCCGACTCCTGGGGGGTGACGTCATTTCTCTCTCTCATGCTTCCAGGGCTCTGTGATCAAGCTGAACGAGGGGGACCCATGTGACGCCATCGCTGAAGACTGTGATGATATTTGCATCCTGTCCATGGAGCAGCAGGCCGATCGACCCAGCCCCCCCGTGTCACTCTCAGGTACAGAGCGAGGAGAGTCCTGCTCCTGGCAGACGGGCGTCCCCCCTGTTTCGCTGATAGTCACTGAGTCCTGGTCCCAAGTGGACGTCATGGACCCGGAGGACGTCAAGAGTCTGGATGGCAGTGAAGGTGCAGTGATGGCTGAGGAGCACAGCGAGAACAACTCCTCTAACTCTGACATCGTCCACGTGGAGAGGGAGGAGGCGGAGCTGCTGGAGTCTGGGGCTGAGGGAGAGGTGGAGGAGGCTGAAGAGGAAGAGAAGGAGGAAGGAGCAGGGGCTGAAACCGTGCTCCCAGAACTGGAGGAGAGTCTACTGAGTGTGCTGGGCAGTGAGAGTGAACTGGTGGAGCTGAAGGTGGAGCTCAGCAGCCCCACCCCCTGGGTTGGCCATTCCCCCTCAGCTGACCCTGCCCCCTCAGTAGGCCACACCCCCACAGTTAATCCCCCCCCTTTACCCCTTGAGGCTATTGGGACCCGGGAGCCTTTGGCATCTGAACAGACTGACCCCATTCCAGCAGCTGCCATTCATGTGTCGCACATGGAGGCTCCTGTGACAGAGGTCAGCCTCCCTCCCACAGGTGTCGCCGATGAGCCCCCACCCCCAGCTCAGGATCTTCCCCATCTTCTTATGGAGGCAGAGCTGGTGCCGGAAGCAGAATCTGACCTGCCAGTGGAAAGCTTACAGCCCCCACTCCTGTCAGCAGAGGTCCAGTTGCAGCCTGCGGCCACGATCCCCCCCAAAGCATCTGTGCAGGAATCCTGGAAAGCCCCCCCAGGGAAGGCTCCACTGCAACCACAGCCTGCAGCCACGACCCCCTCCAAAGCATCTGCGCAGGAAGCCTGCAAAGCCCCCCCTGGGGAGGCCCCACTAAAGCCACTGCCTGCAGCCGCGACCCCCCCCAAAGCATCTGTGCAGGAAGCCTGCAAAGCCCCCCCTGGGGAGGCCCCACTGCAGCCGATGCCTGCAGCCACGACCCCCCCCCAAAGCATCTGCGCAGGAAGCCTGCAAAGCCCCCCCTGGGGAGGCCCCACTGCAGCCGATGCCTGCAGCCACGACCCCCCCCAAAGCATCTGCGCAGGAAGCCTGCAAAGCCCCCCCTGGGGAGGCCCCACTGCAGCCGATGCCTGCAGCCACGACCCCCCCCAAAGCGTCTGCGCAGGCTGCACATGAATCCTGCAGAGCCCCCCCTGGGAAGGCCCCAATAAAGCCAATGCCTGTAGCCGCGACCCCCCCCAAAGCATCTGTGCAGGGGTCCAGCAAAGCCCCCCCTGGAGAGGCTCCACTGCAACCACAGCCTGCAGCCACGACCCCCCCCCAAAGCATCTGTGCAGGAATCCAGCAAAGCCCCCCCTGGGGAGGCCCCACTAAAGCCACTGCCTGCAGCCGCGACCCCCCCCAAAGCATCTGTGCAGGAATCCTACAAAGCCCCCCCTGGAGAGACTCCACTACAACCACAGCCTGCAGCCACGACCCCCCCCAAGGCATCTGTGCAGGAATCCAGCAAAGCCCCCCCTGGGGAGGCCCCACTAAAGCCACTGCCTGCAGCCACGACCCCCCCCAAAGCATCTGTGCAGGAATCCTACAAAGCCCCCCCTGGAGAGACTCCACTACAACCACAGCCTGCAGCCACGACCCCCCCCAAGGCATCTGTGCAGGAATCCTACAAAGCCCCCCCTGGAGAGGCTCCACTGCAACCACAGCCTGCAGCCACGACCCCCCACAAAGGGTCTGCGCAGGAATCCTGCAAAGCCCCCCCTGGGGAGGCCCCACTAAAGCCAGAGCCCCAGCCCCCAGAGTCGTCTTCTCTTTCTGAGCTGTCGGCGCTGCTGTACGGTGGCGCCGCCCTGGTGGCCATTGCTGCTGCACTGGCATACGGAGCCTTTCTCTACAGGAGGAAGTAGCAGAGGTCCCACTGCGCTGTTGCTCTGGTTATCCAGGATACCGCGGACACTGGGGGCCCTGGGCTGCTGCCACTCGCATTCTTTCGTCTTTCTGTTTCTTTTCCCCTTTCATCTGTCACTCATGCTGTCCTTTCTGCTGGGCTGGTTTTTGGGCTTTATCATCTGCTGTCGATGCTCCCTTCTCAGCAGGTCTCAGTCTGCTGCTGCAGTGTGGAGAACCACTCATCATGTACAATGTTCATGTTGCATAGAGCCTGGTTTAGGGTAACCTGGTTTAGATCATGTATAGGTGACCGGCACATGTTAAAAATACAAATGCCATATAACTCAGCGTAACACACACATACTCACTCACCCTTCAGTACTTTGGTTTGACAGCATCCACTGCACTGAAAACCATGACATCAAAGAACAGACCCCCCCCCTTCAGCTCTTCTGGGAAAGAGGAACAGACATTTTTCAACCTGGTATCTCTTCATCCAGACTGGTTTTGCTAACCCTTCACTGCTAAACACAGAAGGAAGTGAGAATTGTTGCTGTTCTTGATGCATGGGCACTTGTTCTTCTTTCCTTCTTTTTCATGGGGATGTCAGGCCTGGTCTGGGTTCTCGGTGTGGTTTATATTTCACACGCACAGCTCACAGCACTCGGGAGCAAATGCGCCTGGCAGAGCCGTCTGAGTGTAGCAGAATTCCCTAGTATTCCCTAGTACCATGATTGTAGCCTGGTGGCCATTGCTGGCCTTTCTGGGGAATCCGCTCCAATATGGCCGTCCTTGGTCCAGCTCTGAGAACACGGAGCGAGCTTCCAGGCCTTGCATGACACTCGAGAGTTTTCTCCACCGGAGAACCGTTAGAACAGAAATGTCACATTATAGCCAGCTTTGCGAATCTGTCTGAGAAACAGAAGTCCATGGTGTTCCGCAGTGTCAGGTTCACGGCCGACTTTCGCAGCCTTGTAGTCAAGCCCCCCCCCCCCCGAATCTTAATGGAGGAGGGGCTACCTTCATTCACGTCAATCTGCTGCAACCCAATAAGGCGTAGTAACCACTGTGTGGATCTAGTGAAGCTGAGCATCAGAACAAAGAACAGGCGCACGGAACCACAGTGGGGATGCCGGCGATTTTAAATGCACAACCCTGTACTCAGAACCACGGTATTATCGCCCAAGAGTGACGTTCTGAACACGGGGTCGAGTCCTTTAGCGCTTTAGACCACAGTCAGATATGATGCTAGTGTGGAGATTATTAAAATTAAGGTCTAAGAACGCAGGAGAACATTTTGCTACAAGGCTGAGGTTCTGTTACATGGCAGGAGTGAGATTGGTGTCAAGGAGTAGTTCCGTTATCTGTGGACTGTAACGCCGCTCATTAGGGGGTGATGATGTGTAATTCATGCATCCATACTAGTGGACTTGGTTAACTGTTAGCATGTATAGATAACCTGTAACTACAAGCTGGAGAGGAGCAGGTGAGAGGTTTAGAAGACTTTAGTCACCAGTTACTAACTTTTTCTTCCAGGAAAGATGTCAGTACATAAAGGTTAATAGATTTTAATTGTGCAGGAATGAATGTGCAGTTGCGGAAAATGTTTGGAAAAAAAGTACTATGGCTTCTCCAACCTTGTGATTTGTAAACAATTGTATCTAAGTCCACAAACAATAAAGAAGTTAAACAGAATTGTCTTCCAGGTGTCTTCTATGAAATCCTGAACATTTTTCCTCAAAGTGGTTGAAACGGCACCTTGCAAAATGCCTTGTGTGAGACTGACAACTGCTGCATGAATCTGTAAAGCCTTCATCCATTTGCGCTGTAATCTTTTTTTAGCAAGATGGTCTTTAACCCCTCCCCACCTTAATGACGGTATCTGACATCATTATGTCAGCAGCCACCATAAAGATCCCCTCTGCATCTTCACTGCACCAGGCTATGCTTACATGTCAGCTCAGGTGTCCTACAAAAAAAGCCACTCGACTCACTTCCTCCCTTAATGACTCTCCTCTCTCCCCTTGACTAAATGCACACATTCAATCCCAGATTTTTCATTTCTGAATTTATTTGCCTGAAATATTTACCTCACTCCGGCCATCTGTGGTCAGATGTGTTCCAGAATCCTTTTGGGACTCCCCCTCCCCCAAACCTATCAATTTCACCAACATTTTACCAAAATCTCTCTAAAGGCAAAATTCCTGTGTATAATTGACTCATCATACCAACATTTACTGACTGATTACTACATCCCTGGCTATACAACAGAAATAAGGTACGTTCCAGATTAAAACATTTAAAACTTTTATTTACATTGAAAAAATAATTTATGCCATTTAAAAGGCAGCTCCACAGACCTACATATCTGGGCTGTGAAGATACCTCAACGCTGGGATGCTCTCCTGCACGTGAACTAAGGACAGGAGGCCTTCTTGTAGGAGGCAGCAATACTCCAGAGAGGAGGCCTAACTTAGTATGCAAAACAGGCCTAAGAGTCATTTGAGTCCAGCACATAGCCCATTCAGGAACTATATCCTGGGCAAGCGATGCTCAAGGATCTAGCGGCACTGCGGCCAACGAGTCTGCGGCCCGTCCTGGGCAGGGACCCAAGCTCAGAGGTCTGTGGCTTCAGGCAAGGGCGTGCTCGCTGCTGGGGGGACAAGACAGCCAGCCTGGCCTCCTGGAGCTCTCTGCAGGTGGGAGGGAGACATGCATCACATTTATCGAGACCAGGGGCGATTCTAGTATTTTTTACAGAGGGGGGCATTGAGAGGCCATAAATCAGAGGGACCAACCTAATTGAATTGGTGATTGATAGGGAGGAGGGATCCTGGGGGCCAATCAGCATTCAGCCCCTATGACCCCGCCCCTCCATACAGCCCTGCTTGGGACAGACCTTTAACACATTCCTGCCAAGTCGTGCATCTGCTTGCTCACTGACATACGTTAGAGGTGGTGTCACCCAAAAATACGTACTGACTCCGCATTAGAGTATGAAAATCAGAAGAGGAGGAGGGTTTTGTTTCAAGGATGCAAATCAGAATCACAAAAGTAATGCCCGAGTTGATAATTTTTGGCCTGATTAAAGCTTATTAGACCCTGAAGAGTAAATTTGTCAGGAATTTTTAAACACTCGCCAAGGCAGGCTATTCCAACAGGCCGCACCTCTCCAACATAGCAGTCCGGAACTTCTCCACGTTGAGCTCCTTGCGCAGCTGATCTGCGACCGTTGTGGTTCCTTCCTTGCGCAACAGTGGGTTTCTGCACAGCACAGACGCAGACGGGCGCAGGGCTGGCTCTGGATCGAGCATCATCTTGGACATGCGGACGAACAGCTTAATCGGCATTTGCGGGTCATAGCATTAGCATTTAGCATCCACCACCAAAGTCCTCAGAAAACAAGAACCAAGCATCCCATGTCTGTTTAGTGATGTTTGGGGTGTGGGGGGCAGGAAGGGGGAGGTGAGGGTACCTGGAGGAGGCTGTGGAAACCAGCACTGAGCTCCTGGGGGAGGGGGGGCAGCTGGGCCTGCCGTAGCCTGTGCCATTCGTCACCGTTCGGGGGAAGCGGAGCAGCACCTGCTGCTAGGAGTACAGTCAGACCCAGAGCGAAAATGTCCGCTTTGGGAAGGTGAGTGAAGTCCTGGTTAATTAGGGCAGAAATTATGGATTCATGAGGGTCCGGGAACAAGCCAAACCAATTACAGGGTCAACACAATACCCAGCCATTCCGGGAGGGCATACCTCATGGAGAACCTCGCTGGCCAGGAAGCGGCTGTCCCCTTCCTCTACCTGGGGGCTGCTGATTGAGGTCACGTGACCCAAGTCACCTGACGGCCACACAGAACCATTTCCCGACTGTCAGAGCACATATTACACATACCAACAGAACGAGCTTCACAGAAGTGGAGATGTTTAAAATCTATCCAAATGAGTCTTTGGGTGAAGGTACCGATTTTATAAATGACTCTCTCTGTGCCACCTTCCTCATCTTCCTCTTCGCTCACACTCTCGGCACTCAGAGTGGATCGGTGGCAGATGAAGATATTGCCTACAAGCGGATTCGTGATTTAAAAAACGGACTTGGGTTTGTGTCCCTGTGTGTGCACATGGATCTGAGACTCACCGGGTTTGATGTCCAGGTGGACCAAACCAGAGCTGTGGATGTACCTGAGACCCATGGAGACCTGCAGTAGCAGATCTCTCAGCTTGGGCTCCACGAACAGCAAGCCTTCTTGTTTCTTCTCTGCTATGGCATCACTGAGACTCCCTCCTGGACCGCAGAGGCAAAGGACAGCGTTGCCATTGGATACCATATCTGTCGCTGCCTCGTCCCCAAGCAGATGTCCTGACCTACCGTCACAGTACTCATTCTGGATGATCATGTGATCATCCTCCGCCCACGCGGAGTAGTAACGCACCACGTGGAGGTGATGACCCAACACCGCATGTGCATAGACCTCCTTCAGAGCCAGGTGCCTGTGAGGAGGACGACAGCCATGGCTGAAGACCTTCCTCCACGCCAGGTTCTGAGATGCTGAGCAACCACTCTAAGTCAAAGGACATTTTAGCGAGAGACCTTCCTGCTACTAAAATCAGCAGCCCGGCTGTAGACCACATCCCAGCGTGACCTTTGCAAGCTTCAGCAATAAGATCCATTACTAATGCCAGTTTTCCACTGTCACCCAGAACCGAGCCGCACCCAAGCCGTAACTGATTGGTCGAAATGCACGGAGGTACCAGTGTTCTGTGAATGGATTATCGGAAGGAAAAAGCGTACATTATTCATTATTAGCAGCAGGGCACATCGTAATGCATTCCCGAAAACTTGGAACTTGAAAATTTCCATCCTCCTACTTAAAGTACAATAGAAGAGTTGAACGGAATGGATTCGTACTGCAAATTTATACAGGGAATGCTAATTTTGCTAGCATTTAATGCTAACATAACGTGCCGATTCTCACAGATGTATTAATGGGATTAGCATAGTAAAGTAATAATAATAATAATAATAATAATAATAATAATAATAATAATAATAATAATAGCACACATCACACCATAATGTACACTGTGTGAAGTCAATAAGCTTCTCCTGGCTTTATGTGGATGTCACTCTCCAAACCCTACAATGCCTTCAGCAAGTTGACCCATCTGCAGTAGGAAACCGAAGCGAGCTGGAACCGCGCTGTAACAAGCGCCTCTTAGCGGTATGGCTTAGGTATGGGTCGGTTCCTGTATGTCAGTGGAAAAGCACCAATGTCCCACTTTGTAAATTTTCCCCTGCAAAAAAGTAGGATGCTCTGCTTAAAAACACCCCACATTCTCAGAAAACTATTTTGTTGTATTTGCAAGGTACAGATTGAACCACGAGGAATTTATGCTCTGTGAAATAATGAGACCAATGCTAATCCAGCCGGACTAGAGCTAAGATAACTACCCACCCCACAACAGGGACTCACTCGTCAGCCGACCCGGCGAGGGGCCGGCGGGAGCGTTTGATGGCATACAGGCAGCCATCCAGCCTCTTCACACACTTGTAGACCGTGCCGAACTCCCCCGTGCCAATGCGGCCCAGCTCGAGGAACTCGCTCTCGTACCGTGACAACATGGAGGCCTGCACAGCCAGTCTCTGCAGGTGGGGGTCGGAGGGGGGGTCACAGTCAGTCAGTCCGTCAGCGAGAAGGAAGCGGTTAAGGGACGCAGGTCTCCTGGCTCGTTTTACGGAAACTCAAGCTTGACAGGAGAACTGAAATCTCCGCTTTTCAGTCTGTCCACATTCCATGGTTTCTTTGGGGTCCCTCCTCTCACCCCCTCCCCTCCTTTTTAAAGAAATGGACAGAATATTGATCGACTGCCAGCCTTGCAAAACTAAGGGGAGGGGTCAGTAGTGGTGTTTCACCTTCTCCTCAAGAAAGAAATGAAGGGAATCTGACCATATTCCCTCTGAACCATAGAGTGCTGCGAGAATTTATACCTTAGAGGGAAGAAAAGCTTCATCCTCTGATGAATTACCATCCGTCTTCTCTCTGGGGGAACCGGGGCACAGTGCTTGTTGGCCAGGATCCATTACTCAGCAAAATGATACTTGACAGCGATAGCAGGTTAAAGGACCTCAGAGAAACTGCAGGAAAGATGCATCAAAGGCAAAACAACATCCAGCATGCAGTCCGGCTACCTCAGCTGGCCGTCTTCATCATCCTCATCGCTCCAGCTCTTTCTCTTGTGCTCCCCACTACGGCGGAACGTGTTGGGGGTGAAGGGGTTCACGTTGACGGACGCCATGTGACCTTGACGGGTGGGGTCAGGGGCGCTAGTGAAACGCAGGACCCTGTGACACACTTTCCCGTTGGAGCTCGTGAGGGCTGACTTCGACAGCAGGCTCTATAGAGGGCATTAAACACGTCACACGCATTATTATTAGGGTGGAGCTATATTGGTCCAAACCATTTTTAATAGTTTGCATTTGCACGGACTTTGGGTGTGCTGGGCGAGTCGCACAGCCTGAGTTTCCTCCAGGTGGCGTAGTGCAGGGGGGTGCTGGAACTGGCTGGGGAGTCCGACACGCTTCGTGCGCAGTGGCGCGCGGCCTGCGGGGTCCTGTAGGCGGGGCCGGGGCTGCGCGCGCCCGGGAGGCCCCAGTCCCCGCTGCTGTCGCTGCTGTCCTCCTCGCAGCTGGAGTAATCGAGCCGCTGCACCGTCCTCCCGCTCACGTTGGTCGCTTCCATCACTGCCACAACGGGGGAGGCACAAGCGACTTTAACAACGCACCTTCCCGGACAGGACGATTAATCTCAGCCGACTCCGCAATGTTTATTTAAAGCTCCGACAAAATGAACACGGGAGTTTGCATTTTATTGGAGGAGCCGCTTGGACCGTAAAGCCGACCCCTGTCCGATCGGCCTGACTGCCTTTGAGATGCATGGCTTAATTAGCGCTTTATGAAGGCCTATGCGTAAGATATTTTGGGACGTTTGTTTTAGTGCAGAAAAATCAAGACTCGGCATTATCCCAGCCAACTGCAATTATACACAAACGGGAAAAAGAGAAAAGTTGAAAAGTGCAGTTCAAAATCAAGTCATTTTAAAGAAAAGACCTTTCGCCATTTGACGATGGAAGTAACTCCGTATTCGGACTACTAAGCATTTTAGACCACGTTTAATATAATAAAAATAATAATAATAAAATACCTTCGCGTTTGGATCCGTGCATGTGGACGGCGGTTTATGTACTTGTTAGTACTTTGAGATACCTACTCACTGTGGGACTCCAACAAGCTTAAATTTCCCGCGAATTTCGGCTGAACGGAGCCGGATCCTTTTAATTAACGGCACGTCAGACTGATGGTCCCGCCCAGCGAACGGCTGCACCTGAGCGGCACCGCCGACCCGTCGGGTGGGAGCTGGAACTGGCGCCGTCAGCTGCGCTATTGGCCAATGTTTAACATACGGGAATAAAAAATAAAAATCACACGTACTACAGATACATATAGATTAGAAAACACGAAGCGTGGCTATTTCATTTAAAGGTGCCTATAACAGACATTACATTTGGGTTATGTAGGTTCAGTGCGCCTGCTTGAGCGGAAGGGGGCGCTCGTCCGGCGCCTCCATCGCGCTGCGCACTAACATCCGGCAGGTCGGCGCCCTGTGTTTCTGTAACCGGCCATACTTATGCGGACGGAGATCGGGAGAACCGACGCCGGATCCAGTAATGTAGCAGCCGGGTGATTAAGCGAAGACTCCGCTTATTCGACGTGATCGCCTTTGCTGGTTGGCACGCCGCAATAGCGGGATTGTTAGGGAAGCTAACTGCGTCGCATTCATTCCTCTCGGCTTGTTATCTGGATACGAACGTCAGAGGATAGGTCCCGGTGACGATGGTGGAGCAGTCGGACCATGCTCCGCTGCTCGACTGGGAGGAGGTTCCGTCGGGGGAGCCGCCGACTTTGGCTCCCCGGCAGAGGGATGAGTCCGAAGCAGGTCCCGCTAACTGCAGGTCTGTGGGCAGTACCGCTCCTGGCGCCGGCTGGACTACGAGCTCCGGGGATACGGCGCCTGTCCCGGGTGTCGGTGGCGGGGAGGCAACCACCTGTGCAGGCTCCGTGTATAACGGATCGGGATGGGAATTTAAATACCCTGCTAAGGGAGATGGCGCGCTTTCTGCGTGGGGAGAGGTGTCCGACAAAGAGCGCAGACTGTCTGAGTGGGAGGAAAAGGACCAAATCGTGGCTGTTTTTGTGGTAACCTTTGATACACGCTCAGGTGAGTGAAGGGGTCTTGCATTAAACTTGCTAAAGGTGCAGTGGGTATCTGCATGAAAGGTGGGGGTGACTGACTGTAAACCTCACAGCGGTGTCTGCAGGTCAGTAGTCAACCTCGCAGCCGAAATTGTTTTTTTTTTGTCTCGCGTAGCTCGTATGTTTATCTTTTGTGTTTTATATATAATTGTATGCTTTTGTTGTGACCTTTGTTGCCCCTCTTGTTGCTGTGTTTATCTGCCTAAAACAAACTCGGTCGTGGCACCCTGGAGCAACTACTGTCTAGCTGATCACGAGCCCAGTAACTAAACACCAAAGCAACTATCATCGCTCTCGGAACGGTTACTGGGTACAGTGGGGTATTGTAAACCGGTGCAGGGTGAGAAAGGGACATAATGTAACTGCTTGGTCTGCCTGGAGATGCGTTATATGTTTTGCTTGGTTTATAAATAGCCGTCGCTCGTCAGTGTGCCGGATGCTGGAACCGCGAAGCACGAGCCTTTGCCAGGTGGAAGGGCTTTTCCGCGCGAGCTGAGCCTCAGCTCGCGCCCGGGACGTTGTGACGTCGGGGGGCGCCGAGGCCACGCGACCGCCAGCAGCGGCGAGTTGCCCTCGCGCGTTGGCTAAATACCTGTGCGCGTGCACGCGCGTGCGGGGGCGCGCCGCGCTTCCCAAGGGAGCCGAGTGACTCAGGCGTCACAAGACGCCTTTCCAGTTATCAGATATCTAGCTCTCCAATCCATTACTCCGCCTTTCATTTTTAATGAGGGAGACGCGCCGACGTCTGAACGCCAGTTTGTTTAATGACTTCTTCGTTCAGGGCCACTTACTGTGCTCACTGTAGCACACATCAGTTGTTTTAAACATTTTAAATCATAGGCCACTTAAATCCTCAGTGGTGTAGGTGTGCCACATTTTGAAAATTACTTTCATATATTTACAGGACAGACACTCTCAAGGTGACTTGTACTCACTAGTGCATCTTGCACCCTGTTCTTACCCTCCTCCTTGCACGATTAGCACTGGACTGCGGAGGGCCTAATTGGAAAGGTTTGAAAGGAATGGGTTGGATTTCCCATTTTAATTAAAAGCTGCAAAATTCAAATGCAAATTGTCACTCATACTGGCACTATTTTGCTTTACATTTTGTGCTTGATATGCTGTGCAGGACATGGGTCAGTCTCCTACCTGGTCCGACAGGATCTCTGGCATGTCTGTGCAGAGCTGTGCGGTCTCTCTTTGGGGTTTGTGCTCCCACCCTGCCTCTTCATAATGGACCCCGCCTGGCCTGCAAAAGCTGGGCTTCCTGCTCGCTGTGCTTTAGGAGAGGGCTGCGTGTCGGCGTGACACATGGAGACCTCAGGATTGCGTTCGCTTTTAACCGCTAACTTCCCCTTTTGATTGCGAAGTGACTCTGAGTGGTGTTTGAGGGAACAGCGGTGGGTTTTCCTGCGTCTGATGGGTGCCTTTAACGTTGGGTAATGATGGGCCGCTTCTTACCCCGTGCTGCTATCATCTGCCTGTATTATGGCCGCTTGTGCTGACAGGGAACATGGTGGAGTGGTGTTTGCCTCCGGATGTGAACCTGGAAGGGGTGGAGTTCAAGTCGATGGCCAGCGGCTCCCATCGAATCGCCAATGACTTCATGTAAGGGTCTCTCTTCCGGAGCACGCACGTACGGCATGCCACCCCCGCGGCCACCCACCAATCCCCCCCATCTCTTTCTAGATATTTCAGGAAGGGCTGCTTCTTTGGCCTGGCGTGTTTTGCCAACATGCCCGTGGAGAGCGAGCTAGAGAGAGGCGCGCGTATGAAGTCTGTGGGCATCCTGACTCCGTCCTACACCCTACTGTATCGTTACATGCATTTCCTGGAGAACCAGGTCAGGTGGGTGACTCCCTCCCCTTGCCTTCCTCTCTTCTGGTCCACATCGCTGTCCCTTCTGTCTTTCCAGCACAGCTGCCAGCTCAGGAGTCCATGATAAGCTCACGCGCCTTTGAGGGGAAAGTCTGCCAGACGGATCGGTTCATTCGGGCCTTAGCTTGATTACTGGTTCGCAGGCAGTTGAAAGCCGGCTTGTGCAAATTTTACTTATTAATATCGCCATGGAATCATGGAAAATCAGCGTTAGAAATGATCAGGGAATGGGAGACGCTCTACATTAGTCACAGAATAGGATGGACCTTTTGGGAGAGTTTGAGCTGACTGATTGACGTTGGACACAGACCTGCGTGACCATTTTGCACGGCATCTTAGTCTGCAAAAAAGTTTTTCACCTTCATATTTCCAGCAGAAAGAAATGTCTCTGATCTAGTTAAGTGGAAGTTTGTTCCGATATTTCTTGTGAAAATCATTCCAGGTATATAATACACATCATGATAAGGTAAAATTGTCTTTAACTGCAAAATGATGCAGTTCATGCAAATAATGACTGTGGCTGGTGTCGAAATATTTGTTTAGCGTCTTAATTACACCGTGGAATCGATATTGAGCTGATTTTTGTTTACTTTTCAGTACAAATAGGCTGTGTGCCTTTTGAGCAGTGGCTCGGATCTGAGGTCTTGACCATAGTTTCGTCTTGGGTGGCCAGGTGTCAGTAAAGACCCCTGACCACCCTGTGGCTGTTTTTTGCACAGACATCAGCTTCAGTGTCCGGGACAGTACTCGCCTCTGGAGGCCTTCTACGAGGACAAGAAGGCGGTGCTGCCGCTGGGGGGGAACGGCCTGGTCACTACCTGTCCTACCAGCACCTCCACTGCGCCCCCACATGGTCGCTGTTGCATGAACCCCGAGATGAAGGTGGGTGCCGAGTTCTCCTGTCATATATTTACATTCAGTGATTGGACTGATGGTCGTTCACCCATCAATGCAGTTTGGTTGTATGTATCCTGCTCAAAGGTACAGCAGCAACACCCTACTGGAATTGATCTGGTGGTCTTTAGGTTATAGTCCTGTGATCTTAGCCTTTGATCGGGACCTAAACACCCCCCCCCCCCCCCCACACAGATCACACATCCGGCTGGCTGCATGTCCCAGTTCATCCGTTTCTTTGGGGAGCAAATCATGGTGCTGTGGAAGTTCTCCCTGCTTCGGAAACGCATCGTCATTTTCTCGCCCCCCCCTGTAGGAGTGGTGTGCTACAGAGGTGAGCGCTGTGTCTGTGTGCCCACACACACACACACACACACACACACACACACACACACACACACACACACACACACACACACACACACACACACATACAGTATATGCACCTATTATGTTAGACAAGGACCCTGACGAAGTAAAGAATGAACAAACATGATTTCCTTCCTCTCCCAGTCCCTGGACGTGTAGAGAAATATCGTTAGTGCAATAACTATTGCAGTCACAAAGAACCGTTTAAGGTAAAATTCCGTCTGCACATCTGCGCGTGGGTGACGGTGTAGGCCGTGTGTCGTGCGGGCCGCCCGCTCTGGGGTCGAGGGACTGGCTTCCCCCACGGCTGTTACTGGGGTTCCTCAGGAATCCATAACATCTTAAAATAGATTTAGCAGGTGCTGGGAGTATTTCTGATACATTTTTGAAAATCTCGAAAATCCAAGAACAGGATGGGTGGGTGGGGGGGGGCACTGGAATCTTTGACCTTGATGTGATGCTTTTTTTGATGTTCTGGATGTTTACCTCAGGAATGAAATCCCAGTTTATATCCGCTGCTCACTGACAACCCTGGGAAGGTCTGCTGGCGGCACAGAACCCTCCCATTTGGAGCCCATCTGAAATATTTCGATTCTTTGATGGCTTTTAGAACCTGTATAGTGAGGAACTTTCTTGAGAGACGTACAGCCTTGTGAGACTGCTGCTCATATCCTGCCTGATGTTCTCTCTCTCTCTGTCGCACGGCGGTATTTTTATTTTTGCTGAGGTTATAAAAATGGTATTAAGAAGCACTGAATTTGATGCTGAAAGTGAACCATGAATCCTGATTATTGCCCCCAGTGTACTGCTGCTGTTGCCTGGCCAACGTCTCCCTCCCGCGAGTGGGGGTCTCGGTACCGGAGTTCCGCCCCTTCTTTTACATCAACGTGGCGGACATCGCCGCCCTGGAGACTGAGATGTCCTACGTGGCCTGTGAGTTCCCACCTGTGGCCGGAGTGGTCAGTTGATGACGACATGAATGCTCACGGTCCGTCTCTGGTGTGGTCTCTCCTGAAGGCACCACAGAGAAGATATTCGAGGAGAAGAAGGAGCTGTATGATGTTTACGTGGACAACCAGAACGTGAAGACGCACAGAGAGAGCCTGCAGCCGATGCTAAGACTCAACCGCGCGGACCGGGAGAAGTACAGGAAGCTCACTGAGCAGAGGTAGGACTGGATGGTGACGACAATGATGATGATTGTGGTGACTGACTATGATGAGGATGACGATGATGATGATTGTGGTGACTGACTATGATGAGGATGACGATGATGATGATGATTGTGGTGACTGACTATGATGAGGATGACGATGATGATGATTGTGGTGACTGACTATGATGAGGATGACAACGATGATGATGATCTCTTCAGGCAGATGCTGTTATACTCACAGGAAGTGGATGGAGACTGTTCCTCCAGTGAAGAGGACCTCTTCATCCTGTGAGTAGATTCCCTGTGAGTAGATACACAGCCAGTCTAATCTGTGTATCTCTCACCATAGGTCAATGCCAAGGGTTCTCCTGCGTACTGGATGTTTGGACCAGCTCTGCACTGTGTTACTGAAGCTCCTCCTCCATCTTCAACAGGTTCTTCATGGAGCTAAACAACCGGATCTTTCAGACGCTGTCCGAGGTGGCGAGCAGCGCAGACCCCACGCTCACGGCTGAGCACGTGCGGGCCATGGGCCTGGACCCCCAGGGTGACCAGGGCTTTCTGGTCGACCTTCTGGAGCTCTACGGCATCGACGCCATGCTCGTCGTCGACAACCCCTGCTGCCACTGAGGCTGGGGGGCCACCGCCTTCATCCTCTCTGTCCTGCCCTGGAGATACCGCCTTTCCCTCCGGAAACTCTAATCCTCTCCTGCAAGGTGACCCAGAACTTGGAAAGATGCACCTTCCTGGGTGCCTGGGTGGCTCACAGACTGCTTCCCTGTGTAGCCACAGCCTCCTCTAACCAGCCCTGAGACTCGCACTTCCTGTGCCCCGAATGTGAAGCCGTTTCACACGCAGCCTGCCTAGTATGAACTGAGCTAAGTGCGTAGGTCTAGCGGCAAGTGCGTCTGTAGTTTGACCTGCGGTGACCTCTCTTTGGGTCCCTCCCATATTTGCTGAGGTGTCAGCGAGAAGATCAGAATAACGAGAGGGCAGCATCAACGTTTCACCTGATTTAATGTGCCTCTTCCAGCTACTTGCGTCACAAGTACTGCTGACTCTGAAAGTATAGTCTCGCTTTATGGTTTCTTCTCGGCCAACTGATTGTATGGAAGTCTGGGCCAATGGTGTGATCCCTATGGATTGCTATGGGCTTCTGGGAATTGTAGTCTAGTTTCAGTTGTCTTACTGTGTGAGATTTTCAACTTGTCCCTGTGACCAAACCAAATTCACAGCTGCATGTTTTTCTAGCCCCCCTCCACCTTCGGTACGCACCTGAAATCGTTATTTTAAGACTCATTTTTAAACTAATTTTCCGCTTTTTTGGTGACATCTCTGTGTGCTGGGGGGGGGGTGGGGGGGTGTTTTCCGCTTCTTGATGTGAACCGTTTGCACAAACCGCAGCAGCAAATCGCCCTCGTGACCTCAGCTCATCCTTCGTACGAAGTAGCCTTTCTTCAAAAACAGAAAACAGGTTCTTCATTCCTCTCTCCAGAGGAGCGTACAGGAGCGCCCGCCAGCTGAAGAGTGTTAAAAGAGGAATATTCTGTTTCTCTGAGAGGGCCTGCCATGATCTGGGAAGACGGCAGCAGAGAAGTGCCTGTCGGGAACAGGAATTGGTGAAAGTCTCGGGAAAGGTTGGGTCGTGAAAACAGAGGAAGAAGCGAAGCAGGAGTGGCCACGCGAGATCCGAGGAGGAACGGCAGTGACTTGTGGTTGAGAGATTCCTGTGTGTGTGTGTGTGTGTGCGCGTGCGTGCGTGCGTGCGTGTGTGCGTGTGTGTGTGCGTGCGTGCGCAGTGAGCACCCTGCCTCGGCGAGTGTAGAGAGCGGAGAGTGGCACCCCTCCATTCGTGTACCTATGATACTGTCCCTCTTTTTCTGAGGATGCTAATAGATGTACTTTAAGAAAGTATTAAATATATACAACTTATTAAATACTAGCCATTCAATGCTGAGGGAAGTGACTAGTGTGAAACCAGAAGCTGGAGATGAGTGTACAGTACAGTTTTAATTTGTATGTTGTCAGAGACATGGAGGTATTATATGTTATTTTTACATAATGACTGTAAAGATACGTGTTTTTGCACAATATATATGTGTTAATGTGACCCTCAAACTGCCAGTTACACTGGATATAACCTGACAGACGTACAGTTCAGGTCCAGAAAGCAAAAATCCAGACCAAGATTTTGATTCAACCAACCAGTATAAGAGTATAAAGAGCCACAGTCACTGAGTACTCAAGTAGTTGGTCGTAACTAAATCTTGATCTGGATTTTTGCTTTTTGGACCTGAACTGTACGTCTGTGACCTGGAAATCGTGAGTTAAAGTGACAGGCTGATTTAGCCCCTTGGTGAATGTTACACCACCAGCTATAACATATTTATTGTGCTTCTAGTCTGACCAACCCTAACTGTAATTTCTGTCGTGAATGACCTGAAACCGCCAGCATGTACTTGGCGTGACGTGGCGCTGTAGTCGGGGTCAGAGGTCATCTTTGTATGCACGGTACTTTATAAGACTGCTTTGTTTCATTAAAGCGTCCGACTCGCATATGAACCTGGTGACGTCATAAGCATCCATTGTGCCCGTCTCTCTACTCCCTTCTGGAACATGAACGGCTGTATTGGTGACACAGTTTACAACCAGAGATGGTGGGGTGGGGTGGGGGGGGTGATGGAATTAAGGGGTTTAACATTAACAACATGCTAATGCAGAGAGCTTAGTGATAAGAAGGTTGCTGGTTCAAATCCCAGACTCCATAGCGTGATCTCACAGATGGGTTTTCTGCTTCAGTCTGTCTAACCCAGCCTTTTCAATTGTCTGCAAAAATCAATGAAATGCTATGTAGCTCAAGCACCAAGCGGGCCGATGTTCATAGGATATTTCGTGCCTCATTCCGCTGGAGATGGCCCCCCCCCTTACGTGGCGGGGGCTCCTTTTAGCCAGGAGGCAATGCAAGCTGCTCGCACAGGAATGCGTGTCACAGCAATAAGACACGGAGCCAAACGCCACAGTCTGCACGTCGATGGCTGCGTGGCAGCAGTCACAGGTAAGCGTGTTTACTGTGGCTGGGTACCTGTGAACCTTATCTGGACTGCAGTGGAATTTCAGCTGTACGGAGGCGTCAGGTGATGTGAGTAAATGTGTGCTCATGGTCACGCCCTGAAGATACACGCAGGAAGCCGCCGCTCGAAAATTTAACGGCCCCCGGACGCCCTCCCATAAGGCTTTTCTTTGCTTAGGGTTTAAGTGGTAGATTAAAATATGTGCTTTTCCAGAAACTCACGGAAATGGACATCCTTCTGTGGGGAAGACAAACGAAGGCCGCCGTTTGTTTTTACAGACATAATCTAGACAAATTAAGGCCGTGTTTTATTGGTTTGACTTTATTTCCAGGTGATGACAGGCGAATCAGTAACAGTCCGTCACCCTAAAGCTGGGAGGCAGCGACAGCCCACCCCTCCGGTGGCACTCCCCGCCCCCCAGGGCTCAGTGTGGCTCCGACAGCAGCTGGTCCCTCCGCTCGGCGCTACAGAAGAAGCGCAGCTTCCGTGGCAGTAGCCTCACCTCCACAGCCATGGCCTCGTACTCCTCGTTATCGATGTTATAGAAACCGACGCCCTCCTGTGGACAGGTTGATTAGTGCAGGTGATCCAACAGCTGTGTGGTTAAAGGTTGGGTTTTATTATACGCCTGAGTAACTGACCTTGGGCAGGCCGATTCTGCACACGCTCGCCTGCAGCTGCTCTCCCCGGGCTGAGCACAGGTGTGGGTCTCCTGTCTTCTCAGTTCTGAGATCGCAGCCGGTTACAGGACACAAAATCACTCACTCATGTTGTAGAAAAAATAATGTGCAATTATACCAAAATGCAGGAGCAATTCTAGGATTTTATGGGGAATTACTGGGACCACAATTCATACAAAAGGGACAAATCTTATTTTTAGCCAATGATGATGAATCTGAGTGACAGGGGAGGGGGCACTCTGGGAGCCAATCAGCTTTCAGCAGGGGCCTGTGGCGGACACCCACCCAATGGTGATGAACTCTCCCACGGTCAGAGAGTCGGGCTCCAGACACACCAGCATGGAGTCTGTAGGACGCTGAAGGGGACAGCAGGTCATTCCACTTTTCATTTGTGCTCAAGAATCAATCAATGTCATTTATACAGAGCCTTTCACAACACAAGGCACTTGGGCGTGTGGGGATCCATTATTAGAAATGTATGGTAAATGGTTTAAGATACAGCGCAGAAATGTCAGGAGGCAGAGGAGAGGAAGCAAAACCCCCCCACTGGGGGTCCATGGTCGACTGGCTACCCAGCAGCTCCCAGTCAGGGAGCCTCACCTCCAGCGCCGGGTTCCTGTTGTGCGTGCTGATTGACAGCTCTGCCGTGCTGACCTCCTCCTGCACCCAGACCTCCGGCTCCTCCCGGGGAGGCTCTGTGAGCAGAGGAGCAGGTGATTGGGCAGCTCTGGGGTCCCCCCCCCCCGGGATCCCCGCTGGCCATCCCTGGGGGGGGGGGGATTACCTTCCACTGCAGGGCTCCAGTAAAGCCTCAGTCGGCGGATGATGCGGTGAACCAGTGGGGGCCGGGGGGGCTTTTCGGTGGGCTCGTCTGGGGGGCGGGGGGTCGGACCCAAGTAAGAGAGGGACACCTGTTTGTTCTGGGGCCACTCCTGACCCAGGGAGCAACAGAGAAGAATGAAACGGGAAACAAATCATACGACAAAAAAACACCACGTAACTGACATAGAACTGCATGAAGAGCCAGGGAAGACGCTGACTCACTGGCGACCCCTACTGACCCTTAGTGTGCTGAACCAATGTGCCGCTTTTGTCTTCAAAGGACCCAAATACCAATACCTGGCAATAAAGACACTGCAGTGACGTTCAGAACATTCCAGTGGGCAAACACCTTTATCTGATGCTGGTTTACTGGACATATTTTTCTGGTGTACCGGCGGTAGCTGACCGAAGGAAAGCTGCATCCCCCAGCACCGAGCCGCCACCCGGCGGAGCTATAGCGGGTGGGAATACGTTTCAGATTCCAAGGGGTCCCTCACCGCCGTTACTCTTACTTGCTGATGGAGGTGGACACATCCCTGAAGGCGCCCCAGCGAACTCCCAGCAGAGCAAACACAGGCTGGTCCTTCTCTCCCTGTGGGTGTACAGACAGAAGACGGACAAACCGATGCAACGTCCGTTCATCTAAATTCAGTTTCACAGGTCAGGACAACAATCCATCAGAACTGCACCCTCACTGCATGCTGCATTTTAGTTCATTTATTTGGCTTTCATCAAAAGCAACCATCTACACAACTGTTGGGTTACGGCCATTCCGGTAATACGCACAGCTTTCTGGCTGCCACATCCCGAGCCGTCATACTAGAAAGCTACCTCCAAGTTTGGACCATCTCCCAGAATTACCTTGATCTGCAGAACATCCAGAGGCATCGTCTCCCCCCTCAGGATCGACAGCGCAGCCGATGTGATGCTTCTGAGGACATGGGGAGAACATCATCTTCACAAGGGCACACGCTAGTGTCAGCGCGTGATCATGTGACCTATCCGTGCACGAATGCCTGGGTTTGCCTGGTTCTGTGATGGGAAGGGGGGGGCTTACTTCACAGGGTTGTCCGTCGGCAAATACAGACTCTGGTTCAAGGAATTCTGGGAGCCCAGGGGAATGAATCCTATAGGAATTTTACGGAAGGAATCCTGTATTCCAGGGACAAGGAAAATCTCCGTCAACAGCCTACGATTTGTTCCATCTGAAATCGTAGCCATGGAAGCGATCGATAAAATACTCACTTGGTCATTTCGTCGGAGCAGACCGGTAATAACCTGTACACGATTACGGCATGAGGTCAATGTAACATATAACATTCATTGAAGACAATTCATATCAAATTGATATCAGATGGTGTGAGGAAACCCATTTAAACATGGGAGGAGCAGACTTAGGCCTCATGCGGGAGGTGGGGATCGAACCCCCTGCCCTCGAGGAATGATGCCATGGTTTTGTCACTTCACTGTTTTAGGACAGTAACAGCACAGTAAATGTCACACGGTACCTCCTGTAAGGTGCCATCTCCCCCAGCAACAATCAGCATGTCAGTGTGTTCCAGCAGTTCCATCAACTTCTTGGCCTGACCCTCATAGTCCGTCTGCAGGGCGGCATGAAATGGACGGTTACGTGTCACCACGGCAACCGCGTAACCGCAGGAGATCCACGCCGAGAAAACAACACACACCTTCACAAGCGTCACCTGAACACCAGCCAGGTGCAAGATCGGTGCCGCGTTCTTCTCGAACAGTTTGTTAGCTTTCCTGCGACAGTAAGAGGAGAGAGGGGTCGCTTTCAGTGCTTAGCAGGGGCAAATCCTGCTGTATTACAGAGATCAAATATATAGGTTTCACGCAAATGGGATTAGCATCCGATTTACATTCTTAGGGGCAGGTGGACAAGCACACATGCACACACACAGACAGATACAGACAGGCCCAGTAACTGACGTCACCTGGTAAGACAGACGCAGGGGCTCGAAGTAGCATAAATGGGAATGGGACAGTATATTAGAGCGTTACCTTGACAATGTCAAAACATGTTCTTTACTATTGTGGTCTTGGGACTTTTTATTTTAAGATGTACACTTTCTTCACAGCCAAAACACTTAAGGGACGGACTGACTAATCTGAACGTGTTCCAGGCTCTTGCCTTACAGAGTGGACGAGAGGTAATTGTCAGATATCTGCTCTTTTTTGTCAAAGAAGCATCATTAAGCAGCAGCTAAAAGAAATGGTTTCTTTATCATTTACAGTACTGGGCTTCCCCTGGTAGCCCTGTGTTTCCTGTCACAACGCTGTAAACTGTGAGTAACATGAGACAAAGGCTTTTTTGCCCCACTTAGGGGCAAATGCACTGAGACACTACACACTGTGCTGATGTATGTTAAGAGAAGATGCAAAGTGCGCAAGTCTATGGAAAGAGCTGAAGTGCGCAGTGATTTCTTGGAAACAATGGAACACACTTGATATCTGAAGCAAAGAACAAGAGACAGTCTACGATTATGTTGTCCTTTGTGTTGGTTGTGTTTGGTGTTGTCCTTCACTGCAGCCCAGGATATGTAAGCATTAGCTATACAACTCTTCACACTTAAACTTCTTGGAGGATTTCCTCGTGTTTCATGTTAATGCTCTGTGATCTATACACTTAGCCGAAGACTGCTTCTATGCTGAATTTGCCAAAGTGTGGATAAAGTGCACATCAATCGTGCTGCACTCGGCTTATTTGAGGGATGGGACACCCTTGGACACTCGCGCTACACATGTGAATGCGGCCACCAAGCGTGGTAGTATGCAAGTGTGGACAGATTGCGGGGGAAAGGAGACAATGTCTGCAGAAAGCCAGATAGTGCAACTGACGATCTGACAATGGGACAACCCTAAGATCTCAAGAACTTAGTTCCCAAGTGTGAGAGTGGACATTAGGCCACACACATAACGTACTTACCCATTGCAAGCGGCGGGATTAAGAATGACAGTGGCTTTTTTCAGCTGCTCCTGTGGTAATATGAGCTGACGGCCGAATTCCTGCATACATGGAAATGCTCACTCAGATAACACTCTTCAGGAGTGAAAAAACATACACGTATAAATAATGACGTAACGGAGGAGACGATGTCGCCAAAAAAGACGACAGAGCTACATAAATGGCAGTAACACGGAATCCTCACCTGGGCCTCGAGACAAGCCTCCCTTCGCAGTACGCTGTCACTGTAAAGCATTAAATTATCATATATTGTATTATACACAAGGTCTTGTAAAAATTAATCATAATGTCACTGACAGTTTCAATGTTGTCATAACAGACCCAGTTAAAGGGTCTTTCCTCTAAAAACTAAAGCAGAAACTTTATATGCATTGAATGTTATAAAATACTTAAACATTATTTGTTATAGTGTTACCAATGTTTTCCGTAGAGCCAGTGTCCTCCATATGACAGAACGCAAAACGCGAAGGTTGATTTCTTCCAGTGGTTTCGCAGGGTCCTCAAGACCTTCACCACACGGGCCATTGTCTTAATTACTGCAATTTATTTACACAAATCTATCCTCCACAAAAGATGCGTTGTTCATCACGATTGACGTACACTGTTTTATAATGACCATGCACCAGTAACACTAATCCACACTTCTCACTACTACTTATAATGGTTGCGTCGCTAGAACTGTCCTCCCTGGAAGGAAACGTTGTCCGTGTTACTAGGTTCCTACTAAAGATATTCAGAAATCCTCTGTATAAGTGTTTTGGAATACATTTACTGCGACATTATTTTCAATTACTTCAAAGCATCATAATTGTTAATCCAACAAAGCACAAAACAGAGCTTAATATCTTATAATGATTGAAATATAGAACACGTGCGTGAATAAAATCTAAATTGGACTACATTTACCAAGATCACACCATGCTCACAGGGCCTTGCCCTACAGGGATACTAAATGTTGCATTTGTAAAACCGCTTTGGCAAAATATGAAAATATAAGCATTCTATTATATTGCATTAAATATAATCTATTGTTCGATTTCCCTGAAATCAAGTTTATAAAGGATGGCGATGTGATGCCGCTTTTTTAAAAAACCTGGCATTTTGTTAGACAGCTCAGGCTGTCGGACTTCTCTTCAATATGGCGGCGCAGATGGCGGTAAATTCAGGTATAATGTTTTATTTTTTTTCATTTGAGATATTGAATCGCACTGTGACCCACAATTAAATGAATTACTTAAATCAGGTTTTTTTCCAAATAACTTTGTAGTTAGTTTGGTACCCGTATCTTGTTTTGCTAACAAACAGTGCCGAAAAGCTGTGGAGTCAAGTACAGACCGTAGTAGTGCGGAATTAAGGAAACTATTTAACCGATTAGTTATTAAGTAACTAGTTATATGTGAATTTGTAGGTGAGTCAGCTAATTTTTAAAATGTAAATAATGATAATATAGTATTTCAGATAGGTTATATAAATAAACTCATTTGAAATGTGGTTACGATGGGCTGAGAATGCGGTCACGATGGGATCTTTTCTTCGTGCTGCGGGGAACTGCGGCTCTAGCTATGGCACATGCTGGAACAGCGTGTAGAAAAAGATAACACACAATTGTGACTGTGTACAACCCCTTATTTATCTTCCTGTTTTTATTTGTATGTTCAGTTTTTCTACAACCCTGTTTGCACTCTGTATTTTTGCAGTATATGTGTATTTGTGCACGTCATCTTCTTTGCTTCTATATGCAAACGAATAGCCCGGAATTAATAAAGTCCGATTGGCGAGATTAAATGGAAGTATTCCGACTTCACGTATTCAGCAAAGTACGCTTGAAGTTACTTTCGGTTAGGGTTACATAATGGCAGAAAGCCAGTTTTAAAACAAACGCGAGGCTGTTATACACAGAAAAGTGTGCCGTTGTTTTCCCAATAATGCAAATTTTGCATTCCCTTTAAAAATACGTTTTAGATGTGTCTCGTGCTTAGAAGCTAGTGATATGACATTGCTTATGTGTTGTTACAAATCTTTCGTTATTATCATTTGCACTGAAGATAGCTTTTTTTTTTTAGCATACACACCATGACACCATGTACAGATCCAGAAATAAAATGAATAAAAATATTCTTGATGGTTACGGTGTTAGATTTTAAAATGTTTAAAGTGCATGTTTGTTTTCAGGCTCCAAGTTTGCGTACTGCACAGATGTATCACACTCTGATGTTCAGTTAATTTACTGAATTATCTAGAATTCAATAAGAATTTAGTTTTGTTTTGTTTAGGCTGTAAACAAAAAGTAACTGCTAGAAGTGAGTCTGTATATATACGTGCAGAAGTGTTTTGATAGTTGTTGCCTTGTTTGTCTTTTCTCACTGAGATCCTGGCAGGAAGGTCCTGTAATATACTAGTGGGAAAAGCCTGTTCTGGTGCCTGTCGCCCTGTGCTGGGGGTCATGCTGTAAAGCATGTGGGTTTCTGCCTGCAGGAGCCAGTCTCTGGGGGCCGCTGAAGGAGTTGTGGGAGACTGTGGAGGGGGCAATATGGAGGAGGCAGCCCGAGAGCATCCATCTCCTGGACCTGCAGCTGAAGAAGCACAAGCCACAGTTCCTCTCGCTCTTCAAGAACCCGGTGGGTGGGCGCGATTCTTTATACAGCTAGAAGTTAAAGGATGGGATGGGTGCCTCTTTAACCGGCCGTGTGTGTTTGCCATCATGTGCAGCCAAAGAGTTTGGAGCAGAGAGAGATGGTGAGGAAAGCCAGCACGGAAGGCATTGCCATTCAGGGCCAGCAGGGGGCGCGACTTCTTCCCGAGCAGCTCCTGACGGAGGCCTTCATACTCAGCGACCTCTTTGACATTGGGGAGCTGGCGGCCCTGGAGCTGCTCTTGGCGGGTGACTTTGGCCTCCCCGGCACCCGTCGGGGGTAATGGACGATTGGCTGGGGCTGGGGGGTGTTCCTTACCGCTGACTCTTTTTCTCCGCCCACAGGGGAGCACCAGCAGCCCCATTTTCCGGGACTGACGCGGGGGCTGGTAGCCGTGCTCCTGTACTGGGATGGGAAGCGGTGTGTGGCCAATTCTCTGCGCTCCCTCATCCAGTCCCGCCATGGCAAGACCTTCACGCTGGACCTCAGGTCAGATAAGGACCCGAATCCTGCCTCCTCCTTTCTGCGGCCTTCGCTCGGTGCCCCTTGCTTCTCCCCCCCCTTCTCATGTGCTCCATTGGGCCCCTTCAGCGGCGAGCTGGTGTCGCTCACCACACGCTTCACGGACGAGCTGATGAGGCAAGGTCTGGCGCGACGAATCCTGACACTGGTGTCGGAGATCAGCGTCACGCGGGAATTCGAGCGCCTCCAGAAGGAGCGCGGCCTGGGTAACGAGAAGCACCGGAAGGAGGTGAGAGGGAGGCGCCAAGGGCAGTGTGGACCCCGCCACCTTTTTTTATGAGTTTTTGCTGAGGTGCATTTCGCTGCCCCCTACAGGTCACCGACCTCATCAAGGAGTGCCGCCACTCGCTAGCAGAGTGCCTATTCTGCTGGACCTGCCAATCGGCGCTCAACAAGGATGACACCTTGGCCCTAACTGGCTACTTGGAGACGGTAACGGTGGAAGCCGACGGCTCATTGGACAGCGTGAACCTGGCATTGCTCATGTCCCTGCTCTACTGCCTGGACGTGACCTTCCTGGAGCAGGGGACGGAGGACCGAGAAGGTGGGAGGGTTATAAGTTTAAGTTCTTTCTGGCATTTTAATGTTGGTGATGGTGCTTTGTGTGTGTGAGGGCCTGCAGTGAGCCCCCCCCTCCTCTGCAGACCTGCTCCAGGCGCTGCCCCTGCTGACGGAGAGACAGTACGTGTCCGCGGTGCATAACCGCCTGGTGGACGGTCAGCCGTGGAAGCTGCCGGGACTGCAGGCTGTCGCCCGGCTGGCCTGGGCCCTGGCGCTGAGAGCCGTTTCCCAGCTGCCCCAGGGAGCCGGTACGCAGTCATCACACCCCTACAGAACACACTTTTTACCCCGTGATGTGGCATTTTACCACCCAAAGTTTTGGTTGTTGCTTTTGCATCTGAACACGTCTCCCTACTCTGTGCTGCCAGATGATGTAAAGGACTGCTCCTCCCCCCCACAGTGCTGCTGGAATTTACGGAGGGCGATGAATCCCTGGCTGATCAGGCCCTGCTGGACGGCGTTTTCCTCTTCCTGACGGAGGGCGTCCTGGCCAGCGAGGGCTTTGCCCAGGAGGAGTTTTACACGCGCCGCCTGCACTCCTTCATCACCGACTTCCTGGCGCTCATGCCCATGAAGGTAGGTGGGGCCCCGTGCTTTACGTGCCCCCCACCGCTTTACGTGCCCCCCACCGCAAATGTGCACATGACCCAACACCCGGTTCGCTCTTCCAGGTTAAACAGCTGCGTAACCGTGCCGACGAGGATGCCCGGCTGGTGCACATGGCGCTGCAGATGGGCGGGGAACCCCCCACCCCTCTGCGCAGGGACCTGGACCACCTGATGATCCTGGTCAGAGTCCCACTCTGCGTCTGCTTTGCGGCCCCCCCACCGCGCCTTCCGGAAGGATAACGCTCTCTCTCCATCTGCAGATCGGGGAGTTTTACAGCAGAGACGCCTTCGGCCTGGAGCTGGGCCTGGATTTCTGGTGTCCCTCTGAGACGGTGCACTCCCACCACCCCTCCCTCAGTGGCTCCTACATGGGTGTGGCCCTGCAGAGGCCCCCTCATAAGCAGGTCAGGATGTCCCCCCCCCAGTATTCAAAACCACTAAAATAGCTAAAAGAAACTTATAAGCTGAAGATATTAGTCATATGTAATAAAGGACACATTCAGTACATTGGAATTGTCTGTCGCCAAAAATCCTTTATATACAAGGAATTATTTCCTTTGCCTTCTTGTGCAAAACAAGCAAGGACAATTAAGCCTATGATAATCATCATTAATAATTATACAGATAAAATGGTGTGCTTGATGCAGATAATGTGCATAAATAGAAAGACTTCGCTTGCAGGCATGAAGTCACTGTAGTTATTAGCCTTTCCTTAAAAAAATGCTTGTCTTTGTCTCATTGACTATGCAAGTCAAGATTTGTCTGCACTTACCCACAGCGCCATCTTGTGGACTGAAATCTCCCTGCCTGCATATCTGTTGCCAACTTGCAGGTGGTGCTGTCCAAGTTTGTGCGGCAGATGGGTGATCTGCTCCCGCCCACACTCTACATCCCCTACCTGCGCATGCTGAAGGGCCTGGCCAACGGGGCGCAATGCGCCCATTACTGCTTCAGCCTGCTCAAGACCAACGGAACCCCACACGGTGAGGTGCTGCACGGCCAGCAGGTGGCATCGCGGTTAAGGACTTGAAACCTCCTGTTGTACCCTTGAGAGTGACAGTTTAATAGAGCTGTTATATTAATTGTATCAAGTAATTTCATTGTTTCATGGTAGATATTTGTTTAGCAGTGTGCAACTGCAGATTGTTATACCTGTTGGTCTTGCATTTAATAAATTTGTGTGGTACAATAATTATGAAGAATATATATTATTTCTGGGTAGACTTTCAAGCTGTACATGTTTTTTCAGGAGAGAACCTACAGGGGGCGCTGACAGGCAGCCCAATTTCCTGGGAGCACTTCTTCCACTCGCTCATGCTGTACCACGAGAACTTGCGACGGGACCTCCCCAGCGCTGACCCGGGACACTACCGGCACCCACCACTGCGCGGCATCACGCACAGGGAGCTGGATGGCCTGTCGGCTTTCCTGCAGTTGCTGACCACCATTATCACCTGGGTATGTGTTACGCGGGGATGTGTTTCAGCTCCGGACATTTTAACGCTAAGGGGTCCTGTGTTTTATTAACAAGCGTGTGTGTGTGTGTTTCCAGAGTGAGAATGCACGTCTGGCTCTGTGTGAGCACCCCCAGTGGACGCCGGTGGTGGTGATGCTGGGCCTCTTGCAGTGCAGTGTGCCTCCCATCCTGAAGGGGGAGCTACTGCGGTCTCTGGCCGCCTTCGGCAAGTCCCCTGAAATCGCCGCCTCACTCTGGCAGTCGCTGGAGTACACGCAGGTGAGCTGGGGGGCACTGACGGCAGAAGAGAGCAATGCGGGTGGCCTGGCAGTGTCTCTGGGAGTTTGTGTTTTAACTGTGCTTGTCTGTTACAGATCCTGCAGACAGTGCGAGCTCCCGGACAAAGGCAGGCCGCAGGCATCGAGGTAGAGATTAGCCTTTTTTCCTCATTCCAACAATTTAGCATCTGTTTTCTCATTATCTTATAAAGCAGGGTTGGTCGGTCTTATTCAGAAAGCGTTGTTGTGTGAGCGGGGTGCTGAAGGAAGGGCTGGGTGATGTATCACTCTTATAATGCACGTGTGCAGTGATCAGCAGGACTTTGCAGGCTGGGTGATGTATCACTCTTATAATGCACGTGTGCAGTGATCAGCAGGGCTTCGCAGGCTGGGTGATGTATCACTCTTATAATGCACGTGTGCAGTGATCAGCAGGGCTTTGCAGGCTGGGTGATATATCACTCTTATAATGCACGTGTGCAGTGATCAGCAGGGCTTTGCAGGCTGGGTGATGTATCACTCTTATAATGCACGTGTGCAGTGATCAGCAGGGCTTTGCAGGCTGGGTGATGTATCACTCTTATAATGCACGTGTGCAGTGATCAGCAGGGCTTCGCAGGCCGGGCAGAACATTTGGCCGAACTACAACTTTTAGGTACTATACCAATGTTTATACTATACTATGTCCACAGTTTAAGCAGATTAATAGGATGACAAAAATATTAATGAGGCTTTGTACGACGACATTATTAGTATAAATACGGCATATCCATCCATCCATTTTCCAAACCGCTTATCCTACTGGGTCGCGGGGGGTCCGGAGCCTATCTTGGAAGCAACGGGCACGAGGCAGGGAACAACCCAGGATGGGGGGCCAGCCCATCGCAGGGCACACTCACACACCATTCACTCACACATGCACTCCTACAGACAATTTAGCAAGTCCAATTAGCCTCAGCATGTTTTTGGACTGTGGGGGGAACCGGAGTACCCGGAGGAAACCCCACGACGACATGGGGAGAACATGCAAACTCCGCACACATGTGACAAAGGCGGAGACTCGAACCCGGGTCCCAGAGGGTTGAGGCAACAGTGCTAACCTCTGCACCACCATGCCACCCCATACGGTATATCCTTATGTTTAATGAATGTGTCAGAATTGAAAAACTGCTAAAAGTACCACCACACCACCGATGTCTTTTTACCTGGTTTATCCGCAAGATCTCCTCTTTTAAAAGATGTCGTGGCTGCTGAGCTGTTCCTTTCTTCACTGACCAAGCATAGTATACCAAGCGTAGTATACCAAGTGTAGTATACCAAAACAGCATGATGTGGTGTGCTCTGCTAGCCAAATTTAAGAGATTACTAAGGTTTGGGTGTCAACAAGGCAGCAGCTTCCAAAACACTTCTGCATGTATAGTATTGAAAACGTTTCGCCTTCGATCTGAAGCCCTGGTGATTATTGCCCAGCCTTAGCTAAGGTCACCCCAGAAATGGCGATGACTGTAGGACCTACGGAATGCAACGCAATAAGTGTTTTGGGTTTGTGTTCTACAGCTGGAAAAGGTCCATGTTTGTTTTGTTTGCTTTAAATTATTTATTTTTTTATCCAAAGCAACATTATATTTTTTTGGGGGGTGGAGTTGGGTCAGCCACTCCCCGCAGTGATTATGGTATAGCGTCTTGCACAGGGGGGTGAGTGGGATTTGAACTGCTGACCTTCCGATTACAGGCACAGCACCCTAACACGCTGAGCCACTCACTGCTCAGTAGGGGGGGTCATATAGATTTTTTGGAACTGAAATGAAATCGGCGTGTAAATATATTGGGTTGTAGTTGTATAAACACTTGTAAAGTGAGTAAGCCAGTGCACCTCTTCCTTCTCCCCTCACGTTTCAGTCCCGTCCAGATTCCTGATCTTAAAGACCCAAACACAGGTTTTCCTGCCTGGCCCGATAGTGGGGACCGTGGTTCTGAGCGTTTCTGTGGCCCTCGCAGGTGGAGCTGAACGAGATCGAGTCGAGCTGTGAGGAGTACCCACTGACCCGCGCCTTCTGCCACCTGATCAGCACGCTGGTGGACAGCGCCCTGCCAGTGAACCTGGGGGCCGGGCTTCGGCCGCCCGGCTTTGAGCCCTACCTGGCCTTCCTGCGTGACGCTGTCTTCCTGCCCTTCCCTACGCGGGCGTACCGGCGTGCCGCTGAGAAGGTGTGCTTTTAGCCATAGGCGGAAACACAGCTGTAGATGGAACAGACCACTGCCTTGGTCCCCAAATTACTTCACCTGCAGAGGAAGTGAAGTAATCTCCAGTTTTCTTAGTGGGGACGCTTCCCAAGTATAGCTTTTCTTGGGGCCTCTGAGAAACTAGATCCGGGCCTGTGGGTCGTACTCCTGACGAGGTGCCCTCCCCGTTCCGCAGTGGGAGGTGGCCGAGGCTGTGCTGGAGGTCTTCCACAAGCTGCTGCGCGACTACGAGCCGCTGCCTGCCGACTTCGTGCCGGAGATGGTGGAGCTGCAGGGCGAGCAGGTGCCGAGCTACAAGCCGCCGGGCTACAGCCTCATGTTCCACTTGCTGAACGACTCGCCCACACTCGCCCTCTGCCTGACCCTGCTGGAGGAGGGGGTGCGGCAGCTGGACACCTACGCCCCCTTTCCGGGTTAGTCCGCCGCCCCTGTGTGCACCACCTCCGCCGCTGCCTGTCGCTCGCATTACATGTTCATCGCCCGCCATACAGGTAAGAAGCAGCTAGAGGGCGCCGTGCTGCACTGCCTCTGCCTGCTGGAGCTGGCCCTGCAGAAGGAGGTGGTCTTCATGGACCTTCTGCGGGAGAGCCAGGCCGCCCTGCTGGTGTCGCCGCTGGAGCAGCTGCTGCAGGGTGTGAACCCTCAGAGCCGGCGTGCCGACCACACCGTCAACATCGCCAGGTACGGCGCACGCCGCCCTCCGGTCTGCCCGCGCTGTCCCCCCCTGCCAGCGCTTCACAGCGGTGCTGTTTGTCCCTCTCAGGTACCTGTACCACAGCACCTCCAATCCGGAGGCCGCCTTTCACAGTGCCAAGATCCTGCGCCACATTGCCCGCTACCCCAACATCCAGGCACGGCTGGTAGGCGACTTCATGCACGACCAGGTGAGGTTGACCCCTGTTGCCCTCTGCTGTACTATCTGTGGTATTACGGATTAATTAAAGGTTTTGGGCTGCGGCTCCCCCTGCAGGCTGTCAGTGACAAGCTCATGGCTGGTTTTGTGGAGTGTCTGGACAACGAGGAGACTGAGGAAAGCACGGAGAAGGGAGACGGTGAGTGACGGGGCCCCCCTCGTGTCCCCGCCGTGGGCACGGCCCCCCCTGTGGGATGCTCACGGACACCTCACCCGCAGATGCCGACCCGGAGAAGTGCGTGGAACGGCTCCGGCACGAGACGCAGGTTCACATCCTGAACCTCCTGGTCACGTCTCTGGAGCTGAAGGCGCCCAACCTGGCGCTGTACCTGCTGGGCTACGAGGTGAAGAAGCCCATCGCCACCACCAACCTGCAGGACCCAGGGGTCCTGGGCTGCCCGCGGAGCTGCCTGCACGCCATCCTGAGCCAGCTTCAGAGAGGCAGCGAGAGACGCTCGGGCCCTGTGCTCAGCCGGCAGGCCCCCCACCTCGCCGAACTCTGCTACCAGGTAACTCCCTTCCCCCAGAGCAAGAGAAAAAAATCGAAGAAAAGGCCTTTTATGTGTGCATTTTAATAGCACCTGTAGCTCAACAAATAGCATTGCGCCAATAACACAGAGGTTGTGGGTTTGAATCCCTCAACGCACCTGAATTGTGATACATTTTAATATTGTTTGCCACCCTTGTACATCTTGTTGGACAAAAGCATTTGCTAAGTAAAACTAAAAGTGAATGTAGCTGACTGGATCTCAGCTGGTTCTGGTGCTTGTAGGTTTTTAAACTACACCCCTGACATCACTGTTACCCAGAGACCAATTAACTTGAGTTCGGAGCCCTGAACCCTGGTCAGCGGAAAGCACAAGTTCAGAGCCTCCTCCTGGTCTGGGTGGACCTGCCAGCCGTCAGAGGATTGGTGTTGACCGTTCTCTGTGTGCTCTGCCTGCCCAGGTTATCTACCTGCTGTGCGCTTGTCCTGAAACGTCTGGGCCCACCATGCGCTACCTGCGGACCAGCCAGGATTTCCTGTACTCGCACCTGCATCACCTACCCTTCGTGCTCCCAGGTACTCAGTGCTTCGTGCTCAGTCACCTCGTGTCTGTCCATTTGTCCATCCATGTGTCCATGCCCTAACCCCCCACCCCCCACCAGGGAACGGGATCGCTGCCCTCTCGCAGATGTCCTGGCTGATGAAGACGGCGGCCATTGAACTGCGCGTGACTTCGCTGAACCGCCAGCGCTCTCATACACAGCGGCTGCTGAACCTGCTCCTGGATGACCAGCCGCATGCACCGCGCACAGGTAACATGCGCATCCAGCAGGGGGCGCTCTCCCTGTCCGCACCGCAAGCCCTGACTCAGCCGCCCCACTCTGTCTCTGCAGCCGACGGGGAGATGGGGACTGATGAGGAGAACCGGTCAGTCAGCGGCTTTCTCCACTTCGACACAGCGTCTAAAGGTGAGTCCGACGCAGGCCCTAGGGGCACCAGGGACGGGTTCAGGGACGCTGATGGTCACGATGTCCCTGCCTCAGTGCGCAGGAAGCTCCTCAGCGTCCTGGATGCCATCGACTTCAGCCAGGAGGTCCCTGAGCTGTTGCAGCTTGACTTCTTTGAGCGCACCCAGATCGAGCAGGTCATCAGCAACTGCGAACATGTCAACGAGCATGGCCATACCGTGTGCAACGTCAAGGTATCGTGTGTCTTTCGGGTGTCCATGTCCGATTCTCTGACCCAGTACGTCCATGTGTCTGTCCGATTCTGCAGCCCAGTATCTTCGTGTCAGTAACGTTATCAGTAACCGTACCTCTCCGTCTTCCTCCGCCCTCCTGAAGCTGCTCCACCGGGTGCTTATTGCGGAGGTCAATGCCCTGCAAGGAGTGGCTGCCATTGGCCAGCGCCCCCTCCTGATGGAGGTGAGTAGGTGCAACCCTTACCTCAACACACCTGATCTAACTACTAATTATCAGTGTAGGATCAGGTGTTTTGGGTAGGAAATACCTGTGCAGGGTGGGGGGGTCGCGAGGACAAGGGTGATCTGGGCATTTATAAAACAGACAGGCTACTGCTGAGGTGCCCATTGCTGCTTCCGGTGCACTGCAACATTATAATCAGGGGTGCGAGATGGCAGCTGGTCCTAAATTGTAAATTATTCAGTGCATCCATAAAACCACACAACCGATAACTAAGTGTACTGTAGTTTGTAGTTGACAGAGAAGGCTACATGTACAGTATGATCATACTGTAAGCCAAGGACAGCTAAATGTTCATAAGGCAATTGCAGAGACAAGCGGGTTGTTTTCCACTTTGTTTATACACTTATTTTCTTAATCCTTGCACTCTTCTGCTCAGGGGCAGCAGAAGCACGTTACACAGAGATTCACATCTTACACGTATGATTAAAAACAGATTCAAGTGCTTCATCCTCTGATCCACTCTCAAAGATGGATTCAAGGATGACGCTTAAAGTGGAAAAAGGCACTAAGCTTAACATCATGTAAGCATTTTACCAACACATCCAGTTATTAAACCAACTTTTAAAATGTGAGTCTGAATATGAAAATCCAAAAAAATCTACACTTTTTGATGTCAATTACCTTCTAGTTAAATGTGGTGCACATCTGTCTGCCAGTACATTAGCAAATTTAGTTTCATTCACACGGTGCCGCAAGTTAATTGTTTCTTGTTAGCACGAGGCATGACGTGAGTCAGGGCTGCTGATCCCAAGCCCTGGGAGCGGATCTCTGCAGGGCGCTTCATCACCAGGGGCAGTGCTGGGCAGCAACTAAGTTAACGTTTGAAGCCTGGTGCATCCAGCAGTCAGCACATCCGATTTAACCTCCGTAAAACTTCCTTTAACACAAATTACTGTGGTATCGCCAAGTTAACATTTATCCGTTAACGATGCAACTGCACGGCTTTAGCATTGCAACTGGATAACTTTGACAAGACGCACTGTTTTATGTTGTTTACCGAGATGACATCATGTCTCAAGGAAAAACACAAAAGTTGCATGCAGACATACCTCACTGACACATGCCTCTCTTTTGAAGTATATTTGTGACAAAGGTTCCTGTTTTACAGAAACTCTCCCTTATGGACTGCAGTTTGAGTCTGTAGCCTTTGGCTGTTTAATGATGACAATTCCAGGCTTCAGAAAAGTGTTTTATGGTACCGTTGTGTGTGTGTGCGTGCGTGCGCCCCCTGACCTTTGACCCCTCCAGGAGGTGAACTCCATCCTGCAGCAGGTGGTGGAGAGGAATCGTGTTCGGCGCAGCTTGTGCGCCAAGCGTCATGCCCTGCAGTCGTGGAGAGCGCTGGTGGAGACCATGCTGACTGCTTGCCCCCCTGATCTCATCCCGCCAGACATCCGGCAGCTGATCATCCGGGACCTGCTGCTGGACCTTCACGACAAGGTGGGTGTCGTCATGGCGGGGGCGTGTCTTCTGGGTGGGGGCGTGTCACCTGAATGCTGACTCCGCCCCTATCCCCCAGGTGCTCTCCGAGGACGCTGCCAGCGAGCTCATGCCCATTGTGGCTGGAGCGGTCTTCACCCTGACAGCGCAGCTCAGCCAATCAGTGCTGTCAGAGCAGAGCGGGGGCCTGGAGGGCGGGGCCACCTCAGGCTTTGCATCCATTGCCAACTCAGCGCTGCACCTGATCCTGCGGAAGCTGCTGGACTTCATCCTCTGCACCGGTGAGGCAGCCTTCCTGAGGCGCTGGGTGAACATATGCGAGCGCTTCACGTACCGGTGATGCCCTGTATGTCAGGGATCTGCACCCATTTCCAGAAGGTTATGGATTCAGACGTGTGTGTTTCAGGTGGCGGCTTCCAGCGTCTGCGTGCCCATCTCTACGGCTCTCTCCTCTACTACCTGCAGATTGCCCAGAAACCAGAGGAGGCAGACACACTGCAGACAGGTGACAGAGGGGGTGGGACAAAGGGAGGGGCCAAATATGCAGTGGGTGGGGAAATGGGAGGATCGGAACGCAGTGGTGAGGCTATGAATGGGGTGATTGGCAAGTGGGGGGAGGGTGTGGTTGGTGGAGTGGGAGGAGCAAACAGACAGTGGGTGGGGGGGGAATGGGAGTGGCCAAAGGTGCTGCGGGTGGGGTGCGGGGGGTGAATGGGAGGGCTGATCGCTGTGCCTGCCGCTTTTACACCGCTCCCCCTCCGTGCCCAGGAGACGCGTCCATGTGGGAGCGGCTGACAGCCCCAGAGGACGGCTTCTCCAAGCTGCAGCGCGAGAACCTGGCCATCATCGAGAGCTACGGCACGGCACTCATGGAGGTGGTGTGCCGGGACGCGTGCGACGGCCACGAGATCGGCAGGGTAGGTGGCGCCGGTGCTCTGGCCTCCTCCTCGGCAGACGATGGGCTGCGGGTATCCGTGTGACGCCGTCGCCCCCCCCCAGATGCTGGCGCTGGCCGTGCTGGACCGGGTCCTCGCCATCGACCACCAGTGCCAGTGGCTCGTCTACATGTGTAACAGCGGCTACCTGCGCGTGCTGGTGGACGGCCTGCGGCAAGACGACGCCGCCCTGCAGGCGCTGCTGGGGCCGCAGCCCCCCCTGCTCAAGCCCCTCTACATCTACGAGTCCAAGATGGTGAGTGAGGGGTCCCGCTCCTCTCCTGTAGCCTATCCCAGGGATCAGGGGCTCGCAGCAGGGAATACCCTTAACTTAGATATGTAAATCCCTCTGAGATATTAAGGATTTTTTTACATGAGGTGCTTCTCGGCCGGGCCGGGGACCCTACCTGATCAGCTGAGCATAGAGGCTGCCGTCATTCCCTCTTTAGTTTCCCTTATTGGGTCTGATTTTGGGATTCACTGATTCGACTTTTGTGCATGATCTCCTCTCATCTGTATTTGTTCACCATCAATGAGATGTCGCTACACAGCCCCTAAGAGGTCAGAGTGAGGAAAATATATTTTTTTGTAGTTTTACGTTCCCTCAACTTTTGGATGCCCGGTGTGGATCTGGTCACCCCTACTCTCATTCCCCCCTCCCTTGCTGGACTCAGGCCCTGTTGACCCGGGTGGCGCGGACGGCCCAGGGCGCCGTCGAGCTGCTGCGCTGCGGCCTGGTGGCCCACCTGATGGAGTGCCAGGTGTACGACATGCTGCCGGAGGGCGACACCCATAGGTAGACTGTGGAGATGGACTGTGGGTAAATGGGATAACAGGCCAAGCCCCTCCCTCCTCACCTGATTGGCTCTCCCCCCTGCAGGATGTTCAGCCAGAGGGACCCCTCTGGCTTCATCCCCAGCCCCCTGGATCGCTACAGACAGATCCTGCTCCCAGCCCTTCGACTCTTTCAGGTCATCCTCACTTCCACTTCCACTCAGCACCAGCAGGGGGCAGCACAGGTAAAAATGGCCTTTTATTGTATTGTTACGTCTGCGTGGCTCAAATAGGCCCAACGTGAAAGGGAAACCGTACCATAGCCTCCAAATGAATTTATTCACATAAAAGTAAAAACAACGCATATAGACAAAAATTAAAGTGCATATATATATCTAAGGAAAAATAAACAAACATAATTGTATAATCATTAACATAACATCCATAACATAATAACCATGCTTCTTATAGCCCCTCCCATTAACGGAAGCACCGCCCATCTCCTCAACACTCTGCAGTACACACACATACAAAAAGGGGCAGAGCCATCCAAACATGTCCCCACGGCTGAATCACATACGACCCCCCCCCGTTCGACATGCAGAAACAACAAATAAACAAACTAAAAAACAAAACTTTTGAGTGGTTCTCGCCTGAGGCGGGGGGTTCACATCGCTCTGGGATAATCCAATTCCCTAATTTTACCATTCGCTGCAAGATCGTAACAGTATGCTGAACAATTTTTGGATGATATATGGGTTATAGATGCTTAAAAATTACAGTGGTTGTTAGGTTAATGGCCCCTATATCGTGTGTGTGTGTGTGTGTGTGTGCGCGCCCCCCCACCCCCAGGTGTTGCAGTGGCTGATCGTGCACTCAGACACCATCCAGTCCATCCTGCGTTGCCAGGAGTTGAGCGTGGCATCCCTGCAGGAGCTGGCCCTGCTCACTGGCATCATCAGCAAGACCGCGCTGCCTGGTAAGCTTACCCCGGAACAGCCACTTTCCATCCGGAACGTTCAGAGGGGTATCGTCTGACTGGTGGTTAATGTGCGTGTGACAGGTGCCCTGGAGCTGGGCCAGGATGCCGGCGGTCCTACCCTGATGGAGTTTAAGAGTCACATCAGCCGGTTCCAGGTACACACTGTTCCGCCGGATAAACTTTTAATTTCTGGTGCGGTTGTGGCTCCGGGGGGGTAACGTGCAGCCTGTCCCTCCAGCGGCAGTCCCTGTCCCTGCTGGGTCGGCTGGCGGGAAGCGAGCGCATGCGTCTGCTCAAACTGGCGGAGGAGAGCATCTCCCCGCGTGACTCCGCCAACCGCCGCGAGGAGTTGGAGGTGGCCATGCAGCAGGTGAGCCCTACCCCCTGTCGGTCATATGACCCTACCGAGAGGCGGGTGACCAATGACAGTGCTTGGCCCCACCCCATTGCAGATCTGCGCCAATGTGATGGAGTACTGCCAGACGCTGCTGCTGCAGAGCTCCGCCCAGGCCCAGTTCAGCGTCTGCCTCTTCAGCCCGTCCGTGGCGGAGCCGGCTGCCCGCGATGGCCCCCGTACAGGTCCGCACTCCCCCTGCGTAGATTGCAGTCCTCATTCCACAAGAAGTTCCACAACCTCGCCAGTGCCTGACGGATCCGCGCACCCCCCGCCCCTCTTCCTCCAGATCCTCTTCCCTCCGCGCCGTGTTCCCGTGTGCCCAGCCTGGGTCTCGTGCTCTACCTGCTACGGAACACGGCTTCCGACTTCTTCCGCTTCCATCAGGACCACCGGCAGAACCTGGACAAGCTGCAGGGCCTTGAGCAGCTGCCCCCGGACGAGGTCAAGGAGGTAAGTGAGCCTGGTAGCGTAAGGGCGCCCCCCTGTGGTTCACCCCCCCACCTGCAGTCTTGACTGTTTGGGTTTGTAGACCCAGAGTGTGCAGGAAGATGAGGCGTGTATTTATAAACGCGTGATCTGCCGGTTTTAATGGAATAATCATTTGTAGTATATATGACACGTTGCATTTGACGCCAGGCAGGATCCTACCAACGACTGCATGGTCACTTGGTCACTACGGTCAATTTAAGACATTTTAAGTTGCATATTTCTGAACAGTGAAAGGAAACCGGAGACTCCGCCAGAAAGCCACGCCCACACAGGGTGACCGTTCAAACTGCAGACGCTCAAAGCGGCAGTGTGCAGCCGCAGCGTGAGCAGGCTTGCATGATATGCGATGTTCGTATCGGCGGGGCATGTGATGCAGAGGCAGCTGTGACCTCGCAGGGACCGCAGTAGTCTGGGTTCACACCATCAATACGCTGCGCTAAAACATTTTTGGTCAGTCATAGGAAATAGAATTGCAAAGCTTGCTCAATTTTAACGATGGTTCCTTTTCAACATTATCTGGTATATGATTCAAAAATATGTCTAAAGTTTGCCGCGTTCTGCATGCACGCTCTGAGAGTCATAATCATCCCCGTCCTGCTGTTTGACTCGCTCATAGACCATGCGAGTGCGTTCATGAGAAATTAAAAATGAAGAGGAGAGAAGCCAACAGGAGCCGATCACGGAAAGGCTGTTCGTCTTCCACTGTGGGGAGATGATTTTGAGCAAAAGCAAGTGATTGTCGGCACTGCATTGTCTGTTGGCAACTAACGGCAAAACCAACAACGTATTCGACAGATTTTGTTGGTAGATACATTCTATTTTGCTATATAGTTAATTTTCTACTCTTAAATGTCACAAATACATCAAATCATTTGGCTCTACTCAAAACACAATATTCACAAAATATAAATAGTTAATATCTACCATCTTGTGTAGGATGATGTGGCTGAATGACAGGGTTTACGTTTGTTTTAGCAGTAATTATTATGTTGACATAAAGGGATCGGAGAAATTAAGCAAAAATGAAGCACACATGATTAGAGAGAGAGGCTGGCTACTCCGCGATGCTAATTGACACTTATCTGCGGCTAACTTCGCATTATTGGGCGAGTCGTCTGTCAAACCGAAAGTCGTCTTTAATATCACCATAGCAGGACTGCAATTCAAATGCATCTTAAAGTTCTGCTTTGGAAGACTTATAGCCGGATGCACTTACGTTCACTTTTTAATGTGAAGCGCTTACACAGAACTGATTGCTTTTCACTGTTCTCATGCTCGTCTGCTCTGCCCCATCTCCATTCCGTAATATCGCTGAGAACATTTGAAATCAAGCATTTTAATCATTGCTTTTTTGCAGTCGAGTGATTGTGGCGGCTCTAGTCTGTGCGCTCTTTCTCTGGGTGCTGATATCGGAATGGTGACCGAGTGTCCCTGTTCCTGTCAGCTGTGCCAGGCCACTGTGTCGGCCTCCGGTGGCGTGGACAAGATCCCCTCGGTTCAGCGGAGCGTCCTGGCCAAGAGGCGTCTGATCCAGCTCATCAACAACCGGGCCAAGCTGCTGGCTCTGTGCTCATGTATCCTGCTTTTAGGCCGGGGGGGGGGGTCCCGTGGCCTCGCAGAGGGCGTGTGCGCAGCCGGGCGGAAGTCGGGGCAGGGTGTAGCTTGGTGAATTAAGGACTTGTGTCCATGGATGGAAGGTCATGGGTTCAAATCCCACAGCCAAGAGTTGGCACTGGACACTCACTGTCCTCGTGCTCTGACCCCAACAGTTGCACTCACCTGTATATAAACACGTTTGTGGTAAGAGAAGTGAGAACTGGTGAACTTCCCCATTGTGAAGAAGAAGGTTCTGCTTTAGGGTTCATTCAGTTCTGGTTACCTTGACTGCTTACCTATGCAGATATCATAGAGACCTGCTTGTTTGTGCTGTGGCGCCACCTGGAGTACTACCTGCTGTACTGCACCCCTAGTGATCCGAAAGACTCCCTGCTGCCCAATGTTAGTGCATACAGGTCCCGTGTGGGAGATGGTAAGCACTTCTACCATGCTGAAGTTTGTTTTACATGTACACGTTGCACGCAGAACCACTGCATGGTTTCTCTAATCTGTCTCCCAGAATCCTTTGGTGTGATGCAGGGGAGTGGTGGGCGGAGCCTGGGTCTGTCTCATGTCAGCCAGCAGGACCTGGACCAGGTGAGCAGAATGCCAGTTTGACATCTTCAAGTTCTGGTGTATAGCGCCCCCTATGCCCAGAGTCTGACGTGGCACTCGCACCCCCAGCTTCAGAGTGATGTGGCGTGCTGCTTCAGCGAGTCCCTGCAGAGGAAGGTGCTGGAGGTGGAGGGCCTCTACAGCCAGATGCGTTCACGCTACACCTTCATCCAGGCCCTTGTACGCAGGATTCGCGGTCTGCTGTGTCGCCCCAAGAGCTAACCCTCGACCCCCAACCCCCCCCGGGCACTGCTGCCTGTCCCTCCACCCCACCCTCGCAATTGAACCAGCTTCTCCTTGATGTCTTTCATTTTACACTCAGAAAAAAGGCTTGTGGGTTGTTTTCTGTAAAAAAAAAATAAATAAAAATTTCTAAGGTATAAAAGGTGCTGTGAAAGTCCTTTTTCCGTTTGCCTCAGATTGATGTGCATTCTGTGGACGGCGCCTACATCAGACCATATCAAGGGGCAAGGAGTTCGCTTCATTGGACCATATACTGATATTCAAGTCCAAAAGTAGATCAACAGGCATCTGCTTATATTGCCTGGAGACCCAGAAACCACCTATTCTTTAGGTCTTTATACTTAATACATTTTCCAGACTAGCGTTTTAAGTTTGGCTTAACTTAGAAGAACAGATGGAAGGACAGCGCTGCTCATTTTCAGGTTCAAATCAAAGGACATCATCACACTGCAGTCGTCTTGGGGTTCAGTGTACTGCTCTTAAATCTGAGCTCTTCGCTCGAGTTTGACCACATTTAATCACATTAGGATGTCAATGCTGGGTTCCCCCTCTACAAACGAAGACAAATGGTGAATCCAAGCTATTTATTTACTCTGCTAAAGAAAACTCCATGTACCACATTTGGTTAAATGTAATATGCATCGTGTGACTTATTCTGCAGTTCGAAAGCTTTGCAGAGCTCTGTTGGAATTACATGAACACGCGAGAGAGCAAACTTTAACCTGCAAAATAAAATAAAGACCATTTTATGTGTCCTTCAGCTACCTGTATTTCACAGGCCTTGATTGTTTTTAGCCTGTGCATACAACTCGGCAAGACAAACACTTTGCACCCATGTTAATAACTGTCAATATACACGCCTAAACTTAACAGCAAAAGCAAGTTTTACATTAATTACACAAGATGGAATAAGGCTGACCACTGCTCTATCCAGCAGGCTGAAATACTGTACACATCAAATGCAAAAATGTTACGGCAGACGCCACCAGCTGTTTGACAGAACTGTGCAAAAAAAATAAAAATTACCCATGGTGCCTTGCACTCCCAGAGACAGACCTGAGCGATTAGATGTAGTTGCCTTCAGAGTACCAAGGACGAGAGGCAGCTGTAGCGTAGGAAGTCCCTAGCAGCTGCACTGATTTCCCCCCGGGGTTCGCTTATTTGCAGCACAAACTGAATTTCGCGGATAGTTTCCAGTCAGTAACACACTTCTGACCGGCTTTGAGTTGCAGTGTTTGGAGACATCCATGATAGATGCCCAGGCTCTCTGTCCTGAGCGTCTTAGTTCCCTCTTCCTGATTTTTGTGGCCAGGCAGTACAACTGATTACAGGTAATACCAGATAGGTCACCAGGCACCACTGAACTGACCACGGTTGGTGGCTGTGACCTCCTTTATCCTGTTGAGACTCTGATACAGAGTCTGTTCTCCGTACCAGCAATGTCCGATAATCTTCTGCCTTTAGGGAAAAGATGTGACTCTCAATAGGGTCATGTAGGAGGTGATAGAAGACCACAGATTCTAGTGTTGATTTGATTGTTCTGCACCCATTTCCAGCACCATCCAGCCAGGATGAGTAGCCCTTGAAGAGGCCAATTGGCGCTATTTGGAAGATTGAAGGAGTCCGGTGTTCAGACTTTCTTCAAGTTAGAAAATGTCCTTCAGAGCATATTTGAAGGAGTGTGAAAAGTTCCAGTTGGGCCCAAATACACCCATTGTGGTCATCAAGGCAACCGTAACGTCTCTCTCAAATGCTATTGAGGGTTGGGTTCCTCTGCACCTTCCGAAGTACCACCGTTGCTAGACGACGGCTGAAGCACCTCCCCTTTGACTGCCATGCGGATCACCTGCAACCAGCGCTGCTTCAGCTCTTCAGTCTCTGCTGTGAAGCTGTGGACCGACTTGGACTGGGAGAGGCGGAAGCTGGCGGGTAAGTCCGTGTGTCGGGGGGAGTCCTCCTCCACAGTATAGCCCAACAGAGGGATGGTGGACTGAGCCTTCACATCCTGTGAAAGAAGGTGGGAGAGGCGGGTTCTACCAAGGTATGGGTGGACATGTGTGGCTTGCAAGCGTCAAGTGAGTTTGAGTTCTCACCTGAGGTGCCCCATATAAGTAGAGCACCAGGGCCTCCGTCTGAGGGATGACACACCACATCTTCTGCAAGGGCTTGGTCTTCTCACTGTACTGTAGGAAGCCATACATAATGCTGTTCCCCGAGAACTGGGCTGCCTCAATCTGGGGAGGATGGGGGATAAGAATTAGCTCATGGCAAGGAATATCCTCGAGAGAGACAGACCAACCGGCTCCCAATCCACTCCTCACCTCCAAGATGCCCTTCTTCTTGGCTCTCTCTTCGCACTCTGTCTGGCCTGACAAAATGGAGAAGCAATCCTTGCACACTTTGCACATCTTGTTGGCGTCGTACTGCAGTGCTGCCTTGTAGTCCGAACACTTCCAGCACACCACCTTTATATCGGGACCCGAGAGAGAGCCATATCATGTGAGAATCACGCAATTCTCCACGGACCTGCATGCCTGCTCGTTCTATATTGGTTGCCATCTGGACGTGGCTGCCAAGTGATATCTGGGGCCAAGTGACACATGCCTTGTAAAAGGGTCATTTAGGCTCACTTACGTAACCACAGGCCCGGCAGTGATGTCTACGGCGCGTCAGGGCGTTGAAGGGTTCTTTACACTTCATGCACATGGTCACCTCATTGTCCCGGATCCAGCGGGGGGCACGCTTGCCCAACTCAGCAGTCTAAACACACACACACACATGCAATTGTATGGGTATGATTTCTTATTAAATTGAGCACAGAAAGAAGTGATTTTTATTGTTTTCTACAAAAGGGTCAGGCAAAGAGCCTACTGACTGCCATATCATCCTCCTTTGATGCAGTCTTGAAGGTCTCGTTCTTCTGGTAGAACACAGCAATTGTCTTTTCGAATGCCTGCAAAAAGGCAACTACATCAATACATCCTGTGCACTACCCTGGATTAGCACTGGAGATATCATTGGTCGAGAAATCGCATACCTTTATCCAGTCCTCTTTGTCTTCTGCAGAACTAAAAGAGGAAGAATATTCGATAATTAAACTCAAGGACTCTTTGCCTGAACTTCATGCAGAAATGAATTACCAGTCATTCGTACTTGGCCTGTAGCTCGAGTGTCCTCTCCTTTCCAGACACCTGGAATGTGTGGGGGTAGTCCTCATTGGTGGTGGCTCGCACCTCCATACCTTCAATGCCAATGCGTGTGCGGACTGTATACTTCTGTCCAACTAGGCTGAACTTGGGTACGCAGTAGAACAGCATGTTGTTGAACTGAAAGAGCGGATGGTAGAGTTGGTCAGAACGACAGGCATCTCTCTCCAACAAGGCCCAAGGGCCCAAAGACTGGCCTCCATTCTGTCCTCACCAGGAAGAGGTATCTCTCCATGGCAGAGGTGTTCCTTGCCGCAAGCTTGAGGATACTACCCTCCTTGATGAACTCATTTGAAGCATTCACAATGTCCTCCTCGCCTCCCAGCATCTCATAGATCTCCAACAGCTTCTTGAGGTTCTCCTTCGAAGGGAAATGGAAAAACTTCAGCTGGACTTTTTCGTGGATATCTTAGCAGAGGAATAACATAACATCCCTGTACCCAAAAGCATCACAATATTCTTTCTTATTAAGAGCACCTAATCATTGCTAATAAACTCACCATGTTTGTAATAACTCAGGTGAAAAGGTAGAAAAAAAATCTGAAACTCCATTTGTTTCCAGGAGGACCTCAAAAATAGCATGACTGCAGGCATGTCACTAGTTAGTATGGTAGCGTCTCTCCCAGCAAAAGCCAGGGAAAGTCCTGAGCTTGCAGAAGTGCCACACTGAGTTCACGGCATCTCCCCATGAAAAAATGTGCCTCCATACATCTAACCCCCATGTCAAACCTCACAGGACTATGCAAGCGAGCTAAGCTAACTGACGGGATGAAGGTTACGGGGAAAACACAGAGGCCCCGCAGAGCTCTACTTCGAATGTGAGAACTGCCCGGGGTTCTAACGTTTCCCCACGGAACATCAGTATGGCCCAACTCACCGTCATCTGAATGGCGCTATTGGAATGAGTTGCCGCCATGGCGATGATCTCCAAAGATTCTGTTAAACAACATTGACCAGTGTTTAAAACCGACAAACAGCAGAGGAACTGAAGCTTGAAACAGGCAGTAAAAACAGCAAAACGGGTAATGAAAAGGCGGGGGGGGGATCTTGAGCATTACTCTCTGCATCCGGCCGGTCTATAGCTTCCTGGGGAAGCTTCTTCAGGTAGTCCTTGAGGAGCATCTCATAGCGTGGGACCCTCTGCACGGGCTCCAGCATGTGGTGCTGCAGGGTGAGGTTGGCACACTCCTCCTGGCTCTGTGGAAAAAATGGGCACAGCACTTAAGAGTCCATGTTGACTAGAACTCAACTTTGGATGTCGGCTACGCTGGTCTGGAAAGTAAACCAGTTAGTTAAAAATGGCAAATTCTATGGCTTCTTGGATTGAACTCACAGTGTAACGAACCTCAACTGTATGTATAATTGACCTTTTATCGTAAGATGTTGCGATAACGATGACACCATGCATCTTCTACGCACCTGAATGTCAAGAATGATGGCCTTAAACTGAGGGGACTTGTCTGTCCAGATCTTCAGCAGCTCCATGGCCTTGTCAAAGTTCTTCACGTACTCAGCGTACATCTTCAAAAATGGTGTGTGCTTCAGCAGAACATCTCCGATTCGGGGCTGCGATGCCCTGGGAGGAGACACATCCGTGTGAAACTCCCACACATGTGTAAACCAGCATCACACTGTAAACTGACACATCGGGAATGCAACACGCTCCCATTACTGCCGGCGGGAAAAGCGGACAGGCCTGGCCATCTCACCACTCGCTCATGCGCTTCTCCAGGTCTGGCAACAGGAACTGGCTGTGGAAGGCGTTGATGGACGAGATGTTGGAGAAGATATTTTTCACCACATCTACTGGGTATGTGCCCTTCTGACCCTCGTCGTTCAATTTAGCACAGAACACCTGGAGCAAAACAGAGTCTTACTGCAGCTGTCAGGAAACAGATGGTGTCCATTCATTCGACACACTGTTCTGTGTAGTTTCACAAGACTGTGGTACTAATAACACCTCATTTACGATTCCATACATCAGCAAAACCAAACTGTATTTTTACTTTAATAAAAAGATTGTGAATATAAATGTACATTAAATACAGGAGAGACCCCTAGACATCATTACTCCAAAAGACCATATAATCAATCCCAGAGAATTGGTTGTAAAAATTTCCAAATAGCTGATGTTTCTGGCATAATGTGAGATGCTAATTGGCGAAGATGATGGATGATCAAACAGGAAGCCACACTGGAGAAAAAAAACTTTCAGTTAGTTGTGGGAAGCCTGTTGCTCCAGCGGTGTTTGGGTGTAAACAGACTCATACAGACAGCACAAGCAGATCGCAGATAACGCGATGGCCTGCTGGGGTGGCAGCTGGCTTCACCACTGACCTTATCCAGCAGGTTAAGCCGGACCACGTAGGCTCTCTCTGTCATCAGCAGCTCATTGGCTATCTTGTACAGCTTCTCCTCATTGCTTTCCTACAGTGAGACAGACGCTCTTTGAGTGAGCCGATTCACAGCATAATCATCCCTCTAAGCTGTAAGTGATGTTTTCTGTTTTTTCGGGGGATTCCCATAAAGGAGACTGATTTGCCTAAACCATGGCTGTAACCAATCACATTCTTACTTGTGACATATACACTTATAGTACAATCTGTATTGAGACACTGCCTAGGGGACATGAGAATAACAAGGGATAGTGCATGGCTCAGCAGGCTAAGCCTCTATGCCTGTGATCAGAAGGTTGTTGGTTCGAGACCCGGCCTCACGTCCGTGGGGCCCTTGAGCAAAACCTTTACCCCCAGCTCCATCAGTACTGCTTCCTCTCACTTATATGTGTGTCATGGACGATATGCGATATGGGGTAAATGAAAAGAGTATTTTCTCACGGGAATCAATAAAGTATTGTAATTATTACATCAATAATCATAAATTACCATAGTAAGTAAGTATTCAGACCCACAGTAGTGGGTGTATGACAAGCAAAGGGTGGAGGAGCAGGGAGGGCGGCGACGGGACGCGTCTGCATTATCAGTGCAGGTAAATCTGCACGTAGAGCAATATGGCTAATTCCGTAACCATGTTTCCGGCTATAAAATCAGACCATTCTATTGCTGAAAGGACTTCCTAAAAATTACAGCCCCTGTCATACATCCATTTTCATCACAATTAGGCCTCTTCCTGTTCCGTGGGAGACACAACCAATGACTGCACACACACACACGCACACACACACACACACACACACACACACACACACACACACACACACACACACACACACCCTGCTCCATTGTGTCCAGGTGGGTTTCCTCATGTGGCTCTCAGCCGCTCTGCATGAGAACACCCTGTCTGAGCCTGGGCCCACTTCCCCTAGTTGGCCTGTTTCCCCTTCAGCCCAAGCCACACGATATGACCCTTTAAATGGCGGCAGAACTGAAACAAATGACCCCACTACAAATAAGTCAGGCGCCAAGGATTCTCACAAGGCTCCTTAGCATTTAAGTTGGGAACTGCCACTACCAGGGTTTGAAGGCCGGCTGTGACAGGAAATGAAGTGGAATGCTGATGCATCATGGGAAGGATGAGGATTGAGCTAACAAGTGGAAAACGGATGTCTGTTGTTAAGCAAGCCTTTACGTTCCTCTAGGCTGAAATTCAATCATCTTCCAGAAGGCCACACAATCACTTCCTCTTCTCCTGTCCCCACACACCCATGATTGTGCTATGACCACATGGGGGCCAGTTCAAGCCCTCTGCTCTCCTGCAATCACCAGCAAAGACTGCAGAGGTGTTTCACCTCCATGGGTCTCCTGCCGCATGACCTTGTGAAAAGTGAAGCAACAACAGGATGAAGCTTCACCACCAAATTATTTATAAACATATTTAGCGTCATTAACAAAGTAATATAGAACGTCATTTCTTCATCCACCATGGTGCAATGATTAATACAGCTACACTTGTCCTCTAGTAAAATTACTGCATCTCCCTACAGAACAACAGGATTTATTCAAGCCCTGTTTTCAGCCAAGGCAAATTTTTCTAGGTTATCAAGTTCTGGACGGGTGCGGAAGATCTTACCATTACTACTGTCACACTGTCAGAAGCCAAAGCTAAGCAATACCTCTGATATCCACCTTAAAAAGCAAAGCCGTTAGCGGACACGCTTTCGCAATTAAGGCTGATGTTGATGCACAAAGCGAGAGGCCTCCAGGGCGAACTATTCTCTGTATGTAGACGAGCCCCATGCAAACCATTTCCTGTAGCTATTTCTATCTCGCTCTTTGAAACTCTACCCAGTTCCGTCTGTCATGTCTAGCGGGCTCAGCTTCAGTAAAACCGGAGGTATTAAAACACGCTTAAGACCAAACGGCTCCGAGAACAAGGTGAGGATGAATTAATAAATGAGTTTCAGGGCTCAGATGAGGTGGCCGATCAGGTGTCTGCCTCAACACCTGCGGTATTTCTTATTCATGGCGACCTTATGCAGCCAGCCGTGTTATTCGGTGACCGTTAGGCAGCCCTGTGACCCCTGGAGCAGAAAACGCCGACCAAGCTGCTGAAATGCCACCAAAAAGTGACACAAATGCAGGTTCCCCAAAGGGCCCTCGGCATCCCAGCAGAGAAGCTCCAAGATGGGGCAGCCTGTCCACACCACTTACCTTTGCCTCTTCTTTCTCCTTGTCTTTGCTCGGCTCCAGCGGACGCTCGTCCTCATGCTGGCTGTCCTCCTCTGTCTCCTGCTGGTCAGTCGCTATACTCGGCTCTGTACATGTGCCTTTGATCTCTGCTGAGGGCTCCGGGTGCTTGTCCTCTCCATCCCCGTTGACCAGGACCACATTGGCCACCTGAGGCTCCATCTTGCTGTCATCGGGGGCAGGTTCTGGGGCATTCGTCGCGGTCTGCGAGCTTGCGTTCAGGGTGGGTCTCTCCTGTAGGGGCTCCTTCCACTTCAATGGGGGTCTGCTCCCTGGGTTGCAGCTGGGTGATTTGAGGGGCGATCTTTGCAGCAGGCTGTCCCTTTTCACCTCGCTTGGCGGGGGGGAGAGAAAGCAAGAGAACAGACAAGCAGAGACTGAAACAGGAGACCAACAGCTAGTGAGTGAAAGAGCAAAAGAGAGAGAGAGAGAGAGAGACAAAGCGAGAGAGAGAGAGAGAGCAGAAAACGAACAGGCTGTGTGTGTGTGGGGGGGCAGCTGTAGGGCACCAGTGCCTGTGTGGGAGGGGTAAATACAGCAAAAGGAGGTACTGTGACTTCCTGTATGTGTGCTTTGGTGGAGGATGTGCGAGAGGCCAGAGGAGTGAGACAGACGAGGATGAGTGCGGCAGCCTGTACGCAGTGCTGCTGTATTCCTGACCCACATTTGTTTTACATTTGCTAACTTTGGCACGAACCCTTCCAGAAACAGACAGCAGAAGCAGATGCACTGGAGGAAAAAAAAAAAAGAGAGCAGCCCCCTTTCCGAGGGATCATAGATAACTGGAGGAAAACACACAGACACAGAAACTCCCAGCAGGCCTGCTGATTGTGGGGATGCAGGGGACCAAGCAGGCCTGCTGACCGTGGGGATGCAGGGGACCAAGCAGGCCTGCTGACCGTGGGGATGCAGGGGACCAAGCAGGCCTGCTGACCGTGGGGATGCAGGGGACCAAGCAGGCCTGCTGACCGTGGGGATGCAGGGAAACAAGCAGACCTGCTGACTGTGGGGATGCAGGGGACCAAGCAGGCCTGCTGACCGTGGGGATGCAGGGGACCAAGCAGGCCTGCCAGGCCGAGGGCAGCTTGGCATGGCTGACTGGGCAAGCCCCTGACCCAGGGCAGAGAAGGCCGTTCAACCCCACTGGCACCGCCAATCCAGCCCACCTGCCCAAAACCTGCCCTCCATGCCCAAACGGCAGGAAACAGCGGATTTCCAGCCCCCCCCCCAGCAGAACTATTTAAGCAGGAGGAAATGATGACGTGGCCTTCTACGTCCAGGTATTATCTGGGGATATTTGGCCACGCTCCCTGACATATCCTGCTTCCGCGAAGTACATGTTTAGTGGCGCAATCCGCAGATTAGCTGCACCTCAGCCAGAGTTACTTACGAGGCAGCAGACTCTCCACTGTCTCAGTCAAGTCCCAAAAGCCATATTGACTTAAATGCTTTTAAATCCAAGATTTGGAATCTATCACTAGTGCCAACAGCAAATCCAGCTTACATGCACTGCTCATGTGCAATATTGTCTAATGCAGTGGCTGTCAAACTTTTTGGTTCCACAAAGTAACCAAAGAGAGAATATGCAAAACATCTTAATCAACCTAAAAATGCCTAGAAAATTTTGTTTTTATATCACCTAATGTTACATTGATTTCAAATGTTCAATTCCTGTTTTTAACAGTGCACATAACATATTTTCTCGCCTACCACCTGGGGGTGCTCCGAGTACCACAGTTTAAGAATCACTGCTCTAATGTATGAATAATGACAATGCAGAATTAAATGACATTCCAGAATATTCTCAGGGAGGTCACTGGAGTTGCCCACACTGACCGATACCCAGCCCTGTCTTGCACTGTGCCCTTCCCATGCCTCCCTGCTCCTACCTGTTCTCCTCAAAGCGGCTGATGAGGGCCGACACCTGCGATTTCTTCTCCTGGATCCTGACCTTGCCCTTCTCCTCCATTGCGCCTCCGAGATCCGTATGGGCAGCAGCTGGATGCAGTTCCGTCACCAAGTTCTGGAGGTGAGGCGGCTTGGTAGGCACTGATGGAGGTGAAGACCCATGTCACAGAAGGGCCACAGGGTGGCAGCACAAATGTTACCATGAAGAAAGTATGACAGGTACAGAACTAATGCCGTAGCCGATAAATAATATGATATATAATATAAATAAATAATGCCATGTGCAAAACACTGCAGCAGAAATACTGTCAGTACTGTTCCACTTACTGACAAAGTAAGTACTGACAAACACAGTCACGGTGCAGCACAATTATTGCAATTATTTCAAAAATGTTACTTTTATTTTCTATCATATTACTTTCCCAGTGATTGACACTTTCACTAGGAAGGCCTGCCACCTCATTTCGTGCTGCATCATTCTACACATTCCTGTTGCATATTAAATGACCAGGTGATCAGGGGGAGCAGGCCGGGCTTCAGCAGTGAGCTTAACCGAAGCTGCGCATGCAGACAAGGGGGATGCAGGCCGGGCTTCAGCAGAGAGCTTAACTGAAGTGGCGCATGCAGATCAGGGGGTGCAGCTTGGACCCGTACCTGGTGGTTTGGGCGGCAGGCCTCGTCCATTTAAACACCTCTGGCCATTCCCAGGCACACGGCAGGCCGTCTCACCGGAAGGGACACGTTCACAGGGCTGGCGGACAGCGGCTGGGGAAGCAAAACGCAGGGGGTTAGTGTGGGTAACTGGAATGCTGTTTTGCTGGTTGTTTCTGACAGGTAACGTGTTGTTTGTTAGCACTGCGTTTACCCGTCAGGCAAGCGGAAGTCGTAAGGTTCTACAAGACCTCTAAACCATGACAGAATCATTTATGGCATTTCTTTCCTCAACGGCTGCTTCTTGGTAAAGGTCACATAGCATATCGCCACAGAACAGATATTACACAATACATGCCGAGTCTTGGACCAGGCAATTGAGGTGTTATTTTCAAAAGCAACGCCATTCTGCTATTTGGAAATGTCACCGTGATAAATTTTGCTGAGTGATGATTTATTTGTTCCCAAGTTTTCCAGATCCTGTGGTACAGCATATTACCATAATTCCGCCAAAGCGTAATTCTACCTTTCTATCATTCCATCCAAAAAATTCTGCAAAAATTCTAGAGTTTACAAATACCTCCAATCACAGTTAATGACACCATCTTCCCAAACGGCAAAAGCTCATGCGCCTTGCATTCCAAGTGACAGTATGTGAAAACTCAAATAGTCACCAAAACACCCCCTTTAAATAGTTTGGGTACAATTATTGTGGACGACCTGTTGGAAACGTCGAAAGCTGACATTTTACACAGCCGCATGACAATTTTTCTCCATGTTCAGAAATTCAAATTAATAGCCACATTCATCCTGTTGAAACCAGGACATTTATAGATAGAACCTTTGTTAAAACTCCAATTTAGGCCATTTGCTCAAAACACCCACAAATGCCTGTGCGCTGAGCACCAGTCTCACACCAGGACCAGGCACAAGTGTCACTTCCCTATCTGATAAGGCAGCGGAGGGAAATGCCTGCCCTGAGCAGCCTACCCCGAAATCTCGTACTGATCAGCGTCCAGCGAGCCGGTCAGCACTAGGCACTGGGGAGGGGGATCAAATTTCCCCCGGCGGTGGGAGGAGGAAAGGACCGCGCACCAGTATGGTGCGTTGCTGCACCCACCACACAGCAAACCCCCTCAGGGATGAGAGCCCAAGCACAGCCGTGCGGCAGGTGATACCTCAGCACCACACAGGTCTTAATGGAACAGTGTGAGTTTTTTTTTCTGTTGGTTGGAGTGCCAATCCTGGAGGTTAACCTTGTACCCAGGGCAAAGCAGCGTACGTTAGGGGCCTTCCCCGGGCGTTATGGAGTAGGATCATTCCTAGCATTCACAGGATTTGAACCGGCAACCTTCCGAAGACTGGCATGGATTCCTAGCCTCTGCCGATATGTCCCCCCGATTTCGCACATCACTGGTGCTAGGGAGCCCTTTTGGACAGAGAATGAAATGCTATTGGTTCTTAGATCTTCCCTACTTTGAGTTTTGCTCCACGACGGACTATAAGTGTTGAAAGCACATAGGACAAGATCAGACGATTAAATAAAAAAAAAAATCACCATATATTTTCTTGGCTAAGAGCAAACATCTAACAAGCTGAAATAAAACAGGCTTATTTGGAGTCACTGAGGATATAAAATGTTTGATTCTGATTAACCGGCTCAGCTTAAACACGGCCAGCTCTTCGGGGTCTTTTAAACTCTGAAATATGGTCTTGAAAGGCTACTCTCTCTGGTGCTGTTCACGATACCGGAATCTGTCCTGAATACCTGAACACAGCTTTTTACGGTCCTGGACTTTCCTGACTATCTCAGAGGAAAGAGGTTAGAGTGAGCAGATAATCCAGGTCAGGGAGGACATTGTGAGACACGACGGGGTTTGTAAACTGCCATTTCAATTAAAAAGACCTGGATTTCACTTAAGCGCTGAGTTCTTGCTGTGTGCTGATTGGTCAGTCTCCTTTAATCGTGCACGTGTCAAGGGTGTTAACATGACACAGCTGGATGAGTCCTACAATCAAGGAAACAAACCAGTCAAAGTGCAAGGAGAACTGAACTAATTAGCCAATCACAGCTTTCAGTTTTAAAAAAGTTTGTAAAACCTGAAGTAGCTGAAAGTCTCCTCACTGACCACAGATCACTGCAGAAACATAGCGACGTAAAGCAGTGTCCCTCACATTCAGCTGGAGGCCTCCCTCAGGTACCAAATCCTGGCTTTAATCAAGGTCAGGGTTAGGCTCGGAACCAGGAGAGGTCACATGGTCTCATGTAATGCCAGTGGCCTGAAGTCTCCACAGGTCAATGCCGGAGTACAGATCACATGACTGAGTGAAGGAGGAAGTGAAATCCTTCCCTTCATGCAGCTGACTCCAGGCGGCCCGCCAGACTTTATGAAGGCAGTGCTCATGGTTAATAACCAGACTACAGTCTGTCTTTGTGTTTGCCTGTGGCTCTGGGGGCTTTTACGTTAAGGGGGCGTCTGCATTTCTGGCTGAGTGTTTCTGTTACCTGTGGGGTCGTGACTGAGCACGACCCCTTAAGGTCAGCCACACCGCCACGCCGCTCGTGCCAACCCTCTCTCAGATCCTCCCCGTAGGTGCCCACAGAATCAAACCACCTCTTTAAGAACAAGCACACATACAGTGTATACACCAGTCACCAGTAGTTATATTGTATCTATACACACAGGTATCCTGAGTAACTTGGTCTGAGGATCAGCTGCAGGGCAAGCTAGCCATTTATCCAAAGCAACAAACAACTGGTTTGCATGTTCTCCCCGTGTGATCGTGGGGTTTCTTCCAGGTACTCTGGTTTACCCCCACAGTCTAAAAACATACTGAGGATAACTGGAGTTACCAAATTGCCCAAAGGTGTGAATGAGTGGTGTGTGAGTGTGTGGTGTGTGAATGAGTGGTGTGTGAGTGTGTGGTGTGTGAGTGTGTGGTGTGTGAGTGTGCCCTACGATGGGGTGGCACCCATCCTGGGTTATTCTCTATCTTGTGCCCATAGGCTACAGAGCCCCACGACCCTGAGTAAGGCAAGAATCGATGGTTCGCGGTACAATCTGTAAGCAGGGTCAGCTCCTGGAGCAACTGAGAATTAAGGGCCTGCTATCACCCTGCTAGTCATGGGATTTGAACCAACAACCTTCCAAACAAAAGCAGCATCCTAACCCTCTACGCCACATTCGCCACCTGGTCACCTGGTTGCTGGGGCAAAACAAATAACTCTGCTTTTTCCACATTAAATATACATGGCTGAAACCACCTAAAGACACCTGTGCGACATTTCACTGGGCCTGCAGTGAAGGAGAACCTGACCACTGACGCGACGCTCGGGTCACTGCATACTGTGCCACCCTTATTGACGTAGCGACCTCATCCAATCACAGATGCTGCGTTAAATCTCTTCATTAGCCTTGGTTAGTGCTGATACAGGCTGCCGAGTGTGAGGCCCTCCAAATCCTTTCAAACTGTCCACACTGCGCACTGTCACTTCATAGAAATTGAGCATTTACCAAAATAGAGAACTGAAAAAAGAATTAGGGGAAGGATATTCAAAGAGCGTAGCGCAGATGTAGCCCAGCTCCATTCTCTTATAACTAGAAGCTACACCCACAGCGCCTCCCCTCCTGGGGTATCTGGGATGGGGAGGGGTAAGGTTTCCCCCAATAGGGAGCAGAAAAATACACATTTACCATAGAAGACAGTGCAAGAAAGAGTGGAAAAGGCTCTGCTGATGCTGAAGGGGGTGTGGGATAAGCCATGAGACTTCAGAATTGGTTTTAAATACGAATTTAAACGTAGGATACTGTAATTATGTAGGTGAATTAGCTACTTCTAATACATTTGCCCAGTTGCACACGGCCTGACTTACCGGAGTCTGACACAGTTCTATCACGAATGAGGAAGTGTGTGCAGAGATTTACGATGTATATCGAATGGGGAGACATCTGCCTCTACTGATGCTAGTATGTCCTTAGGTATTCCATAGGCCTGTCTGGACAAGGGGACATTGTCCTTGGTCTGTGCATAGATGCTCTGACTGTGTCCAAGCTTAGGGAGAGAGACCTGATCTCTGGGCTTGATCCTGAATGCGACCATCAGCACGTGTTGTGGCCGGACATCTGAGTATTGTGATCCTCAAACGAGGCTCTCAGTGGCTGACTGAGAAGCTCCACTTTAGGGCTGTGGACTGAACTTCCATGCACAAACATCCCAGGGTTACTCAGCATGCCCGTTTATTGTTTGTCTAATGTGGAAAGTTTGTCACGTTTTATTACAGGGATGTTATGTACTGAAAGCTGCTAGTGACCGTCCTGATCTCTCTCCTCCCCTTAAATTATTAATAATTGTACAGGATTTTCCTTTGCACCACAGATCGCTCCATGTGTTTTGCACTGCTGTCTGTCGCGTCATAAATGTTCCATGGTGTGATCAGGAGGAACATCGTTTCATCTGATTGTGGTACGTGGCACAGATAGCGAAGCGTTACATGCCGTGAAATACGCATTAGCCCCAGGTTAGAAACTCAGGTCTAGATTAGCAGGTGGAGCAGATAGACATGTTTTTGCTTACATTCAATAAGGCGGGGCCTTATAAAACCAGAGTTAACACTTACTAAGTCTCTGAGACAGCAGGGAGATAAGATATGTCTGCCGTCATCTCAGGTGAGAGCAGGAATTACAGCAGCACCAGGCAACAAGTGGCCGGTCGGCCCATCCTGACACGCTTCTCTGAGCACACGGCAGATCCCAGTCAGGCCTCATTTACACAGAACCTTAATAAAAAGTCCAGAGACAGGTGTGCCCCTCAAGGAGTAAAAAGAATAAAAATCTCAAATAGGCTGCTTTTATACCCAAGACACATTTAAATAAACTAAGTTTAAACTGGAACAAAGAAAAACCTAGAGGAATTTCAAGATTCAAGGTTTACTGTCAATACAATATACACAGATATAAAATATACCAAAAAATATAAAACAGAAATTTCACATAAATAATAAATCTAACTAAATTTTTATGAATAGAAACTAGTTCTAACTAACTATCTATGTAGAGTAAACAGGACAGAGACAATACAAAGTGGTCATGTGCAATTAGAGTTCAAGTGAAAATTTGCAGCTAACATTCCTGTAACTTAAATTAAAACCCTGTCAGGAGCAGCAGGTATAGAGCCCAATATCTGGGAAAGTTAAGCAGCAAACGAGCGTATCGCATTTATCCGCTTACCTGAACCTGCCAGCGGGGTCTAAGTTCACAGCCCTCGACAGCGCACCGGTCTGTGCCAGGGTCTGAGCCCCGCCCGCCCCCTCCTGAAGCTCATTTGCTGGGAAACTCGCCCATGTGACGATGGTATCATGGCACAAAAATGCAGGAGTACACGCAACCTGTCAGATGAGCGCTAAAATTCCTGAGCGCAAAGGCCACTGTGAGCTTGGCTGTACCCTGAGCAGGAAGTTAGTGCCGCTGCCTTAGAGACGTTGTCGTCTGTTTTTTCCTGTGCTTTTCCTGTGACCAAACTGAGGCCCAGAGCGGCAGGAGGGCGAGAACCACGCTGCCCCCTGGCAACCCACCTGCAGTGGCTCAGAGACACGCTAAGGACACCCTGGCCGGCTTTGGGGAGGGGAGTGGAAAAGGGGCTTCCTCTAACCTTCAAAGGACCCACGTACAGATTGTCCCCGACTTGTTCCGTTCACAACAGGTCGTATTTATAAATAGACATATGTCTGGTACATACCAGGGATTCTCGAAGTCCGGACCGCAGACAAAACCACAAGCTAATCTGGACCCAGGTGATAATGCACCTTATGTATCAATTCCGTTAACGTAAAAGGGCTTAATGTGGTTTTAAGTGCAAAAATATAATGCAGACTCACCAAACCTGGCACACATAAGTAATAATAATAATAATAATTGACACTTTTTATTGATCCCCGTAGGGAAATTGTCTTTTACGCCTCCCACAATAAGTCTCCCCTCCTCCCAAATGACAAAGTGTCGAAACGATCAGCCAGCATTAAACCGGTCTTTACGCAGGGCTGCGAACTTTCACGCTTTCGGACTCTCACACAAGAAACATTATGACAAATCTACACTATTCCATTACAAACCTAAAATAAGCTACGTCAGAAGCGCTGGGGTAGTTTGCAAACCATGCCGATGTGAAGGTGGTAAGGGCCTAACTGTTAGGGAAGTGCCCCTGTGACTGAAAAATTGCTAGTTCAAATCCCCCCACCAGCAAGGTACCGCTGAGGCACCCTGAGCAAGGTTCCATCCTCAGTACTGTTCGCTGAGTGCCGAATTAGCGGCCCCCTGCTGTGTCACATATGGGCAGAACGAAGAGCACTCATTTTGTTTCAACAATTAATCACATTCACCAAAACTGCTTCATCTGTGTATGTTTACATTAAAAACTGAATACCGAAAGTTATTGTCAGTTCGTTAAAGTTGAAATGCTGCCTTTAAACGAAAATGTGATGCGGTCCATTTGTTTGAGATCCCCGGTATATACAGTACAGCGTAGACGTCTCAGACATTTTCTTCCGTGATTCTATAACTTCTCTTTCATCTTCTTTATCGCTGTTGATCAGTTATTTCAAATACGTATGTATATCCTGTATGAGGCTACGTAGGATAGCACGGCCTGGCGTACAGCCAGCCGAAATCTATTTTCACATACATTTATGGTTCGTTTTTTCCAGTTGTTCATGTGAGTGGCCATCCGTCGCAGACAGCCTGTTTTATATATACAGCCAGCCCTCCATATCCACCAGTTCAGCCAAGCGTGGATGGAAAATATTCAAGAAAAGGAAGATGCTCCTATCCTTCGGATTTGCCGTATCGGTGAGGCTGAACGTCAAGGAAACTCACCTTTGCCATTTACTCACACTGCACTACTGTGCTGATGATGAAAGACACTGGTTTAAATTCAGCATATGATCCCGAGTCTTTGGAGTAAAGGCAAAAAAAGATTTTGTTTTACATTATCAAGTCATTTATTTATTTAGGGAGTGGCATGGTGGTGCAGTGGTTAGCACTGCTGCCTCATAACGCCGGGACCCGGGTTCGAGTCTCCGCCTGGGTTACATGTGGGCGGAGTTTGCATGTTCTCCCCATGTCGTCGTGGGGTTTCCTCCGGGTACTCCGGTTTCCCCCCACAGTCCAAAAACATGCTGAGGCTAATTGGACTTGCTAAATTGCCCATAGGTTTGCATGTGTGAGTGACTGGTGTGTGAGTGTGCCCTGCGATGGGCTGGCCCCCCATCCTGGGTTGTTCCCTGCCTCGTGCCCATTGCTTCCGGGATAGGCTCCGGACCCCCCACGACCCAGTAGGATAAGTGGTTTGGTAAATGGATGGTTGGAAGTCATTTATTTGGCTGCTGTATGTCCCTGTGTTATTTGCGCAGTACGTATTTGTGTAAATACAAATATTACGACATTTTATATAAGGGACTTGAGCATCTGTAGATTTTAGTATCCGCCGGGGGTCCTGGCACCAATCCCTCGCAGGTACGGAGGACCAACGATATGTTTTTATAAAATTGAAGAGCACTTGGTTCTTTCAAATAGCTAAAAGTTCAAACAGCCACATTTCTAGTCCGGATTTCACGCCAACATCTTTCACATTCCGGCCTGCAAGCACCACCTCGACAAATTATGTGCTAAATTTACTGGCAACGAGAGGCTTCAACTTCCTCCTTGTTGCGGTGAACGGCACTCGGCTCCACCACCGGGGGCAGTGCAGCATAGCCTCTCGCTAGACAGCAGGTGGCTAAGCCAGATAAGCTCTGGGAGAATGTGCTGTCAGATGCTGTTTGCGGTTCTCATTCATGGTGTACTCAAAAAGCAGACATATATATCTGCCATCTGTTGTGAATTCGTCCTCATTTTAGCAGAACACCAGCCTCCCAGTTAGGGATGCTGCCCTGCGGATTGGCCGTGTGACTGGTCACCCTCTGGCCCGTTAAATACCCACTGCTTGGCTTGAACCATTCCATGCACTGCTGGGGGGGGGGGGGGGGGGGGTCACCACATCAGGACCTGCTGAGTGCCTTGTCTCAACCCTGGTAGCTCAACAAGCAGAGCATTGTGCTAATCGATGCAAAGGTTGTGGGTTCACTTCCCGGGGCGGGCACATAAATTGCAATCCTACTCTAAGCTGCTTTTAATCAAAGCATCAGATAAATGAATGAAATAATAGAAGGGACGATAACAGTTACCTGACCTATCAGTGTTTGGTTTAATTCATCGGGAGCCAATAAAAACGCTCATAAAAAACGAAAGGATGACTGACGGCAGACGATAATCCCACCCACCATGACCCGAAGCCTTTTCCCTGCCACTTTTTGTACCTGGGCCCTGAAATCTCCTTTACGTCTGAAACCTAAAAGGCAGGCTAACTCTGAAAAACCGAAGCGGCCTGCAGTAGCTGGGAAGCAGCCCACTGTACTACCTCTTTGAGGTTAACACTCTGCAACTTTCATTCCAAAATAGCTTCTCATCTTAGCCCCACATACATCACACAGGACTTTGCATGAGGCGGCTTCGCAGAACTTTGTTTCAACAAATGTAATAATATAGAATTACTCTGTAGCTAAGGATGAACATTAACGTGAAGGTTCACAGTTGCCCTGCTCAACACGTCCATTCTCAACGCAGCTGCCGCTGATGTCAACCGGATGAAGTCGTCACATGAAGACGAACTTGGGCCGGAAGGAGAAAGACGAGCCAGTCAGGAGTGTGAGGGCAGTGGCTGTGAAGGAGCCCTTACCTTTATGTTGGACGGCTTTCAACGTCACCCGAGGTTCACCACCATCAGCCTCTTCATCCACCAACGCCTGGACGTCATTCGCCCCTGAAATAAGCACAAACCACTCAGTGCGTGACGCAAAACTCACACCCAGCTATGCACCAATGCCAGTGCGGATCATGCGAGATTTAAAAAGGGTGACGTGAAACTTGACGTTTAAAATGTGATTATTTCATGATTCTTGCTTTAGTAGACTGCAGGACTTACAACTACAGACTTTGACCAAGCGTATGTCCGCGCATTTATCTTACTTCTATAGACAGTTAAGGATGATATGATCAGTGAGTTTGAGAAGGCCTTTGTCAGAGAATCACATATCACCTGCTAGCATGTCACTGAATGTCACAACCAGGTTGTGGCCCCCCAAGACAGAATACCTTCAGCACATATTCCGAAGGAAACTTAACCACACGCTTAGTGATCAGGGCACTCTGCCACATGTAAAATCGCTTTGCTTGGAGAACAAATGCGTAATTAAAACGAAACGACACCAGATGATGGTGGCAGGGAAGGGAGCGGATGTCTGCAGGGTTCAGTGTTTTGAGATCTAGGACTAAAGGGTCTCCATTGACCATCTGGACACGTCCATCTAGATCAACCAGCGGGTGAGTAATCCAGGGCCCAGCATCTGGTCATGCCCAAGCCAGTAAAGCCTGGCAAGAGACAATGGAGTTCCCACAAGAGGAGGGACAACAGCGCCACCCTGTTGGTGAAGGACAAACCCAAATGACAATATGGGGTCAGGGTAATGGAAGGTGAAAGCCATGAACAGGGGCGCCGCTAAGGGGGGGAAAGTTGGGACAATTCTAAGGGCCCACGCCCTTTAGGGGCCCCCAGAGATCTGAATGGGTGTGGTAGGGGGGCCCAACCTCATATTTTGTCATAGGGCCCAAAATTGCTAGCGGCGCCCCTGGCCATGAAGGTATAAAGGTTTGAGGTTCCTGGTTCTGTATTTGGTGTTCAGGAACCGTGCAGTGAAGTTTCTGACCCAGATGGGAGACCAGCCTGCAAGTCAATCAGCTCTCTGACTAGGAATCACCTGACCAGAAATCCTCCACTACCTGCCCTCATTTTCACCATGCATTAATTCTTCAGGCAGGAAGTGCATATTTAGTATTTAGGACTTCCCTTCTCTCAGATTTCTACACCAGTTATCGTCATAGTCATGATTGCGTAAAACCTTGCCTTGTACAAAACTGCACGATAAAAATAACAGCTCAGAAAAAACAGGGTTGGGAAAAATCACTCAAAACCAAACGTATGTCCAACGCTATCAGATTGAATAATATCAATATCCGAAATTTTATCACTATTATCCTTCTCAGACACTTTCTTGTCAACATCTTCACCCGATTTTATGTCAGAGAAGCAGATATGATGAAGATACATAATTCCAAAGAAGGGCCATGGGGAACACCTTCACGGACCAACGCTGTTCACATCTTCTTCCACAATGCAAAACATAAACATGTTGCAGATCAGACTGTGCTTTACTCATATCATTCCCGTATTTAACATTCATGGATCATTTTCAGGCTAAGAGTCACATAATAGCAGAACTTTGTGTTTTTATCTTTTCTCCTTCCAGACTGGCATCCCATCTTCGGTGATCTCCAGCCTGCCGCTGCCTGTGATCCAGGCCCTTCCCGTCACACTGACCAGGCTTAGACGGATGGATCTGTGGATGGAGGACCTCGTTCCTCTGTGGCACCTGTCACCCAGCTAGAAGCCGAGCTCTATAATTCAGCAAATCACGGTGAGATCTCCACCACGTGATCAAATATCTGCTGACATGAGTCACATCCTCTACAAAAAGCCTTTTGCCGCGAACAGCTAGTCTTCATCACATCACATGCTTCTTGACTCCAGGGGGGAGGAAAGTGGTGTATGAAATACCCCCCCCCCCCCACTTCTGAGGCTGGCTAACAAGCCTCCATCCACGACGGCTACCCACATGCAACGTACAGGAGAGTTTTTCACAATAAACATCAACACTTCGGCTAAAAGAGGTCTACAAAAAGCATTACGTGTTGGAAAATGATTGCAGCTACATCATCATATTCAAAATCAATCTTCATGTTAAAGCACAGAAAACGCAGAAAATGAATCCCCACTGAAAATTCACTCAAAACAGGTTGTGGTGATAATAACTTCATCTGAACAATCTGAACCACCCCAGGTTCTCAGTCACAGCAAATAAAAACAAAGGACTCAAATATATACAGACTGACACTGACTCTTCCATAAAGAACAGCACTGCTCATGATACAGCCAGCATGACGATGACTACGACGCTCTCCAGAAGTTCCTTGCCCCCCCCCCCCGCACCTCACAGGCATTGGATCGCCACGGCCACAATCCAACCATGCAAAGAGCATCTTTCAGACCCCTGCTGCAATGCACCTAACAGATAAATTCTTACGAAATGCAGCTTTACTGGAAAGCTGCCCATCTGCTCCACACAAAAGTCACAGCCTGAAGTGATTGACTCACGTGGGACACGTCAAACTTTCCTGCGTTGCGATTATAAGTTGCTGTCCACCCCAGCACTACCTACATACTTCTGTGCTTCTATTTCAGGTGGACTTTTGCCTTTCCTACTTCCACTTCCCTTTTGCACAAGATCGTGAAGAAAGTGCATTCGTCAGTCGCTGTGAGTCAGTGACTCTGTACTGAGGCAGAGGTCTCTGACTCAGGGACCCTGGGGAGTAAAGGCAGCGGTAATCGCAGCTTGAGGGACCCCTTCGACATGCTGCCTTTTCCCTGACCCCCGCTCTCAAGCCAGTCCTGCGATTATCTTACGGAATAACGATGGAGGAAGTGGACAAATGAATGTGCCACGGATGAAACCACCACTCCTGGGGAGGGCCACACAGCACGGCCCGAAAGCACGGACGGAAGAGCAGATGAACAAGAGAATGTTCCTCGCTGAAGGCATCATGAAAGGGCCCTTGTGTGTGGGAGGAGGGGCACCTGACCTCAGCAATCAGGCCGGGAATGTGGCCACGGACCGGATCCAGAGGTCCGGTTGCTGCCAGGAAATGGGCCCAGCACTCGGGGTGCGTGATGCCCATTAGTCAGGCTGAAAGAGAAAGACTGAAGACAGAAAAAGCACTAACTTTGGCCACTGAAAAGGTGAGCCCATCCTCACGGACTGAAACTGAGAGACAGATGCAGACAAATTCAGAAACGCCCCCAGTTGATGCCTCTACGACTATAAAAAACACAGACATTGCAAGAAACGGTGTCACAAGTGTGAAACCTGCATGTTTGAGCACCAGCGGAGCTGCGTGGGCCGAGCTGCATGCAGGTGTGAGAGTGGCCGGCTTTGCACTAGAGATCGGACCCCCGAAATAAGCCTGGTTCCCTTCCTCATTTGCAGTGCCGCCTCATTAGAGGCTAAGGACACGGCAGGCGTGCTTCCCCCCCTCTGCTGGCTGCCCTTTGTGAAGCGTTCCCCCATTTAATCCCCCCTCAAACTCCCTTAGATCTCCACACCCCCCCCCCACATCCTGCCTGTTCCCCCAGCCTGGGGGATGCGGGTCACTAAGCCACGTCAGAGTGCTTAAAGGCACCGTCAGCAGAACGTGGTCCTGTTGGAACCAGGCAGCATAGAACCCCGAAATACATTTAGAACAGCACTAGAGCCCCCCAAACATCAGATCTGTCCTCCAGAACCTCAAAACCCACGTGAATATTTTTCTTAAACATCCAAGAATCTGTAAATACCGCAGTGTCAAGCAGCCTTAACTTGTTCCCTGTTGATACAAGCACATATCAGTCATGAGACATCACTCAGTGGATTAACTGGTAAAATCAGGCTGGTCAGTGCATGTCTTAACCTCCAACGCAGGGCAGTAAAACACACTCTGTAATTACCATTCCTCCGGCTAGGGGATGCTTGTTGAGAACGACAGTGACATTATTATTCCTCATTCTGAAACGTACCTTCCCGGTTGCCAGGTCTGAGCCTTGTCCGTCCCGCACGAATAGGTGGGACCGGTGGTAGATTGCCACCAAGGGAACGTGAGGGTAAATGGGCGAAGCAGGATACTGCTGGGGAAGCCGACTGAGCTGACAGGAGTCGCTTGTAATCCAGACTGCGCTCGACCGTGAGACACGCTGCAGTCACACTCTCCTGCTTTCTCACGCCCTCTTTGCTGAGGTCTGCGCTTCAGTTCAGGTCCACGCTGAATCGCCACTGCTACTTGAATTTCTCCTTTCCACGTCCCCCCCCCCCCCCCTCTCTCTCTCTCTCGTTCTCGTTCTTCCTCTCTCCAGCCATCAGATCTGGGGGGGGGGGGGAAGGGGGGGCGATGGCATAGCCGAGGACAGACAGCCCTCACGGCTGTGAGGTGCTTGCCCAGCAGCTCTGGGTAAATACCCCCCCTCTGACTCTACAGAGGCGAGTGTCGCTGCATCTTGCCGACGGGGTGGGGGGGTGGGGGGGTGGGGGGCGCACAGAGAGCCTGCACGCATGCACAAGTGGCGCCTTTGTGCCGGGGAGGTCCGTCACAGGGGAAGGAGAGGAAGTGGCCTCACAGCAACATTGCTACTGTCGTTTGGCAGGTGCTGGCCGACGCGTGCCTGCACACACACACACACACACACACACACACACACACACACACACACACACACACACACACACACACACACACACACGCACGCACACACACACACACACGCACACACACACGCACACACACACACACACACACACACACACACACACACACACACACACACACACACACACACATGCACACACACACACACACACACACACACACACACACACACACACACACACACACGCACACACACACAGCCTGCAAAGGGTGGGGCGGGGAGACAAAGGAGAGACAGAGGGAGTCAAAAAGCTGCACAGATTAGCAAAGTGGGGGGTCCTGAGCTACCATAGCGCCTTCAAAAGACCGGACAGGAAGGGGTGCGACCCGCCGGCTGAGCGCCTCTGAATCCAGATGAAGCAGTGTTCAGATCCCAGCAGCCCCCGGCCCAAGGACACCGCGGGGACATGCTTCCACTTTTACATCAGACCAGCTCGTCCCTTCCATGCCGGAGAGAAGTGCTCCATAACAACTGCCTAAGGGAATGTCTGTCATCCCTGTTAGATAAAGTCACACTCTTCAGACAGGATGTATTGTGCAGTTTATTGTGAGACGGGTTCTTCCACGTCCCACTGCAGCCGCCAGGACAAACTAATCGCTATGCAGAGCAGGAGGAGTCAGGGGACTCGACTGTGACTCAACCTGCTCCCCAGGCATGATACCATCTTCAGAGGTGGACCCACACTTACAGTGATGCCCCCTACTGTTCATTTTCTGATCAAACAGCCTACCAGATTAGATAGGTACACAAACACAAAGCACGGAGGGAGCACCCTGGGGGTCTTGAGGATTCCTGGCAGGCACAGACCTGGTTTAAAACACTTCAGTTAGCAGCAGACCTCCCTGGAGGAGGCATACAGCTGCCGCTCACCCTCTTTCATGTTAAACCTGGGCGCAATTAGACCTCACGGTTAAAAAAGGCACAGAAAGCATCATCCAGCTAACAGATCGGCATCAAAGAAAGTCATAATTGGTTCATTATAACCCACCGGCCCTGCAGGAGAGCGGTGTAATGAGAACATAAGGAAAACATAATGAACTTTTATGCTGAATGTCATTTATCCAGCAGTGCCGTTTCCTGATGCGGGCCGGACTAAACCACCTTAAATTGGGGGGGGGGGGGGGGGCAGAAAATCGAGCTTTGGGAGCTGCTTGATGTCGAAACATCACTTGCTTCACTAGCTAGTTAGTGGCTCGTGACTAGAAAACAGCTCGAATCGCAAGGGATCAGGGAGGCAACCGAAGGTTAATGTCCCTTTATTTTCCAAACCGCAAGCACTCACAGACGTACAGATAATTGGTCCTGGAGTGAACCAGCATGTGTGTTCTGGACCAATCGCATGGCATAAATCACTGCTCACCAATACAGCTTAATGACAGATATTACTGTGTGTGAGAAAGACTAATGGGGTGTCAGTGTGGCTCAGCATCCCCCCACACCTGCGTGTGGAGTCTGCATATTCTCCATGGGCTACAGGGGGCCCCCACTCTGCAAAGACATGCAGTCAGGCTAATTGGCCTCTAAAAACTGCCCCTAGTGTGAGTATGTGGCCATGTATATATCACATTTTGGGGACCAAGTGACCAAGACTTAATTAAAAATAACTCATTTTGACTTTGTGGGGATATTTTCCCAGTCGCCACAAGGGGAAACTTAATTTTATAAAAATCTGACTGTAATCAAAAAACTACAAATGTCAAAAGTCAAAAGAATTTCATTTGTTTACTTATTAAACAAATTTAATTTAAGGTTAGGGCTGGGTAGGGGGTAAGGTTGCTATTGTTGGGATTAGGGCTATGCCCATAGGAATGAATGGAGAGTCCCCACAAAGATATGGATATAAATGTGTGTGTGTGTGTGTGTGTCTGTATGTGTGTTTGTGTAAGTGCATCTGTGTGTGTTTTTGTGTGTGAGTATTTGTATTTGTGTGTGTGAGTGCATGTGTGTGCATGTTTGTGTGAGTGTTTGTGTGTGAGTGCGTGTGTTTGTATGTGTGCGTGTCTTGCAATGGACTGGCATCCCATCCAAGGTGTACCTCCGCCTTGTGCCCTGTGACGGACTGGCACCCCATCCAAGGTGTACCTCCGCCTTGTGCCCTGTGATGGACTGGCACCCCATCCAAGGTGTACCTCCGCCTTGTGCCCTGTGATGGACTGGCACCCCATCCAAGGTGTACCTCCGCCTTGTGCCCTGTGATGGACTGGCACCCCATCCAAGGTGTACCTCCGCCTTGTGCCCTGTGATGGACTGGCACCCCATCCAAGGTGTACCTCCGCCTTGTGCCCTGTGATGGACTGGCACCCCATCCAAGGTGTACCTCCGCCTTGTGCCCTGTGATGGACTGGCACCCCATCCAAGGTGTACCTCCGCCTTGTGCCCTGTGACGGACTGGCACCCCATCCAAGGTGTACCTTCGCCTTGTACCGTATGCTACATATTACTAGCTCCAGGTGTCCTGTGACCCTGATAAGTGTTTACTGGCCAGTCTTGATGCCCACTGACTACAAAATACCCAACAAGGTAATTTTATTTTTGCTTAAAATACACAACGATAGCAGTGGGAAGCTAGCAGGCTGACTGCGGTGGATAGCACAGCAATGGGCAACTAGCAAGCTGACAGCAGCCTGGTAGCACAGCAATGAGCAACTAGCAAGCTGACAGCAGCCTGGTAGCACAGCAATGGGCAACTAGCAAGCTGACAGCAGCCTGGTAGCACAGCAATGTGCAACTAGCAAGTTGAGAACAGTGGGTAGCAGATTATAAGAATTCCATCTATATAAATGGGAATAAAATGAGGTGGTTTTCAATGGAGAAGTAATGCCTAACTAAATGACAGTTTATTTCCTCTTTTCATCCTAAACTATAATTGTCTGCATTCATACCAGCCCAATATAACGATGACATAAGTGCACATAATGACAAGAGATGATAGCAGTTAAGCCCTATATTCCCCCAAGGCCAAAGGTCTACAGGCAATAAATGCCAACCAGCGTACTGCTGCTCTCTCTCTCTCTCTCTCTCTCTCTCTCTCTCTTTTGTTCTTCCTCTTCCTCTACAAGGACGAGGATTTTTTCCAGAAAACAAAAGCACTACACTAAGGAACCAGAAAGTTACCAAACGCGATGCGTTCTTACAACACAGCCCAGGCAGACCAATGCCACAAACTTTCAGTAACGCCGTTCGTCCAGCTACAGGCAGCAAGGCCAATGCAGTAAGTCCCACTGCACTCACAGTGCAAAAACACATTGTGTGCAGGGAGTGTCTGTGTTGAACTTACACTTACAAAAAAACTCTGCATATCACTTCACTAAAGGAATAGGAAACTTTATACTGCACGGCTGTAACATCTAATGACGCCATTGGTTGGCACCTTCCACACGACTCCAGCACGACCAATGCAAGGGTGACGGTTCCGGAACTGCACGGTCAAGCGCACTCTCCGATGAGTGACCAACTGCATTTTTGGTTCCCCTTTATGATAAAAGATTTCTGGATGGGAATTGCTCTATCGGCTGATGCAGAGAAACCCTCAGCATTGTGAGGGTAGATTATTTTGATCTCAGTTTGCTGTCAACATCCTCTTTTAAACAGTGGCAGACTCAGGCTGTTTGAAGGATAGGGGCTAAAAAACAGAAAGAGCACTTATTGCGTGACATGCACCCCTCCCCCCCGCCGCAGTGGAATGGCACGCTATATATTACGTGTGGGAAACTGCAACTCATAGTGGGCCAGCGGATTTCATTTTCTTCACTGGAAGGGCAGCAATCAGAGATATTCTGTCTCCATTACAAGGGCACTTAATCATGTTTGCTCCCTTTAAAGGGCACTGGAGAGGGCTCTTCCTGAGTTCTTTCTACTAGAAAGATACCCAGAGTGCATCCCCAGTGTAATTGTAAGGACACTTTATATAGCACTGCATAACATTTTTGCCACTGGAGGGGAACCTATTTGGTCACTTCACCATGTCTTCTAGTCACATAGGAATATGAGTACCCTTTACAGGGTACCAGTACCAGTACCAGTACCAGTACCAGTACCAGTACCAGTATTCCAACCATGGGGGCACCCGTGCTTTTAAATATAACTGAGCTTCATGCAAAGAATGACGAACGACCAAAGGTGCATGAACATACAGCTGATAATGATTAACACTGCAAAGTATAAAATGTAAAAAACAGGAAGATGGGCCAGTATTCTAAAGAGACTAGATTGCACTACTGCCCCCCAGTGACAGTCTGCAAGCATCTCATTGTGACAGAAGTGAGAATTTGTGACTGGCTCGACTGACAGGAAGAGTGAGACTACATGCTACATCAGGAACACAATTCACCGTGCACTTATGTCAGAAAAAGAAACCATTTGGTAACAAATGTCACGATTGATGCAGTTCTCTGGGAGTTTGTTTTGTTTATAGAAGCATGAAAAACAACCGCAGGTTAAGTGAGCGAAAATTTATGAAGACTGAAAGTGTGAACAGCATTTAACACTCTAATTTTATCATCTGATTTACTGACTTCTGTTTTTTCTCTAAACACATTTAAGAAAATTATTTTACTGTTATTATACCAGCTTCTAAAAGCTGACTCCTGTCTCACTATGCTGATGCAGACGGATGAGCGGTCAGACCTGACCTCGGCTGCAGGGTCTGCCTGGACTCCGTTTACACTCAGCCTGTACTCTTTACACAAAAACACCAGGGGTTAGCAAGCCGGGAAAAAGTCAGAGATGAAAACAAGTAGTTACCCACGATTCACTTCTACGCCTCGGTTACAAAACCGAGGAACAGTAATAGGGTCCAGCTCACTTAAAACTGAAAGAACAGTATTCTGGACACGTAGAGGAAGAACAGAGCTGGGTGTTCGTCACTGCAGGAACAGCATGTGACGTGAAAGGTCATGGTGGGACTGGTGCGTTGTGATTTAAGGGGACGTACACTGATCCTCACAGTCTCCCAAGATTGTCATATCATGTCATATCATATCATATCATATATCATATCATATCATTAATATAATATAATACAATATAATATAATATAGGGGTGGCATGGTGGTGCAGTGGTTAGCACTGTTGCCTCACACCTCTGGGACCCGGGTTCGAGTCTCTGCCTGGGTCACATGTGTGTGGAGTTTGCATGTTCTCCCCATGTCGTCGTGGGGTTTCCTCCGGGTACTCCGGTTCCCCCCACAGTCCAAAAACATGCTGAGGCTAATTGGAGTTGCTAAATTGCCTGTAGGTGTGCGTGAATGGTGTGTGAGTGTGCCCTGCGATGGGCTGGCCCCCCATCCTGGGTTGTTCCCTGCCTCATGCCCATTGCTTCCAGGATAGGCTCCAGACCCCCCGCGACCCAGTAGGACAAGCGGTTTGGAAAATGGATGGATGGATGGATATATTATAATATAATATAGGGAGCAGCATGGCGGTGCAGTGGTTATGTGCTTCCCCCTGTTGTCGTGGGGTTTCCTCTGGGTACTCCGGTTTCAGGTGAGTGTCAGGTTTCACTGCTCCCTAATTAGTTTACTAATTAGAGGACTGATTAGCTGAAGAGTCCTCACACCTGGGTTTGAACAGCTGACCTGCATACTCACGTATCCTTTGTGGCTAAGACTGCCCACCCCCGATATAAACGACTGCCTTAATTGCTGCCTAATCACAGAGGTCGAGCATCAACCAGTGAGAAAATTAATCTTGACCAAATTAACACACACCTATAAAACTATCTGCCATATTTATCAGGACTGTCACAAAAAGACCTGAGCTGGTTTAGCATTTAAAGATAACAGTATTTCAAGTTCGATTAGATGACAGTGTCTTTCAAACTCTTTTACATTTTGAGATGTTGACTTGCTTGGACGATTATAATAAAGCCGGTAGCTAAAAATAATATTTAACCGTAGATAATACAGAGTTTGTTTTAAAAAGAGTGGTGACAAACAAGAGTGTCGGCAATTAAGTATCGAACACCTGCATCGAAATTACTCTGACCAAGAACATAATTAAGCAGAAGCCGATGCCATTATATAACGGCTGCATTAGTTACAGTGAATTATTAACTGTCCGCTTACACAAAACGCCTAATTTACAAGGGAAACGCCACGGGCTGCGCTTTTTTTATTGACAGATAAAGAGTTTAATCAGCCGGTAAAACATGAATAGGGCTCATTTCACGCTACGGGTTTGTTAAAACGGGGCATTTCCCCGATTCGGCCAAGTACCGCAGAAGGGTAGCTGGAAGGACGCGCGGCCCAGATGCTGCAGGCTGATCCCGGGAACGGACGGCTTATGGCGAGATTAACGGACCCCCACTAAAGACGAGCGAACAAGGCGCAGGGAGAAAGGAGAATGGAGGGCTGCCATTGTGCCCCGATCCGGGTGCTTGGGGCGCTGAGCAGCTGGTCCCCGCCCGCTTCGTTACGGGGCATGACGGCTCGGGTGGCATACAGCCGATCCGAGACCAGCTGCAAAGCTGCAGCCGTAATTATGCTGTTCAATGAACTGATCGTGACTGAACTCACGCTATATTTTAAAATCACGCATGCTCGGTTACACCATCATACACCATGCCGGGTTGCCAGGTCCTGGCAAAAAATAATAAAGTGATGACACATGGGGTGCCCAACTTGGCGTGAAAACCGCAAACTTGACAACCCCAGTGGAATGCTTATTAATCATAGATATTTCTCAGTCTCAAATCCAACGATCAATTCGTTTTTATCAGAAGCTTTCATTTTTATATCCAGCGTTTTCTAATTGGTTTTAAAGTTCGTAATGCCTCTCTTACTCTCAACATCATTTGGTCCTGCGCGTGTTTACTGCCCTCTAGCGACAGATGCTGTGAATAAATGAAAGGTTTATAGTGTAAATGCGCAAACCTTAATATTAAAGAAACTTTAAGACCAACACACTTAACATAAAGTGAGTGATATACGATATATCTATATTTGGTGTGTCTGCAATTACTTTAAATACCGGAGAGTAAATCGAGCCACGGCACTAGGAGGTTTTATAATAATGAATATTACACCTTGACATCTCTGACACGGGAGCGGAGACAGCTCTGAGTTTCGGTGTCATGCGGTGCTGGTGGGGGGGGGGACTGTCCCCTTAATAACAGAGCCGCACCCGCCCATCAGTAACTGCACAGATGCTACTTCCTGAGCAAACCGGAGACAATCATTCATTTGTTGGATAGAGGTCATAAGATGGTAAATGTTTTCTACTACGTTACGAGAAGGCTGCGGAATAGTCTGGAAAAACCTGACCGCTCAGCTGTCCGCTTTAATATTTAACATGAGAATTACAGAATGTGAAACCTGCGTAAGGAAGCGATAACAACAATAACAAGGGCGACGGCAGCAACAATGAGGCCACAGAGCGGCGTAGAAAGTCCGCCTTATTAGCATCGCCGGCGGACACAAGGCCTTTGTCAGCCACGCAGAGCGGGCCTCGCATTCACATGCCTCTCCGCTAAAAGGCCAGAAGAGATTTTAAAAATACAAGAATGCTAGTAATCTGTAAAGTAACCTGAGGTCAACTGTCCCAGGGCAACGTTGCAGTCCGAACAGAAGTGAGAATTTAAACAGACATTATTCGTATACACATGGGGGGCATCAGTGAGTGGAACCTCTAAGTTAAAAAAACCGGGTTTCATATTATGAGAATTCCCCAAGAACACAGTAAAAAAAAAACACGGATGTGTGACATACTGTTATAAAAAATACAGCCACGGACGGCTGCTGCTGACGAATTAAAAAACAGCTCTTTACGGGTAACCAAATCGCAAGAAGCCTATAACCGCTCGACCGGTTCTTATAATTATGACAAAATTGTGCAGGTCATTGACAAAATTCCCCAGATCTCACGACAAACCGCGTTTACCCTGAACTATTCTGAAATATCTGTTGTATGACCTCTCTCCTAGCTGGAGTTAAAGCAGAACCCGTATAGGCTATACAGCAAACCGCAACTGTCCCCACAATGCGTGACAAATGCCGGTGGCCGTGACCCCGCTGAGCTCATGCCGAGGAGTCAGCATCAGCACCTGGGCATCGCTGTGCTCCGCTTCGCTCCTCTCATTGCCCTGCAGCCACCTGCAGATTTACTGTTATGCTGCAGATTAATTCTTAAGCACCCTCTTCATTTGCTGTTTATTTTAGCTTCTCTTTTTACTTCCTCCGAATCACTGAAGCCTGTCATATTTGTTTTAGTAACAAAACATAGCCGCACTAACCCCCCACTATAGGCTACACCCTCCGGCAGACTTCGGCCTCTATGACTCCCTGTAGCCGGATCCAAGCTCCAAAATCTATCTATCTATCTATCTATCTATCTATCTATCTATCTATCTATCTATCTATCTATCTATCTATCTATCTATCTATCTATCGTTTGAATGTATTGTTATCACTATTATTATTAATAATATAGGGCTATTACTCCATTATAGTGTGGGTTATGAGCTATTGATAACAAATAAGTTAATTTTAGTGTCGAACTTACGCAAAAACAGAAATAGGACGGCGGCTCAAAACTTTTTCTTTTGTTTTCTTTTACTTAAATGTGCCTCGTTTAAAATCGGAACCCTTTAAGCGCTTTTGTTGGCCGTGGGGTTCGGCGATGTATATCTGAAGGTGAGCAGCGTGTGCAGCCGGCAGCCCGGCCGTCATACCCGCGCAGTCTGCCGCTTCCTCCTCCGACTCTCCCGGGCGGGGTCTCCTGCTCGTAGCCCGCTTCAGCTCCTCCACATGCTGCGCAATCTTCGGGTCGTGCATCGGAAAGCCTTTTTTCCCTTTCATGAATGAATGCGTGTTTCCTCCCAGTCTAATTCATAAAGTATCTAACAGTGCGTCTAATGATCAGACCACGATGTTTTTCGTAGCGTTTAAGACGCACTTAACTGCGACACCGGGATCTTGCCAGTTTTTCTTCCTCCGGTCAGCAGGGGAAGGTCAGTGAGCGTCAGTACCGCGGTGTCTGTCCACCATCCTCTACTGTAATGTCAGCATCCCCCTCGTCCGTGTCCTCAGCCGTATATGTCCGCGGGAAGCACCTGCAGCCCGCCCCGACAGCTGGGGCGCAGCCTCACGGCGGGGGCGTTTCGGACGCGCGGGGTCTGTCGGCGCACCGTCCCGGGACGCGCACGGAACAGCAATTAACCACTGCATAACGTATAGTAAATTGTGAATAATCTATGATGAACATGATTTAGTCTGTGTCGGATGGGCTATCCAGACCATTACATTAATTTGTTTCTTTACTTACGTATTCTACTTATTAAACACAATACTTTAATAAGAAATGCATTATAGAACCGGTTTCAGTATCTGGGTACCGGTAATAGCCTATACATTTATACTACGATATAGCCTCTGAATATTCCCGTTTTGCTTGAATTACTGCCACCGATCCATGCAAACGGGACACTGATTGCTTTCACTGTTAACCATGCGCAACTGTATGTGAAATCACAAGCACACATTAAAATTTGAAATACCAGTACGGACACTTTATCTGATTCAGACTGGGAGGCAATACATGGTTTAAATGTAGTACGAACAGTTAAATCAAAAACAGTCTGCGCTTTATTTAAATAATATGTTATTGATTTGAGTTGCCGTTCATCAGTACAGACAGATTAATCTCCCCCAGGAACGACCGCAGCCAAACAGCTCAGCTGTTCCTGGGCCAGGCATTTAAGCGCACTCTTCCCTTCAATTTTACTATAGCGTGAGCGATATAAAGTGGTTTGAACTTTATCAAGCAATAAATATCAAACCAATAACCCTGTATGGTATCCAAACAACAGAGTTAGCCAGATAAAATCTAGAGTCTTTGCGCCATTATATCCCGTCTGGTCTGTGGATCCCAAGGAGATTGTCTGCAGAGACCACTGCAGTTAAATTGTTACAGTGTGCAGTATTACAATTATTACTGCAATTATTACAGTATTACAGTAAACAGGCATAGAGCTCAAGCCTATCACACTACTGGCTATCAGCTACTAGTGATGTTGCTTAAGGTCTTCTTTAAATAACCAGAGAGTAAAATATTAATAATCTGAACAGAATACATTTCAAATTTAGGCCTAATTGAAGTAGGCTATAGAGCAGCAATTGATGGTTAATCAGGAGTCAACACAAAGTGGGTTTATTAATTTGAGACAATGGCTATAAACACACAGTCATATATTAGATTTCATTTTAAAACACCGCAGACACTAATCGCGTGTCTGTTGCTTTCCCATACGACCCGGACAGTCTTGAGAAGCAGCACGTCAGATGATGTATTTTGCACAAATCAGCACCACAAACAAATCATCAGTATCTGTCAGGATGGCTGCTTACCGCTCCGCGCCATTTCTGTTCCCGTCAGAGCGCCCCCTTTCCGTCGCCTTACGTTACTTTTTGTTCCTATAGGCTTTTGTATGTATTTCAAAAACCTTTTAAAAGTTTTTTTAAACGGGTTCTACTCCGTTTCCATCTTTCCACAGTGTCACTGTATTCAACATGTTCTCAGATAACACCCCCAAACAGGGAAAAATAAAATCAATACCACTTTAGTTTTAGTGATATTTTTATTACCGTAAAATATTCTCATTTGTATAGTTTTGTGTTTCAGAAAAGCCTCATTTTAATACATTTTATTCATTGTATTTTTAGCTTCACTCCCATCTCGATCCGAATTTGCAGATAAGAACATAAGTAATTTACAAACGAGAGGAGGCCATTCGGCCCATCAAGCTCGTTTGGGGAGAACTTACCTAATAGCTCAGAGTTGTTAAAATCTTATCTAGCTCTGATTTAAAGGAACCCAGGGTTTTAGCTTGTTCTACACTAACAGGAAGACTATTCCATACTCTCCCTACACGCTGTGTAAGGAAGTGTTTTCTCAAATTCATTTTAAAATGTTTTCCCACTAATTTCCACTTATGGCCACGAGTTCTAGTATTTAAACTAATACTGAAATAGCTATTTGGCTGAACAGCATCCAGACCTGTTAGAATCTTATATACCTGGATCATGTCTCCCCTTAGTCTCCTTTGCTCGAGGCTAAACAGATTCTGCTCAGCTAACCTCTCCTCATAAGACATTCCTATAAGACCAGGAATCATTCTCGTAGCTCTACGCTGCACCTTTTCCAAGGCAGCAATGTCCTTCTTAAGGTATGGTGACCAAACCTGCACACAATATTCTAGGTGGGGTCTTATCAAGGAATTATATAATCATATATAAACTCCACACACCTAGAGATGTAACCCAACATCCTATTGGCCTTTTTTATTGCTTCCCCGCACTGGCGAGAATGGGACATGGAAGCATCAACATACACACCGAGATCTTTCTCATAATCAGCTACCTTTATTTCAGTGGAACCCATAAAATATCTGTATTTTAGATTTCTGCTCCCTGCATGGATTACCTTACATTTATCTGTGTTAAATTTAATCTGCCAGGTATCAGCCCAGTCATGATTAAATCCAAATCCCGTTGTAGCCTCCGTGCTCACACGCTGTTCCTCTCTCCAAAGCCACACCTAGGTTCTGTGTTAAAACCAACCAACCAAGCGCAACACCCAAAACAAATGACCTATTTCACCTTACAGGACATGTTGAATCACATTGTAGGTATAAAATAACAATGAAAAATACAAGATTTTTTACATAGTATTTGCAAAATTTGTACACAATTCAAAGCACCCTGAGTGAGAGAGGCTGGGTAAAATTGCGTAATGCAAACATTTGTTTAATTGATTTTTACATTACAAGCTTAATATAATCATATAACCGAGCTCCTTCAAACTTACAATTACCAATGAAAAAAAGTTACAATCCGTCTGACTGTGGAAATCACATATGTAACATATGTAACATTTTGGTTGCGGAAAAGCTATTCAGTCTTTCGGATTTTCCCTTCAGAGAGTCTCGGCAGTCCACAACCTCTCAGTAAAAAGCAAATCGTGTCTCTCAGCTTTTGGATGGTCACACACTAATGATTTTTACTTTCTTTTCAGAATATTCTGGAATAGACCATCCATGCCCAGTATTTTAAGGTGGATTTTCATGCTGCCTGAATCGCAGTGACTGTCTTTTAATGTAGCAGGCCGACCTACACGGCCTTGGAATTGTAAAAAAAGCCCAGGGGTTGTCACTGGGGAGGGACACGTGTTTTTGTTTCAGAAAAAAATAGCACTGTAACAAAAAGTAACTGCAGAACGAACACATGGGTTATTGCAATTCATCGCGAGTCTCAGTCAGAGAGGCGTCTCCATATCCTACGTACTGAATGGTCCTTGTCTTGCAAGTATGGGGCAGCACTTCCAGTGGGACGGGCCTGCTGACAGATACTGGGGGGGCGGGGTCACCCATGAACCCAGATTATAGGCCAGGAGGCGGAGACATTTGTGAGTGACAGGTGAGAAGCCCAACGGAAGGAAGGGTGCTGTCGTTGTCGCTTCTGCTGTTGCTTTGCCAGGAACTGGGGGCCGGAACCACATGGACGGTCATCACAGCACTATGACTGATGGGGGGTGGGGGCCCGAGGAGGGGGGGGGGGGGGGGCAGAACACAGAGAAAAGAAGGGGGAGAGGAGAAGAAGGAAGAAGAGATATGTCCTCTGGTGTTGTACTCAGTTCACACACAGAAAAAAAGTAATGGAATGAGTTCGGGTACAACAATCCATCGTAAATGGTGCTGGAAGAAGGAGATGCAGAGAAATCTGGGAATAAAACTCACATACACACACAGGGCAGAGGGACAGTGCAGTCCGGACTTTTAAAACCTTGGAGAACAGTCCATTAAAAGGGTGTAACCAGGAGAGCAGATTTTCTGGCATGAGAAAAAACGGCTTAGAGACGAATCATAATGGAGTTTTATATTTTTCCTGCAGGGAAAGTATTTTGCCTTTATAAACACGTGGGAAGAAAGGGTTTGGCACAATGTATGTAAGAAGTATGACACTTATATTTAAAGGTAGTTTTATGCAAAGTGTTTTATGTTGCAGTTCTGTCCTTGCTGTTAATGCTGTATTTAATATTGCCTAGATGGGCAGGTGTTACCTGCATGCTAAATGGGCGGTGTCTCCCCCTAGCTGTGTGGTGAGGGACTGCAGAAAATCCAGGAGAGACTGTGACAGTAGACCAGCGTTCCCCAGTTCCAGTACCGAGGGCCAGAATCCAACACAGTTTGCAGAAACAACTCTATGTCAGATAATTACCAGGCTTGGTAGGGTGTGTTTGTTCAGGGAAATCTGCAAACTGGATTCTAGCCCCGCAGGGCCAGAACCGGAGAAACCCTGACTTTGGATATCTTGACTTAATAATAGCACGATTAAGACGGAAGCCGCCCAATCTGTTCCTGAGCTGGCGATATGTACAGAGAAGTGAAAGTCCAGCTTAATGGGTTGCCAGAGACTCAGAGGTCAGCAGGACCATTGAGGAAGAACTGGTCTGTCAAGAGGAATGGCTAATGTGTATTTACTTAGATTAATTATTAACTGAAAATCACAATGTAATTAATGATGTAATTGGTAATGCAGTTATATGACGAGGGCTGAATTACTGCAGAAGACCAGGACAGCTGAAATAAGCACCCTGGTGGCTCCTTTAAACCAACAGCGACAGGAGGGGGGGGGGGGCAGTGGTCACACATGCAGGTGACAGGTGAACTGCATCGGTGACACAGCTGTGGGCCAGCCACAGGACCGCAAAGTGATCTGATATTGGATCAGATTTCCAGCAAAGACCGCAAACAACAGCAAACCGTGTGACCAATGAGAATGGCCCGCTCCTGGTGGGTGGGGAAGGGGGGGGGGGGCACTGCATCTTCCCAGTTGTTGTTCTGAAGTCCTGCTGGCCTAGAGCTGCAAGCCCACCTATGACAGTCTTCATCTGGGTCCTGGTGTGTCTTCACAGAGCTGATGTCCTTGTTATTTTTTGGGCGGGATCCTTGACAGTTTTCTCACCCCACCGATGACGAGTTTGCCACCCGTTTCCAACACAAAAATAGCATCACATTTTAAAAAGTCTGTTACACTGGTGAAATATATGGTAAAATCTCATACAGAAAACCATCCAAGACGACTAATCAAACCAATCAGCAGAACTGGTAAATTATTTTTTATTGTGGATAAGCGGTCTCTTTGACATGGAGCAAATTATACATTTATTTTTGTTTTTCAAATATTAAACAAAAACGCCGCGGTGCGTATCGCACAAAACCTGAATGTCCGTTATTAAAAAGGCTGGAGGGAGACAGACGGAGAGGCGGGAGGGGAAAACGGAGGCGGTGGAGCACGTCCAACTTCCATTTACAGGGAGACACGAAAATGACGCCATAAGTCTACACCAGCGTTCCATGCACAGCTACCATTTCAGTTACCTGCAGTTACATATTAACATCATCGGGGAAATATTCAGTGAAGGAAGCAAAAAAATAAAATGATTAAATCTGAAAGACTTAAAAAATAAGTGAAAAAAAGTACTATGGTACCACAACTGAGCAGTCGTTCCTCTCAACCCACCCCACACCATTACGGCGGACAGATTTTAAAGTGCGTTCCAAGGACAGACAAGACAAAACACATACTCATTTATACACACTACACGTCTGAACAGTTTCACACAAAACACAACATGGAGAAACATGACCAAACGCAAGGTAAACCGGTAAAAGAGTGTATGGTATACCATTCAATTCCTGCTTAAAATACCTTAAACGTATTAACGCCCCAGCACAGTCTAATGAGCAGAATCTTACATGGAAAAAAATATTGTAGGAGCCCTTGTTACCTTCAGTCATACTGAAAAGCTATATAACTTAAGTCATATACACCAAACCATATAATGCAGGAAGTAATAATTAACAGAACGTTTCCAATAAAACCAAATAAATAGCCATACGTAGGTCAAACTGCATTTGACAGATTAGAGAGAATCTTCAGACGTGTCGTTCTTAAATGACAGTGCATGAAAAACGGGGAGTGACTGAACAGTGTCACCTAGTGGCGAAAAGCCAACTATCGTCAGCAGCGTCATCCTGGCTGAACGGCTCGGGCGCAGCCTGCAGATGCAGAGGAACGCGAGTGGGTCTGCATGTGCGCTGGCTTGTTGGGGGTGTCTATGTTCCTGTCTTCGAAACTGAGATATTGGGCGACACAGACAGGTTACACTGGTTTCTAGTTTCACAAATTTAGCATTTTTAACCAAGAGACAAATCCCTGAGATTCTCGAATACTCTGCTTTCAGCGACCACACCCTTGTCTCCTTCGTCATTCAGGAAAAATGCATCTGTGGGATCGTTTAACATGGAAAATAGGAGATGATACTGCGTCTGTCACTGAAATCAGGGCTTTGTGGGTAACGATGCTGCTCGTATCTCCTAACAGAAGAGATTTGCACATGGTGAAAATACGTCGTAAAAGTAGTATAAAAGTGGAGAGATGTCAGAACAAATGATGTCACAAGCAGGGCACTGGGGAGCTCTGAGTCAGCTGAAGACAGAGCTGCAAGCCGAGCTCACATGTTCTGTCCGACCTGAAATACGAGCCGATTTTGCTGAAGTTGGCTGGAGACTCTAGGAGGCAGGAATGCTGCATAATTCAAAGCAGCTTATCAGGAGCCCGACAATTTCTAACTTAACAGCTATAGTTGTGTCTCCTCGCCAGCTGACGCGTTATTGCTATAACAGATCTCAGTATCCGTGCTCTGTAGTCTGCCCCCTGGTGGACAAAGTCAGGAAAGACTGACAGACATAACGGAGCTGGACAGGGGAGATACTGAGGCGCGTGATATACAGAGGATGCAAAAAAGTCAGCTAGATCCTACTTTCATTTGCGTTGCCAAGGCTGCCGGAGGATAGCAGTCAAATACGGCCGAGTTCCTCTAACCGACCCAATATTGCCACTTTAATGACCACGATGCAGACCTAAGTTTATTTTCTTAATGACCGTATTATTTGGCATGCTAGGAGATGTTTTGTGAAAACATCATGCGGTCAAATGATATCTGTCAAATGCATTTTGCTCCAATAAACAAATAATGTCAGAGCCCAGTTTTTCCATGAAGGATAACCGTGAGCCTAAGCATGAAATTCACTTAGAAGAATTGCTTCTGGAATTCTCTATGTGTGCATGAAATATCACAGTCAACAATCAAATAAACAAACAAATACGAATGAACGAATGAATAAAGTGACTAAATCTAATAATCTTATTATCAAACTACTGCCAATTACTACTTTCTCCCACAGCATACATTCCCAGGTCTGTTGACAAGGTATTTTGTTACAAAGTCTGTTACAAATTGCGATCTATTTTATCAGTGCTAGTAACGACCAGGGACGGATTATGGGTTGTGTGGCCCCTGGGCAAAATGTTTGCGAGCCCCCCCACCACCACCACCACCACCAGCACCACCACCACAACCACCACAATTCAAGCAGCCAAACGCCCTCCCTATAGGGTCAGGGGCCCTTGTAAGCAGAGGATCAAAGAATGTAGGCCCTCTAAAATAGACAAACGAAAATACATTGTTGATAAGCGTTGCAAATAAAAAAAAAAGGGCCCCTGGGCAGCGGCCCCGCTGGCCCCGCTGGCCCGGTCCGTAATCCGTCCCTGGTAACGACTATCCACTTTCTTCCAAATTACGTTTTGGATTCTCTACACAAACTTCAGGGCAGTGTACTAAATTCCCTGAGTTACATGCACATAACTCCTTCTGATGTATTTCGATCTCTGCTTTGTAAGGCAGTGGTAGACATCTCAAGGCATCTAAACCTTAGCAAAAACCTTACTTGTTATTTCCAAAGTTTATCACTGGGTGGCAGCAAAGATGCACAAATCTTTATTAAGCATCATTTCCTGCTGTAAGGCCACAGTTCCAGTATTTGCTTTATTGTTTTCGATTTAATGCTGGATTTTAAAATGATAGATTTCTGCAAAAATCAGTCAAGGAGAGTTTTAAAGGCATTGCAGAGACAGCTGACTGTTAAGACTCAGGTGATCTTTACTGTCAGAAATGGAATCGTCAGATATGTTTGATCTGGGTTGGGTCAATATCTATCTATGCTACGCTACGATATTTTATATCAGTAAAAAAAAAGATATAAAATCATAACTTATTTCTAAAAGAAAAAGCCACAAGCTTTCGAAAAACATTCAGGTTCCCAAATATCTATTTAATTTCTCGGTTTGACTTTGGTCCTGTGATATTCAGTTCTGCAGGTACAGAAGTGAGTAAGATGGGACAGCACATGCAGGTGAATTAATTTCTCCTCTTGTAGAAAGACAACAAAAGCTGGAGAGAGACAACTAACCCCCACAATGGCCGTTAAGACCGAGCCTGTCAGAGACTAACCAATGGTATCTCTGGGAAAGCGGTCATGTGCTCCTTCTCATTACAAATCCCTGAGGAATGTCCCTTCGGGTGGGTAGGAGGCGGCTACTGGTGGGAAGTAACAGGAAACCAGTCTGTCTTCCTGTCTGTGTCACCCGGCCTCACTTCCTGGCGAGAGTCAGTGATGGAGATGGTGGGACATGTAGGTGCGGGAGTCGAGGTGGCAGGGCGTGGGGGCCGAGGAACTCAGGGTGGTGGCATGTGCTTTATCGGCAAGGGTACGAGTTCTGTCAGCGCTGGGTACCGAGGACCTCACGCCCAGGACCGGCGAGCGATAGGGCGAGGCGGGGGCGGAGCTCGGGCTCACGGCAAGGCGAGTTTCGGCAACTGGGTGCGGGTGGAAGTCTAGGCTGAAGTTGTGGGTGTCAGTGGTGAGAGGCTGGACACCCAGGGCCCACTGAGAGTGGCTCAGGAGGAACGACTGGGGAGACCCCGCCCAGCTCGAGGCTAAGTGGGGCGCGTCCAGGGGGGGTGGGCCGCTGATAGCAGAAAGGCTGACGGCGTGTGGGGCTGGGGGACCCTGAGCCACAGGCAAAACGAGCACAGAGGCAGCAGTGGGACTAGGGGGCGCCGTCGAGGCCGCCTTTCCACTTACTTTGGAGGGGCTGGCCCTGAGCTTGGCCGCCTTGCCGGCGCGGCCGCGGTGCGTCTGCTCGTGGTCGAACTCCAGGTCCTCGAGTCGCTGCGTCAGCGCCAGCTTCTGCTGGATGGCCATGCGCAGCAGCGAGTTCAGCGTCTTCTTCTCGTCCTCGGCGGCCGCCAGCTGCCGCTGCATCTCGTCCAGCTGCGTCACGTACTCGTCGCACCTGGGGGGGGGGGGATCGCAGACGTAGGGAGTGACCAGCTGCTCCGTTTACACCCTCCTCAGCCCAATGTGGGGTGTCCTTAGGCAGGAGCGGACTGCCTGTTGGGAAGTTCGGGAATCTCCCTGGTGGGCTGGTCTTGTGAGGGCTGGTCTTTCTTCCCAAATCTCTGCCTTTATATTTCCCATGTGATTACAAGGAGCCAAACTCCCACCCCAGTCAGCAGCAAAACATCAAAATATCAGGCTACTTTTTGTTGCCAGTCTGCTCTTGCACTCAGGCATTTAGCCAAGTAGTAAAATTTAGGGTTTGGACCCGCTATGGGCTGGGATCTGTTCCCCTCACCTGGTGGCGAACATGGCCCTCAGCGAGGAGAAGGTGGCCGCATCCTCTTTCAGGGCCTTCAGCTCGTTCCGCAGCTTCATCATGGTCTCTGTCACCATGGACTTCTCGTTCTCGTACTTGCTCTTCAGGTTGGCGAGCGCCACCTCTGCGGTCTGGGGGGACGAGACGAGGCGCCGAGATACCGGCCCGTGGAGGAATTACGGGGTTAATGAGGATTTACAGAACTGGGGAATTCCTGGCAAAACTTCTCATCCATGAAACATCGGCATCTGATTTGGATATTTGAAATTTACAGCAAATAACTGTAACAAAAGACAAAAGCACTTAATTTTAAGTAATATTCGTACTCGGATGAGGATGATGAAGCTGAGGAAGGCAGTAAGTGAATGCTCCGCCCCCCCGGCTCACCTGCTTATTGGCCTTGAGGACAAGCCTGAGTGTGGCAATTTGCTCACGCTTGGTACTCAGCAGTGATTTCAGCTTGAGGATGTCCTCCATGCAGGCCTCCTTGTCCTTGTCGAACGCGGGTGCCTGCTCCCGGGCAGCAGCCCGCTGTCGGGACAGCTGCAGTGAGCGGTCGACGGCACGCTGCAGGTGCCTGATCTGGTCGCGCACAATTGCATTCAGGTTGCAGATATTCAAGGGCTCCCGACGCGGGTCGGCGCTGGGTTCAGAGGCGGTGGGCGTTGGCGATGGCGAGGGGGAGATGCTGATGACTGGCGAGCCCACGGGGGTACGGGCAGGGCTTGCTTGCGGGTCCTTGCTGCCGTCTGTGGCGGGGTCTTTGGATGGGGAATCGCCTCGGGGTTCAGGAGGCGAGGTGGCAGCCAGGCGACGAGCGAGGCGGGGGGACAGCAGGACACGCGGGTCCTCGGGGCCCTTGAGGCTGCCCCCTCGGGCGGCCCGGCCCTGCCGGTAGTAGTCCAGCATGACGCGGTTGGGCGTCTCGTTGTTGCACAGGCAGACGTGGTGGTAGAGCTGCGCCAGCTCCTCGCTGAAGGTCACCAGCTCGTCCTGGGCAGCGTTCAGAAGGGCCTGGTTCTCGGCAGCCGCCAGGGTCGTGCTCCGCAGCTCCCCCTCCAGACTGACGACGCGCTGCTGGCCCTCGCGGCAGCTCTGCTCCAAGCCGCTCACCCGGTCGTCCAGCACCTTCAGCCGGGCCTCACCGCGAGCCCGCTCCTCCGCCTGGGCCTCCACGCACTGGTTATACTTATCCTTGAGAGTCTTCAGCTCCGCCTTCAGGTCGATCACCTCCGTAACGGCCACCTTGTACTTGCACTCCAGCACCTCCAGGCCGCGGGTGTCGTCCCGCTGTGTGTGACCGTCGGCCGCCTCCTCGCACACCGCCCCCTCCTTGTCACAGCGCAGATGCCTCATGGCATTGACGCGCTCCGTCAGTTGATGCACACGCTCATGCTCCTCGGTCAGGGCTCCCTGCGTGTGCTCCAGCTGCGTCTGCGACTCCTGCAGGTTCGTCAGCAGCAGGGCCTTCTCCCGCTCCACCTGGGTCGGGGCAGACACATCGTTAATCACTTCCTGAATACTAAGGCTCCTAATTAGCCGTCTAATTGTATGGTAATTTAGAACACAGCAAACTACAATTCCAACTATTGCCACCGTTCCATGCACTTAATAACAAGGTGTGTTGCCCATTGATCTACTACTGTCCATCGGTGTTAATGTCGACAGCAAATTTTAATTTAGTTTCAGTCATAATTTAGTCATCTAAATTATTTTAGTTTTAGTCTAGTTTTAGTTGACTAAATATCATAAGACAACAGTCGACTAAAACTACAGTTGATTTAGTCGACTAAAATTAAAAGTGCAAAGTATAATGTTTAAAGTTTCCCTTGAATTTCTGAAGGTCATTATGTTCACCAAGATGAAACGTAACCAATGTTAAGGGATGGTGTTAAGGTCTGACTGCGCAGGACACAAATACACAGATTTCACTCTTATTTTAAACACAAACATATGTTTATTTACCCGGAAACCGAGTACTGTAATATCAGTAGTGCCATTAGTGCAAAAATAAAAAGTGTATCGGCTATAATGCCACCAGGTCTGCTCTCTCTCTGAATATTAAAATAAATATTTGTAATATTTTTATTTGCTATTGTTCGCTCTTAAACGTTTCACCTGAAATTCTTAAATATGTTCAAAGAAAAAGACCAATAAGGGATCAGGGATTTATACCCATTATCAAGAAAATCAAATCCAAACATTGAAAACATTCTTCTCAACGGCTATCAGTAGCATTTTATTCTATTTTAGCATTTTCAACATCAAAATAATCACCCCAAGGCTACAATTCTATTAGTGCACAGAGCCAAAAATCAACTCTCCTCTCTTTCAGGTGATTTTATGTTTGTTGAAGTTTCTGGTTTTTAACAGCTGTATAAAGCATGCAGGGCTCACCAACCTTTCTGAAACTGAGAGCTACTTCCTGGGTACTGAGCCATGCGAAGGGCTACCAGTTTGATACATTCTTCTTAAATCATTTATAATAAGCATGTTTTAAATGCTTTTTTAGATATTGCCATTTTCAAATCTATATAAATGTATTTACACGGTTAAATACAAAAGCAGGCTATTTACAAGGTAAAAACTGTTTCATTTGTGTGCAGACAACTCGAACTGAAAATCTCACTCCAGCCAGCTGGCTGAAGTTGGCAACCCCGTGTTTTATTTGAAATGAAAAGTAAAATGTGCTGACTGACTGACCTGAAACGGCTCGTTATTCCGTTTGCATTGTTATATAAATAAATATAAAGCTAATATGAGAAAAACATGTCATGTTATATATATTTTCGAAATAATATGACCACCTGTATCCTACTTTAATAGCGATCGAAGTGATAAGTTTGTATGTATTTATATTAAAACGAGACCCGGTGTGGGATTATCGAAACCAGTACTTAAATCCATGAACACTAAAATATATGACATAAACACAACTGTATTAGGGTTTTACGGCTTAAATTAAGCACTTTATTTAAACATGCACAATTTTCACGTTTTATTTCCTCTTATTTTGAAATGTAGCCCAACTTTTAAAATTTCCTTTTAAAACTAGTAAATAAGAAAACATACATATCGGCATTCATACATATGTGTTCATCTCTATATGTCACTGAATTAATTTGATTTGAAAGTCACGTATTGATTAAATGCAGTGTTGATGCAACTAATAGGATACTTAAATATATATATACAGTACAGGCCAAAAGTTTGGACACACCTTCTCATTCATTGTGTTGTCTTTATTTTCATGACCATTTACATTGGTAGATTCTCACTGAAGGCATCAAAACTATGAATGAACACATGTGGAGTTACGTACTTAACAAAAAAAAGTGGCATAACTGAAAACATGTTTTATATTCTAGTTTCTTCAAAATAGCCACCCTTTGCTCTGATTACTGCTTTTCACACTCTTGGCATTCTCCCGATGAGCTTCAAGAGGTAGTCACCTGAAATGGTTTTCCAACAGTCTTGAAGGAGTTCCCAGAGGTGTTTAGCAAGTGTGCAAAGCAGTAATCAGAGCAAAGGGTGGCTATTTTGAAGAAACTAGAATATAAAACATGTTTTCAGTTATGCCACTTTTTTTTGTTAAGTACGTAACTCCACATGTGTTCATTCATAGTTTTGATGCCTTCAGTGAGAATCTACCAATGGTCATGAAAATGGTCATGAAAATAAAGACAACACAATGAATGAGAAGGTGTGTCCAAACTTTTGGCCTGTACTGTATATCACACTAAATAGTTACGATCTTCCAGACCTTTGCTTCAAGAAGTTCTCCCCAAATCGACCTCTTTAAATTTTACTTGAATACCCCTGTATGCGAACTACATTAGTTCTGATTGTATCTCATCTCTGGCAAACATTTTCGTTTCGTTTTTATTCGTTGACTAAAGTGTCAGTACACTTCGTCATAATCTTAGGCCTCACGAAATCATTTTTCGTCTCATTTTAGTCTGAAAATAAAGGTCGTTGACGATAATGATGATGAAAATTTTTCGTTGACGAAATGAACACTGCTGTCCATGAGCTGAGAGCGTGAGCAGAGAATCCCCACAGATTTTCACGCTGCCCCAGGTCATTATATCGGCATTTTTTTTTTTAACCGGGGAGAGTGGTGGGGGGGGGGGCTTGGTATGTTTCACCAACCAGGGCATATGGGTCGCTTTCAGTATATTTCATTGAAATGGGGGATTGGAAGTTGTGTCATGGTCAACTAAAAATGTTTTGCCGATCGACTGGCTGGCGACCGCTGATATACAACTATGAGCAAACGGAGGTCAGGAGAGTAAAGACCAGCGACCACCCATGGTCAACCCCCTGGCTTTCAGTGCTAAAAGGAAAGGGCATTGGAGTTTCTCTTGGATGATCCAGTCACACACAAGGCGTGGCTGCAGGTCTTAAAGGCACAGGGCCTGGCTGTGAAGAGACGACATCAGAGCCATGGAAAACGGCCCGAAGTAAGGATTTTATGACCTGTCGGGTACTCCATTGTGTCCAAAGATGACATCCCCCCTGACTGTGCTTTGGCACAGCCCACAGCTGTTTGTAACCTTGATCGATGTGGGGGGTCAATATGGTCCAGATACTCAACATGTTTTCTGACATGACCCACTGTGAAGGGTGTTCCATGAAAGATGAACATTCTTAAAGCTGTGCTGGCAGCAGAAGGGGAGGAAGAAGGCTGGAAGGAAGCATCTCGAAGTGAAGAGGAGGAATAAAAGAGGGAGAAGTGGGGTAAGGAAGATGTGGGGAGGCAGAAATGGGGGGGTGGTGTGCGGAGGCATATCCAATCAGGGCTGTGAATCAGTGAATCGATTTAAAAAAATTTACTAAGTAATCGCACAGTTTTCAGTAATTAATCGCAATAACTTAAAATCATAAATACACACTGAATCCCTAAATTAACATAAAATTAACACAAAGGAGCATATGGGTCATTCTCATGAACCCATTACTGTTACAATAGTACCTCTGAGGTAGTTGGAGCCAGGCCTGGGGGTGGGGCTCAATGACGAGCACCTGGTGGCCAGGTCTGCACCCATAGGGCCTGGTCGAGCACAGCCTGAAGAAGGCACGTGGGTCCCCCCTCCAATGGGCTCAACCCCTATAGGAGGGGCCATAGGGGTCGGTTTGAATGTGAGTTGGGCAGTGGCCAAAGGCAGGGACCTTGGCGATCTGATCCTCGGCTGTAGAAGCTAGCTCTAGGGACATGGAATGTCACCTCTCTGGTGGGGAAGGAGCTTGAGTTAGTGCGCGAGGTTGTGAAGTTCCGGCTAGATATAGTCGGGTTCACCTCAATGCACGGCTTGGGCTCTGGAACCAGTCTCCTTGAGGGGGATTAGACCCTTTTCCAGGAGTGCCTGCAGGGAGAGGCGTTGGGCAGGGGTGGGCATATTTATTGCCCCCTGGCTGGGCACCTGTACATTGGGGTTTACCGCAGTGGGTGAGAGGGTAGCCTTCCTTCACTTTCAGGTTGGGGGAGAGGTCCTGACTGTTGTTTGTGCTTATGCATCAAATGGTATACCCACCCTTTTTGGAGTCCTTGGAAGGGGTGTTGGAGAGCGCTCCTCCTGGGGGATCTCTTGTTCTGCTGGGGGACTTCAATGCTCACGTGGGCAATGACAGTGAGACCTGGAGTGGCGTGATTGGGAGGAACAGCCCCCCCAATCTGAACCCGAGCAGTGCTTTGTTATTGGACTTCTGTGCTCGTCATGGATTGTCCATAATGAACACCATGTTCAGGCATAAGGGTGTCCATATGTGCACTTGGCACCAGGACACCCTAGGCCGCAGTTCGATGATCGACATTGTAGTCGTGTTGTCGGACTGGCGGCCGCATGTCTTGGACACTTGGGTGAGGAGAGAGGCGGAGCTGTCAACTGATCACTACCTGGTGGTGGGTTGGCTCCGCTGGTGGGGGAGGAAGCCGGCCAGGCCTGGCAGGCCCAAGCGTATAGTGAGGGTCTGCTGGGAACGTCTGGCGGAATCCCCTGTCAACTTCTACCTCCGGCAGAACTTCTCCCATATCCCGGGGTAGGCGTGAGACATTGAGTCCGAATGGGCCATGGTCCGCGCTTCCATTGTGGAGGCAACTGACCGGAGCTGTGGCCGTAAGGTGGTCGGTGCCTGTCACGGCAGCAACCCCCGAACCCGCTGGTGGACACCAGTGGTGAGGGATGCCGTCAAGCTGAAGAAGAGTCCTATCGAGCCTTTTTGGCCTGTGGGACTCCAGAGGCAGCTGACAGCTACCGGCAGGCCAAGCGGGATGTGGCTTCGGCGGTCGCTGAGGAAAAACTCGGGTGTGGGAGGAGTTTGCTGAGACCATGGAAAACGACTTCCGGACAGCTTCGAGGACATTCTGGTCCACCATCTGGCGGCTCAGGGCGGGAAAGTGGTGCAACATCAACACTGTTTATGGTGGGGATGGGGTGCTGCTGACCTCAACTCAGGCCATTTTGAGTCGGTGGAGGGAATACTTCGAAGACCTCCTCAATCCCACCGACATGCCTTCCGATGTGGAAGCAGAGTATGGGGACTTGGGTGTGGACTCCCCTATCTCTGGGGTGGAGGTTGCTGAGGTGGTTAAAAAGCTTCTCGGTGGCCGGGCCCCGGGAGTGGATGAGATCCGCTCGGAGGCTCTGGATGCTGCGGGGCTGTCTTGATTGACACGCATCTGCAGCATCGTGTGGGCATTGGGGGCAGTGCCTCTGGATTGGCAGACCAGGGTGCTGGTCCCCCTCTTCAAGAAGGGGGACCGGAGGGTGTGCTCCAACTATACGGGGATCACACTCCTCAGCCTCCCTGGTAAGGTCTATTCGGGGGTCCTGGAGAGGAGGGTTAGTCGGAGAGTCGAACCTCGGATTCAGAAGGAGCAGTGTGGTTTTTGCCCTGGCCGTGGAACAGTGGACCAGCTCTATACTCTCGGCAGGGTCCTGGAGGGTGCGTGGGAGTTTGCCCTACCAGTCTACGTGTGTTTTGTGGACCTGGAGAAGGCATTCGACTGTGTCCCTCGGGGAGTCCTGTGGGGGTTGCTCTGGGACTATGGGGTACCGGGCTTCCTTTTAAGAGTGTTTCGGTCCCTGTATGATTGGTGCCAGAGCCTGGTCTGCATGGGCGGCAATAAGTCTGACTTGTTTCCGGTGACGGTTGGACAGAATTTCTAGGCGTAGCCAGGGCATGCCAGGGCTCCCCCAAGTGGAGGAGTTTAAGTATCTCAGGGTCTTGTTCACGAGTGAGGGAAGGATGGAGCAGGAGATCCACAGGCGGATTGGTGCGGCGTCAGCAGTGATATTGGCACTACATCGGTCTGTCATGGTGAAGAAAGAGTTGAGCCAAAAGGCAAAGCTCTCGGTTTACCAGTCGATCTGCGTTCCTACCTATGGTCAGGAGCTATGGGTAATGACCAAAAGAACAAGATCGCGAGTGCAAGCGGCCGAAATGAGTTTTCTCCGCAGGGTGGCTGGGCTAACCCTTAGAGATAGGGTGAGGAGCTCAGTCATTCGGGAGGGACTCAGAGTAGAGTCGCTGCTCCTCCACATCGAGAGGAGCCAGATGAGGTGGCTCGGGCATCTACTTAGGATGCCTCCTGGACATCTCCCTGGTGAGGTGTTCCGGGCATGTCCCACTGGGAGGAGGCCCCGGGGAAGACCTAGGACACACAAGAGGGACTATGTCTCTCAACTGGCCTGGGAACGCCTCGGGATCCCCTTGGAGAAGCTGGATGAAATGGCCGGGGAGAGGGAAGTCTGGGTTTCCCTGCTGAGACTGCTGCCCGACCTCAGATCAAGTGGGAGATGATGGATGGATGGATGGTAGCTAATCAGCTTTGTTATATTACCATCTATTTCTTTAATAAATAAAAGTATTTCATCAAATCCAGAGCAAGAGAAAAAGCAACAGAATTAAACAAAAACTGAGCAAAAATATATATTTGATCATAAAATCTTTTATCATGAAATTTGATTGTATTATTGTGGGTTACATGCAACAGAGTTTTAAAACAGTTAAGTCTAGATAGGTTTTCTGCTCTTTGATTTTTGGCTACTGATTTGGGGCAAATGGTTAAAAAATCATGAAAACAGAGGAACAAATGGAGGCATTTTACAGTAATGCCAAATGTTCTACACAAAAAATATATTTGATATTTGATATTTGATATAAAATGTATTTCTTTGTAATTTTTTTTCGGAGAAATTCTCAAGTTCATGAGAATGACCCATATTATAATGTTTGATGGTTAAGTTTGTGATGTACAGATTATTAATTTTCAACACAAATACTATTTACAAGCAAGAACAAGCTGAATTCCAGTGCTTTCAAAAAGGCTCGATGGACAAACGGCAATGAGACAAGAGAGGGTAAGCAGGGATGTTAAACTATTATTTTTCAATCGGGCACCTTAGCGAATAAACACCTTGTGAAAGCAGAAGAGGAGAGGAAAGCAGGTGGACAAATTAGCACCATGTGACCTATAGGATGTAAATAGGCCAATCAGCACCAGGTATTCTACACCATGTGATCTGTAGCGTGTGAAGAAAATAAACCGGTCAGGAATGGTGACTCTAGGAAGGCATGTTGGAAAGATATTCTAGATGAAAGAAATCATTACATTTATTTTGTCTGGACATCCTGGATGTTCAATATTGAGGATCTGATGAAGTGAAAAGGTCACTTTACAGCACAACTGGCTTCTGTCTAGTTGAGAAATACATCCCCAATGACCATTACCTCCCTTACCAGCTCACCTGCAGTAGCTGTTGCTTGAGCTTCTGCATCTCAGAGAGGTTGAGCTCACTGAAGAGGTCCGACACGAGGTTAGCGGCCTCGCCCTTCCGGCTGGCTGCTCGGTAGTCGCCGTTGACCTTGGCCGTGTGACCATTACACTTGTTGCTGTCCTGGTTGTTGGGCAAGCTGGTGGCGGCGGTGCCATTGCTGGCTGCCTCTTCAGCAAACTTAAGGCCATCGGCGAGGGCCAGGTGGGTGCCGTACACGCTGTCACTGAGGCTCATGTAGTGCACCAGCTCCTTGCGCAGGCTGTTCTTCTGCTCGCACTCGCTCTTCAGTGTATCTAGCGCCTCCTCCAGCTGTGTCTCTGAGATCTGCTTCAGCCGCAGGGCCTCCTCCAGCTGACTCTGCAGCAGCTCTGCCTCCTCCTCCAGGACCTTTATCTCATGCTTCAGGCCCTCAAACTCCACCTAAGGGAAAGTACAGGAGGGGGACAGTAGCGGGGGTGTCGTAGATCAGGTCCAGAGATTACAAATCTAGACCAAGATTTTGTTTCAAACAACCAGTTGAGCACAAAGAATGACAATCATAGAGTACTCAACTGGTTGGCTGATATAAAATTTTTATCCCGATTTTTACTTTCTGAACCTGAACTATCCGCCTCTGGATAGTAGTGAGGGTATGTGGACCTCTAGGCACGCCGGGCTCTGACCTGGTTCTGCTTCAGCGTGGACACCAGCTTCTGCAGCATGATGTTCTCCTCCTCCAGCTCGCTGTAGTCCTGCAACGACCGAGCCTCACGAAACTTGTACTCACGGATCTCGTCCTTCATCCGGTTCCTCTGGAGCTCCAGCATCTCGTTACTCTGGGAAAAGCACAGGAAGGATAAGGGAGGCTTTGACTCATGCAGACCAGGCATCTATGGGCTCAGAGCATGCATCAGTTACAACTACAGCCTACACCTCTCTAGTTCATGAAAACATGAACTCCTTTTATTCTCCTGTATTCTCCATATACTCCTTATATATTGAAAAAGTGACCACAACTGTCTTTCTTTTTGAATGTCTGACCTGTGGGGTCTGTAAGAGCAGAGACAGAGGGAGCAAGGAGAACAGTGGCTGGTTCAGGGTGGGGGGCTCTGTGGAGTGCTATCCTGGGCTGGGAGACTGGACCCCGATACGTGCTGCGGCAGCCTGCTGCTCACAGTCCTTTCACCAGAGCACCATTAATCGCAGCCATAAATAATCCATGTGGTGATTATGAAGCGATTTCATTGGGCTCTGGCAAACCAACTGACCTCTCAGGACAAAAACGTTCCCTCCATAAATCTATCCATTTTCTGTAACTGCTTGTCATGGGGATCTGGAGCAAATGGGCATAAGGCAGGGAATAACCCAGGATGGGGTGCCAACCCATCACAGGGCACAAGGCAGGGAATAACCCAGGATGGGGTGCCAACCCATCGCAGGGCACAAGGCAGGGAATAACCCAGGATGGGGTGCCAAACCATCGCAGGGCACAAGGCAGGGAATAACCCAGGATGGGGTGCCAACCCATCGCAGGGCACAAGGCAGGGAATAACCCAGGATGGGGTGCCAACCCATCGAACGGCACACACACACCACTCACTCACACACCATTCATGCCTACGGGCAATTTAGTAAGTCCAGTTATCCTCAGCATGTTTTTGGATTGCGGGGGGGAAACCAGAGTACTTGGAGAAATCCCCACAATGACACGGGGAGAACATGCAAACTTCACACACATGCATGCGTGGCGGAGACTCGAACCCTGAATACCGGAGGTGTGAAGCAGCAGTGCTAACCATGCTGCCCCTCCCCTCCATACGTCAGATCCTCTTAATACACATTTCATGAATTAACTCAGAAACTGTAGCGTATTTACTACCAAAACATTATTTTTTAGAATACAAAGAAAACACACCGGTACATCAAGGTATCTATAGTGTCTTTTATTATAAACGTACTATAACAGAAACTAGCTTAGCATTCTCAGCACATTTCAAAGCATCAGGACACCAACCGACACGACACCAGAGACCGAAAAGACGTGGAAGTGAGGAAATCCGCTCAGATACCCGGATTAACATGGCATCAGTGGACAGGGTGGTTCCGGGATATACTGAGTATTACTGCTCACATTGTTACTGTTTGCGTGGAACACTGAGGCTAATTAGCGGGATTAATTATGTTTGATTGGGCTGTCAAATAAGCAAATTGCTTAAATGTACGCAGTTTAAATTTATTATTATTTATTAAACATGAAATATTAAAACTGTTGCTTCAAATCTCCTGGCAGAAGGCACACATTATTCTTTGTTATTAAATGTGTTGTTTGTCACTGTTGTGATGAAAAATAATAAACCTATCTTCTTAAATGTTTGTGTGCTTTTAAATGAATGAGTTCATTACTGTGAATTACTGTGTTTTTGAAGCCCAATTAAATCAATTAATAAAGTTTCACAAATGATCATGAGTTGCTGCTACAGCCCTCGATCTGGAGAGAGGAAATTCTGTTTTCTCTAGTACTTAGAGCAGCTTGAGTTTCCAATGAAATAGCATTGCCTGCATGAATGGGTCAGGCAATGCTTTGTGGATAATGGCCAGCAGGTTCTCCAGGTGTCCATTCAGGCTAACAGTGTGGGTGCAGTGAGCATGCCCCTGCCACTGGCTACCGCAGGGAGCAAAGCGTGGGCCCCTGGATGAGGTCACTGAGTCCCTGCAAACTGCACTGCAAATATAAATATCTGTCTGAACCCCATACACACATTTAGCTGCTCAACACTTTGGCTCACACTCTCATTTACTAATGTTCGTTGACTTTAATGAGCTGATCTCTGCAACAAAGCAGGAACAAAGACTTGGTTAACAAGATAAACTGCATTTAAAGGCACATAAACCACGACTAACAACTTCTGGTACTAGTCAAGCAATCTGATCAATCACTATCTCACCTTAATAGGTGACAACGAGGACAATGAGGCCATACGACAGGAAATCCAGAACAGAAACAAACAAAAGAGTAAGAAACTTATTCTGAAATCTTCAGTGACAAACAGTGTTTCTCAATATCAAGAATGCAAAGATCGTACAAGCGTTCGTGACAAGAGCAGTCTTGCTAACTCGCCTCCCAAGAACGATCTTGGGATGCAATGAATCATGGGAGCCAACTGATGTATCCATGATATTTGGGGTGAGGCAAGAACGACATCCGGGGATTTTTACCGTCTTCTGTAATCCTGTTCTTGAGTATTTGAACTGGCTTCCAGCAATGGAAGACGATGGAAAACAGATACATGAGTAAAACAGGTACATGAGTGCGCATATTGAAAAAATACCCAAATCTTCTGCTATTCCCCCATACTCAGCCTAATGTCTGGCCTCCTTCTTCTTGTACAGGGCGGTGGGGAGGGTGGGGTCTCCCTTGGGAAGCTCGGGGCACCGGGGTGCCAGTTTTTGTCCCACTTTTAAGTGAACCTCTGGCTGCCCTCGGAGCCCAAAATCTGTTCTTCATTTGGTATAATGATCAGTAGCCTTGATCTTAACACACTCTCCCTTCTGCCTGCCGGATCAAACGGCGGGTGCTAAACATCAGCACAGACATTGCCCGCTGTGTGCTGATATTTCTTCCTTGTTTCTAACGTTTGCCTGGTTCATTCTCTTCCCTGCACCAAGAGGTCAGGTTAACCCCCCTGGGTAAAAGGCCACTGGAACAGCACACCGGGTTGGAATCTGGGGGGGGGGGGGGCTGAGGAGTCCGCACATTACCCTCCCCCCCCCAATGTGCGAGCTCAGGCCATTTCTCTGTTCCCCAGCTTACTGCCGTATTTACGCCTCACAATGGGGGGCCATGCTGTCAGAGCGTGACCCTGCTGTGCCCTGGGCCTGTGCCCTCCAGCTGACCCCCACCCTGCACCCCCCCCGCCTGATTCTGCTGCACACTCAGGCACCCCCATGGCGAGATGGCATCCTCCATTCAGTCAGTTTCTGTCGATCACCCGGCTCAGAGCCTGGCATATTTGGGGAGTGCCAAGGCCCACTAAGTGCGAAACAGGGAATCACTGTGCCCGCTTAAAGCTTCATTAGCCATTTAACAGCCTCGTATTCATAAAGCTCAACTCCCCGAATGCCGCGTCGTTAATGAGATTTATCTGCCCCGTCGCCATCCATGGATGGGCATTCCAAAAAGGTTGGGAGGGAGACATCACACTGACATCACACTGCACACTGCGTGCTGACATGCACACTGCGTGCTGACATGCACACTGCGTATGAGTGCCCACAATCCCATGAGCACTGTTTACACTCAATTCACACTGTAAATTGTCGGTACATTTCCCAGGTCTCTTGCACATTGTGCTTATATTGCACAGCACATCACTTTGACTATGTCACTTATGTATAGATTATGTACAGCTGAATATATCTCATATTGTCAGGGTCGGCCCCTGTTGTCCCTCTGTGTCCTTTCCCCGTTTGGCCAGCAGGTGTTGCTGGTCATCCCGTCCCTTGTGTTGTCAGTCTTTGTGTTCTCCCCTACTGCTTGTTGGCCACATGGCTCAACTCGCTGCGCATGTGGTTATCTATGAACCCCTCTGTTGTGTGTTTGAATCCTACCCCCCTCTGTTTTTGTATTTTGTTCCCTAGTGTTTCAGTCGTATAGGTTTTTCTAATTCCTGTGTCTGGTGATTTTTGTGTTCAGTTTTGGTTTCTTGTTTTGAGCCTTAGCTGTATTTTATCGGTTTTTGTTATTCCCAGTGTTGGATTCTGTTTTCCCTGTTTCTTGGTTAGTCCTTAGTTTTAGTTCCTTGAGTTAATTATTAGTTTCACCTGTGACCTGCTTTCCCAACCCTTGTTAATTAATCTCACCTGCCCCTTGTTAGTCTTGTCACCCCTCTGTATTTAAGTCCCTGCCTCTGTTTAGTTTGCTAGTGGTTCATTGATTGTTGGATGTCTGTGAAGACGGCGCTGCCCGCTGCCCGCTGCCCGCTGCCCGCTGCCCGCTGCCCGCTGCCCGCTGCCCGCTGCCCGCTGGCGACAATTATGCAAGTTAGTTGTGTTTAGTTCTTTGCCTGTCTGCCAACCTGCTCCTGGTCCTTAATCCTTTGTTGTCTGCCTTAGTTATCTTTTTAGTTTTTGACCCCTCGAGGTCTGTTTTTGTTTTGTAGTGTTTTCAGTTTTTGTTTCAATAAACCTTTGTTGTCTCGTGATGCTGCAAGTGGGTCGTCCACCTTCCTATCTGCCTGACCCAATCACACCAAACCCGTCCAGATCCTGACGCGTATATTTTTAATTTTATATTGTTATCTTGGTGCCACTTTACAATAATGCTCCTCATATAAAAGGTTTATGAATGGTTTATAATCTGGTTATTAATTAGGTTGCAACGCTTTATATACTGAACAAAAATATAAATGCAACACTCTTGTTTCTGCTCCCATTTTTCATGAGATGGACTTAAAGATCTACAATTCATTCCAGATACACAATATTACCATTTCTCTCAAACATTTCTCACAAATCAGTCTAAATGTGTGATAGTGAGCACTTCTGCTTTGCTGAGATAATCCATCCCACCTCACAGGTGTGCCACATCAAGATGCTGATCTGACATCATGGGTAGTGCACAGGTGTACCTTATACTGCCCACAATAAAAGGCCACCCTGGAATGTGCAGTTTTTTGCTTTATTGGGGGTCTGGGGACTCAGAACCGGTCAGTATCTGGTGTGACCACCATTTGCCTCATGCAATGCAACACATCTTCTTCGCATAGAGCTTATCAGATTGTCAATTGTAGCCTGTGGAATGTTGGTCCACTCCTCTTCAATGGCTGTGCGAAGTTGTTGGATATTAGTGGGAACTGGTACACGCTGTCGTATACGCCGGTCAAGCACATCCCAAACATGCTCAACGGGTGACATGTCCGGTGAGTATGCTGGCCATGCAAGAACTGGGACATTTTCAGCTTCCAAGAACTGTGTACAGATCCTTGCAACATGGGGCCGTGCATTATCTGTCTGAGTGGCTGGTCTCAGACGATCTTGGAGGTGAACCTGCTGGATGTGGAGGTCCTGGGCTGGTGTGGTTACACGTGGTCTGCGGTTGTGAGGCCGGTTGGATGTACTGCCATATTCTCTGAAACGCCTTTGGAGACGGCTTATGGTTGAGAAATGAACATTCAATGCACGAGCAACAGATCTGGTTGACATTCCTGCTGTCCGCATGCCAATTGCACGCTCCCTCAATGCTTGTGGCATCTGTGGCATTTTGCTGTGAGACAAAACTGCACATTCCAGGGTGGCCTTTTATTGTGGGCAGTATAAGGTACACCTGTGCACTACCCATGATGTCAGATCAGCATCTTGATGTGGCACACCTGTGAGGTGGGATGGATTATCTCAGCAAAGCAGAAGTGCTCACTATCACACATTTAGACTGATTTGTGAGAAATGTTTGAGAGAAATGGTAATATTGTGTATCTGGAATGAATTGTAGATCTTTAAGTCCATCTCATGAAAAATGGGAGCAAAAACAAAAGTGTTGCGTTTATATTTTTGTTCAGTGTAAATTAATAGACCATTTTTAACATTTTTCTTTTATTAATGAGGTACTACCATTTACAAGTGGCAAATGGGGGCCTTATTGTAAAGGGTAACTGTTATTGTTATATTGTCTTATTATGCACAGTTGAGTGACCAGAGTTACATTTCACTACATGCTGTATGTGTACAACAGTATATGTGACGAATCCTAATCTTGAGTTTGGGGGGAGGGCGGTGGCTGGCCCGCATTAGCGATTTGGGGACGTACTTGGGGGCACCAGACAGGGCAACTCCCCATAACCCCCACCCTTCCCAAAAAGGTGATGGTAAAGGTTCTCTCTCGTCGGAGGGGGGTCCCAGAACAATACCACAAAATCAGCAATGATTAGTTGTGTACATTTGGTCTCTCTGTTGGGAAGGCACCCGTAGCCAAACCCCTTGGATCCAGGGTGAGGTACCGTGCATGACCCTGAGGGGAGGCCTTGGCTGCATTTTGCCCCTCCCCCTCCGTCCCAGGGAGGCGGGGCCCCACCTCTCGCAGCTCCTGCAGCAGCACGTTGAGCCGCTCGGCCTCAGCCTGCACGTTGGACGCCACAGCACGGCTCTGCTGCAGCTCTGCCTGCAGCTCCTGCAGCCGGCTCGTGTAGTACGCCTCCTTGGAGGCCGACTCCTGTAGGAGGTGCTCCTCGTTAGTCTCGCCATCCGCCGCCACCTTGCGCTGGGTGGAGTACGCCTGCCCGAATGCCTGGTGAAAGGGAGAAAGGAGGCGGAGCCCGGGTGAAGAGGGGCTGACTGATAGGCTGACCACACCCAGATGACTCACTCTTACACTGAAAACTAACCAATCAGATCATTCTTAAAAAGTACACAGTTGTAAGATGTATTTCCCAGAACCCCTCACTAATGATATGTCCCTGCCAGCACTGCAACAGGTGCCATGTCACATAGCGTGGTTTCGTGTTATTCCGCTGCTACATTCACAGCACGACCGGAGTTCTTCCCGACCTCGCCCGCCGTGCCCCCCCCCCCCCCCCCCCCAGACTGATGAGTGGTGCAGGGCTGGACAGTAGCCAAGAGGCTGGTCGCCAGTCAGGCTGATCCTGGAGCTTTTCAGCTCCTTTAGATCCTTTTCAGTGTTGGCGGCAGTTTCAGAGGACGAATGACATAGCCAGTACTTATGGCAGCAAATACAAGCACCAGGGCTATGCTTATCAGTCATCCATCCATCCATCCATCCTCCAACCACTTATCCTGGACAGGGTCATCCCTGGGTTCCCGGGAAGCAGTGGACACATGGCCCAGACACCCTGGGGTCCACCTCAAGGCACACCTTCACGTATACAATGGGGAATACAGTGATGCTTATCTCCTTAGCCACATGCTGCGGACTGTAGTACACCAGCAGAAGATGAACTCACAACCGGTGAAAGGAATAGAACCCACAACCCAGGCTACCACAATGCCATCCATCCATACATTTTCCATACACGCTTGTCCTATGCAGGATTGCAGGGGTACAGAGCCTATTCTAGAAGCTATGGGTGCAATGTAGGGAGTAACCCAGGATGGGGCACCAACCCATCACAGCCATCTATTATCATAAATGCAGGTGTATTTACAATAAAGTGACTCCACCATGCTGGACATTCACACGGGATGTTTACTCAAGATACCCGATTAAGGGCTGGTGGCTCGCTCTGGACTCCCGGCACCTAGCGGCTCACTGCTTCTCCATCAGTCTGAGACTTGGATGGGAAGCCAAGGAACGGGAATCCTTCCCAAGGAAAAGCTGATTGCAGACTTTCAGAGAGAGGAAGGGGAGGAGGAGGAGGAGGAAGATGCCATGGCTGACGCTGAAGCTTTCTTCCCAAGTGGGAATGACAAGGGAACGACCACATTCTGACAGGATAATCAGACTGGGGCTGCCTGGTTCAGCCTTGGGCTGGTCCTGAGGATGACACTCTACAACCAGGCTTTGCAAACAAACTGCTTTGGGTAACAGCAAACAGCCAACAGACACCCATCAAGAAAAATTACATAAGATGTACATCAGCATTACCTGAGGACAGGCGGAAAGGCTACACCAAAGGCTGCAGGGAACAGGATGCTGAGTACGGACCTAAAGCAATTCAGGCACGTAACCAAGCCACCATCACTGAATCATTCCACTGCGGTCTAAAATACACACAGCAGGGCTGTCACACCCCGAGGTCCATAAAGTCCTCATAATCATCCACCCTGACCGTCACTGGAAAGTACTCATATTACAGAGGGATGATGGTTAGGAGGGGTCATGGCACCTGGGGGCCACAAAGTGCTTCTCATACAGCCATGGGTGCGGCCATTTATATACCCATAATCCTTCACTCAGTGCTACAATTCAATCCATTTGCAATTTGTGTCATTTTTACTGCTGGGGGGGGTAACAGGAGAGTCAGTGTCCCCTTATCATGCCACCAGGGATGTCTGCTGTGATGCAAGAGGCCCGTGCCTGTGTTGCAGTTTTTCAAAATCTCGCATTTGCTGCACGGGTGTAAAATGCACAGCGCTGCTCAGGACCCCGGCCACACGCTAATGAGCAGCCAAGGCAGTTTTCTCCTACGGAGGCAATTCATCAGTGTTCATTTGCCTGCTGTTTGAGACTGAAACTAACTCGATACAGGGAGAAGAATGAGCCTGAGCCAAGACATGCTGGCTTGTCAGTGGAGGAGAGGGCTATGGGGATATCCCCGTGGGGAGGGGGCTAAAGGGAGAGTAGTCTGAAGGGGACTCTGGGGGGGGGTGTACTCCAGAGAGCACTATGGGAAGGACAGTCTGAAGGGGACTGTGGGGAGGGTATTCCGGAGAGCATCATGGGAAGGATAGGCTGAAGGGGACTGTGGGGAGGGTATTCCGGAGAGCATCATGGGAAGGATAGGCTGAAGGGGACTGTGGGGAGGGTATTCCGGAGAGCATCATGGGAAGGATAGGCTGAAGGGGACTGTGGGGAGGGTATTCCGGAGAGCATCATGGGAAGGATAGTCTGAAGGGGACTGTGGGGAGGGTATTCCGGAGAGCATCATGGGAAGGATAGGCTGAAGGGGGCTGTGGGGAGGGTATTCCGGAGAGCACTATGGGAAGGACAGTCTGAAGGGGACTGTGGGGAGGGTATTCCGGAGAGCACTATGGGAAGGATAGGCTGAAGGGGACTGTGGGGAGGGTATTCCGGAGAGCATCATGGGAAGGACAGTCTGAAGGGGGCTGTGGGGAGGGTATTCCGGAGAGCATCATGGGAAGGACAGTCTGAAGGGGGCTGTGGGGAGGGTATTCCGGAGAGCATCATGGGAAGGACAGTCTGAAGGGGGCTGTGGGGAGGGTATTCCGGAGAGCATCATGGGAAGGACAGTCTGAAGGGGGCTGTGGGGAGGGTATTCCGGAGAGCATCATGGGAAGGACAGTCTGAAGGGGGCTGTGGGGAGGGTATTCCGGAGAGCATCATGGGAAGGATAGTCTGAAGGGGACTGTGGGGAGGGTATTCCGGAGAGCATCATGGGAAGGATAGTCTGAAGGGGACTGTGGGGAGGGTATTCCGGAGAGCATCATGGGAAGGACAGTCTGAAGGGGGCTGTGGGGAGGGTATTCCGGAGAGCATCATGGGAAGGACAGTCTGAAGGGGGCTGTGGGGAGGGTATTCCGGAGAGCATCATGGGAAGGATAGTCTGAAGGGGACTGTGGGGAGGGTATTCCGGAGAGCATCATGGGAAGGATAGTCTGAAGGGGACTGTGGGGAGGGTATTCCGGAGAGCACTATGGGAAGGACAGTCTGAAGGGGGCTGTGGGGAGGGTATTCCGGAGAGCACTATGGGAAGGACAGTCTGAAGGGGACTGTGGGGAGGGTATTCCGGAGAGCATCATGGGAAGGATAGTCTGAAGGGGACTGTGGGGAGGGTATTCCGGAGAGCATCATGGGAAGGACAGTCTGAAGGGGGCTGTGGGGAGGGTATTCCGGAGAGCATCATGGGAAGGACAGTCTGAAGGGGGCTGTGGGGAGGGTATTCCGGAGAGCATCATGGGAAGGACAGTCTGAAGGGGGCTGTGGGGAGGGTATTCCGGAGAGCATCATGGGAAGGACAGTCTGAAGGGGACTGTGGGGAGGGTATTCCGGAGAGCATCATGGGAAGGATAGTCTGAAGGGGACTGTGGGGAGGGTATTCCGGAGAGCATCATGGGAAGGATAGTCTGAAGGGGACTGTGGGGAGGGTATTCCGGAGAGCATCATGGGAAGCACAGAATTTGACCTGAATTTCGTTTCACTTAAACTCTGTGATGGTGGGACCAATAAGCTCTGTAGATATTCAGCAGTTGACCCACAGCTGCACAGTTCAGGTCACCCGATGAAAGTGATTCTGTTTAAGGAGATCCACACCAGTCTGGTCATCGGGCATCCAACCCTTCATCCAGATGCAAGAGCCACACTATTTTATTACCCGGAGTCCCCCACTCCTGCAAAATTCATTATTTTGATTAATTTTCAGCGCTAGTGAGCATCTTCCTTGCAATCAGCTACGATACAAATGACCACTGGGACGGTCCCCCTGGGTCCTTGTTGGACATGGAGGCATGACGAGGGAAACAGCCAAACTCAAAATGATACTGTAACTGTAGTTAATCTCTGTCCTGTTCCCATTGCCGAATCCCATTACTTGTTAAAAATAAATCAAATTCCTTTCATCAGTCCTCTACTAAATGAGGTTCAAGTCCTCATGAAATGAGTTTCAGGGTTTTTATTTGGGTTTTTAGGGACAAAGAAGAAACGTTTAAAGATCTCAAGGTCAACTATTATCACTATTATTAATGAACTGTCACACAGCATCCAGTGTATTGTGTCTGACCCAATGAGATGGTAAAATGACTCATTTCTAGAACAATCTCTACGACTAAAGGCCTTTGTATGTTCTATGTAGCTGGAATCCTGTGTGGCAACCCGGAATGTGGCAACGAGGTAAAATGTCACCTGCTATTCACAAATGAGACTAAACTTTAAATGAAGTAAAATGGTTTCCAAATTGGTCCCAGTGCTGTCAGCTAGCTCAGGAAATGTGGAACCACACTGGGAATTTCAGCAGCATGAAGAAGGTGAAGCATGGATGGAGAGCTTCCCAACCGTGTGGGCATCATGCTGAACCATGCCAGGAACGATGGCCTGCAGCTACAGTTGCTTAAGTCTGGTAGATATTGTGAGGAGAAGGGGCAGAGATCAGCTGGACTGGCCTCAGCAGCCGCAGCATCGATGGGGCTAAGAAAGGCAAAGAACCTCCTGTACCAGACAAAAAGCACAAGTACACTGAAATATGCGGCTTTTTCAGGGTTTTGGTGAGACCTTAAGTCACGGGGGGGGCTTTTGAGTTTGCTGACAGGAGTTTGTTAGAAAATCACAAAAATACCCGCAATAAAATAAAATAAATAAACTAAAGTGTTTAACATAAGTTATAGTGTGAAAGATTCAAGGGTCCTGCTTCAGGCATGTGTGTCTCAGAAAGATGCCAGTAACTGCCAGTGTGCCTGACTAAAACTGACATGTGAGGTTCAGTAAAATGTTGTGAGCTACACGCCTCAGCTGGTAAAAGCAGTACAGACGCACGTACGCGCACGGAAGCCCTTCTGAGCAGTACAGACGCTGGTACACGCATAAATCCCCTTCTGAGCAGTACAGACGCACGTATGCGCACGGAAGCCCTTCTGAGCAGTACAGACCCACGTATGCGCACGGAAGCCCTTCTGAGCAGTACAGACGCACGTATGCGCACGGAAGCCCTTCTGAGCAGTACAGACGCTGGTACACGAATAAATCCCCTTCTGAGCAGTACAGACGCACGTATGCGCACGGAAGCCCTTCTGAGCAGTACAGACGCACGTATGCGCACGGAAGCCCTTCTGAGCAGTACAGACGCTGGTACACGCATAAATCCCCTTCTGAGCAGTACAGACGCACGTACTCGCACAGAAGCCCTTCTGACAGACAGAAACTGACCCCGAGTTTGACAGGAAAAACAACAGAGATTTATGAATATAATCTTCACCAGGCTGATCTGACCTTAATGACAAAAACGCCACTCTTGCTGATTCGTCTCTGTGGATGTTCAAACGACTCCAGCCCAAAAATAAAGGGATCGATATAGCAAGCGGGCAAAAGAATGTGCGTTATGGTCCACTGCGCAGTGCTCTGTAGGAGACAACTCATTCCAGATCACTGGTTTATCCTTGTCCTCAGAAAAAACTACACATTTAGCCCAATATCTTTTTTGTCTAAATCTACAAAAGGTCTGTAGACCTGCATACATTAGAGTAAATTGGACTCTTTCCCAGACAGTCCATCCCATCTGTATCCACATTACTCTGTCCTTGCTATTGGCACCCTGTCTTGATGTACTGCTCTGCTGGCTCTTTTAATGGCCGGATGGGGATTACAGGGATGTTGCTGGGACCCACAGCTGAGAACATATGCTGTGTAAAGCGTCCTCTGAGAGACAGCGCAGTGTGTCAACGGGCAAACGTCAACACGCTCACCCTCTGACACCACCACATACACTGCTGATGTCAACACGCTCACCCTCTGACACCAACACATACACTGCTGACGTCAACACGCTCACCCTCTGACACCAACACATACACTGCTGACATCAACACGCACACCCTCTGACACCAACACATACACTGCTGACGTCAACACGCTCACCCTCTGACACCAACACATACACTGCTGACGTCAACACGCTCACCCTCTGACACCAACACATACACTGCTGACGTCAACACGCACACCCTCTGACACCAACACATACACTGCTGATGTCAACACGCTCACCCTCTGACACCAACACATACACTGCTGACGTCAACACGCACACCCTCTGACACCAACACATACACTGCTGATGTCAACACGCACACCCTCTGACACCAACACATACACTGCTGACGTCAACACGCTCACCCTCTGACACCAACACACAAATCACTGACGTCAACATGCACAGAGAAACAAATGATAGCAAAGGGCTACAATTCACATACACCCTGTAAGAGCTGAACTTGAGACTTTGGCATTGTCAACATAATGTTGTGCTTGATGAGCTATTGGAAGACCAGATGACAGGCTTTCTGATAAGCATTGCTACCATAACTCTACCCTGTTGAAAATGGCTCTCTGGTCCATCATTCAAAACTGCATGAGGACGGCAATAGTGGACGGATGCAAATCGCCAAGTCTCTTCGTGAACATGGTCACCTGACAAAGTGTTATTAACCAGGGTCATGCGACCACTCCGTACCTTAACATGAGAGGTCCAATCTCCACGGCCTGCCGAATTAATGATTCCTCAATGTGACTTGATATCATCCTGAGTGTGTAGCTTGGCCACCGTCCACCATTGAGGCTTGGGACACTTAGGACCGGAGGGCAGGTGTCAGGCTTCATAATCAACAATGGAGAGGAAATCCAGTCACTGCGGTTGCATGAAGCATGAGATGATGATGGTGGCATTCTATCGAATGAGATGCTCTGTCGAGATTATAGATCGGGCTCAGGAGTCAGAGACCCCCCCATAAAATCAAACTCAGGATAGCAGCCGTGCCATTGATTGATTTTATGATTAAGGAGTGGAGACCCATGTTGGCCTGGAGTCCCCTCAATAGAATTCCTGCCAAGAAATGACAAATCCTTTATTTACACAACTACGGGTAGAGATACTTTGGAATTGTTCTCTTCACCTCCCTGATCTTGCTCTCCATAGTCGGCACCTGTCGAGCTGACAGTAAAGGGCTTTAATCAAGGGCCTGTGAGCATATGAGTGACCGTTCGGCCGAGACTTGAACGTTTGACCTTCTGATGAGAGGCACAGAGACCCCCCACTAGGTGTAGGTCATTTCTGGAGGTCAGTTCAAAAGTTTTGTAAAAATTCTGGACAAGCCTTCCGGCTCAATGTTGGACTACACATTTCTGAGCTCCATAAACACTGAGTCACTAATCATTTGTCATTGTTGAGATCCAATGACCACACAGGGGCCTTGAGGAGGGATATTCAGTCATCACCGGGGATCCACTTCCGATCCATACCTGTTATCCTTCTGATCATACTGATCCAGGTCTGCTGCCTCACGACCACATTCAACCTTTCAAGAAACCTTCTTCTCACACACATCGATACAGCAAACATTTATTTAAAATGCTACTTCAAGGATTTCAGCAGTGTGTTGACCCGCCACAATTGACCTAATTTATTTAACAAAGACTTTTATCCAAATTAATGTACATTTCAAGAAGGCAGGATCAGTCAATCTCTGGAACAGCTGGGGGGTTGAGGACCTTGGTTGGGGGCCCAATAGTGAAATCAATCAACTGGCCCTGGGATTTGATCTGACGACCTTCCAGGAATATTGGCCCAACCCACTGAGCCACACACCAGTCCCACAACTCTAAGGCAGACACAACCCTGAATGACCCTGCAAAGCAGCTCTGCAAGGGGAAAATGGGGGGTTGGCAGCAGACTGACTTTGCTACGGTGACGTCACCCTCTGAACAAAGTGGGTCCTTCACTGCCAGCTCAGCAGACTGTCCAGCTCAGCTGTGATTCCAGCTCCACGAATACGTGGTTCTGCACCAACACAAACGAACTCTGTCATCCCACAATGCACCCTCCGCCTTCATTATATTCCCGCACTTCCATTGAATATCTTCGTTTGGTTTGTTGATTCATGCCGTCATTCATAACACATTCACAACATTCACAGTGGCTGTAAACAGGGACCAAACTTAACAATTTTTGCTACTAGCAAAAACCATACTAGTTAGTGCAGTAAAAATTGTAGTATGTTTTTTTTGCTAGCCTAGGCTAATGTTCAGCTTTTGTGCTTGCTCTCTGTCTAAATTACTCACGTCATGTGAGCGGGCGAGCTTAATTCCCAGAGCTGGATGGAACTGTAAGAAGTTATAGAAACAAGAAGACACTGTGGTTTCAATGTTGAGGAACTAGCATATGGAACAAAAGAAAGTAGATCTTTGGTAGGGTTTGTCTGACTGACAATCATCAGTATAAATGATAGTGCCTTCTGCTTGAGACAGAGCACTAAACACCCAACTGATAGCTGAAGGCAAACTCGGAGTTCGATGTTGAGCAGACAACACGATCAACACTATCAGCCCTACCACTGCCTGGGATTCCACTTGCCTTGTAAGATTGATTTATCAGCTTGCTTTTTTCAGCTTTAAACAGACTGCGATTCAGAGTGTGTGTTATGAGTGACTCACACCACAGCTACAGTATGGGTTGAGGGGACACTAAGTCAAGTGGGAAGCTAATAAGGACTTTCTGTATGCCTGAGTTCTGCTACTGGCCGTCTGAGCCAGAGGGTTAGAGCACTGTACTTGTTCACAACTCTGACAGACATTCAAAGTGAAAAATCCAGTTTGTTCCAATGACTCCCAATGCAATTCATTAAATTAATGTATGTTCCACGCTAGGAGACCAAACAATTAAATTGCACCATAAATAAATAATCAGGAGTGATTTAGACCAAGCTAACGGCTGCAGAAATTGCTGCAGCTGTCAGGGTGAGGTTGTGGAACATCTGTGATGGTGAAGAGAGGTGGAGATGAGGCGGATTCTACTTGCCAGGACCGTTTGATGCAGCTGACAGCTACCAAACGGCCAAACCCACAAACGGCAGAGCTGATTTTAAGGATGACATATTTTTTTCCCCAAGAAAGCAGATGCTCTGTCTTGCAGTTTGCAGAGAACAGAGGTGCTTTCAGGCCATGATTTATAGAAGTTTGTGGAAATGTTCCAGAACACTCATTTTTTCATTCGTTTTCTAAAAAAATCACCTCAGAAATGTTTTGCCGGCATTAATGAGCTCCGGCGTACTCATTCATTTGCATAGGAAATATGGTAAAAATGACTATGTTTAAAAAAACAACCCGATTCTTTTTGCAGCCTTTATCTTTATTACCATCCACTGCTCTCCTTCCTTCATCTCACTGTTTACATTGGCTGCAGTAAATAAGTCTGTCAATAGCAGGCCTAAGTCTCCTTTGCTGTGAATATTTGGCACCTTGTTCACACCCAGGCCTGTGGAGACATGCAGGGGAAGACCTGACATCTGTGTGCTGTGAAAACAAGTCAAGAGAGGAGCACACTCCTGTGCCCTGGCAGGGGGACACGTGTAAACACAGCAAGCTTCCTATACAGCTCAGCAGGCTTCCTCTTTAACACGGCAAACTTCCCATACAACACAGGAAACTTCTTATACAGCACAGCAAGCTTCCTGTTTAACACAGCAGGCTTCCTACGAATCCAGCCTGCTTCCTGTTTAACACAGCAAGCTTCCTACGGATCCAGCCTGCTTCCTGTTTAACACAGCAAGCTTCCTGTTTAACACAGCAGGCTTCCTACGAATCCAGCCTGCTTCCTGCTTAACACAGCAAGCTTCCTACGAATCCAGCCTGCTTCCTGTTTAACACAGCAAGCTTCAAACAAATCCAGCCTGCTTCCTGTTTAACACAGCAAGCTTCCTACGAATCCAGCCTGCTTCCTGTTTAACACAGTAAGCTTCCTACGAATCCAGCCTGCTTCCTGTTTAACACAGCAAGCTTCCTACGAATCCAGCCTGCTTCCTCTTTAACACAGCAAGCTTCCTACGAATCCAGCCTGCTTCCTGTTTAACACAGCAAGCTTCCTACGAATCCAGCCTGCTTCCTGTTTAACACAGCAAGCTTCCTACGAATCCAGCCTGCTTCCTCTTTAACACAGCAAGCTTCCTATGAATCCAGCCTGCTTCCTGTTTAACACAGCAAGCTTCCTACGAATCCAGCCTGCTTCCTCTTTAACACAGCAAGCTTCCTACGAATCCAGCCTGCTTCCTCTTTAACACAGCAAGCTTCCTACGAATCCAGCCTGCTTCCTGTCCAACATGGAGAGCTGCCACACACCGGTAATCATTTGGAACAAAAAACAGCCTCAGGATCAGGCCATTGAACATCTGGCAAACATCTTGCTTCAAAACACTTGCAACACTAGCTCCTGTATCGACCTTTTGACACTGTCCACACGCAAGTCAGCCCAAGTCAGTGGGGATGGAGACCGGCACACATCACTTTCGATTTGCATCATTTCACGATGCAGGGCTGCAGGCCCTACTGAGCGATGTCACCTGCTTGGGGGACAGGGCTGTTCACCTGATTTCCCCCACAGTCCTGCAAGAGGCTGAGCTGAAATCGGTTTCACTTCCGAGCCATGAGAGGGGATAAACCTGGATTTAATGGTTCTGCACTGTAACAAGCATCTCTATTTGACTGATTCCTGTTTTCAGCCAATAGTGAACCAGCTTTATTATTATTGGTTGTTATGGCTGTCATTCATGATAATTCAAAATAGCAGTGTAGACTGGAACTTACCCAAAAATGTCATGGACCAACTGAAAGGAATCCCACCCATACTCAAGAAGTCAGTACAAATTTCTCCACAGAAGCCCCTGCAAACATCACGAAATCCAGTGTCCCAGTGACATTACCCCGCTCGTATTTCTGCAACATTTAACTGTTTTCACCAGCCCTGAGACAAATATGATACCAACACTGGAACAATGTAATATGGACCTGGATCAGATTTTTATTTAAAGGACATTAGAAAGAGAACACTGTAGATTTCTACACGCAGGGAAAAGCAATATGTTAACACAAATGAGGTGAAAATCAATGTACACTCTCCTTGTCCCAGAACATCTGCACTGAAGCCCATGCTGGGGACACTGATAGTCTCTTGGGTGGGGGCACGAAATATGTAAATATATAATGCACTTATTCCATAGACCCAGCCCACATTCCTATACCAGAACTGAGCACTGGCTTCTGTTGATCCAAGTACTTTGTACCTCTCTGAGAACCAAGCTCTGGGTCTGCTGGTTCACATTACTCTTGTTTCCATTGGAACCGGGCATCCTGGCTACTGCTTCACGGTCCTCGATTCTCCCAGAACTGGTTCACAGCCATCAGGGCTGTTGGTCCAGGTTCTTCCTTTTCCTCCCGGATCTGGGCATCTGGTCTGGTGGATCACGTTACTCTTGTTCCTCTCAGAACCGGGCATGCATTCTCCTAGTTCACATTCCTCATTTCTCATGGACCTTGGCATTTGGTCTGCTGGCCTGGTTTCCTTTTGTTTGTTAGAGAATTGAGGGTCACTATGCCTGCTAAGGTTTGTAAGCGGTGAATGTAGAACATTACCATGCTGATCCACATTCCTCCTCCCCTCCGCTGGCTCCATCGCTCTTCTCCTCCGCCAGGTCCAGAAGCCATCGTCTCTCTCCTCACTATAGCTCGCCGGTAACGGAAAACTCCCACCTCTCAATGTAACATTGAGATTTTGACTGTGACGCCACAAGGAAATCCGAAGCGGTTTAAATATTCACTGTAATCGGAACAATCTATGAAACGAAGTTAAGCGCAATGACTGATGGCTGTATGAAGAAGGCTAAGTAAGGCTGCGTTTTCTGGAAATGGCTTTAACATAGCCTTGTATTTTGCACTCCGTTTACTGCGTTTAAGGCAGTAGAATGTGTCACCCCGAGCTTGGCCCTAACACAGACACTGCAGAACTTCATCCACATGTTATTTTAAAGAACTAATTTGCATATTTAAGCATGATGTCCCATAAGCAGTGTGATGAATCTTCTGAACGTTATTCTCTGTGATCCGGTCTGAACACCAAACTCAGGGAAAGGCCCACCTAGGCCAACAGACGGAGTCGGGGTGATAAGGGACAAATGGCTGCCATGAGGGGGCTGGCTGGTCTCACGACCTCCGGGAACCTTCTGCTGTCTCTCTTGGGATTACCTCACAGGTTGACAGCAAGGTGACACCCCCCTGGGGCTCAGCCGGAAGCCGCTTCCACGTGGCTGTGGAGCTTAATGCATGATCTTCTGCGTTCTCAACGCTGCTTTGGTTACTGCAGGCCGCTGCTGGAAATGCTTCCTGTCTGCCTGGACAACTGCAGTTAAATCTATCAATCCATTTTTCAACTGGTGGTCAAACATAGAGTCATGGGAGAGTCTGGAGTCAATTTCAGGCAGCACAAGGCACCTGCAACCTTTGGACTGGATGCCAGTCTACCACAGGACGCATACACACACACACACACACACACACACACACAAGCGTGCAGACACACACACACACACACACACACAAGCTGCAGACACACACACACACACGCGCACACACACACACACACACAAGCGTGCAGACACACACACACGCACACACACACACATGCACACACACACATGCACACACACACACACACACAAGCGTGCAGACATGCACACATACGTGTGCAGACACACACACACACATGCACATAAGGGTGCAGACATGCACACACACGCATGCAGACATACACACGCGCACACACACGTGTGCAGACAGACAGACACACACACACACACGCACACACACACGCATGCAGACACACATGCACACACAAGCGTCCAGCCAGCTATATGATCTACAACATGCTGGCTAAGTCTTTACAGACACTGCATCTAGTCTTCTCTTGTAATATGAACAAGTTTATTAAAATAAACCAAAGAACCACTTCCTGATAGGAAATTGTCACCAAAAGAACACCATTGATGCTGATAACATTCACAGCTGACATGAAATGCTAAGTATCTAAACAGTATTGACACGTTGATCACATTCAAAGGCTTGCGTAACTAATAGCTCAGGGCCACTAAGACGTTAATAACTCCACCAGGTTTTTACTTTGATCTACAAAGTTACGTTTCATTCAAAAGAGATTATTCAGTTTAGGGAGGAAAAGCTTGAACGGGCACGTGAAGCGCGGTGGCAGGATTAGCAGAGCGGAAGGACACAATGAGACAGTGAAGGCGACAGCTTCCGTCGTACCACTGTAGGGAAGCGACGCTGAGGCGGGGTCAGGTTTTGCAGCAAAGCAAATCGATAGTCTGGCCTGTGTTGAGAATGGAGGGACGAGTGAGGTCCGTCCCGCGCCTTTCATCAGTCACTGCCATGTCCTCCGTAATTAGAGCTGCTTCACTGGTCGTTTCTTTCAGGGTAAAACGTACAAACATAAGTAACGGATCTCTGAGGGCCGTCGGTAAGAATGGAGGGAAAGATGGCTGGAGATGACTGGTCTGCCACAGGGAGATCAAAACACAAAAGGATTTAGGATGAACTCGAGCCAGTCATCAGAAGTTAGAATAATGAGTTTCAGTGGCAGCGTCCAAATTCAGAGCCTGTATCCTTCTAAGACTGCATTCAAAGCCCGAAAACATCGCAGCACCACAACAAGGACCTCCCATTTGGAAGGCTCCTTCAAATGCGGTCTATAAATGTGTCGAGTCGCAAAGGATCCACCCATATCCCAAGATTCATTGCGCAGACGTAAAATGGGTGCGTACTGGGTAGGCGATAGGAGCGGTGCTTTGTGACTCAAGGGTTAGGGTAGGAACAGCTGGTGCAAAAAGGAAATTATCAGTAGGCCAAAAGGTCCCACTTGACAATGCTTTCTGTTCGACCGTCGAAGAACACAGCCCCTGAATTCGGACACAGCCGATATATGGGAGCCTGGACTACGAAGGAAGTATGGTGGCCCCAAGAGGTCAAATAGAACGGCACACCTGAGAGAAGCTATTGCAGGTTGTTTATGGTATCAGCAAGGGGATGAGGGGAACAACGACAAGCAGGGCAAGGCTCCACCAGCCTGGAACCAGCCCTATCAGCACTGCGCTAGGCTGACCGATACAGAGCAAGCAGCCATACCCCCAGACGCCACACTACCCAGCGAGTTAAAAATACCGCGCGTCCCACCTCTATCCAGCTCATTAAGAGCGTTTGGGGGGTCTCGGGGTCTCAGAGAAGCCATCTGGTAGAGGTCTCCTTAAGTCACTTCAGGTAAAAGCATCAGTTATGCAACAGACCTTAAATAGCGTCAGAAAAAGTGCAGAGACCAGAGGCTGATACCAAACGTGTAAAAAGAGAGAAGATGACAGGTTATTTCCCAAAATAACTTAGCTTACGTTACACCTACAGGGTGAGCAGGCTGGCGTCCAGACTCTGCCACGACACTTCAGCATACTTTGATGTACCAGGCCGTACATAAAGAAGCCTGTAGTCCAGTTTCACATCACCATTTCCCCTGCGTGCAACATGTTCGGGGATTACACACACACCCCATGTTTAGTTAACAGACAAAAAACAGTAACATCTAACATATCTCCTTATTTAGACACACACGCCTATTCAGGCTGACTTACACCTAATAAATGCAGTCATTAGTAATTCATGCTGAATGATACTCAGTGCTGAACAATTCTCAGTTCAGTGGCTTAAATAAAATCTTAAACCCCTCCAGTTTATAAAAATTCATTAATTTTACATAATTAAAATTAGGATCCCATCTTTGATGGATAGATGTTGAGAGGAAATAGATATATCGAACTATCTGAAGCATGAGCCACATGACGGGGGTTGATGTCAACGCCGCAAACTGCTCTTTGAACGCCTTGGGGTTTGTCAGAGCTGAGATGCTTGTCAGTACTGGGGGGTCGGTGCTGTGACCCTTTTGGCAGTGTGGCCCCTCGCTGTCACCGCCTGTACTCAGGGTGGACAGACGGGCCGTGGCTCAGGTGACCAGTCCAGCAGGCGCCCATGCCATCTCTGAGGCGATTACAGATGGGAGCATTGGACACCCCTGGGCGTGGGCCTGACCGCCGTTTCACACCCTGCCATGCTACACACAAGGTGTGGTGCCGCTCGGTGGGGGTGTCTGCTCGGTGGGGGTGTCCGCTCGGTCTGGCACAGAAGGGCTCACAGGAAGGTCTTAATTAACTCAACACTGCCATAGCAACACCACAAAACCACAATAACACTATATCTGCTGTAAATATTATTACTTACAGGGTCTCAGAATAACATGTGACTCAGTGATGTGGGGATGTTCACATCCCTGGGGACAAAGAGGTGTGGAGTGTCATGGAATCTCACCACATGATACAATATAGACAATGGAAATGCAAGGCTTGTAGCTCAGCCTGCACAGAGCAGGAATGCGCGCCTGACGGCGAGAGCTGCCACCTCTGCTCGCTTTGCACCAGGAACCATGCGCACAACCACGGCACTATAGTAAGTGACGCATAGGGCGATGGCACTTATTAGTGACTAGTTTAGTTTTCCTTTGCACCTCCCCAAATGCACAGCCAGCCCTCGAATAATAATAATAGTAACTACTACTACAATAAGCAGTGTATATATATATATATATATATATATATATATATATATATATATATATATATATACACACCTCACTTGAATCTCCGTCAGTCTCCCTGAACGCACATACTTCCCCAGTAACGGTAATATAAACCGAACGGGTCTGCATCGTACCTCTCGTTAAAAATAAATTACTCTCCGCTATCGATCAGGAACAACTGCTGCGATCAGATAAACAGAGCGATAACCGGGAGTTATAAAGCAGTGACAGCTGCTGTGAATGCAGCGGTGAATGACAGTACCTCCTGCAGCCTCTCTAACTCCCGCTTCAGTGTCTCCTGGTCCGCCTCCAGCTCACTGTATTGTTGTTTCAGGCTCTGGTTCTCCTCCAGCACCACCAGACCGCATTCCGCCGCCCGGATCTTCTCCCGGTTCGCCTCGGCCAGTTCCCGTGTGAGCCGCTCCACCTCCGCCCGGTACCGATCCACAGTCTCCCCGCACTCTCCGCAAGCGGCCATCGTCCTTCTCACGCTCCCTCTCCCCCGTTACACCCGTCCTGGCGTCGGACACACAGAGAGGCGGGGTTCGAGAAAACAGTAAAAAAAATCTCTCTTCGGTGGTATCAGATTAAGGGAAAACCCAAGACGAAATGAAGATCAAGCGGATCAGGCGCTCCTCTCTACGGCAAATAGACAGATCCGTTAAGGATAGAAGAAGGAATCCAAATAGCCCCCAATGTGTTACTGTTAAAACAGTAAGGCGTTAAAGGCCCCTCATGACATGCTTTCCTTTCCACTATCATCCAGACATCCACTGTCTTGTGTGTTTTGCTTATTCATGCAGAACTAGATACCGAGCCTGCCGGCCGCCCCGAAGACGAAAGTGCAGCGCACCGCTTCCATCCATCCCTCTGCTGTGTGACGTCACTGTCTCCGCCGGGCTCCCGTAAAGATAACGGAACTGAAACTGCAGCTCTTACTGCTGTTAGTGTTCAGGCATCACTCTGGAGACGTCAATTTATTAAAAATATATATTCCAAAAAATAATACCAAGGTACTAGTTTTGTCATGTTTGTGAATCGCTTAGCGTTGGAGTCCATATATATTAAAAAAAACTTGCATCTCCCCCCCCCCTGCAGAATCGGGGCATATTATTCGGCTCTGTAAAATGCTTATTTTACCGCGTAGAGATCATTGAAAAAGTGCAATTCCAATTATTATTTTTTCTTAAAATATTCTGTGCGTTGGGAAGGAATCCCTGAAGATCAACTTTGTTTCCTCGTGGGACAGTAATATTACTGATGGGAGTAAAGAAGAGCAGCAGTAAGGTCCAAGAAGATATAAATTTGAAGAGATTAATTAACTAGAGCCACTTGTATAAACTGTCGAAAACGTAAGGCACAATAGTTACATAAAAGCAAAATTTAGTGAGTAAGCATGGAAGTTACGTTTAGTCTGTCTGTGTCTCCTCTGAACTGGGTAATCTAGTGGCGGCTTGGTTTAGCGCCCTAGGGCGGGCTTTTGGCGTCCTCGATCCGATCACAGTCCCACATGCAGCTCCACTGTGCCACATAATTTATGCAGTCTCTGAACCCTGGAGATAATGACCCATTAGCTAACAGAATTAGTAGAATTAGCAAAACAGTAAGTTTACATTTAATGAATATAGGTTGCCTTTACCCGAATGCTTGCCAATATATAAATTTAATTAATGCGATTTTCATACTTGTACATTTCTAGGGTGATTAATCCATGTTTCAAAACTCCATTTATATTTTCTTATATTAATTACCCACGTTGGAGAATAACAATGACAGTGAAATACCCCCCCCCCCCCCCCCCCCCCCCCCCTTTCCTATAATCCTGTAGCTCCTGCTACCATATTTAGCACTTTTTATGAATGCAGGACTGGTTAATATACATTATGTCTATTACAACTGTAACTGTTTATGGGCTTAGTGACATTATTTCAGCCCCTGGGTAAGTTTGATCTGCAGTGACTCTTTTACATGAATTAAAATATCCACAATTAGTGCTATTTTGTGAGTAACCAAACTGTGGCACTCAGTAACTACACATCAAGGGAGGTGGGTAAATAGCTCAAGAGTTTAAAAGCTTAAACAGTTATATTGTTTCAGTGAAACAAGACAATAATACAAGCCACTGGACTAGCCAAAAGGCACGAGCCAAAAGGAGTCACAGAGATTAGTCCAGACTCACTGTCCCAGTATACACCTGTCACATCCACCTGACCCTCCTGTCTCTTCCTGGGCATGGCCCTAACAAACCATGTCTCTTGCTTGTCTTACCTCTCGTTCCTAACCCTTGTGTTAATCACTCCAGCTGCCTCTCATTACCTCCCTCATAAGTCTTGTGTATAAGTGCTTCCCGGTCCTGTGTTCACCAGTCCAGTCATTGATGTCATACCCTTGTGTTGCCTGTGCCCTGTCTTCCTTCTTTCCTCCTGTTTTGACTCCTCGAGATCCATTTTATTTCTAGTCAGTAAAACCACTTTTAGTTTTGCAACCACGCCTGCTCTCGCATCCTCTGTCCCACCCAACATGACAGCACCCCTTCACAGATAAAATTAACAAGAAAATTGAGGTGCAGGATACTGGTTTTGTGTTTTTCCCTGGAATGCAGAATAATCCATAAAAAAACAGGTCTCTCTGTATTCAAGCGTATTAAATGAACATTGCGACACTGCTTGGGAAAGCATAAGGTTCTTCATCTCGGTGTGTCATTCATTAGTGATTTTGTATCTCTCTTCATGGTGACTACTGTGTTCCTCAATCAAACTTCCGGGAAGTGATCTACTTTATGGACCCGGCTCTACACTCGGCCAGCAGCTGTAATCAGGACACCACGGCAGCACTCAAACGTCGACGTGACAATAACATGAGTCAGTTCTCTAAACGCGGGGGGAGTTCGTTCACTTAAGAGAGGCTCTTATCAGTGATGGCAATGGTACATTGGTATTAATACCTGTCATATTTGGGGTTGTAAACAGCTAAAGAGCTGTTGATTGCTATGAGCAGAGCGGAATGGTAAGTAGGGGATCATTAGGTCTGTCTCATGAGATACAAATTGAAAGAAGCATGGCTTTCTGCATTTTTTGGTCATTTAGTGACCTCCAGAGAGTTATTTCAGTCATTTTGGGGAGTGAAACACCATTTTTTTATACAACACATGCTGGGAGATTTATAGAAATAACACAATATTAAATAGTTCACAGTCATGGAGCTCTCTCTCCTATATTGTCTGTGTTCCTCCTTCTAATACGCTGTTATAAGCTTGTGTTCCTCCTTCTAATACGTTGTTATAAGTTTGATATGCGCTCATCCTCTGGTCACATTTTTCTTACCCTAGTCACTAATAGTCTCCTATGCCTCTTTAACTTGAGCTTTTATGACACTGTGTTTTTTTGTACTTTGGTTCTTTGCAATGATGGAAGCTGTGACCTGCATACTTAGACCTGTCAGCACTGACCATCTGCTGCCTGTTTAGTGGATGTTGGTGGAGATATTCACACCCCCCTCTTTGGGGTGATGGAATGCCATTAAGACTCTTAATGAATCAGAGGTAATTCAAGGTTAATATTGAAAAGCATGCTCTTTAATACCATCATGTTCTTTAGCAGTTAGCAGTCTTATAATGGAAAACGCTTACTGATGTGATTTAAGTGAGAATGAATCTCAACAGGCACAATCCAGAGTGACACAGGTCCAGTCCAGAGATATCTGTTGATCAGCTGTAGCTGAATATTGGGCTGGGGTGTGGATCTTTGGGAAATTTGGTTGAACCAGGGAAGGACAGAGACAGTGGGATGGAACTGACCAGCTTGGACACAGAGAGCACCTTCTCTCCCCGAGTACACAGTAAACAACCTGAAGTTAGACTGATTTCAAGAAGAGCAGCAGGTGCTCTTATTAATAGACTCAATATGAGATAACTGTCACAAATGCTGAAGGCACGACAGGAAGGGAAGCATGGGAGTCCAGGGATATGGGGAAAACAAGGGAAAGACTGGCAGCAATGGCAAAATGACGTTAATGACAGGACTGGGGAAACATACTGAGACTTAAATACACAGGACTAATGAAAACAACTCGAAACAGCTGATGACATGGGGATTCCACACGAGGTAAACGAGGGGGCGTGGCACACAGGAGAGTGGGGCAAGCGGGGCATGACAGAACCCCCCCCCCCCCCCAAAGCCACGCACTCTGGGCGTGCCTAAGGGGAGCAAAGGGGCAACACAAGGGACGCAGGGCACAATGGGGCAGCACCTGCGGAAACAAAAGCAGGAACATTAACGCACCACGGGGAACAGCACGGACACAGAACAGGCACAATGAGGACAACTCAAATAACAACCGACACACGTCGGGTCCTGCTCACCCAGCCCCTGGCTTGCCTTCGGTCCCCTTGGCTTTGGCTTGGCAGGCGGGACCCGACCCCGGAGCAGGTGTCCCCGTCCGCTCTGGGAGATTGAGAGCCGGGAACCTGGCCTGCAGGTCATCCAGTTCCTGCTCGCCGGTCGCCTGCGGCCCCCCTGGCTTTGGCTCGCCGGTTGCCTTCAGTTGTACCTGCAGCGCCTCGTCAGTGAGGCTGCAGCTCCTGGGGGGACCTGACCTGGATCAACCACACTGGGGTGACCCACCGAAGGGGTTCAGTTGCACAGTCATCAAGGTGATCCCCGAGGGATCCCGCTTGAGCTCCTCCTCCGCTAAGGGGGAAGGTGCGGTGGTCCAGTAGAACAGGAGCTCCTCAGGGACAGGGGCTGGGGCCAGTGGATCCAGGGCCATGGGAGCAGGGTCTGGGGGAATGGGGACCTCCTCTGGGACAGGGGCCCAGGAAAAGGGACCTCCTCGGGGACAGGAACTGGGTGAGTTCGAGCCGAAGGGTCAGGAAACTCTGGGACAGGAACCAGGGGAACTGGAACAAGAGGGCCGGAGCAGGAACCATGGGGGATGGAGCAAGAGCCGTCAGAGCAGAAACCACGGGGGGGGGGGGGGGGGGTGATGCAGGAGCCGGCGAACCTTAGGGGGTGGAGAAGGAACTACTGGCACAAGAACCTCAGGGGGCAGAACAGGAACCTCGGGGAGGCGAAGATGAGGATTGTGCCTTGGCAAAGGGCGCCACCCATTTGGGGATCTTGGGGACCCGTGGGATACCATCACCAACAGACCTGGCCCCTTTCAAGGACAGGCACGTCCCCAGGAAGGGCTGAGCTGCAGGCACCAGCAGGGAAACGGCGGGTAGATGCACTGCGGACATAGGCAACATAGCGGCGGCGATGTGGGCTTCGGGTGACATCAGGCACAAACGCCGCCAGATTAAGAATCTGAATTCCTCCCGACTCGCTGCACTTCCTCCCGTTTTTCGTTTTTCCACTTTCTCCTTCCTGCAGCTTTCGGCGGAGTCTGAGGCATTTCAGGTACCGTAGGGCAGTCCGCTGTCTAAGGCTACCCGCCGCATCATCGACTCCGCTACCCCTCTACGAGGGGGGACCTTCATGGTCAGTAGTGTGGTGTTATTGGACCAGGAGAGATCCTCAGAGATATGCACCCCCAGAAATTTGGTTGTTACCCTCTCCACAGCAACGCCATCGATGGTCAGTGAGGCATGCTGAGGACATCTTCTCCTGAAATCTAAGAAAAGAAGAACCCAGGCAGACTCCTGGAATTCCCTGACTGGGAATTGAAGCCGGGCCGTAGCGGTGAGAGCGCCAAATCCTCTAAGCCACCCCCACCTCCAGCATTTCCAGCTTCTGCCTTTTCATCTCGTTTTTCTGGAACCAGGTCTGAGTATTATAGCACAGGGATCGGGGAACTGGATCAAACTATCCCCACAATGCTGAGTGTAGTATTCAGGAACTCCCCAGAAACCGTGAATCAAAACACGAATTTGTCAAATTCAACAGAGAACAGGGCCATCTGTGGCTTGGTGCTGGTGGAAGGCGCTGGTGCTCTCTCATTGGGTATTTAATGTTGACACGACACTGTGACACTCTCTCATTGGGTATCTAATGTTGACACGACGCTGTGACACTCTCTCATTGGGTATCTAATGTTGACACGACGCTGTGACACTCTCTCATTGGGTATCTAATATTGACACGACGCTGTGACACTCTCTCATTGGGTATCTAATGTTGACACGACGCTGTGACACTCTCTCATTGGGTATCTAATGCTGACACGACGCTGTGACACTCTCTGATTGAGTATCTGGTGTTGGAGGGAGGCTGTGACACTCTTTCACTGGATATCCCATGATGATCTGAGGCTGTGTTGGAGGGAGGGTGTGTTGTTCTCACGTTGAGTATCTGGTGTTGGCAGGAGGCTCTGATGCTGTGATGCTCTCTTATTTAATACCTTAGTGATCTGCTGACCTCATACAACCCTCCGCTCTTGCTTCGTTCTCAAGGTGCAGGATATCTGTTAGTAACATGGGTAGAAAGAGCCACAGCAGGCTGCAGAGCTTTCTCCTATAGAGCTCCTCAGCTGTGGAATGGTCTCCACCGGATATGTGGGATTTAGGCTCACTCTCAATATTCAAGTCTAGATTAAAAACACACTTGTTTAGTTTATATGGACTCTAGTTCTAGCTCTAGCTAACTGCTCATTCCCAGTTAGACCTACAGTGTGAGGTGTAGAGCTGGGTGGGGATGAATGTCATTGGCTTTGGATAAACTGGACAGTCAGTGCTGTCACTCTAGCTTCACACCCCCTTGTGGAACTGGAGTGCTGACATTTCAGGGACTCCCCATGCCTGCATTCCCACTTGCCTCTCCCTCCTACTGATGCTGCCATTGCCATATCTGCCGGAGCTTGTACATTGCACTTCATATTGTACTCACCTAACTGTTAGCACTGCCTGTAGCCTCCTCTACTTTGACTAATTGCACATTTTATTTCCCCTAACCCTCCTGGGGGGTGCTGCCTGGAGACCTCAATTTATCAAGATATCCTTCACACCCTGCTACATGTGATGTCGCCTCTATCCATGACATCCCTGCATCCAGCTCATCATTCTGCCTGTGTCAACTTCCATGTATGACCCGCTGCCTTACTACTGGCTGCCTGGTAATCTGAAGGAGAGTCGGCACCGGCTTGTCATCTCCTCCCTGCTCCCCGGTTGTGTCTCAAATCTTATGACTTAGGCAGTATGACTCAGCACTTAACCATCTCGCCGATTTGATATTTCCTGCCAGCCCCTGGAGGATGGGCTCCCCCTTTGAGTCTGGTCCCTCCCAAGGTTTCTTCCTTCTTGGGAGTTTTTCCTTCCCACTGTCGCCTTTGGCTTATTCACTGGGGGCTTTGGGTGAGGATGCTTTAAAGCGCTTTGAGACGATGTAACGTTGCGATAACGCTCTATACAAAAACAAATTTGTTCTTGTTGTATCTGGTACTGGCGGGAACCTGTGGCTCTCTCTTGTTGGGTATCGAACGTTGACTGGAGGCCGTGATGCTTTCTCATTGGCCATGTGATGTTGGAGGAAGGCTGTAGTGCTCGCTCTTTGGGTGTCTAGTGTTGGCAGGAGGCTGTGAAGCTCTCACATTGGTTGTCTGGTGTTGGCAGGAGGCAATGTGCAAATGTAACTAAGTTGTGTACTGTATATTAGCTCTTTTTTGTTTTATTGTTGAAAAGTAAATGTAAGTCTATTAAATTCTAATCTTTGTTTTTAAAATAACCCTTAACTTCAACAAACACTCTCCCACTCATATCAGCAGCCACTCAAATGACCAACATTCACAGTGTTACTTGTGTATTTTATGTTGTTTCCTGAAGCTTCATGCACAGTTGTAGACCCTTGAATTGCTGCATTCCTTTAAGCTCTCACATCTCCCAGGGTAAATAGTTGCTTTTCTCAGGACTTCAGGATTCTGGCCTGTGTATCCCTGCTGGTGAAGAAGGAAGACTACCTTTTCCTGCAGTCGATGGACTTCAGAGATGTCTTTCTCGATAATGATACAATAGAGAGTGTTCATCTTTAATTCCTGACATTATATATATGAACCTCTGCCTCTTATACTCACAGACTTGCTTCACCTTTGCTCAGGTCTGCTGGTTGTTGTGCTGGGTTAATCAGTTGCAGAATAATGCTATGAATTGTTGCTTTGATACAGTGATAAAGTGGGTTTTTAAACTGAGTATATTGCCACCTAGAGGACATAAATAGACATTACATCAGCCAGATCATATTTAAAGCTTGTTTATAAAGCCCAGGGCACAATCCTAGGCTCTCTGCAAACCTGTACTGGGTGTGCAGGTAAAAGGCTGATGAATAGCTTATGTATGGCATCCACATAAACAATAAATAAGCTGAACTTTATGCTATAAAACTAACTTGAGGAACAATAAGTTAAACAGTGGGACATTTTCCAGAGAGCTGAATTCAGACCTGTCAGCTTTTAAAATGACCTGGGTGACATTGTCTTCTAAAACAGACATGGCTAGAAAACCTTCAGCTGGTATTAAGCTGTCATTTAATATATGCTGCAGTTCATATTTTTCGAGGAACAGGGAACCTATTACACATATACAAATAGATATATATATAAAGTTTACATGAAATGCAAAAAATATCCATTATAACTGTATTTCCTTTTACTGAAATGTCAGCTGGAAAAGGAAACAAAAGCCCCTTTTTGTGTAATAATGAAGGATTCACAGAAAAGCAGAAATCGGATCCGAATACCAAGGCAAGGTCATAACCAAATTCCACATTTAATCCGGCACTAAGCTGGCTCCTAATCAAGTTAATCGGACCATCAGGGAGAGCGAATAGAGGGGCCTGAGACACACAAACACATACACAGTGACGCGCTCGCTGTGGCCTCCTTCAGCGGCGCATTTGAGAATAACGAGTGTGAGTTCAGCTCCAAGACCATGTAGCTCAGGTAGGATTACGACCTGAAATCCTGCAGGATTAGGGCGGCAAACACAGAAACGCCAGCAGAGCGCCATCCTTCCTAAAAGAGCCGTGTATTTCCTCTCGTAATGTGTACGCCGTCGTGGCAGCAGTTATAAAGTGGATTTTGCCCGGCCATGTCACCACCTCGCAGTCTCCTTCCTGACGGCTTTAAGGGAAACAGAGCAGAGGGTTAATTTCCAACAAGACCTGGCTGTAGAACTCTATTCATCTTCCTCTGTACCTTTGTCTTTTGGTGTCCCACCACTTTCTCCCTCTCTCTCTCTCTCTCTCTCTCGATCTCCCATTCTCCCCATCTCCGGCTCCACCTTCCCATTCTGCCTGAGCACACCTGAGACATTCTGTCACTCCACACTCTTCCATGCCTCCCAAGAAGGACTCCAATGGCCAGGACAACTATGGCTTCGCTGTGAGTACGAGAGTTCATGTTCTGCCAATATAACTACTGCTACCGCTGTCTGGATTTCTTTTGTCACTCTTGCAAATCGATAAGTTTGACGTGAGGTTATAAGCTAATAAATGTGACTTTTATCAGTAGTAACAACAGTGTTACTTGTTAGAAACTGTTAGAAGTTTCAGAGGTCTTGTAGCTGGGTTTATTACTCTATGTATCCATACATGTTAGGTTCATTTGATTCATTTAGGTTGGTAAAATGCTCATGTTTTATGTTGCACTTAAGAAGGCCAAACATTGCTTCTTTTCTCGGGGTATAGCTTTCAATGAGAACTACGTGTTGGTGCAGGAGGGAAAACAGTGTCAGCCCTATCAGTTAATGAGTAAATCTCCTCGTCTACCCATATAGCCAGTTCCTGCACAAATACTGCGGAACTGGTGAAATATTATTATTAGTGGCATGTTGTTCTAGAACAAAATGGTTACTAAAATTGTTCAGATGATGCAATAAAGTGGAATTTGTGCTGAGTCCTGCATAAAGGGCTGAGATAATGGGAACACCTAAACCAGAAGGGGAACTTCTCACATTTCTGTCCCTTTGTAGTAACAAAACACCATTATGGCGCAAAAGCAACATGATTTGGCAGCTTTATTAATTAAATTAAACTCAATTCAATTAACATTTATTTGTAAAGCGTGTTTTCGAAACATTACATTGTCTGAAAGTGCTTTACATATCCCTGCCCAAAGCCTCAAGTGAAACGGCCTGAAGAAACAATGGCAAGGAAAACTCCCTAGAAGGAAAAAACCTCGGGAGGAAAGGGGGAGTCCATCCTCCAGGGGCCTGCAGACAAAGTCCAAAGTAACAAAGTCCCAATTTATAAAGAAAATTTTTTGCGTAGCCCAGGTATAAATGGGGAAGGTCCAGCTGATGTCAGGACAGGCAGGTGAGGAAGCTGCTTCCTATGCTGGGATGGAGGGGGGCTGTGGTCCATTATTAGACATGCAGGGAATCAGGCTATGGCTTGGTACTTTTATCAAGATCAGCTTATCGAGCATTTCATCTCCAGCTCGAAAAAAGCAATTAAGAAAATTTACATTTTCAGTGAAATCATGCAGGAAATGCAAGCGGCAAAACCCTTGTCGAGAATCATGGTGCCTTTTCCCTGACTCAACCTCCTCTGCTCCCCGGCCTGTTAGGGATCACTGTAACCCTGTATGCGTCACCCTACCGCCACCTCCTCCTCGTAGGGATCACTGTATGCGTCGCCCTCCCGCCACCTCCTCCTCGTAGGGATCACTGTATGCGTCGCCCTACCGCCACCTCCTCCTCGTAGGGATCACTGTATGCGTCGCCCTCCCGCCACCTCCTCCTCGTAGGGATCACTGTATGCGTCGCCCTCCCGCCACCCCCTCCTCGTAGGGATCCCTGTATGCGTCGCCCTACCGCCACCCCCCTCCTCGTAGGGATCCCTGTATGCGTCGCCCTACCGCCACCCCCTCCTCGTAGGGATCCCTGTATGCGTCGCCCTACCGCCACCCCCTCCTCGTAGGGATCCCTGTATGCGTCGCCCTCCCGCCACCCCCCTCCTCGTAGGGATCCCTGTATGCGTCGCCCTACCGCCACCCCCTCCTCGTAGGGATCACTGTATGCGTCGCCCTCCCGCCACCCCCCTCCTCGTAGGGATCCCTGTATGCGTCGCCCTCCCGCCACCTCCTCCTCGTAGGGATCCCTGTATGCGTCGCCCTCCCGCCACCTCCTCCTCGTAGGGATCCCTGTATGCGTCGCCCTACCGGCACCTCCTCCTCGTAGGGATCCCTGTATGCGTCGCCCTACCGGCACCTCCTCCTCGTAGGGATCCCTGTATGCGTCGCCCTCCCGCCACCCCCCTCCTCGTAGGGATCCCTGTATGCGTCGCCCTACCGGCACCCCCTCCTCGTAGGGATCCCTGTATGCGTCGCCCTCCCGCCACCCCCCTCCTCGTAGGGATCCCTGTATGCGTCGCCCTACCGGCACCCCCCTCCTCGTAGGGATCCCTGTATGCGTCGCCCTACCGCCACCCCCCTCCTCGTAGGGATCCCTGTATGCGTCGCCCTACCGCCACCCCCCTCCTCGTAGGGATCCCTGTATGCGTCGCCCTACCGCCACCCCCTCCTCGTAGGGATCCCTGTATGCGTCGCCCTACCGCCACCCCCCTCCTCGTAGGGATCCCTGTATGCGTCGCCCTCACCGCCACCCCCCTCCTCGTAGGGATCCCTGTATGCGTCGCCCTCCCCGCCACCCCCCTCCTCGTAGGGATCCCTGTATGCGTCGCCCTACCGCCACCCCCCTCCTCGTAGGGATCACTGTATGCATCGCCCTCCCGCCACCTCCTCCTCGTCCTGCCAGGGATCCCTGTATGCGTCGCCCTACCGCCACCTCCTCCTTGTCCTGCCAGGGATCCCTGTATGCGTCGCCCTACCGCCACCTCCTCCTCGTCCTGCCAGGGATCCCTGTATGCGTCGCCTTCCAGCCATCTCCTCCTTCCTCACCCCAGATCCAGGGTCGCACTTCCCCTCTCAGCTCTTCCTCATGCATACTTCTTTCCCTTTACCCATGTCACCCTTCATGGGCTGTTTCTCAATACACGTACTTGACCGTACTTGTGTTCTTTTGTGCCCGTTTTACATCATCTACAATTGCCAAAGACGAGAACCAATATTGAAGAACAAAGACACAGAGGATGGCAAAAATCTCTGGATATCGTTCTTGCCTCACTCCAGATACCAAGGACGCATCTGTTGTGTCTTTGCCAAACAAGACAAATCCCAAGATTCGTTGTGGTCCAAGTTTGTTCAAGAGAGGCAAGTTAGCAAGATCGGTCTTGCCAAGATCACAAGTATGACCTTTGCATTCTTGGTATTGAGAATCACCCGTGGAAAACACTGATCTAACAAACCCAAGGTGGGTAAAGATCAGATTTCCCCGCTCAGCATCTTACCTACTGTCTCTGATTAAGTTTGATCAACTGGGGCCCAGGGCTTGAAGACAAACAACATCAGGTTAATTGGAAGCTGGTGGACAAAAGAAATTAATAACTGCTAATAAATAACAGTGTTGGACAGCCTAGGCTTGTCCAACACTGTTATTTATTAGCAGGTATTAAACTTCTGCTCATAACCATTTAGACAAGAGAGTTAATAGGTAATCTAACACAACTAATACGTCCTGCTCTAACCTGATATACTAGGTCCTAGGTAAAGGATGACCATCCCCCTGTCACTGAGAAACATGTTGGATAAACCGACAGTTTTCGTGGGATATGTTCTGGAGTCATACATCACCATCATCTTTGGTTAGTCTCAGTGGACAGCAGCTTTAATTGTTGGGGGCTTATATCTGTCAGAAGGCTCCCTGATTATTAAGAGTAAATGATGAATTGTAAAAATATGCTGGTATCTTCCCAGTGATCTGATTTGGGTCCAGTAAACTACTTTCTGTATATATGCTGTCCCTTGGGGATATTATTTGCACGGTGTAAATTTCCCTAAATAGATTTGTAGCAGTGTGCAGTGTGTATTTTTCCTTGCATTCCACCCTGGTTACTTGAGTGAGAAGATGCAGGCATTCCACCCTGGTTACTTGAGTGAGAAGATGCAGGCATTCCACCCTGGTTACTTGAGTGAGAAGATGCAGGCATTCCACCCTGGTTACTTGAGTGAGGAGATGCAGGCATTCCACCCTGGTTACTTGAGTGAGAAGATGCAGGCATTCCACCCTGGTTACTTGAGTGAGAAGATGCAGGCATTCCACCCTGGTTACTTGAGTGAGGAGATGCAGGCATTCCACCCTGGTTACTTGAGTGAGAAGATGAAGGCATTCCACCCTGGTTACTTGAGTGAGAAGATGCAGGCATTCCACCCTGGTTACTTGAGTGAGAAGATGCAGGGCACCATGTTTGATTAAATGCAAACAGCAGCAAAGTCTTTCCTGTTTCTGGAATAATCTACCTGCAAGTGTCCAGTGTCACTCTAACATTGTATACGATGTTCCTCAGAAGCTCCATCATGTCTTCTGCTTGTGTTGACAGCCATAGGTCTCCGTGATATTCCTCTACCCGTCATTGTTTAATTTAATAGAAAGACCTGGAAATCTCTGCTAAATGTTTAACCCGACAATTGATCAACACAAAGCTTGACCCTGAGATGGCAGATAATCATCTGGGCCAGACAGACAGCTGACAGCGGTGCCTGGTCTGTGTTGGCTCATTACCGCTCACTCCCATTTTATGTCTCCCATCATAAATACTACACACAATTGCTTTTATTTGTACTTTTGTCCAGAGGTTCTAACTGATTGTCATTTTTTTCATTTTTGATTGAAATAATTATTGAAAAACAAAGTACTTTGTACAATACTTGCTTGTGATAATACCCAATACAAAATAAAATGTAAGCGTAGATGTATAACAAATGGCACAGATATGCAATCTTATCAACTTAAATATGCACATGACCGTCAGACCAATAAAGACTTGCTTTTTTCCATTCATCCATCTATCCATCCATCCGTCCATCCATCCATCCATGTGTTATTTTATGTAGTATTTGTCATAATTCAGACATGATAAAGGAGTTCCTTTATACCTTTTCCACAGATTGAGGGAGAGGAGAATATCTTTGATTTTCCTGTTGGGGGAGATGCCAAGAGCGGGAGCCAGTCTGCAGAGAAGAGCAGCAACAAACTGGCTTATTGTGTCACTGATGTTCCACCCTGGTACCTGTGCATCATCCTGGGGATTCAAGTAGGGCCATTTCTTACGTGTCCCATTATGCAGCCTGGCAGGAGTATCCCAGTAACCTACCGTTACCCCTTTCTTATATTGCTCTTTAGCATTGATTGTAGTAACAATGACATCAGCAAATCGTAATAGTGACAATACTCCTCTGTAGCATTTATTCTAGTAACTAGGACATCAGGAAATTGCGATACTGTTACTACAATGAATGCTAAAGAAGAGTACTAACAATCGCAGCACGGAATCACCATACTGACAGTACTCCTCTTTAGCATGTATTGTACTAACAATGACATCAGGGAATTGTGATACTGGTAGTACTGCTCTCTAGCATTCTTTGTAGTGTTACGATCTCTAGTCCAGGGTTGGAGCGTAACAGCTTTCATTACACCCCCCTAGCACTTCCTGACCGCCTTCGGCAGCATCGTGGCCATCCCGCTCATCCTCTCGCAGAGCCTGTGCCTGCAGCATGACGGTGTCACCCAGAGCCACCTCATCAGCACCATCTTTTTTGTCTCAGGACTCTGCACCTTGCTACAGGTCACCGTCGGGGTCAGGTGAGGCCCCAGAGTTTAGGCTGCATGCGTACAGTATGACATGCTCGAGGTCACCAGCCTTGCTATACCTCTTATTATGCTTGCGAGCAGAACCGTGTGGTATGGGGATGGGTGGGGGAGGGGAAAACCTTTACTGCTGTGATCTTTCATCCTTTATATCACTCATTTAGTGACGGTGACTCAAAATCTGGACCTTCGCCTCTTAGTTAAGGATTAACTAAGCTTTATATTAATAAACACAATAATACATGCAATACATGCGTAGCCGCAGGCTCCGGCCGCATGCAGGAACAGGGCCGGCTCCGGCCGCGGGCAGGAACAGGGCCGGCTCCGGCCGCGGGCAGGAACAGGGCCGGCTCCGGCCGCGTGCAGGAACACGGCCGGCTCCGGCCGCTGGCAGGAACACGGCCGGCTCCGGCCGCGTGCAGGAACAGGGCCGGCTCCGGCCGCAGGCAGGAACAGGACCGGCTCTGGCTATAGGCAGGAACACGGCCGGCTCCGGCCGCGTGCAGGAACAGGGCCGGCTCCGGCCGCAGGCAGGAACAGGACCGGCTCTGGCTATAGGCAGGAACACGGCCGGCTCCGGCCGCGTGCAGGAACAGGGCCGGCTCTAGCGATAGGCAGGAACACGGCCGGCTCTAGCTATTGGCAGGAACACGGCCGGCTCCGACCGCGTGCAGGAACAGGGCCGGCTCTAGCAATAGGCAGGAACAGGGCCGGCTCTAGCTATAGGCAGGAACAGGGCCAGCTCCAGTCGCGGGCGGAAGTGACAGGTTGTTGAGTCATTATCCTCAACGTGAAAAATATTTTCATCTGTGATTAATCTTCTCCCCCCGCAGACTTCCCATCCTCCAGGGTGGCACCTTCACATTTCTGGCCCCATCCCTGGCACTTCTGTCCACCCCTAAGTGGACCTGCCCAGCCTGGACTCAGAATGCCTCCTTGGTGAACAGCTCCTCACCAGTGTTCATGGAGGAGTGGCAGAGCCGCCTGAGGGAGGTCAGTTCCGGAAACATGCAGGCACTTTGAGTCATTAGAAGCAAAAATGCACCAATGGGCCAGATGATGAAATGAATCTCATTATAAATTTAAAGTATGTGTATGGAAGTATGAAAAAGAGTATGAAAGTACAAAGGAATTTTGTTTCACGCAGATGTAGGGAGGTGATGACTGTCCTCCACGGTTTTAAAACTTAAATTCATTTTCTCATTGCTTGGGCAGTATTTCCCTAAACAAGAATTGCTTTCTTGAAATGGTTGCAGTTTTTTTTGGTAGCTTGCACATTTTATTTTAAAACAATGTCTTTCAAATGACTCAGTGCATTTCACAAAAGCACACGCACGCGCACATACACACACACACACACACACACACACACACACACACACACACACACACACACACACGTAGGGTATACCTATCCTTATGGGGCCTGCTCATTCACTTCTATGGGAAAAATGCTAACGCTAACTATCACAACCTTAACCCCCACCCTGCCCTAACCATAACCATAAGTAATCAATCAAAATACAAGAGTTTGTGTGTTTTTAATTTTTTTTTTCATAGCAGTCACTGATTTTTATAAAATAAAGTTTTCCCTTAAGGGGACCAGGAAACCGGTCCCCATAAGGGGAAAAAAAACGGATATTTATCACATTATGGGGACATTGTGTCCCCATAAGGATAGGAATACCTGCTCGCACACACACACACACACACACACACACAGGGTTTAATTATATCTTATAAAAGACTACTCCCAATATGACAACTGTAACCCCTGCCCAGCCCTGTACTTAACCATAAGTAACCTAAATAACATTTGGCATTTTTACTTTTTTGATTGCATTCACAGATCTTGGTAGGGACACAAAAATGGTTCCCACAATATCAAAAACAGGATTTTATCGCATTGAGGGGGACATTTGGTCCCAACAAAGTAATATAAACCTAATACACACACACACACACACACACAGACACAGACACACAGACCAACTGTAAAGTCAGGCTTATTTTTAGTTCTGTGATTTCATAACTGCTGAATCCACAAAATAAGAAATTTGCATGAACTTGTCATAGACGCGTCATGTTCTTGTTCATTCTCTGCTCCCTCTCTCTAACTATGTGTGAGATACAGTCCTCTGGGTGTTTACCACAGATTACAGAGGTTCACGGGCTGTTTCGAATGCAATTGGCTCAGCTTAAACCGAAAAGGTAGCATTACAGTACAGAAATAGCAAAAGGGTCAGAAAGCCCATGTCTGGTTGTCATGCCTGTTGGTTTCAGTCTCGAAAACAGAGCCTTAGACTGATGCTTTTTACTCTCTGCCATCCCATCTGCAAAACAAAGAGGGGACAAATACATGAGACCACTCACTTGACTTAGAACAAGATACCAAATTAAATAATAGGGCAGTATGCATGAAGTGTGCCATGTAATTGTGGGTTTTGAGGTACTTCAAAAATAAACTGGGAGAGAGACAAGGGAGAGTTCAAAAGGCCATCCTCCACAGACTAACTAATTACTTATTAATGACCTCTTCTCTGAAACGCACAAACATTAACTTTACCATCTGATATATTACTGGAAATAATAATTACACAATAACTTCCATCAGCAACGTAAGACCTATTATACCTTCAATCCATAAACTCAAAGGAATTTGTAACTCAAATTATCACAAGTATATTAAAGCTTCTATAATGTCCATGGGATGCCGTGATTGGAGGATAGAACCGTCTCATTTCATTGGAGACCACGGGATACAATGGCTGGGGGAACTGAGCAGATGTACAAAGTAACTGTTTCATTCTTTTACTAAAAAAAGAAACAACCCATAACCCCCCAAGATGGGGACCATGACTCCCTGGCTCTCTCACTTTGTCCCATTTCTATATAATTTCTGCTAATTACAGTTTCTCCTTTTCATTTTTGCATGAAGTTTTGTCTTAGTTACAGGCATCTCCCTGGTTAAATGATGCCGGAAGATGCCAGCATGGTGAATACCTCCCGGTCAGGTGACTCTGAGTGACTCTGTCTCTGAGCTGATGTACCTGCCTTCCTTGTGGCTGCAGGACATTGCGTCTCTCATTGGGAGGGACCCTAAGTCTCCAAGAGGAAAAGCGTTTCCCGACTGAGGTTGAGAAGAGAGGAATTTTATAGAAAGTATAGGCCTGCTTGTATCTGGAAGGGATTTCAATGGCAAAAACTGAAAGTATCTCAGAATGTTGCACAGTTCACCTGTTTTTGTGAATCTTGTGGATCTCCCTTACGGTGATGAATCTTGTGGATCTCCCTTAAGGTGATGATACGCAGGGTAACTTTTTGAGCAACGTTGCTGGGTCATTGCCAACCAGGTGAGGGCAACTCATCTGGATCTGCATATCTGCAAAAAAAGTTGCCTGCTAGTAATTTAAATATTTCAAACAGAAATTTGTTGACCAATATCAATGGGAAAGTGCCGGAACAACACTAGACAGCAAAACTGCCTGGCAAGATTGCTCAAACATTTGCCATGTGTACTGTCACCCTTACATTCGCTTGAGAACCCCCGCAGAGCATCCAAGACAAAAGGAATATGCACAGCATTTTATTGGCCAATTGAAAAGCAGATTTCCTAAACTCAATCATTTTATTGTTGTTTGAGATGAGACCACCAAAGACCTAAAGTCAGACTTGCTCATCATATATTACATCATCGGGAACCAAAACTTACTTAGTCATTTTGTAATCCAACTAAGAGCTTTCATTAAATTTCCAAAAGTCAATGTGTCCACAGAAACAGTACTTACTTACAAACTAATCCTGATCACATATCCCTTTGATTGAATGAGCTTTGGAAATTTGCTCTTCAGTTGTGGAATGGTGATGGAAGTATCCATTAAACCTGATACACAATGTAATTCCAGGCTCATTACCATGTAACTCCTGGTCCCTCACCATGTAACTCCATGCCTATCAATGTGTTACTCAAGGCTCATTACCATGTAACTCCTGGTCCCTCACCATGTAACTCCATGCCCATCAATGTGTTACTCAAGGCTCATTACCATGTTACTCCAGGCCCAACCTTTCCATGCTCAGCTGCAGGGTTCCATCTTGGTGGCTTCCTGCTTCCAGATCCTGGTGGGCTTCTCTGGTCTCATCGGTTTCCTCATGAGGTTCATCGGACCTCTTACTGTCGCTCCCACCATCTCCCTGATTGGGCTGTCCCTGTTCGACTCAGCCGGGACCAGTGCTGGGCACCATTGGGGCATCGCTGCCATGTGCGTGAATCTTCTGTGGCCACCAGGGTCCACCATCCACGACCTCCTGTTCTCCACCTCTTCCTCTCTTGCTCAGTTTCTATAACATGAAACAAGGATGGTCAACATGTACCTAAGCGTAATATTAAGGACTCAGATTGTATTTCATGGTGCCTATTTATGTAATCGTACAGGACAGCAGCCTTGATCATCCTGTTCTCCCAGTACCTTCGACACGTCAGCATTCCCATTCCTGCCTACAGCAGGGCCAGGAAGTTCCACACCTCGCGGATGCGCCTGTTTCAGGTTCTTCCTGTAAGTTGAGAGGATGACATGGCACATCAAACAGCACAAGATGTATGCCCTAAAAATCTACATCTATTCAAGACTGAACAGATATGAAGTTAAGGAACGGCATTAAAATTTATAGTGATAAGAGAATTAATGGGATGTGTAAGGGGTAGAAATGTATAGAAATGTTTTGATACATACGTTAAGAAGGCCTGGAAAGTAGTGTATGATTTAATTTTCTTTAGGTAACACTTTACTCGAGGGGCACAAATTCTTTACAATACCTCAGTTACTACTGAAGTACAAATAATGAACAAATAGAGTTGCTACTTGAGATAAGACGTATCACTATTCATTAATGATGGACAGGTATGCAATCATTACGTTACTTGTGTTATTCACTATTGTTCCTTCAGTAGTTCCTTCAGTAGTTCACAGAGCTTTGCAGATTTAAGACATATAGTATAAAATATAGTAACTGCTTGAGATAAAAGATGTGTCATGATTCGTTAACGATGAAGGAACATGAGATCAGTATGTAACTAAGGCTTAGTTACAAGTAAAGTAAAGTGTTCCGCTACTTGATTCAGCAAGTAAGACTGCTTATCGTCTCCTGTGTCCTAGTTTGGGTATTTTACTGGGTTGTTAAAGTCAGTGCAGGACAGTGTGTTTCTGTGCTGCAGGTGCTCCTCGGTGTCACCATCTCTTGGCTTTTCTGCTACCTCCTGACCATATATGACGTCCTGCCACCCGACCCAGACAAATATGGCTTCCTGGCTCGTACTGATGTGAAGGGGGATGTTGTAAACCAGACTCCCTGGTTCAGGTTCCCATACCCAGGCACGAAAGCTGAATTCAGAAGTAGTTTCAGAACATTAATAATCATTATGTAATCTAAATGAATACATAAGAGAAAGGTGATAAAGCTTTACATTTTTTAGAAGATGAAAGGTAATGGCAATTATTTTTCTATTCTTGTTTCACTCATAGGTCAATGGGGTGTACCAACTGTGAGTTTGGCAGGGGTGTGCGGGATCTTGGCTGGAGTGATATCCTCTATGGTAGAGTCCGTAGGTGACTACCATGCTTGTGCCAAGCTGTCTGGAGCCCCTCCTCCACCCAGGCATGCCATCAACCGAGGGGTGGGCATAGAGGGGGTGGGCTGTCTGTTGGCTGGGGCCTGGGGCACAGGCAACGGGACCACCTCCTACAGCGAGAATGTGGGAGTCCTGGGCATCACCAGGGTGAGAGGGTCGAGATCAATTTTTGAGTACCACAAGTCATCGTACTCTAGCCTTGGGCTGTTGTTGTTCCTTCTGCTGGTTCTCACCATCTTAAAACTATATAATGCATGGCTCAGATGATTCTGCAAGTCATAAAGGCTTTCTTTATAAAGGACATAGTTGGTTGATGGGAGTCAGAGGAGCATTTACTGAAGCATTATGAGATTACCAAGTCAACAAATAAGGATTCAGGGACCTTAAATGGGATGCAATGTGAATGAATTCTGTATATGACCCCCAGGTAGGAAGTCGCACAGTGATCTTGGCCAGCGGGATCTTGATGATCTTCGTGGGGCTGTTTGGCAAGATAGGCGCCATCTTCGCCACCATACCAACTCCCGTGGTCGGCGGCATGCTCTTAGTCATGTTTGGGGTTATATCAGCTGCTGGAGTATCCAACCTGCAGGTATGTTCAAGTAATCAGCAATGTGGAAAAGGAGCTCAATGCCAAATGATATGTGAACTAGAGCTGTGTGAGTATTACCTGCAGCAATGTTCCAGTCCGCGTGGAGCCCCAGTCAGTCCAGGTGTTTGCTCCCCTCTAGCTCACTGCAAAAATGTGGACCGTCTGGGGCTCCCTAAGAACCTGATTGGGAAACAATGATCTACAGCATGTGGACGATGTTATTTGATGAAGGATGATTTCCCCCTTTTGACCATATGCTATCTGTTCAGTACACAGATATGAACTCCTCCAGGAATATTTTCATCTTTGGATTTTCCATGTTAACTGGGTTGGCCATTCCCAACTGGGCATTGAAAAATTCTGCAGCTATAGCAACAGGTACGGCCATCTGCCATAACAAGACAAGCTCAGTTCACAGTTAGCCAGTCATTTAGTCACCATCACAAAACAATGAGATGGGTAAACCTTGAGAAAATTAGAGGAGAATGAAATGGTGGGGCGGCATGGTGGTGCAGTGGTTAGCACTGTCGCATCACACCTCTGGGACCCGGGTTCGAGTCTCTGCCTGGGTCACATGTGTGTGGAGTTTGCATGTTCTCCCCATGTCGTCGTGGGGTTTCCTCCGGGTACTCCGGTTTCCCCCCACAGTCCAAAAACATGCTGAGGCTAATTGGAGTTGGTAAATTGCCCATAGGTGTGCATGTGTGAGTGAATGGTGTGTGAGTGTGCCCTGTAATGGGCTGGCACCCTGTCCTGGGTTGTTTCCTGCCTTGTGCCCCTAGCTTCTGGGATGGGCTCTGAGCCCCCCGTGACCCGGAAGGATAAGCGGCTTGGGAAATGGATGGATGGAGATTGAAATGGATTCAGAGATCACCTTACAGTACTACAGTAATTTTTACTTCTATCCATAGGAATTGTTGAGGTTGACCAGGTAGTTAATGTTCTCCTGACGACTGGAATGTTTGTAGGAGGATTCTTTGGGTTCATTCTTGACAACACGATTCCAGGTAAGGCACTTCTTATTTTGGAAGAATTTGTGCAGTTAAATTGATCTATAAAGATAAGTACAGTATAAAGGCTTATGTTGGGGTTAAATGTCTTCCCTCTCCTCTGTGGTCCCAATTCAGGGCTGGGAATCGATTAAAAAAATGTAACTAATTAATTGTACAGTTTTCTGTGATTAATTGCGATTATTCTCACCTAAAATAAAACCCATAATCATAAATATTTATATGTTGAATGCTCAAATTAATGTAGAATTAACACAAAGGGGAGTACATGTGTCATTGTCACAAGCTCATTACCGTAACACATACATTTTTTCTAACTGAATTTTAACAAGATCCTGACTGAATGTTTTGATATTAGCTCTGAATTCTGAGATTCTGTGCAACATCATGATACCAGCTCTCACTTTGTTTACAACTGGGAAGAACTGTTACAGATTACTAATAAAATCTATGCTCATATTTTTCTCCCATTTGCGTAATGAAATACCGCTTGCATTAATGCAATCTGTCACGCCCGGCTCGTACGATCCTCGTGTGTGCCACGCCCCCTGATTATCCTCGTGTGTGCCACGCCTCCCTGATTATCCTCGTGTGTGCCACACCCCCTGATTATCCTCGTGTGTGCCACGCCCCCAGATTATCCTCGTGTGTGCCACGCCCCCTGATTATCCTTGTGTGTGCCACGCCCCCTGATTATCCTTGTGTGTGCCACGCCCGCTGATTATCCTCGTGTGTGCCACGCCCCCCTGATTATCCTTGTGTGTGCCACGCCCCCTTGATTATCCTTGTGTGTGCCACACCCCCTGATTATCCTCGTGTGTGCCATGCCCCCTGATTATCCTCGTGTGTGCCACGCCCCCCTGATTATCCACGTGTGCTTCCCCGATCGTACCCAGCTGTGTCTTGTTGTTTTGATCAATTCTGTCTATTTGAGTCCATGTCTTGCCTGAGTCCTTCGTCTGTCATTGATGTTAGTTGGCGTCTGATGTTTCCCGTCCGAAGTCCTTCGATTAAACCCCGTTTACCCCTTATTCTGCCTGCCTGCCTGCGTCCTGCTCGCTCACCTGTCCGTGCGCATTACCCGCGTACCCCCCGCCCGTGACACAATCAAAGTAATAATAATAAATGTCTTTAAAATGAATGCAATGGGTAAATGTGATAAATATCCCTGTCCTAATTTGTAACTAACTTGATGTACAGTAAGGGTAGTCAAGGGTAGTCTGTTCTCCTGAATTTCTTTGGCCGTCTATAGGATCTGTAGTGGAACGAGGCATAGTGGCATGGAAGAACACCCACGAGGAGGACTTGGGCGATACCCTGGACACCAGAGAGGTGTATGGTCTTCCTTTCAGCCTTGGCTCTTTGGCCTCCTCCCCCTGGGTGCAGCGTATGCCTTTTTGCCCCTCCACCAGTCCCGTGGCCCAGTCGGACATCGGCACCATGGACAGCAAGGAGGCGGAGAAGCCTGATGCATCACATGTCATTGTGGGAGTGGCCTTATGAATGCCAAGAGGATATGCAAGATGTACTGTCTTTCGTAAAGTCTTCTTGATGTGACTTAAACATAAGTCCACATACCTATAAGTCCAAGGCAATTCAAGGATTATTTTGAGGTGTGGGAGGAGGGGGGGCAACCTAATCATTCACTAATGGTATAACTTGAATCAGTGAGTGACAGGAGAGAGGACACTCTAGTGTCCAATCAGCTTTCAGCTGGGGGCAGTGCCCTCCTGACTTTTCCCTCCATATAAGTCCTTTTTGTCTGTATGTTGCATTGTGGACCTGGAGGGATGCTGACTTCTGCCCCTGTGCGCCTCTGTAAGGGTCATAAGACAATAAAACCCAACTTGGATTTGCCCTCCTTTCCCGGTAACAGGAAACCCACCGACGGATCTGTTTGTGAAACACAAAGCAATGGAATATTCTTTTTCCCGTTTAATAGCAGTTTATTTATGTATCTGTTCATATGAATTATAGCTGCTATTGATTTACTATGTATTTGGTCAAATTATCTATTTTTAGGTCACTTCAGAAATCCGCCAATAATTAAAATAATTCTGAACAAGTTATTGCCTCATATTGAAGGTGTTTACTGAGTACTGATGTTTTATGTCTCTAATAAGTTTATATCTGTCTTCTGACCATTTATCTCCAGGGAAATCCTGTATAGCGGTAATACTACTTGTGAAGCTACTTGTGAAATATTACTTGTGGAGCTACTTGTGAAATATTACTTGTGGAGCTTATTCGAAGTAGGCACAGGATGCCGGTCCATTGCAAGTTTATATATAGAGGCAGATATATGTCAGATCCTAGGATCCTTGAGGAAAAAAATGAAGAATAACCTTTTAAAGAATTTCACATTTTAATATCACTATCATCCCTCAGCAGTTCTCATCACTTTACTTCAGAAAATATACTCAATTATACATAATTTGAAAGCAATACAGATTTGAATGGTTAGATGGAGTCCAGTCTTATGGAGTTATCAGGTCCTGCTTGATGGCCTTGTACAGGTTTATGAAGGACTCTGTCCACGCCGCCCTCTGGTGGCCATCAGTGTTACCCATCCTGTGGGCGGTGTACACCATCGTCAACACCGTGCGCTCAAAGTCGTCCTTGCGCAGGACAGTCGGGTACTGGAGCAGGTCGGAGGTCAGCCGTCGGATGTCTGTCAGCTTCCGGGGCACGACGTCCTCGCAGATGGCCTCCAGCTTCTGGGTGCGGCGCAGAGATGCCAGTTCTTCATCCAGCACGGTCAATGGGCTGCGTTCATCTTCCATCTTCGCTCCCGCTATCAGGATCTGAAGTGGGGTTGTGAATATAAACAGTCAATAAACATGAATGACTGTAGAGAGTCTTTATCAGTGCAATTAAATTTACCAAACGGGATCATGCAAGCATTTGCACAAATAGGTCACATAAATGCACAATAAATCTAACAGCTAAATTGGTTTGATCTTTGACTAACACCCTACCTGCATTTCGTTCTGGATTCCCGTATATCAGGCAACATTTTATACCAAATACTTGAATCCTTGAATTGCCAGGTATATTGCAAATTATATGATAATTTATGAATATATCTGTGGTTGTTTACTACTTATGACCCCCAGTATGATTAATGTTTTTCTTGAAACTATAAGTTTCTTATAAATATCCTTAGGCTCATAGCCTGCCCCAGCTGTAACTTTGTAACCTGCATATCAGGACAGCTGCTTTTACTCTATCTTTTATTGAGAATATTTTCTTCATAGGTAGATCCAGAAGCGTCTTGCACAACATTGCTGTCCACAAAAAAACAACTAACAAAGATGCCAATAGCAGTTAAGAAGGGTTTGTGTATTCCAACTGCAATCATACAGTGACTCTATGTGTGTGTATTCCAACTGCAATCATACAGTGACCCTATGTGTGTGTATTCCAACTGCAATCGTACAGTGAGGCTATGTGCGTGTATTCCAACTGCAATCGTACAGTGAGGCTATGTGCGTGTATTCCAACTGTAATCGTACAGTAAGGCTATGTGCGTGTATTCCAACTGCAATCGTACAGTGAGGCTATGTGTGTGTATTCCAACTGCAGTCGTACAGTGAGGCTATGTGCGTGTATTCCAACTGCAGTCGTACAGTGAGGCTATGTGCGTGTATTCCAACTGCAATCGTACAGTGAGGCTATGTGTGTGTATTCCAACTGCAGTCGTACAGTGAGGCTATGTGTGTGTATTCCAACTGCAGTCGTACAGTGAGGCTATGTGCGTGTATTCCAACTGTAATCATACAGTGAGGCTATGTGTGTGTATTCCAATTCCAATTGCAATTCCAAAGCAATTCCAATGATGCTATGTAACCTAAAGACCATTTTTCAGACACTTCATGGATATCTTCTTTGGGTTCTCTCACTTCAAAGAGTAGGTTGATATCTTCTAGGGAATTCTGGAAGATGGGGTTAACCATGGATGCAGTGCCTCTCTTCACTCTGAATGCAGAGGGGTACAGAGCTACGACAGACAGAGAAAGACCATTTGGTAACACTTACGGCAACACAAATTATATCATGTTATGCTATTACTTATGTATTAATTAACCAGATATTAAGTATTAGTTACAAACTGATCTCATCATTAATGAATTGTGAAGCATCATTCATCCCAATTAGTTCCTGTATTTGTCACCATATCTCTAAATCTTAGTGTAATTCTGAAGGAACTACTGAAGGAACAAGTAATAAATAACACAAGGGAAATACTGATCTCATGTTTGTTCATCATTAATGAATCATGACACATTTTTCATCTTTCGTAGCGATTATATTTGTTCATGATTAGTACTTCAGTAGTAACTGAGTTACTACTAAGCACCTGCATTGCTTTAAAGACCACGAGTGTAACTTCAGTGATGAGTTGAGCATTAAGAATAACACCATAGAGATGAATGATAGACACCCAAGGTACGTCTTTGGCAGGTGTGATGAATGAACCTGATTTAACGATCATCAGGCTGGACTTTAATGCCACTGCTGCCAGCACCACGGATGCCAGACAACGGGGCTGAGCAGTATCTCGATTCTCTTTGAAAGCCCCTAACAATGACCAAGGGAATGTCTGGGATCAATGGGGCACAACATCAGGCTTCAAAGGGATAGCGGGGCGCAGGGGTCACGGGATTTCAAAACCCGACACATGGAGAGCAGACAAGGGTGCCGTCGATGCGAGGGAAGCCGATTCAGCTGGAACATGGCGGGATGCCACGTTTGTTTGATGAGCGTAAAGCAGAACCATACGCCGCAGCTACGCACAGCATAGCTTTTCACTACGGAGCTTTTACATTAGTCTGCTTACAAGCTGGATCCAGGTGTAGCAGCAGGAGCATGTTACCTTGCTGTAAAAATGACGTTTTGCCCAAACGTGGTGCTCCTGCCTTCCACAGACCCGTAGCTACGAGCCATATGGAGTGGAGATCAGTGTACAGAGGAAAGGCTCACACTCCGAGCCGGTCTGCGGTGGAATCTAGAATGCTTGAACTTCAGCACAGCCAGGAATGTTTGGCTTATACCGGCATAAACAACCAGCTGGGTCCGATGAACCAATAGACACTACAAGGACTCCCAGTTCTGAATGACACAGTCACAGATCGGATAACAATGACAAGTATAAGGTCCACTGCCAGAGTTATTTTTAGTTATATTTTTAGCAATAACTATTGTTTGTTAAACACAACTTAAAGATATTAAATTAGTGTAGAAGACAGAAACTATAACACTTTAACAAAGAATTCTGATATGAGTGCAGTGTTTTTCTATCCCTATGTATATTTTTTGCATAAATGTTTTGATACAAGCCAGTTACAGATGCTTTGCTAGTCATGTGTGCATAACCGATGATGTAGCTGTAAAGTAACATATTATCATCAATTCTGTGGATTACTGAGATATGAGACATTGATTTAAACTGTTTATTCTGATTCCTTTTATATTATATTGAAAATAATTTTAAAATTTCAAAGTGTGATGTATCTGACACAGATAAAACCAGGTGGCTTCACACTTGGGTATTTACATTCTGCAGTGAGATACCTCTCAGGTTAATGGTGCTGTACACACCTCTGCTACTTTGTGGTGGAAAAAATTACTTTCAGCTTTAATGCTAATCTGAGAAGAATGTTCCACAGAATTTTCCAGAAGTTCCGAAGAAAAACAGCAGGAAAGAGCGAGAGGAGGACAGCCAGAGGGACTGGGATCTTCTGCAGGAGCCAAGGATCCAGGAAACCAAACGACTAGATAACCATGGCCATGCAGATACAAAGAGCTGAGGGGACGAAGCAGAAGATCAGGACAATAGAAGTTTCGGGATCCTGAAATGTGGGCTGAAATAAGCTGAAGAACAGACTAGTTTTAAATACTTACATTTTCCTCAAAATAAAACCCATTTTTTCAGTTCTGTTACACCATGCAGATCTGAGATCTGATATTGTTCAGGTGGGCCTGGTTGCAGGTGAACAGAATGATGGATGAAATCAGCAGCTAAATGTGTATCCTGTCTGAGGCCTGTTTGAGTCGTAGCTTCAAAGCTGGCAGTCAAAATTTATGGAGTGGGGGGGGGGGGGGGGGGGGAACTGGGAACTAAATAGAAACATGATTCTGACTATTAGAGGAAATTCCTGAGAATCCTAGCAGCCCGGTTTTCAAGAAAACATGGGATGCTTGCAGTGATACTGACGGGAAATTAAAAGCTCCACCCCCTCCCCCTTTCCCACTGCTCTACTCACACCCACCCTGCCTGCAAGTTAGGCAGCTATTATTTGGTAATGTGAAAATCTGAATTATGATTGTCGATCATTTTAGAACAATTACTTAGGCTGGATTAGTCATAAACTCCAAAGACTGCAAATAAAATGGATGTTTGCCCTCACTGCGTGTTATGCTACAGTATCAAATGCGACATGGATTTCGAACAAATGGTCTTAATCACATACAACATACAATATGAATATACAAAGGCTTGATTACTTTGAATTTTGACTGTAGCTCACTGATTATCTATCCATTCATCCATCCTTCCATCCATCCTCTAAATGTGTATCCCAATACATGGTCATAGAGAAATTGGAAAATGCTTCAACTGAACACAAATTCTGTTACTGATATCTCAACATTGGGTGTGTTGGAACTGTAGGTTATTAAGATTGGAGTCACCAACAGGGTGCCCGCGGGCACCAGGACGCCCCCAAGGACCACATGAGTCACCCGCGGACCTGTTCTAAAAATAGCACAACTTGATAAAATCATAAACGTAATCAGTGTCTTCACATATCATTAATCATTAATAATAATATATAACTGAAGGTAAACTGAGCAAATTTGTTGTTTAAGAAGAGTGTATCAAACTGGTAGCCCTTTGTATGACTCAGTACCCGTGAAGTAGCTCTCAGTTTCAAAAAGATTGGTGACCCCTTATCTAGACCCTATTAGAGTTAGGATGACCTTCATTGCTCTGTTCATGCCTAAGTATCTGTCGACGTGCCCATATTGTGTATTTCGCAAACATGTTACGTCAAGTCAATGCTGACCAGTGGGCTCAAAGAAAGTCCAGCCACCCAGCTGCAATGAAGCCAGCATGAAGCAAGGGCAGGTGCAACCATTTACCATGGTGAACCATGGGCAGGTGCGGAGGTCCTTACCTCGGGACCGGCGCTGAGATCCACACATGTGTACATTCCAGTAGACGAGAGCCACGATCACCACCTTCCAGCTCATCATGGTGCTTCTGGAAGAGGGAGCCTGACACTTCTTTTCTCCTGCGTTTGGGACCTCGACCTTCCCCAAGCCCACGGAGAAGATGGGTCCCTGAACCACGGAGAAATGGCACCCCTAAATCGGGTGCTTACAAATACATTATATTTACAGCTTCTGCTTCCTCCTGAACTCCAGCTCCTTCTCTCTCTCCGTCCCTCCCTCTATCGCTCTCCTTCTCCCTCCCTCCCTCTCCACGGTCCAGCTACTACAAGCTGCCACAGCAGCCATCTGGAAGCAATCAGTACACAGACTAACCCTGGCTTCTCTAGGCAGCTGCTAGCCAGTAGTCTGTCATTCATACCTGCTCTAACCAACAAAGTTCTAACTGTCATCACTACCACTGATATCATCAACAACAACAACAACAATAACAACAATAACATTACTCATCTTCCAACCATTTATCCTGAGGGGTATTCCATGAAGCAGGATTAAGGGAAAGTCTGACTTATTTTGACAAGTCTGGCTCACTTAAGTTGGAGTTCTGTTCCATCGACGTGTCTTAAATGAATGCAATAAATAAATGCAATGACTGAAACTGAAAAAAAATCTGTTAAAATAATATGAACAGAAACAGAAATATATATGTATATTTTGTTTAGTCACAGTCTACTTTGAAAGTTTTTTAGTAAAAAGCAAAGACGTGATATGGTTATTTGTGCAGAACATTTCACACGGGTGTGACTGAAAAGTATTTTACAGAGATCAAATAACACAAAATAACATTTCATGCTAAGAATGAACTCAACCCAGAAGGTTCCCTGTTGGCTATGGGGATCGAACCAGGAACCTTCACAGTGTAAGGCGACAGCATAAACCACTGTACCAACATGCCACTGTAACATTTACATAACTTACGCATTTAGTCTGTCTCCAATTCTTTTCCAAGCCAATTCCCTGGTATTATTTAAGGCCACAGTATTGGCTTTTTTAGTGATTACATCTTTATATTTTTACAGCTCCATCAGCAGCGTTTGTTCTGTGGCGCAGAGAAACACCACTCCTGTTTTACACGCTCTGAATAGTGGACTATCGTGTGGTCTGCTGTCCGAGCTGCCAGAAGCGGCCCAGACTCCGCCGAAAGCGCGGCGGAAGAAATAGCAGAGAGACAACGGACAGGAGGAGACTTCTTTCGAAGTCCTCCTGGGATCCGTCTCGGTTTCCACTGCCTCTCCTGCTGAGTGTCGGGAGGAACCCCTCCTGGTTCTCGACCCAGAGGTATTTCCATCCAAAGCCCGGACTGCTGCTACTTTGCCCAGATCGGCATCCGAAGTGCCCGCCGCTTCGCGGAGACCCGAGATCGTGTCCAAGGCTTGTGAGTTCCTGGGCACATGATTAGCCCTGAAAGGTGCCAGGAAGGCCGAGGATGCCATCCCACAGATTCCCAAGTTCTGCATATGAAGGGGGTCTGCTCCAGACCTCATGGTACCTGTCCAGGCGGTTCCTGCTCCAGCCCCTGTGGTTCCTGTCCTGGCGGTTCGGACTCCTGTAGTTCCAGTCCCCGTGCCTCCCGTCCCTCATCCAGCCACCTGCTCCTGTCCCAGTTCCCATGCCCCCTGAGGAGGCCCTGGACTGCAGTCGCCTGTGGTTATACCTCCGACGCCTCATCGGTCGCCTGCAGTTCCCCCATTTCCAACTCATCAGTTGCCTGTGCCTTCGCCTGCCGTGGCATTTGTTCCCTCCTCCAGAGTCCCCTTTGCCCCCCTTCAGTGTCCCCACCGGCTCCTGCCGCGCGGTCGCCTGTGGCCCCTGTGGCTCCCGCCTTCTGCCCGCTGGGATTCCCTTTGGCTCCCTGGTTCCCCGACACCCTTCGCCTCTTATTACCCTGTGTTTGCTCCCCATTCCTTGGATTTGCCTTTGTTCCCTCCTGGCCCCTTCCCTCCTCCTTTTGTCGGTGTGACCCCTGTTGTTGTTCCTCTGTTGCCATCTCTGGCATCTCTGGTGCCCCTGTGTTTGTTTGTGTTCCCTGTGGTGTGTTAGCTGGTGTCCTGGTTGCTGTCCTTGTATCTGCTCTGCGAGGTGGTCCTGTTCCCAGTGTCTCATTAATGTTTTTTTTTTTATTTTGTTTCCCCAGCTCCTGTTCTGTCCCCAGTTTCGTCCCTCCAGTCCCTTAAGGTACGCCTGAAGTGCGCATCTTTGGGGGGGGGGGGGGTTCTGTCGTGACCTGCTTGTGCCAATCCTTCTGTGTGCCACGCCCCTCTCGCTACCTTGTGTAGAACCCCCGTGTTACTGGTTGTTTCTCGTTGTCGTTAATTAGTCTGGTGTATTTGAGTTCACATTAAAGTATGTTTCCCCTTTCCAGTCATTAATATCTGGCATCTTTATGTTTCTGAGAGTGTTTACCCACAATAAATCCCTCATTCACCTGAATCCTCGACTCCGCCTCCTGCTTCCCTGGTTTGTGCTCCCCTAAGGTCTGACAGAGTGTGACAATGCAAGTCTGTCTTGTATGAGCCTTGATTAGTTAAAGCTGAACTGCGTTAGTGGAACGCCTTGAGGCTAACTTTAGGGATGGCGCTAGTTTGAGTGCATCTTTTTCGGGAAAGTCTGGCTATTTTTAGCTACTTTCATGGAAAGTCCCCGGGGGACAGACTTCTATAAGAACCAGCCACTGACTGTATGGACGGCTGAAGGATGAAGGGAACCAGAAGGCAGACTCAAATGCAGAGAGCTGAAGATCCCGAACCAGGAACCAGGGAACCTAGAAGGGGGCAAGTACCTTAAAACCCCAAAGACAGGGACACCAGCAGCACAGCACACCAGCTATGGAATGTCAACTACTTGAGACTAAAAATTCCCAAACCAGAAACTAATCAGAAACCCGAAGCATGATGCCAGTCAACAGGAACCATGACCCCCAAGCCACCAAAAACCAGTACCTGCTGGCAAGTGACAGGCTGACTAAATCCGTAATCTGTCGTCTTTTCAAAACGTCCAATATCGGGAGTATTAAAGTTTTTAAAACTAGGTTAAATCGGCTAAAAGGTAAAGCATGTCACCTTTCTTTGTTTTACCTGCATGGGGGCGTGTAGTGCCACCCTCACCTGAAGATCGCTATTCGCATTCTAAATAGCCGCATTAGCGCGTATTCAAACCGCATTCGCATGGTAATTTGATGAACAACGCAGCGGTGAAACACGATCCAGATACATCCCCATCAGCACCATAAAAGGGGGGGCGATGTGAAGGTGTGAATGGCTCATGCAAACATATGAAAGTTGCTACATATTCAATGGAAGGAGCCAGAAATAGTGACATGAGTTAGATTTTTCTTATTTATTTATCCAACTGAATATTGCAGCTACACCATTTATCCATCTTCATGTAGCCAAGACTTTGGTGATCAGATATCTGGGATCAAAACAAACTGCCACCATTGCTTACTATGTACTTTTATAATGTTTCTGCAAGTGTTCCAAACTGCGTCTTGCAATGTCTATACTTTGATGTTAAATTACTTCACATAAATCTGACATATTTACAATACACATTAAAATTAATATGAGTGTAATGCCAAAACAAATTTATAAGAAATAATTTATTTGCCATGAATTAAGTTTATGATATTTAAAGAAATGTGTGATCATGCCCCAGCCAGTGAAAGTGTGTTCCCTACCATATTGCTATAGTAGGATCAGTAGAGGACAGATTCATTCTCCAGTTACTACTGTCATTCTTTATTTTGCACTTTTTATAGTTTTCCTTTCTTTCTACTCACTGATAGCAATCAGTGGTTGTAACGTCCCTCAGTACCACTTAATTTGTCAAAATGTTGAATCCAAATTCTCTAGGCCCGGATCTGATACATGATGCACTTATCAGGAAGGCAGATATAAAGATATGAGCAGCTGGATAGATGGTGATCTTTTATCTATGTCCAGTGGAACTTCTAACAAAAAATATCAGCTTTTAAAGACTAAGATCCAGGCATTTAATGACTTCTTGGGCACAGTCGTCAGTGGTGTGTCTGTCTGTGGGGAGAATGTCGACCTCGTCGAGAGATAATTGGTAAATGGACTGCATTTATATAGCGCTTTTCTACTCCTATGAGTACTCAAAGTGCTTTACATTTTACAGTATGCCTCACATTCACCCATCCACGCACTCATTCACACACCGGTGGCGGAGGCTGCCATGCAAGGTGCCAACCTGCTCACCGGGAGCAATTTGGGGTTCAGTGTCTTACTCAAGGACACTTTGATGGAGTCAGGAGGAACCAAGGCTTAAACTGGCAACCCTCCAGTTGCCGAACGATAGCACTACCTCCTGCGCCACCATCTTCCCCTAAAGATTCACTTACCTTGGCAGTGACATTCATGTCTCTAGTTACTCTTCCTATGAAGACAGCAGACAGATTGGAAGAGCATGGGGGGGTCATGAGGTCACTGGAAAGGGGTGTGTGTCGCTCCTGATATCCTGAGTCCTGGTGCTCCATGTCTCTGAGACATGGATGTTATCCAGTGAGACAAAGATTGAACTCCTTCGGTACTGTATATCTTCGGAGAATCCTTGGGTACCACTGGTTTGACTTTGTGTCGAAAGAGCGGTTCCCAGAGGAGCCCCAAATGAGGTACATTACCTGCATTGTAAGGCAGCTTCAGTTATAGCACTACGGCCACGTTCTGCATTTCCCAGAGGATGCTCCAGCTTACAGGATCCTTGTTGCTGAGGACCTGGGTAGCTGGACCAGGCTGAGGGAACGCCCACATAACACCTGGCTGCCGTAGATGGATGGCCATTTCCAGAGGGTGGGACTGGGCTGTATGTCTGCCTAGGGCAGTAGTTCTCAAACTTGGTCCTCGGGCCCCACTGCCCTGCTTGTTTTCCTGCTATCCCTACCCCACACACAAGTCCCAGCTGTCTTTCAGCTTCTGATTGATTGAACACACCTGACCCAGGTAATCAGCAGTGTGTAGGGCAGCCGTCATCCTCCATTACGGAAAATGGCTGATCGTCCAGTGCAGTCGTCCATTGTTTCAGTAGTAGCTCTAGTGTTGCTAATTGAATTTTGATGATGTTTAAATATTGGACTGCAAATTGTGCATCTCTATATATTATTTATTTCATCCTCATAAAGACAATACGTAATGCAAAATAATAAATAAATAAATAGCTCAGGAATCATGAGAAAAAATTATCTCTAATGAATAAATCATGATTCATATTTTATGAAAAATATGCCGCAATATAGGTGTTCTGTATGCAATACTTGCAATAGTAGAACTGAAAGTAAAAGTTGCAACAACTTAAAAGACTCAAGTAAAATCCATAGAAGGGCAGCAACTTTAAATGAAGAGTTATTGCAAGCCGATAACTGTAATTAATTTTGCTACATACTTCCATAACCATTATTACTTTATGACAAGTATATTGAATGACCTATTAAGGCTGAAATACCATTCCAAATAATCATGAACAGCTGGTGCATAAAGATGAATTTATTGTCCACTGCTCAAGAAATCCATGCTTAATAATGTCCGCTGAAGCCCACATTCCGCCATTCACTTCTTCTGCGTATCTTGGTACTTTTGCATTGGCAAAGCACACCATGGCAGGGCAATGGCAGCTGGGCGCCATTGTTTAATTGGATTTAATTTGGGCGAAAATAAATCTGAAAATAATATATTTCACAAAACTGTGTTTACTGTTTAAAGGGCATTGGCAGATGTTCTTAGTCCAGCTGCGAAGGAGAAGATGCTCTTCAGCACCCCCCAATGGCCACTGGCAGTATCTTGTTCTCCCCTTTGGAATCCATGGTGCACCCTTTACCTTCCAGAGACTAATGGAAGGTCAGCTCCACTGTATACAGCAGCATACCTAAATGAAATAGTCATCCGTTGCAGCAATAGGATGGAGCACCTTGTTGGTCTCTGCTGGGTGCTGGACTCCATTCATTAGAATTTAGTGATCAGTGGTCATTGTTGACACACAGTGAAAAACAACAAAATGCATCCTCTGTATTTAACCCATATATGACATAGCAGGGGGCAGCTAATTCAGCGCCCGGGGAGCAGTGCTTGGGGGCGGTACCTTGCTCAGGGTACCTCAGTGGTACCTTGTTGGTCGGCGATTCAAACCTGCAATCTTTCAATTACAATTGCGCTTCCCTCACCATTAAGCCACCAGTGCCCACAGCAGGTAGGGCTCCCAGCTAACCCAACCAATACCTCCTAGGACCCACTGACCATTACCTGTGGTTCCTGATTGGATATGCATAGATCCAGCCTTAAAGATTGAGCTGGTGAAGCAATATTTCTCATGAGCACGACGGCCTTGAGCAGAGGCCTCCTTGGACAGCCCTTTACTCTCATTATGGATGATATATCCTTGCAGATGCTCTGAACCAAGGATACCATCATTCAAGTGATCTGCTGGATCTTCACTCTCCTGGACTGAGACAGCCCATGGGAATGCAGATTGCATGCTGGGCTGCCCAGCAGGAGTTCCTCTCCTTTTTGACCCCCTTTCCTTGTGTGAAAAACTCTGGAGCATTGATGTGACGCTTGATGGAGGACACCATGGGCACACAAGAGTCCACTAAACCATACAAAGCAATAACTAGCACCACAGTACTGCAGAACCACCCTTGAGGAAGGTCATTGGGACACAGTTGGCAGCTGCTTCATAAGCAGGGCAGTACTGTTTGCACCATGACCATGCAGCTAGAGCCAGCTGTATGCAGCAGGAGTTTGTCCTCCTTCTTCCAGCTTCCCCTGACCTGTCACCTGTCCTTTCCGAGGATTAACCCCTGATACGCTACATGCTGTATCCTTATGGGGCGGGACGCCCCTCCCACTCTGTCTTCCATGCCTAGAAACTAGAAACCAGAATGGTGGGGTGGGTTCATGGTGACCGTGGTGGGTACTGTATACTGCCGATGAGGAATCTGGGCAGTGTTTACATGGGCATGCCAACATCCGTATTAAAGCCTGGAGTCAGGTTAGGGTCATGTGACTGCTTGAGATGTGACGTCAGCTGGTCCTCATCCAGATCCTCTTGGCTCAGTGAGTCTTGACTCACCAAAGTCTTAGTGAGTACTATACCCCAGCAAGCTAATGCTACATAATCTCCTTGAGCATGACTTTACAGTCATTGAAGTAATATCCCAGATAGCATCGTGTTATTGTTTCAACGTTGAAGTATAGTCAGTGTTAAATACAATTTTTAATTTGTATTTTTTGTATTTACAGTAATTTTGTCCTCTAACTACAAACTGAAAGGGAGATGCTGATCCATTTTAGTACAGTAACTGTAGATAAAACAACAGTACTGTCCATCAATTAACTGTAAATCTTTAGCTTTGTTAAATCTTTAATGACAGCTTATTTTCTCTTCAATATCAGAAGCTCTACGGTACCACTACAAGGAAGTGACCCATCATATCTTCAGTGATGCTGTGAAGAAATGGCTTCGATATGCACCAGGACGGCAGGAAGGTGCAGAGAGAAAATGAACAGAAGTGGGTGTGGGCCGCTTGGGTGGGGGGTCAGTTAGCACTTCAATGTTTTTGTAATTATCAAATTACTACCAAATTACTACCATTGTGCTATTTTTCTGAGAATGTATATATAATGTGTTATGAATAATACATTTTCAATTTGAATATTTGTACATGTTATTTTTTTATTTAGCTTTAGAAAGCCCTGCTGGATATAACATAATTTCAACATTAGTCCACTTGTGAAACAATTCTAACCCAATATTGATTCGACATACACCAATTCAACATTAAATCAATGGATAAAGAACGTGCCGAACAAGTGTTGAAACAACATTGAATCTTTATCACAAATGGCCGATTTTTCAAAGTTGGATGAATGGCCTTTTCAACGAGCAAGATCAATGCTAAATCAACATTGAAGATCAACGTTGTTTCAACCTCTTTTTCTGATATGATATCAATGATATTTCAACATATGTGTGCTGTCTGGAATATACTGTCATGACCTGCTCGTATGATCCTTCCGTGTGCCACGCCCCCTCATTACCTCGTGTCTGTTCCTGATTGTATTCAGCTGTTTGACGTTATTTCTCGCTTGTCCTGTGTATATCAGTCCGATTCTCAGATCTGTCATTAACGTAACGTGTCGTGTTGTTGCCTGTCTGCCACGAATAAACCCCGTCCTTTAGATCTTCGTTTACCTGATCCATTATTCTCCCCTTCCTATCTGCTCGCCGAACAGCGATCGTAACATTTACCTTGTTGCAATATTTTTTTCACAAGGATAATTCCTTAATTATTTTTCCTCCAGTATCAACAATATACTACTTTCATTCTTTAGTCTTTCAATGTTTATAATGAAGCTGTTTTGTAACTACTCCATTTTACAATCTATCTATCAATTTTCACAATCACATATCGTTAGTACTGACAATTTACATGTCATTGGCTTGAAATAAAATTATTACAGGCAATAATGACCCCAAATGGCTGGAGAATGGAGATGGAGCACATATTAGGTCCAATGTTAACCTGGGGTATTATGCAAAACCAAAAAAAAACGGTTTTGCCATTTTTGAACTATGTATAATAAGGATTACTGTGACGATACACCTATACTGCCATCTGTCGTACGATACATATTATAACACTATTAAACATTTCCACGATCATCTGAAGCCTGCAGCTTGTTGGTTTACGCAAAATTCAATAGGCTGATTATGAACATGTGAAATAAGCTCTTAATGATATTGTTTACATTTATCTGTAAGTCACTATATCGAGGTTTAAATTGACCGTCAGTGTTTATTCGGTCCGTTATGTTAGGTGTGGAGGATCGATTTCTTCCGGTACAAAAGATCGAACCTAGGATTAGAGTTTTTTTTTTTACTATTTCCCTGGTTATGTGGACATGAAGGGGTTATACTACTGGTTCGGACTTTTTTAAGCTTTAATTTGGCTTCTATTTAAAGAGAATCTCCACGGTTGGGCGAGTTTATTGTAAATTTTCGGGTTTATATTGTGGGGACAAGTCAAGTGTCTGATGCAAACCTAGACGTAGTATGAAAGGTGTGCTTCCTGCAACTGCAAAACACTGTCAAACTTATTAGGCAGTATCATACTGTTTATGACGCCAATACTCGCTTTCATATGCAGAAAGATATATTGCTGCCATTCTCCACTTGAAGGGACCGCAGATCGCACTATAAACCGCTCATTCAAAATGCAGCCGCTGGATTTGTGATATACTGTATAAGCCCAGATTTTAGTTCCCCTCGCTGATTTTTGTACAGGATTAACTTAACTGTTCTTTTATTTGCGTATAAAGCACACAAAGTTCAGGCACTTGCCTACTTAATTGATCTGGTTAATGATTATAATAAGGGCGTATTTAGAAATTTTAGACCCCCTGATTAACTGTAAACTTGGGCGCTCTGAATCTGCCAGGGTCTCCATGCCACTCCGACGCCCGGGGTTATAATCCGAGTGGTTCTTTCAGATCCCTAAACTGAAGTATCCTAATCATTCCGCATTTAAATGATCTGAAACGTAAGTTACTGTTATATTTTATGTTCGAATTTAATCTGTCTGAATTAAATCAATCACACGTAGACACGTTTTAACTCCTCGCATCTTTACTTTCCTCACATCCTGTGTTTCCCCCACAACATTCCCCACTGTTGCAAATAACACCGTTCCCCTGGTTATTTTATTACGTTCAGTACATGACAGTTACTTATTTATTAAAACAAAGAAACGTATAGTGATGATTGTCCGCGTTTCTACTATTACCACATTTGCGCTTCTTCGGGTCCGTTTTCTCCCACGAGGGGGCAGTCTTCCACCAGAACATACGCTTCTCGGGCGACGCGCAGTGTTCCGCAAAGCCCGGAGCGGTTCGCGCTGCTGGGGCAGCTGGTCTCACTTATATAAGCGGTTCATTTACCAGCGGTGGTGTGAAATCGATGATCTGCTTGTTTGTACGTAGACTAAAACATTGATCTGATTTATTTTGCACGATTTAATAAAAAAATAACGCCGACAATGGAAAAAATGGCATTACAATCAAGGGATTTATTTTATTTACTTTTTTTTGGTGGTGGGGGGGGTCGTCATTTCTTCCGGTTATCTTGCAGTATATTTTGATTTGTGAAACTGAGCAATCTCATGCTTAATCAAGCAGGACCACGCATGTTTGTGTCTGGTTCTCATACACAACATCCTAATCAGTTCGGTTTTTGAAGAAAACAAAACAAAAAAAATGAACAAAAACGCGAGTCCAGGGCCTGACTTTCCGCGTCCAGCCACGCGTGCGACTCTGCGTCCCCACAAAGGCTGTGGTGAGAATGCATTTTGGATTCAGCATTCTGGATAATTATTTTGACAAATGAGCCGTTTTGTCCCCCATTCCGGATACTAACTAGAGAATCAAATTGTTTCAAGACCTCCGCGTGAGGTGGGAAAAGCAATAAATCGTTACAAATCAATCCTGCCTTTTTTTCCATCTGTTCACGTATCTGAACTTTAATTGGATATGAGTGTAAATGTTTACTGAGGGACGATTCTGCCGTTAACTACCAGCGACTACACACTTCACAAAGGACACGCTAGCCCTAGTTGTGGGCAAAGTACTGTTTTGTGGTATTTTTAAAATATAATTTATTTTACATCAAGACCACTTACCATTTAAATGTTAATGCAGTTTAAATATCTTGGACCATCTGAAAAAAAACTAGGTCTGACCTCAGTCCCTGAAGTATTGCTTTCTGGTTCTCTGTGCTGGTGTGTAGTCACTTAGCTCTCGTCTGCTCAGTCTAAACTGGTTTTCAGGCACAGAAGCTTGTATTTCATGTTTCTTATAGATAATTATCAGGCGACTCCCTGTTTTAAGCAGTCTTAATAGTTTTTTGGGCTTTTGGTATGAGTGTGATTAGAAAGACGATAGTAATTCCCTCAAAAAAAATCCCCAAACCCAAACATCCCCCCTCAGCGGTGTGGCTGCCGTGGGACCTGCAGGACATCATTCCTCCTCGTTTGAAGTCACTGCCCTTCCAGCTGCTGTCTGAGGATGTCCAGTGCAGTTCCCCCCCAAAAGGGCAAGCAAATAAAACAGCAATTATCCCTCTTGCCGGGCTGGCTGAGGCCCCCCCCCCCGGCCCAGAACGCCTCGCATCCTCCCGTGCCATGTGCCATTTCCTGTCATGTACCTTGGCGTGACTTGTGGCTTGTTTGTTTCTTCTCTGCTCTTCCTGTGCATCTTGGTGGGTGGGGGGGGTGGATTGTGGGGGTTGGGTAAGGACACAAGTGTCAGGAGCTGTGATGCTTTCCATCCCACGAAGTGTTTTTTATTGCCTGTCCTTGATTCCTTTGGGGGTTTTGGTCCAGTTTTGCATTTAGATAATGGGGAAACTTTCTTGCCTTCAAGATAAAATGAATAAAAAAAACAGACAGTGATTTACTTCGATTGGCCATTGAGCACTGCACCCTAAGGGGCAGTTGGTCGAGATACTGTATCTTCTAATGGAATTTCTGACAGAGATCCTTGCCCTAACTCTGATAACTGAAACAGGTGTTTACAGGGTTGTGATGTATTTATACACACACAAACACACCCCTTTAGTCTGTTTCAGTTGAGAAAAATATTATTCATTTTTTAAAATAAAAATTTCCAGCTGTACATTTCAGATAGCATGACCCTAATCCAGTCTTATATTGTTACTTTTTGGGGCAATTTCTGCTCAAACCACTGACTGGAGCAACAGCCAATTTCTTCCTTAACTGTCTGACTTCATTCAGTGCTGCAATGGGACACTGCAGCCACGCTAGAGATTCACAAGGAATTACGTTGCAGTCAACGGGCAACTCGCAAGTCACCACGATAAATATGTACCTGTCCAGCGTGGCTGCTCTCTGCTTCTTTAAAAATCTGAAATGGCCGTTCTAGAGACTTGTTTTGTGGTCTTACCACACAGTCTTTCTTTTTGTGGTTTTTAGCTTTCTAGTTAGAAGTGCGGGTGAGAACACAGTAGATGATACGTCCGTGAATCCATCCAACATATTTTAAATGCACTCTAACATCACACAAAATTATTCAAAATCATTCTATTAGTACGACATCCCGGAGAATTCCTACCAGTTGAGGTGCACATTTCAGATAAAACTGCAGGATGTATTTAGTGCTCATTACAGTGCTGTGGTTTGACATGCCTCACCTTACCTGTCGAAACATAAATTTTTTTTAAAGTGCCCTTTACAGATGCCACTTCTAAAAACAACTAACAATATAGCAAAGAAAGTGGGATTGAGATGGCGGCACAAACGGTTTGCACTTAGTGGTAAACTTAAGAGAACCTTCTGAAGTCGTGGTGCTGACATGTAACCTGACATGTAACCTGACATGTAATATGGATAGTCTCGCTCTAGCAGTGAAAGTATATCACACAGGGACTGCTAGAACATTCAAGATTCAAAGGTTTATCGTCAATACAACAATATACACAGCATATAGTGTATTGAAATGTCGTTCCACACAGGTCCCTCATGGTGCATGATAAAGATATAAAAAATACCAAAAAATATAAAACAGAAATTTCTTATGAATAATAAATCTAACTAAATGTTTATGAATAGAAACAAACTAGTTTGAACTGTCTATGTAGACAGAACAGAGACAATACAGAGAGATCATGTGCAATTAGAGTTCAGTGGAATATGCAGGTAGTATTTAAAATACCAGGTTCATGTTATGCTCAGGATATTGTTGACGAGACAAAGACGTGCCAGTTAGACAAAGGTGTGCAAATAAGCGTAGTGCGAAAGTCCAGTTTGTAGTGTTTGTGTTGTGGGTCTAACATTCCTTTGGTGGCAGTGAGTTGAGAGCTCTGACTGCTTGAGGAAAGAAGCTTTTGCAGAACAGCGCATGTGAGGGGTGGGAAGTGTCCTTCACTATGCTGTTCGGTTGACGGATGATGTGCATTTCGTACAGGAGGGAGATGGCTGGGAGAGGGACCCCGATGATACTCTCTGCGGTCCTCATTATCCGCCGCAGTGACGTCTTCAGCGGCAGTGCAGTTTCCATACCAGACAGTGACGTAGCTGCAGAGGACTCTCTCGATGGTCCCCTGGTAGAATGACGTGAGGATGGGAGGAGGGAGGCTGGCCTTCTTCAGCTTCCGAAGGAGGTGAAGACCTCGTCGGGCTTTCTTTGTGATGGTGGTGGTGTTCAAGCTCCAGGAACTTCGCACTGCTGACTATTTCGACAGCGGAGCCATTGATGTGCAGTGGAGTGTGGGCTCTTCCTGAAGTTAACAACCATCTCTTTGGTCTTCTGAACCTTAAGAGACAGGTTGCTATTTTGACACCAGTCCACCAGGTGTTTTACCTCCTCTCTGTGCGCAGACTCATCGTTATTAGTGATGAGACCTACTACAGTTGTGTCATCTATGAACTTGATGATGTGGTTTGAACTGTACTGAGCAGCACAGTCATGTGTCAGCAGAGTGAACAGCAGTGGACTGAGCACACAGCCCTGCGGGGAGCCTGTGCTCAGTCTGAGAACCCTGGAAGTGCTATTTCCTATGGAGACAGACTGGGGCCTGTCAGTCAGGAAGTCCAGGATCCCATTACAGAAAGGGGTGTTTATCTGTAGTAAGTCTAACTGTTTTACCAGCTTCTGGGGAATGACTGTGTTGAATGCTGAGCTGACGTCAATAAGCAGCATTCTGACATAAGCGTGGGAGATGGACAGGTGAAGAGCAGATGAAATGGCATCATCTGTGGAGCAGTTTAAGCGGTACGCAAACTGTAGCGGGTCCAGGCTCTGCGGGAGTTGTGTTTTCATGTGCCTAAGTACCAGCCTCTCAAAGCACTTTGTGATGATGGGCGTGAGTCCGATGATGGGCCGGTAGTTGTCGAGGCAGGATACTGTAGACTTTGGCACTGGGATGATTTTGGTGGTCTTGAGGCATGCTGGTATCACCGTTGAGCACAGTGATGTATTTAAGATGTCTGCAAGCTGATCAGCACACTCCCAAAGCACCCAACCAAATATGTTGTCAGGCCCTGCGGCCTTTTGCGGGTTCACTCTGCGGAGAGTCATCCTGACGTCTACTGTTGAAAGCTGAAGTACCTGGTAATTGGAGGAAGGGGTTCGTCTTCACCAGTTCCCTGTTTTCTGCCTCAAAACGTGCAAAGACGTCATTCAGTTCATCTGGCAAGGAGGGCCCACTTCTGCACTCCAGACGTGTTGGCTTGTAGCCTGTGATGGTCTGAATGCCCTGCCACATTCTCCGTGTGTCCTTCGAACTTGTGAAGTGTGTGTTGATCCTCTCTGTATATACCCACTTTGCCTCTTTGATGACCCGTGACAGGTTGGCTCTGGAAGCTTCCCTGTCTTTGGATTTGAAGGCAGAGGTCTCTGAATTTCACCATGGTGTGCAGCTTTGCGGAGAACCAGGGTTTATGGTTTGCATAGACGAAGTCTTGGAGACAGTGACATCCTCAATGCACTTGCTGATGTGGCTGGTAGCTGAGGTTGAGTCCACTGTGTTTGTAGGTGACATCTTCTCTGAACACATCCCAGTCTGTGCATCCAAGGCAATCCTGAAGGGCAGGTATGACCACGTTCTCACTTCTCGATCAATGCTGGTCTCATCAGCTCTGCAGACTGGGGTTAGATGTGTGGAGATGTGGTCCGATTATCCGCGGTGGGGGAGGGGTGCCGCCATGTACAGTATGTCTGCTTGTGTAAACGTCTAACATGTTATCCCCTCTCGTCGCAAAGTCAATGTTCTGATCAAATTTGGGTAGGACACCCTGTAATGACACCCTCACTTTATAGATTAAGGGAAATGACAATCAGGTTGTCATTGTTCTATAGTTTCACTTTTTGTCAAGGTGTCCCTTTCGTTTGCTGTTTCCAGTATTCATTAGAACGTTAAAAGTCCCTTTTGAGTTGCTACATCTGAATAACAAGCAGGCTTTAAGAAAATCACCAAAACAAGCAGCAAATTAATTCACGTGGTTTAAAACGAACTCACACGCATGTACAAGCTGGTGACGAGTGAACGAACAGAGTGAAGCTCCTGTGTTCATGAAATGTATGTGAATTCGGCTCATATTTAGCTGGCATATAATAGAAGGTATAGAATACTGCATTTTCACTAAAGTACACAAACAAACAAATTTATTTTTGTATAGCGCAGTATCACGACATAACATCGTCTCAAAGCTCTTTACAGCATCTTCACCCAAAGCCCCCAGTGAATAAGCCAAAGGCGACAGTGGCAAGGAAAAACTCCCAAGAAGGAAGAAACCTTGGGAGGGATCAGACTCAAAGGGGGAGCCCATCCTGCAGGGGCCGGCAGGGAGAGTCAAATAGGAGAGACGGTGATGACACAGGCAGTACGGCGAGCTGGATGCAGGGACGTCACTGATGGTGGCGACTTCATATGCAGTAGGGTATGCTGGACATCTTGAAGTACTCCTCATTAAATGCTATTATAAGGCGGGAGATCATTCATAGCTGTGTGCTGTGTTGGTTGTGTTATTTCTGAAATTATATTGCATTAATAATTGGTTGTCTGGGAAATTATGCAACTCCTTGTCCCTTTATGACGAACATGAGTGCAACGTAAATACCATTAACATACAGAACATTCCATGCAATTTGGCAGCTGCATTTTAGCTATGAAAGTCACTGTGATCAAGCATAATATTTTTGAGCACGAGTCACTCAGAAAGATGAACTCAGACATCGTTCTGCTCGCATGTCTCTCTGCTCCGCCGTTTTGTGGTACAGACTCACAGTCATGAAAAGTCATGAAGGGAGGTTTCACCTTACAAAAAACTTCTCCTAGATGGGCTGTTTTGCAGTCTGGGGCAGTTATCTTCAAGGTCTCATACCTCGTAAACCTTTCAGAAAGCCGAGGTTTATGGTACGATGCTGTGTGGTTGTTCATAAGAAGATCAACAGGGGAGTAACAGCAAAAAATAACTTTTGAAGGCTCTTGATAATTTAGCAGAATGAATGATGAGATGATCAGTGTACCTCAGGCTTTATGCACTTAAAACACCTGTAACCTGACAGCTCAGGCGTTTCTCTGCATCCTCTTTGAGATGCCCTTTCCTGCTATAGAAGCCTGTTTATTGTGCAAATCGCAGCAGCGAGCTCTTCTATGACTCTGGCAGGGTTCTCTCAGTGGGGTATCAGGTAACCGTGTCATTTCAGGAGTCTTTATGAGAGAGGCCAGCTTAACATCCTGTTTAAAATGCTGCCTTTCGATTTTCTGTAGTGCTTCTCAAAGGCCCAGTGTCTATCACGGTACGCCATACCACGTCCTCTGCAAACCTCTCCATTCCCCTCAACCACCAACACGTGTTTAATACCAGTGCAAACTGTTCCTTTCTGCACTTTAAAGTGAAGCTAAAAACAAATATCTCTCGGCAGGAACTGATCAGATCCACATTTATTCCTTTTACTCTCCTAGTGCTGTAAAATCCTCACCTTGGAGTCGAGACTGAATAAATTGATTCAATCAAATCTTTCAATAATAAAAGATACAATAGAAATTTCAATTCCCGATTATAATATTCTAGTGACATCATAATGGATTCTGCACTCAGCATTGTAAGATATGGCGGCAGAAGAACAGGGACTTTATTCATTACAAGGTCATTAAAAACTTGTTCAAAAGGGTATTGTCACGCCCGGCTCGTCCGATCCTCGTGTGTACCACGCCCCCTGATTATCCACGTGTGTGCCACGCCCCCTGATTATCCTCGTGCGTGCCACGCCCCCCTGATTATCCTCGTGCGTGCCACGCCCCCCTGATTATCCACGTGTCTGCCACGCCCCCATGATTATCCACGTGTCTGCCACGCCCCCCTGATTATCCTCGTGTGTGCCACGCCCTCCTGATTATCCACGTGTGCTTCCCCGATCGTACCCAGCTGTACCTTGTTGTTTTGCTCTGTCATGTCTATTTCAGTCCCTGTTTTGCCTGAGTTCATTGTCTGTCATTGATGTTAGTTGTCAGTGATGTCCCGTTCCTCCCGTGATCTTCCTTCCCCTAATAAATCTCCAGTAGTTTCCCCGTATTCCGCCTGCCTGTGCGATCACCGCTTTCCAGCGATCGCCACGCAACCTGACAGGTATGAATTTAACTGTCAGAAAATGATTAGCAAATATGAATGCGGAATGTGGTATGAGCCTGAAATAGCCATTCAATAGACGTCCATCCATCCATCCATCCATCATCTCCCGCTTAATCCGGAGTCGGGTCGCGGGGGCAGCAGCCTCAGCAGGGAGACCCAGACTTCCCTCTCCCCGGCCACTTCGTCCAGCTCCTCTGGGGGGACCCCGAGGCGTTCCCAGGCCAGCCGAGAGACATAGTCTCTCCAGCGTGTCCTGGGTCTTCCCCGGGGTCTCCTCCCAGTGGGACATGCCCGGAATACCTCCCCAGGGAGGCGTCCCGGAGGCATCCTGATCAGATGCCCGAGCCACCTCATCTGGCTCCTCTCGATGCGGAGGAGCAGCGGCTCTACTCTGAGTCCCTCCCGAATGACTGAACTCCTCACCCTATCTCTAAGGGAGAGCCCAGCCACCCTGCGGAGGAAACTCATTTCGGCCGCTTGTACCCGCGATCTCGTTCTTTCGGTCACTACCCAAAGCTCATGACCATAGGTGAGGGTAGGAACGTAGATCGACTGGTAAATCGAGAGCTTCGCCTTTTGGCTCAGCTCTCTCTTCACCATGACAGACCGATGCAGCGCCCGCATGACTGCTGACGCCGCACTGATCCACCTGTCGATCTCCCGCTCCATCGTTCCCCCACTCGTGAACAAGATCCCGAGATGCTTAAACTCCTCCACTTGGGGGAGGACCCCATCCCCAACCTGGAGAGAGCACTCTACCCTTTTCCGGTTGAGAACCATGGTCTCGGATTTGGAGGGGCTGATTCTCATCCCAGCCGCTTCGCACTCGGCTGCGAACTGCTCCAGTGAGAGCTGAAGGTCACGGCTCGATGAGGCCAACAGAACCACATCATCCGCAAAAAGCAGAGACCTAATCCTGAGGTCACCGAACCGGACGCCCTCAATGCCCTGGCTGCGCCTAGAAATTCTGTCCATAAAAACTATGAACAGAATCGGTGACAAAGGGCAGCCCTGACGGAGTCCAACCCTCACCGGAAACGAGTCCGACTTATTGCCGCCCATGCGGACCAGGCTCTGGCACCGGTCATACAGGGACCGAACCGCCCTTAAAAGGGAGCCCGGTACCCCATACTCCCGGAGCACTCCCCACAGGACCCCACGAGGGACACGGTCGAATGCCTTTTCCAAGTCCACAAAACACATGTAGACTGGTCGGGCAAACTCCCATGAACCCTCCAGAACCCTGCTGAGAGTATAGAGCTGGTCCACTGTTCCACGGCCAGGGCGAAAACCACACTGCTCCTCCTGAATCCGAGGTTCGACAATCCGGCGGACCCTCCTTTCCAGGACCCCCGAATAGACCTTACCAGGGAGGCTGAGGAGTGTGATCCCCCTGTAGTTGGAGCACACCCTCCGGTCCCCCTTCTTAAAGAGGGGGACCACCACCCTGGTCTGCCAGTCCAGAGGTACTGCCCCCGATGTCCACGCGATGCTGCAGATGCGTGTCAACCAGGACAGCCCCGCAGCATCCAGAGCCTTGAGGAACTCTGGGCGAATCTCGTCCACCCCCGGGGCCCGGCCACCGAGGAGCTTTTTGACCACCTCAGCGACCTCCACCCCCGAGATAGGCGAGTCCACCCCCAAGTCCCCACACTCTGCTTCCATATTGGAAGGCGTGTCGGTGGGATTGAGGAGGTCTTCGAAGTACTCCCTCCACCGACCCAAAACGTCCCGAGCTGAGGTCAGCAGCGCACCATCCCCACCATAAATAGTGTTGATGCTGCACCGCTTTCCCGCCCGAAGCCGCCGGATGGTGGACCAGAATTTCCTCGAAGCCGTCCGGAAGTCGTTCTCCATGGCCTCACCAAACTCCTCCCACACCCGAGTTTTTGCCTCAGCGACCGCCAAAGCCGCATTCCGCTTGGCCTGCCGGTAGCCGTCAGCTGCGTCTGGAGTCCCACAGGCCAGAAAGGCCCGATAAGACTCCTTCTTCAGCTTGACGGCATCCCTTACCACCGGTGTCCACCAGCGGGTTCGGGGATTACCGCCGCGACAGGCACCGACCACCTTACGGCCGCAGCTCCGGTCAGCCGCCTCCACAATGGAGGCACGGAACATGGCCCATTCGGACTCAATGTCCCCCGCCTCCCCCGGGATATGGGAGAAGTTCTGCTGGAGGTAGGAGTTGAAACTCTCCCTGACAGGGGATTCCGCCAGACGTTCCCAGCAGACCCTCACTATACGCTTGGGCCTGCCAGGCCTGGCCGGCTTCCTCCCCCACCAGCGGAGCCAACCCACCACCAGGTAGTGATCGGTTGACAGCTCCGCCCCTCTCTTCACCTGAGTGTCCAAAACATGCGGCCGCAAGTCCGACGACACGACTACAAAGTCGATCATCGAACTGCGGCCTAGGGTGTCCTGGTGCCAAGTGCACATATGGACACCCTTATGCTTGAACATGGTGTTCATTATGGACAGTCCGTGACGAGCACAGAAGTCCAATAACAAAACACCGCTCGGGTTCAGATCGGGGGGGCCGTTCCTCCCAATCACGCCCCTCCAGGTCTCACTGTCGCTGCCCACGTGAGCATTGAAGTCCCCCAGCAGAACAAGGGAGTCCCCAGGAGGAGCGCTCTCCAACACCCCTTCCAAGGACTCCAAAAAGGGTGGGTATTCCGAACTGCTGTTTGGCGCATAAGCGCAAACAACAGTCAGGACCCGTCCCCCCACCCGAAGGCGGAGGGAGGCTACCCTCTCGTCCACTGCGGTAAACCCCAATGTACAGGCGCCCAGCCTGGGGGCAATAAGTATGCCCACGCCCGCTCGGCGCCTCTCCCCGCGGGCAACTCCAGAGTGGAAAAGGGTCCAACCCCCCTCAAGGAGACTGGTTCCAGAGCCCAAGCCGTGCGTCGAGGTGAGTCCGACTATATCTAGCCGGAACTTCATAACCTCGCGCACCAGCTCAGGCTCTTTCCCCATCAGAGAGGTGACATTCCATGTCCCTAGAGCTAGCTTCTGCAGCCGAGGATCGGACCGCCAAGGTCCCCGCCTTTGGCCGCCGCCCAGATCACCTCGCACCCGACCCCTATGGCCCCTCCCATGGGTGGTGAGCCCATTGGAGGGGGGACCCACGTGCCTTGTTCGGGCTGCGCCCGACCAGGCCCCATGGGTGTAGGCCTGGCCGCCAGGCGCTCGCCATCGAGCCCCACCCCCAGGCCTGGCTCCAGGGGGGGGCCCCGGTGACCCGCGTCCGGGCAAGGGAAACCGTGAATCCAAAATTTTTCTCATAATAAGGGGTTTTTGAGCCGTACTTCGTCTGGTTCCTCACCCAGGACCTGTTTGCCTTGGGTGACCCTACCAGGGGCATAAAGCCCCAGACAACATAGCTCCTGAGATCATTGTAACACGCAAACCCCTCCACCACGATAAGGTGTCGGCTCCAGGAGGGGCATTCAATAGACGTCTACATCAGAATTTGGTACCAAGAGCTCCAAACGTCCCAAAGCACACAGGCACTTGTATTAAAACTCAGAAGACCTGCTTTTGATCATAACCTTCATGACAACTTCAGACCTTAACTGTGGGCTGCATGAATTCACCTCTCAGCTCTTCACCAGTTTCAGCTCCGTCAATATCACAGAAGATGGAAAAGAACAGGACCATTGAATTGACTCTAACTCTAATTTACAACTAATTTATTTTGTTAGATCTGGCTTGTACCCAACAGCAGAGCTGGGTGGTCTTGAAGATTCAAACTAGCCCTATTGTTTTGATCATTGTCAATGACCCTCACCTGTTCCTTGTTATTCATAGCCCTATTGTTTGGTCATTGTCAATGACCTTCACCTGTTCCTTGTTATTCATAGCCCTATTGTTTGGTCATTGTCAATGACCCTCACCTGTTCTTTGTCTAGTCCTAGTTTCCTGCACATATATGTGCCTGCCTTTGTTCTTTTACTTGCTTAGTAATTATAAGTTCTGCTTGATTGTCCTTCCTTCATACCCTGCTGTACCATAGCACCCCTGTGAAAGCTATATATTAACAGAACACATGAATGCAGTTTAAAAATCACAAAACTGTTGGCACTTGTGTATATCAGTTCATTATTTTCTATAAATAGAAAATAATTTGTAGTAAAATCTAATAATTGCACTCTAATGTGAATCCCTTTTCCTTGCAAAAGTGGGACTGTGTATCTGTGGAATTAACACAATGCAAAGCAGATCTGAGCTGAGGAATGCTTCCATGCTAAAATGGTCGCTTGGTCCATACTGCATTCATTTAGCAAGGCTGAAATATGTGAACGCTCCTTTCACTTTGCTAAGTGCCCCGAGGTATTGCTTACGCAGAAACCTTGTGTGATGGAAGATAGATATAGAGCCATGTGGGGGGGAAACCACTTCTCAAAATTAACGTTTTATGTCACTCTAAGTGGCGGTAGAACTATTGAGAGTTTAAGACCCTGAAACAGCATCAGCTTCAAACATTAGTGCTCATGCCGACAGACTATGTGTGTGAATAAACTTCCGGGAATAAATGTGCTCCCTTTGTTACCAGAGTTCTATATATTGGGGATCGTTACCTATCAAGTAAAGTGGGCACCAGTGTAAAGTTGTGCAGAGGTTTCGTTAAGCTATAGGCTGTGAGACACAGCAGCTCTGTTCCCTGTCGGTCATTTTGAACTTCAAAAGCTTCTTATAATGATTACAGATGTTGCTCAAATTTCGTTTTAGATGGTCCTCTACATGTAGCCTCGAGTACGTTGCCTTTTTAATAGCATTTCCCACCTCTCTGATCCCTGTTTTTTTGGGCACAATGTGAAAACCGTGGTAAAAATCCAGAAATGTGCTGGGTAACACCGATGCCATTTCACTCCCAAACAGAAACATGGTGAACGCACATTTCCTCAGAGTATGCATACTGATAGTTTGTGGTGAGCACATCTGGAAGAGCTGTGGCAACTGCAAGCTGCTCGTAATAACGTGAAATTACAGTCAAGCTCCTACGATTCGAAACAGATAAACACATTTGCGCAAATGTCGAACGTGTCCTTTTTTATTTGCTTACTGAGATTCGAACTTCAGCACATTTGACCAGCTATATGATACTTAACCCACACCAGCACTGTGCATAAAGTCCAGTACATTTCTACTGAGTGGGTGGACCTCACCAGTGAATGTGCCCCTTGACAGTGACTTGGCCGCTCACTGATACCCCCCGAGGTGTGTAGCTGCTACATCACTAACTATCTTTGTGAGTTTTAAACAGTTTGCTGTAAAGAGAAAAAGCTCTCCTTGTGTGGCACCTTTACAGCTGTGTGTAGGACCCTGAATCTTCTTGCAGTGTGCTTCCTTCTTAGACTGAGATCTACAAGATACTAATCCTGAGCATATCGCATGGATTCTCTTGCATCATATTTGACTCAGAATGATGTTTATTGGGCATGTGAGTTCACGCTTACAAGGAATTTGTCTTGGCCTTGTGCTTGAAATCACATAAGACAAGAGAAGGACAGAAATATAAAGTATCTCACAGTCAACAGACAATATGCAGCCAATACAAAATAGTAAATAAATAAAATTGTAATGCATTATGGGGGATGTGTACATTCACCTGTCACTGCTGAAGATGCCGTTCTTCTCACCACCTTGCAAGCATCTCAGTCCCCGTTTTTCTATGAAACATGGTTGTGATAAGTAGTCTCCATTACTGAGGTTTTTACTCAACATGCAAGAAATATTCTCTTTCTCAGAAAGACTGAGATCTCCTATTGGACTTTGGAGCTTCAGTAACAAGCACCGGGGTTGGTTGGAATTCACACAAGTCCCAAGTGTGTTGCTGTGCTAATGGCTGAATTGAAACAAAACACATAGAACACATACCGACAACATTTTTTGTTGCTCATTTATTCATTAACTTAATTGTTTCCCTTTATTTTGGTAACACATTTGCAAAAACGATTAACATGCATTGTACTTTTGTTTGAACCCACTCTTTTATCATTTTTAAGACTTTAAAATCATTATTATTATTATTATTATTCAAACAATCACAGACACACGACACGTCCTTTGTTCCCCTGGTGCACGGTTAGCATACATGACAGCGGGATAAAGAAGCAGCCACACTTGGCCCCCTGAGCCCCCTGAGCTGTTTTTCATTAAAGGACTCTTTAGCACTTTGTCATAAGCATGGGGCAGAATTACAAAGGCCAGGAAATGACTGCAGCACATGCAGAGAGCACACGCTCCAAGTCACTATGCATCTCCATCCTGCAAGCTCTCCAAGCGACGGGAGAGACCTGCAGTAGATGTGTGGCTGTTTCAGTCACACCAAACGAAGATGTAGAGTGTTTCCAGAGAGAAGAGTGAGTTTAAGGAGAGTGAAGAATGCCGAGATATTCTGGATGTCTAAAAACAACGGTAATCGTTTTCACAGTGATAGGCTATGCTAACATGTCTGGAGTGCTACATTTTAAAAAACATTTACAGCTCAGAGCAAAAGCAACAGCGGTCACCTGCAAAAAGACAAACCCAGTATCTTATATGGTGAAGCCTCTTACTCAGAGAGCCTTTACCTCATGTCCAGGTCTGCTGACACCTGCATGAAGTCAGATACACAATTTTTCTGATGATATTAACAGTAAGAAATCTCCACATCTGTACCTAGAAATCTAGATGTGTAGGAACTCTGCACTATTATATTTTTAAAGCAATATTTGGAGACCAGTGCATGAATGTAAAAGATGGATGCAGGTTAAATGATGACCACTGAGGCAAAGAGCAACCGCACACCCTGACTGCTACTTCCGCAGGTGAAACCCCTCTTAAATCCTCCATTGGGGAAACTGAAATCAGCTGTGCGCAGTGGAGAGGAGAGCAGACTTGCAGGAAGTGGTTTATGGGCAAATCCAGCCAGTGAATTCATGTTTGTTTCCCATGTCTCACTCAAAACAATGAACATGAGAATGTGGCTGAACTGTAAGCTCCGCGGCCCATTGGGAGCCGTAAATCAGTGCAGGGGGGTTTCTAATCCAGTGATTTTTTTAGAATACAGTTGCCAACAAGTTTTTTTGGATGATGCTGTTTATAGAGCACATGCCCTGTTTGTGGAACACTTTCAATAAAATATCCTCCTAAATTTCCGAAGTGTCTTTATCTAGATGATGTCAACTTCATATTAGAAGTGTTTTGTGGGCTGCCTCAGACATTCGGAATACGTGTCTGCTAATAATTCCCAAGGTGTCTGCCATTTTTTAAAATTAAACAAAGATCATGGATAAAAACTCTCTTGAAAGCTGAGAGTGGAGGCAGTACGGAAAAAACTTGTTGTTACTCATAAATCAAGTAAGTCCATACAGATTTTAATACTCTGTATGTTCCGGGTCTCGAATGTATTTGTTCGGAGGCCCACAGAATAAAAAGTAGGACATGTGATAATCATATGTGGCAGTAAAAGTATTTAACCACTAGCTCACTGACAATGACAGTGATTATTTTAGACAAACCAGCTTGTGTATTGGGAGGTACGGGCGTTTTGGCCTGGCAACTATGCCGAGGCGAGAGTTCTGAGTGCCGGTGAATGCCGACACACCACAAAGCAGAGCCTTTGTTTGCCGCCATGCGTGTGGTAAATATTTCCGGGCCTGGGCTCCCAACGTTCCGGCCCACTGGCTTTCTGTCCAAGCTGCCCCCCAGTGCTGTAAGCCGATGCACCCCTGCTTCTGTCCGCGTTCTCAAAGCCGCTCTGTTCCGTGCTTCCTTCCTGCCTGTGACCTGTGGGGTCAGTGCCCCCCCCCCAGGTGCCCTGTTTTTAAGACCCCTGTCCGTCACCAAAGCCTGCACCAGCGGGCAAAGCGACATCTCTAATTATCATAGATAGACGTTTCTGTGGACTCATTGTGATTGCCATAACGTGACCTTTTGGTGTGTCTGTGTGTGTGTGTGTCTGTGTGTGTGTGTGTGTCTGTGTGTGTGTCTGTGTGTGTGTCTGTGTGTGTCTGTGTGTGTGTCTGTGTCTTTCTCTTTTTCTCAGTTACCTCCCTCCTTCTGTAGCTTCATTTCTTTTTCTCGAATGGCCCAGAGTCAGTGGTCTAAAGCGAGGATTTCAGTCCTGACAGCGAGTTGCGGTGTGGGACAGTAAGAGAGACCCCCCCCCCCCCCCCCAGCCACAAAAATGCTGATGGTCATGAAGACAGTGAAGAGCCATTGTTACAACCTGCTAACAGGATCATTAGAAAGCCCTCGCACTCTGACACCTGGTTTTAACACGGTGCGTGTCACGCAGCACGTAACGCCACACAAAACACATCAGGACTCTCTCTCTCACATAATCCTGTTTAAAAACACATCTATTCTTCCAGAACTTCCATAACTGGCAATTCGCAAGGGTACAATAGATTGGTAAACCCTGTTACTGTATTCTCTTTCAGTGTGAAATACACCACTTCAAACACGTCCCTGTTGCCTAACATCCGTACTTCACTGTGTTCCAGGGAGTTCTTCGCAATTTTCTGCTTCAAGCTGAATGGAAATGGCAAGAGCTGAGCTAATGAGATGTGAAAATCAGAACCATTCATGACTTTCCTTGCAGCCAGCGAGCAGCTTCAAAATATAAACACATGCTCCTATACAGTCCCTATCGTTTTGAAGCAGAACAAGGTGAATTTCAAATTCAGAAGCACCATAACTCGATTTGCACCATGTTTAGACACAGATTATGCACAGAAACAAGCAAGAAAAATAAATTTGACAGCTGCAGCAACTCTGGGCTCTTTGTAGATTTAGCTAGTGAGCACTCCTGGGTGTGGGCTGCCTGCTATGGTCCCTGCGACTGATAGATCAGAGACGGATTTACCTGGAGTCTACTGACATCCTCCTGTCCGTGTGTGGAAGATGGGGGTGGAGGGGGGGGGTCTTGGTTATTTCCAGACAAGCTGTGTAAGAAGACAGCGGACCAGAGTTAAAAGAAATGGGAATGGGGTGATGGTGTCTGCTTAGGTTTCTGGGGAAGGATCGATTATTTTATTTTATTTTTTAGGATTTTTTTCTTCTGTAACCTTATGAATCATATAAAAAGCGAAAACTTTCACTTCTGTTTCTGAGAGATGTGGATTCCAGAATGCAGAGAGATGTGGATCCCAGTATACAGGCGACAGCAAGGATCATAGTCATTATTATGCATGAGGACAATCAAACTTTTTTGGGTATCGTGAGAAATTCCAACTGGTGGAAATCTGATAACGAGGAGAATTGAGTGAAAAGAGGGAGCTATGTGTCTAAACAGCCCATAAAATGGTTATTGGCACCATTAGACCTTCATACAAACCCGCTCTTCTGCCCCCAGGGACCAGGAGAACGCGGCAGGCCAGCAAACGCCCTGTAGATGTATGACCACGCATCAGGCTCCGCTGCAGCTGGCAGCAGATTTTTAAAAGCCCCTGGGGACATTAAAAGGTGTGATTATGGTAACGAGTGCAATTTGGGGGGGGGGGGGGGGGGGGTCATTGTATTCCAAAATAAATAATGCTAATTTTCATTTAACTGAGACAGACTGGGGGAAAAACAATTGGATGAAAATCTTTTGGCGAAAATTACAAACCACAAATATAATATGATTAGATGAAAGAGGCTCCCTGTCATCAACTACTAATCTCATCACGATGCCGCTATTAAAAAGGCACATATTTACTAATCAGATAATGATCAGCAATCAGTAACGATTCTGCATAATAACGCGGCAACCCTGTTATTTTTGGAAATGATTTGCTTGTATTCACCTAAAGGTGTCCAACTCGGCGACAGAGCCCAGGTGACGAGACTGACCTGACTGCACGACTCCTGCCCAGACGTGTGTTTGGGATCCTTGGTTTATATGAGGAACAACAGACACCTTGTTCCCGAAGCCTTAAGCACTGCGTGCTGATTTTCACTTACCATACTCACATTAAAACCACTGACAGGTGAAGTGAATGACATCGATTATCTTGTTACAATGGCACCTGTCAAGGGGGCCGTTACATATTACGCAAGTGAACGGTCAGTTTCTTAAGTTGATGTGTTGTAAGCAGGAATGTGGGCAAGTGTAAGGATCTGAGAGACGTTGACTAGGGCCAAATTGTGATAGACAGCTGAGTCAGAGAATCTCCAAAATGGCAGGTCATGTGGGGTGTTTCTGGTATGCAGTGGTTAGCAGCTACGAGAAGTGGTCTAAGGAAGGCTAACCGGTGAACTGGTGTCAGGGTCATGGGCATCTAAAGCTCCCTGATGCGCATCTGGAGTGAAGGCTAACCCGCCTGGTCCGATCTTGCTAGCCCGTCTGGCACCTCCCTAAACATTGCTGCAGACCAAGTACCACCCTTCATGGCAACGGTATTCTCCGATGGCCGTCGACTCTTTCAGCAGGATAATGCATAAGGCCAGACTGCAAAAAATTGTTCAGGAATGGTTTGGGGAACTTGAAAAAGAGTTCAAGGTGCTGACTTGGGCTCCAAATTCCACAGGGATCAATCCGATTGGCCATCTGTGGGATGTGCTGGACAAACATGTGCTGATCCATGGAGGCCTCATCTCGCAACTTACAGGACTTACAGGATCTGCTGGTAATGGCTTGGTGCCAGACACCACAGGACACCTTCAGAGGTCTTGAGGAGTCCAGGCCTTGACGGGACAGAGCTGTTTCGGCAGCACGAGGGCGACCTGTGCAATATTAGGCTGCTGGTTTTAATGTTATGGCTGATCGGTATGGATCTGTGATGTGAGAAACATGATTCAGCTGGACAGCAGCATACTTTGTGGAACATGTTGAATTGTCCAGCTCACTAAAGGAAATACCATCTGCACATGGTAAATACACTCCGGAAAATTCTATATCGATATAAGATCTAGAGGGACACAGCAGTCAGATCACTCTTTGCAAACATGAAGTATGGTATTTGACAGCTGAAGTTGACCTTTCAGTTCTTCAAACTCATGAATTCCCAAATATTTTTTCTGCATAGTCATTTCTCCCTATCGCATCCTTATTAGAAGTCGTCATTCTCAGACGAAACCAATAACCTGCGGAGCAGGAGGACGCTGGATGCCTCGGATTTCATTTCCAGAGCTCAGTTCATTTCCTTTGTGAACATCTTCGTGAACATCATTTATCACGAAGATGCCGTCAGTCGGTCTCCAAGATGGACGGCGGAGCAGTGTAACTGAAATCACATGCTTCAGCGATATTCTTGTGGCCGAGACAAAGTTTAAAGAGTTTGGCCTCTTCGGTTTGGGTCTCTTCTTATCCCACATCACAGCCTTGAAAGCATTTCCCAAAGACAAGGGCTCCTTTCACTTCTCAAACCAAAATCTCCTTCAAATGAAGGATACGCATTTAGCACAGAAGCTACTGAATTTTCACAAATTAACAACATCGCTCAGTTTGACCCTTTTTACTTTTTACATAAATTACACTTGACTGCAACATGGACATATTCCAAATGTATTACTGAAAAGCAAATGATGCAAATATTAACAGTTCAAACATTTTGCTTTTTTGTAACAATCATGAAAACATTTTCTGCAAATATTCAAAATTTTGATTGGCCCACAGTTTCCATTGGCTGACTCTCTTCTTTGGCTATTTTCAGAGAAAAGAGGGTACTGTCATTTGTGACCCTGCCTAAAAGGATCTTTGCATATGCCAAAGGTCACACATAACTGTGTTAAATAAATAAGTATAATTAACATGGCTGGAGGTTTAACATCATGATCTTTGTTCAGATGCAGTAGCCACCCTTAAATATTATATAGAAGGCACATAACAATGAATTTACAGAATTTAAAGGACAATTAGCATTTTGCATTACATACTGTATAAGGGACTGTATCTCAATAATAATGAAATTGTTCATTTGTGCACATCAGACATTGATTTTGTATAAAAAAGTCACAAATAATCAGATGTTAGAAGTCATCTGTAGTTAGAAAATATTTAAACGCTTCAAAGAATTAACTTATGGAAACTAAAACGGAATTCAAGACTTTGATTTCAAGCTCAGTGCTGTTTTTATGTCTCTCCCATACCATAAATCCTGAATACGTTTAAATAAAGATGAATCCGGAATATTGCACTGGAAATGGGAGTCAATGGAATAACCAGACATGGCCCAGTGCTGAGAGTGACGTATATGAACAGATATTTCAATGACATAATGAAAGGAATTCTGGGTAAAATGACTTGCCGTGATTGTGTAGTCACAGAAACTCACACAGATATTCTATGCTTGCCGAAGGCAAAATAAACTTGGGGGATTAAATGATGTTCATGTGAAATCTTATCCAAAAAAAAACATCTGTTGTCATTTAGCACCATGCACCTTTGTGTTACTTGCTACTGTTCCAGACGTAAAGAATGCAAAGAGTTTCCACCCTGGTCAGAACAGGAAATGGCTTTCGATAGCCAAGACGTAACCTGTGCTCCACCAAGATAAATACGTTAATAAACTGTATTGAGCTGTTCTCTTCTGTTATGAATCCACATTTTTATGTTTTCTCAGGACCGATCAATTTTTAACCCAAAGAAGCATTCAAATGTTACAGAACAATGATCCCCGGGCTGGATGTGAAATCAAAGATTCAAAAGTGCGTTAAGGTCGCGGAAATCTGAGTACCGCACTCATTGCGTTTATGGTAAAAGCTAAAAGTACATATTTGGTCAACAATTTTTGTTAGTATTTCAGTATTACTAGGTAATATTTCAGTATTTTGAAATGACTTCCTGCACTGCTGAAGATCAGCTGAGTTGCTTTTGCGGTGATAGTACTGTCTGATTAAAGTTTGCTTTGCGGTGCCCGGTAGCGAGGCGCTTTGCGGTGCCCGGTTGCGATGCGCTTTACGGTGCCCGGTGGCGATGCTCTTCGCGGTGCCCGGTGGAGATGCGCTTCGCGGTGCCCGGTGGAGATGCGCTTCGCGGTGCCCGGTGGCGATGCTCTTCGCGGTGCCCGGTGGCGATGCTCTTCGCGGTGCCCGGTGGAGATGCGCTTTAAGACGTCATGTGATGAACCTTATTCTTCATGATACACGTTTCAAGCTCACAGTGGATAAACAGCTGCGTAGGACTTTTTAACAATCAATCTAATGGTAAAACAGTTAATTGAAAAGAGTTTTGTGAGCTTTGGATATGGGATCACAGTGCATTCTGGGATATAACGGAAAGAAGCAAGAGTCACCTCTTTTGACTGACATGGTCCAAAGTGAATGAGCAATATGAATTTGAATTTAGTGATCAATTGTTATTGTTGACACACCACAGCACACACTGCACAACAACGAAATGTATCCTCTGCATTTAACCCATATGTGACATCGTGACATAGCAGGGGGCAGCTAATTCAGCACCCGGGGAGCAGTTTTTGGGGGCGGTACCATGCTCAGGGTACCTCAGTGGTGCCTTGCTGGTCAGGAATTCCAACCTGCAGTCTTTCGATTATTAATGTGCTTCCCTAACCATTAAGCCTCCACTGCCCCTGGGAAGTATACCAGATCCATAAGTAGGAACTCTCAATGACTGTGTCATACATTGAATTGTGTTCCCAATTTTCATGACAGAATAGGCTTTCTGAATGTAATGTATTCCAGCAAACACACACTGTTACTATTCACTGGATTTTCCCGGCACAAGACAGGGAACAATATGGGACACCAACCCAGTGCAGGGCACACTTAGGCACGACTCACACCTACAGGCCATTTGGTAACTCTGATTGTTTTTGGACTTGCCACCCATCCTGGCTTGTTTCCTGCCTTGCGCCCATAGCCTCCAGGATAGGCTCCGCACTCCCTGAATAAGAGAAAACGGATGGATGGATGTTTTTGGACTGTAGGGAGAAACTTGAATACTTATACTTGAAAGATAAAGAAAGATATACCTAGGAAATTCCTGTAATCCTCACCAAGATATGCGCTTGAAAGGTGGAAGGATGGATGGCTGGATGGATGTTAGAAAACTTGCATTTCTCAGATGAAAAAAGCAACACTAGGACCTCTGGCTTTCACTTCATGAATATGAACATGCTATGGCACCCCTGACCAAAATCATCCTGCAATGGATGGGATGACCATCATTGCCTTGAATGCAACTTCATATAACATTTTCCACATTAGTAAAAATTATAGGGCCTGTTATTACACATATTATATATTAGTATTTTAACACAATGAATGATGTAATAATGGTAATGTGTGTTTTTTATTTCTCAGGTGATAAAAGGGTGCAATAAGTGTCCAGTTTTTGAATGTGTTCTATACTAACTCTTCATATTAACAAAACGGATGTTAGCTCATTATAACTCAATGTACAACACAGAGGATTGCAGATGTCATCAGTGAAATCAAGTGCAGTATAGGAAGCAGGTTTCACATTTTACTAAAAGGACAATGTAGAATTAATAAAATGTCCACATATGCCGTTGCAAAACCAAAATGTCTTAGGGTGGTTGTGGAGGCTGGGGTGTAAATGTCATGTCTTTGCTTGGACCCGTAAACTCTTCAAAAAGCTCCAACGTGTCCCGCATGAAGCGGCTGCCCCTGTGTCGAAGTCACACTAAATGATTCGCCTGAAGTATCCTTCAACTCGATAAACAGGCACTTAGTCGCGTTCCAGGTGAAGAGCAGCCCACAGCAAGTCCCCATCAAGGCTCTTCAAGCTACAACGAGAAGCATCTCTCCAGTTCGCCAGATGTTTATGAGTCTATAAAGATTTAACCTACAGGGTGAGCCCTCACGCATGAGGCATTGAGACACATGACTGGATCTATAAATGAGTAATGAAATATGGGCAGTTTCAGTAATAAAAGGGGAAATATCTTCAGCACCCACTTTAAAAGGCACTATTGTCCTCAGTCCCTCAGAATGGTTTGTGTGCATCCCATAATTTACAGCCTCCTGAATGGAAATTCACTTTAGAGTCATTATGGTTAAAGAAAATCACAAAAAAACCAGATTAACTCCAACTGTTTTTGTGCTGTGCTTTGTGCTGGGTTTTTGTGCTGTGCTTTGTGCTGGGTTTTGTGCTGTGCTTTGTGCTGTGTTTTGTGCTGTGCTTTTGGTGCTGTGTTTTGTGCACTCAGCTGCACTCAGCTCAACTGAACTCAGCTCAACTGAACTCAGCTCAACTGAACTCAACTCATTCTTTTTTTTTGAGCATATTTCCAGATACCAAAGACAAAAAAAAATCATATAATAATACTTAGTCAAAAAGCCACAGAGAACAGGTATGTTTTTAGCTTAGTCTTAAAGAGGTTAACAGATCATCCCCTTATCCTAAGTCTACACCAGGGAGAAACTATTAACAACTGGTGGGATGATCTAAGAGAGTGTGATGGTGAAGAGAGACATAGAAGATATGAAAGGTACGATGGGGCCAATCTATGTAGGGCTTCCAACACCACCAGCAAAATCCTATATGGATGGATGGATGTATGGACAGATGGATGTTATAAAGTTTGCATTTCTAAGTTGATAAGCAACACCAGGTTCTCTTCTTGAGTATGAAGACAGAGTATATTCTTCCTCCAGGAGGATTAACAGACTGTGCACAGTTAGCAAACTATGGCATTAGGGCAGGGGTGGGCGATCATATCCGTAAAGGGCCAGTGATTATGCGGGTTTTTGGGGTAACCTTTAGGTCAGCTGTTCAAACCCAGGTGTGAGGACTCTTCAGCCAATTAGTCCTCTAATTAGTAAACTAATTAATTAGGGAGCTGCAGCAAAAACCCACACACTGTACAGAGTGGACCTTTCTGGATAAGATTGCCCCCCCTGCACTAGGGCCTTGAACGCCATCAGCAAAATCCTATTTCTAATAGGTAGCCGGTGAAGAGAGACCAGGGTCAGGGTAATGTGATAGTGTCTCTGTGTCCTACTTAATAGAGCAATTAATTTCAAGATACAGCAAACTACAGTAGTCGAGGTCACAAATGCATGAATAACCTTTTCCCCGATCAGCTGGTGAGAGTGGTACTATATCTTGGCAAGAAGACATTCAGTAGTGGAAAGAAACTGTTTTAACAACCAAACTTACCTGCTGGACAGCCCATAATCTGTGTTATGTTGGGGCAGCGTATAGAACCCTAAACGTATAATCTATAAAACCTTGGTGTTATGGGAAAAATAACAGAACATTGTTTATTCAAAATTAATTGTTTTAGTTGGGTGTGTGTGTCCCCCCCCCCCCCCCCCCCACCATATCCCCCCGGTTGGGATTAAGCGGTTTCAGAAGATGGATGGATGGATGGATGGATGGATGGATGTTCTTGGTGATGAACTGAGCAAGAAACTCAGGTCAGTTGTGACAATATGGTGGAGTTTGGTTCCCCGACGCTAAACAGATGCGGATATTACACACATACAGAAAATGTTTCGTTTTCCTACGTTTTGATCCAAATCTCTATCTAATGTCTCAATCGAGCCTCCAGCTGCTCTGTACAGCACGTTTTGATCCTGGTCCACACGTGTCAGTGCGCACAGAAACATCTAGAAGCCTTTGGTTGAAGGCACTATCCTGGGAGTAACGTTCAATGTGCCCGAAGTGGTTAAGAAGCTGTAGAAAGTTGCACACTTCCATCATTTTCATTCTTTTCTTCTCTGCCCTTCAACTTTCCAACAAAGACACACACACACACACACACACGTACTTAAGAGGATGTAACCAGCCTCAAACCCTTTTTGTGTTTTTACCTTCCCTCACCCTTTCACTTGAGGTTTTATTCTGAAATCTCCCACCGCCTGTATACTGGTCAGATTGCACTGGTACTGTACTGTATCCATTCAAAAAGCTATGATGTCATCAGAGCTTGACAGAGGAACTTAAAGAAAAACAAAAATGTTATATAAAGTCCTAAATCAGAAATACAGAGATGTCGCATCATGCATACATAACTATACGAGTGTAATTGGTGGAATGTTTTATTTTAATGGCATGTTTAATCATTTAAAAATGGCCCCCTAACCCCAACAGTGCTGTGATTCGCGACACCGATGCAGCTGATTCCCCTTTAGCGGCGGTTTACGTCACCGACGCTCCCGCCCGACACCGACCCTAAACTTCATTTACTTTTCTCGTGTCGTCGTCTATGCCGAAAGACTTTATGAGATCAGAAGTGATCAGCAGCTTTGATGGTGACCAGCTGTAGGTGGGCGGCAACATGGTGGCTGTGTTGCTGGGTTTGAGACGGACCGTCAAAGCTGGAGGAATTCTCTCTATTTCTGCCTTGTAATTTGAACATGAGGTTTAGATTTCTCCGCAGAAAAGCTCCGCCGGTCGGCTGCATGTGTTCACGGCCTGTGAGGTGGAATTTCTGCTCCCTGTATAATTCCCTTCTCAAATCAATTAACGGTTTTTCCAAAAAAAAAAAAAAAAAAAAACACTTATAAACCTTTTATAAACCTCTGTGCAGGTATACTGTGGTGAACATTAAATAAACACACAGTTTTCCCAGTTTGGTCTCGGCCTTCAGGATTGGCTAAGGGCCTGGACGGTGTTTTTTCAAAAGCACGGAAAGGACTAAAATGAACCGCGACGTGAGGGTTTGCATGGTGCTGAATGGGCCTTTCAAAAAACTAACCAGCTGAATAAAAAGTCAAGTTGTTTAAGTAAGTAAAATACGGCAAGGTCGGCTATGTAAATCACCTTTGAATGAGGAAGTCTGTTAAACAAATTGCATATTGTGTTATCGAAAAAACAGACTGCATTTATTACCATGTTGCTATAACCACTGAGCTCTTCCCGGCTGTGTGTTGTTCCATTTCCTGTTCTGCCATATTAATTCAGTGAAAAAGGAGAAGTGCAGGCAGATAGAGGAGAGACAATCAGCCAATCAGGGCCAACAAGACACCTTTGCAGTGTCCCCTGGGTAATAAATCTGCCTGAGATTATGAAGATTATTTATCTGTGTTTTTTGCTTGCGTTTAACCCATACCTTCAGGAGAGTAACAGCAGAACTCTCCCGTTGCAGACTCGGAGAGTTAACCTTAAAGTCTAAATCCTTTAACCAGTCCTGCCTGCCTTCTGTACGGAGGAAATTGCTGCAGAAATTGAGCTGTCAGTGATTTGGACTGATGGATAGGTCCATTAGCGTTATAGGATTACACAGGAAGCCATTAGAGTAACAAATGGAGAAGATGACATATGACACGACGTAACAGGCTTTGCTGACCGTCCCGCGGCCTCAGCTGGCCTGACCGCACACCGGCTTCCTGCGTCACAAGCCCCTGCCTCGGAGCTCCCCCTGGCTTCACTCCAGCTCTGCGATCGGTGACTGGCATGGAAGGAGGCATTTACTGTAATTTCAATGACACTTACAGCTGCCGCCCATCTCCTCATTTTGGACCCTGGCAGATGTGTGGTAGGCAAACTCCTCCAAGACATGGCACCGGGAAATGTGATCCGCTCCTCTAAGCGACTGCTGCCTCCTAATCCTCTTTGGAACAGGAACTTGGACGTCCTTCCAACAGGAAAACTTTCCTCCCAGTCCACACTGGTGAACAACGTGACGGATAATCAGACGAAACACATTCATGGTTAATAAATCTCGTTAGCTATCATGAAGTGCACCATGCAGACTGCAGAACAAGGGCAGTGCCACACAGAATCACATCATCATTCAAAACGTTAACGAAGACTTAACAAGAACAGGCTCATAGGATCACGATATGAGTCATCCCTGCTGAGAAAACCAGTATAGGCCAGTAAATCTGGTTACCAGTATGACCAGCATAATGCATACTGGTTATACCAGCATATGCTGTGTTTTGGTCCTGCAGTGGACCAGAACCATTAATGAAATATTGCTCTACCTTCATGTGTACTGTGGTGCACGAGCTACACCAGTAGCAAACCAACACTAACCAGCAGCAAACCATGGAAATCATGCTGGTCTCTGCTGTTTTTCTCAGCAGGGATGAGCTGGTAAATGAAGTCGCCAGAGAATGTCTGTATAAGGGGAATAAACAGCCCACGGCAGCCCAGTCTTCTTCCCTTGAACAGGCTAAGCTTATAAAAGTCGGACATGACTGTGTTTTTCGGCCTGGGATGACGGCCTTTTGTCCAGCCGTCTGTTAGCAGAGTCAGTGAAGCTAAGTGGGTCAGCGAGTCGTGTGGCTCGAGGGCTCAGGGGTCACCGATGTCCCTTCCCTCTGCACCGCGATAACCGTAACCATCTCCATGACCATGTCACCATTGCAGGCGAGCACATCTCAGTGCCCCACCGGGCTGCAAAGCACACAGAAGGTGGAGCGAATTCAGTCGCTAGCAACATCTTGCAGGGAACTGACTACAAATAAAGAATGTGTGATCCCACGATCGAAAGGCTGTTCTTTCCCAAAATCTCCGTCAACGCAGCCATTTTGATTAATTAGTGTGAGGAGCTAATGCAGCTGAGCATGGTCGTCCTCCCAAGGAAGGCGCTATTGTAAGAACCAATCAAAAACTCCTAAGGCAGGGATGCCCAGCTCCAGTACTGGGGGGCCGGAGCCCTGCTCATTTTTTGGTTTCCCCTCATTTGACACTAATTTGTGCTAATTACCACACAGTTCCTGAGCTGAATAATTTGAAAGAACTAAGCTAAACAGGGCTCCGGCCCCCCAGGACTGTAGTTTGACACCCCTGATTTCAAAGAAATCATCTTTTTCTGTTGTATTTCAAACCATATCTTAAGTTCATGTTACTGACTAAATTGAAACTTGAATACAGCTCGGAAATTGCAAGCGGGCTTTAATAAGGAAGGGAGGCCACATCTCTCGTGGATTTTGTTAACCTGTGGTTGAAAACAAACAGCCTTGGGATAATTGTGGTGTGAGGTGCACTGACACATCCTTTCTGGTCAGGCTTTCTATAAATCAAATTCGGAATTTTATTCATGATTGAAATCAATCCGCATAGAAAACAGACAGTGGGACTGATTCCAGTCTTGACATCGATATCGCTGCCTGTTCCAACGTTTCACCTCAGATTTTATTTGTGTGTAAGATTCAACTGCAAGCTGGAATATAGTATTCAATGTGCTTAAGATATCTAATGTTGCTACACCTACTGTTCCATGGTGCATATTCATTCATTCATTCTTGCTTTTTTATGGAACACCAGTCCCTGGAGGGATGATGTTCTGAGTGACCGGACTGTAAACACATGCATTTACCAGGAAGGTATGTTCTGACGTCATAATGCAATGATAATGCAGAAATTTCAGGCTTTTCCCATTATTGCGAACTGTCTCTCTCTCTCGCTGTCTCTCTCTGTCTCTGTCTCTCTCTGTCTCTCTCTCTCTCTCTCTCAGCAGGCATTAACAAGGACACCTATAGAGCAAAAGGCTTGTTTGATAGATGGCAGACTTTTTACATACCAGCACATGGAGTACAGATGCAGGTGAATGCTGCTTTTTTTCCAGCCTTTGTTTACTGAATATGTTAAAGTGTGCCCCCCCCCCCCCCACACACACACACACACACACATACACACACACACAAGATGTTCTTCATTTGGTTGACACAGGCGACCATAAAACATACACAGGATGTAGCATTTTGCGAGCAAATGGACTGAAAGGAGTTTAATACCTCTGGGGTTTGGGATAGAGTGGAGAACGAGGGCCCAGGACCATCTGTACAACGAAGATAGCCAGCTAGTGATGTCGTTTGTCCTTCTGTGCACCAAAGAAAGTCAGCTAGTGATGTCGTTTGTCCTTCTGTGCACCAAAGAAAGCCAGCTAGTGATGTCGTTTGTCCTTCTGTGCACCAAAGAAAGCCAGCTAGTGATGTCGTTTGTCCTTCTGTGCACCAAAGAAAGCCAGCTAGTGATGTCGTTTGTCCTTCTGTGCACCAAAGAAAGCCAGCTAGTGATGTCGTTTGTCCTTCTGTGCACCAAAGAAAGCCAGCTAGTGATGTCGTTTGTCCTTCTGTGCACCAAAGAAAGCCACCTAGTGATGTCATCTGTCCTTCTGTACACCAAAGAAAGCCACCTAGTGATGTCATCTGTCATACTGTACACCAAGGAAACCCAGCTAGTGATGTCATCTGTCCTTCTGTACACCAAAGAAAGCCACCTAGTGATGTCATCTGTCCTTCTGTGCACCAAAGAAAGCCACCTAGTGATGTCATCTGTCCTTCTGTGCACCAAAGAAAGCCACCTAGTGATGTCATCTGTCCTTCTGTACACCAAAGAAAGCCACCTAGTGATGTCATCTGTCATACTGTACACCAAGGAAACCCAGCTAGTGATGTCATCTGTCCTTCTGTACACCAAAGAAAGCCACCTAGTGATGTCATCTGTCCTTCTGTGCACCAAAGAAAGCAACCTAGTGATGTCATCTGTCCTTCTGTGCACCAAAGAAAGCCACCTAGTGATGTCATCTGTCCTTCTGTGCACCAAAGAAAGCCACCTAGTGATGTCATCTGTCCTTCTGTGCACCAAAGAAAGCCACCTAGTGATGTCATCTGTCATACTGTACACCAAGGAAACCCAGCTAGTGATGTCATTTGTCCTTCTGTGCACCAAAGAAAGCCAGCTAGTGATGTCATCTGTCCTTCTGTGCACCAAAGAAAGCCACCTAGTGATGTCATCTGTCCTTCTGTGCACCAAAGAAAGCCACCTAGTGATGTCATCTGTCATACTGTACACCAAGGAAACCCAGCTAGTGATGTCATCTGTCCTTCTGTACACCAAAGAAACCCAGCTAGTGATGTCATAAAAATATTTCAAGATTTTCAGAAACAAAGTGGCACATTCCAGGATCCATCCATCCCATCCATCCATCCATTCATCCATCCATCCATCCATTTCCCATACCGCTTATCCTACTGGGTCGCGGGAGGTCCGGAGCTTATCCCGGAAGCTATGGGCATGAGGCAGGGAACAACCCAGGATGGGGGGCCAGTCCATCACAGGGCACATTCACACACCAGTCACTCACACTTGCTCCAGTCATCCCAAACAGTTAAAATTTAAAAACTACAATGATGTCTTTTTCTTGTAAGCTTCTTTCATTTTTAGAATATACCCTTGGATTTTTATCCTATTTTATTCTACTTTCTATTTTATTGTGTTAAATCTTGAACTTGGCACCTAATTCCACAGCTGAGGAACTGTTACAGTATTGTTCTCTGGAAGTCCACGGATGAGCCCTGCTGTATAGCAAAAAGAGCGATTTACCTTTGTGGAGGGATTCAGCTGTAAAAATCAGAGGGGAAAAATAAATAGAAAATCCATGTGACCTAAACAATGGCCATTACCCACAAGTCCACAGAAAAATAATGAAATGCTAGCATTTAATACAGTGTGTCAATCAATGAGCTACTTCAGCCTGCAAGAAGAAATCCCAGAGAATGGACCTTTGTGTGACAGCGGTCTTTCACAGCTTTAAACTCTCTTAGATTCCTTGGTTATAATTGGCCCCATTGTGAAACATTAATTCACAGACCCCAACGACCAGAAGGGGCCTCCAGTAAGCAGGGGGGGGCCACCCCAGAGGCCATTGACTGACCCTCCAGTGCTCATTCTTCCTGAATCTGAGGGAACATAAAGATAAAGGCCATATTAGAAAGCTTATTAGGCAGCCAAGGTCACGTTCAGCTGACCTGACACCACTGTGAATACAGGCGTAATCATTATGTGTTATCTTTCTATACATACTAAGGTATGACATAGAGAGAGTGCATATGTTTATTGCACTCTGATATCTGTACTGGATAAGCGATTTAGCCGAAGGGTGGACCAGTATTTGCAGTGGCAAATGGACGCAATGTTACGCACAAGTTAATCAAATAAACAAATACTGATGAAATCCGCAGGCATGGTTATGTTGCTAACAAATAGGTTCTTGTAATAACCTTCAACACGTGTGATCTAATGTAAAGGTCTGACAGGTTCTGGAGCTTCTCAAATCATTCACAGTAAAGTTTGCGTCTTATGCTGCCTCTAAAGCCCCTCATTTGAGCATTTGCCATTGAGAATCCGAGGTACAAATGTGTGCATTAGCTGTAAGAGTCGGCGGTGATAGAGAACGGCTATCATGGAACGCTCCGTGGTGGCACGAAAAAAGCCAACCCAGAAGTCAGCAGTAAATAGCAGCTGGACACGACTTTTGGCAGGCTTTTTATTAGACTAACTCAACAATTTACAGCACGGCTGAATAAGAAACCTTCCTGGATAAACAGAATAAATAAAAGCAGAGAAAAGGAGGTGATTGTAGCCAAGTTGGCAAAAACGGGAAACTGGGATGGAGGGTGCTCCTTGACAAAACTTCCCATGGGTGCATTAAACGCAGAAATGAGATGATGAATGCAGCTTACCGTGGCTATACACCCCCCACCAAGTCTCCACCTCCTCCAACTCGCATATCCAAGACAAAGCCACCTCCCCCAGACAGTTGTGCTGTTTAATTTCCCTTCCCAACGTCAAATGAGGTTTAAAAATAGGTTTTAAAAAAGTTTAAAAAGGTCACAATTCAGGGTCCGAAATATGGATATAAACAGCTTTTCTCTCAACATGCTGCCCGGAATCCAAAGTAAATGGGAATTTGTGTGAACGGCCACTCCGAAGCATTTGTCATGAGCTAGCAGCAGGATGTAGAATTACACATAACTTATTCCACTTCATTTGCAGTGTCAGAGCCAAAAGAGGTCCGTTTAGGCAGCAGTGATCCATGGCTTTGCCTCTATAAAGGTTTTAGGTAAGATACTGCAAGCCCACGAAGTCAAGGGAAGTTTGCTGACCTCGTCGTTCTCATGTTTTCCAGTTCACGCTGGGAACAAGCGGATTTTGACGTCAAGGGCAATCATTAACAATAACAAAACTGAAACATATTTTTTAAATGTAAGCACACACACTGTTCCCATTATCCTACAAAGCTTACAGAATTACATCAAGATATCAGGCCAAAGATAAACTGAAAGTGTCAGTATGTTTACAGCTTTAAAAAATCAGATATTGAAAGAATCCTTGCAATCATTTTCTCCAGTCGCCTGGAAATCTTTTTGGAGTGTGGGAATCTGCAGGCTCTCCTGCCCTCAGGAAGGTTGGCATTTACTGTAAGGCTGAAGACACCCGTCCCTGGTGGAGTGTAATGTACTCCGCTGTCCTGTAGCTTGTTTCCTGGGTTTAGGTGATTGTGCCGCGCACACTGCTCCTGGCCCACCAGGGAGGATGGATTTCTCAGTGGACTCACCCCAAAGCGGGTCCATAACGGTTGTGCAGTTTCAGACCAGGGGGGAAGTCGGTGACGTGCATGAGTGGCATGACTCATCGGCGCCTTAGAAGAACATGCGCCAACTCAAACTCCATGAGGCTCCACGTCTCCACTGCAGATATCCAAGACTTTCTTCAAAATGTCTGGTGCTGCTTCAGTTTGTACGGTTCAGTGTCACTCTCTGGGCTGGACCAGGCTTACTTTCTGTTTCATTCTGGCGGCCATTTCTTTGGTACTCATCGAAAAAGGGACCCTGCATAGGACAGCAGATGTATGGATGGATGGATAGTAAAAAAAACAATAAATATGATATTAAAAAAAAAACAATTTAAAGCTATGTAACTTTATTTTATATTTCTTCATTGTCACTGTTTCCTAGCGCTATCTGTATGATTTGTTGCAATATTCAGGAGAAAGGTAAAACCTTTTTGGTATCCAGAGGCAGAAATGGAAGCATAAGGGAAAATAACAGCCATCCATCCATCCATCCATCCATCCATCCATCTCCCAAACCGCTTATCCTACTGGGTCGCGGGGGGTCCGGAGCCTATCCCGGAAGCAATGGGCACTAGGCAGGGAATAACCCATGATGGGGGGCCAGTCCATCGCAGGGCACACTCACACACCATTCACTCACACATGCACACGGAAGATAACATGAAAAGTTAATTTAATTTTTAAATTACAACTGATAACAGTACAAAACTGTGTTTTAGGCTCTCGAATTGATTAATTAAGTTTCATTATAGATAGAAGACAACATCTTTGAAAAAATGTATGTTTCTATACATTCCTATATTAATTTGAAAATCGGTGTTTTACAGTCAAATCATATCATGGTGACAAAAGGACTGTGGAAGGCCTGTCACACTGAACCTCACCATTTATTCATTCACCATTTAATGTTTTTTAAACAAAGTCCAAAATATTTTAGCGATAATTCAGACAGTGAAAGACTAACTATTTTGACAGTGGGCTGGCAAAACAGTGATGGTATTACCACATTTTCATTTCTGACATTTAAATGTAGCATTTTTTAAATTATGGGTATGGCAAATTAATTTTAAAAACACACAGTCATCATCCTTCCCCAATCCAGGGAATATTCCACATCCAAACGAATCTGATCTCCGCTGACGTGCTCCATGTAAACACTGTTTATTCTCTGCTAGTTTGCCCATTATACCTCCCTGGAATCACATTTTTACACACAGGCGATGCCAGACGTTCGGGGCTGTCGATAATGATGTGTTTTTATGTCAGTGAGCTTCCGAGCAAGAATCCTGTCAGTAAGCTGTGCTGGTCCGTTTTGAGCGATACATAAAAACGCCCTTTCAAAATGAGACGGCGAGGTCATTTAGCTGTACTGACTGAACCCAAAAATTATGTCTGAAAAGGAAACTCCCGCAAAGGGTCTAACGCTGCCGTATGAATGAAATCCCCTTTGAATTTGTCGCTTTTGGGAGTCGTCCTTGCAGCGTCTGAGCACATATGGTAATTGGGCTTTAATTCATTAACGGCTTTCCATGTTGCAGGCACAGTATTCCTGCTGCCTTTAATTAACACGCATTCTCTGTAAACGTTAAAAGTATATTTATATAATTACATCACCTCTGGGTTCAAGATGAAATTTGACATCTGAAAAAGGTGCGAGGAGGAACTCAGGAAAATGGGAATTGTCTGATTTCCTGAATAGCTGCTACACTCGACCATTTTTTTCTTTTTTCCCCTGTCTGAAATTCTCACAGGCTGCAACGGATTTAAAGCACGCCCCTGTGGTATGGGTGAATGCTCGCTTCGACGTCAAAGAAGCTCTTTTCACTGCGATTCTTCCCTCTAACCAGGCCCCTGCGATGAGAAAAACAACAGCCAGCACAAAACAATTAGATTAGCATAATCACGCCATTAATTGTCGTTCTCTTTCACTTGAAGAAACGGCGGTCTGGTAGCCTCCTGTTGTAGGGATTGTGCTAAGCGCGACACTGCACCTCCCTCCGAAACGTGCTATCTGAGACGAGACGCCCCATCCCTGTGTGAGTGATGCATTCCAAGTCTTAGCACAACGTCTGAGAACCCAACAGCTAGCTAAATAGCTACCTAATGATAGTCAAATACAAAAATACCCCAAAAAAAAAACATCTTTATGGACTTTGATAGCTACTGTTCTGTCTGTGTGCTGCGTGACAGTTTTCGGGAGACCTGTCCGGTTATGTTGGCTCCGAATAGCATCCACACGTACGTCCTACGTAGAAACCCAACACAGGTAGACAGCCGCCGAGTACTTAAGTTACCAAGCAGGAGCTCGTTCCTCTTACTCTGTTTCATTCACCCACTTGTTTCCATGGCAGAGCTCCCAAGAAATCAATACATGGCTAGAAGAAACATTCCTAAGAGTTTCGGACGCTGTCAGCGGTCCGAGTGCCAGGCTCGCAGTGCAAATCCAGCCTTTCCAAGTGGAAACTGGAGTCTGGAATTAGATGGAAGAATCACAACGGACTCCTGCTGGCACTCACACGGAATGTGTACCTATACACTATGTTGGTTGAGCTTCACAACTGATTTGTAAGGTTATCCCTTCATTTTAAAGCGTGTATATATATATGTATATGTTGTATACATGCTTTTGAACTTTGGAACGAAATTATGTTTGAAAACAGTATTGATATCTCATGCATAATCACACATGGTGAGCAATAATTTACTGCAATTTACTAGTAGCTTGTCAAACGCCTAACTAGGAATGAGCAATAATCTTTTGGTTAATTAAAAACAAACACACATAAGGTCTCTCCTGTGAGATTTAGCAGAATCCAGTCTGTGAAGTTTCTCCCGGAGTTTTTCAGTGTTTTGGGCGAAGCAGACATCTCCAGCCGGGGCAGAGAGAAACCCCACCTGAGAAAACGACATGGCAGGTTTCAGAGTAGAGGCTTGGCAGAGGGCCGCTCGCAGTTCACTTCATCAACACTGTATCAGTGTTTCTGCTGCAGCTGCTAAGAATTTGCAGTGAGATTTCTCGCTCGATTAGAGTTTTTGTTGGCGACGACACGCTAACCCTTAGATTGATAGCACTTACCAGGTCAAGTTAAGACTGAAATCAAACATTGCACTGTACCCTACAAGATATACATTAAATAAACTGTATCCGAGTAGAGCTTTGGGATTGTAGATGTCATTTTGACAACATTAATGTTTATGTGTAGCTTAAAGATAAAGTGCAAATGTAAACATAAACTCTTCACCCCCGGAGTTGTGGTCAAAATTAAAGCCGAATAGCATCAGGAAAATGGAAGCTCTGTCTAAAACAGAGACCATTTCAGAATAAACAAAGAAAGCCAGGTCTGTGGATACAGCAGTTACCAAAAAAAACTAAACGTGCGGCTCAAAGACCTGCCCTGGCTGGAGCTGCAGTCTTCGGAGGGCTGCTGAAAGATGGCAACCTTTCAGTCGGTAACCAAGGTACCAAAACCCCAGCGATCCCTGGACGTCAGGCCTTGCAGTTCTGCCTTCATTCGAATAGATGGATTGCGATCGTGTCTGAAATACAAGCGCTGTGTGACAGTGATGCTGTGCTTGCTACTCTTCCTGACACATCGCTGTTATTCCTCCGCTGATCCTACATGAAATTCATGAAGCGATACAAAATCTTTTGCCTATTATGGGCATTGTTTCATTTCCTCACTTCTTTCGCCAGTTTAAATACTCAAAACTCTCTGGCCAAGTCGTCTTAAACACGACCATCTTCACGATGTCTATGAATAAGCACATTTTATTTTCCAAGATTATCCCCTGTGATACATTACAGACTATTTAATACTTATCTAACACTTATTTAGGTTTGACAGTCTGAGATTTGCATTGTCTTTCATTGCCCTTGGAAGTTTTTTAAATCATATTTACCGCTTCTGACCCGGCTGTGTGATTTTATTTAATTTTTTTCTTTCTCTCTCCTCCAGCATGCATCTCTGACTTCATGCAGCCAAGTTAAACTCTGCTGCCAGCTGCAAGTATTTATTTTACCACAGACAGATGCGATGACCTCAAAGGCTTCTGACCAAAGTTCCATAGTCTCCAGCCAGCATTCTTTCATGCATCGTGAAACTACATGAAATGCTTTGGGGAAATTGAATGTAGAGAACCTGTTAGGCTACGCACTGGTGTAGTTTGTGAATATGTAAATTTTTTTTTTCTATGCTTCGATCTTTCACAAGCTTATTTTTAACCAACTGATATTCTGTAAAGATGCAATAGCCAACCATTCTTCTTATATCAGTGCAGGATCACAGTGAGTGTGGGACCTGCGTATCACACCACGAGATTTAAGACCCAGGGAAGGTGAGATATAGAAAAGGAAACCATTAGCCCCAATAATTAATGAGACCTGGATCTCCTACCTCAGGCGGATAGAGGCTAGACAGACTGCTACATGTCTGACATTGACTTTATGCTTTTTATCCTTTCAGAAACACATGCCTCTATGCTTTAACACAGACGGTAAGGGGACATTAATAATCATCACGCAAATGGTGGTGACACCATGAGTCTTATCAGTAAGAACGAAACAGATCCTCTGGGGAAAAGTTTAATTAACCAATTATCATTCTAGAAAATCAGCTATGCAGCATAAGTTGTCCAGCATAATTATGTGAAAGTAAGACTGAGAGGTTCACCAGGGTGCATATGTATGATTAAATGCCTTGTAATCTAGCATCCTGAAATGCACGTTTTAAAATAAGCTCTTGCGTGTGTGAGGACAGTCTTCTGTGCTACATTGTTACTGGATAACCACGTACCCTGTGAAGGATTCCTGGGTGAGATATTTCAGCATTTAGTCGTGTTAATTGACCATTAGGTGTCCCTTCAATGAACCGTACTCTGATGTTTTCACCCTTCATTTAATAACAGGCTTTTCATGTAAGGTTGCAAAACACCAAGATAATACGAGAACCTTTAGTAACTTGAGATCCTGCAATGCCGTGACATTAATATGAAATGCCCTGTGTTTTTTAGGGGTCCAGGCATGTGGTGCCGGATCCCTGTTGTTTTTTTATTATAATTATCTGCTTAATCAGCTGGTCCCTGCAAAAAAATCGCAGTGTTTAACTCAGACCGATGCTTCTTAAAAGCATCGTTACAAACTAACAAGGAATTGACAGGCGGAGTGAGTGTGAAAGGTTGGGTTGGTTGCCAGGGAAACGCAGCTTAATTAGACACCCTAATGAGATGCACTTGGTGCTTGTGGGAAAACGATTAAGAGATGTGGGTACGAACACAGCCAAAGACGATGACTGCCAACCAGAGAGGTGATTATGATGGGGCTGAGAAAAACTCAGTCTGAATGGTTAATGGTTTATGAATAATAAAGGTTTGTTGATCATCTGTGTCCCTGAATCGGGGAGGGCTCATGCCAAATATCATGTCCCCCCCCCCATTTCTAATAATGACATTTATGGTTAATTGCGTGCCTCTTTCATCCAAAGCAACTTTAGGTTTTACTCACTGTTAACTGGGACTTAATCTAGTAGCCTTCACTCCTTAACCAGCATTTTAATAAAAGCAGATCGTACTGTAATATAACTGAGTACTGAAATGACAGCACAAAGCAGATCGTACTGTAATATAACTGAGTACTGAAATGACAGCATAAAGCAGATCGTACTGTAATATAACTGATTACTGAAGTGACAGCATAAAGCAGATCGTACTGTAATATAACTGAGTACTGAAATGACAGCATAAAGCAGATCGTACTGTAATATAACTGATTACTGAAGTGACAGCATAAAGCAGATCGTACTGTAATATAACTGATTACTGAAGTGACAGCATAAAGCAGATCGTACTGTAATATAACTGAGTACTGAAATGACAGCATAAAGCAGATCGTACTGTAATATAACTGAGTACTGAAGTGACAGCACAAAGCAGATCGTACTGTAATATAACTGATTACTGAAATGACAGCACAAAGCAGATCGTACTGTAATATAACTGATTACTGAAATGACAGCACAAAGCAGATCGTACTGTAATATAACTGATTACTGAAATGACAGCACAAAGCAGATCGTACTGTAATATAACTGATTACTGAAATGACAGCACAAAGCAGATCGTACTGTAATATAACTGATTACTGAAATGACAGCACAAAGCAGATCGTACTGTAATATAACTGATTACTGAAATGACAGCACAAAGCAGATCGTACTGTAATATAACTGAGTACTGAAATGACAGCACAAAGCAGATCGTACTGTAATATAACTGATTACTGAAATGACAGCACAAAGCAGATTGTACTGTAATATAACTGATTACTAAAATGACAGCACAAAGCAGATAATACTGTAATATAACTGATTACTGAAATGACAGCACACCTTTTTTAGGGCCTCTTCCATTTTTACAATGTGAAAAAATACTCCAGTGTCGTGATACAAAACATAAAATAAAAGGGAGATGGATTGCAGATGTTTTCATTTATATAGCTGGTGTAACACTTTGTTATTATGAAATCACAGCGGTTCATTTGAGGTGTTTCTCTGTAAATGGCTAACAATCAGATATCGGAGGCCTTCTGGGACCTCAGTGGGGATACAGATGGACTGAATACTCACGCCAGTCGCAGTCGCCCCCCCACAAGCAGAAGCCATAATGTTGTGGACAGACTCCTCACAGGCAGATCTGCACATCCTGCTTCTCCAATCAGATGACAAAGAAACAAAATGGTGACATCTAACAGAGTGAGACAGCTACATCACACGCAAAGCTAACCTATGCCATTGAACGCCCATGTCTCTTATTTAAATGACTGTCATTAGAGACATAAATTTAATAAAAATGTTATTTATTTGTCGATTTATTGTGTGTAAGTGTGGCTAACATGGTCTGTATTCAGAATATTCTGTATATAACATTACGCACTACATGATTCAGTAATATTACAGTGTATGTGCTTTATTGCAAATTAATGCTTGTGCACTCTTAAGTAGCCATCTTTGGCTCTGAGTCCCTGGTGGACCGTAGCAGCCGCTACCGCCCCCTACTGGATATGAAAATAGCAAAAGGAGATGACAATGCTGAGGTGGAGCATGCTGTGTACCTGGGAGCGAGATCTGGGTGCAGTTTTAAAACGTCCCTCTCCATCATCTTTGTTAACATCCTGAAGAGCTTCGGCCTACATCATGGCGCCCTGAAGGTGTGCCACTTTGTGGAAAAAAAGGAATTTGGATTTGCTTTATTACTTTTAAGTGTAAACAGCAAAAGACACTTTTGCAGTAGTAGCCAGATAATTTGAGGTAATAACCAGGTAATCTAGTACTTTGTAAAGTGCCCTGCAAGATTCCAGTTTATGACTAAGACCACCAGTTCAAAGAAATAATTTATTTTTGTGTATAAATTACATATACCCACATTTCAACGCACATTTTGCTAATTAAAAGCTAAACTGGAGTCCTTCAGTACATGCTCCAATAGAAATCAATTACTGTTGACAGCAAAGTGGTAAAAATCACTATGACACAGTATCTAAAAATAAATATTTCTGTGAAGTGTTTTAAAATCACTAATAACCTCCTTGAATGATGTTTAGTCTTTACTCATTCTTTGGTAAAACAGGCTGACCGCAGATATACGAAATATGCCGTTGACCCACACCGTAGAGCACGATCGTAACAGATTTTGTAATTATGAGTACGGCACTCGTCCTGCTAACTAGACACATCTGTGTTTTGTTTATGCATGTATTTGCTTTTTGGCGGCCGTCCTGCATTACTCTGAAATAGCGCCGTTTCTTTAATGCCGCCGCACTAAATTTATGCTTTCTTACGTGTTATGAAGAGCCAAGGCCTGCAAGTAGAACAGCGTGTCCTGTGTTCGCTCCATGTCCAAACGTCGGCTCGGCGTCCGCGAAGCGATCGCCATCAAACGGGAATCGCATCCGGCGGACGGAGATGAAAGCCGACCGGATTCGGCGACTCCTGGTGTCCTGATACCTCGCTGTCATCTAATCCCAAATTTCCGAACCGACAGCAAATAAAAAGTAAATAAAAAAAATATGGACCAACAAGTCATAGCCTCATGCATTTGAAAAGGCATCATGATGTCATAATCTCAGACTCCACGGCTCCTTATTACTGGCAATCGTTGCTTGATTTATATCTCTCTGTAAGCACTTGGGCCACGGTCTGCAAGGCAGTTTCAGGGCTTGGGTTTCTGTCAGATGGTTGGCAGCACGCAGCTGTGTGGACTGTCCCTAAAGCCAGCGATCAAATACGCAGGGCCAGAGATGGGTGACGGACATGAATTTGGCCTCTGTAGAACCGCATTGGGGCTGGAATGTTCTGTGATTATTCTCTCCGCATAACAAAATTTGTGCTCCAAAGAAAGCATTGCATTCTCTTTGCTCAAACTCACTCCTGGGGACGTCTGATTTAATCTTAGGTTCTAGGCACAGCAGAACCGGGCTCCACAAGAAGCTTTTTCCTAAGGAACCAAAATAGTCAAAGTATTTTTTTAATTTCATCAACAACCTGCGATCCTTCCTGTTGCATGCGCTACCAGTAATTACTGGATTATTAAAATTTTGCTGAGAACACTCGCTCTCTTGCTATGATTCAAAAAATCTTCAAAGGACTTTCAGTAAGTAACCAGAAAAATGGAGCGTTCATAGTTCACATTCACCCAGCGAAAACGTTTTCCTTAAAGTTTTCAAATCTGAAGTCCAAAGCAGCCAGTCCTCAGATACAAAGAAATTTTTAAAAATCTGTGTTGAATTAAGTTGCGTGTTTTTAAAAAAATAGTTTGAGTGTTTGTTCATAAATTCATTATTTTCCCAATTCACTTATTAAGCACAGCTGAATGGTGTGAAAGGGAAACACCGACTGATGTGGGTGACCCAAGGGAAACGAGCTTCCATGTAGAGAAGCGGCATGTGAGAAGCATCTGACAGTCCTTCCCTCTGAAGGTGCCGTGATCTCCGGAATCCCGGTGCAAACCGAGTGGACGAGCTTTGATGGTGACTTCATGTGGCCTGATGACTTTTGGGACCCGCATATCAAATCTGTAAATCTGCTCCATACGCCATGTAACCTGTGGATCTTCAGATAGTAGAAGCAGGAATTCTGGCCTTCCACCAGGGGCGTCAGAAGCATTATGAATGTGGGGGGGGGGGGCACACTGGCATAAAACTAATATTTTATGTTAAATGTGGGGGGACCAAACGCATAATTATGGAATGTGAGGGGGACACGTTCCCCTCGGATTTAATGGCGGCGACGCCCATGCCTGCCACTCATCTCCAGCTTTTCATGAGAAGCAAAGATGGACGGAGATGAGAACTCACCACAAATCACCACAGCTTCACTCTTATGGTACAGGATTGATTATCACAGACAGAGTCATCAATATTTTATCTGGTAAATCCTGTCATGGTGGTGCAGTGGTTAGCACTGTTGCCTCACACCTCTGGGACCCGGGTTCGAGTCTCCGCCTGGGTCACATGTGTGTGGAGTTTGCATGTTCTCCCCATGTCGTCGTGGGGTTTCCTCCGGGTACTCCGGTTTCCCCCCACAGTCCAAAAACATGCTGAGGCTAATTGGAGTTGCTAAATTGCCCGTAGGTGTGTATGTGTGAGTACATGGTGTGTGAGTGTGCCCTGTGATGGGCTGGCCCCCCACCCTAGGTTGTCCCTGCCTCGTGCCCATTGCTTCTGGGATAGGCTCCGGACTCCCCGCGACCCAGTAGGATAAGCGGTTTGGAAAATAGATGGATGGATGGAAATCCTGTCATCAACTTGAACCATGATGCTTTGTTAAACACTTCACATTTACTTTTATTTAGCCCCATGCTTATTTTATTCTCCAAACCTTGTTGCAGCACTACGTGGTTCCGGACCCTGTTTAAGGTTTCAGGCAGCCTGGTTCTGTCTCAGCTCACCTGAAAAATAATTATTCTGATCTACATAGATTTCATACACCCCACTTGGCAAACATCATCATGGGGGACATGGGGGGGGGCGTCCCATATTTCTTCAGGTGGCCGAGGGTCAAATTCAAGAATAGCCCGAAAGTTACTCGAAAACTAACATCATTTATCTGTTTCAGATTTATACAAATTCTATGATATTGCTAAAGATATAGGAGGGGGCTCAAGGGTTGGGAACTCCTGCTGTAGAGCAAGGCTGAAACAGCCACTGGCATCCAAATGAAATCTGAGGGCTTGATTACAGTCGATCGCTTTAAGAAAGATTTATATTTGTATCTAATTACTGTAAAATTGATTAAAATGGAGGTGAAATGAGCCATAAGCCCCGATTTTTGCAATTGTGATTGTTTACTATATTTGTCAAAGGTTGTATGTAAGCAGCTTACGTGACACATTTCTAACATCTGCGTACTGTGTTCTGTGTGAATAGCACATTTCTATCGCAGGCACCTCAGTCTTAAATTTACTCTCTCCAGAAATGGCAGGCAGAGGCCTAATTAAATGTATAAACAAAATCAACTTGTGAATACAAATACAAAGCTTTTTTTTGTACCGTAATCCCCAATCAGATTGCTACATGCTGATTATATTAAAATGAAATCAGAATTACTCTACAATAACACAGATTCGTTTCGTAGGGAAAGCCCTGTAATCACAGACATGGCTGACGTGATCTGATGAAAAGTTTGACATCATTTCCAGCTTTTGCGCACAGAGACGGTTCCTGGGGTCTCGGCCTGTGGCAGATCTTGCAATAATCGGTTTATTTGTCATACAAACCAAAGTCACATCTGGAAGAGCAGAAGCTGCTGTGACAGATGGCTGGGTCACTTTACAGGGCTGCACCCTCCATCTCCGTGCCCCCTCCCATTTTAAAATTTGGAGCATGTGACTCTCCGCAGATGCTCCATGATGGTACAGCATGGTGCCAGAGATAAATGGGTTAAGCTGTGCGATAGGGGTGGTGTGTGCGGCTCGTTGGCTTCGGATGCTGTGTCTGTGATCGGAAGGTCGCTGGTTCAAATCCTAAAATGGCTTCACCTACGGGCCCCTGGACAGGGCCCCTCCGCCCAACTGCTCCGGGGACGGTCTGGCACTACGATGATGGCGTGTATGACAGCATATGCAAAGTAAAGGTTATTGTCATGAGAATTTCCGCACCGAAATGTGTCGGCTTATCTCGACTCCTGCAATGGCGGATGTGTCCTTCTCGGCTTCCATTTACCCCTAACGACCACCTCTCACACGGAATGGCCGCCTTCACCTGCTACGTGTTACCTCAGTGGGATTTACATGTGTTCCGCAGCGAGCTGCGTTTAATGATTTGGATCGCAGATGTTCCCTTGGAAAAGCAGGGTGAGGGGGCCTCGGTGCTGGGGTAGTGTTGACTCAAGTGTTGTAGCTAAGTGACCCAAGAGGATCTATTGTTTTTGAGAAGGTCCAGGAAGCGTAAAATGTACACAAATGAGTGGAGGCTGCAGTGAGCTCTCTGACGACATTAGACCCGGTGTTGTGCTTGGCTAACGGAGATCTGAAAGCCCCCTATGCCTTTTTATACTCGTAACTCAGAACGCTGCGCAATATAGGTAGGCCATGATCGTTTATCTTCGACAAAGCATCTTAAAAGAGGAAAATGAATCTTTAAAGCAAGGTCTTTCCCAGTGGCTTCTTGAACGGGTGCGGTGTGTGTGCGTGTGTGTGTGTGTGTGTGTGCATGTGCGTGCGACGCGCAGCATGTGCTTGTAAATGATGAAAGCGCTTTGCACTCGCCCGTTACCATTGGCGACCAGCGGCTTCACAGTAATTGGCCATTTGTGTTAAAAAAAAAGAAACCCCAGTACTATTCCTCACAGTGAGTGATCAGACGTGGCGGATATTGAATGTCGCGCCACAGGTGTTGGCAATATGCAGCCGAGGTTGTTCCTCGGTTGTTCCTGTGGAAATGCAGACGGCCCATGAGGCATTTCTGCTAACGATGCAATCGGCTGGTCCTTCACGGAGTGAGGTATTACCTCTGATGGCTGCGCATACGTCTGTCAGTAATGTACTTTCTTGTTGATGGGAAGGTCACGATACAGCTACAACGTCTCAGAACGCAGACGCTCAAACACATGGGACACGCAGCCGCAGTTGCCAACTCTCCTGCATCTGGGATGACGCTCACACTTTCAGACTCGTAAACAAGAAGTTCATCCATCCATCGTTCCGAATCAGCTTGTTCTATTTAGGGTCGCAGGGGGTCCAGAGCCTGTAGATATAAAGTAGGGAACAACCCAGGATGGGGCACCAACCTATCACAGGACACACTCCCACAATTTGGGAATTCCTGTTAAACTCAGCATATTTTGGGACTGTGGGGTGGTAACCAGCCGCAGAGGGGGGCCACAATGACATGGGGAGAACATGCAAACTCCACACACATGGGGCCAGGGCAGAGACTCGAACCCGGGTCCCAGAGGTGTGAGGCAACAGTGCTGACCAGTGCACCACCATCCTACCCCACACTCACAATCTTATATCAAATATGTATTATTCCATTGTGTACTTAAAATTATCTACATCAAAAGCATAATAAAACTGTTACATACATATAAATGTTTGTGCATGCATGTGCAGACTTGTCTTGAATTTGGAAATCTCACTCCCGCCAGCTGAAGATGTTGGCAGCCCCACACATTAAGCCCTCGTACGGTGATCATGAAATGACCTCTCAGTCCCCGCTTTGGCAGAAGCTTAAACAATAAGCAAGAAGTTGCAGACAACACAGGAGGAAGCACACTGACCGTCCACAGGAGGAAGCGCAATGACCGTCCACAGGAGGAAGCGCACTGACCGTCCACAGGAGGAAGTGCAATGACCGTCCACAGAAGGAAGCGCACTGACCGTCCACAGGAGGAAGCGCAATGACCGTCCACAGGAGGAAGCGCAATGACCGTCCACAGGAGGAAGCGCACTGACCGTCCACAGGAGGAAGCGCAATGACCGTCCACAGGAGGAAGCGCAATGACCGTCCACAGAAGGAAGCGCACTGACCGTCCACAGGAGGAAGCGCAATGACCGTCCACAGGAGGAAGCGCACTGACCGTCCACAGGAGGAAGCGCAATGACCGTCCACAGGAGGAAGCGCACTGACCGTCCACAGGAGGAAGCACAATGACCGTCCACAGGAGGAAGCACACTGACAGTCCACAGGAGGAAGCACAATGACCGTCCACAGGAGGAAGCACAATGACCGTCCACAGGAGGAAGCACACTGACCGTCCACAGGAAGAAGCACAATGACCGACCACAGGAGGAAGCACAATGACCGTCCACAGGAGGAAGCACAATGACCGTCCACAGAAGGAAGCACACTGACCGTCCACAGGAGGAAGCACACTGACCGTCCACAGGAGGAAGCACACGGACAGTCCACAGGAGGAAGCACACTGACAGTCCACAGGAGGAAGCACAATGACCGTCCACAGAAGGAAGCACACTGACCGTCCACAGGAGGAAGCGCACTGACCGTCCACAGGAGGAAGCACACTGACCGTCCACAGAAAGTTTTACTGCCTTTCTTCACTAGGTCCTCATACAGACCAGTTTAGATTTTCCTTGAAGCCTTAATATTTACATCCTGGTTTTTCCATTTATAGTCAAACACTCCTAGCGTGAAAGGTCAGTTTATTGCACATAGTATCAAGCTTCGCCAAACTTCAGCTGCCACATAAAGCTATTCGGAAAATAGAAAAACAGAAACAGAGTATGTTAAAACTCGCCGCATCACCGGCTTTTATTGAAATCTCAATAAAATAGCTTTAAGTGGTTCACATAGAGAAGTACGCTGACACAGGCCTTGACATCTATCTGGTCTTCATCTCTCAGCTAGGCCCAGCTCTGGAGCCGGGGCTAGAGGGGGATTTGCCCACCCAATCATAGGCTTGGCCCTCCAGCCTCTCCCCTGGAATTATGAAACTGTCAAATTTGGTCCAGAGATCCATCTAACCACACTAACCCCCTGCCCCCTACTCTGTCACTTTTAATACAGGCACCCCCCCCTTGGCAAATTTTACCCCCAGTCCTTTAAATAATTGTTCTGCTCACCCAGCCATTCAAACCTGGAAGGGGGCCCGCCTGAACCTCAACTAACGACAAGGCAGGATTTACACGTTTCAGCATCAAGCACCTACCGTCTATGTAGACTGTGGTACATGTGGAAGCCAGAGGGTCTGACCCAGTGCATAACACGAGGCCAGTTTCTCCACATAAACTCGGCGGGAGCCTTTCGGTTTTCCGTGCAGACGTAAAGGTCACTAATACGGGTTATTTATAACCTGAAACGTGTATGATGTATGTCACGCCAAATGGGAAGGTGCTCGGATGGCCAGGTTTCTCGCCACAGGTTTGCTGAGGTTTCTGCAACCGGCATTGACACTTGGAATAATTAAGCATGACAGCGGGATAAAAGGCACGGAGTCGGGAATTATATCGCTGAGATGGGGGTGAGTTTGCAGCTTGGAGCGGAGGCTCAGGTCGAAGCTCGACTGAGGTTGGGTCAGCACAGAGGAACAACCTCTCATCAGCAAGAAAATACATCCAGTTGTTCCCAGTGTAAGCGTACTGCAAATACCTGCCTTGCTTTTGCTACTGTGGAACTTTGGGATATGTCTGTGATTAGACTGAGATGAGTATCCCAAGGTGCAAATCAAAAGGCCTGCTGTTACTCAATGATATTTTTCAAGTTTTAACTTAATATATCTATACTATATCTATAGGCTATAACTAAAATTCACAGGATACAACTATATCTACTCACTAGCTGATTATAGAGAAATTTATAATGAAGAAAAGCTGTCAGCTTTCGAACAACAGAACAGCCAGATAACAGAATGTCCGACACTAATTACCGCAGTTGACTAGTTAGATGTCACACCCTCGTTTGAAGCGAATTTTAATTATATTTCTGTCATCTACACGCATTTGAATGGCACCACAATCTGCACAGACTTGCTCCACTGCGACCCGTAAAAGTATGTACATGTACTGGGGGAAAAAAGTGTAGAAAATGTGAATTTGCTGATGGGTCGTGTCTGAATGTGTGAAGTTTTAATAATTATTTACACACCAAATCATAGGCATTAAATAGCAAATCACTGGGCTTGAAAGTCTGAAGCTGTTTTACAGAAAAATGATGAGCTGTGAGCCGTGAAACCTTGTGTAATACGACAGGACACTGTGCTGTGATTCTGCTTTGTGCTGCGAATCTTCATAATCACATGAACCTCATTCAGGGATGTTTATTCAGGCTCACGGATTGCAGGGTTTCTTTGTGAGACTGCAGCATTTAGAACTACAAATTCCAGAACATCCCTGGTACATTATCTGGCTCTAAAATAGATTTTTATTGCATTTTTGTTATAATTTTAATTGTTTTGGGGAAAACGAGATGTGAATTTTTTTTTTCTTTTTCTATGGATTAAGCACCTCCACCTGCCAAGGGCTTTTGATGAATCAGAACCAATATCTGCTTAATGAACAGAGTCCATCTCGCTTCAAAGTGTTAAGCGTGTACCCCTGACGTTACTCGCAACCAGCAGCCTTCCCTTCTTTCACCGGTTTGTCTGTGATGCCTGCGACAGGTATTTTCACTGCTCTTCACTGGAAATGCCACAAAAATGGCATCTAACATAATGTGTGTGATGATCGGCGTCTATGGGTGAAGCGCACGGACAGGGCGACGGGCAGAGAGGCAAGCAAGCCGGTAATATCAGGGCAAACGGGGATTTATTCAAAGAACGAGGACTGGGGAACATGGCACGCCGACTAACATCAATGACAGACAAAGGCATCAGGCAAGACGTGGACTTAAAAAGACAGGACTGGTTGAAAATAATCGGACACAGCTGGGCACGATCGGGAAAGCACACGTGGATAATCAGGGGGGCGTGGCACACACGAGGATCGGACGAGCTGGGCGTGACAATGTGATGTAGAAGACAAAAAGGTAATGTCTAAAACCCGCCATTAAACCTTCAAAATCCAATGGAAAGCCCTCTTTTTAAGCACACACCATTTGGATGGGTTGCCAGATCTGACCAGTGCATTTCACACACTCCATGAGCAAAAAACATCCAACTGTGAGGCACCTTTGCCCCGACTCCTCTATTGCTATTTCATTAGCCATAACCTTAATTAAATGTCATCAATCACTGCCAGCATGAGTCCTTTCCCAGGAGACTCTTCGGCTGTGGAAAAACTCTCCCTAAATACATTTTTAAATGTGACTGGCTCCATGAGACTAATATTAGTCACAAGCTCTATGATGTGTCAGTCGTGACCAAAAAAGAAAACATGCAGACTACAATTGGGGTTTCTCAGCGTGCCTGGGCTCAGGGTCCGAGAGTCACAGCGAAGTCGTGGCTTTGTGCAGTGATGGCGGAGACCTTATGATTGCTGGGTTGTGTCATTAATGACACTTGGCCGGCCCACCTCACTGCAAACTTCTGCTTAAATAGCGACTTATCTGCCAAGCTTCTTTTGTGTAAAAGCCGGACTGTCATAATGAGCTTGCAGAAGAAACCCAAGTGTTTATTGCGGAGAGGACAATCTGGCGGGAGAATTATGTGAGTTACTCCAACTGGGAGGTATCTTGAAACAGCTCCTAAGCCAGACTGGTCGTTTCTGCCCAGGTGTTGCCAGTAGTTGTAAAAGGAACGGAAGTGAGCTGATGAAAATGATTAGAAACAGGGTCGCGGCGAGTGTGTTCTCGTCGCAACAAAGGAGGAAAAGCTGCTGGAATGTTTTTGAGACTGCCGTCATGGCGTGACTTGGATGGCAGATGTTTGGCAGATGTGCTACAAGAAGCCTTGCGCCTGATTTTGCTCAGACACCCTCTAGATACTGTCTAGAACCATTAGACCTGTTGATCTGAGGTCGTCAAATGCCAACGGTGCCCTGTAAGGAGCTTTATTGGGGGCCAGCAAGCATGCAAAAACTGGGGGGCATTTAACCATGCCATCAACTTCTGTCACTGTTGAAAGCCATGCATCAATGATAAATATAAATTGTATTTCATGGCCCACACTCAAAAGAATGAGTTTGACGGGCTCTTTGCCACCCTCTGCAACGGCGCGGTGTAAATAATTCTGAGTCATTTGGATCGGCAGACAAAGAGAACCTAGTGGCTTATAGAGAGGGCAGACATTTGGGTTCCCTCTACCATGGTGGGTAAAAAGCCTTCATGCCCCATAAAGCACCTTTTCGCTTTCCTAGGCTAATGATGAAATATCACCTGGTCCGAGTGACGGCTTAATGGCCGGGGGAACGAGGCCTCGACCGCGAGCCAAAATTCTGAGCTCCAGATTGTTTTATGTGGACCGCAACCCAAGGCATATTTTGGAAAACAGACCAACTTGTTTTGAGTATTTCCAGATATGCGCACCGAAAAAAGGGGGTCAAGATTTATTAATCGCGAGCAATTACTAACATTGGGCAGCGCCACAGCTCAGCGGGTCGCCACGCTGTACAGCTCGGAACCTCGGAACGTGGCACCAGAATACACTGGGTTCCGTTGCTATGTCTGTAGTTTCCTCATGAGAAGTTCCTTACCAGTTGCATTTATGTGTTTAAGAGACACAATCGTCCAACAGCACATTACACAGCTGTACAGTTCTCCTGCTCCTCTGCAGACCAGGTTTTCCTCACCACCTGGGACCAGTCAGGTGTTCCCCTTTCGTCACTTTGTAAGGAAAGACATGCGTACATGTCAAGTGACGCACTGGCAGCCCACCTGCCTCATACCGTCTTCTTTACATGGTAAGTTCTAGATCATCCGGATCCTGATGTGATTTATTGAAAATGTAATAGAATGTAATAGAAGAGTGTAATTACAGGGCCGGGAAAACTTCGCCTCACCCGGCTTGTGAGCCGCTGAGGAATGAAGTTAGTGTGACACAAGCACTGCAGGCATATAATCCAGTGAAGAAAAAGATTAATTAAATAACCGACGTATTAGGCTGCCACAAGTTTTATGTATGAGTGATGAATTTTTTGTTGAATGTATGTGAGTGTTTGGGAAAATCTATGCAATTTGTATGGAAATGTTCAGTCTCTTGTCATCACCTTCCTTCACTAGGAGAACAATAAAATAAAAAAAATGAAAAATTAAAGCCACAAAAACGTGAAACAGCGACATAAACACCGCCTTGGTGCGTGAGGGAAAGGCCAAGTTTTAAGTTTCACAGTGGTTTGTCTTCCATGTCTTACATGAAAAGATAAACTGTATTTTCACCCTGAGGCCCAGTGAAGCAAATAAAAACAAACAAATAAATGAACAAATGAACAAATAAATACATAAATGTCGTATTTATTGAAAATGCTTCCCCTTTCTTCAGCTGAATGGCAATATGGAGACACTAGTATCAGCTACAATGATGGATGAGAGTGCAAATTTAAAGCATATTTATGAAACTAAAAGAGAAACATATAGCAGTTTGGCAGAACACAACACAAACTCATAAATAAAATATGACGGGTGTGTGAACTCAGTCCAAGGATGAGGTTAAACAGAAATGTGTGCATTTCAGGATAAACCGTCGGACTGCAAACATACCCTTATGAATATGGCTGAAATACATTATATAATAAATCTGTGCCATGAAAAATCCACAGTCATTCATTAAAAGTTAGATTTTTGTTCTCTGGAAATCTCGACCCAAATCTGAAAAAACATAAATTTGAAATTAAGCATATTAGTCTGCATCTGGTGTTATAAATTTAAATCAAACAGTGCATTTTCCCATCGCAAAGTTTCCTAACATTATAAATCGGAGGCCTCTTTGCGTGGTGTGGATTCCCAGGCCGTCCGCCTGCTTTCTCCTGGAGGAGCAACAGAAGGAGGGTGAAGCACCGACGGTCTGCTTCCCACGCAGGCACAGCGCTCATTTCACCCCCCGTGGTCTTTACCTGTAAACATTGCACTTACGACAGCGATGCGACGTTAAAGAGCCCCTCACAGTGCTACACAGTGCACAAATTACCAGACTATAAATAAAATTTAATTAGCAATTTCAATAATCAGTAACAGTCAATTTCTGCAGGTACGTGCAGAGTAACAAAAACATGAAACATTATCTAAAACCATTAGGTGAAACTAATAAAAATAAAACTATTGAAATCCAAAAATGTTCTGTAATGTGTGAAACTCTTCAGTCCTGTTAGTTGCGGCGCACTGCTTGGGAAGGTTGCTGTCCATCTTGGCCCCCCACCCTCGTTTTCCGCTCTTCCTGCTGAATTCTGACACGACGTTGTAATTAAACAGGCGCTGGAGCCGACTCTCTGAGGAGGGGGACCAGGCCACAGATACCGATGATGGATGACGGGAGAGGTCTGGAGCTGCTGGGTCACTGTAATGGGTCTCTCTGGGGGGGCAGAAACATCCCAGTTCAGTACGCTGAGGTCCCTGAGTGACGTCTCCCACACGGCAGGCCCAGTGAGGGGGGGGGGGGCGGGGGGGGGGTAGTACCGCTGACGGCCCATTTTCAACAGCCGCTCTAATTATGTGTTGAGATGCTTGCTTCATTGAGTAAAAATATCACCAATTTATTGGTTTCATAAAATTAATTACTTATTAGTTGACAAAAATATCATATTAGAAATATTTCTAGTAGTAATGAATTGAAACCCCAAATTATAGTTTTCAAAGAGCTGCTCTCGGTTAAGAAGTTCATTGACAAGCAGCCTCATTTGAGAGCTTTTTAATTAGTAACACAAAACACCAAATATTTATGTTTAATATCCCTTTGGAATTGCAATTAATAGCAAACTGAAAGAGTCAGTCAAAAAAATGATGACAATAAAAAGAAAATGTTTTTACAGAATGAAGCATGTAACCCAAGACTTCCTGTGATCACTGCATTGCAGTATCTATACTGTGTTACACTGTCAGTAACACTAAGGTTTGTCCTGCATCCTTTTTGAGTAGAAATTCATGCTGACAGGCACTGAAAGTTACTTTGTAAGTTAATGTTGTCCAACGACACCACTGAGTAGCCAGGAATGTTCTGCTTTCATCGTGCAGCTGGTAATGCTGCTGATAAAGGCGGATTTAACACCCAGATCTGTTTAGACTCCCCTCCAATGGGCTGTAGGGGTCGGTTGCAGTGCGAGTTGGGCAGCGGCCAAAGGCAGGGACCTCGGCGGTCCGATCCTCGGCTGCAGAAGCTAGATCCAGGGACATGGAATGTCACCTCTCTGGTGGGGAAGGAGCCTGAGCTGGTGCGCGAGGTTGTGAAGTTCCGGCTAGATATAGTCGGGCTCACCTCCACGTACGGCTTGGGCTCTGGAACCAGTATCTTCAAGGGGGGTTGGACACTCTTCCATTCTGGAGTTGTTCATGGAGAGAGGCGCCGAGCAGGGGTGGGCATATTTATTGCCCCTTAGCTGGGCGCCTGTACATTGGGGTTTACCGCAGTGGGTGAGAGGGTCGCCTCCCTCCGCCTTCGGGTGGGGGGACGGGTCCTGACTGTTGTTTGTATGCGCCAAACTGCAGTTCAGAATACCCACCCTTTTTGGAGTCCTTGGAAGGGGTGTTGGAGAGCGCTCCTCCTGGGGACTCCATTGTTCTGCTGGGGGACTTCAATGCTCACATGGGCAATGACAGTGAGACCTGGAGTGGCGTGATTGGGAGGAACAGCCCCCCCGATCTGAACCCGAGCAGTGTTTTGTTATTGGACTTCTGTGCTCATCACGGATTGTCCATGATGAACACCATGTTCAGGCATAAGGGTGTCCATATGTGCACTTGGCACCAGGACACCCTAGGCCGCAGTTCGATGATCGACTTTGTGGTCGTGTCGTCGGACTTGCGGCCGCATGTATTGGACACTCGGGTGAAGAGAGGGGCGGAGCTGTCAACCGATCACTACCTGGTGGTGGGTTGGCTCCGCTGGTGGGGGAGGAAGCCGGCCAGGCCTGGCAGGCCCAAGCGTATAGTGAGGGTCTGCTGGGAACGTCTGACGGAATCCCCTGTAAGGAGGAGCTTCAAGTCCAACCTCCGGCAGAACTTCGCCCATGTCCCGGGTCCGAATGGGCCATGTTCCGCGCCTCCATAGTGGAGGCGGCTGTCAGGAGCTGTGGCCGTAAGGTGGTTGATGCCTGTCGTGGCAGCAATCCCCAAACCTGAAGGCTCCAGCCGTATAGTGGTATTGTTAGAATGGAAATCTAGAAGAATTGCATTGATAATCTAATAATTTATTTTATACATTATTAGTTACAATCTGGCACAATGTAAACTTCATATCATTGTTAGAGAGAATGAGGTTTGATTACTCTACTCTGTTAAATAATTGTCCTCTGGGTTGATTAGTAGAGACTAGGTTGCTTCCAAGAGTAAGCTGGAGAAAAGAGCAAAGTGATGGCTTCATATGGAACTCTTCTGCTACGGAATGACACACGCGGTGGTCTTCTGCTTAGCTGCCAGGCAGGTGCCACAGCTACTGTATAAGGTGCGTGTGTGTGTGTGATATTCGCAATGATGTCCATGAGTATATCAGCCACACACACACACACACACACACACACACACACACACACACACACACACACACACACACACACACACACACAAACGCACACAGGTTTATAATTTTTATATTTTATATTTTATATATATATATCTTTGTGGGGACTCTTCATGCTAAATTGCCTGTAGGTGTGCATGTGAGAGTGAATGGTGTGTGAGTGTGCCCTGTGATGGCCTGGCCCCCCATCATGGGTTGGTCCCTGCCTCGTGCCCATTGCTTCTGGGATAGGCTCTGGACCCCCCGCGACCCAGTAGGATAAGCGGTTTGGAAAATGGATGGATGGATGGATGGGTGGGACTCTTCATTAATTTCTATTGGAAAATCCCTAATCCCAGCCATGACACACTTAACCCCACCTAGCCCTAACTTTAACCATAAGTAACCAGACAAAATGCAAGTCTTTGGCATTTTTAGTTTTTTTTTTATTACAATCACAGATTTTTATAAATTTGAATTTCCCCTTGTGAGGACTGAAAAAATAACAGGTTTTTATGACATTGCGGGGACATATGGTCCCCAAAATGAAATTAATATCTGACCCCACGTATACATGCACACACACATAGACACAGACACAGGGTATAATAACTGCTCACAAGATTTTCCTTCCTGCAAACATACCTTTAAAGACTGAATAGATAAACACTAGCGGTTCAGACATTTCCTTGAAAAACCTACAAATATGAAAGGAGTGATTTACCTTCCAGAAAAGTCCTCTGGGGTATTATTTTATTGGGGGGGGGGGCTTCAGCCAACTTAAACTATTGCAAAACTCTGTGCCTTATTAGGCCGGAGCTTCAGTAAAACCAGAATCAAGTCTGTCTTCCTCCTGTGAATTTAACCTTTTATCAACCGACATGCATAGTTATTCACAAATAAAAGGCAAGCTGGGAAAACTTACGGTTCATGATTTATTTCACCACAAGTCTTGTAATTTGCCTTGTTTTAAATACCAAGACTAGTTTGTGCATCCCATCACTTTGTGCATCCCATTATTTTGTGCATCCCATCACTTTGTGCATCCCTCTTTACAAACATTCAGACTGACGGGAGAGGTGAACCAAGCTTGTTCCTGCATTTTATAAGTAGGTTTGGATTACTGGCTATTAGAATTCAAAACAAAATTGTATTGTATAAAATTATTTGAACAAACCATATGTTCCTCAGACCCAACAGAACATTTGCTATGGAGAACCGAACATGGTTCTTTGCCTGAACACGGTTTCTTCTGAAATCTCGTAAGCCTGAAGACACACTTTCCTTCAGCACCAACCACAGGCATCTACAGTGGCGAGGAAATAAAAGTCTAATTTCCTCAAAGGAAATCGAGTGTAATAAGAATCAGTGAGCAGGACTGGAGAATATTCCGGTACAGAGTCTGGTATTGCTGCGTAATCTTCATCATAATGCCACTTCTGTTAAATAATAACAGTGATGATTAGGTCCAGGGGAAAAGGTATTTCCTCCCTCACGCACGACGCTGGACACGCGTGGTGCTACGTGCCAGCTCTGGATTCCCCGACGGCAACGTCGAGCTTTGAAATCCCAGTTAACGCTGGGCCTGCATTCCGAACAAAGCTTTTCCACGTAACTCTTATGAGAATTTCAGTGTGAAGCTCCCATCTCCCGCCATCAGTATGACACCAGGAAGCAGGAACCCCCCACGGAGGCATCCTGGAATGTTCAGAAACGGGAATCTGCAGCTGACCCCAAAAGCCCGGATACTGCATCATACTGATCATGCGGTTCACTAAGCAAATGTGTCTTAGCTCTACTCGTCTCATGTCGATCTTCCAGCCTACAGATATTAGGCATCATCCTTCTAGTAATTTCTCATCTACATAGCCCTTAGCGCCCAGATGTAGAGGTATCCATGGCAGTCCAAGCAGGAGAAGGAGTACTGGGAGGACTTTGCCTTTTCAAACCATTTGGAAAAGCACTTTAGATGCCTGCATATCGCAGCCTTGGTTATTTTGCCTTAAAATATATTCAAAAAAGATTTACAACCGCCACATAAACACTTAAGGTGTTAAGAGGTATACAGGAAAACGTTAAGCTCTGGAAAATGTCCTGAGAATACACTTAGCTGCTGTGTTTCAAAGGAGGCGGTAAGTCATAGCACTTTTAACCGTATGGTGGATGCGCTGAAAGGCACACTCAGTGGCAGCGTGATGCTGGGACCTGAAATAAGGCACTAGTTCTCTGGAACATCTGAGTCTCTGTGTTAAAAAGCCTCTTCATCATCGGTATAAAACATCAACCTTCTTGGCCCTATCTTATGCAATGGGTAGATATCCTTACTAAGTGAAAATAAAAATGTTTTAATACATCAGGAAGTTTCTAGTGTAGAAAACACAAGCCCCACTGCCCCCAGACAAAGTAAGACAGGTAAACCAAACCATTAATCCATGTTACTAGTATTTTATTGGTGAAAAAAACATTTTGGAGCGCCTAGTCTGGCAAAGAAATGCCTTTTGTATTACAAAAAATGGCTACAAATTTTGATAATTTATACAAATACAACTGTCTTCAAAAAATAAAACCTTTAATTTAATAAACTCATGCCAGCGTGTTAACATTTCCACGTCAGCGCGATTCTGAACACCCAGACTTAAATCCCTGAGCAGACACATAATGACACATTTCTTTAAAAGATTTTTTTTCCCATTTTTCACTAGCTTTTTAAACAGTTTTTACACATGAAGAACGAGTAAATTATACACACAATCCTGCCTAAGCACGGCGTCCTTTGTGGCCAAACTGAATAATCTCGTACAGACACCATGGGAACAAGCCTCAGCTAAACCATGCAGCCAGCGTTAGTTGTGTCACATGTCATTCAGACGTCCACAGTGCTGCAGCGAAAAACAAGTGAGGTCATGTACTGCGTAGAACTGACCCAAGAAAACACTGTGAAACACAAAATGCGTTTTGAACACACACATCACCAATGATATACAGTACCATCTGCTAGGCAGTACTCACTCTTTCATGGAAGGAAGGAAGTTCAACATTTTTTGTACATTTCTTACATCTGTACACTGGAATTTAACGAATCAAGTTGAAAGTACGGACTAAATATTGAAAACCAAACCAGAATTTCACCTTTCAGTTTCAAACAGGATGACTTGTTGATGTACCATTGATTAAACTAAGCCTGTTTACATGCATAATCATTCACCCTCATTTTGATGTGTTTCAAAATAATTCAGCTGTTACTATTATTTTTCCTATGGTTGCAAATAAATCCGTCAGACTATCAAAATGTGCAGAACTTGGTTATAATTTGTTTGCCAAATATCTGCAGCACTGCCTTATGTTAATGCACAGCTTCCAAACAGTAAATCCTGCAGATTTCTGTTTCCACCGATATCTACAAAAGCAATATGTCAGTCGCTCCTTCAGATAAAACCTTTTTACAACACAGTGCCAGCTGGTTTACTAGCTAAGGTCACATGCTCTCTCTCTCTCTCTCTCTCTCTCACACACACACACACACACACACACACACACACACACATACACACACACACACAGTGCAATAATTTAAACAACCTTAAACGAACAGGAAACAAACTAAATCTCAGTCAGATAACTGCCTGTATTTTAAGAATAGCTTTGCGATGGCAATAAGACAAACAAATTTCAGGACAATGTTACAATTATCAAAGATTATTTTCACCATCAATTCAACGAAATATTACACCCTAACAGAACAAAGTAATGCAGAACAAAAGTCGAAAGTCATAAATTATCACATCGAAACAACCTTCTTTACGTTCTTTCCTTGCTAGTCTGTACTGCAAAGCAATAGCTTTATATATTAAAAATATATACAAACAATACAAGGACTTACAAACTTAAACAAATATAGCAAAATATGCTACATATTTAAGTATCCATAAATAGGAAAAACTGTGTGGTTGTACATTGTTAAGAGTGCAACAGTTACAGTGTAGGTCTGTTTGGTTATGGGAGCTGTCAGCCGCGGCTTAAGACACTAACAAGCTCCTGTTTAACTCGTGCTACTCGGAATATATCTGTGACTGAGAGGAAGCGTCTTCCGTTCTAAACCACATCTAATGGCAGGGGCTGGAAGCCTGGCCTGGATCGCCAGAGATTCCTATCGTACAGCGACAGGGGGGGTGGGGGGGGGGGATTTTCGGCATCGTCGAGGATGGAGGAGGACGGAGCAGAACACTGGTGTGCATGACTACAGCTGTCCTCTCTGCCTGACACGGTGTCACAAAACTGAACCTGCACACAACATCTGCATACATGTCCAGTTAGGAAAAATCCGGCAAAATTTACTCTGACTACTCAAGATGTTCCCAGATTCCTTAGTACTTATACGTGTTTCTCATGATCGACGTACGACCTGAAATGATTAAGATTAGGTTCCTGCCACATGAGTTCTATTCAGTCACTTGACTTTGCTGACAGTTGCTGTCTGAAATGTTGTTTGTCCTACCAGCACACCAGGCACGTCACCTGCTCTCCACACACGCAGTGACTCTCTGAATCGTTTCCAGGATGCGTTCCAGGCAGGCTGTCGGAATCCAGGCTGGAGATGTTGACATGCGTAATCGTCTGAATGCCTTCAGTACGTCGCTGCCTTTCTTAGCCAAAATCCAAGCACTTTATCACACTGTATCTACATTGCGTGTATAATGTTACACAGGAAAAGCTACAAGAGGAAATAATTTTGGCAGATTAGACATTTCTCTGAAACCTTTTTGGTTTTTTGAGCTTTCTGCAGAAGTACCCTTAACCTAAGACAACAGTGGCAGATGTCAAAAACGCTCAAAATTCGAGAAACGCCTCAGTTTAACTCTCTATCGATTTCGTTTTAACTTACAAAACGATTAACCCTGGTTATAAACTCAAACCCTGTATAATTGTATATCTATATAATTGATTTCTCAGTCTTTAATGCATTGCCCATGGTCAAAATCAGCAGAAAATAAAAATGAAATTAGTAATTGAAAATAAGTAGTAATCAAATCAAGCTCATCAGAGGACCAGACACGAACGCAGGGCCCATTCCAAGTTAAGTGCTAAACATCATGGCACGGCTGAACGATCTGTCTGAGGAACAGTCTGACGTCTTCAGCAGCTCGCATGCCACGGGGCTCGACACGCTCGCGGCTCATGGCAAAGAGCCCCTCGTCTTCAGGCCTTGCTTCTCCATAATGTTCCACAGCTTTCGCAGGTTGGACTGTGTGATGGTGTCATCTGGCTTCAACTGGAGGGCTCGGAGGTAATTGGCCTCGGCCTCCTGGAGCTTCCCGTTGAGGTGGAGAATCGCGCCCAGGTTCATTAAGGCAGCTGGATACTAAAGGGACATACCATTCAGACAATCAGAGCAACGCACGTGTACACAGTGGTACCATTCTCCTAAACATACAGGCCATTCTGTTCTATTCTGTTCCATGCCACATTCTATTCTATTCTGATCCATGCCACATTCTGTTCTATTCTATGCCACATTCTATTCTATGCCACATTCTATTCTATGCCACATTCTATTCTATTCTGTTCTATTCTATTCTATTCTATTCTATTCTATTCTATTCTATTCTATTCTATTCTATTCTATTCTATTCAGTAATTACACCTATCACAAGGTCACACTGATTTTCATACATTAAATGCCAGTGTAGAGAATTACAAACAGCCACTGGAGCAAAAGCATGCAGCTCTTTGACAAGTTCATCTCGTTAACGGGGGGAAAGGGTGTCATTCAAACGATCTTTGACACGCGTAGTAAAACATTCAGATCACGATTCTGTCATGCATTTACAATTAAAACAACAAAATCTCCATGTTTCTGAAATCATAATATAATGATTAGATAATAATCTACAGACACAAGTAATTCACAGAAAACGCTTCCAGGGAAACAGGATAGATAATGTAAATGATTTGCAGCAAATGATGGATATTGTTTACATTTGAATGTATTTGAATAATTCTATCAGTGTGATGCGAAAATACTGGATGGGCAGCTGTGTAATTGGTTACTGGGGGGTAAATGGTGACATTTCTGAACTTCCTGTACTCAGAGGCACATGTGCGGTAGCTCTCTGAACCCTGCATGTGTAGCATTGTACATGAAGGAGATAACCACTTAAAAAACATTTTTTAAATAACTTTTTGTTGCTCAGATCAATGCTTTAACATGGTTAATTCGTCAGGCACTGAAGATGACATTCGACCCAAGTTCAGCATTTTTCAGCTAAAGCCTTAGAATATGTCACTGGCCTATGGAAAACGCACTGCCCGAAGACACGGCGAGCGTTAAGGGCTGGCAGGCGGTCTGTACCGCAGCTTAAGATTGGACTTAACCTCACTGTGGCTCGTATGAATCCAAAGAAGGTCCTGCTGCTGTACGCTTAACTTGAATTGTTCCAGGAAAAAACACAGATATAATCTAATAACTAAAGGAAGTTGAGCTAAATAAAACTATCAGCTAAGCAACAGTACGTACAGTGACCTTCAGGATGAAGGACAACATTAGTACAGTAGGCTTGGGAAGATTCACCGATATATTGTTTCGATATATCACCGATATATTGCTACGGTATATCACCGATATATTGCTACGGTATATCGTCGATATGTTGTTTTGATATATCGGTATGAACATAAACGATGTGAGAAAAGTGTGCATTGGCTAAAAATCTGAATGAACTCGAGATGTATCGTGTTTGAAGTCTCAGCATCGGTAAACACGCAATTGCACAACCCCGCGCACCCAACTCTCGCGAGAAGGCTTTGCGTCAGAGTGAGCGCTGGTGAGCATGGAGGAGAGAGAAATACACTCGCCGGCTTCTTACAAGTCTGCTGTTTCCATCGGGTTTTTCAAACATGATGGAAAGCTTGACAGATCTAATGCAGCCTGTGAACTTGGTCGCGCTGCAGTTAAACACACGAGGAGCACAACAAGTCTAGTTTCTCCCCTGACGCAGCGGCATGGAGTGAATGTACCTGCGAGTCCGCCTCCCCGTCCGATCCAGCTCTCGCTAGCACCAGCGATGCTACTAACGGAATAAATGGTAAGCAGAGTATCTCAGCTTCTTTTCATGCCCCACTGGCAAATAATTCTGCCCGTTCTACAGCAATAAGCAAAGCCATCTCGTTCTTTATTTGCAAAGACCTGCAGCCATATAGCGTTACAGACGATGAGGGCTTCCGAAATCTACTGAAAGTACTAGAGCCGAGGTATCAGATACCCGACAGTAAGCTATTCACTGATAAGCACGTCCCGGCGCTATATGAGAGAACGAGACGAGAAATACTCGACTCTTTGAGCAATGCTAAGCGGGTGGCTATTACTGTTGATGGCTGGACATCTCGTGCCACAGACCCGCATGTCACCGTCACTGCACACCACACCGATAACGAGTGGAATTTCAAAGGCCACGTTATCCAAAGCACAGCTTTTAACGTGGCTCACACTCGGGACAATGCCGCGAGTGGAACATCGAAGATAAGATGTTGGTAACCGACAATGCAAGAAATATGGTACTGGCAGGACAGGGTGCAGATCCCATGTGCCATGCATTAGCACACACCATTAATTTGTCTGCGCAAAAGTCCTAACAGGTGGACAGGGTGAAACACCAGTGACAAAAGCGAGGAAGGTGGTGACTTTTTTTCACAGAAGCGCACAAGCAACTGAACTTTTGCGTCGGATGCAAGTCCAGTTGCACCTGCCAAACCACAAATGAATCCATGATGTCATCATGAGATGGAATATGTCAGCCTGCCATACTGAATGCCCTGGTGTCCAGGAAGATGAAGAGGGGAGAGGGCCTAGCTACACTACTTAGTAAGGAAAAAAGCCCCACCATCTCAATGATCTCACCATCCCCCACCATCTCAGTGATCTCACCATCCCTCACCATCTCAATGATCTCACCATCCCCCACCATCTCAATGATCTCACCATCCCTCACTGTCTCAATGATCTCACCATCTCAATGATCTCACCATCCCTCATCAGCTCAATGATCTCACCATCCCTCACCATCTCAGTGATCTCACCATCCCTCACCATCTCAATGATCTCACCATCCCTCACCATCTCAATGATCTCACCATCTCAATGATCTCACCATCCCTCATCAGCTCAATGATCTCACCATCCCTCATCAGCTCAATGATCTCACCATCCCCCACCATCTCAGTGATCTCACCATCCCCCACCATCTCAATGATCTCACCATCCCTCACCATCTCAATGATCTCACCATCCCTCACCATCTCAATGATCTCACCATCCCTCACCATCTCAATGATCTCACCATCTCAATGATCTCACCATCCCTCATCAGCTCAATGATCTCACCATCCCTCACCATCTCAATGATCTCACCATCCCCCACCATCTCAATGATCTCACCATCCCTCACCATCTCAATGATCTCACCATCTCAATGATCTCACCATCCCTCACCATCTCAGTGATCTCACCATCCCCCACCATCTCAATGATCTCACCATCCCTCACCATCTCAATGATCTCACCATCCCTCACCATCTCAATGATCTCACCATCCCTCATCAGCTCAATGATCTCACCATCCCCCACCATCTCAGTGATCTCACCATCCCTCACCATCTCAATGATCTCACCATCCCCCACCATCTCAATGATCTCACCATCCCTCACCATCTCAATGATCTCACCATCCCTCACCATCTCAATGATCTCACCATCTCAATGATCTCACCATCCCTCATCAGCTCAATGATCTCACCATCCCTCATCAGCTCAATGATCTCACCATCCCCCACCATCTCAGTGATCTCACCATCCCTCACCATCTCAATGATCTCACCATCCCCCACCATCTCAGTGATCTCACCATCCCTCACCATCTCAATGATCTCACCATCCCTCACCATCTCAATGATCTCACCATCCCCCACCATCTCAATGATCTCACCATCCCTCACTGTCTCAATGATCTCACCATCTCAATGATCTCACCATTTCTCATCAGCTCAATGATCTCACCATCCCTCACCATCTCAGTGATCTCACCATCCCTCACCATCTCAATGATCTCACCATCCCTCATCAGCTCAATGATCTCACCATCCCTCATCAGCTCAATGATCTCACCATCCCCCACCATCTCAGTGATCGTTCCCATACAGGCTAAACTTCTCAGGCATTTTTCACAAGATGAAAATGATCTAGAGGTCATTATTGAGATGAAGAAGATGATCAGACTGGATTTTTCAGACCGGTATTCACACTTCACAGACCTCCTTAATTGCGCGTCAGCCCTGGACCCCGCTTTAAAGACCTGACTTTTGTGGATGATGTTAACGCCAGAGATCTCATCTTCATGAAAATAGCAACAGAGACTATGAAGATGAATGAAAAGGTAATATTTGCTGCTTATGATTATCTCTCTCTCTACTATTAGTTATTTAAATTTCCATGTATCACATTCAAATTGTGTATTCATTTTAGCTGAAGGAAATCTAATAATGGTTATATGGATTATCAGGCAGGGGACAGTGGCACACTGAGTGAGGGAAAGGCAGATAAGGGGGCAGGAGCCCCCACACAGAGGAAGAGATAGGTGTGTTTTGATAGGAACAATGCCAGAAGTTATACAAAGTTGATTTAATGATACATATGTTATTATTTACTGTGCGTCCGTTTTTGTTGTGTTGACTGATCTTTTTTTAATACACAACTGATAACCCCCACATCTATTTTTTTCTGATCAATACAAGATGCCCCTCCTGAAAAGAAGACAGCCTGTTGTGTGGGGATTTCCTCACCACGAGAGCAGCACCAAAGAAGACCATAAGGGAGAAAGCTAAGGATGAAATCATAAAATATAGAGAGAGGGATTCTTTAGATCTGGATGGTGAAGTGTTACAGTGGTGGAAAAAAAGCAAATTGATCTACCTCAGATTTCAGCCTTGGCTAAGAGCTTGTTATGTATACCAGCAACGAGTGTTTCCCCGAACGAGTTTTTAGCACTGCGGGTGATATTGTTACTGCTCAGCTCAGTCTCCTTCATCCTGACCATGTGGATCAGTTGATAATCCTTAAAAAGGAACATGAAACTACACCACTTGGGTTAAATATTAATTATAAGACAGGGACTGTTATCAATTTCAGTAGTTCATCATTTTGCATTTGGAGAAAGGTGTAATGTGTACTTGTGCTTTTGTAGCAGCTTATAGAAGATCAGCAGTTTAGGGTTCAACTCTTTAGTTGTTGCTCCTGTTCAAAGTGTGAAGCCGAAGTAACAAGCACTGTAATATGTTCATCTGCACAGCAATCTCTACAAATTTGAATTGCATTCAGCACCTATGCAGTGCCACCAGTGGTTTGAGTTTGGGGAATCGTCGCATTGTACCTGTTAATTGTAAAGCAACCCGTAGGAATAAAGAATGAAAATGAACTATCTGTGCCACTTTGAATTGTATAATTCTCTTTTCGCATTGAATCGCATCGCATCGTATCGTATTGTGTTCAATCAAATCGTGTTGTATCACACTGCATTGTGGTAGGTGCGAGAATCAAATCGTATCGTATCGGTGGTTGTTTCATATAAATCGTTAATGTATCATATCGTTGAAAATGTATCAAGATGCAAATCCCATCGCCTCAATGTTGAAGATTCACATCCCTACAGTACAGTCATGTATCTAATCTCTAGACATTAACATTTTAATGAATTCCAAAAACACACAGAGCACGATCATTAACTTAATTAGTAATTATGCTGAAAAGCTGACAACATCTCTGCAAATCAGTCAGTACTGTACGCTCTTGAGCAAGTTGGAAGGAGTGTGACAGAATGTTCTCTGCTGGGTGCTACAATCGTTCGTTGTTTGCTCAGTGGTGTAAAGGTAGCTTCTGCTTTAGAAACTCACTGCAAACACCAAATCCAGTGACTTTCCTGCTCCAGGGGAATTCAGTCCACGGATACATCAGATTGCTGCTGGAAAAAACCTATTGTCCCTTATTTGGCCTCGGCAGCGTCTTGACGCAAGAAACACATTCATTTCTGTGACTGAAGCCAACGTAAAGGACAGGCATGACGTGGATTCTCACCCCCACCAACGTGCGAAAACACTCTGCATTCAGGATTTCCTCCTAATACATTTCTGAGCCACTTTGGCAAAACAAACACTTTTGGTTCGTCATTCTCTGTGAATAAAGTCTGCACTTTCATTGTGCTTCTGCCTTTAACCGATTTTTCAGCAACTCCTGATTTTGATGTAAACGTTAATATTGATATTTTCCAACCTATCGGATGAATGTTAAATGTCCCTCAACAGAACACAAACTTCAAAGATGACAGCAGCAGACACCTTTCAATAGCTCAGGTATTTAAATATGCATTGAAGTTAAAAAAAATAAAGGTCGAGTTTCCAAAAGTAAGGAAAGATGCAAATTTAACATTTAAAATCAACCGGTGCAGAATGTAATATAAGTTCTCCCACCACCAACACCGAAGTTCAGACAGGAAGGGACATTTCAACAGTGGTCCTCTAAGTTTATGCATCCATAATGGAATTTCCATGTAGAGCCTGGAGCCCATATCAAGAAGAAGAGGGCATGAGGCAGGGGACACCCCGGATGGGATGTCCATTACAGGGTACAAGGCAGGGGACACCCCAGATGGGATGTCCATTGCAGGGTACAAGGCAGGGGACACCCCGGATGGATGTCCATTGCAGGGTACAAGGCAGGGGACACCCCGGATGGATGTCCATTGCAGGGTACAAGGCAGGGGACATCCTGGATGGATGTCCATTACAGGGTACAAGGCAGGGGACACCCCGAATGGGATGTCCATTGCAGGGTACAAGGCAGGGGACACCCCGGATGGGATGTCCATTGCAGGGTACAAGGCAGGGGACACCCTGGATGGATGTCCATTACAGGGTACAAGGCAGGGGACACCCCGGATGGATGTCCATTGCAGGGTACAAGGCAGGGGACACCCCGGATGGATGTCCATTGCAGGGTACAAGGCAGGGGACACCCCGGATGGATGTCCATTGCAGGGTACAAGGCAGGGGACACCCCGGATGGATGTCCATTGCAGGGTACAAGGCAGGGGACACCCCGGATGGATGTCCATTGCAGGGTACAAGGCAGGGGACATCCTGGATGGATGTCCATTACAGGGTACAAGGCAGGGGACACCCTGAATGGGATGTCCATTGCAGGGTACAAGGCAGGGGACACCCCGGATGGGATGTCCATTGCAGGGTAGAAGGCAGGGGACACCCTGGATGGATGTCCATTACAGGGTACAAGGCAGGGGACACCCTGGATGGATGTCCATTGCAGGGTACAAGGCAGGGGACACCCCAGATGGATGTCCATTGCAGGGTACAAGGCAGGGGACACCCTGGATGGATGTCCATTACAGGGTACAAAGCAGAGGACACCCCGGATGGATGTCCATTATAAGGAACAAAGCAGGGGACACACTGGATGGGATGTCCATTACAGGGTACAAGGCAGGGGACTCCCTGGATGGATGTCCATTACAGGGTACAAAGCAGGGGACACCCCGGATGGATGTCCATTACAGGGTACAAAGCAGGGGACACCCCGGATGGGATGTCCATTACAGGGTACAAAACAGAGGACACCCCAGATGGGACGTCCATTACAAGTGACCAGAGGGAGGTACCACCTCCATGTTCTGCAGTGAAAAAACGTAGCCCGCCATCCTTCCTGGCATCTGAAGCTGGTTTCATGGGCGAGCCCATGGTAATGGATCCAGCGACTTCCAGGACTGAGCAGCGGGAAACTCCTGGCTTTCCTTTCAATTTTACTCAGGCGAACACTTCAAAGCAAACACCCCCAAACACACCATCCTGGCCCCGGAAAGTAGTATCCAGATGCATAACCAATCAGAAGGCTTCTGAGGAAACGGCCGCTTTGAAGGCCAAGCAGGAAGTGGAACCAGAAACCATAAAAGTGTCTGATGCCCGGCGAATAGGGCTTGAGTTAAAAAAAGAACACTTTACTGGCTGCAGGTTGACTAAGAATGTTTTAAATGCCACTGTATCCTGGCAGTAACCTGACTTCCAGGCTGTTGGGGGCGGTGGGGGGTGTCTCAGAACCACATCCATGTGCTTTTCTGCTCCGTAGCGAAAGCTGCCACCTCCAGAAGGTCGTTCACCACACAGAAAGGTGATCAAGGCAGGGGGCAGCTTAAGCAGCCCGGCGTGCCTCAGGGCGCCAGTGATTCTCAGATCCCTCCTCAGGGACCCCTCGACAGTCCATGCTTTTGCTACCCAAAATGAGGAAGCAGAAATGTGGACCGTCTGGTGGTCCCCGAGGTTGAGAAACACTGCACTACGAGAGTTGATGAGTCACAGCACAGAGTCCGGACATGGTCATGTGGCACGTGTGAGCAGGTTTTTCCAGGGAAAAACTGGAAGGGTGAGGGATGCGTCTCTCCTACTTCCAAAACAGGATTCTGCTACGCCTGTGTGGCCTGGAGCCGCACATGGGAAACCCGCTTTAAGGTGGCACATCTGAGGACAGCTAAGAGCTGACCCGCAGGGAACCGGCTGGAAGACCTGGGCTATGAGCAGATTGTTAAGGATACGTGTCCCAGAATACACATCCTGATTTAAGGGATTTTCATTCCATTGACTGTGTATAATGGGCACCCCACAGAACGTTCTAGAAGAGAACCAGCCAGGAAACGCTGCCAAGTCGGTGTTTGTCATGTCATAAACATGGGTGTGGGGCATGTGTGAATATATACCGTGACCAATATTTAATCTGTATAAATTCAACCCCCTCAGTAAATAACACTTGTGGCTTTTCCCTCCATGGACCCCCGTCAGCAGGTACTGACCACGGCTGACCGGAAGCCGCTTTGGAGATGCTCTGACCCAGTCACCTGGTCATAATGATTTGGGCCTTGCCAGAGTCACTCATATCTTTATCCTTGACCATTTCTTCAGCACTAAACACGTCCACTGCGAGCGGCAAATGTTAGCTTGTCGTGTAATATATCCGCGAGTTTGACACGCGCCATTTTTATGAGATATTTCAACATTATTTCCTTCACATGGGGCTGGTCATAATGTTTTAGCTAATCGCTGTGTGTACGTATGTGCATGTGTGTGTGTTTGTGTGTGTGTGTGTGTATTATAAACTTGGGTAAGGCTTTACATTAACTGCACCTTATGGCCAGACGACAGCTGTAAATACATTAATGACAAACATTATATGATAATAACAAACATTTTTGTTGTATAATCATGTAATGTTTGTTATCAATGTATATTAAAGCTGTTAAGGTATGTTAGTATGTTATGGGATACTTACATGCTGCTTATGAATGTTATATGAATGCATTATGAATGCATTATAAAGGTTCAGTTAATGTAAAGCATTACGAAACATTGTAAATAGATGTCAATTATTGTTTTTTAACTATAGTTAAAGATCATATAGGATCATTCACAAACTACACATTTGACACAAAAATCACCACAAAGTTTAACCCAGTTTTCCTGTTACTATGTTCAGACAGCTTGATGGAATAAGTGACAATGGATGAAAGTAGGAGCACTGTTGTGCTGTGCTCGAGGCGGCCGTCCGTTCCTCTACTTACGTCTGGTCTCAGGCTTGCTGCAAGGCCATAATACTTCTCAGCGGTATGATGGAGACTCGCCTGTCTGTGAAGGAGAGAAACACAGAGAGCCTACAGTCACACACCCCTGCAAACACCAATTATTATATTACCAGTAAAACCATATTCCAAAATGCTTATTGCTATAATTCGGAAGACATCAATAATATTCAGACTAACATTAAAAAATCAACAATCATCCATCCATCCATTTTCCAAATCGCTTATCCTTCTGGGTCGCGGGGGGTCCGGAGCCTATCCCGGAAGCAATGCGCTCGAGGCAGGAAACAACCCAGGACGGGGGGCCAGCCCATCACAGATCAATAATCATCCATCCATCCATTTTCCAAACCGCTTATCCTTCTGGGTCGCGGGGGGTCCGGAGCCTATCCCGGAAGCAATGCGCTCGAGGCAGGGAACAACCCAGGACGGGGGGCCAGCCCATCACAGATGAATAATCATGTAATCCATAAAAAAAATCTATAGTTATGTATTTAGGAACACGACTAACTGACCCCAGAACTGATAGACGCCCTTTCCACAATATTCCTCAAAGCCAGCAAACTGAGCCCTTCAGCACCAACATATAATGACCCCCAAGCGCAAATACCCCGGAGCTCACTGGCTAGGAAGGCTTCCATACATCCATCCATCCATCCATCCATCCATCCATCCATCCATCCATCCAGACCTCCGTTTCCCCAGCCACCTCCTCCCCAGGGACTACAGTATTTTAAACAGTATATAGATAATCAGCAAAACAGCCGGCAGTAACACAGTGGTAAAATTTGCTGAGCAGAGATCTGTGGGCAGTGGCGCTAAAATTCATGAGCTTGGTGACAGTAAATTTTACCGCAGCTGATTCATTTCTTATTCTCTATGGAAACTGGTCGATGGATCGGCGGCCCAAATTTAATGATATTGCGGGCCGGTATGTCGTGACCCAGCCTTAAGCCCTTATTACGCTCATCTTGGAAGCAGCTCCAGTGCATGATAACCTTTGGCTAATATCCTGGACACACAAAGGTCAGTCTGGAGACACCAGAGGAGCCCAGTCTGCACTCCGTAAGCTTCTCACATCCTCCTGGACAGTCTCACTAACTCCCAGCTATGCAGCTTATGACCTACAAACCAACAAGCTGACATCAGTGACCTTTACATGACCTTTACGACAGTCAACAGGCATAAGAGACCGTATGAAACAATGCAAGCAAGAACGAGATGTTGTTCACGCGGTTCAAGTTCACGTCCTACACCAGCATCAGCTCTTGGTTTAAAACAGCCAAGATGCTACTGTATAATAATAATTTGTTCATTGTTGTTAAATCTCATTATTATAAACACTGTCTAGGGAATGACAACCTGCTGCATTATTACATTTGATAGTTTTTCTCTTCTATAAATCAGTCCGAATGATGACAGCTACTTTATTTAATAGGTACCCCTGAGACTGATGGATAGAGTGATGGAACGCGATGATACCGCTCCAATACCTCTAACCATACACGTGTAGACAAATGCAAATAATAATTGATAAAATTACAGTTAAATTCTGCATCTTAAGTAGGGAAATTATCCCCTTCCACCAAATGTCTAATTTGCAATTCAATTTATCACAAGTGGAATTAAACGCAAATGATTTTTATAAAAAGCCTCATAATTTTATCTTTCCCCCCCCTCATATTTCCCCCTCCCCCCCTGTATATCAGGGATCATAATTATGGAAGTTGTAATAAAACATACAGATTGGTCATTTTCTCATGAAAACTATTACAAGCGAGGAAACTGGGTGGCAACTATTCAATGTGGCACAGAAGCCTGCAGATCCATCAGAATCACTGACTTCTCACAGGCAGATGGAATAGCGATCACACACCCGCAGTTAACGAGTCCGGGAGAGGGGTCTGAGGGACTAATTAATAGGAATCAGAGCAGACCTTGCAGTCAAAACTTACTAATGCATTCCATCAATTTTATCAGTGCTTGATTAAAATGGCTTCAGGCATATTCGACGATTAAGATCTGAAAGTAAAATACTCTCAAAGTCCCAGAAGATAATTATTTAACCAAGAGGAACAAGGCGATCGCAGAAAAAGGGAGACCAAGGTGAAGTTCCGTGTGGTCTTTACGATTCGGTGTTTAATCGTAACACTAAGCTACTCTGTCCAGCTCCACCCTCTGCGATTTATCAACAACGCTCTTCAAATACATTTCAAAAGACTTGGGAAAAAATCTGCAAAAATCATTACTTTGCACGTCTCAAAAGAAGAGAAATACTTCTGTCAGCAGCGATTATAACAAACAGCAGAAGACTAAATATCAACTTATATCATACTGTCATCGAAAAGTTACACTTAAGTTATAATTTACCTGCTTGTGTGCATTGAGCCAAACTGTTAGTGTTTCTCTTGACAATACGCCAACAAATCTGCGATGATTTAATAGCCCACATCTGCATTAATTTAAGCCATCATCCTAGTGAGCTGTAACATTGGGTGTCAAGGACATTTGGCTCTGGAGCTCCGCGTCGTAAAAGGCGCTATAAGGCGCTCTGTACACATAGCTGAGTGATTTTAATTAGTGATTTTGTATGCAACACCAACAGTGAAAAGCAATGCTCCACACTCTGAACAATTAGTATAACATAATTTGTTGGGTCTGATTACTGAACAAATGATTTATAAAACCATCCATCCATCTACCCATCCATCCATTCATTCTCAGTAGCCGCCTGTCCAGTTCAGGGTTGGGGGGGCTCAGACCCCATTCCGGTGTGTATTCTGTTTATTTTATATTCTGTTCATCTTATATTTCTCTGTATTTGTAACCTTCCTGACTTTTTTCTGTGTTGCACTAAGGATCGTCTCCCAATTTCTCTGCTAGATAAACAACAAACTCATGATTCCCCATCATTCCCCATCAGCTGAAGTGCCTTATAAAACATTACACAGGAATTATTTAGCACCTTAAGCATGTGGGGTCAGAGGTCAGAGAAACGCGCCTGGATCTGCACCCACCTGAGCATGTGGGCCGCGTTGAAGACCACGTCGAACTCGCCGCTCTCCAGCTGGGCAGCCATCTCAGCCATCTCTGCGCACTCGGCCAGCCGAGATTCTTCTAGAAGAAACTGGCCTGTCGGTCAGTCACGAGGAGGAAATAAGTTTATCTATCAATCAGTCCCACAACGACAAACATTCGAGCAAACAGGAGACAGTGACGACTCTGTGATACTGATTTTTGTAAACTTTCTCTTAAGTCCCTCAGCTAAAAGCAAAATGGTATTGGAGCATAATATCCCAGCATAAGAAGGCCTTGAAACTCAAATTGATTACTCAAACGTCTATTTAATTTCTATAACTGCTGTAAAATTTCAGAATAGAAAATGACAATTCAGAAATGAAACCTCTGGAGATAAAGGAAACCTGTGACTAAAAGCCACAGCAGAAAAACATATAAATCAGAATGAAGTTCAGCCAATTATTTCTGATAAATATGATATATTTTGTTTTATACATTTGATACATATATTAGCATGTAAGTTATAATCGGCTTGCTCTGCTAAAAACCGACCACTCAGTAATAATCATAATTTTTCTTTGTAAGTTCGAGCGTGTGCTGATCCATACAGCTAGTAGGAAATAAACCGAGCACTGAGTGTGTCTCTGCCGTGACCTGCACTCACCGTAATGCATGTAGCAGCTCCCTTTGGCTGGATCCAGCTGAATAGCCTTCAGAAAGTACCTTTCTGCCTCCACCTTCTGTCCCTAGGAGTAAAAACAGGCGCCCGCGCTCAGCCTTTATTGTTCTATAACTTCAATAAAGTCAGAAAGAGCGTGGTGCTGCCCAGCAAACATTAAATTCATAACAGTTTGCGTTTCATTTTGGTTCTGAGCCGGGCCAGACGGGGTGACCTCCAGCAGAGAGAGATGAGAGGCCAGCTGGTGCCTCCTCACCTGCCGATCATCATCCGAGCCAAAAGAACAGGGAATGGGACTCTACCTGCAGCCACACCGGTGTGGACACCGGTACAGGTCCGGCTCCAGACCCTGAGGATACCATCTGTGTTCCTATTGCTCTTCTTACTGCTGGTCCGGGGTTTGTGACTTTCTCATATTTATCACGTTTATTTCTGCATAAACAAACGCTCTTAGGTGATTCCTACACTCAAGACACTGCATTGCAGTAACGCTTCTTAAAGGTATTCAAAATAAATAGCATTTTTTGCACGTATCTTCACGGTGTTACTGTGCTGCTCCCAGTACTTGCAGCTTCCCATTATGATGTCATATCGCTGCCGTGGCAACAGTCGCTGTAGGTCACGCGACAGCTACTGGGGAAATGACAAGAAGTGCTCCCAAGGCCCCCCCGGCCTTCGCAGATCCTTGCCGCTGTCCTTTATCCTCGCCTTCCCTGACAAGACCGCGGCAGTACAGAGCCACAATCTGGCGCTGACAGATGGGCCCTGAGGATATGGCAAGCGAGTGCAGACAGACGGCAGCCCTGCAGGAGCACATTGCTACGTTGTTTTACTGGAGAGACCAACACCACCACGTTAGCGCTAGCTTGGATGTTTACCTATTCATACAACAGGGAATACTTGCATTCCCCTACCGGCACACGGCTAATCGCGAGTCCCGCTCCTTAACCTCCGCCTGTGTTTTATATGAGAGGCACCGTGAGCGGCCACCAGACAGTGACAGGTTCTCCCGGAGGTCCTCCTCAGGTTCTCGCTTTCTTTGCTGAGGCACAGTGAGATGCCACTCAAACGCCGCAACTGCTCTGGAGCTGGAAGCAGCCGAGCATTAAAGGGCACAGAGTGGCTTGGAAAGGCCAGATGGCAGACACACGTGGAAGGAGCGGAGTTCCAGAGGAGCAGATTGCCCTGTAGACCCGAGCAGGCTGGACGAATCCACAATGGAGATGATACGACTGGCCTGGATGCATAAAGACCTTCTGAGAAGAGCAGCCCAGCCCCGTTGGCTGATTTCACTAACGCTTTCTTTGATCGTCTCAAACTACGGCGCATCTTCTGCCAGTCTGCTGGGGCTCCATGCTATGCGTCCAACAGAAGAGGCAGAGCAGCTGGGAGGACTGCTGCCCTGGTACTGGCACGATGCGCGTGGCCCACTCCTGGATTTCCATGGTTACAGGGAGTGCAAGGCTTTCTCATTAATGGAGAGCATGGGGGCGCACTGTGTAGATTTATCCGAAAGTCCTCCGATGTCACATGGTCCGTTACGTCACCTCTGTCCTACATAATGTGACAGAATGGGCCCCTGTATTGCATAAGGTTCATTTCCTTATTAAACAAATTAGACCCCGATTCGGCTCATGCACAAACGGGGGAACGATATCCTGCTGCGAAACGCCTTGGTGCAGCGCGATATCCTCGCTCCGCTATGACATCAGACACCCAGCAGCTGTACTGCTCATCGCTTGGGTAATTGTGAATGGGATTTAAATCTGATTATGTGGGGAAATGCCTGAATTTAGAAACACATCCTTAAGCCCTGGGGTATGCTGGGCCCCTTAGGTTTCAGGAAGTAGACAACCCCCCAGCCTCCCACACCACCCCCACCCTCCACCCTGTTAAGCGGAAAGGTCCAGATGATAGGTGTGTGTCTCATTAGCTACGATCTTTGACCCACTGCAATCACTGCAGCCACTTTGTTGCTGTACATATGGTCTGAGGAAGACAAGAAGGCTGAAGAGCGATCTTAGCCCTCATTAGAGGTGTTACCCTCAAAACGATGTTGGGGGAAACCCCCGAGAGAGACCCTGGTATCTAAATCCATTTTCCATTCTTACTCATACCCAGATAAAATCTCCGTCACCCGCCAAGGTCGAGGAGCAATGAGTTGGGCTGTCCCAGTAGAGCTATCAGTCACCACCCGTGAGATGGTTTTCCTTACGCCTGTGGATGACTTAGGATTTGGCACCTCAGCCACCTGCTATTTTTGCTTAGTATTGTGGGTAGATGGATAGCACTTTGTGTCCAGACATAAAACATTTCTAAACTTTCTAAAAGCTCCTGCCTGACTTCCCGTTAGCTGTTGCATCAATAACAGTAAGATTTTAATTAATTACCAAAATGGGCAGGGGAATTTTTTTATATCTCAAAATTCATCTGTTAAAGGAAAGAAAATATGTAGCAGTTCTGTTTGCGTGACGTGCTATTCCTCATGCTGCATAAATTCTCCTCCCGAGAAATCATCCAGACAGTAGAGGTGCCTCGACACGTTTTCACCAACCGAGCCAGCGCTCAGTATCTTTTCCTGTGTAGTATGCAGAATGTTCGGCAGACTTCCAGCGACTCAAAGGCCGCTTCGCCTAATGAAATCCCCTGGCAGTCTTTAGATCTCCGGAGTGGATATTCAGTAGAAACGACCACTGTGAAATTTAACACATATATCTCTGTTAAGAGCCAAATATTAGACTATACCTACACTGCAAGTACTGACATTAGTGCTGAAAACGCAAAGCTATCCAGTCATTTTAATAATCTAAACCAGTTCATTTCCAGTCTGTTTTATTTGCCCATTTTCCCAGTTGAATCCCATCACAGGGCTCCTCTTGATGCTGAAGCCATCTCACCACCACTAACACAAGTCTCTCGTGACAGGATTGTCGTCTGCCACCACTTTCCTTTGATAGGTTGTGGGCTTCCTCGTGTGATGAGACACACTTGGTGGAGAGTGCCAGACACATCCACCTATCCAGGCATCCGCCCCCTGACACATCCACCCAATCAGGCATCCGCCCCCAGACACATCCACCCATCCAGGCATCCGTCCCCAGACACATCCACCCATCCAGGCATCCGCCCCCTGACACATCCACCCATCCAGGCATCCGTCCCCAGACACATCCACCCATCCAGGCATCCGCCCCCTGACACATCCACCCATCCAGGCATCCGCCCCCTGACACATCCACCCATCCAGGCATCCGCCCCCTGACACATCCACCCATCCAGGCATCCGCCCCCTGACACATCCACCCATCCAGGCATCCGCCCCCTGACACATCCACCCATCCAGGCATCCGCCCCCTGACACATCCACCCATCCAGGCATCCGTCCCCAGACACATCCACCCATCCAGGCATCCGCCCCTGACACATCAACCCTTCCAGGCATCCGCCCCCTGACACATCCACACTTCCACCCCTCCAGGCATCCACCCACCCACCCATTCAGGCATACACCCACCCACACATCCACCCATCCAGGCCACCACCCACCCGCACATTCACCCATCCAGCCATACAGCAATCCATTCAACATCTCCAGAACCCCTGTACAATTTCCAGCTGGGGAGACCCTTCCAAGTCATTTTTAATTAGCATGGTGTCTTTTAATTTCTTCCTTTCAAGTTCCTTTTTTTTTGATGGATTAAATGATTATTACACCAATAAATAAAAACATTCTACTTGAAAATAAGTCACAATGGGGGTATTTGTGGAGAGGGATTTTTCCCAGAATCCTCTGGGACTGTCACACAACTAGCATAAACATAATTGCATTGTTGATTGTCCTCTTGGGATTCAGCTATTAGGCTCCAGTCCTGCTGCCAGCTGGGTGGCACCACCAGCCCACTTGGTGCTAATCCATTTGCCCCGACACACCGCCCTCCCCCCCCACCCCCACCATGAGAATCCAGGAGAGTGGGAGTGTGCCTTACCATGAGCGCCAACAGCTTCCCGTAGGTCAGGTGGGCAGGGATGTGGTCGGGCTTGACCCTCAGAGACTCCCTGTACCAGTGTTCGGCCTCGGGCAGTCGGTTCAGCCTCATGTAGGCCTCTCCTGGAGAGATGGTGGGTGGGGTGTTGGAGAGGTTCAGATGTCAGGAGTTACAGATCCACAAAGGTGGATAAACAAGGCTGGTAGTGAGCTGCAATGACGGGCAATGATGATGTCGCCCCATCGCAGGGGGCACCTCGTGACACGTTTTGACATTTATTTACATTTTCTACGAATTATTGTTGCTGTTCTAGGTTGGGAGGTCTTTGTTTTCCAGTTAGCTGGGGGTCACAGAATGACTCTCATGTATAAATGCAGATGCTGCAAGCCACAGCTCAATCAGACATGTAGTAAATCCCTCGGTTTCCGGCAGGATGCAGGCTTCAGACCCGGAACGGGGTGGACTGGGATCAGCAGGCGGGAGGGAGATGACTAAATAATGCGATGGCTCAAGAAGAGTCTAAACGCAGGGCGACGTCATCTGACATCATGCTTTGAGGATTTGAGGCCTGTCACATCAGCTCAGCTTTTAGCCATGAGGTCATGGAAGGATCCAACAAGATCTCAGCTTACAAAGCAAACCAGAAGACAGGCATTCAGTGCTGGTGATGTGTTTGTTATAAAATGACACGGTTCATCTACATGCTTCAAGCCTGAGCTTCATAACTTGCTGCAGGTTTGCGTACTTGTTTCTGAAACCAGTCCAGCATGTTATATGAGATGAATGTGTCCAATGTGCCCTGGGCCTGGGGTAGATACCCAGCTGAAATGACCGTTTACACGACACCAGAGGAGAGGCCCAAGGAATGCCGTCGTTCACAGAAACCTCACTGTCTCCAGCTCAGAGGCCAGCACTCTGAGGCAGCAGTGACTTTTTGATACATACACACGGATCCCCAGTAGCTCTGTTCATTAATCAGAGGGGTCACACTACAAGGGTCTCGAAATGAAGGTGCAATTGTGGTGTTGGAACTTTAACTGATAGCAGGGGTTAAGAGCGTGAGGAGAGACGTTTTCGCCATTTTATAAGGAATGGAAATGAGTACAGCAAAGGAGCATCATGTACAGACAGAGAACTTAGGTTATGTTTATCCCATCTTGGACCTACAAGGACTCATCAATCAATCAATCAATCAATTTTATTTGTATAGTGCATTTTCATAACATCTCTCAAAGCGCGTTACATTGTCCGTAAGCCACCAGTAAGTAAGCCAGAGATGACAGTGGCAAGGAAAAACTCCCTAGAAGGAAGAAACCTTGGGAGGAACCGGACTCAAAGGAGGAGTCCATCCTCCAGGGGTCGGCAGAGGAAGTCAAATGGGCAAGATGGAAAAATCCAGATTTATTCATTCTCATGTATATATAGGGAAGCTAAGACCTTGAACATCGAGAACTCCACTTAATCTGTCATAAATAGCAGGTCTTGGTCTGACGGCAGCGTATGAAGCTTAATGTGAGTGATAATGACGGTCCACAGCAGCAGGAATAAAGCATAAACAGGAAGGATTTAACATGAAGCAGTCTGACAGCATTGCTGGCATTTAAATGTGATTGAGGCCCGGAGATTGCTGATTGGCTATCTCCCACCGGCGATGGTGTGAAATGCCACTTACCCATCATATTGTACAGGCTCTGAGGTGCAAACTGCCTCGGCATTTTGTGTATTGCCTCTTTGTAGACCAACAGGGCCTCCTATGGATAAAGCAAGACTGGGTCATTCATCAGTGAGGAGAGTTACTGTTCCACACCACAGTCCCTAAAAGAGGGGGGTGGGGGGAGAGGTGTTTGTTTACTTTGACCAGTGCTGAAAGGAATTTGTCATCCATGGAACAGCCAATGGGAAAGGCCGACCCGGATGGCCCGGGGTCTGCTGGCCACTCGCTGAGACAACTGTCAATAAACTACAGCTACCGTTCAGTCCGTCTCAGAGGCAAAACCTCTTGCAAGCAATTTAGATGACAAATTGAACTTCATGGACTGAGAGAGATGGACGTATATAAAAAGCTTAGAGCTGCTTCTGCACATCTGAATTTGGATCATTTGTGGTTGGTTTGTTGCTTTAATATCATGATTTTACTCTTGTTCTTTTTAGTTCTGTTATTAAACTTCCTTAGAACCTTTCTTAGAACATGTTTTTATCCCAAGCTACTCACACATTTATACAGAGGTTTGGTTCCATTATTCAGGTACTAGGTCCACCAACAGGGGTCTTTTGGGGATATGAGATGAGCGTTCTAAGTTAACACTACTAATCTGACTAGTCACGCCCCGCTGTGTACCTCCTGATGGCCCTGCTCATGGAGAAGTTTGCCCAGGTTGTAGAGGCAGCTGGTCACGGAGCTCCTGTGAGCATGAGGATCCTTCAGGTTCTCATCCGGGATGTCGGCACATGTGAGGAACGTTCTCCTGGCTTCGTCCAGGTGGCCCTGGTTCATCAGGATGATTCCTGTGTTCAAGTAGGCAGCTGTGGGAGGAGGGACATTAAAGGCCATTGGATGACAGGTTCTGACGGTAGAGAATCGTCATTATAATAAAAACTGACTACTTTCAGAAGAAACTTTTTTGGTCTTTTCTCAAAATTTTGCAATTGATAACGAACCATAGCTCTGAGTGGCACTATAATGTGTTCATACAAGCTTTTTTTAAGAACACTAGGCTTCTTTAAGTTGCCTGCAAAATCTCAGGGGAGTTCAAACAGAAAAGCGAATCCACAAATGAAGTGGGAGCAGATCCATAAATCAGCAGAAAGCAGATCCATACGTACAAGCCAGAGTCGGCCTGCTCCCGATAGCCAGCCTGTAGTAATGCAGCGCCTCAGAAAATCTGTTGTTTTCCTGTAGCAGCAAACCCCTTGAAAAGAAGGATGCAGTGGATTTAAGAGCAAGGCCTTTCCAAGCACCTACTGCAGCCACTGCCTTTCAGGGGAGATTCAAGTAAAGTTATACCAAAGAACAAATTTTCGTTCACTGCGTAACTGAACGAAATCGATTCGCTTGCTGGATTTATTATGGTCAACTAGCTGTGGATCTGCAGTTAAAATATCAGTCCATGTACAGCTGTTAGTTTAGCTAAGATCAGCATTACGCTCTTATTTCTGCTTGGAATGTGCATTATAACTGCAAACTGTACATAGGAAGACTACTTCAGCAGTAAACGAGTAAACATGGATTAAATTAACAGGCAGCACACTTTGTAAAAAGAAGAGAATATTAATGTTAAGTAGGACACATCTCTGCAGCTCAGCACCCCTGACAGCTGGGGTTAATGCGACATCAGGCTTCCAGAGACTGATTAATAAGAGGATCACTGTAGAAATGAATCCCCAGAGTCACTATTATCCATCCCCTCTCCGAAGGCGCCGGCGATCGATAGCAAGCGGGCGGCACTCACAGATTATACAGCATGTCGGCCATGTTCCTCCGGTAGTACAGAGCGTTCCTGTAGGCCTGCTCGGCCTCCGCGATCTTGCCCTGGTTCTTCAGGACGTTCCCGAGGTTCCCCCAGGCTGGCGAGCAGGAAGATCGCAGGTTACTGACTAGCGTCTCAGGTTCAGCTCTAAGATGCCAGTGTGACTGACATAAGGGCAGCATCCAGAAAGTCTCCTGGGGAACTTACAGATTCAAATACACATCGATTCTCACGTCCTTCGAAAATCACCAAACAGACTCGCCAGTGTGACCTTAAAAGAGGCAGTCAATACTGATATAAATAAAGCAAAACAATCCATAAGTATGAGTCAAGCCAGCAGAGAGAACAAATCACAAGGCACTAATAATTAATCATATAAGCTCAGGAAATATTCCTCCATTTCCTCTCTGTTTCTAACTGAATCCTGGGGCGTACTGTGGTCTCTCCTGCCAACGCGAGGCCCACACGGCCTCAATGTGCCACCGAGAATCACAGCTTCCTCCAAACGTCTCATTCAATGCTGCAGCCGGCAGCAATCCATCCATTCAACACTCCCTGGCGCGCCGGAGAATGAATTCCGGGACGGGCCAGACTGCAGAGCCTCTACTGTTGACGGCCCTGCCTTCCGGCCGCCCTGGTGTCAATAAGGAAAGGGGGGGGGGGGCAATTGGCCTTCACTTCGATCGAGACGCATCGAGCGGAAACTGCAGCTCAAGCCCCCCAGCATGAGCGTCAGGAAAAGGCTTCATTGACTCCAGATCACTCACTTCTGCTGGACCTGAAGCTGATTGGGGAGACTCTGCCCCACCTAATGTCTGCCCCGATATCGTGTCACGAGGACAGGCATGGCCGTGTAGATGTTCCCCTCTCCTAGTGTGACTCTCCCTAACCTTTAAAGTCTTTTTGATGCCTTTACACAATCGGTAATGATTTAAAGGCCCACGCTGACTCATCACACGAGCTTAAGAAAAGCTCGCAGACTGTAATATAGTGATAGTTTAGGTGTGTAAACTTTCAACCGCCGAGCGTCAGCAGCAAGTCGATGATGCGAATGTAAATATGCAAAGACAGGATTTTTAAATCTCATTATAAGTATCAGAAGTAGCTTGGGGACCTTGAACCCATCAGGGTGCAGGATAGAGTTGGAATTCTGTCTTCTTATCTTGGCAAATAAGCAAGTGAGTGAGTAACTGCAGAAAAACAACATCAAAGACATTCTGACCTCGGTTTTCCAAAACACACAGGAGCTGATCATCGTTTTTCCTTCAAGATATTTTGCTTATGAACCATTTTAACAGGGGGAATTTAATGTGAAGTCAGCAGACTGTAAATGTCTCTGATGTCACAAGTAAAATTGCAACACTAAGTAGTGACTTGGCATTACTGAGCAGTACAGTAAGGCTGTTTTTAGACAGTTACAATTAAGTCAAAGTGTCAGATAAGCCCCTACAGTTGAATGGAACTTGCTTTACCTTTGGCAGGGTTTACAGTGATCCCTGACCTATACAGCATCTCCTCATTGTGCCAGTCCTGGTTTCTCAAGACGGTTTTGACCCCGTAGAATATGACCAAGCTGGCGCTGCAGTACAGCACTATAGTCTTGGAGGACCTCTTCCGTAGGCGGACTTGCAGGGACCTCATGGCCAAAGTCAGCAGAAGGCAGAATCCCATGCTGGGTATGTAGAGGACCCGCTCGGCAATCACGAAGCCCACGTAGAAGAAAAGGTTAGTGGCGGGGAGGAAGGGGATGGACATCAGGCCTAGAGAGAACATCACGACGTTTTCTGTGCTGGGCAGGAGATTCGGTGTCGCACGGTGGGGTTCTGTGCCATTCTCTGTACTGTTTAGAGGTGCTGGGTTCGAGTTGATGTGCTCCGAATCGACGTGGCAACTGTGCCCGTTGGCGCTGGACTTGCCATTTGAAATTAGGGCTTTGCCGTTGGCCTCCTTGGCCACGACAGGACTTCGAAGGCCAAACCAAGCCAGGAGCAGTAATCCTACATAGAATGCCGTAGTGTGCAGATTCCTCCAATCAGAAGCACTGGTGAGGAGGGGCAGGGTGTCCATGGACCAATCGAAGCTCAGGGTGTCTGGGCACAGCAGCAGCCACACGTTGGCTGCTGGCAGGTAGAAGAAGGTCAGCGTCCTGGTCAGGAGGCTGGGAGAGTCGGCCGCCGGGTTGTCCGAGTTGGAGAAGTTGGGCGGCGTGCTGCCCATCCAGTATAGGCGGCTCACCAGCAGAAGAGCCCCCCAGACTGCCAGCAGAATCAGGCTGCGCAGAAGAGCCACGTTACTCCTCTGGAAAAGTAAAAGAATCAAATGAATCACAAAGCCTTCCCAGGCCTCAGAAACATGCAGCAAACTCAGGCCCCTCGATCACAGCAGCCCATAAAAGAGCATTTAAAGATGTAAACCACACCTGCGCAAAACCTGGGTTACGAGGACCCTGTAAAGAAAGTTCACAAACTACAAGGAGCAAATAGTACGATATCGTGCAAATACTGCAGTACACAGATAATGCAACAACACAGAATTTCATATATAGATGTATCAATAATAGGGGTGATATTAAATGTTCTAACATATAGAGTCGAAAAAGGAGAGTGCAGGGGATTGAGTTCCTCTGGATGCTCTGCACACCCCAAACTCTCCCTCATCCTAGCAACAGCCGCAGATGTAAAAGCAAATGTTTACTCTGCGTGTATGACGTGACGGTTTCTCTGGATACTGGATTCATGGGACAGCATAATTACACAGGGATACACGCAGCCAAGAACAAAATTGCTCAATTAGTTCCATTTATATCTGCTGAGTAGATAATAGCTCATTATTAAAAGAAAATCAGTATCTTCCTGATGTGCGAGAAACATTACATGCGTAAGCGTAACTTAACATATAACTGCACACTTAATTCGGCAGGTTTCAGCGGTCGCTACGATTATCCTCCGGAAAGCTCGTTAGCGCGACAGAAGTGCTTTCGTGTTTGACCAGTGGGGGTGGGACACGTGTTGGCAAGCGAGTTAATTAATAATGGTAATATAATTAACAGATGAGAGCTTGACGCCTCCGATGACGGAGTTTTTAGAGAATTCGAAGAACTGCAATTAATCTCATCTGAGAGTCAAGATCGTCAGTAAAAGAAGCCGTCTAAACAGCTAGCATGTGCCAAGCGATCATGTCCATAAGCAAGAGTGTAAGTCCATCTTCTTCCTCTTAAATGGACATCACTCTTTCAGAGGAGGTCCGCAGACGTTGGATAGTCAACAGGACGCCTCCTCAGAAAAGTAGACCAGAACTCGTTCAGCTTTTCCCTTTCAGGTTTGCTTTCCACTGAGACTAATACAAAAGCATGATAATCGTTTTTTAAGCAAACAGGAGGTGATGTTGACACTACCTGTGACCAAACGATTGCACGTTTTATCTTCATGGCTAGGAGGCATGCGACTGATCTTCCGCCTATCTTCGAGTATCCGTCCAATCCCGAGAGAGCGTGCATTCTCTGGGGAAATCTAACTGGAGGGACAGTGTCTGTTCCAGCCCATCATACGTAATGGAGTATTGATATAGAGTACAGTTGCATTATTAAGTTCATTGGTTTAACACAAATGGGATTTCAGTGTAAAAAGGGGGAAATGTACTAGAGGCAAAGAAAGAAATTTAAAACGAAATGAGCTATCGGACAGTTTCATTAAAATAGTCACATGCTGTCACAATCTTCACACTTTAAAGTGGTTTCCCATGATGCATCACTCCCACTCAAGTCAAAGGGCTAGCCTGTATGTAAATCTTAGCTTGGCTATTCAGAGCATAACCTTTTAACTCATTAATTAGTATGTTTCTCTGATTGGATTACAGACTGCTGCTGATATCATAGACGTGGGAAGGTGCAGTAAGGAACAATCACTTCAATATATACCGAAATAAAACAGCAAATCTATGTCTAAAAATATAAGACCTGTCTATAAATAGCACAACTGGCTACTTAGCCTGTTAATGCTCCTATATTTAGTGTTCTGCTAATTACATGGAAAACGCAATCAGCTCAGAAACTGGGAGGAGCCTAAAGCTTTTCTGGCTCCAGGCCGATATTTTCAGCATTCTGTCATATGATGGAAAATGGCTGTGTGACGAGTTAATTTTACTGTTTAACACTTAACTGCCAAAATCACTGGGGTCATTCTTCAGAGGGCATTAAAAAGTGGTCTTACTGTTACACCCAAGCTAGCTCAATGGATAACAATCATTTTTTCATCGATTTTAGGTAGAGAGAGACTCCCGTTGTCTTTTTGAAACGACAATCAAGCACTTCTGGAAAACCAAGTTTCGGCAGTGCCAACGCTAATTTGCCATTCATTTATCTAATAACCTAATCAGGAAAAAGCCTTTCATCCGGTTTCCGCAGGAAAAAAAAAAAAAAAACTAAACTGCACCCTGATGTCAGCACATGGCGGTATTCTGGAATGCGTGCAGGTGCCATTATCGACGAATCAGATCGGCTTCCACGAGAGGCATGGCTCATACCAGAGCTATGACTCGCAGGAACAGACAGCACCTGCCTAAAGTAAGATTAGTGATCCTGTCAGATCAAAGAGCCCCTCACCTTCATCCACGATATTAAAAACAAGCAGGTGAATAAACGGGATCCTGGAATCAGGCCTCTGCGTCCAGAACTGCTTGCCAGCTGGGAACTGAAGATACTACTGAATGTGGCAAAGACGCTGAAATATTGTCTAGTGCTGAGAGCCATTTCAAGACACATGCAATAAAGAGGAACGTTTTCTCAAGATAGCGTGGCCTCAGTGCTGAGGGAATTTAATCACCCTGGGTTTTGGCCTCCTGCTACATCAATTTTTAAAATGTATATCCAGCAACTTTTTTTAATCTTACTATCTACTGACCTCTTACATCACACAATAAAACGAAGCAGTGTTTGTCTAAGACTTTAAAAGCTGTTTTATTTAAGGCACACGTCATGAATGAATGAATGAATGAATGAATGAATGAATGAATGAACGAATACACAAATATTCCGATTGACTAAGTCTGTGCTGTGAGTTTGTATGATATTGTAGTTAAAATGTACATCTAGTTAGTTTTTTTTTTTTTAAATAACTTTTTGAATATGCTCAGTAACTTTTAAAGATATATCCACCGACGTCTTAGAAACATACCCAGTGATCCACTGACCTTTCAGGTATATTCAACAGACTTCTGCAAACATGGCAACCATCACCATTATCTCCTGAGCAAACAAACATGGGTCGCTCACATGCCTGTCGTCCCAAAGTATACGTTTAATTACGGCGCAGCACGGGGCTCACTGTCCGCGCTCGGCAGTGTGGGCGGCGAGGGCCTGGCGCTTTGTCTCTGTGTCTATAATCCATTTTCGCTTAATAAGTAGTTTAACACAAGTCAGCGGGAGGCATAAAGGGCTTCATTCTGCTCTTTCGAATTCACTTTAGCGCTGGGTCTGTGCCTTTATGAGGCAGACATGCGAGGCGAATGCTGCAGGAGATGAGGTGGAAACAGACCAATTACGTATGCTTTCAGGACTGCGGAGTCCATTCTCCCAAACAGCTGGAGTGGAAAATGCGCAGGAGGAAGATGAAATGAAACTGTTTTTTTAACTCTTCTGGCAGGGCTTTCCGGTCAGATACCCCGGTTTTTCACCGGCCCGTGATTGGTCGGGTTAGCGGCTCCAACAAGCTGCCGGCGGATTGGAGCGGCCTGTCCTTTGGTGCCAGTAGCTACATGAAAAAATCATTTATGGAGTTTTTTGTTCACCCAGCAGCAAAATTAAAAGACAGAGACTTCTTACAAAAAAGGGGAAACATGCATATGATCAGAATCAGAACCAGAGCATTTTATAAGAATTTATAAGAATGGGAAATGGATGGAAAAATCTCTATTTGTATTAGGAAGTAAAACATAAAATTCAAAAATAATGATACAAAGAGCCAGCAGCTCATGCAAGGCCAGACCTCACAGTCCAAGCATCAGACAAGGAATGCCATGAATTTTAAGATGTGTTTCTGGAGGAAACTGTTGTTATAGAGAGTAAAGGTCTAGGGATGTGTTTGGTATGTATGGCAAGAGTATACCATCCCTAAAGCTGCCAATCAAATGGCTCACGGGTCTCCATGGCAACTGAAGCCAACTGAGGTTCACGTAAAGAGTTACAGCAGGTGCATCTCGATTCGCTGAATTTTAATTTCACATATTCAATCACTTACTGTTAGCTTCCATTGTGCGCTCACACCATTGTCCACGCTCAGTGGAAGGGCGCCAGAACTGTCAGACTCTTGAAATGTTCCCTCCCTCCAAGGCACCGCTGACATCGTTGTCAATGCCAACCTTTCGCGGCCTCGGGTTCAATGTGTGAAAGAAAGTCTGCTTTCTTTTGTTGCATTTCCAGACACCTGAGAAAAACCCTGAACCCGAAAAGATGAACGATTTTTGGCATCATGGCACCTCTGGACAAACTACTACAGTGAGATGCTGAGACTAGGCTCCAGTGGAAAAGGGGAAAAATATACAGCACTGGTGAATCAAACTTTACCAGAAAAAGGCTGTTCTTGGTATCACAAAATCTTCACAGAGACAAATACTTAAACTGCAATAATTGTCAGTGATCCCTATTTGCTGCAGAAACCCTTAAACTGCAATAATTGTCAGTGATTCATTTTTGCTGCAGAAATCCTTAAACTGCAATAATTGTCACCTGTCCCTATTTGCTGCAGAAATCCTTAAATTGCAACAATTGTCACCTGTCCCTATTTGCTGCAGAAATCCTTAAACTGCAATAATTTTCAGTGATCCCTATTTGTTGCAGAAACCCTTAAACTGCAATAATTGTCAGCGGTCACCATTTTCTGCAGAAATCCTTAAACTGCAACAATTGTCACCTGTCCCTATTTGCTGCAGAAATCCTTAAACTGCAATAATTGTCACCTGCTGCTGAATATCATAAAATAATAATAATAATAATATTATAAAAGAGGATCATGGTAAATACTAAAGCCTAACGAGACTTCCATATGTCCTGGCTGAAGACACGAGCACTGGCATCTAAGAGGGGTCTCCAGGTACGTTGTTGGTGTTTATGGCTCCATCAATGGATGGGGCACGTCCAAGGGGACGCAACCTCTGTCTGATGACCATAGACCACAGAGCAAGCTATGAATCATCCTCAGGCGTCGGTCCGACTCCAGCGCCGGCGGTTTACACGCACACACAACAGCGGGACGCTTGATTAAAATGTTTCTTTAATGTTTCTCGAGTAATTACTCTAAGTGATTCCATTCGTATCTCTGGCTGAACTGCCTTCTGATTTTGAAAAGCACCGAGACACACGGCAGTGGCCTTCAACACCAACATACTGTTTGACAACAAAAATTACAATATGGGTTCAAAGCCGGAATGACAGAATAACAAATACGAGAAGTGAAGGTTCTATTTATAGTTTATTATGGGTGGTAAATATAATTCTGCTAAGTGGGGCCAAGACCCTCCCTGTGGCTACATACTCTGTACGAGCTAAACAGAGCGATCCAAGTATTACATTATACACTTAGGTAAACGGGAGGCGCACTCTTACAGCACGACTGAGACGGCAACCCCCAGATTTCCACTCATTGCTGGGTATTTTCTCTGTATTAATGCACACTCAGTTTTTACTGCTGGTTTATGCCGACGTGGCTTTGTTACACTGCTGAGATAATCGTCCAAGGGGGAAATGGGTGATTGCTTTGGGGCAAAAACGTCGCTAAAACAGGAGCTAGACATTAACAGACATTAGGTAGTTCTGAAACCAAACCATTCAGAGTGAAAAAGCAGAAGTGGGGGTGATTTGGGCTTTCCAGTCACAGTTAATAGGCAGAAAGATACATATCTGTCTGAGCTGAAGCCCCACTGTGTTATGGATCTGGTGTTAATTAGCTTGTTTTGCTAATTCAGCTGTCAAGTCCTTACTGGGAAGAGGGAAGCTGGAATATATACATAACTGTATATATAAAGATAAATAGATAAATACACAGAGGTAGGAAGTTCAGGTCCAGAAAGTACAAATGGTTGAAACGAAATCTTGGCCTGGATTTGTACTTTCTGAACCTGAAATTTCAACCTCTTTAAATAGAAAGAGAATAGGTTATGTAACAGATGCAACAACAAACGCCGAACAGGTATCCATCAAGGAGGCCGTGAAGAACAAGAAGGTTTTGTGGTCTCAAGCTTGCTCAAGACGGGACAAAAGCCAGGCGGAAGATGGCCTCAGTTCACCCTGGAGAAGGAGGGTCTGCAGTCGCCGGAGCCAAAAAGCTTTTATCAAAGTTCAAAATGCTGTAAGAAGCACTCGACAAGGGCCAGAATTAGAATAAGTAGACCATGCATATTTAAAGGTAAATAATGAAAAGAGGTACATAGTGCAGCAGGAAATAGCTTTTGGTTTTATGCTATTATATATCTGGAGCTCAAAAGCAGAGAACAGAATCCTGCACCTGTAAGCACAGCTGATATTTTATAGATATGAACCGGCACTATGCACGGCTAAGACTCATTTACATCTACGTCGCTGATAAACAGGCCTTGATACACGTGAATGTGGAAGCTCATCTGACCTGATGAAGCACTGACTTCGTAATGGGTGGCATTTTCCCAGAACCCCATAAAACACGATTTAACCTAAAATGCAGCAGATGTAAGTGCAGATAAGGCAGGACAGACTTCACAGACACACTGATCGCCACACGTTCCCCCCATGTGTTCTTCATGTTCTGATATCTCACAACGGATCCTGCAATAAGTTAAATTCACAGGGGAAAAGACAGGAGACAATCGATTGGGTCACGCCTGAGATGGGAGGAATGTGTAATACCAAACACAGAGCTGTAGACGGTGGGAAGGAAATCACTGCCCAACAAAGAGTGTCTGTCTCTTCACACTTTCAAGCTATTTTTACTCATCATTGTATATTGACATAAAAGAGATTCCATTGAGGATAGCTATCATAAAGAGCTGAGTTACTGGATGCTGTAAAAATTGCCAGCTTCTATGCATTATAATAAAATAAGCGGAACATTTTGGTCGGAGTTTAATACTCCCAGACTGGGCTAGATGTTTAAGGCTTGGATAAAGCCAAAATTACCCTGATTTATTAGCAGTAGAACAGCAGGGGGACGCTGCAGCAATATGAATGAGGCACACAGGCAACGTTGGGGAGGCATCGAGCAGAACACGATGTGCCGGTCTGGCGTGGGCCTGCACAGTGAGCGACATTCTCTCCGAGGAGGAGCAGACGTGCCGGTCCGGCGTGGGCCTGCACAGTGAGCGACATTCTCTCCGAGGAGGAGCAGACGTGCCGGTCCGGCGTGGGCCTGCACAGTGAGCGACATTCTCTCCGAGGAGGAGCAGACGTGCCGGTCCAGCGTGGGCCTGCACAGTGAGCGACATTCTCTCCGAGGAGGAGCAGACGTGCAGGTCCGGCGTGGGCCTGCACAGTGAGCGACTTTCTCTCCGAGGAGGAGCAGACGTGCCGGTCCGGCGTCGGCCTGCACAGTGAGCGACATTCTCTCCGAGGAGGAGCAGACGTGCCGGTCCGGCGTGGGCCTGCACCGTGAGCGACATTCTCTCCGAGGAGGAGCAGACGTGCCGGTCCGGCGTGGGCCTGCACCGTGAGCGACATTCTCTCCGAGGAGGAGCAGACGTGCCGGCCCGGCGTGGGCCTGCACCGTGAGCGACATTCTTTCAGAGGAGGAGCAGACGTGCCGGTCCGGCGTGGGCCTGCACAGTGAGCGACATTCTCTCCGAGGAGGAGCAGACGTGCCGGTCAGGCGTGGGCCTGCACAGTGAGCGACATTCTCTCCGAGCTGGAGCAGACGTGCCGGTCAGGCGTGGGCCTGCACAGTGAGCGACATTCTCTCCGAGGAGGAGCAGACGTGCCGGTCCGGCGTGGGCCTGCACCGTGAGCGACATTCTCTCCGAGGAGGAGCAGACGTGCCGGTCTGGCGTGGGCCTGCACAGTGAGCGACATTCTCTCCGAGGAGGAGCAGACGTGCCGGTCCGGCGTGGGCCTGCACCGTGAGCGACATTCTCTCCGAGGAGGAGCAGACGTGCCGGTCTGGCGTGGGCCTGCACAGTGAGCGACATTCTCTCCGAGCTGGAGCAGACGTGCCGGTCAGGCGTGGGCCTGCACAGTGAGCGACATTCTCTCCGAGGAGGAGCAGACGTGCCGGTCTGGCGTGGGCCTGCACAGTGAGCGACATTCTCTTAAATTACAATGGCCACTCACTGCCACTCCCTTTCTGGGCAAAAGTAGAGAGACGATGGAGAGCTGGGGGTTGGAGGGGGGTCCTAAGTACGACATCTGTCACAGGGGCTGGGGGCCGCTTGGACACCTGCCAGCTTCCAGCAGAGGACCGTTACTGGTGCCGCCTGCTGGAGCAGAACACTGTAATCTAACTGGTAGCAGACAGGGCATCTCAGAAGAACCTTTTTTTCAGTCTTGCTACATCTGACGACATCAGGAGGTACATGAAGGTTTCAGACCACCAGGTGGATGTATGGTACTTAAGAAATGGCCGTAACCAAGCAGAGCAGCTGAAAAGAGGCCCTCTAACCCCAAAGACCACCCAAAAGCAACATCCACCCCAATCAGTCTAAGCTCACGCTGTCACACCATGACATGTACCATTATTTAGACAGGCAGAGCCAGTTTGGCATTTTGTAATTCAGCAGAAGATGGGCGTCAATATGCCAATACGACATGTTAGCTTAGCGTAACACAGCCTCCTTCAACTAGGAGACCAAAAGCAGTTTGCAGTTCCAGCTTCCCCCCACTGATAATTTCGGCCCAGACGAACAGCTGCTGTGGTGATGGGAGGTACATAAAGAATAAGGACTTCTGTTTTATCCTTGGAACAACCCTTGGACTGACCCTTTGCAGTCTGCCCCCTACTGAACTGTAGATGCATGCATACTCCAGTTTTGGATGAAAATGCACATAAATCAGGCTCCCCAGTATCCGTGGCCCCACCGTGTGACATTACATGGGGGCTCGAGTGCTGAGGTCCGCAACAACCTTGTACAGGTTCATCAAAAAAGGTCAGATGTACTTCCTATGAAGACACTCCTTCACCGTCATACTTGGCATATGGTCCTTGAAATCCTATTCAAATCCAGCACACCACACTGCTCTTATCGCCTCATGCAGTGTAACCGTTAAGAGGACACACAGACAGAAATCTGCTGGGACAAGTGTGCAGCTATTTAAGGAGCGTTTCCCTATTCAAATGTGTCAGGATTACCTTGGAACCCCCTGGGAGTGCAGCTCGGCCGAACCCTTAAATCTCTGCACCTGCATCTCTTTCTCGCTTTTGCAAGCTACCAGGGTCATCCAGGTATTTTATGATGATGATCAAGATAATGATGATGAATAGCAGTTGCTTGTTCAGACAGTTCATGTTCAGACAGAAAATGCTAAAACGAACTGCATCTCTATATTTATTTTTGCGGCAAAGATTTTAGGTGTGTAGGTTGTTAATAAAAAGGTGCTTCCTTGGTGAAGGAAAGACCTGACCTAGAGACACTTAGGTTCTCTAACAGCACAAAGGTTCCATAACAAAGTAAAGGTTCCACAACAAAGCAAAGGTTCTGTAACAATGCAAAGGTTCCATAACAAAGCAAAGGTTCTGCAACTATGCAAAGGTTCCATAACAACACATAGGTTCCATTATGTAAAGTTTCCATAACAATGCAAAGGTTCTCGATGTGCTAAATGGATCATGCTTCTACTGTCTCTTATAAATTTTAAGCCTCTGGACCAAATTATTTGTCCCAATCTCATCCACATGTTCACTTTAATAGTCGACCAACGGTGCAATTTTGTTGTGGAAAAACACTGTGATAGCCAAGTCCTCAGGACTAGACATTTACGACAAACTTCTAACGCACAAACATGTAAAACGCCTGCTCTAATTGAACTCTGTTCGCCAAAAGAGGTGCCCTAATCATACCTGTCCTTAGTAACGTTATACAAAATGGGCCCGTAAAGCACAAAGAAAAGCCTGTAAAATGGATATTTCACATGGGGAGAGGTGTGATTACAGCGCAAATTGAAACGGGCGAGAGACGCTAGCCTGCATGCGATTACGATGGTGCGTGTGAGTTCTGTGCTCCCACTTGGCTGTCATGTCAGCAGATCAGCCCTCACTGAGCAAACACTCAAGATGCACATTCACTGCTAAAGATGTCAAGGTGAGGTCTTTTGGCAAATCATCAATATAAATTTCATTTTTTAACAGATATTTTTACCTAAAGCAACATATATTTTCTGTGAGAGTAGGATCAAACAGTCCGTGACTGGAAGTTAAGGGCCACGATCAGGGCCCGGTTCTGGGATTCAAACTTTCCAGTCACAGTCAGAGCATCCTAACCCTTCTGTGCCACAAACTGCCTCCCACTCACTCAAAATTTCTACATGTGTACATAAAGTATAACGTTATAAAATGTAATCCCCATACACTCAGAATGTATATATTCTACACTCCTGTGATCAGGAACCATAACAGTAAACCAATACAACGGATGAATCGATTATTCTCCATCGGGACGTACAAACAGGTTAGTGATAAATAAACACTTTCCCACGCAGCCCCAAGTGAATAACATAAGTTAAGGTAATTCATCGGAGTGTCATTGGCATCCTGATGGTGAGCATCACTTCTGGGACCCGCAGATGAGCTGGACAGCGCAGGACTCACTTCATGCCATAATGTGACTGCTCAGAAAAGAGCGGTGATCATGAGGAGAAGATTCTAGAAGCTCAAGACTGTCAGTGATGCAGCTGATGGACACTCAGCGGCAGGTCAAAGCAAATGAGCCAAATTAAACAAAACCCTAACATCATAAATATTTAACAGAGTCAGATGAGTTACTTCATCGCACACCGGGAATGTTGAAGTAAGCCGCCTTCAGAAGAACTTTCCGGAAAGAGGAGCCACGGGCCAACAGACAGCAGGCTGACCTCAGACACCTCTCCCTCATCTCTTTGGAAACTTCACCATAACTGTAAAGTTACAAATTTGCAAAATAAAAAACCTGCACACTGTTGCCAAGAATCTACATTAGTACATCCGTCCATCCTTTATTCTGCTCAACAGCTGAGGGCTCCATATGCATTAGTCATTAAATATTGATTAAAAATCAAACACATGACATAAAACTTGTTTTCTCGATTACAAAACATGCCAATGTATATCTAGGCATCTGTGGAGCAGAGAAAAAGTGTGACCAACATATAGCAAACAATGACAATGGCAAACCGATGGCACAGAAATATTAGCAAAACTTTTATTTAAAATGAGTGTCCATTTAAGGGCAAGATATTATGTTCTGGAAACGTATGCCAAACATTTGTCCTCACATTCTTTCAGAGCCCATCATCAAAAACACGTTATTCTCAGCCAATTTAAAAATCCTAATTGTACTTATTGTGTGTCCCGTCATCTATTCAGTGCAGACACAAAGCGTTGTCTATAAATAGCTATCGCTGCACAGAAAACTGATTTTCAGCACCGCGCGATTGGTGAATGTGTCGGACCGCTACGCTCTGAATCGGGAAACACATTCCGCGACAGACGCAGCTGACAGTGAGTAATAAAAACACAAATCGGCGGTCGGCGGTGCCCCGAGAGATGGGAATGTGTCGTTGGCTCGCATCAGTGCAGCATTAGCATGTGAATAAACACCCCGACAAATCATCCGAACTAAAGCGGGAATCTGGAAGGGAGCGTCCATTCGGAGAGGGGACATAGGTACCTGTATTCCCTTTCTTACACTGGGATAAGAAGAAGGGAATTAGCAAAACAGAGAGGTTAGGGAGGGAGGGAGAACGCTAGGCCAGGTTGACTTAAGCTGACTGTGTGACCCACCAATTTCCACCAAATTCACATTCACCCACAAACACACAGACATACGCACACACAGGTTTGTAATTATATCTTTGTGGGGACTCTCCATTCATTTGTATGAGGAAATCTGTAATCGCAATATAACAACCTTAACCCTACCCAGTCCCACCCAGCCCTACCCCCTAACCCAGTAACCAAAGAAAATTTTGACTTTTGGCATTTTTACTTTTTTGATTGCATTTACAGATCTTTGTGGGGACCTGAACTATGCTTCCCACAATGTAACCTAATCCACAGACACACACACACACAAACTCTCACACACAGACACACACAGATACTCATAGACCTGTACTCATATCTTTGTGGGGACTCTCCATCCATTTCTATGGGCAAAACCATAATCCCATCATTGACACCCTTAACCCCCACCAAGCCCTAACCTTAACCATAAGTATCCAAACAAAATATAATTTTGATTGCAGTCACAGATTTTTATAAAACTGAATTTCCCCCCAAAAAATGGTCCCTACAACATCAAAATGGCAGGTTTTTATCACATTGGGAACACACTGGCACACACACATACCCATGCCCGTCTCTGAGAACAGGGAGGGCCCTGGCAGAGGACCTGAAACAGAAAGCCAGCCTTACAACAGCGCCAGGCTGCGTGGCACCCGGCCGGGAGTCGGCGAACCGGCTGACACCAGAGCAGCGAGGACACTTAAGCAAAACCAAAAACAAACAAAAGAAAAAGCGTAAATACACTCGCTCTTCTGCCTCCCGGCAGAATGACACGCTTGTTCTTTCTCGGGTTTTCTGAAGGGGGATGGCCGATCAGGATGTGAGCGTCACCGCGGCGATGGCGTAAGGTGTAGTCAGGTGGGCTTGCCCGCGTGGGTGAGGGGGACCAGGCGCTCGAAAGTCTCCGTCGTGAAGGGAGGAGGTAGAACATGGGGCACATTGTGGCCAAAAGCAAATTCGGGCTTCTAGAGAAACCACTGGGCACACTGAGTATCAAGAGGAGGCTTCATGAAGAGCAGAAGGAGCAGAAGGAGCAGAGGGGACATTCAGCAGGCGCTGGGCCTGATGTGGCCGTGACCCACTGTGTCTGGAAATCCATCAGGACTCTAAGGGGACAAAGGCCTCCTGCATGGGGGGGCACTGACAACAGCTGAATAGTCTTCTGATATTTTATTTAACCCCCCCCCCTCAACACACACACAGTTTCCCAGTTACCAGTGAAACAAAGAGGCCAATCAGGATGGCTTAATTGCTACAGCACGCCTTGCAACATTACGATAAATCAGGCACCCTGTTCGATACGCACATAACACAGATTCCAATGCCATTTTAAACAGCTGACTGCAACACATCTGGAGCGGAAAAGGACATCTGGACATTAATGGGATGAGACAGTTTCCCTTAACGCCCATATAACATTTTGCTTTTTTTAATCAAAAACCAATTAGCCCCGCCTCCTCCTCCGCTAGCGGCACGCACTTTCACGGGGAAGCCGAGGACCGGCGTCGCCTGGCGTGAATGGGCCACATTTCACCGCCGGCGAGGTGGGGGACTGTTATTTATACCTCAAACTCGTAGGGACACCAACCCCCGAAGGACGACGTGTTAATGGCTGCTCCTCTCAGACGGCCGGCTTTGCCACAGACTCGTACCCGTGGCTCGTATTTCAGCTGAGAGCCTGGCTGCCGCCGGCGATGTCCACCTGTTTGGTTTGACGTATGAGGAGCTGTCGGTCCATGCAGGAGTTTGCCGGGCCCAAGGCTTGAGGCTAAACCGGAGCAGACCAGCAGCGGCGTAGGGAGTCGGGGGAAGGGGGCCGTGTCCCCTCAGTATTTCATTTGGCTTCAATCATCCCCCTAGTAAACAGACCTTTGCATTTAAATTATTATGCGGTGTCGCCCCCAATATCAAACTCTCTCTTACGCCATCGCAGACCAGTTACTGCGGAACATTCCAGAACTTAAGCCTCCTTTAGGTGGTGATGAGAAACGCGAGTGTTTGGTAATTGGCTACAGTGAAGACCCAGATAAACTTACAGACCAGAGAAACACGCATTGGTATAAATTGCAAATAAATCAGCAAAATCAAATTGACGAGTCTGTGTTTATTCTCTGTTTTCTGATCTATTGAGGCAGCAGGGGATGCTGGGCAGTCAGGTCCAGTCAGCACAGAGGTCGTCAGACATGAGGGATTACCTGCTTCACCCACCACGCCTCTGCTCGCTCGCTCTCTCTCTCTCTCTCTCTCTCTCTCTCTCACCTCATACCCAGATGACAGACTGATAAAAAGCCTGTCTGCCCACATAACACATGTGGTGCACCCCCCGGAGGACAGGCCTTCCGACAGGTCGCAAGGCAAAAGAATCAATCACAAGGGCGGGAGGCAGACAGAGCCCAATGGAGCATGACCCTTTGGCAAAAGCCCCACCCCTTTTTCAAGAAATGGGTGAATGTGATTGGCCTGCGCCCAGTACAGCTGACCACGGATTAAAATCCTCATCCCTCATCACACAAACACACACACACACACACACACACACACACACACACGCACACACACACACAAACACACACACACACACACACACACACACACACACAGGTTTGTAATTATATCTTTGTGGGGACCTGAAAAATAGTCTCCACAATGTGAAAATAACAGTTTTTAACACATTGTGGGAACCATTTGGTCCCCAAAATGTAATATAAACATAATCCACCCACACATACACACACACACACACACACACACACACACACACACACCCAGAACAGGCACATTTAATATTTCCTCGTTAAAAATATACAGCCATGTTGTCAGGCAGCAGACGATTAATCTTCATAGCCTGGATGTTTTCATTACAGGCCACTGGTTATTAATATATAGTAACAAATTCTCTATTTATATATATATGCATACATACCACAAGCTCACATGAATACATATGCATATATACCTACATATATACACATACGAACTCATCCACCATTCCTGTATTATCAGAGTAAAAAAAACTTCCATCAGCCGCATAAGACTGGTCACATGCCACACAAGCATTTGGGTTCACAAGTGGGGTAAGTTGAATATGATTATGATAAATATGTAAATAGATAATGATAAGGGGCGGCATGGTGGTGCAGTGGTTAGCACTGTAAGGGGCAGCATGGTGGTGCAGTGGTTAGCACCACTGGGTTCGAGTCTCTGCCTGGGTCACATGTGTGTGGAGTTTGCATGTTCTCCCCATGTCGTCGTGGGGTTTCCTCCGGGTACTCCGGTTTCCCCCCACAGTCCAAAGACATGCTGAGGCTAATTGGACTTGCTAAATTGCCCGTAGGTGTGTGTGTGTGAGTGAATGGTGTGTCAGTGTGCCCTGCGATGGGCTGGCCCCCCCATCTGGGTTGTCCCTGCCTCGTACCATTGCTTCCGGGATAGGCTCCGGACCCCCCGCGACCCAGTAGGATAAGCGGTTTGGAAAATGGATGGATGGATGGATAATGATAAGGCCAGTACGGACTTGGCGCCTTCGTGCGGAGCGATTATCTTAAGTTTCGTCTCCAAGGTAATAGCTTTCCTCTTTTTTTCTCACCAGAAGCAGGAGACACACTTGGGCGTTTAGTAGCCATAGTGGATTTGGGAAAATTTGATTAAACACAGGAAAAAAAACACGATAAGATACAGTGTAAAACGCTACGAGATGTTTACGCTCACAGCCGCTGCAGAGACCGGAAATGTGGCTGTGTGAACGCTGCCATCGCTCTGTGTCAGCGGAGAGTATCGTGTGGAAAATGTCTAGACCGGCAACAGGTAAAAATTCAAAGTTTGAGGACTACTGAATGTGCATCACTATTGCACCATTGTTAAGTCGAACCTTCATAGAGCAAGGAGCATCTGTACAGCCTAGTGAAACGCATATGCAAAGTGAAAATGCACAAATGTATTTGCGCAGGAAGTTCCGCCAAGAAGGGAATTAGGAAAATAAGAGATTAGGAACCAAACATTGTTTACCTTGCAGAGGAGGCTGATTATTTGCCGGAAGCTGAGACGGTGGACGATGAAGACATCGTAGAGGGCGGCCACAGCCAGCACGGTGACGCCCTGCTCCTTCCACAGCATGCTGAAGGCAGCGCAGGCCAGACTGGCCAGGAACCAGGCCCAGGAGTGCGTCGTGGCGAGCCTGAGTGCGCAGTGGCGAGCGTAGCACAGCAATGAGAGCAGGAACAGCAGCGCTGCCCCCACGTCGGCCCGGCCCACCACGCCTGCCACCGCTTCCGTGTGCACAGGGTGCGAGGCAAAAAGCATCCCGGCCACCAGTGTCCAGAGGCCCCCGCCCAGCAGGGGGCGAGAAAGGCGGGCGAAGAGGCCGGTGACGACGCAGTGGAGCATCACGTTGACCAAATGGTAGCCCCAAGGATCCAAACCTCCCACGACATAGTTCAGTCGGAAGGAGAGTGTGCAGAGGGGCCGGTATGACTTGTGGCTGCCACTGTGGGTAAGGAGGGTCCCCCAGAAGTCGTTGTAGAAGATGCTGATCCAGGGAGTCTCTGGGAGCAGGTCCTGGTTCGTTTTGATTGCACGGCTATAGAAAGACGGAGAGGGAAAAAAAGTTAAGCAGTCCAGCCGTATTAACTTCAGATAGGGTTACCATTAAGCCTGCCTGAATATAGTATGAACCCACCAACATGTGATCAGTGTCTCGAGACTGACAGGATTATGTAGGCAGGTGTGCGGTTCATAAACGGGAGGAAAGCTCACGATATGGCTGCCTGGAGCCCGCAGAAGTCTGACCATAAAGAATGGCATTAGCGAAAGCACGGTCACATTCAGCAGTCAAAGCATCACATTGCTTCGGCTTGGTTACGGAGGAGTTTTCCACTTAGGAAATTACCGCCACTTTTTATGTGCGCTGTTAAATGTCAACCATGATTCTCGAACATCGACTTCATGCGAGGGAATCTAAATAGTTACTGAAACCAGCATATTAAAGAATATTTATAACCGAAGGCTGCATCCTGTTGAAGAGAAACAAGCTTGTCAGTGTTTGTAATAAATAAAATCCCTGACTTCTTATGCTGTTTTAAAGACCCACAGCATTACTTGGAAGATTAATGATGCAGGGTATGTTAGTTCCCGGACACAGCCCTTCATTATACTGCAAAGAAGGCCGGTTAGAATCTGCGGATATTGGCCCCAAACAAAGAAATGTCGGAGCAGGTCATCTCGTTATCATCGCGACGTGCAGGGAGAATTATCCAGAAAGACTCCACCATCAGGACACCCGCTCACTGTTGCTGGAAGCCTCCACAATTCCCGACACGTCTCTGAACTTCCGTCTCCTTCTTGCAAAGCTAATTTACGTCCATCTGAAGCAGACGGAACCTCCGTCTGGCCCCGTCGTTTGGGAGCTCACAACAAGGTGCTTAATTCCCCAAACCGTCTTGAGTGACAGCCGAAACAAGATGGTAAACCCCACCGTAATTAAACCCCCTGGGCACTGGCATGTCGAACAACATACAGATATTTAATTAAAAACTGTTATACAAGGGACCTGACAGATATCACACAGAGAGCTTAGGGCTCAAAACAGGCCCTGGGGCAATTAGCGAGAGTGATGGTGGGGAAACCCAGGTGTGCTTGAGTCTGTTAATGAGCTACGCTGAGAGGACGCACTCAGATCATCTCGAGGAAGATGACAACTGCGGCTTGGACAGGATGGCCGAAAATAAGTTTGCAAAACGTAGGAATGCAGGGCCCAAGCGAGGTTTATCCTTGAGATGAAGGGCCCACTTTGAGTAAAATATTTGAGTGTCTGTCCAGAGGCGGGCTCAGCTCTGAGGCTGCTGGTGAAGCTGCATGCTTAATGATTAATGGACAAGCACTGGAGATCACACCCAGCGAGCCGGCAGCACAAAATCGGGTTTTGATAGCGCTTCTTGCTCCACCACCGCAGTCAAATTTAATAACGTTCTTAGCCAAAGCCACGTATGTTTTGGAGAACACAGGGTCAGGTAGTCTCTGGAGCAGCTGGAGGTTAAGGGCATTGCTCAAGGGCCCATCGGTGAAGTCATTCTGCAGACGGTAGGATTTGAACCAGCAACCTTCAAATCGCAGGTGCAGCGCCTGAACCGGCTGAGTCACACTCTGCCCCCAGAGAGATGAAGGGGCTCAAACTGTTTTAGCTTGTGGTACATAAGGGGGCAATAAAATAAGGAGCTGGACAGGGCAGGCAGTGACAGCATACATGTTACAGTTGTTCTGCTTATTAGATGAAAGGCTGCTTACTGTTATGAAGCCACGCGCTTATTTGATGACTCCAAGATTGGCAGCTTTTCATAAATACATTGTCATTTTATCCACAAACCACAATATGTTGAAACATGTAAACCCAGAAATCATGACAGGACATAAAATGACGTCCAAAACAAGCTGAGCTCTGCGGTAATATCTAATGACAAAACTGACAACCCAGTGACATGTGAAACGTAAACAGAGCACTACTCAATAAAAGTGAACTTGATACAGGAATTTAATAATTTGTATAGCATATATGTATGTGTAAATGCGTTGGTCAAAATGCAATATATCAACATGTGTATGGCCTCGCAAACAATGAATAAACTGCTGAAATTGCATGTATGGATTTGTCTTACGTCTTTTGACAGAAAAGTGCTTCTGAGAAGAGGTGCGTAAATCCCGTCATGGCCAACATCCTTTTTTACGAGACTCATGAACGCACAGCGTTCAGTTTCACGAAGACCATCAATGCCAAGGCGGGACCAGGACCCAAATCTCCGCACTTCACCGCTGTTCCACACCCTCGCGAATGTAATGGAAAAAAGCCGCAGGCGAGGCTTTTCTGTGAAACCCCTCCTGGTTCGCTGGCTGCGAGGCCCCCACCAGGAGTGCCAGGGTAGTGTCACTCACAACCACCCTCCTTCCCCACTAATCAGGCTCGTCCCCAACAGTGCCATTCTTAGCCTTAAAGGGGCAGTGCACCCCAAAACTGAAAAAAGATGTTTAGGAGAGGGCATAGTATCTATCCATATAGGTTGTTCTCCTGAAAGGTTCCTGGTTTTGGAGATATCGGCCACAGAAATGTAGTTTTTCTCTTGAATATAATGGGACTGAATGGCATGATTTCTGTGGTGATTAAAGCGGCAGATAAATACAGCCACAGACAAAACGAAGACCACAGCACAATCTTCACTTATTTCTCAGTTTATGCGTTTGTATCTCTGAATAATATATATATATATTTATTTTTTGCAAACTGCAGCCTGGTTCTTCTCCGTTTCTCATTAATGAAGGGCTTCTTCCTTGCTTTATGGGACTCCAGTCCTGCCTGATACGAACTGTCCTAGCAGTGCACTTCACACCTGCACTTACTGTTTCCTATTCCTATTGAAGATCACTTGAAGTCATCCTCCGATTCATGAGAAACTGCCTGATAAGTTGACAGTCATCTCTGGCATTAGAAGGTGGCTTCTGCCCTCCGCCTGGCTGGATTTTGGTCACTGCCAGTGTCTCCTGCTTCACCTTGTTCTTGAGTCCTGTTGTCTTAGAAACTCTGACCCAGGAAGCAGCCTGCTGCTCAGTGTAACCTTCTGCCAGCAGAACCACGAATAAACCAGGATATAAAAATGCAGATTTGTTTAAAAATATATACAATATATGTCTCTTCATTTTTTCCATACATTTGGTGTATGGAAAATTCAACAGCAAAAATTCAACAGCAAGAAATCATGACCTGGTTACTCAATGATAATCCACAGACTTTGTAGGAACTATTTTCTTCTACCAGTTCTCCACACATAAATCTTGTCACTGCGAAGAAGATATCACCACAGTGCTCATGCTTGTATCATCTGCGCAGTGATTCGATTGGTGTGTGGTGTTCGGTAGGAAAAACGAATCCTACATTCAACAGCTGATATCTCCAAAACTAGGCAGCTCCCAGTAGAACGACCTGTATGGAAAGATAGCACTAAAACCAACGTCTGACTTGGTGGGCTAAGCCTCTGTGTCTGTGAGCAGAAGGTTGCTGGGTGGAGCCCGGCCTCCGCACGTCTGCAGGTCCATGAGCGAGGCCCTTAACCCCCAGCTCCCTGGGCGGCTGCCCTTCGCTACCAGCTTGCTCTCACCTACAGAGAGCAAGTGGGGGGGAGGTGTAAAGAGAATTTCCCCATGGGGATCAATAAAGTATCAATCAGTATTAAAACATATGTGTTTTCAGTTTTGCGGTGAACTGGCCCTTTAATATCGTCCTTAAGGACAGAGCATCTGATTACTCATTCTGACCTCATGTCATGAGAAGTCCTTATTCCTCCATGAATAAAAAAACAAACCCCACAGAATCATGGTTCGAGTTAAGGCCTTAAGGCCCTGAGCAGGGACGTGTTTTTCCATTGAATTTCTGTGGGATAGAAAGGAATGAGCACTGTATCTACCGTCCGAAAAACATCCCAGCCCGGGCGGGAAAACCTCTGTGGAAAACCACGCCAGTAAATGCAACCCCGTGGATTCCTGCCTTCTGGGATGTCCGCACCTCCCCTGCAGTGTGTGCGTAAGCCGCGCTGATGGGGGAGCCTGATGTTTACCCACCCCCCACCCTCCCCGAGCACTAAATTAATCTCGAAGACCTTGAGCCACAGAAACACCCAGAAAATACCCCCTCCCCCCCTCAACTTATCATGACACACCCAGCGATTGAAAGATTATTTCTTCATGGGACACAAACAAATGAATCCCCCCCCCTTACCCACCCACCCCCTCCCGCTACCCAGTCAGGAGGAGGAAGGCTGACGATTACCATTTCTTGTCACTACACCCTGCCCCACACCCTCACCCCACCCGATAACTATGGCTTGGCTATTGCCCTGTCGTGGATTTGACCGCAATGGGGAGGGAATGAAATCTCCCCCCTCCTCTTTGGTGTCTGGGATGGCGGTCCGGGCAAAGTCTGTCAAAAGCATTCGCTTTTCGAGTGACGAATTTTGCTATAATGGTCATATTTGTGCTGACTTTCCAGAATAAAATACCATACTGACACACAAGGAACATCTGTGTCTGTGCTACTCAAACTCGTCTAGATACTGCAGCATGTGGCTCAGTGGGTTAAGGCTCTGTGCCTGTGATCAGAGGGTCGAACGTTCAAGCCAGGCCTCAGCACATCTGCGGCTTCTAAAGAGAGCAAGATGGGGGAGGCGAAGAGAGAATTTCCTGACAGGGATCAATGAAGTATCGATAATAATTAAATAATAATAATAATCACCTAAGCTCCATCTCACATGATCATCAATCAAAATAAACATTTAATCACCCCATCCTCAATGAACTGTTTTAACATTCCCGCAAGCTCCCAGGAATGAATGGATGGAATTATGACTGAAATCGGATGTCTTAGGATCTGTTTAATCTTAGTTTAGCTGTGCTTGGTTTTCAAGTAAACAGTATAATTTACCTACCTTCTACACATGGACAGTCAAAAAAAAACTCCAAAGTACTTTTTCTCAGTTTCAGTGTCAGTGTAGTTACGGTGTTTTGCCTTCGTGGGGCAGTACAGAGATCTTCATCATTACAAAGTGCTTTCAGACATGGTGACCTGAAACAACATCTGAGGGTGTCGTCTAGACGTGCAGGTGGGGGGGAATAAAACTCACTATTTAGCCATAGGGAGGGAAAAAAATAACCAAACAATAGTCAAGCGCATTCGTGTGTCGTAAAATTCACCGCTTCCGACATCCGGCACAATGCTACGGCCTGCGAGGAAATCAGGAAGGTCTCTCCCATCAGTGAGAAGTTCATTTATCAGCTGCACCACATTAAAGGATGAAATGCCGCGTTTGCGTGCAATCTGCTAGAACGTTCTTACATCTGTCATTTAACCACAGCGGAAGGCACGAATAGGACAGCAAAAGGATGTAAATAACTCTTCATTAAAAAGGGAGCCTTTTTCCTGTGTGCCGGGCTTGAGATTTGACAGACTTCACGTCACGACAAAGCTCTTTAGGGAGCTGTAGGTAATCAAATTTCCAAACACTTAAGTCCTTATCAAAGAGCAATAACCGCAAGATTTATGACAGCGATTAAACGCGATAGCTCTGACTTATTGCGTTAGCATGCGATATGCTTCTTGCATACATAAGCAAACAAATAAATGGCTCCAACAAGACAGGCAACAGCCTGGTTCTTAGGAAAAATAACCAGTCGGACCAGGCGAAGCCTTTTTCACGTGAGTGTTATGATACAGGTTTGGTTTGGTCTGCAAAAAACAGTGAGCTGGATTCTTCCAAATGCCTCTGAAGGGCGTCGGCCTGCGCTTTCTTCTCGACCCCTGGCCATTCGCGTCCTCCTTGGCTCAAAGGCACAGCTGCATGGGGGGGTTCAGCAGGGCCTCCATGGTGAGGTTTGTACTCAGACATTTCTGGGAGAGGTGGAGGCGTGCAGAAAACTACTGCATTTACCACATGTCTTGCATTCACTTGTGTTGGGCATCTTTCGTCTTGTATTTATTCTCTGCATCATGTCGTAATTACTAGCTTATCGCCGGGGTGTTTTCAAAAGTAGTACGTTCTGCCAGGAGAAATTTCCCCCAGCCTCGATCATGCGGCAATAAAAATTCTGGTTGTGACTGTCTTTTACGAGACATGGTTTGGGCCCGGGCTGTGCTCATTGGAGGGGTGTTTCATGCTGAGGGATTCGACAGGCCAGGCAGGTTACTCCTGCTGGAGATTCAGCCCCTTGCCATTGAAATATTATGCCTCAAAATAAATGCCAGTGGAGAACTAATACAGCATTCATGCCCCCCCACATTTACTGAACAAATAAAAATAACCTTGATTGTTATATATTTTACACAGAGGGCACAGAACCATTAACATCTTAAAATTAGACAGTTTTATTTATTTATTTTCCTCGTAAGAGCAACTTGCATCCTCCTCCCTTCATTACTGGAAATATTTCCACTGTGTCTTGGTTACCTATTGATTTGCATAAATTCATTATTTATGGAGGAGAGAATTAATGCCAAACACCTGGGGGCCATTTTCCTACTGGGACGTAAAAACGCAATATCACAGGGCTTTGAAACAGGAGACCTGTCTGCGCAAGACAATTAAACCAGGGTAATGCTCTATTTTTAAATTAAAAAAAAAAAACGTACAAATATAAAAAGGAAAACTGAGCTTCCGTTAAGACACTTCGAAACTGATGTCAGTTTAGGAGAAACTGAGTTTGGATCCGTGAAAAACAATCACAGGAAGCTGTGATCACTTATCACCACCAACGGCTAAGTCGAGAACCGACAGCTAATGAATTTACAAACAGTCAAACAAATGAGAAAGAAAACGCAGAACTTCTGGGCCAAAAAGACCGAGCTGTCTGTGGCAGATGATCAGAGGGAATGACAGGTCAAAGCAGGTTCCGATAACAGGATTTAGGTAGGAGCCATGGCGAGGTTTGATCTAGTGCCCACAGAGTGATTATAGTCAGGTACATGAAATACTAAAACAGTCAATGAAACCACTGTATCTTGTGGGAATTTAATTCTATTTTAATTGTGCATGTAATCAGACCTGGAAAGAATCTGAAATGTGCCACCGATTAGGATTTCCAGACATGCTTTTAAACATTACATATTCATCACACCTGCTCACGGGCCTAGAACCAGCAAGCCACGTCATGAGTTAGCGGCTAATTGTTGCTAATCCATTCAAACCAATGGCTAGCATCCAGCTAGTGACACTCAAGCTAAATAAGTGTGATTAATGACACTGATACATGAATGTGGGACAAATGATGCAATTTGCAGGGTGAGTCGTCTTCTAACCATTAACGGCTCCTTCTGAGAATAAGAGCAGGACTCCCTTTTCCAGCTGGACAAAGCAGATACATTGAATAGCAGCTCTGGGCAGTTGCCTATTCAAACCTTCCGTCTAATCATTCTATGACAGATTGACCCTCTGGATCCTACAAATCCACTAATATCTCTTTGCTGGAACAAATTATTCATGTGTTATTCCATAAAGAGCAAATTAAAAACAGATTATGGGACCTCTGCGTTCCAGCGGCTGATTGGGGCCGGGGTCCAATCTGATTACCTTCTTCATAATGGGGCAGGCTTCCTACAATGCAGATATCAACTTAGTGTGTAGAAACCAGACCCATGGACTCACTTCGACCAGTCGACAGAAGTCAGTTTTAACAGTACCTGATACGAAAGAGGGAGACCTTGCTTCACGACATGCTAGACCAGTGTTTCCCAACGCAGCGGTCCTCAGGGACTCACAGACATTCCACAATCCCTGCTCCCGGGTGCAAAAAAGTGGACTTTCTGGCAGGTGGATGGGAGGAAGCAAAAATGTGGATTGAAGGGGTGGGTCCCCGAAGACCGGATCGGGAAATGCTGCAGTAGACCAACTCACAGAGGGGCTATAGAAAGCATTCAGAAACAATGCTACAGTTTTTTAAGCCAATGAAACCCAACAGGTAACACAACCACCCTCCCAGCACCAGCCTTTGGGTGAAGGTAGCTGGACTGCAATCTGCCCTGAATTCCAGCATTCCTGGATGCAGGTGATGGTGGACGCATGTTGCCTTGGATAACTTCTAGTTGCATCATTTGCCTTTCTGTCGGCCGCTCAGGCTCATTATTGATAGGGCCAGTAAGACAGCAGTATCCCTCAGGTATTCTGTGCCTGGCAGGAATCTCCCGGCACTGAGGGCTGTTCTCTGTGTTCAGGGCTATTTGCAAAGAAATGGTGCTCGGCATGAAAACGGGGACACCGCGACCGTCTCAGAAATGAGTTATTGCTGAGGGAGCCTCCTTGCGCTGAGTGTCCACACAGACCACCGGCTCTCTCGAGGACGTCCCACGCGACCCTGGAGTTCTCTTCAAAATTCATCTGCACTTGAATTTTTTTGCGAAGTTAAACTAAATTCAAGGCAGAAAAAGTTTCATGAAGAATTTCTTCATCTTCTTTCTTCATCCTGACTATGTTTTATTGCAAAACAGAACTAGCTTTGGGTGGTAAGTTCTATACCCTGGAAAATGTATGACGAAACTAAGCATATTAGTTGCTTTTTTTGGCAGTTGCCAGCACCCAAACCAATCAGAGTGCTCGGACAGATAATTCTGCCTCACGGATTGGTCATTAACCAGAGAAGGCATTGGCTGCTGGAATATCCAGGCAGGCTGCTACAGCAGTGACTCTCCCCGCATTTTTTCTTGCCTTCATACTTAAGTGCTCTGAGCAGGTGGGGGTCAGCAGTTCACACAGCTGTAGTTCAGATCTTCTCCCAGGGAAGGTCAGCCAACATCCTGCAGGTCATTATTTTGGATGAGGGCCATACTGGTTGTTGACTCATACATTTGTTAGCTTTAAGAAGTTATACTTGTGGTTAAATTTAACCACAAGTTGAAAGAACAGCATCAGACGGTAAAGTGCTGTACTCAAATGCAGGATGTATCCCATCCAATTCTACAGGCCCCCTACACATTCAGGGTCATGGTAGAGTGAGATCAGGCTAAAGCAAGGTACCTGTGTATTGCAGAGTTCTCACACAAAGGACCAAACGAAGGACAGTGAAACATTCTCTGCAACCTTTGTGCAGAAGTCCCGTTTAAATCCGAAAGCTGTCCTGACACTGTCAGGCAGCAAACGCCATGTCACTCACTGTCAGGCAGCAAACGCCATGTCACTCACTTTCAGGCAGCAAACGCCATGTCACTTACTGTCAGGCAGCAAACACCATGTCACTCACTGTCAGGCAGCAAACGCCATGTCAGTCACTGTCAGGCAGCAAACGCCATGTCACTCACTGTCAGGCAGCAAACACCATGTCACTTACTGTCAGGCAGCAAACGCCATGTCACTCACTGTCAGGCAGCAAACGCCATGTCACTCACTTTCAGGCAGCAAACGCCATGTCACTCACTGTCAGGCAGCAAACGCCATGTCACTCACTGTCAGGCAGCAAACGCCATGTCACGCTCATTAATACATGCAAACATGATTCAGTTTTTTAGTTTTGCTTATCTGCTATCCCAAGGAGGCTCCGTTTTGAAAGGGGGGCAAACCCAAGATGGTGAGTATTCGTTTAACGACAACAATAAGCGCAAGGCCTCTATGTCTCTTTCTGGAAGCATCATCAGCGATGGGCGACATGGCTTTTGTGTCTCCTATGTTTCTAAAATACACAAGAGCCCCGCAATTGTACCTCCAGGTCACCATTAAGACGGCAGCCTGCATTTCCCCCAGAGGGGCAGAGGACCCTGCAGTCCGGGGGGAAACTCACACGGTTCCTCCAGCAAACTATGTGCGGCATCAGATGCTCTCTCCGCGCTTTTTAAATCCCCTAGGTATATTAAAATATTTCTGATAGGAATATGTATTCATGTATTAAATATGTACCAAAAAGAAGTTTCTTTTCCATGCCAAATAATTCATAATAATTTGTGGTGTTTCATTTTGTATGGTTGAATGAAATCCACCATCCCACTGACCATCAAAAGTTACGTCAACACCACAGAAGTTCTGTATCTACTGAAGATAGTCTGCAATGTCTGCTTAGACTAAAAACAAGATTTTTTCCTCTTCAAAGTGAGCTTTCTGTACATAATGTCGGCTCGCATTGCACATGCTTACAGATGTAAACGATCGGCGTCTGGGCGCTATGACCTCATTGGGCAGGAAGCTTCCCCAGTAGCTCCATGTTGCTCTCCCATCATAACACCCAGCCCTGGCAGCTCCTGATAATCAAAGGCATGTGTCTGGGACCACGACCCGCAAGAATGAACAAGGGCTTGGCTTTCACTGCATCCCAACATGTGCCACCTTCTGCCCTAATCAGATAAACCTAAAAGTGCCGGTTTGCATAGTAATTCACCCAAACTAATTCAAAGTTCACTAATGGCGTTTTTCCACTGCCACCAAGAACCGAGCCGGACCCGAGCCGTACTGAGAACTGATGGTTTCGCATTGAAAGTTATCCGGGCCGTACCCACACTGTACCAGCACCGACCCGAAAAGCAGGACCAAACCGAGCTGATAAGTCGAAATGCATGGAGATGCCGATGATCTGTGTTGATATACATAGATTATGTAAAAGAAAAAAGGTCACATTCTGTATATTATTCATTATCAGTAGTATTCAAGATAACTCGGAACTTGAACATTCCCAGCCTCCTACATTAAAAGTGCTACAAAACAGCTGAACGGAATGGATTCGTAATGCAAATTTACGCGAGTGAATGCTAATTCTACTAGCGTTTAATGCTAACATAACATGGCAATTCTCAGAGACGTCCCGGCGGAAATTAGCACGTAGTAAATCACCATGTGCACCATGTAGTAAATAAGCGCCTCTTCGATTTTCCATCACTGTCTCTCTCCAAACCCAGCAACGCCTTTACCGATCCGGTCCGTCTTCGGTGGAAAACCAAAGTGAGCTGGAACCGCCCTGCAACTAGGCTCTCTTTGCGGTACAGCTCAGGTACGGCTCGGTTCCTGCATGCCAGAAAATAGCAAAAGTATTTTACTTGTATCTTACGATGAAATATTAGAGCATAACTTCACAAAAACAGCAAACAGATTATCACACCCTGCGATAATCTCAGCAGGCTCGTTGGTGTTAGGCTAAGCGGAATGCTGACCTAGCAAAAGCAAAAACTTAATCAGCTTTATACATCCTCATCCAATTTCTATTTTCACAAAAGATACCATTTAATGCAATATGAGATGAAACCACGGAACACGGCGGAGTCGCAGTTCAGTCGTCTGTGTCACTGTCGTCTTCCTGGCTGTCCAACCGATAAAGCATGTAAAGGAGCTTCACCTGACAAACACACAAACCTCACACAATGTTTCTGTCATAATGCTAATGGGAAGATTCCTCTTTAAAGTCTGGAAGAGTCTTTTTTTAAATTCTAGGTATTTAGTAATCATTCCATTCTGAAATAAAAATGGTGCAAAGTGTAAAATATATTAAACACATTGGATAACGTCTATATTTACAACCGAAAGACGTGTAGTTCTGAAGAAAATCACTTAAACAGGCAACATCCAAGGCCTCTGTTTTCCCTGTCATGTGGTCTTAATGTTACTTGAGAAAAGCAGATTTCAAACACCCCATCTCATCAACACACTGACACTTCTCCAGCCTCTCTGTCACAGACCATTTTTATTTCTACTTGCACAGACACCAAAACGTCCAAGAGCTGTTGTCCACTTAAGAGAAGTGAGACAGGATGCTGACAGTCACTTAGAAGAACAGCAGGACATTCACAGACATCTGGGCCACAATGATACCGTCCTGCGTTCTCTGCTAGTCTCTGCGGCTTGAGCTGCCTCCATCGTGGCTTCATGGGGAAATTAAGCCATCGAAGCTCTTTGACGGTTCTGTCACCTTCCCTCTTCAGCTGTAACACCGGAATGAAATTTTATAGAAGGGTGACAAAGATGTGGTGACCTGTTAAAAACCCGAATTCCTTCGAGATTGGATCCTGGAGCCAGTTTCCTGCGGTCAGATGGGATCATGCGGATGTTCACACGTTTGCATGAAGTGCCAGTTCCTCTGGGTACGACACTCTCAGGTACTTTCAAAATCCAATATGAGAAAGCTAGCAAAATTACACCTTGATTTTCACATATTCATCTCAGCCACAACAGAACCTTAATTATGAGCCCCTTATGATGAAATAACGCAAAATAACTGAACCAGTTTTGATAATTCTGGCAAAATCTATCACAAAAGTTACAAGACTAGGGATATTCAGACAATAGACATTTCTAGAATCTTTGGAATTGGCTGGGCATCTTCCAGAGCTCACAAATAGCTTTTCAGAGGAGTCCCGACCAGATATTAGGGTAATTTTTCCCACAATGCACCTGAAATATCAACAGGAAGTACTAGCATTTAGCATAGCTGAAGTGAAAGTCATCTACACACACGCCAGCTTTGGCTCTGCTTGGTCTGTGTATGGATCACAGCCTCTTTCACCACCCGGCTCCAAGAGAAGAATCTAGTTCATCTTTGCACTCGAACGTCAGGCTGGTGACAAACTCTGACACATTAGGGCCCGTGAAACTTTCCCTCTCAGCCTCCAGGTCCATTTCCCACTAAGCCAAACATGGAAATGGTGTATAAACATGGGAAGTGCTGTGCCGGCAGGCTGGTACTCTGGGACCCAAAGTGCCAGGATTTTAAATGAATAATTTACAGCGTATGACTGCTGCACTGAGTGCCTGGATAGAGGGTTACGCAGCAGCAGAGCAGAGAGGCAAAAGTGCAAATTAAATCGGCACCATGAACCCGTGTTCTGTGCATTAATATCAAAATAATGAACCATCCCCCACTCTTCAGGGAATCTAGTGCTCGGATTTGCACACTCGGCCTTGATTCTGCTCATCCCAGATGAAAATCTCAAGGGCACGTTGATTAGAAAATGAATGTCTCATACGCATATTTTCGAGAGCAGAAGATCTCTCCCCCACTGAACCCGTCCCACAAAAGGGTCCCTACTGGAGGAATTCAGCGTTTCTTCACAAAATCCTGAAGCAGACGTCACAGCCATCAGATCTGGGATATTTCCTCGTTTTCCTTTCATCTCTACGCACATTTCCTGGTTCCAGTGTGCAACGCACCAATCAGAAAGAAAGTGTTGCCATTGAGGTCAGCAAGGTCCCGCCCCCCTCCACTTAGCACCATTCAGTACTGGTGGCGCAGACGCGGGCAAACCTGGCCAAGCCATTACAGTCTGCCCTGCTTTTTCTGCGAACATGTTTCCTATGCCTCAACCGGGGGTGTCCTGCCTGGCAAACCCCACAGCAGTTTTAGAAATCAGCCCCTCTGCCCCCCCACAGCCATGGAAATACCATCAACACACAGGTTACACATCAAAAGACCATCTAAGGAGAGGCACAAAATAAGCTCTTCACATGTCCGTAGATTTATAGCTGCAATGTAATCCATGATTAAGGTCAAAAAACGGGATATGCTGCAAAACGGGAGATGTGTTTATTATGGGATGTAGATTTCCGAAGGCATTTTCGCCCATTTCGCTCTACCCCGGCAGCAAACGCATATCCACACTGGCTGCAGCAACACTTAAGGAGCTGGAACTGACTCCCTCACAAATATGCATTCTTGTGGTAAATGACTGAGGAAAATATGTAAGAAGTGCCAGAATGTGTCCCTTAATGGCCTGTAAACTGTCCCGGCAGAAGCTCCACCGAGCAACAAAAGGCACATTTCGCTATGTGGGATCAACTGTACCTCATGCTATAGAATATATGGCAGCTGTGACAGTCGCTATCTGTGAGAAATGAACGGAATCACAGAGAATCCACCCTCCCAAAATCATTTCAATGGGTCCACCAACCCGGACGACCCCCTTTATTAGGGAACGACATGGAACAAAAGTACCAACAACGGCAGAAACACCCAGCTGTATTTCTCATGCGTATCAACAAAGGGGACAAAGACACACACTGCGTTTGACACGGCTGACAGCGGCAGAGTGTAGGTGGGGATCAGACCGTAAAGGGGGGGGGGGGGGGGTGCTGGTGGACTGGGGGAGGGACACCCCCCCCCCCCCATTTTGGGGGCACAAAGACCTCTCCTGGGAGCTCTGCCACTGAATGTCTCAGACAAAGAGTGACTGGGAACCCTGAGCAGCGATGTGGGAGGGGGGATTCTGGGGGGGGCGTGTGCTTTGTTGTTGGAACCCACTGAGGCAGAACCCTGTGTGGTCGGGCCCCCGCACACGCTGCAGTGAAAGAGACTAGCAGCTCGACCCGGGCCCCCCTCCCCCCAAGCATGTGCGTAGGTGTTTGACATCTAGGGGGCGCTGCGTGACTGACAGGTGTTCCTCCGTGACAGACAGTACTGTGTGTGTATGTGGGGGAGGGTGGTCGAGGCGGCTGTTTAAATGAAGAAGAGGGAAACACAATCGGAAGGGGGTCTCACGAAGGGATTCTAGCAGGAATGTGTGTTTGACAAATTGCTCCTCTACAAAGCTCCTTTAAAAGGGGGGGGCGACAAAGCCTGAGCGATGGAGAGGTAGCAAGCTTCAGGCCCAGAGACGGAACTTTAAGCTGCCCAGCAAACACCCTTCAACCCTCACAGGCTAATTACTCTCAATCGAAAGCATCTGCGCACCAACAGAGGTGTTTCAAAGACATAGTTTGGGACATTATTTAAAGGACAATACCTAAAGACACACTGTGACATGCCACTGTGACACTTTCCAGCATCATCTTGGGAAGGATCGCAGCTGGATGCTGGTGGCTGTAACCAGTCGGGATTCAGCCGTCCGACTTACTATAGATCCGTAAATATAATGCATCTTCTGCTGATTAGAGACGCGGATGAAGGCTAGAAAAGGGAACCTAATCAAAAGGACCACGATGTTACACAATCCCATGGAATTTATTTAATTATTCTGTGAAACCGTTTTCAGACTGCCCGTGTTTATGGGCGCCTTCATCAGCAGGATTAATTAGGCTCATTAAGCGGGAAGGAGTCCCTAACGGCGACATAAAGCTCAGCACACACTCCGACTTGCGGTTTCTGTCCTCATTGCCGCTGTGCGATCTGGCTGACATGGTTCCAATCAGCTTTTACCGCAGTTCAAACCTCTGACAGCAGTGTTTCACTTTATGTTCGATATCAGAGTAACGTGGCGACCATTAATCTCACGTTTACCTACATTAGAGATGTAGAACCAGAACCAGGGTTTACGGAGGAAGTTTAGTTTTTAGCTGAAAGATATTTTACTGCTGAGAATAAAATACTCTAATGACTGGCAAAGAAGGATATTCTGGGCAAGAATGAATGAATGGTATTTATTTGACAAAAGAGTAACATAAAGTTCTAATATTGAGCTTCCTGCAGGTTCCCCAATGCCCTCGCTCACACCTACCCCCAGCCTGTCTCCTTTCTCTAATTATGAAAGGCGAAATCAAAGATGATGACCCACAAATTCTGTCCCTGCGGAAATTATTCACATTTCCAGTCGAAATGGGGAGGATATGGGGGAAGGGGCCTGCAGAGTGTGTTGTTTTAGACTCCCTGATTGGTGCCTGCAGACAAACACTGAGTGTTTTATTTTGTTTCAGGCACCCTGATTGGTGAATGAGTTACACAAAATAGCCGAAGGAGGCATTCTGATAACATAATGGTCTGTCCTGTCACTGTGGCGAGCCGCCGCTGTGCAGGAACTGGAAACCAAAAATGACAAAAGAAAAGGCTGTTGGCATTAGAGGCGCAAAAAAAAAAATAGTCACAGCTTGATTCAATTTATCAATTTTTAAGAATGTCCGTGACATCTCTGTTTTCACCTTTCTGCAGACACGGTCGGAGAGGGACGCCGTGTGAAGTTCTGCTTGGCCGCCAGCCCACGTGACCAGCTGTCCGGCCCTTTCTCTACTGAGGCTTTCACCTCTATTTGTGTAACACTCCGCTGCGTGCTGGAAATGAAAACATTAAGCCGTGTGGCATAACTGCAAACAAAATCTGTCCAGCGATCAGCAGTGCGAGGGCCGTCATGCCTGTAAGCCAGACCTTCTTGGATTCCTTGAGATTCTTCAGTCATATTTAGGGAAATTCCACATTGAAAAGAAAAAATAACGCAGTCATTTGCACTGTTATTTTTGCTCTGCTAAGATGACACACAGGAAGTGAGTGAATTATGGGTATTTTTCTATGTAGCCCTTCTATGTAGCATATGTACTTCTGCTCCAGTCCTTCCACTTTTTTCTCCCCATGACATGTAATTGATTAAGTTAGATTTTTTTAAAAATTTTTTACAAGCTTCCACATTTTCACTGGTTCATATTTTACTGGACGTGTCCAGGTTAAGTACTTCGCTCAAGGGTACAACTCGCGAGCCTCTGCAAAGAGACACAGCAATTCCTGTCCATAACCACCAGCCCACCGCTAAGCTTCAAATCTCTTACTTACCAACAGTACAGGCAGTCTCCGGGTTAAGAACGTCTGATTTATCCCGCACTTCCAAACAGGTTACCATGAAGGCTGTCATATTGAAAATTCTGCTTAAATACAATGGTTCATGATAACAAACATGCAGTATTCTGTGACACTGTGAACACATTGTGCGACTGAGGTACAATACAGTAACATACATAGTTAGCTTTATTATTACTGCATAATTATTGTTTTTTTATATCATTATTTTTCTGACTAAAAGACACACTCAGGAAATTGATCCCCTTCGTTACTGGCACCTGCCTAAACTAATATGACAGGAAAAAATGCGCGTTTGATAATAGTTAGTAAAAAATGTCTTTAAAAAAATTTACATAAAAAACTGCTTAAGACTGCTTTATATTAGCCCACTTTGGTCATTTATTAGGTAAACAATAGCATTAAATTATAAAGATTAATTGTTTAAAATCGTTTAATGCATTAAGTGTATTGACTGCCATGTTTACGGTGTATGAAAATTATATGTAAAGTAATGCTATCATTATACTCGGGAATATTTCTAGATGAAAACTAAAATCTTGCATCAGACATGGTGCTGAGATCTTCCTTACCAAAGCAATGTTATTTAGATGTCAGGTAGAGACACTGGGTTATATTTGAACAGTGAAAAGTGTCTGTGCTCACTTCCAAAGACTTAATATTTACTTAATTTGTTAATTTGGAATTTCATATAACAGTAACTGTTTGTGGAAACAAACAGACCAATTGTATAGATGTACAGATTTTATGCCGATAATTATAATGTTACTCAAATGAAAACCTGTGAGAAGGGGGCTGGAGTCAGGGGTCCCCTGGTGCTTTTTGGGAAGCTGGTGAGCACAAGCTCCTCAGGCTGAAGGTAAGACAGCTTCACCCAAGACAGACTCCTGCATTTCCGGCTAATTAAACAGGATGCAAGCAGACAGCTTCGGAGAACTGCTCAGAACAATAATCCAAGCCCCCCCCCCCCCCCCGCATTCATTAATTACACACCATGCACTAATTAGCCAGAGGCTAATGTAGCAACCTCTCCCATTCATACCAGCTGACTGAAGCCTGCTTCTTCTCGACTTCCGATTCAACAATTCATGTGAGTGTTTAATTGACAAGATTACGGCATGACCCACGCAAATGGCTCAGACATAGAAACACGTCATATTAAGGTTATTCCTTTGTTCTTTGGTACTAATGTACCACATAAACTGAAAAAACCGCTGCCACTCTAATGGCCTAGAATATGTAAAACTCCAGGAAACTCTACCGACAGCTTAGACATCAGTCGATATAATTAAACACTCAATTAATTAAGCAGAAAAGTAGACCGCATCCACGTTATTGACTGACCTTACAAAGGATGTAAGGTTTAGTAAAGGTCAAACACCTCCCTCTCCAATAAGATACCACCTGCAAGTCTCTTCTGCAGTAGAGTCTGAAAACCACACACAGAGAGGGGGCTGGCTATCGAACCCGTGACCGTGGAGGTAGCAGTGTTTCCGACTGAACCACCACGCCAAACGCATTCTGCTCGATCGATTCGGTTCCGCAGAAAAAGGTCAGAGCCCTGCCATTTGCTAACACACAACTCCAGTGACATTATCAGCCCAGCTGTGCTTGTTTATATATAGAAATAATCCCCTTATCTTCAGACAGCTCACGGCCCTGTAGGATCTCAGGCCTTTGTTTCCAGCACGGCTAATCAGCAGCACATTAGAGCGAGTGGAGAAGGAAGCGATCGCCCTCATTGTCTGAGCTATCTTAATTTAGCCCGGCATTAAATTAGGCGCTGACTGTGTACTTAACAAAAGAAGACAGTCGGCCTAATTAGAGGACTCCAGTGCGACGCGTGAAACGCGATGGATGAGATGGTGAACGAGTGCTAAACAACGTGACCCAAATGCAAGAAACCGACGGCATCGGTTATACCTGGCATTTCCTGATTTAAACATATTTAGTGAATTGAAATGAGATGTTTTTATTTGAACTCCACACAGGGCTGCTGTGTCAGGATATTACTCACTGCAATGTGCATATAAAGGAAGGAAAGAATCCAAACAGTGCCAGTCCCAGGGATCTTAAAATCACCGTTATTGAAATCCTTTTACCTTTTTTTTAATCTATAGGTATTATCAGTTTATTAACCTATTAAGACAGAACTGAAATATTCCTCTGAAATATCGATAATGGATTAAATGTAACTGTATTTTGTTTATGGTATTCATTTATATTTATTATGGTATTTATTCACATTTTTTACTTAGAATTTTTTTCTTTTTTTTCATGCATTTTCCTCGTAACGGATAACAACTTCACACAACACAGACATCATCAGTAACCAGACAGACAAGCTTCTATTGTTTTGGCTTGACAAACTGGTGTGTATGACGCCCTGGGAAAATCTATACACCAGCTGGGGAAAATAAACCTTTTTTTTTTTTTACTGGAAGTAATAACTTGCTATCGGTTTTTTTTTTTTTTATTCCCAGTAACACCAATCACACGAAAAATGAGCCAGATTGGAGAATAAGCAGAATCCCAGAGGAATGAGCAAGTAACGCGAATGCCATGGACTGGGAGTTTGCTCGGGGACATTAGCGACTTGGGTTGCACTGTGCTAATCACACTGTACAGTGAATGAATAATGCCAGGCTCTCTCATGACTGCAGCACTGTATTTGACCTGCAGACGAGCTCGCGTTCTTGTCTCTTAGCTCTGCCAGTGGACGTTTCTTCAGTGCCAGACCTAATTGAATTGTCCGTCCCAGTAAACAGCAGATGGGTGTTTAAAGCCATCGCTAAATAATTAAATCACCGTGGGGGAGAGTAAGACTCTCAGTCCGACTCTTTTAGAGTAGAAAATTACAAAAAAAAAAAAAATGTTATGGATGCTTCACAAGTTGCACAAAGTAGGTTAAAGATGCCCCAGAACGTAGAGGACGTCTGTTCTGCCACAGGCTCAGCAAAAACTGGATCTGTGGCCCGGTGAAGCTCACATTAACTCCAGATTTGTAGCGCTTCAGGACAGCTGCCCTACAGGCAGCAGAAAGTGTGACCAGGACTGTGAAAAAAGCCTAAACATAGATGAGGCCGACTCCTCAACGTACTCAACGTAATTATGATTTCATTTTAATTGCATCAGGAATCAAGATCATCAGTTATATCGGCCAAGTAAAGTCGTAATCGCAAGGAATTTGACTTGAATTTGACAAGAACAGTACAAACAGGACAACAACATTAAATAAAGGTTGTGCAGCATGTAGCAAGATCAGAAATATACACAGTAAAAACACCCAGTCGTATCATATATTCTATTGCAAAAAAAAATAGCTGAACATTTCGCAGATTAGTCTTATCGGCGCAGCAATCGGAGGCCGTGCGCTCCTTCCAAAGAGGAAGGATCTCCCTTTGGTTTGGATATGAATGTGACTCTGTCACAGTAACCAGAAAGGAGGGATTTCCCGTTAACAGCAACACGATCATACAAGAACACACAAGACTCTGTAATGCAGACAGTCTCTGTTTCGTGGCCCTGTGTCATTATTATGTTATGGGATCAAATGCTTTAGGAAAATCGAGAGATGGACTACAGTGGACTTTTCCAGCTCCGACGGTTTCTAAACTCATTTTCAGTCACTCCCAATGAACGTCAAGGACTTCTCTGTTCTTGTGTGTCCAGTAATTAGCTAGAAAGTTCCAGTACCTCCCAGTGATGTAAGAGTGCCGAATTTCATCATGAGAATAAAGAGTTTTGTGTGATCCACAGTGTACAAATGCAGTTACAAACGATTCATTATGTGCACATTTAATTAAATTTCCTTTTAGAAACGGAAGAGAAAAAGAATATAAAGGATACGATTAAACATGAATTACACTCTCTCTGCTGGTCTTTCTGAATACATTTGTCTCGGTTATTTCAGTAAAGTGCTTCCGTGGTATAAAAGATGACGTTTAATTTCTCGAATTCACGACTATTTGTTCCTGATGAAATTGCCCCCCCCAGTCCTCGCTGATGGGTAAAACAGGGGCACTGATTTCATTATACAGCTGCTGGTGGACACACAGCCATGAGGCAGGGGCTTCTTACTGAAGGATACGGAGGCAGGGGTCCTTTAAAATGCATCCAGTAGAGGATGAGTCGCAGCGGAAGCTAATGGGCCATTAGCCCCAGAAACACTGAATAAAAAAATATATATTTTACCGTTCAGAGAGCTTTTTTGGCCAGTCATGAAAGTGGGCAGGTTGCTTATTAAACGCGCTGCGTGGGGGGGAGGTGACCCCTCATGCAAACACGCGCTTTTCAAACTCCCACGATATATCCGGACAGAGGGAGTAAATATTTGCTTTTCATGTCCTGATCGCCTCTGCTTTAAATAAGCAGCCAAACGCTGCTAACATCCATGCACCGGTAGCAGACGGGGGTTTATACTGGAATACTGGACGTTACATTCTAAAAATAAAATAAAAAACAGATATTAAAACGGTATTGTGTTCACCACCGACCTGCATGACTGTCCCTTAACGTCCGGAAGGACAAACCCAGCGAATGTTTATGGACGCGACTGAATAGAATAAATGTATTTATTATGCTACAGTATAAAAGTTCAAATGTTTAGGTGCCGGGAGCCAGGCGGCTGATCCGGAGGGTTACGTCGCACAAACAGATGCCTGCTTTGGGCTGACATCCTTTCCAAAGATGAACCGCTTGTGGGTGAAATTTAAAAGTGCATTTGGATCGAGGTGATTTTTGAATGTCAGTCAATCAGGCGTGCAGGAAGACAGAAGGGAGATGTCAGCGCAGATATATCTAAGTACCGTGTAAAATCACATTTAGCAGAATGCTTTAAATATGACTGGCTAAGTAAAATTCTGCTGTCTTGTATACGGTATGTTGTCTGCTACTGGGTGCCAGCTGAATGAACATAACCTAAAACTCTCTGTCCAAGAAGATGACTGTAGCTATGGGACCTCAAACTGTATTACCGTCCTGTTTCCCTTCTTGAATATTCCCGAAAAATCTCATTCTCAAATCAAAACCAGATTAAAAGTCATCACTGAACCTTTAATTTCATTATATCACATTGTCATTGTACCCAAAGGGTTTGGATTAAAAAAAAAATCTACAACTCCATAAAAAACAATAAACTCCAACGCTGCGTCTGTTTTCCATTTAAGGAAGCCAAACTCCTTTTTTTATACAATGTACTCCATTCCAGTGTCCAAATACACACATCAGAAGACCGACTTAATTCCTTTTTACACAACTAAATCATGTACATTTCATGTACACCCCCAAGTAATTATCTGCACTCATCAAATGATACTGAAATGTAAGAGTATCAAGGTTTTATCCCATAATCTGGTTTAATTACGTTCCAACATCTGCCTGGACCGTAATGGAATCTGCTTACAGATCCCCAAAGCAGCCAACTCTGGAAATCTTCAAATAATTACAGTGTCAGGCCGATGTGCTTCCTGACGACATGCAAGCGGAGCTTCAGGTCCTTACATCTGAGGAGGGAAATGGACAATGTTTTCTGGGGCAAAAGTAATGGTCTGAGCCAAAAAGTGAGATAAGGCAAAAAGTAATATCTAGAGCAATGTATCACTGTCATCAGTGAGTCCTCAGCAGCGCTAGACGTAGAGTTCGGTACGGCCGGCTTCATCCATCCCAGACGGAGAGGATCCCAGCATGCCCGTTTCCGGTCAGTTCCACATGAGGGAAACTTAAGCTGATGATTAAGGGAGCTTTTAAGGGGGTGGGGGGGGGCGAGCAGGTGGTCTGAAACCATAACAGTGTAGGAGGCCGAGCAAGCATGGTGCAAAATTAAAGCTTAAATAATTGCTGAGAAATCGGATACAGGCTACAGCATTATTACAAGCTGTTCTTTCCTATATGAATCAAATCCTGGCAAACATTTAGGAACAGAGGTGAGATACTCGACAGGCATAACTGGGGGGGGGGGTGGGGGGGGGGGGTACAGAAGGACTCCCATGTTCTGAAGTCTTTGGGAAATTAACCCTATTGAATGGGGATGACGAGGAACACACAAGTAAGCATTTGTATTTTTATACTATTCAGCAGAGAACTTGCCAATTATTCAAAAAGCATTTGTTCACATTCATTTATACAGTTATTTCCCTGACTTTATATTCTCCTACACTTAGCGCTTGGTCTTAAAAAGGGGTTGATGGCTGTTAAAGTACAAACGAGTAGCTTGCAGATGTGCCTGAAGCAGCAGAGTCCATGTCTGATGTCCTCCCTGCTTGCAGAGCCCAGGGTTTAACTTCAGCGACGCCAAACAGCGTCCGGCGCTAATTAATAACATTTCTACGGGTCTTTTTGGGCCAGCCTGGGCTCTCCGACAGCCTTAGATGGCGCTACTCAAATGCAGCTCCCTGGAATCCGCGTGTACCATCCCATCCAAACCTCGAGAGAGATCCTGTGGCCATTGTGGATTTTCGATTCCAAACGAGATGGAGTCCCGGGCAGCCCATTCCAGAAGCTAGAATTTCGCGTATTTTTGTGCCCGTTCTATTCAAACTACGACTCTGGAACTGACTGAAAAATTAACCTGAGTTTTTTCATGCCACGTCTGACAGATAAACACCCCCCACTCACGTTTCAGAGACTGTAACATGGGTAGCTGGCTTGTACCCTGCCTTTTCACCTAATTGGCACTAATGTCGAGAATAATACTCGCGCTGAGTGTTTGAAATCAGAAACGGAAGTGGCAAACTGAGCCGTCTGTGTCCAGCGTTACAGCAAAGTCATTTTTTAAAAAAAGCAGTTCAGTTGTTTAGCGTTTTCATAAGCAGGTATGTAAAATGTATTTATACAGACAAGTGTCTGCTTCACAAAGCATAAAATACACACAAGTGTAAAAGATCTGGGTTAAAGAACAACGGGAGTAACGTGATAAAAACTAAAATTAGGTAAAAAAATAAAACTAAAATAAAACAACCAACTATCCCACAGCTACGTCTTATCCCATCCTGGACTGAACTCCTGTTTATAAGAGAATGTTAAGTGCAGATTTAAAGGCTGATGTTGCTTCTTTAACAGAGAGGCAGATCGTTCCACAGTCTTAGGGCAACACCTGAGAAGCACTGGTGGCCTAATGGTTAGGGGAGCACATTAGGATTGGAAAGTTACTGGTGTGTATCCCTGACCACTGAGGTGCCCTGAGCAAGGTTCCTCCCCCAAGCACTGCTCCCCAGGTGCTGAATTAGCTGCCCCCTGCTATGTCACATATAGGTTAAATGCAAAGGACACATTTCGGTGTTGCATGTTGCTGTTTCAACAAGAACAATAATTAATCACTTTTAAAAAAAAAATCACCCTTCAGTTTTAGTCAAGTTTTGTCCATAAGGGCACAGGAAAGCACCAGTGCTAAATCAGGGACCAGTACCTGTGAGGTTTTAGACAGACTATCAGCCGCCGCATCGCCCCCCCCCCCACCCTGTCTCAGTCCAGCTCTGACAGAACTTCCCCTACCCATCAATCACTGGGGGGTTTATTTAGAACATTCCTCACTTTCTTTCCCCGCACGGTGCTGACACAGGGGCCGCGTCGGGCAGCTTTGGTCTGCCGCAGTCGATCTCCCGATAACCGGAGGCATCCATCTCTGCTCGCGAGGAGCCGTCGCATCGCTGGTTACACCCACACGGCCTGCGGCAGAGCACAGAGCAGCACTGCGCTCATATTCCCTGTAAAGCCGCATATTAATCATGGACACGACACATACGCCACTCGCCAGGTCTTAAGACGCAGCTTGGCCTTCGACTGACCTCGGCAGACACACAATAAAATATTCCAAAGAAGCGAATATACCCTGGGCTCATATATGTGGAAGGAGAGCTACTACGATATTCCCAGATTTCACATACATAATTTTTCATCCTTTTCCAGCACCTCCCAATCAAAGGAGATTCGCTGTGATGCCTCCCTCTCCCTATCGCTCGTCCCGAGACTCACCGCATTCTCTTGCACATGCGTGTGGGCTGTAATCAGATGCTTTACTGGATTTCGATTTGGGGGTTAAAACCTCTTAAATTCTACCCGGGCCGCTTCATATTTTGCGGCCGGATGAAACGGCAGCGTCTGCCCCCTCTGAGGAGGCGTGGGCCACACAGCTTAGCTCGCCTGGCCTCTGGTGGCTTGACTGCCCGCTCTCCGCTCAGGCGAATTTGTTTTGATGTGATAACGATCGATCTCTGCCTAATGTCACCCAAGGGCATTTTTTTTCCACGGCGGTTAGAACATTGTTTTTGTTAGATGTTGATAATCACCGTTTTCCCCGTCAACAAGCAGCCAAGAAAGTGGCGCATGGGCATACTAAACCATTAGCCAGGCAACCTGGAGATGTAGCCGGCCTGTTGAATAGTATCAGGCAATAGGAGTGACGGGCGGGAGCCATTGGAGACACTTCAGAAACCATTCAAACTACCGTCTTTATGAAAGTGCGCAAAAGAAGCCCTAAACTCTTACTTAAATGTATTTCGCGTCTACAAAAATCCCTTCTTCCCAAAGAAGGACCACTGCCACAACATGGAAAATGTTTCAAACCTCGTCAGTTGGCCACTAACATAAAGGAAAATACACAGTGTAGCCGAAGATCGATTTGAACTGCAATTAACGATGCGAGCCATTTGACAAGTGGTAAATAGTTACCCGTGAGAAAGCCAGCTCACCAAGAGCTGCGGAGTCAAGGAAGCCTGGGTAGGTCTTCACATCAGTGAGGAGCATGAGTTGAATGTATGAACCCAAAATCAAGGCTATTGATGGTGGGTGGACTTCTGGAAACCTCAGTTTGTGATCAAAGAGGGGTAACAAATCAGCAAGGATGGTAAGCAAGTAAGAAAAAACTGAATTACAGCAATCAAAGGACCACCATACTGCTAAGCTTATTAGAGAGTAAACTCTGGGAAAGCTCAGATTTCCTAATAAACGATTTCAATGTTTGTGAGCCTGCGACAGTCCTCTTAACTCTCATTTTTAGATATCTTCCTTCAATGACAGGACAAAAGGCAGCATCCCGAAACAGCCACAGGGATCGACTGCAAACGCGATCTAGTGTCCAACATCACTGCTCTTGAATCTGCAAGCTATTTGTCTGAACCACCTGGTTCTGATAGGGCTATGCGAGAGCCCAATACTGCACATCATCTGGGATCCGCAAGTCCATCAAAATGCAGTGAGGGGGAGGAAGGAAAAGAAAACAGCAGAGTGTCTACAGTCAAGCATGACTCCTACACTGCCTTGTTCAGGCAAATCTAACAAGCTGATTTGGCTGTGTAGGAAACATCTAAACACTTAATGCCAAATACCATATGCTTAGAAGACTTGAGTAAATAATACTTCGAGCTGCATCCCAGGCATGTGTATAATGAAGATGGACTGTGGCCTATTTAAATTCAGATTTTTTTGTTTGTTAATTTAACATTTCCCCATTGTTTCACGGACAGGCTCCAGACCATTTCGAATAGATTCAAATGAAGATACTTGTGGTTTTCTATGGATGTGAAATGTTGAAAACAAAGTTCTCAAACACTAAGAGAACAGGGCTTGCCAGCTCTCAAAAGACAAGCTTCCCATTGCTTGTAGAGATCCCTTAGTAAGCATTCAGTAGCTAAAGCCAAAGGCATTTATTACTCTGCTAGACTGCATTTAACTGTTATCATATTTAAAGTCGATTTTGGTGGAACATTATGGATGAAACATCTGCCTGTAGGTCTCGCTGTGACCAACGTGTCCGATGTTGAGCGATGAAAGGACTGCCAATGAACACAGAAGGTCATGATCGCTGTGGACATTCAAGTGTGTGTCTACAGTCCTGTCTGCTGGCAGATGACGTGCTTCCCGCCGCTCGCCAAACTGCGGGGGATGCAAAGGGGCAAATGTGGATGACAAAACCAGACTAGGAGCCATTATTCAGACTTCAGCGACTTAGCGTTCGCCGAACATTACGGCCGACGATGTGCCTGTTTTCTCTCCCTCTCTCTCGATATGCGAAAAGCAAGACGGCCAATCTTGGGGTATCGCATTTTCCAGATACCGTTTATGATCTCGAGGCAGCGGAGAGACACCGTGATGTAAAAAAATGTGTCATGTGACATTCCTCGGCCTGCCGCATCACACCCCCAAAAACGGCAGATAGTCACTGACAGAAAGCACACTTCCAAACAACAGGGCCTCCAAAGGGGCTGCCTGGGATTCATTTGCTACATGCATGGGTCAGAAATGGCTTCACTTATCAAGTGCTACACACAAGCAAACAGCTAAAGCCAGAGAGATTTTGCTCTTCTGTGTAAAAGCTTGACTACTGACATGTGCCTTCAAAACCAATGTCTAATAAATCAAAGAATCAATCATTAATTCATGCTCTGTTAATTGGGTAGATAATAAATAACTTTTCATCAAGTGTCAGCCCTGTCTAGCACCTTCACGTAAGAACAAACTCAAGATCGTTACCAAACCAAAATGGCACCAATGATTTACCAACAAAATGAGGGTCCATCGCCTTCACTGAAGTTTAATGTTCTGACAAAAGCCAAGCGGTGTAGAAAGATGCTTCAAAAACCCAAGACAGCTGTACTTTCCACTAAGATTACTAAATGTCACCAACGGGTACCATGACAGACTCTTTAGTTGCTACATTTTCAGTTTCGGAGAAGCAAGAAAGGCTTGAAATTGAAGGTATGGTCTCTTGAATGGAATCGTGGATGGTCGTTATGATCATGGCGTAACCTAAAAAGACTTATGTGACATACGTGATGAGCACGTGGTGTATCCCTTAGCCTGCCTTTGACCCTGTGTGGCCCCCGGGTGTATTCCTCATGCCTCCATTGGTGCATGGGGACCGTCGCCATAAGTCGCAGACGTCCATGGATGAGGGCCCTTCACGGGGTTCACTGCTGACCTTCTGAAAGCATGCTTCTCGCCTGGCAAGGCTCTCCGCATTCAAACCTGCTCCCTGACAAAGAGCTGATGGGATGGATTCTGACAAGCTGGTACACAACAGTGCCGAACCTTTTCTCTGCTAAGACCCTTACATTCTTTCCCGTTCATATAAACCGACGGGCCACAAAGAGCCTGTTTCCCACACAGGGCCCCGGGAGAAGTATGGGACCTCACAGCAGCCCACAATGGGAGAAGGCAACGCCCTGGTCAGCCAGACGCATCTTCCCATCAGAAGCCGTCAATGCCGCTTGTCAGGGATCTCAGAAAAGGAGAATAAAGGCCAGGGCTTATTTGACGAGCAGGAAACGGCTTTCTTATTCAATCTCGGTCACAGGGGACTTGTGTTTTTTATTTTTTACCCAAGAACTATATTCCCGTCTTATATTAGCCCCTTCATACAAAATCCAGCTAATCCCATTAGTCTGTGGGGAACTACCAGCAATGACCAGAGGCAACATTAGACCCATCTGCGATCATCAGTCATCCGAAATAGGCATCCTATCCAGACCCATTATCTGAGTGTCAAAATGGAATAAAGTTATTCCAAAACGCTGATCAGGACTAAAGTGTCTCACCTCAGGCATTATCCCAAGGATTTCTGGAGCATGCAGGGTGTGTGGATCCGATTTGCTGCTTAAATGAGCTCCGTTCCAACCCTGCTCACCCCCCACCGTCTGCAGGTGCTTACTCCGTGTCAGCCGGGGGTGTGATGACACGCGTCTGCACGATTTGCAACAATCCTCCCATGATTCAAATCATTCCCATCTGCAGTTACATATTAATCACGTGTCAGCTGAATGAAGAACTTAGCTGACAGGTCTAATTAAGCAGAATGGTGCCAAGGATTCTGGGAGCGCAAAGTTATCTGTGGTCTGATGGTAGGGAAGGAAATTAATGTGACACACTCCCTGCGACAGCGCGTTAAAGCTGTAGGAGGGGTCAGATTCCTAGCGTGCATGCCACATCCGGCCCCAACCATGACCGGTCGCTTCATCAGAACAGGCATTTTCACAGAATGGTGAGCATTCACATCACCCCCCTTGTGACACTGGTGTTGAGTCCCTTCAATCACAGTAGCTGTGGTGGCCATTTGCCCATCATTCCGGGACACCATTTCCTCCTTGGAGTAGGGAGAAGGGGGCCCACTTGCTGCTATCACCTTCCCCACCCCTGAAAACAGAGGAGCCCCGTAACAGGAGCTGCTGAAGGTCGCGACCTTTGGCCTTTCCACACGGGGTCTCCTGAGGTGAGGTCAACACAGCCATAAGGTGGAGGGAAGCTGGCACCAAAAAGTAAAGTAAAATACAAACACCAACTCTAGACTTTTGTCTAGACACCATCTGGAATTCAACAAGTGGTGGATATGTAGCGTTATCTCTAGAATCTTCAAGATGCCAACTACAATTATCCATAAAATGAGCACAGCTTCCAATTAGTATATGCGCTCCAAAGACTTAAAAATTCTGAAATATTTCTTAATAAAACAGTTTTACTTTAACAAGAATGTACGTTGCTTTATGGTATTTGCATTTTTTTTGCATAAAACTCACGAAAACATGACATTTCAGACATAAGCAACTCAGGAACTCTCCAGAAACTGAAACTGGAAAAATCAGAGATTTCCGCAGCTTAGCGGGTCAGTTTCAGTCGTGCACTTATCAGCGATTTGAGAGAACCATGCAGAGAACCTAATATGTGCTTAGAGGCACTCCATGACCCAGAAGAATTGATAAGAATGATAACCCAAGGACTGGAAAATCCTGTTTCCTTCTGCTTGTAGAGCCCGGATCATGAGTCCTGTAAGGACCTGCACGTCACAGCTCGTTGGCTTCTTACATTCTAGGACAAAATAGGATGTAAGAAAAACCAGCTGACATGTTATGCTAGCAGTTACATCCGTCTGACTCCCGTATTGCAAGGAAAACAGGAGTCGCTCAGGAAATCCCAGCGCGGTGTTCCGAAACATAACTGGGAGTGGGAGCCGAAGAGCGCGGACGGACACTGGAGCACGCGCGGGACTTCACGTTCTCCAGGGAACGCCGGGATTTTAAATGACCGAAAAAAGAAAGAAAAAAAAACATTTACCATGGCCGAGAAATGAACTTGCCGTGTATGGAACTGGAAAGTGCTTCCAGCTAATTTAGGGATTGTGGGAAGTGATTGCAATGGACAACGTATGGGAACATCTCATTATTAGTATTTTTAGAAGCAGCTCTGTCTGCCCTCTGCCATCGTGCGCCTGTGGCACCGGAGAACACAGTCTGCAGTTCAGGCCATTTGTGTCTCATGTAATAAAGCAGAACCAGCGAGACCAGAGGAGGAGGTGCCTATCTCTGGCCTATCAGCCGGGACTGTGTGGGAGGGACTATGCAAATACAGGTGGCCTGAAGTTATCGGCAGCACCGCCCACTATGATACTGAGCTGAAAACACCACAATTCTGTAAGCAGGGCTCAGCTCTAATCCCATAGACCACTGCTGAAAAAGTTAAGCTTGTAAAGTTCAGAACCAGCTTGAATTAAACCTCATGGTGTGGATTTGGAGGAATTTTTAAATTCCTAGCAATTTCATTTCAGACTCCTAAGTCATTAAATGTAAGTGTTTGAAACACTGCTGCATGGCCTAATTGCTTGGAATGTTTTGTTTTGGAAGTATTCAATTTCAGTTCATTTCGGTTTATTTTTATAAAGTTCCCCCCAGAGCGCTTCAAATAAACATATTCAAGCGAAGATCTCTTACCAGTACAGTACAAAATGTCACTATTTACATTTAATTTCACTCCACCCAAACGTTAAATATTTAATTTATTGAAAAGGGTAAATATTACACGCCGTCGTCGCTTTCAAAAGTAGCCGAGAGATCACAGACGTGTCAGACCTGCACTCCCCAGCACGCCATGCACCGAGTGCTCCCCGTGAGGGGTAATTACAGGGCAGGGCGGGAGTCTCACACGGAGGACACTCAGACACTGTGGGGACTGCCACTCACCACCTCAGCATATGGGGAGGCGAGGAGACCAGCTCAGCCTGCACGCCGTGCTTCGCTTTACATCATCGCTTCAGCGCTAACGGCGGTGAGTTAGCAGCAAAAGGTTAAAGGCGCAGGTGAAAGCGGCTATGGGAGGTTTTTTTACGGTGCCTGGCCCGGCGATGCAGCCAAGGGCATGGTGGCGTACTTTAGACCTCTTTGTCTATTATCAACAGCTCTGACTAAGCAGAGCGGGGCATGCAGCAAGTCTGCTGTGAAAACAAGTAAATAAAAAGTCTGAATATTATCCCACATGACAGTTTACAGCTTTCTGTCCTGTTTTACAGCTGTGTGTAGGATAGAGCCTGCAAGCCTTCTGAGGCCCGAATCATGATAAGATCACTGCGGAAAAGAACGGAGAAAAAACTCTGCGTCCATGAACACAGCTTGTTTTCTTTACAAAAGATTCACAATTTAATTTTCATTACACTGTCACCAATGGCTTGTCACCAATGGCTTGTCACTAAGGCTACACGACAGCAGTAAGAAATACACAAAAATTCTAGCCGTTTTCAGTTTTTCTCAAAATGACCACCGGGATTCTGAGGACGAATATTAAAGTATAATACCCATCGACCCACAAAATACATGGCTAGGAAATTATACACGACATCAGCTGTTCTTTCGTCACATTCTGCTTTTTATGCAGACAGATAATTTGCAGAATTAAAGGACAAGAACGCTTCAGGGAGACAGATAAACTCGCTGGATGTTAACTTGGGCTTGAAAACACAGAGCTGTATAAACGTCGAGCACCATTCCAAGGCAAAGAGAATCCATTTACCAAGTTTGCTAAATCAGTAACCGCAATACAAAGAACCATGCATGAAAGGCATCTGGACGCGTTTGCAGAGCGGCGCAGAAAATTGGCTAATATTTCTCTGCTGACATTTATCTCCGCGCTCGAGTCTCCCGCCCCGGCAGCGTTAACAGATTGCGGCGGTTCTGCGATGCAGGAGAAGGAGCGGCGGAGCCGCAGAAGCTGCACCCAGCGCCGGGCACCGCTAAGCAGCGATGCCGCTCCGCCGCATTCCGACCCGCGGATCTCACTACAGCCCGTATTTCCCGCCTCACTTACATTAAATTACTACGTTTAAAAAAACACCTAAATAGCGCTCCTCTCAATGGTTATGCTTGATTAGATATTCCGACGTGCATATCAACGTTATTCATTAAGTTTCCTTTAAACGTCCTTTTTCCTTTGTGGAGATCTTTACTATTCCTCAACTGTCCGCTGATTATTTTCGTGCAAATTTGCTAGTTAAAAAATTAAACATTTGCACGCGAGCGGAAGTGAGAGTAGTACATTACTGACTCGTATTCCAACTGATTCTCTGCTTTTTAAATTATTTAAAGAAATACTCCATTCAATAATTATATGTATAAGCGTGATTAAATATTCTAACATGAACATTAACATAAGTATTCCTTAAATATCTTTTAAACGCCATTTTATTTGTGGGAATTTTAATGATTCTTGTACTTGTAATTTTTTTATAATTTTATTTTTTTTAGAAATTCTGAAAGATCAGTGAAGGTGATATTTCAGAATTGTCCTGCACAAGACAACCGTCATTCCTCTATTTAATGACTACCTACACCTCCCTGTGAAGTAATTAAAAAAGTATAACTGTGTACAACCATAACCTTTTTTTCTGTCTTCTACAAAACGTACAAGGAATTAGTTTGGGTGCAGATGGTGGCATAATTTCAGACTCCTGTCATTAAATTGGTGTAATATCAGCCTGAAGAAACGACCCACCAAAACATCCCACTGCAGAAGTAAAACAACTTTAAACAGAGTGAAAGCAGCAGGAGAACAGACCCCCCCCAAACAACAGGAGGCTCTGCTCTCCCTAAGGCTCGAAAAAAAACACAACACACTTGTCCAGCACACCTCGGCAAACCTGAATCCCATTTTCCCCAGTGTTAGCATTTCGCAGGCGGCATGTTACCAGCGCGTTGTAAACGTGTCAGGTGATAAACTAATTACATTATTAAGAATCCAGCTGACGACAGGTTTCAAGACATCAGCTATCGCCAGGCCATGCTAATGCTACCGGCCGCTAGGTCTGGCTGTTCACGCTCACTCTGAGTCTGTACTTCACAAGACTCGCGCAGGCTAGTGGAATCACTTCCCCCATTTACAGATAGAGGAATTAAATAAAACTACATTTTTATTGGAAACTGAGCTGCCAGTTTGATTTAGCGAAATAGCAGTAAGAGCACCAGTCTGCCCAGTTTATATCCGTCTTCCAGCCGCTCACCCTGAGCTGGGTCGCGGGGCCGAGTTTTCTGAAACCCTGATATTTAGCATTTACCGCCCCACCCAAATTGGAAAAAGCTGCAGCGTCCTTGGGTAATTTTTAAGGTCCAACATTAACCCTAACCATACATCTCAACGAGGCCGTCGGAACAAAGGCTTCTCCAGAGCATCCCTCGAAAATTTATGTCCTGGTTCTTATGGGTCGTATCAAACACCCTTCATCTGCATCACATTACAGCAGGGGAATTATTTGATTTAGAAGAGGATTCTCACTGCGGTACATATGGCATCAGCCATTAAACAAAAGCATCCCCCAATTCCCTCCTAGAAATATCACATCTGCTACTTTGCAATCCAAACAAAGCATTAAAATGTCAGAACGCCCTTCCACAAACTCAGAGCTTCTCTGACCCTGGCCATCTTGCTGGTGTCACCCCATGCGGATCATCTGCAGAACCTCCTGTAGGCTTAGACTTCTCCAGCTAATTACCAGCTTCGGCAAGCCTTCCTATTGAAAACATGGACAAATCATACTCGGCCGTATAGCTAAAATTACCGTCTTCAGTACATCTAGCCTTCATTTATTTTTTTTAAGTGCCACGTAACAGGGAAGTTGTGATCCAAAGAGTCTTTTGAAAGCGATGGATTTGTAAAAAAAGACGTTTAAATATCTTCAGATGGTAGGTCACCCGACGCAAACTGCTTTTGATTAGACCACCTTCTTACGAGGGTGATGGATGTCTCTCACAGACTGAATGGCCGCAATTTTCGGTATGTCTTAAAATGGAAGGAAATGAGTTTCCTAACACAACAAACCATATCACAGAACTTAAAGCTCAGACAGATGTCTGAAGCCAGAGCAGGAGGGAGACGCAGACTTTGACACTGTTAAGTATGCTGTGTTACCCACCAGACCATGAATACTGCTGCAAATCCGCAGGGCACGGTCCATGGTGACCGTCTGCAAGCACAAATCAGCAGAGTTTGTACGACTGTCATTCCATTTATACAGCACATACTAAGGATGCTGGACATTATGAATTTATCAAGGTATTGTACATTTATAGGCCGGGATTTTCAACATTTTCCAAGTTTATCCAGATGAGCCAAATGCAACAGCTTATAAAGTAAATGTGCTTTCATCCATGTAAAACTTATCATTTCTCTGTAAGTGAATACTAAGTAAATATTGAGCATCATCAACATTAATGTTTCTTCTATTAAAATGCTATTTTCCTGCAACCATTTAATATACATTCCAATTAAAACACTGACTAATGTTGAAATATATTACGTAAATATTAAGGAATGCATGATCAAGTAGCAGTTTTGAGAACACTTCCCGTAGTTGACAGACTTTGTTAACCAATGTAATACTGGAGTTCTGAATTAAATAAGGTATACATTTATGAAGAAATCATTTGTAAAATGTACTTTAAAATGATAGATGTTCCATTTAAATACTATATACAATCTATGAATCTCACAGTAAAATCCGTAAATCTCAAAGGGGGAAGAGAAATGTCGAGAAAAACAAGCCAAATGAGTTGATGTTGACTTTACAGCGTTTGCGTTTAAATGGTGCGCTAAGCGCCGAGGGACCTGCTAAGGGAGCAGACAATGCGTCCACTTCTCCGGGGGGGAAATTTCTTATACAGGCTGCATTTCCTCGGTTTATGTTCCGAGGAGTTACGGAGGCAAGGCGGCGTTTTTACTACGACTGGGAAGCACTTTCCCCAAGCCTTCCCTTAACAAAAATCCCTTAGTCGTCTGTCCGAGAGCATGCACTGATATAAAAAAAAATCAAAGCTGCATATGGGCAATGCATTTCAATGCATGTGTCCCTAGGAAGCGCAAATCCTGTATTAAACTGGGAAATTACAAGGTATGCAAAGCTGGACTTGTTTACAGTGTTACAGCATACATTAGTCTATTCAAATGCTGGAAATGCAGACCTGTGAATTGAAGCCTTACAATGTACCAAAGCTTAAATTCAAATTACCACACGTTTAATTTAACGTTTTGATATAGGTGTTTAAATAATATGGGGCAATCACAGCGGCTCGGCCAATCTAAGCCGCACGTTTTTATTTACATGGAGGCTAATGGTACCGAAGCAGATTATATTCGGATACGTCGTGAACGAAATCCTGACGGAAGTCATACTTGTGCCGTCTTACGTCTCCTAAAAGTTGTTCAGAGAAAATAATATGTAATGTGAGAAGCACTGCTGAATGTAAAGATACAGAGGTAAATACAGGCTGAATACGAATGCCATGCAGTACCTGTCATCGTAGCAGAAATCTGCGCCCAGGGTGTTGAGATACAGGACCAAAGCCACGGCGCTGGCCACCAACTCTGCAATCATTTCTCAAAAAACAAAAAGAAAAAAAATGAAAGAACAGGGGAGAAAATCAGTTCCCGTCTCTATTTTCTTTCCTAACCATTGTCATGGTGCCTTGGTAGAAATAGAAAGTCCAGTTCCCCATGGTCGCGAAGAAGTGAAAACGGCTGATCGGCGCATCTTCCGTCTAACCCATCTTTTTAGGTTGAAGGCTTCAGCGTTGATCCGATGGGAAACTGGGCAGCTGACGAATATTTACAGTATAGCTGGCCGTATCTGTAAAGGTTGCCGTGCAGCACGCCGGACTGATGCATCGTAGCCACCGCATCAACTAAAGGGATGGAGCCGCGTGTGGATCTGGTGACTAGTGCGCATGCGCGCGGCCCCGCCCCCTCCCCGCGCCTTGTGACATTGTGGATACGGAGAAGGGCGCGCTGACACGCGGGCCGTGGGGCGCATGTTTAATAGAGCTCTGGTGACGTGTCAGGCGCCCAGTTTGCAAATAAGTCAACCATAAAAGCTACTCTTAGTTATCAGTAAGACGCTCATAACGATCACTTTAGTTGATGTAAATTTGGGAATTGCTTTTAAACGTAATCAGGTCGTTTTCCTAATTGTGTCAGCATAACTATTTTGAAATCGTACCAGGTTTACAAGGCAAATCTTCCATTACAGAATTCCTGTATTTATCAGAATCCCCATTAATCTGACCCTAATCCCCGAAGTGCGCCTACAGCTGTCCCTTTATATCAGAACACATGGGAGTATTGTTTGAAGAACGCTGCAGTTTAAACAGGACGCAGTTTAAAAATACTCTTATACTGTCTTACGCGCGCGTTTATTAAACCCTGTTGCACGTGCAAAGTGATAATTTATTCACCTTGTGAAAACAAAAGACATTCTTTAGTGTATTAAGTATTCATACACCTTCTTAATTAATCAATACAAACAGTTATCCACACCAAAGATACAGTATTAAATTTATATCTGCGTGAAAGTGTTAAAGTTATAACAATAACCCCAGATAAGCATCAAAAGTGACAGTGTGCAGGACGTAGTGGCTGCAAGTGAACAGGGCAGGAAGTTTAATATCCGGCAAGGAAGTTCAGGCGAAGTTGGATATCCCGATCCGCTTTGTTATTCGTAATGAAATTCTATAGTGATTATGATCTTTATAATAACTGACTTTTACTATTTTTATAGCGCGCCGCGTAGCCGTAATAAGCTTAAAAACGACGCACAAGAGACGAATACACTGATATGAAACTGCAGTAAAACAGCATGTGAAAAGGGACGTTTGTACAGAAACAAGCCACTGAATAACCGGTTCTGCTGAAGCACGGGAGACATACAGAAATGACAAGGAGGTCTTTGCTTGAAGATGCATCCATCCTTTAACAGTGAAAACCTGCGTAATTTAACGTGACGCCTGTCGCACAATATAGTGTGTTGGCACGTTCCAAGTCCTTTATTCCCAGAGTATGACTTTATCTTAGTTTGACCTTTGATATTTTTGACCTCAATCACTAATAAGATCAGTATGGTTCCCACCATCTATTCTAGAATTCTTAATTTGCTCACACGAAACACAAAATGGCAATCTGTTAATAAATGTCTGACAAATGACAGTGTTTTGGTTTAAAATTGACTCCCTAGTCGCTAAACCAATTTGACGTGCCTATCACAGAGGCAGCTAAACAGGGCCGAATTAATGCCTGTTAGCAATAGACTAGCAAGAAGCACAGCTTTAAGTAGGATTTACAGTGTATGAATTATATATTTTTTTCAGAGTCTTTAATGCCATTTTAATCTTTTCTGAAAGTTTAATAAGTGAGGGCTGATAATTAATTATGCGTGATGTAGCAATCATGTAATGAATTGTAATATTATACACATATATATTGTTGTCACCTTCAGGGGAAATGCTCTGAAGCGAGGTTTAGCTGTAGAAAAATGTACTTGTTATGATATTGTTATATTGCTATATTGTTAGTAATTTTAAAGATTACAGCATTTCCTCCAGCGTCCAGTATAGTTGTCTTCTCTAGCGGATGGACAATAATCTTGATTATGTTCCATGTAGCACCACTTATTTAGTGTAAAATGCCAGGTAGCCGAGATATTTGATCCGTGGTCCGGTTTTGCTGCTGTGAAGCAGCATATGAACAGCGAGGTCCCATCAAGCTTGCAAAGGCGAACGATGACATTGCGCATCGTTATGTCAGCAAACTAACCCTGCGAAAGTGCGTAGTGCGGTATGACGTTTGGTCTTACCTCACCATATGCGCGTCGAAGCGGCACAGGTCTCATGTCAGCCTTGGAGATTTCATTTCAAGGTTTCCTTTGCCTGAGACCTCGAGTTTCCTTTTTTTGGAAGGAGTGAGCAGGGACACCGAGGCAACAGTGAAATGAAAAGGGAGGAAAAAGAATCAACCTAAAGTGTGTTGCTGTATTTCAGCCCAAACAAAGACGCCAGTATGGCTCAGTGCATATTGATGCAATTCAGCTTCAATAGCAGAATCTTGGTCTACTCAGGAATGCATCAATGTGTCCATTCACAGAGCAGCAGGACACTATGATGTCATGCATCTCAGGAATTAATTAAAGTGATCAAGTTGAGTGACCCAGCCTTTTGTGTGCTCCAAGCCAATCTGCTTGCAAATTCTTCAAAGCAAAACAAGTATTTAAATCCAATAAAAATGTAAACATATCCTTCACCTCTCTGACAAAAACCTTTATTCTTTCGCACAATACAGCAAAAGCATTTTTAGGACTACTAAAATGTGTTAAACATTATTTCAGGTCTTAAAAACAGTAGCTTTATTTAAGACGATGTTTATTTGAAAGTGTGTAGCGCTGTCTGGCTATTAATGGAAAAATTTGGACAAGCATAGCGGCTGAGAGTCCCACAGGTGTCAGCATCACACGAGAAGACTAACATTCTACTGAAATCTCACACAGCTTTCCTGAAGCAACACTTCACACTGTGTTTGACTGTCTCAGGTGGCAGATGCCTGTCAGGTCCACACCTTTGTTCCCGCACTATACTTTCAGGTCACCGATTCATTACAGATTCATTTCGTTAATTGCTTTGCTAAAAGACAGAACATTGGAAAGTTTGTGGAAACATTTTATAGTTTAATGTGTATTGAAAACAGGCTGGGATGTGATATTAGTCTGGCCTCCTGCCGTTCGTTATGATTCTGCACTGTGCGGACTCACAAAGCAACAGCAATGAAATAAATGATGTGGATGATGCTAGTGGTTATTATATATAACACGTTATATTTTTAATAATTATTAGAGTTTTTACTGGGATGCTCAGTTGGGTGAAGGGCATTGTATGTTCTAGGCAGATGGCATCCATGTGGACATGAAATCAGTCTTGCTTAGACGCAGCAGGTGCTGGAGGTGGTGATCCATCCAGGTCTTCAGCAGAAGGAAGATGCTGGCAGAAAATAAAATGACTCGTCTGGCCGTGATGGTAACGGACCAACTGCATCCCAGACAAGTCTCTCTGCTAGGACTGGGGCAAAGCAGCTGGGGGATTCGGAACGCCGACGTGCCCTGGGGCCAAAACAATCTGCTCCGCGAGAGCAATGTGCTGAATTGCTGCAAACTCATCAGTCTGAGAGCGATTAGGAGATACTAGCGAGTCTTCCAGCTAATGTAGGGAAAATGACCAACTTAGCACAAGTCCAGCATTTCTCTCCCTCACCTTGCAGTCATCTCTGCAAGGTCTCTGCTCGTGCTTCGCTCTCGTGATTCCATCACACCCTCCCTGATAGATCCGCGTCGTGCCATATAGTCCATAATCAAGGCTGACAGACACTTACCTTTGTTCGATCTCCACACTGCCAATGCTCAGCTGTAGGCCCTGATTCTCACTCATCCTTGTAAAATCATACAGGGGGAGGGATGACGAGGTGATGGATGAATTGATTCTGTGGATAGAAATAAAGATCTATCCATCATGGAAGTGGGGATGGGTCATTAATATAAGCAGGGAACCCTCCATTACTCATGAGGGAGTCCGACTGCCTCCAGAACATTAGTAATAGATTGCAGGTTGATAGCCCTGTCTGCTCAATGTGCCTCTATGGGGAGCTGGATATTATGACTTGAGGGGATCTCGTTCTGCAGATGAGGCAATCTCGGCGGCCGCCTAAGATACGAGGACCCGTGACCTTGCGTGAGCCACCTTGCACGAACGCGGGAAGAACAAGGCTATGAAGTATTATGATTCGGTAGCACGGGAAGCTCCTCACGGCCGAGATCTTAGGAGTCATCAGGTTTTGTTTTCATTAAGAACCTTCCAGAAGGCTATGTCAGCAAACTCCACAGGAAGAGTGAAAACCCTGTAAGTTCTGTGGTGAGGCACCTAGATGCCTGAGCCTTAGCTTATGCACGAAGTGTGTCCCTTTTCCCCACTGAAAACCAGTGACTTAGCAGTGAAGGGGCTCTCGCACATGCCCCACAGGAGAGGACAGATATTACTGTCTTCTTCCTGTCTGGAGGAGGTCAGAGCAGAGGGGTCCCTTCCTCTGTATCTGAAGCCACGGGGCCTGTTCAGACCCCTCCTCATCCACTGCATTCCTGCAGCAGAAGCCCAAGATATTCCCACAAGCAGAGCCAGAAACCTGCAGTGGATAAGTCACGGATAAACCGGCATCACGCTCATATTCCGGCACCCACACAACCCCCCCCCCCCCACCCCCCCTCGACCCCAGTGACCTCTCCCTGCCTCGGCCCAGTGACCCACCGCTAAGCTCCTTGCCCATTCAGGCATGTGCAGTCGTGACCTGGGGGGAGGGCTATGGTTCCTGTCCCGCTATCTATCGCTGATCCATCTCTGCTCAGGAAAGCCATGCAGTAGCCATAGAGCTCAAAGGATTAGCATTCCTGACAAACACCTGCGGCCACATAAATTTACCTGTACGCCAAGATTTGAAAGCGCATGGAAAGTAGAGGATTTACAGAAATGATCATCTGCAGGGATTAGGGTAGGCTGCCAGGTGTCAAAGCACTTTATGTAAAATTTAAACAATTTAAAGGGTTCATTAATTTAAAAAAATCTATAGGCATGTTTTAGACAGTAAGCAATCAAATATATTAGTGTGATGTTGTGAACAAAATGCTTTGTCAGTAAGGTCAAGTGTGGGCTAACTGTTTCCAATAAAATTTCCAAAGACTGCAGAGAGCCAGTTGAGGACAGAGGAAGCCGGGATGGGGTGGGGGGTGTATATTCTCAGCAAACAGCCAAATATCCCAAGCGGGCCCAATGTCATTCCAACCACACTCTCCAGCCTCAGTCAACAGGGTTGCAAGCCTGGTTTGCATAACCAAATTACTCCGAGGCCGACTGTTCAGGCCCGCGTGACACAGCGCAGGATTATCAGAGAGCTGACAACAACAGGATCTGGCTGCTGGCTCGATCCTGCTGGATGTCTCTCTGTCGCCATCTTGGTTTTTCACTCCCAGGTTGTGGCGAATTTGACTCCCCATCATACACCAGCCCCCCCCTCCCTTCCCCTCCCCTCCCGACAAGCAGCCATCTGTCCATTTTGTTTTCGCTGGGTGGTGGCACCTCCTCTGAAATGGGACGCGAGCTCTGCCAGACACCATAGGGGTGGCTGCTTCTCTTACAGCATGTCGACCAGTGCTAATAGTTTCCCAAAAACCCACTTTACATAACCTAACCGAGAATCAGCTATAGAAAAGAGGACGACAATGGTATCAAACTGAGGCCTGGATAAGACGTCAGGCCACCTGTCCTTGGCTCGGCCCCATCGTTGGAGTCGCTGTAGGGTCACAGTGAGCCCAGAAACTCCGCGATGAGAATCCCAGATGATTTATCGCTAATGTGTGTGGGTGGAGACATGCGAGTTTAGCGAGCCTGGAAATCTTTGAGTAAATCACAGGCTATCCCCTTCACCTCGTTCCGGACCACATCCTCCATTCACCAAGAGTGGAGGGGGGAGCCCAAAGAGGGTCCACTGGCCATAGATACTGTGGGCACTGGCCAGTACTGTGATACCCTATGGATAGTCCTAGACAGCCACCGAATTGAAAAGTGGAAACGTCTAGTGAGCTCTGGTAGCAGGGTGTGAGGAAGTGAGGTAATACCTGCAGTAGATATCACCGTCAATCCTGCGGCAACACTGCATGCAGTTGTCACAACATTCGGGCGTGTGACTGAGCTGTCACCAGAGCTCCAGATCGCTCCTTGCAGGCCATAAACGAGGAAGCAGAAAGCAGCAGGATATCGGCTTTCAGGCCGCCGGTGCTCAGTCGGTCTGTCCCGCCGCAGCTCTGAGCTAAATTTATGTTTTTCTTCACTAATGTGACACGGGTTGAGTCTGCACGCTGTATCTCTGCTTTGTTTTTGATGCATCCGGCATCCAGAAGGTGTTACAGAAGGATCGCCTCAGCTCTGGGCAAGTGCACAATAAATCCTACCGACACACATGCTTCTGCCATCGTGGTAGGTGGCTTAGCTATACTGGACGGGATGTTTGAAAGCAGCATAGCTTAGGAAAATAGGGGACATATTCTGGGGGCCGTTTTTTGGTGTCTCTGACCCTGACAAACTCCGATCTTCAGTCAAAAGCTAATTTGCCAGGTCCAGATTCTGATCCATCCATTTTCCAAAGCACTTATCCTACCGGGTCGCGGCAGGTCCGGAGCCTATCCTGGAAGCAATGGGCACGAGGCAGGGAACAACCCAGGACAGGGGGTCAGCCTATCACAGCACATTACTGATTGTAAGGTTAGACATGCTGCAGCTATATAGTGATCAGGCACAAACAGCCACCTTGTTTAATAGCTTCATGAGTTTTCGCAAGACATTAACGAGTTATTTGTGAGAAGTGCATATAACTAAACATGCTGGGTGATGTTTAAGGATACTGCTTGATTTTTAGGGGAGGTGCAGTGATGTTAAGGGGGACAGGACTCTGCTGTGTTCCGAGGACAGTGTCTCCCACCCTGTGACCTTTGCCCCCGTCCCGTGCATGACTCAGTCAGCAGTTACATCTGGGAACAGGACTGAATGGCTTCTGGCATGAGGGGAAGATGGAGTGCCTCTCCTGGGGCAGCAGTGTCCCCGTTCTTCCTAAGAGTCAAACGTGGTGCCTGTGTGGCGCTGGTCTGCCATGTCAATTTAGTTCACTTTTAGCCTCTGTGTCTGTGAGCAGAAGGTTGCTGGTTCGAGCCCGGCCTCCGCACGTCTGCAGGTCCTTCTTGAGCGAGGCCCTTAACCCCCAGCTCCCTGGGCAGCTGCCCTTCGTTGCCAGCTTGTTCTCACCTACAGAGAGCAAGTGGGGGGGGGGTGTAAAGAGAATTTCCCCACAGGGGACAATAGAGTATCTATTATTATTATTATTATTATTATTATTATTATCTGAAGATACAGATTCTGCGTTGACCTCCTTCACTCACTTTCCCTGACCTTTCCTCCCTTGGCGCCCCCTGCTGGGACCTTTGATATTACTGAGCCGGTCTCTGGCTCAAGCGGATGCAGGATGAAGAAGCATAAAGAGGAACTGAACCGAACCAGAACAGGACAATGGCCCCTGAAACCTGGTGTGACATCAGTCTGGCTGGCAGGAGACCGACTGTGCTGATCCCTATAGCTACAGGCATCTGCTACCCTGTGTTCTGTCCTGCCTTCGACATACCCAAGGCTGTAAATCTCTACTAAGTATAAATATTCAATTACATTTCATTTATCTACCAGATCCTTTCATCCAAAGTGGCCTTTGAGAACAATATGGGGTTAGGGGCCTTGCTGAAGGGCTCACTGTCACTCTGGCGATTCCAGGATCTGAGCCAGTGACCTTTTGGTCAGCAGCACAGAGCCCTAACCCACTGGGCTACTAGTGATAATATAGCCCTTCAATGATGATCGTTTCACCTTCTGAACAAATTAAAGTATTGCATTTAACCCCATTTAACCATTTAGATGCATGGCTCATTCAACAAACACTTTTACATTCCTCGGGTCATTAGCATGTAAAATAAATTTAAAAAATAATCCAAATGCCAGTGACTCAGCATTTACTTAGTGTTTCTTCCATTTCTGAACGTTTTTAATGTTTTATGAATATTTTTTTCATTAAATGAATTCTTATTATTACCGAGCCTAGCCTAATATTAGCAACTAGCAATAATGGCACCTCTTACATACATTTTCAATGGATCAAATATGATGATCTTACTTTCTCAGGTGAAATTATCTCGTGAAAGTATGATCACACTACATTTTACATTTTACATTTTTTGCAAAGGTGCCTTCAGGGGGGCCGTAGTAATGAGGCACGTCTAAAAGGCTTAGTCAAGACAGCGTCAAATAATATATATATAAAAATAAGAAGTATGCATCTAAGGGCTGACGTCACGCCCTGCTCGTCCGATTGTCCTGTGTGCCACGCCCCCTCGTAAACCTCGTGTGCGATCCCTGTGTTTTCAGCTGTTTTCAATGCTGCGTAATTGAGTCTCTGTATTTAAGTCCGCGTTCAAGCGTGTTTCCCCGGTCCAGTAATTTAAGTCTATTACTGAAATCATTGATGTTATTGGAGTCTGCCGTCCGCGTACCTCGCGTTGTTGTTTTCCTCCGTATAAACCGCTCGTTCCTGACTCTCCGTTTCCCAGATCCTTATTCCCCGATCCCTGCTTCTTCCCAGTCGAATATCATACCGAAAGTCCAATGTATGATACAATTCAAGCCGTGAAATATTTTCGAATTATGCATCCCTTAACATATAATGAAATTGTTCATAATAATGGCATTATCGTGGTTTGATCATATGTTTATCTAGATTAATATAAAATAAACACAAAGTAAAATATTTTAAATTACAAAAATATGGCTTATATGTTGAAGGAAGCCATTGACTCTTACAGATTAACAGACTGTCATTGCTAAATGCGATAAATCTGATTAGAGTATTTACGGTTTGGCCTAAGACAGGCGACCACACGTGCCTTGTGAAAATGATGGATCTTATTACCGCATGAATCTTCATCGTTTAATTAAGCAGGAAACGAGGTGGCGACATTAACCCTTTAAAACAGAGTATGTGCCATACTTGGGATGTGGGGTGGGGTGGGGGGGCATCTGGAAGGTAACTGGGGAGTGACAGCAAGCAGGCCAGTTCACAGAGCATTCTATGGTCCAACGGAAAACACACTCTATGGAAAATGACGTGCCCCAGAAGCAAGCTGGAAGGCCTCTTCACTGGGCAGGGCTAACAAGCAGATAAAACACCTCGTTCCATTTGCATCTGGCTGTGTAAGCGGTGGGAGCAGATGAAAAAGGCCTCAGGCTCCCAGCCACGCCCATCTGTGCCAAGCCACAGTCCAGAGCTGGCCTGGGACGCGCTCTCTGGCAGAGACGCGATCCCGCTGGATGCTGTATTCGAATTAATGTCAGTATGGCGGAAAAATAGGCACAGAAAATGGAGATTAACAAACAGGACCAGACACTGGCTTGATTGGAACTGCAGGTGAAGCGTCACCTAATTGCTTCTGTATTGTAAAATTGCCTTAATGTGCTCATTATGTCACATTATAGCACTGAGATATACCAGCAATATTAATCAATGCCACTTACAATCCAGTTATGTTCAAACCAAGAATACTCTATTTACATTGAATATTAATGCTTATACTGCAGTCCATCTAAAGGCGCAATAATGAATGTGGTCAGTGAGGCGGTCATGTATCGATGTCCGGAATTTAAAGGTCGACATTATTTTGTGTAAAGATGAGATTCGAGGGCATTTCTTAATGTGAAACTAAAATTCTTTTTAGGCGTTGCACAAACATGTTGTAAAGACGTTTCTCACAAGGACAAATGATCATTTTAAAATCTGAAATAAAAGTTCAGTTTTTATCTGAACCATTATTTAGTGTGGAAATATATATATATATGTTTACAGAACCCATGATAAAACAGGGGACTTGTTTCCATGGCAGCAACCTAAGGTCAGGGTAGGTTTGAATCTGAGTAAGAATTCTGCCCACAGATGCACACATGTGCAATCTCTCAGCTGTCCTCTTTGGCCCCGTTGCACATCTCCCTCTTTTATCATGGAGTGGCACAGTTGTAGCTTGATTATGTAGAACATTTCTAAGACAACCATTTTTCACTAGAGCCAGGGTGCATTAAAGAACTGCAGCAATCCTTCAGGGCAAATGTGTGAATAATAATAATAATAAAAACACAATAATAATAATAATAAATCCATCTTCCAAGCACTTTTCCTGGCCACGGCCACAGGGAGATCACAAGGCAGTGGCGCCCCCTGGAGGGTAGGAGGGTCTATTGTGGTCAGAGCAAACGGGCCAAATCACTGTCATGTCTTGGCCGCTCAGATGGAAACTTTTTTTTTTTTTTAAACAGGCTAACAAAAATCTGTGAATTGTTAAGGACGTCTGGCAGTGAAAGGACACATTTCCTCCACCGTGTTCTAAGACTTTCCCATTCATTCCCAACCCCAAGCACAAAGCACAGTCTTTCCCACCGGGCACTATTTCAGTCCTGAGAACATCTTCAAATGCATCTTCCCTTACATCCCGAGCCCCTTTCCTCTTCCCCCGGTATTAGGAGAATGACGGAAGCGGCAGAGTGTTCACAGGATCCTTTGTCATTGTGTACGTGAGACGGGGGGGAATCGGTCAGAGGCGCGGCTGACAGGGGGACTCTGTGGATCCTGTTTCCGTTTACGGCGAATGGGACGCAAACTCAAGTGGTTCATTTTCATGGGGCCTGGTTTGTCCGAGCCGCAGCTCTCTGAAGTGGCATCGGCCTTTGCGCTCCACCCACTCATCAGAAACAAGCACTTGGAAGAGGAAAGGGCCAAGCAGAGAGCAATTACACCTCCAACATGTAAGTGGTCAATAGAAATTCAACCCTTAAATAATGTCGCCCCCTGCTGGATATTTTGCACAGCCTGCCTTTAGATTACTGCACATTAAACGTCTAATTCTAGAATCTTGTCAGCATAAATATCAAAGTTCATATACAGTGGTAAATAAATGCTTAGAGTTATGTTGTCATTTATTGTTGTATTACAGGATTTGACATCAGTGTCAGACTAACGTCTTAGATATTTCTCCCAACGCTTCCCTTAAGATTATGTAGCGTTACGCTAAGATATACATAAAATATCCTCTAATTGACAGTCAAACTGTTGCTCAGAAATTTGCCATAATTACCCAGAATCCTCAGACAGTGATATTGATCTGGATACATCTACATGCTCCATATTCAGCACATTTTTAAACTTACAGCAACATACTGAGAGAGGCCGCAGGGTAACATGTGGGAGGTACTGCTTTAAAAAGCAGCACTCAGAAAGCATCTAAATTATACTCACTAATTTTCCAGTCCTGCCGTGAGGCTAAGGGCAAAGCACATTTGGAAGCTTCATGAATCATACAGGTCTTGGACCACACTGACTTACCACATCCACCAGCAAATACGAAGTCATATTAAACAGACCCCACACTCTCATTTGCGGTTCCACTGTGGCGCTTGTGATACTATTTTGATCAGACCTGGCGAAACACTGGACAGTCATACAGGCAAACCCCCAGGGATGTGTGTGGCGGTGGAGTGCTCCCAGGTGACAGGTGACAGGCTTTAGGGCTCTCCAGCCAAGCTCAGGGTACATGAGGCCGGACGTGACACGTGGGGGCTGCATGTATCCCAGCGGGCTTAAGAAAACTGAAGACTCCAGCAAAAAGCGTTTATGATCCCTGCATGTTGACAAGACAAACAGCTACCTCCCACCCAAGATCTCCAACCCCCTAAATCCTTAAAATAAACAGGATGATTTCCTGTATGGTCTCCCCAGTCAGGATTAAGGTGATATAACTAATTTCCCTTCACAACATGTGCATATAAACAAACAGTCAGAATCAAGCATGGCAACTCGTCCGGCCTTGGGTGGATACAGGGACATGGCGGATAACGGCTGGATACAGGGACATGCGGATAACGGCTGGATATAAGGAAATGGCGGATAACGGCTGGATACAGGGACATGGCGGATAAAGGCTGGATACAGGGACATGGGGGATAACGGCTGGATACAGGGACATGGTGGATAACGGCTGGATACAGGGACATGGGGGATAACGGCTGGATACAGGGACATGGCGGATAACGGCTGGATACAGGGACATGGCGGATAACGGCTGGATACAGGAACATGGCGGATAACGGCTGGATACAGGGACATGGCGGATAACGTCTGGATACAGGGACATGCGGATAACGGCTGGATATAGGGACATGGCGGATAACGGCTGGATACAGGGACATGGCGGATAACGGCTGGATACAGGGACATGGCGGATAAAGGCTGGATACAGGGACATGGCGGAAAACGGCTGGATACAGGGACATGGCGGAAAACGGCTGGATACAGGGACATGGCGGATAACGGCTGGATACAGGGACATGGCGGATAACGGCTGGATACAGGGACATGGCGGATAACGGCTGGATACACGGACATGGGGGATAACGGCTGGATACACGGACATGGGGGATAACGGCTGGATACACGGACATGGGGGATAACGGCTGGATACAGGGACATGGGGGATAACGGCTGGATACAGGGACATGGGGGATAACGGCTGGATACAGGGACATGGCGGATAAAGGCTGGATACAGGGACATGGCGGATAAAGGCTGGATACAGGGACATGGCGGATAACGGCTGGATACAGGGACATGGCGGATAACGGCTGGATACAGGGACATGGGGGATAACGGCTGGATACAGGGACATGGCGGATAACGGCTGGATACAGGGACATGGCGGATAACGGCTGGATACAGATACATGGCGGATAACGGCTGGATACAGGGACATGGGGGATAACGGCTGGATACAGGGACATGGGGGATAACGGCTGGATACAGGGACATGGGGGATAACGGCTGGATACAGGGACATGGCGGATAACGGCTGGATACAGGGACATGGTGGATAACGGTTGGATATAAGGAAATGCCGGATAACGGCTGGATACAGGGACATGGTGGATAACGGTTGGATATAAGGAAATGCCGGATAACGGCTGGATACAGGGACATGGCGGATAACTGTTGGATATAAGGAAATGCCGGATAACGGCTGGATACAGGGACATGGGGAATAACAGCTGGATACAGGGACATGGCGGATAACGGCTGGATACAGGGACATGGCGGATAACGGCTGGACACAGGGACATGGCGGATAACGGCTGGACACAGGGACATGGCGGATAACGGCTGGACACAGGGACATGGCGGATAACGGCTGGATACAGGGACATGGCGGATAACGGCTGGACACAGGGACATGGCGGATAACGGCTGGACACAGGGACATGGGGGATAACGGCTGGACACAGGGATATGCCAGATCATGGCTGGGCGGCTAACAGTCAGCACCTATTTCTCCTGCCTTTTCTCTTCTCTTAACCCCTCTGTGGTCTTCACAACATCAAAAAACAAGTTTGTTTGGTCCCCACAGTGTAATATAAACATAATGAAGAGACACACAGACACACACAAAGATATGTCCACTCTTTTTAGTAAAGTACAGTATGCGCCCTCTACAGGCACAGACTCTGTAATAACACCTCTCACTTTGGTAATTGCAATTTTTGAGTTGAATGGTTACTTTTTATTCTCTTTCTTTTTATTTTTCCTTGCAAGTAATAATCTGCTGTCACCATGTTGTGTGTTTTACATTAAATATAAACAAAGAATGACCCACAATGTCATGCCTGTGGCTGCAGGCCTCAGGGATCCTGCGCGTGCGGAACCTGCGCGTGCGGAACCTGCGCGTGCGGAACCTGCCAGTTGGTGTGCCGGCTTGAGCGAATACCTCCAACCCAAATCCATCCCTGTTTTGCTGCATGTACAGAGATGCCAACCAAACCCTAACCCTATACCTCCATTATAAGACGTCACTTAAAAACCAGAGAAAAAAGTCATATCTCAGTTTTATTCCTCAAAATAAATCTGTGACAAATCAGAAATGACATTCACCATTAATCAGTTCAGAAAGTATTTCTAAAACCCATTTAAGAAAAATGCTCCTGCTATGGTCATGACGCGCTGAAATGAACTGACTGCTGTAAGGGTTCTTTTGATAAATAGTTTCTTCTATGAATACAGACGCCTAGCACTATATTCACAGAAGGGCAATAAAAATGTAAATGGAAATTACAGTTGAAAGCCAGTGAGAAATACAATATTCATGAAACGGTAGCTTTTTACTGGAGTCATTTATACAGGTATAAGAATTTTGATTCTAGTAGTAAATTGTCTAGGGCTAACCATGGCTAGAGAGTGTGTGTGTGTATGTGTGTGTGTGTGTGAGAGAGAGAGAGAGAGAGAGATGGGATTCCTGTTAAAACTGAGAATTAGACAGACATTCACTCATGAACACAACTCTGTAGGTCAAACTTTTTACCTTAGATGAAAAAGGACCCTTTATGTTACATAAAAATTAAAACAGCTGAACTGCTGGTTAGTATATTACAAAATGGATCAAATTCATAGCTTAATATCTCATTCATTGAATATACAGCATGTTGTATTAATTCATGCCAAAAAAACAACAATAAACTGACATTTCTTGAAAAAATGAGTCATCAATTTTTGCCATAAAAAGTTAACAGCATAATTATAGAATTAAAAATTCACCCTTTGAACTTGAAAAATGTTGAAACAATTTAACTTTAATTAAATCGTCTTGATCTGTTAATTGCCAACATGAATGTGTAAAGCTGGAAGTATGGAAGCCATCAGCACAGTGTAAATGGTAAAACTATGAGATTATGACCAACACGCCTGCGAGATGTTCGGCAGCCTTCAAGGCGTCTGCCGTTCCTTTAAGCCGACGAGTCCATAGCATCTCGGTGACATCAGTGGGTCAAAAAGCTGCACCAGAATGCAAGAAGGCGTTTCCTTCTAAAGAAAGAAGAGAACAGAGCCAGTCAGATCTTCTGGAAGCCACATTAGATATGGAGCGTTTCACTACTCCGTTGGTGATTGTGGGCACCTACACGGCAGTGTTTCACACAATCGTTTCAGGTCTTTGCCGAAGGTATAGACAGCCATGCCCCGTCCGGGACTAGAGTCAAGAAACCAGACTCTCGTACACTTTGCACACTTCAGTGGGTTGCTACAATATACAGACTCAAACCAAATTCATTTCTTAGCAGATGCTTTTGGCCCAAGCTACATACAACTGGGAAGGCAGAGTGAAAACAATTCAGATTAAGGGTCTCAAGGGCGAAATCGTTCTGCCGACCGTGAGCCGTGAACCGTCCACCTTCCCCTCATGGGCACAGAGACCAAACCCGCAGAGTTACACAGCATCCCCTAAATGAAATGAAGGCGTGTTTATGGCCATCCTGGGAGAAGATCATCACGTAAGCTTGGTCAGCTTCCTCCAAGGCTGATTTCCTCATTGCCGACGAGACAGAGATCATCGTAACACCGTATGGTGAACATTCTCCCCAGCTTTGAGAGTCAGGAACCCGACACTCAACTCCAAAAACCCCCCTTATCTGCAGGTACATGGTTGTATGTGGCTTGCATCCCACAGCAGGGTCATCAAAGGTCAGCTTCATGGTTCTGGGACTGCAGTCCCCTAAATCTGGGCGAAATGGACGCAATGAGCCATCTGCGCATCACTGCTGTCCGCTAAGGTCTCCGATGACATGATGCCGCGTTTAATGTCGGAGTCATCTCCGCGGTTACTGCGGCTGGAAGAGAAGAGACCTTTTTCTCTGCAGCTGGCATATGCCGTTTTCGTGCTTCGTGACGCAGGGCCGCAGTCTGGGCCTGCTAATTTTCCTCTGCTCTTACAGGCTCTGACCTCGGGGCTTTCGCCCCAAGGCAACACATAAAGCATCCCAGTGATCCAGGTCAGCCGGAGGTCTTGGGGACCCTGGTGGGCAGCCTAACCTTCAGGTGAAAGGGGAACAAGATGTAGGACAGGAGCGTCCAACCTTATTTAGCCATATTTTCAGAATGGGGGTGAAAGTAGTCAGGGGGGAGGGCAGCGGTAAGCACTGAATCTTGTTAGATGGTCATATGTTTCCTCTCATTTGGCGGACTCTGGGACCCCCCCAGATCTCCCACTGGGAACCACCCACCTCCCACTAGCGTGAAAGCACTAATTATGCTCATGCTGTATCAAAATCATTGGCTAAGGATAGGTTTGGCCCCTCTGTATGAATTATGACTCCTCTTATGCCCCCCACCTTAAAAAACCCTGGAATTTCCCCTGCATCTGGTGATGTAGAGAAGCACACCTTCAGCACACAGCTCTTCACACTGTCCACAATGATGTTTCCCCACCCGGTCCTCGGGGACCTGCAGCGGTCCACGATTTTGCTCCCTACTGGATTGGAGAACACTGCACTATGGTGTCAAACCGGCAGAATCCCTCCAACTGAGAAACCCCTTCTGAGGCAAAGAGGGGCAAAGAGTAAGATTTTCCACTATCACTGTCCTAAGGAACGCATTCTGCTTCATAAGACTAAAAACATGCAACGCCTACTTTAACTGATATAACTGATGTTAAATGACATGACAGCAGACCATAAAAATACAGGACTAAAAATGTTTAAAATGCCTTCTTGTGGAAATAATGGAAGCAGGTGGAGACACTGAAGGCAGAGGTTAAAAAAAGATTTGGCTTTTTTTTTTTTATTCTCGAATTTCCCTCTCCCTAGGCGAGCTTCACGACAGAGATAAAGTTAAAGTGGCTCGCTAAGTTGACGCCCCCTCAAAAAATGGCATCCTAGGCAGCCTCAAGTAGAGGTTTTCAACCTCCGGTCCAAAAACCGGTCCTGATCCGTGGCCAGTGTTCCACTGGGCTGTGGAGTGCTTGGAGTTTGGCGGAGGGGATGGTAAATTTAATTTCCAAAAATAAACTCAATATTTAATATTTTTTATTACCACTCACGTTCAAGCATCCTGTAAATAGTTAAAGTCATGAAAATGGTCTGCCTCTGTTTTAAAGTTCTGTGAAATTCTTGTGTGACGTAAACCAGTGCAAAGGACGTCAAAAGGCTGGGAAACCCAAACCTACATGGTAGCCTGATACTGGCAGAGATGATGGAGTAAACGGCAATGCTCCAGTGATGGTTAAGTGATAAACTGCAGCGTGATGATGCAGCGTGATGGCACCCATCTCTCATTTGTGGGATTATGGGAGTTCTCCTTACATAAGCAGGCCCCTATGGGGGAACCCCGAGGCTTGATGGAGAGCAGAGACGGCCATTCAAACATGAGTTTGATCCTGAAGGGCTTCGTGAAGCAGCAGAAAGAGTGAGACTAGCTGGAGCCCCACGGTCCAGCGAGACTCAGTTAGAAGCTGGATGGATCTTTCATCCAGACAATTATGCAAGTCAGAAGGTGTTTCAATGGGAACCATTTCAGAAACTACAGGATTGTGGCTTTAATGACCCAACTGCACCATTAACCCAGTAAGACAATATAAGCACAAGTAGTGAATAATTCTAAACTTCAGTGCTGTTTCCATATCTGCTTTTCCTATTTTTACTCATGTAGTGTTAATTTATCAAAGACATGGCAGTTCAGAAACATCTGCTCTCCACAGATGGTCTACACCTTCACCGGCAGGTGTCCCTTTACCTAAAACGCGGAAATGGGAACACATGCCAGCTATTCCCGACTTCCTTTGAACACAAAAACACAACGGAAGATGTGTGCTCAACATCTGACCGTACATAATGTCACCAGATACTCAGCACAAAAGAGAAAAAGAATGAATTAATTTAGATTGTTAGATGAGAGCAAACAGCATCTGGGCTGAAGGGTATTTTGGTACAATATGAAAACAGCTGATCGCCATGTGTGAAACTTTCCAAGAGGCCGTCATGCTGTTTGTCCAGGGAGAGGAGAGAGAGGAGAGAGAGGAGAGAGAGGAGAGTCATTACAGCTCAGCTAGGGCTGGTGGGATCGTGTCTACAATTTTTGAGAATCTACGTGGCAGGATGCTACGATCAGGCCTTAAATGAAGCTCCTCCTTCTGTAAGTGAAGGGGCTCCATTAGCAGGCAACAACCAGGAACTCATTGTTCACAATAAGTGTGACTGACAGGCCAAAGCTATTGGGGGAAGAGTGGAGAGGACCCTTAATCGCTAACAGGCGGGCGCCATCCATCACACCTGTATCATGTGGTGTGGACATTACCTGTTCCTTCAGGTAGCAGAGACGGTCCAGGAGGATCAGACCCTCGATGCAAGGAGCCAAGGACACCTTTAACTGAGTTAAGAAAAGCATGCAATTGAGATCATGACAAACTACCTGTCAGTCTGCAAAATCCAACTCTACTCAATTTCTATTAAGTTTTCTGAAACTTTGATCCAGTTCACACTATGAATGACTTCAGATTTGAACAGAAGTCTCAAGCATCCTTCCTAAACTTTAAACAAGCAGTCATCACGATTGACAGGAAACATACACACTTCTAAGGTATTTGGGATTTTCACGGCCCATTAGCAGAGCTAAATTAATTATAATATAGAGTTGCGCATGTGACGATGTTGGATCCAGCACGAGCAGCAACATTTCCTGTGTTTTAGAAGGAATTAACCTTGACTGAGCTCAATAAATGGAGGGCTGCTGGGATAGGTATTGGGTTTTGTTGTTTATTTTCTTGCTTGAATCCAGCTGCGGCTTGCGGTGCCGATTTCTGAGGGAGTCAGAGTAACGTTACTCCACCTCGGAGTACCGCGAGAGTATTGCCTTACAGCCGGGGGGCACCAGTGGGTAGCTGGGATACACTGGAGACAGTAGGGGTGGCTGTGTGTACCCGGGGTCATGCGCTATGCTCAATTCAACACATTATCCGCTGTGCTATACCTCTGCCAGTCATAACAAGGGCACAGCTCACTTACTGCCAGGTGAACGACTCTAACCAGGCCACGGCGGGAAAACTGAGCTGTGCTGACTGAAACTGAACTGACAGAAGGCCAGGAGCCTATCCCGCCTGACTCTTGTTTTTTTTTTTTGTCCCTTGGGACCTCAGAGCAGAAATTTGCTGTATAAGTCTCCAGCTACACCAGCTGTGTTGAAGCACATGCATGTCCATCAATGAACTGGGAGCAGATCATGGATCCCAGATCATGGATCCTTGGGCATCTTAGCAGTTTGGAATGAGACTGGCTTAGATACATAACCAAGAGCATACATGCAGTCCTCAGTTGTCTATAATAGAAATTCACCTCAACTATGTAGAAGACCTACGTCTTACTGAAAAGACTGATAACCGATGTACTTTTCTTTATGTGACTCCTTATGCAACACACAAGCTGGACTCAAGTCAGGCTATTGTCCTAATGACATCACATATGAGGATTTACGGGAAGGAAGCATGACCCACCATGTTGAAGGCTTCCATCTCCTTCTTCCTTGGCAGATATTTCTCGTGGTAACTTTGGATCAGGCTGTCAGACAGCTGAGAAGGAAGATCGGATATTTAGCCAACGACTCTGGAAGAGTGAATCGCCAAAGTTACACCAAAAGCCACATGATGATTATTAATGTATCACTGAAGCAGAGAAAGAGAGAAGAGGGAATAAAATCACATCATGTCCTGGGAAAATGCCAGAATACCCAGGAAATAGATGGAGAAGACGTCCAACTAGCCTGAATCCCAATGATGGATGAGAGAGCAAAGCTGTGCTTAAGACCCAAGACATATTGAGTCCAAGTGTTTGGGCCAGATCTGCAATACCGCCTGCAGGTAGCTGGAACCTCAATTCATTCATTCATTCAGTCAGTTAGTCCATCCTTCCATCCATCCATCCATCCATCCATCCATCCATCTTCTGTAGGTGCCTATTCAGGGGTGCGAGCTCAATAGTCATTTAAAAGCAAATCTTTGGAGAACTACTGCTGAAGATGTCTGACTGGTATGAAAGGTCAGAGACACTGGAAATCCAGGAGACAAGGCAAAGGGCTTCCAGACGTCATGAGATATGAGTGAGGCTGATGGTGACGTTCAAAGCCGCTATGGGAGAAGCAGCTACGCTTCTGTGGCAGCAGGGAGTTATACTAATTATATAGAATATAATGAAATGTGTAAGTCAGAATATTCACATTAACTTCCCATTCATTTAAATGTTGAATGTGATTATAATTAGTTCTGAAGGAAATTCTACTTCATCTACTTCATCTGATGATGCTCATGCCTGGGAACTGTTTAAAATGTAGTTTGTTTTATTTGCTATCTTAGCTAAATAGCTGGTTTTTGCTTATTGTGATGTCGTCACAGTCAAGGACACCAACTTCCATTATCTCAAGGAATATCTTGCAGCTTAAGTGAATGCGAAGTATTTTCTGATTGAAATAAAAAATAATCCGATACGAATTAGATAATTAAATGGTGTCCAGAAATACACTCTACAACCCAGCACTGACCTTTGAGTCATCGAGTTCCAGCTTCTTTAGGGCTCTTCGGACATAGTCCACAAACGAGGTGGCTTTGGAGAACACGTTCCCCACACGCTTTTCACTGTCAAGGTCAAAATCGGCCATACGTGAGACTTCTATGGGGGGAAGCGACACATCTTTCTGAAATCACTTTATCATAAGAGATAACAAAGGCCTTATTTTTTCGATGCTTATCTTTTCGAGAGACCTACCACACCATGAAGATGCGAGCCTGAACCTACCTGACATTATTCCAGGGCCGATACTCCCTGAGGATTCAAGGTCTTTGGTGTCCCATCAGTACAGCCCTAGAACCCTCCCCAGACAGCCACAAAAGAGGGTCGTTCCCAAAAAAATGATACTGGGCTGTTTGTTTTGGTGACGGCACAGGAAGTCCAAAGGCCCTGAAATGTTACCTTCAGAACAGCTCCTAGTTTCCTGGAATCTCCCATCACCCCAGTCTGCTCTGCTTTCTAATTCTGGTCTTTTTTGTTTCTAAATCCTTGGCAGCTCAAAGAAGGTAAAATGTAGATCATACTAGAAATATGAAATTAATTATCCACTAAAATTTGAGTAAACTCTGTGCTATAATTAATAACCATGAACCACGATTCCCGTTCCAAGAACACAGGATTGATTTCCTCCTTATAAAAACAAACATTAAGCATTAACTCCTACCAGAACAAGGATGAGAGACGACATGTAAACTAAGGAACCTGCAGTGAATCTGCCCTTTTTAAAGAGACGAACTGTAATATTAAACCCGTATGGAGCCGTTGCAGGATGCAATTTGCCTGGAGGCACCACAAGTAACTGACCTGAGGCTTCGAACATTATGGAAGCCAGACCAAACGTGTGCGGCACAGGGCTTCGTCTGTGCTCCAGCAAGTCAGTGTGCTACAGTGTGTACCAAGAGCTACTGACCAAAAGGCTCAAACTGTGAAATCTGAATATGAAGAACATCGATCTATCCATCCATCCCTGTTGCGTAATGCTTTATCTAGGACATGAAGCAGCGTCTCCCAATCCAGTCTTTTGGGGACCCGCAGACAGTCTGTGTTTTTACTGGGAGGGAGCAAAAATGTGAACTGTCTGGCAGAGAACTGGGAGGGAGCAAAAACATGTACCGGCTGTGGGTCCCTGCGGACCGGACTGGGAAACGCCGACATTCTTGGCTGTATACAAGAAAACACAGAGCACGAGGTAGGGACACCCCGTCTGAGATGGGGAAAAGTCCAGCAGAAATTATTTTAATTATTGCTTGGATATATGCAGCCCCAAAAAGGTGTTTGGACACTTCAGGCTTCACAATGCTTAAAGTCAGAAGTCAGGTGAGAAACAGCAGCAATTAGTTTAGTGTCTAAACACTTTATGGGATCAGTGTAGGCCACCTCTGAGCTGGTGCAAACTCAGAGTATCCAAGGATCTTTTACCAGCATCTGAAAGCATTAAACTTAAAGTACTATCTTCATAGAGGGCAGTTCTCAGAAGTGCTGGTGCAAACATAGTACCACAGTATCACAGAGGAATCTCACGAACTCACAGGAGCGTCTCAGCAGTTGTGGGTTAAATGTAGGACAAATATGGCCTGACTGTAAATGCGTGGAGTGACCACTTCGGTCTGGGGACCGATGGAGACCGTTGGAGACCAGCCAGAAAACCCTAAGATGCTCTCTATGCCTCCCGTAAGACCACATCTCTTCGGAGATGGAGACCCAGCTCACCTCTTAAACGCATCATAGTAATCCCGGAGAATAACGTGAAGGATGGCCCGAAAAAACAAGGATTCACTGGGAAGCTGTGGGAGAAACAGGAACGAGAATCCCGGAAGACAGAGCATGGGTAAGAACATTTAAACTGTAAAACAGGGAAACTGAAAGTCACATGCAGAGAGCCTCAGCAAAGCCGGGATCTGGTGTAAATAAGAGTCACATAAACATCTGGGCTCATGTTCAATGAGGCGACACTAGCTTACAAGTGTGGTAGGTCTTCATAAAATCTACAGCTTGGTAGGACTGGTCAAATTAAAGTTCTAGAAGTTCTGCTTTCGTTACATAGAGAAGATTTCATAGTAACATCTGGGATGATCACATTTGGATTCAAAGAACATACTTCTGCCCGTCATACTTCTGTCTGAGATTCCACCACAGCCTCTGCCAGAGATCTATTCCCTCGATGCATGTCTTTTGCACTCGTTGCCAGTAACTATGGCCTGTTTTAAATATGCTCAAAATACTTCCACGAACTCAATACTCTGGATGATTAATACACAGAGGGAGCCGTCCAAATGTTTAACTCCTAACGCCATCTTTGGAAGAGAAACTGTGGTCAGAACATGTAATCCATCTTTGTAGACTCTAATAAATATTCAAGCGCAGAGGTGACATGGGCAATACAAAGTTCTACGCAGAGTCTGGTCTGATACCATAGTTCTGTTACCTGTTCACCTCCACATCATGGTGCTGGACCACGCTCATCATTCAGGTTCTTGGTCAGCCAAGGTCGTAGACTAACGGTCAGCCTACGACTGAGTGGACACGCCAGTGGAAATGTGCCCCTGAACACAACCGGGCGTGGTGAGTATCCGGACCCCAAGTGGGGAAATGTCAGTTTGCTGTTTCGCTTACTCGGACTGATGGAAGGACATTCCGTTTACCTCTGTGTCTTGGGGCTGGACTGAACACCGTCTAAGGTGGAATCTTGGGGCTGGACTGAACACCGTCTAAGGTGGAATCCTGGGGCTGGACTGAGCACCGTCTAAGGTGGAATCCTGGGGCTGGACTGAACACCGTCTAAGGTGGAATCCTGGGGCTGGACTGAACACCGTCTAAGGTGGAATCCTGGGGCTGGACTGAACACCGTCTAAGGTGGAATCCTGGGGCTGGACTGAACACCGTCTAAGGTGGAATCCTGGGGCTGGACTGAACACCGTCTAAGGTGGAATCTTAGGGCTGGACTGAACACCGTCTACGGTGGAATCTTGGGGCTGGACTGAGCACAGTCTAAGGTGGAATCTTGGGGCTGGACTGAGCACAGTCTAAGGTGGAATCTTGGGGCTGGACTGAACATCGTCTAATTCTTTCAAATCAGTGCTTAAATACACCAGAGTAAATCTCATCTAGGACTAGAAACTTTGATAACTTTGATAAGAAAAACACAAAAATACTAACCACGCTTCTCCTGATATTCATTTTTATTCCTTACAATCCTGTGATCCACAGAGGTATTTATCTAATCTAAATCTCATTATTTTTATCTTAGTCAGAACCAGATGCCTAATGGAGAGTTTGGAACTAAAGGTTATTGTTTTAATTCAGCTTATCAACAGCCACCTGTACGACTGACCACTGAAATTTATGGGCTGTAGCATCCCAGTAGCTGCCAGCATAAACCTGTGGGATTTTTATCTTAAAGACAAAAACTGAATCGCGGGGGGCTGCGTGAAGCTTGGCTGTGTAAATAAGTCTGCCTCTCCCTCCTCGCCTTCCGTGCGAAAGATTAAGTCACATCCGACGACAGATGGCGTTCAGCAAGTAATCTTCCCCGCAGCCAACATCTCTTCCCGAAAGCTGCCTACGTCCAGGAGATTTACACACCCCCCCCCCCACGAAGTCCCCGCCTCTCAGCTCCACTCCCCTGTAAACATCCCAGTCGAGTTTCACCAGCATAACCCCCCTGTCAAATCTCCAGCATCCAAGCCTGCGGACTGATCCAAGCCTGTGCCTGTGCAATCTAAGGCCCTGTCACGTGATATGAGCTTCAGGAAGTGACATCGTGTTGGGTCACACACACCCATCTGACGTCATATATACTCCTTTCTACAGAACTGAATTTTAACTATATTTTTCCTCTGGAATTAAGAATAGAGATATCTGGTGAAGACAAGATCCAGTTTCAACAGCAATTATATATTAGATTATTTTGATACTAAATCTTGCGTACATTTCAAGAATTTAAATACGCATTTAGATACATGTGTTAGAATTCGTACGGCCGGTTTCTAATGATGAATAAATATAGATAAATAATATTCTGACATGTTCAGTGTTGTTAGTTTTAAGAAAAAATCCACAGCTGTACTGAAAGGTACCGTAAGAACAACAGAGAAAAATCTGTCCTCATTGACCATGAGCCCAAATGTTTGCATGACTTGTTTTCTGTCAAATCCTCAGATTATGAGACGACACTCACCCCCTGTCCCGCTGAGACACGCTCCAAGGCCTTAAAAAAAAGAATCACATGACAAAGTGCTTAGGGTTTTAGTGACAACAGCGTAAAAACAGCAGGAGAGGTTACAGAGGATACAAACTGGAATTTATAACCACCTTAATTGGCCTCTATGAATGTGGAAATGGAAACTTGGAAATGCCCTAAATCCTGTTGGTTTTAACTGACAATGTCCAATTAGTAGGATCCAGTGTAGCCTGGACTGGGAAGCAGTTAGCTGTGTGGTACACTGCTGGAGAATGGACGAGTGCAGGCCTTCACGAGGCCGGGGCGTGAGCGGGCGACAGACCTACCAGGCAAGCAGACATCCTGGCGTTTCTGCCACAACACCACCGCTGGTCTCTTAAGTGCCGGCTCATGGGGAATCCCCAGCCCCCAGTCGGGCCGTCTACAGAGAAACATATAAAGAGCCCCATGAGGTCCCCACACAGCAACCACACACTCCAGGAAGACTAGTGTCAGGAAGGCAGAGAGTGCCTCTTAAGGTGAGCATGGAACTGGACCCGTGCCTCTATGGTTCTACTCCAAACATACAAGAGTACAGTCTTGGGATTATGGGATTTAATAAATCGTGGCTCAAAGACGCTGCAAACACCAGAGTACGTCCTCCAGAAAAACACATCCACAAGTGTTACATAGTTAAACTCCATGGTTTCACACTCGCATGATGCAGACGCTCCTTTGACGCGAAAGTCAACAAACAGGCTCCGTGACAAAATGCCTTTAGATCAGAGTTTTAAAAACCTAAATATTTTAAAAATGCCAAAATCGCTGTCTTCACAGGTCTCAGTTTCAATAAAAATCGAATAGCTAGTTCAACAAATACTTTTACCTTCACTATCCATATACGACAGTAGACGACTTTGCAGCGTTTGACGCTACAAACTTTACAGCACATTAACAGAAGCAGAACTTTCTTCGGTGCAGTGATTCACAACTAAGCACCTGTGGACAGGGCAACAGCCGGATAATGGTTTGGAAAAACAGATGAAACTATTTCAAACATGGTTGAATGATCCCATTACTATGATCCCTCTGGACGTTATAGGGGTCTGCATGGATTACAGGCAAATTCCTAAACTCAAATCATTTCTTAGTTCAGCCCCTTCTATGTCGGCCTTGTGAGGTCAAGATTTATGGGTGGAGCCACACACAGAGGGGCACCGGCTCACCACATGAGGATGGGGGTGGGTGGTCGACCCACCCAGGTAGATTACCAAACAATGGGAGAGCTGCATAGCCCTGGACCTGAGCACCGCTGTGCGTTCTAACGCTCTGGTGTTCAAAGAAGACCCAAATGAGGAAAATGGGTTTGATTTGGCAGTGGAAAAGAAGTTCGACTTAATCCCTCCAGGTCCTTGTGGTGTTCATCAGACTTCACATCCTCCGAGATACATCTGCTCCAGCAGGAACCCACCTTGGTTTGATGACTTCAAGAGGAGTTCATGTAAGATTTACAGCATTTGGCAAAGGAAGTAAAGAGCACCGTTTGTGAGCAGATCTGAGCAGGCGAAGACGGGAAAAATGTAACGTGAGATCACCTGACATTTTCACAGCGAAACGGATCCCATCCAGAAACACGATGCTACTGTCCAATGCAACTGCTAGTCATGCAATTCCACGAAAAGCCTTCCAAGATAACAATGAGATTTTAATCATTTTTAATGTTCTGTGAGGCAACAGTTTTAACAAACACAATTATCAGCTGTTTTTAATTATTTATGTTTTGTAAGCGCTATTAAATTCCTTTTAGACGATGCCATCTGTTGGCAAATCGCAGCTCCTGCAACAGCAATCAATTAAACGATCAATGTTAATTAATAATCAGGTTCCAAACATTCTGTAGTTGTCTTTTTCGACACATAGTTTGATCAACTTCCCTACAGGATTCATCCATCAATAAAAAAATGTGCTGTCAGTTCTCATGAAGACAAAGCAAGCAATGAATTGAAAGGGTTACAACAATTTAAACTATTACAACCATAACGTCTTGGACTCCCATACGGTTTCCATGGATACGGCTGTTGATTTTTTCCCCCCAAACCACTGCAGGAACGCCGGAGGATGGGACCCTGCTTTTGTGGTGCCTTTCACTCTGCACCATGGACACGATGCAAATGTAAAGCAAACAAGCACCTTGCGGAAAGCGCTATAATGCGGAACAGGACTGGACATCGCCGACTGACAGAAGGTTCATATTCTCACACACTGGGTCCGATAAAGTTCAATATTCTACATCGACAGAGAGCATCCTTCTCCGCCGCGAGTCCTTTTCCTCCTGTCAGCTACCGACTCCGGTCTGAACTCCACAGCTGGTGAGCCAAAACAGGCGTCTAATGGACAGCAGATGTGTTTCAATTTATTGAGTTTTACGGTCACTCTGCATTGCATTCCTCAAGGCAACAAGTGTGTTCACTCATCCACAGCGGCGTGAGCTGTTTCCACCATCCCAAAGCCTGGGGGGGCGGGGGGAAATACTGTAGCATAAACATTATTAAAAAAAATAAATAAAAAAATTACACAAACAAAGGATTAAAGAGTAGCAGTTCAATCCTCTCCTCCGTTAGTGAGTGCAGAAAATTATGCATGGGCTCTCTGACTGCAAAGGGACCACAGTACTGAAAACAACGGCTGAGCTTCCCCTATGGACCTTGCTGGCCTAACCGAACTCTCGGCTTGCTCTCCGGCAGTGAGGTCACCGCGAGACAGCTTAGCAGCAAGTAGATGCACAAACCATGGCGTGAGGAGCAGGCCCCAAGCTGAACACAGATCCCAAGATCCCCGCCTCTTTTGGGTAGCCTCCAGTCTCCTCTATAGCTCCCTCTGGTGGGCGGTTAGAGCAGGTGTTCAACGCAGACTAAGATTTTGGTGCCAAGAAGGGACGGAAAGAGTTCATCTCGGTCCAGCCACAAAGCCGTCTAGCCGCTCCGGTCCGAAAACAGCTCATCAGTGTCAGCACTTTCCAGGGACTGAAAACGCCAGATTTATGTGGTCGCGAGGAAGGCCCACAGGGGAAAAATCACATCCTACAAATATACTCGACAAGTTTCTTCAGCTTCTAGTGGTGAAATTTCCTGCTCAGCTGCCCGACTTTGGTCTGGACATGAGGAATATCTTTGAAGTCAAGTAATCCCTTTTTAATAACCGTGAATTGTAGCATTGCACCTATAATTAAGATGCACCGATTACGCATCAAAATGTCTCAACTGACAAGGTGCATTATGGATAAAAAAAAAACGGAAAATGTAGATTAGAGGGCTCTACTCTGGTACTCCAAGCAATTTACAGTGTAAATTCACTGTCCCAGATTCAGGTGCAGTGGAAAAAACGAACTGAACACAATTTACTTGTCTACCCTTTACCTCGAACACCAGATCGGTCCAAAAAACGGCATTAATTACAAAATAATGAAGGGTTCTGAAAAATAAAATGCAAGGAATGGACTGGAGGGCAATCCAACCCAGAAACCGCAGTAGGGTCACATGGCAGGGCTACACAGATAAGGACATGCCGGGGGGGGGGGGGGGGGACGTAAGCCAAGGTCTTGTTCTGGATCAGCGCCAACTCTGGCCTTTAAACCACAAGGAGCCCCATGGCATCATTTAAAAGCGTCAGGCATGTTTTTATTTGACTTTTATAGCTGTTTATTCCATTAGCCTGAGCTGATTTCTTCCACAGAAGTCAACCTTTAATCCCTTATAAACACTTTCTGCGGGGAGGAGTTTCTGGAATGATCTGACGGTGCCTGTGTTTCTCATTGCAGTGTAACCCAGAAACGCAGTGGTCCAGGTCTTGGGGAGGAAGTATTTACAGCAACCAAGGACTGGATAACCTCCCATATAATTACCCCCCCCCCCCCCCCAATGGTACAAATGTGATTGTGACAAAAAAGAACACACTCGCCCACTAAGAACCCCGAGGGATGGAAAAAACATTTTAACGACTCCGCTGCAAATTTTTGATTTGGAAAAAGCCCAGAGGAACATACCCCCCCCCCCACCCTGAAGCAGGCAGTGGTAAGCAAGCGAGAACAAACACCAGTGAGGGCAAAGACTCCTGTCAACCTGGAGATGGCGAGTTTACACTGGGCGCCACATGAAGACGGCCCAAAGCCTACAAGGCTGGCTAACAAGCACAATGCATCACCTGCGTAACATCCGCTGCATGCCAGTTGCTCACATAATGCGATTACAGCCTTATTCCATTCACATTCAGCTGGCGGCCGCCTGACATTCGCAACGCACAGCCGGCTTCTTGAATAAGACAAGTTGGCCCTTAGCTCTGGGGGCTCTCCTAAACCGAAAATCCCCTACAATCTCCTCTCTGCCTCGGACTGAAATCCCTTTTGTTAAAACAAGGCGACCGGAGACCATTCTCAGTGCAGTTTTCCAGTTTCTAGGGGAAAACCGTCAGCAATCAGGACACCGCGAACTCAGACACCGTGCCGTGAATTTCCCAATACAATGTTTTTTGGGATTAAATGCATTTTCCACCCTCACTGCCAGAAACATTTTGAAGGCACGTTTCCACCAAAGCCTTTAAAATTCGATCTGATATTTAAATCCCACTCTGCTTCTCAATAAAGCTTCTATGAAGGTTTTATTCACCTAGAGGATGCATTATACGATCAGGCGGCCAGCGGGGTCACCTAAAGAGCTGTTTGTGCTGGAGGGCCCATCCGAAAACATGCCGGATAAGCGGACTCATGCAGCAGCTTTTCGGTTTTCAAATTTTTATAGCTCAGTGGTTTAAAGAAAAGGTTCTCTTCCAGTTTTATGAAGTGTCCCTGTTAAGTAATTAGTACACAGCAAATTCACGTGTGGTTGAGGCCTGCTATATATATTCTTAAACTTTGTAAGCAGGCAGGAAAAAAGGTTTATGAGTGCTTAGCTACTATTAGCTACTAATGGTTTTTAACACAAAGAGAACATAGTTCTGAAGGGGAGATTAATCTTTTTCAAAACCTCTTAAAAATCTTCAAAACGAGGCAGTCATTTCCACCTCCTAGATCTACCGAATTCATCATTTAAAGATACTAAACCTGAAGGCGCAGAAACCCTCATTATTCAGAGAGATTTGGACATTAGCCAGCAAAGAGCTTAATGCGCTTGAAATTAACAACATGAACATTTACTGTTCTTTCCATTTATCTATCTTTTTCTGCAAAAAATAGAGAGTACGCATTTCTTAGATTCACACGCAGTAAAACCTGCTCTTGACAGCAATAAAATATTTTTTTCAGAGTTGAAAACTGGTGCATCTTTTAAACCCTGGAACCAAGAGAAGCCTACTAAAATGTGCAGAAAGTTTAAGAAGTCACCGAGAGGGTAGGTTTAAAAATAAACACCTTCATATCTTCTTCTTGGAATCAACAGTCAGTATCAATGGAAACAACCATTACTAAAAGTGAAATATAGTTTTTCCATCTCTAAATATGCCTGACTTCAGACAGAACGTTTTTCCATCATAAAGCTCACAGTAAATCTCACGGGCTCTCTAAGGTAGCATATGCAGATGACGTGAATTTATTTTTTTTTTGATGCTGTAATTCTTGCATTTCTCCAGTTGGTAAAGCATGTAAATCCGAAAGGGTGCAAATCTTATTTCCGGTTCGCTGCCCTTTATTGTGTTGGGGTTTGTGAAGCTGCACACAGGTCAGAAGATCGAGGTTGAGGATTCGGCGCTGAAGCTTCTGCAGAGTCTCAACATAACAGTGCAAAGATCAGTCTTCAGCTTTGACAAATACAGTCTGATCAGATCCGGCCTGTCTTAAGGTACCTGTGACTTTCCAAAACGAAACGGTGTGAAAATTGACAGACTCAATAAAGGCCATGTTCCATACAGGCCCCCTTTAACACACTAACCCTGAAATCTGCTCCCAGCAGGAAAAATATTTATATTAAAAACCACGGTGATCCGGGACCGTTTTCGCTGGCAGGGAAGCAGATTCGTTAAATTAATTATCAGACTCGGGTCTGGCAAAGACTACAGAAAACTTCAGGGAGAAATGTGTGGCTGATTTTGGTTACGGTTTTGCTAAAATCTGCTTCGCTTTGGTGTGCTTTGGTGTGTGGTCTTTCTGCAGTGTGCTGACAGTACTGGAGCATTAAAGCGGGACTTAACGCCACACAACCAATCGTGGTTGGAGGTCACCCACGCCAGCTCTTCTGACGTGTATCCATCCCCTGTTCGCTTTTCGGGGATTTATACGAGCTGCGATGCGCTTGGATGTGACCCACGCTGGCTTCTCTGACGTGTGTCCATCCCCTGTTCGCCTTTCGGGGATTTATACGAGCTGTGATGCGCCCCAGAGCACAGCACAAATTCCTGGATAACCCTCAATGTCCAAATGCGGATATAGTAGCAATTTCACGAACCCACCCGTTGGGCAATGGAGCGTTTCGGCGTCCTCCTCCACAAGAGGCCTTTTCAATCTGAACTGGTAACTGAAGTGGCGGTGGGAGGGAAAGTTGTAAAAGGATACAAGTCCCCAGGAGAAACAGCAAACAACTGCATGAGCAGCTACATGGGCTGCAGGACCCCCCAGGGAGGGCAGGAACACAGCAAGCGCCCTCTCACCTTTAAAACCAGCCTTAAAACATTCCCACTCCACAGTGCCCTCGATCAGCGCTGCTAATCACCGTTGATGCTTTTCCTTTTATTCTTATTTTAATTGTCTTGTTAATTTTCCATTTATTGATTGCTATTGGGGGGCGGCATGGTGGTACAGTGGTTAGCACTGTCGCCTCACACCTCTGGGACCCGGGTTCGAGTCTCCGCCTGGGTCACATGTGTGCGGAGTTTGCATGTTCTCCCCGTGTCGTCGTGGGGTTTCCTCCGGGTACTCCGGTTTCCCCCCACAGTCCAAAAACATGCTGAGGCTAATTGGAGTTGCTGAATTGCCCATAGGTGTGCATGTGTGAGTGAATGGTGTGTGAGTGTGCCCTGCGATGGGCTGGCCCCCCATCCTGGGTTGTTCCCTGCCTCGTGCCCATTGATTCCGGGATAGGCTCCGGACCCCCCGCGACCCAATAGGATAAGCGGTTTGGAAAATGGATGGATGGATGGATGATTGCTATTGCTAGATCTTATTTTATATAAAGCACTTTGAATTATATCTGTGTTTTAAAATGTGTTAGATAAATAAACCTGTAAGGAGAGACATTACCAGAGGCACCAGGACACCCCTCTGCACACCGGAAATGGACTCACTGTCCCGTTAAAAAATTCCAAGATAAAATTAAAAAACCTGATTTCACATATTAAAAGGGAACGGTCCTAAAAAGTGTGTTTAGGCCACTAATATTAATTTGGTTTTTCTCTCAGACAAGCCAGCGGGTTTGTACCGAAAATAATCCTTTCGGTTATTAAAATGTTTGGAAGCCAACCATACAATGAATGAAATATCTAATTAAAATAATACTGGTTCTTGTACATAGTGAAAATGCTGTAGGAATAATTTATACAGCAGGGACCTGAGACGTAATGGGGTAGGACAGCATTCGGGGGGAGAAATCCTAAATAATTTAAATACAACGGTCTGCTTATTTGGGGGGTGAATGAAGCCAAATTAAATATTTGCGGGGGGAAGACAACACATCCCCGCCAACCCCCCCCCCCTGCTCAGACGCCAGGACTGGGAAAATCCTCCCCGCTGTTTAGTTTGATCGTGACGTCAAGCTACTTCAGTGCCAAACCACAGGCAAGGAAACTGGGGAAATTAGGAATCCCAAATGATGCAGTAAGGCAGATTGCTGAAGCGGGAAGCTGAGGTCTGCAGCTCGTCATGTACACTGGACCTGGGGAGGGGTCGCCGTGGGGTGCAGCAGGAACCGCACTGTGGAGGAAGCTCTGGGGATCTGGGAAGGAGTGCGTTCAGTCCCCGAGCGTCCATCGGGGATCGACCTCAGTCTGCCACGGGGGCGGGAAAGCCAGGGGAGCCTTACCTCCGGCGGGGTGATCGAACTCTTCTGATAAGAGATGGTAACAACACGACACGCTGCACAGCGCTCGCAGCTCCCGTTTGGCCACAAACATGCGCAGAGTGCTGGGCGCCAGGTCGCCGCATGTGTGCAGGCCGACGACAACCGCGTCCTGGCAAGGAAGAAGGGCCATCAGACGGGCGTTAATCGTCACGAGGAATGGGCACCGGAGCGTTAAGCAGGGCACAGTACCCCATGAATGTCTGAAAACATGCATTACAGATTAGTATTTAAAACAGATTTTGAGTTTATAAAAAGTGAATGGCAGAATTAGAGATGCTTTAATAATGAAAAGTGTATTTATTTCAATAAGAAAGTGAAATCTATTAATAAATAAAATTACTAATTTCTAATTATAAACAATGCCATATATGAAGGTGCAAATAAAATCTTTAAAAACGACCGTAAGTGGAATTTTATGTTGCAAACTGACGCTAATGGGGACGCCCCCTGGAGGTGTGGCTGCGTAATAACATCCTCATGTTGTCACAGTGGTTCCAGAGCATGTGAATGGAATCCTCCCAACGGCCGATATCTGCTTTTAGCTTTATTAGGGAATTATCAGAAGCATTCCACTTTTAAGGGCCCATAATACTGACTGGAAATATTATTTCACAACACACACAGTCCACAGAGGCTGAGCATTTCCTTGCTCAGATTGGCAGCTGGTGACTGATTGCACATCTGCTCAAACCAAAAAGCTTTTCTACATGTGCAGGTCTTTGGCCAGCCTCAAGAGGGAGGAGTAACTGTCTCAAAAGTTGGACACACAAGATACAAGAAAACAGAGGGAATTGTCGAAATGCTAAAGTATTAATAACGTGAAGTATATTACACAACTAATGGTTTTGCAACATTAATTTTGTTAAATAAACAAAATAATACTTGGGAAAGAAAAAAACAGAGAAAATCACCTGCAGGTCTGTGATAATGTCTCGCAGCTCTGTTTCCGCAGTGACGTATGAGGTCAGGGGGGAGTAAAGGCTGTCGTCCTTCGCGCTCTGCGCCTTCCTCTCCAGGTTTTTTCGCTTCCTCCTCTCCCTCTCCTCATTGGTCAGCTCACAGGGGGGCACACGGGACATGGGGGGCTCCACAGCCTCTGGAGAGAGGAGGCCCAAGAATGGGTCCTCCGGGCCGAGGCCGAAGGCTTCCGGCTGCGATCCGCCCAAGATGACCTCCGGGCCGCTCCCAGCTGACAGGATGTTCTCCTCCTCCTGGGCCTCATCTCCGGTTCCGCTGCTGGGCACGGAGGCCAAGGCTCTCCGGCGGCCGTGCCTCTGATAGGCCTTAGAGTACTTCTTCAGCTTCCTGTTCCTCTCCCAGGCCCCGTGGGTGTTTGTGCTGGAGGCGTCGATGCCGAACACCTTGAGGCCGTACTGCATGGATAGGAAGGAGCATAGGTAGCCCTTTCCAGAGCCGACGTCTATGACCTGTCCCCGGGGGGGGGGGGGGGGGGGGTGGCGGAGAGAGAGAGAGGGGAAGAGAGAAAGAGGGGGGAGAGAGAACAGATTACAGTTTGTATTCACATTAATCTCAATTAAACAAAGCTGATATACCACTCAGGCAGACCCCTGTGTCACCGCACAGAAACATATGGTTTGCAGAAATATGACACTCACCACGCCGAGCCCTGCAATGACTCACAGCGCATGTCGATCTTAAGACTAGAGCTGCAAAAGATATTACCTCACTTATACCCGACATGTGTCCATTACTGTCACCTTTAAATAACACAAAGCCTTACGAACCAAAAACAGTAAAATCATTAAATAATAAAAGTATTAAAAGTCTGAAGCTGAAATAATTGCAGATAACAGAGCACATCCGGTGGTGAAAGCGTCTCGTACCTGTCGGGCACAGCAGCAGCCGGCCAGACCGGCCACAACTCCAGACATGGTCTGAACCTCGTGAGACTTCTTGGAGTTCATAAACTCATCCGGCTCCAGCGTCACACCTGCAATCACACCTGGATTCATTTGCGAGACCCAGAGCCACGTTTTTCAAAGATGTTCGCGGCTCATAAATGTCAAACGCCACAGTGTGTGGGAACAAACGACGGCCCAGGAGGTGGAGGAAAGAGCACGAGATCTGTTCTTACGCCTTCCAGGCTACAGCAGGAAGGAGCTGATGTGAACTGCTAACATCAGATGGCTTCTCCAGGAGTGGGAGTTGGGGGGGGGGGTGAGATTCAGACCCTGCGGTCTGATGTCAAAGCCAATTGCTGAAACATGTTTCAGGAAGAGCCAAAGAAGACCTGATAGTCAATAAAAATTCTGTAATCTTCACGTCACCCACCATTCACAGATGATCAGTGTCTGTGCAAAGTCTGCACAAAAGCTCCTGCTTATTAAATAACTAGCTCGACAAACAGAGCATTACACTAAGAGCACAGGCACAAAAGTATCAGATAACAGCTACTTTACATTTATTTAATAAATGTTAGACTGCAGCCACTGACCTTTCGCAGGCAGGGCAGAGTCACTTTGCACAGGTAAAGCCTTCAATAACTCTGGCAGGGGCACAGAGACTCTAAGCGCAGGAAGAGAGTGTGCCCTGGCTGCGTCCAGAAGAGCCTCCACATCCTCCAAGCGCCCGGTCTCGCTACTGAAGCCGTAGCAACCCCTGTGCCTCCCTGGGAAGATTCCAGTTGGGGAAAAAAAAGTCTACAGGTGAAATGCTGGTTCCTGAATTTAACATTACTAACACCTTATTAACAATCCTCAAACAGAGATCACATCCAGGCATGTGTCCATGTGGAGGCCTCTTCTTTGAATGAGCTCCTCCTCAATAATATCACATGGTAGGTTTTTACAAGGTGTAAAGAGTTGTCACTGGAGAGCAGGGTCAGACAGGGCCCAGAATTTATATGATCACTCTTTTGATCATGGGATTTGAACCCACAACCTTCCAGTCAACCGCACAGATACCTTGCCAGATCTGTACGTGATTCTAAAGCAATAATCCCTTTTACGACAAATAATCAAAATGAAATGATACCAGCTGTCTTCAGCTGTGTAGAATACATCACATAATATCTGAATAACATGAATAAGCATTACGCATCGCACTGAAACATTCAAAGGAAACGTGAAATGAAAACGGATCTGGTCTTGCTTACCGGCTGGCGCCCTCCTCTGGCCAGTGGAATCAATAATAACTGATAAAACACTGTCAGCCGGCACGGCAACTAACTCGTTCCACAAATCGCGGGTGTAAAAGTCGACCGTATGGGCATTAGCAATGCATAGAGAGATGCTGAGAAAATCTTTAATAGCATCTATTGCTCTTTTAATACTATCGATAGACGTGCTTAATGCGCTCAGCGAAGACATCTTCCACGCACACCTTTTCTACTTTCCTGTAAATATTGTCTCCGTCTCATTGTTAAGACATAAGTAATCAACATCAGATTCTAAAATTTTCACACAGCACTCCTAACGAATATCATTTCGTAGTTGCGAATACACGTAAGTCGTATAAAGACCACCATTTCTTCACAGCAATGAAATCCACCTTTATTAGAATGAATTCTTGCTTTCAAATATCTGAATTTGATTACAATGTCTGAAACGAGAGTTAACTCACCATATAAACGCGACAGTTCTAGCTCTTACGTAATGAATATGCGACCATTTGGACCCACGTTGATTACAGATATTTGTAAGGGCAAGTTTTGAAGTGTGCTAGTACGTTAGATAAGCCAATGGCCCCGATAAATCGTAATATGAAAAATCAAGGGAAGCAGTTTTCGAAAGGTAGCAGAAAGAATGACACAAATAGAGAACGACCCGTTTTTGCTAAAAATAAGCGTAAATGGGTTCCGGAGCACAAAGTCTTCGACGGTAGTGTACAAAAAGGTGCGTATTGCCTTGGGTAGTTAATTTGCATTTGGTTGTGAGTTTTTTTTTGAAGGATTTTTAAACGTAAAAATAATGGCCGTGGTCTTCCAAATAAGGTGTCTAATTGGTAAATGATGTTTTTATCCGCTAATTGTTTTCCATTATGTTTGCATTCCTGTACCTGCCTACTCCTCTTACTTAAACTGTTGCCTTTACCTATCCGTAGAACTGGCATCGAGATCACATGATTGGCAATATAATGTATTAAGTGTAACAGTCGATATCTACTGTATACCTAGGATTACGATCTGGGTGTTCTGCAATGGCTGATCGAAACAATGTCTTTCTCTCAGGACAGGGTTTTGCTTTTAAAAGGAAACAAAAAATGCAGTACGAGTACAAAAAGCTCCTCCGTAAGGAGCGGCTCACTTCGAGGACCAAAACACAGTTTCAAGATCAGTATCCAGACCACTTAAAGCATCTGTACCTGGCCGAAGCCGAGAAACTGAAAAATGAAGAGGAAATGAACCGACTGAAAAGGAGGAAAGGTCAGGAAGCTGTTTTTGAGGAAGACTTCGCTGAAGATGACACATCCAAGGCATCCAGAGCCCCAGTTCATCCAGAGCCTGCATCTCTCCAAAAAGATAACCGTTTCCCTACAGTAGGTCATTCAGGATCTGTTGAACCAAGCAGGTATGTCAGGTTGACATTATTTGGTCTCAGTGTTTGCCTTGTTATTAATGTCTTATTAATTGCACGGCAAGATGATGATTTTCAGACATTTAAAGATACATTGAGGGTTATAATAGGTGCCAAGTTTTTAACAATGCATTTATTTTTACAAGTACACTGAATAAAAAGAAAATGAGAAGAAAGACGTCTTATCAGAAGACCCAAGAAGAATATGAGAGGATCCGTGAGAAACGTGCCGGGAAAAAGGAGGTGAGGGAACCCAGCTGCCGCCGTGTTTGAAGGGGCAGTAGCTACGCTTCTCATTAAACGGAGAGGTGTCTACAGCGGCATTAAGACGCACAAGCTGAAAAGCCATGTTTGTTTACCTGCGTAGGCAGCCATGAGGAACAGAAAGCAGAGAGAAGATGCACTGAAGATATACAAGGAAAAGAAGCAGGAGAGATACAAGATCCTCAGCAGAAAGACCAGGAAAGGTCAGCCCAACCTGAATGCTCAGGTGGAATACCTGCTTCAGAAAATCCAGGGCGAAAGGAAATAACAGCAAAATGAAATGTGCAACTTGTGGACTCTTATGTGACTGTCGTACCTGAGGAAAAAGCAATACGGATTCAGCAGAATGGCTTATGGAAGATTAAAATAACTACACTTAAAGCAAGCTGAAAGGAACAGTTTTTACCCATTAAAAAGAATTGTCAGTATTACAGTAATTTCATGTATTTTTTTAAAATACACTTTGAGTTTAAGTAATTTGTGTTTTATGGATTTTCATATGGACATTTTCCTGTTACTTAAACTGCAAGTTTCTGAAACTTATTGTCAGCCACTTACACTCACTAAAGTTATACCTTAGACCTTAGTATCTTTATTGCGTGCGCGAATATATATATATATATTAGTTATCGCGCATATATATAGAATATAAAATTTCTGTGGTCTGTGGTACTGCTACTCATATTCCGTCCTGTACTTCAAAGCTTGCCATTGCGGGGGGGGGGGATGTTGCTGCCTTAGGTAGGTGGACGCTCTCATGCGAAGGTTTGCCCTAAAATATTTTATTGTAAAATGATTGTGTCCAGTAATGGAATGGCTGTGTGTTACCCATGGAATATAGTTAGACTGTTGTGAAGTTTAGCAGTAGCAAGTGATCATGTGACCACCAGATGCTGGTTGGTGTAACTTGCAGTATTGGTGTGGTAACTTCTGCTATGTACAAGTTTGATGGGTCCTGCCGCTCCTGTTGCCTTTTTATGAAAAACACTTGAAATTACACTGGGGCCAATAAGAAACTAAAAGCTTATTTTTCTGTGGAGTGCAGATATTTACTACGAATTTTATTTATTTGACACATCAGAGGACCGACAAAGTTGTTTGGGTAAAGGCCGGGACACGCTGGAAATCCTGTGCGTTTCAGCCCCGACAGCATGTATAGATTAGCGTCTTCCTTCGCGGTTAAGGCGGTTGCCTGCCTGGGATGATGTGAGGACGCTCGCTGCTGCACTTTCGGCCGCTCAGGACGTGCAGTGCGGACGCCGATCGCCCACCGCAGCCCTGACAGGTGCGAGGCGCGGGTCCGCCGCAGAGACACTGCGCATGCTCTGCGCGCCCGCGTCGCTATAGTTACAGCTGCCTAAATTAATGTAATCGGGGACCCTCCCCCGGCCCCAAACACACTGCATGCAGGACCAAGAGTGTTTTTGCGCTAGGCTCTTTTATTCAAAGTGCACCCGGGGCAACGGCCGGATTTAAACGCGTTCCGACGCTGGCCATCGTTTCATCCTCCCCACCTATAAAGTTTATAAAGTCTTGAACTTAAACGTCTGACATTTGCGCCGCTGAAAAGTGACTGACAACTTGCGTCTTTTCGAGTAAAAGTAACGGTAAGATCATTTACGGCTGTTTTGCATATTCCTGCTTGATGCGCGTATAACAATGTTTAGTTTTTGTCTTATTTTTCCTGTTGCTGTGAGAAGTTAAGTGGAGAGTGGGAAGAATAAATGCAATTATGAAGTTTTAACTAATCATGTTTCTGCGTGAAACTGTTTATGTTGCCTTCCACATTTTCCGCGAAGTGATGTTGTTATTATATGGCATTACTGTTGTTGGAAAAACGGGGTTTGCAAACTATTGTGTTGTTCCATTGAAAAGGTCAAATTCTCATTAGAATGAGAATCGATTTAAAATCGAACTCTGAGCATGTAAAACAAGCATTTTGTAAACAGGCTTTCTCCTGACACCTGTAGACTTAGAGCCTTAACAGTAACTATAATTCCATTTGAACATTTGCATTCTCTGTCCTTCACAGCAGCCTATTCTTTTTAACTGATACCAACGTTTCGCGTACCTGTATCGCTCCATCACACGGCAGCGCCAACCATTTCCATAAACAAATATATTCAAATATATCTAACACTAATATATGTCATTACTTTGATAAAACTTTTCCCTGGAAATATAGTTTGTATGCCACGAATACAACAAATGTAATAATAATTATTATTATTTTATTATTATTGTTATTATAAGAACAACAATGCGACCTGGGGTATAATACAGCCTTGTACGTATAGTTAGGTGGGCTTTGAAAAACAGAAAACGATCGCCCATGCCCCATTATAAATTTCTGCAGGACTACGTGGGTTTATCAAGTGCTCGGTAAGTTACACTTAAGGTACACTTCATGTACTCTTAAACTTTACTGAATGAGGAATAGGGATCGCAATATTCTTTAATGTAAGATCAGTTAAGATCCACTTTAATCTAAACAAAGGGTTTATTTCCACCTTGCGCCATAGGGCACCGCGCGTTCATTGTCTGCTTGATAGCCTGCTTGATAACTAATACACCCGAATACGTGACATGAAAAACCTAAATAGACGAAGTTTTTGATTTGTAATTGGCTTGTTGGTAATTTTGAGTTGTTAACCTTATTGCTCTATAAGATCCGACAGCCGTTCAAACCAACCTGAAGTCGCCTGAAGACAAGCAGTGGCAAAAGCCTCTTAAAATTCGCAAGTCTATTTTATTTTCCACTTAGAAGGTAAACGGATTAATGATACAGTGTTTCTAGAGGCCTGTACATTATTAAGATGTGTTACACTTTAGGAGGTAAAGTTTTGCAAGTTTTATGCATGATTTACGTTTGTCCAGTGACTGGCTCCAATCAGATTTAATTATGTAACTTTTAGAAATGGTTGAAATTCATTATGAAAATTATGAGCTTTAATAACAGTTTTTCTCCAACACCAGGGTGTGAACAGAAGACAGCCGTCTGGGCTAAAGTCCAATTAACTCTTGCTCCGATATTTCTTTGAAATTGTTCGTTTTTTAAACCGGTTATGTTGCAATAACACGCCACCTTAAACATAGCTTTTAACTTAACATTACCTAACTACATAACATGTGATTGCTGTTGAGGGCAGGATGTCCCGCTGCCCCCACCTGTAAGGGGGGAGGCTTTGGGCTGCCTTGGACCCAGTATGGAGTATATGCACTTGGAAAATGGATGGATGATTTCAGCTATAGCTACCGGAATATTTAGTCACCAGAAATCTGTTGTCCACTAAATAAAAATAATGGTGTTTTTTGTGAAAGAAGTTTTTCTGTACTGACATCCCATTGCGTAATTGGGTATCATTATGGTAACTGAGAATGTTAATTGTGTGGAAACTGAAGCGTAGTTACTTAATGGTGGAGCATCTGGGACTTTGGGCCGCCCAGCATGCCGGAGGTCAGCGGTCCTGCTTCTGCGTTTCGATGGTTTGGGGAGGGACAGCTTGCGAGACCACAGTGTGTGAAGTGCAATGCAGTGTCACACAGAAATGCGTGACTTCTGGGGTCCAGAACAAGGCGAACTCGCCCTATATTATAGAGTCAGGGGGTAGCACTGAGCACGGTCCGACAACCTCACTTTATGTTTGGGGTAGATTGGGGGAAAAGAGGAACTGCTCGGTCGAAAAACATCCCATCTGAGCCGCGTTGATATATTTATTTTTTAAAAAATAATTGTGTCGCAAGTTTTTACACCACCGTTTCCTGTTGAAACGCCGCTAACTGAGAAGTTGCAACTGACATCATGTGCTGGATGGTTTCCCTGCGGACACGTAACCTTTAACAAAGCAGGTGCTTTCCGTAAAGCCGTGATGGGGGCAGGAGCGCGAGGCTGAGGGCAAAAAGCTGCTTATGGCCGGATGCCGAGAGGGAGCAGCTGCCGTAAGAACCTGCATTTATTTCCCATTTTGTGTAGTATGTTGGGTATTGGGTGACTTGCATGTTTTTTTTTTTTTTTTTTTAATCTTCAACGTAAGTGTAGTGCTTTTAATTGGTAATTCATATTTAATTAAGGGGTAACATGAAAGTTTCTGCATTGTAGTAAATTATGCTGTTTTAAATGTAGCCATTTTTGTGCCAAACTTGCCAATCGTTTCATGACCTCAGTAGGTGGCCTGTTCTATAACGATCACAAGATTACAACTGTAATGTAAAATGCGTATTTCAAAATATACTTTATAGCTATAGAGAATCCGTATATCGCCTCTCCTGCCTAAGTAAAACAGTCTGGGCACGTTTCCCAAATTGTTAGCAACTTAATTGGAGCATGCAACTAAACTCTAACAACTATGTAAGTTGGTAACTGAAGCTTTTAGCCCTGTGGCTCTGCAGAGGGCATCTTACGGCGAGATCCGTCCGCCTGTGGAGGTACTGAACTTGAGTCAATCATGAACGATCCGGTCTTTCTGATCTTTTAAATGAGCGAAATGACCTATTTCAACTCACTGATTCGTTCATATTGTTCGCTGAGCGAGTCACCGTGTATTTCGTTCAGTTCATCCGCCACCGACGGGTGTGGGAAGTAAAGGAATCTGCGCGATCGAACTCGAGTCCCTAAAAATGATTTCCAGCCCCCAGCAGGGACGTACCCCGTGACTGGCGGCCCCCCGATCGATGGTCGCAGCGCTCCGGTACACCGGAGAACAGAATACAGTGACAGTGTGCGTTTAGTCCGGTGTAGGGCGAAATTTTGCCTTTTTATTGCCAAGTTTCTTGTTTCTTGAGAAAGAAGCCTAGAAACTTCTGTCATTTAATGGATTTTATTAACATTTAATAGCACCGTTCTTTTGAATATCCTACGTCAGTAAACTTTTCCAACATATCCATCCATTTTCCAAACCGCCTATTCTATTGGGTCGCGGGGGGTCCGGAGCCTATCCCGGAAGCAATGGGCACGAGGCAGGGAACAACCCAGGATGGGGGGCCAGCCCATCGTAGGGCACACTCACACACCATTCACTCACACATGCACACTTATGGGCAATTTATGGCCAATTAGCCTCAGGATGACTGTGGGGGGAAACCGCAGGGTACCTGGAGGAAACCCCACGACAACATGGGGAGAACATGCAAACTCCACACACATGTGACCCAGGCGGAGACTCGAACCCAGGTCCCAGAGGTGTGAGGCGACAGTGCTAACCACTGCACCACCATGCCGCCCCCCCCCACATATCCTGTTGTTTTTATTATTAAAAGAAACGATAATAAAAGAAGCCTTTCTGTTTAAGTTGTTTTATATGAGAATAGAATTTTAAGTTTATAGCCTCGAATCATTTTTGGATTACTTGATGTTGATTTCCTTTCGGTGGCACTGATTATTTAAAAATACAGAACCATTTATCTTTTTTTGGAAAACAAAGCTATGAATATGTGTGTTATCCATGGTTCCGTTGATTTGCATTATATTGTAACCACTGATAGCCTCATATGTAAATAGAAAGCTTTTAAGATGTAAGTGGTCATTTTTGAAAGATGGTCATGTCTTTCCATCTGTACCTGTAATTGGTTTAACGTAAATGCAAAATTGGCTTCCGGCATAAAATTTGTTAAATCTCCCGCTTGTGACCCATCCACGTGTGCGTGCGGTCAGACATCGTAAACACTGCGTTTGCCGATTCCCTTCAGCAATTACGGCGTATCCGTGGCCTTTTGTCATTTATTTTTTTATTTATTTGGAGGGCCCTTTCTTTAACCTGTCTTTCTTCCTTTCATAGGCTTCGTCGACTAATTAAAGCAGTGGTTGCTTTAATTTGCGTATTTAGCCGGCGCCGATGCACCTTTGCCTGAACCCTGAGCTGCGGTGGGTTTTCTCATCGCTGGCGACGTTTTGTTCGGTGTGACTGTGGGTGAGGATGCGTATGTTTGATGGGGATGCGCTAATGTCAGCGTCTTGGAACAGGCGAGGACGTGGGCATCGCTTCCAGGCCGCGTGAGGCGAAGTGACCGGATACGCGGCAGCATGGCGCACAAGTGCACGAGCGTACATGCCGGCAGAACCGCCAAAGCCACGCAACGGGCCGGGGAACGGGGCAACGGGCCTGGCTGTGACCACCGGTGGGAGAATCCCAAGACCAGAAGCCCTGGACATGTGGCCATGCTGGAGAAGACACGGGAGTTCTTTCAGATCTGTGACATAGAAGATAAAGGATTCATCACACGGAGGGACATGCAGGTACTGGGGCAGGGGATTCATCACGCGGAGGGACATGCAGGTACTGGGGCAGGGGATTCATCACGCGGAGGGACATGCAGGTACTGGGGCAGGGGATTCATCACGCGGAGGGACATGCAGGTACTAGGGCAGGGGATTCATCACGCGGAGGGACATGCAGGTACTGGGGCAGGGGATTCATCACGTGGAGGGACATGCAGGTACTAGGGCAGGGGATTCATCACGCGGAGGGACATGCAGGTACTGGGGCAGGGGATTCATCACGCGGAGGGACATGCAGGTACTGGGGCAGGGGATTCATCACGCGGAGGGACATGTAGGTACAGACATGGGGCAGGGGATTCATCACGCGGAGGGACATGTAGGTACAGACATGGGGCAGGGGATTCATCACGCGAAGGGACATGCGGGTTCAGACACGGGGCAGGGGATTCATCACGCGGAGGGACATGCGGGTACAGACACGGGGCAGGGGATTCATCACGCGGAGGGACATGCGGGTACAGACACGGGGCAGGGGATTCATCACGCGGAGGGACATGCGGGTACAGACACGGGGCAGGGGATTCATCACGCGGAGGGACATGCGGGTACAGACACGGGGCAGGGGATTCATCACGCGGAGGGACATGCGGGTACAGACACGGGGCAGGGGATTCATCACACGGAGGGACATGCAGGTACTGGGGCAGGGGATTCATCACGCGGAGGGACATGCGGGTACAGACACGGGGCAGGGGATTCATCACGCGGAGGGACATGCGGGTACAGACACGGGGCAGGGGATTCATCACACGGAGGGACATGCAGGTACTGGGGCAGGGGATTCATCACGCGGAGGGACATGCGGGTACAGACACGGGGCAGGGGATTCATCACGCGGAGGGACATGCGGGTACAGACACGGGGCAGGGGATTCATCACGCGGAGGGACATGCGGGTACAGACACGGGGCAGGGGATTCATCACGCGGAGGGACATGCGGGTACAGACACGGGGCAGGGGATTCATCACGCGGAGGGACATGCGGGTACAGACACGGGGCAGGGGATTCATCACGCGGAGGGACATGCGGGTACAGACACGGGGCAGGGGATTCATCACACGGAGGGACATGCAGGTACTGGGGCAGGGGATTCATCACGCGGAGGGACATGTAGGTACAGACATGGGGCAGGGGATTCATCACGCGAAGGGACATGCGGGTTCAGACACGGGGCAGGGGATTCATCACGCGGAGGGACATGCGGGTACAGACACGGGGCAGGGGATTCATCACGCGGAGGGACATGCGGGTACAGACACGGGGCAGGGGATTCATCACGCGGAGGGACATGCGGGTACAGACACGGGGCAGGGGATTCATCACGCGGAGGGACATGCGGGTACAGACACGGGGCGGGGGATTCATCACGCGGAGGGACATGTAGGTTCAGACACGGGGCGGGGGATTCATCACACGGAGGGACATGCAGGTACTGGGGCAGGAGATTCATCACACGGAGGGACATGCAGGTACTGGGGCAGGAGATTCATCACACGGAGGGACATGCAGGTACTGGGGCAGGAGATTCATCACACGGAGGGACATGCAGGTACTGGGGCAGGAGATTCATCACACGGAGGGACATGTAGGTACAGACATGGGGCAGGGGATTCATCACGTGGAGGGACATGCAGGTACTGGGGCAAGGGATTCATCACGCGGAGGGACATGCAGGTTCAGACACGGGGCAAGGGATTCATCATGCAGAGGCACCTGTGGGTACTGGGGCAAGGGATTCATCACGCAGATGGTCATGCAGGTTCAGACACGGGGCAGGGGATTCATCACGCAGAGGGACATGCGGGTACTGTGGCAAGGGATTCATCACGCAGAGGTACATGTGGGTACTGGGGCAGGAGATTCTTCACATGGAGGGACATGTAGGTTCAGACATGGGGCAGGGGATTCATCACATGGAGGGACATGCAGGTACAGACATGGGGCAAGGGATTCATCTCGCGGAGGGACATGTGGGTACTGGGGCAAGGGATTCATCATGCCAATGGACATGCAGGTTCAGACATGGAGCAAGGGATTCATCACACGGAGGGACATGCAGGTACAGACATGGGGCAAGGGATTCATCACATGAAGGGGCATGCAGGTACTAGGGCAGGAGACTCATCACGCAGAGGGACATGCGGGTATTGGGGCAAGGGATTCATCACATGAAGGGACATGCAGGTACTAGGGCAGGAGATTCATCACGCAGAGGGACATGCGGGTACAGACACGGGGCGGGGGATTCATCACGCGGAGGGACATGCGGGTACTGGGGCAGGAGATTCATCACATGGAGGGACATGCAGGTACTGGGGCAGGGGATTCATCACGTGGAGGGACATGCAGGTACTGGGGCAAGGGATTCATCACGCGGAGGGACATGCAGGTACTGGGGCAGGAGATTCATCACACGGAGGGACATGCAGGTACTGGGGCAGGGGATTCATCACGTGGAGGGACATGCAGGTACTGGGGCAAGGGATTCATCACGCGGAGGGACATGCAGGTTCAGACACGGGGCAGGGGATTCATCACGCAGAGGGACATGCGGGTACTGTGGCAAGGGATTCATCATGCAGAGGAACATGTGGGTACTGGGGCAGGAGATTCTTCACATGGAGGGACATGTAGGTTCAGACATGGGGCAGGGGATTCATCACATGGAGGGACATGCAGGTACAGACATGGGGCAAAGGATTCATCACGCGGAGGGACATGCGGGTACTGGGGCAAGGGATTCATCATGCCAATGGACATGCAGGTTCAGACATGGGGCAAGGGATTCATCACATGGAGGGACATGCAGGTACAGACATGGGGCAAGGGATTCATCACGTGAAGGGACATGCAGGTACTAGGGCAGGAGACTCATCACGCAGAGGGACATGCGGGTATTGGGGCAAGGGATTCATCACGTGAAGGGACATGCAGGTACTAGGGCAGGAGATTCATCACGCAGAGGGACATGCGGGTACTGGAGCAAGGGATTCATCACGTGAAGGGACATGCGGGTACTGTGGCAAGGGATTCATCACGCAGAGGGACATGCGGGTACTGTGGCAAGGGATTCATCGCGCAGAGGTACATGCGGGTACTGGGGCAAGGGATTCATCACGCAGAGGGACATGCAGGTACTGGGGCAAGGGATTCATCACGCAGAGGGACATGCGGGTACTGGGGCAAGGGATTCATTATGCGGATGGACATGCAGGTTCAGACATGGGGCAAGGGATTCATCACGTGAAGGGATATGCAGGTACTAGGGCAGGAGATTCATCACACGGAGGGACATGCGGGTACTGGGGCAAGGAAGGGGACTGACCTGTAGGTCAGTAGGAATTATAGGATGTACCAAAGCAGCCCACTCTGCGCTAAATGGTATCACTGTGTCTTTCTGGGATATCAGATTTGCCTCAAGGGAAAAAGTCTGACCTACCGAAATGGATGGGGAAATTCTCCTTAAGGACAGGAAAAGTTTATGGAGAGTGTTTGTGGAGTATTTGAAAGTTTTGTACTTAAGGTAAAATCTCTGGATATGGCTGAGAATTAAATTTTTTTGGCTAAAGGGGAATATTATAAATTATAAAAAACAAATTAGCTGAACTTTCTCTTTGATAATTGCTTTATCCCAATACAATACCTTAATGGTTTCTGGTGGAGAGTGAATGAATGGCGATTATCCTTTTAGCTGGAGTTACCTCAGCTAGCCTTTCTGAGAGAGAGAGAGAGAGAGAGAGAGAGAGTTCATTATGGCTGAGACTGAGACTCTGCTGGCTGTGTCAGTGCTTATTTCAGTCGCTGGGTCAGTCTGTCACCATCATTTGTTGTCAAAATTGTGCATTTACCACATGGCTGTTAGCGCTCAGACATTGTCGTCACTTTTCTGCTGTGAATAAGATGTCCTTAGATGACTCATACTTACATTTAATTTTTTATTTAGCAGATGCTTTTATCCAGAGCAATATACAGTTTTTGTTAACGCAGGGTCAGATCTCCAGTCCCTGGAGCAAATGGGGGTTTAAGGGCTTTGCTCTGGGGCCTAATGGTGACATCGTTCTGCAGACCTGGGATTCGACCCAGCAACACCTGATTAAAGACACAGCATCAGAAGTTGCTGAGAAACCCAGTGCCCTGAATATGTGTCTTTTGTGTTCTGCATATATGAAAATGGGACTAGAACTGCATTTTCTGGTAAAATATGAGCCATTCTGTAAGAACTGAGGGTTGAGTTTTGCTGATCGAAACCCCTTTTGTTTTTTGAATAAACACAGAGCAGGGGGTGGCTGGCAGGACGTTGATGCAGGGGGGCGCATTAATTATGCCTGTACTCACACATGAAAGAGCGGGTGGGCATGGACGAGGGATCCGCACGTGGCAAGTGCACAGCACACCGGGGGGGGGCCCTCGTTCGGTCGCTTTATTGTGCAAATGCATCATCACTGGAGTATTTTGCTGCTTTGTGCAGCTGCCTTTGATGGCGCTCTCGGACGCACTCCCTTGCCCTCCCGCCTCTGCGTCCGCAGTAAAGCGGGTCGCCGGTCGCTGATGCCGGCCTCCTCTGTCTCATCGCATGTCCAGCAGCAGGCGGCAGCTCCCATTGTCCTTACACTCTATCATCGTGTAGTGTATCAAAATAAGTGACTAATTCCCTAAAAATGTTCTGAAATGTGTTCTCTCATTATGCCAGTGCTTGCTGCCAGGCTACATGCTTCACCATGTGACCATTAGCAGCCGCAGATGCGGCACTGAATCGGCAGGTTGTTCCGCCTTGGGACTTTTATGGGTTTGAATTACAGCATACTGGACATTAGGGGTGGGCGATATATCAAATATACTCAATGTATCACGGCTTGTTCCATGTGCGATGTGGTAAATGACTATATCGTTAACAGCGAATACAAATCATCACGTTTAAGATAGGCAGAAAGCATGTACTTACCTTAAGAGTTTCGCTTCTCTGCCCGCTCAAAGCCGACAGCTCACCCCCCCCCCCCCCCCAAAAGACACTGATAGCGCATGCGTGCTTTTCTACTAGAAGCATAGCGAAGTGAAGGAGCATAGAGAGAAAGGTGAGCACTGACGTGATTTCAAATACGTTAATTTGAAATGGAAGGTGACGATTTGATTCCCAAGAAAAACAGCACGGGTCCTATTATTCGGCAGTGATTTGGATATCGCAAGGAAGACATTGAGCAAAACACAGTTATCTGTAAAATTTGCCGCAAGCCCATTGCCACAAAAAGTAGCAGTACCACAAACTCGTTTCATCGCCTGAAAAGCCATCCACTGGAAAACGAAGAATGCATCAAACTCTGTATGTCCCATCTGCACCTACACCAAATAAAACACAAAAGGAGCCCATGGCAGAAGCAAATGACTCTGGCGGCTTTGTTTTCTAAATCAATCCCGTACGACAAAAAAAAAAGTGCAAAATGGAGAGAGATCACGGACGCAGCAACAAAACGTATCGCCAAAGATATGGTCCCAGTTAGCACAGTGGAAAAGCCCGGTTTTAAAAAACTCATACAGACACTGGACCCAAAGTATCAACTGCTTAGTCGCAAATTTTTTGCTGAGATGTATATTTCAGTGCGGGAAAAGGTGGCTGACCAACTAACACATGTGAGCCACTTCGCCGCATCTGCAGATCTGTGGTCCAGCAGAACTTGCAAGCCTTATCTTAGTTTAACAGTTCATTACATCCACGAGTGAGAGCTGAAAGGTTTGTGCCTCGAAATGAGTTTTCTCCCAGATAATCACACCAGAGAGATTATTGCACAGGGGCTGAAAGATGCTCTCATGTCATGGAACTTGTCAGAAACTCCTCAAGTGTCACGACAGATAATGGGGCTAATATAGTCAAAGCTGTAAGCATGAATGAGTGGACAAGACTACAGTGTTTTGACCATCGATTATATAGCTTTTTATTATTTTTTTTATCATTAATAAAGATCACTAAAACGGCTTAATTATTTGTCACACACAAATAAAAATTGTATTTCATTAGTACTGAATTTCATCAGTTTGTCACCATGCTTTGCTTTGCGGAATGAATGGTAAAAACGAACAAATACCAGAAACTAATAAAAAAAATTACAGTGAATCAAGTCCACAAGGAAATGTTCCTAAATCTCAAAAATTTGGCACAAAAGTATCTGTGTGTGCCTGCAACCAGTTCCCTATCGGAAAGGGTATTTAGTACCAGTAGGAATAGTTCCATGCCACCAGGCATCACTCAAGCCGGAATAAAGTATTTACTGTATTAAACTTTGGTTTTAATTAATATTTGCTAATTAAATTTCAGGTATCGCGATACATATCGTATATAACTTCAAATTATCGACATATGAATTTTTAGGTCATATCGCCCAGCCCTACTGGACATGCAGCTGGCCTTTTATTTGGGGGGGGGATATAGTAGTACAACCCAATATATTGGTTCCTACAACAGATCTTTTGCAGTATCACTGTTTATACTGCTGTCAGAAGCAGCACCAGCACCTGCCTACCCTTTAGGCTCAAATTTTAGAAATTGGACTGCGGCTAGCTAACGACAGCCTTGGAGGCTTAAAGAGTGACATGTCCGGAGTGAGGGGACAACCATAATGTTCGGTGGGTTTAAGAATCTAGTGGAGAAATGGCGACCCCTAAAGGATAACTGGTGCACAGCTGAGCTGAATGTACTGGTGATGTATTTTAATGCCACATATGTGCTTGCTCCATGCTTCCCCTGTCGCCATTGCAGTGCGGTCAGCGGCAGGTCTATGACAGAATAACAAACAGCAGTTCTCGCTAAAGCATTCATGTGTCCTCAGTGTTCGTTAGAAAAGCTGTATCTCTGTGAGATGTCTGTCATGATCCGGCTCGTCGGCTCCTCGTGTGTGCCACGCGCCCTGATTACCCTCGTGTGTGCCACGCGCCCTGATTACCCTCGTGTGTGCCACGCGCCCTGATTACCCTCGTGTGTGCCACGCCCCCTGATTACCCTCGTGTGTGCCACGCCCCCTGATTACCCACGTGTGCTTCCCTGATCGTCTCCAGCTTTGTCCATTTACTTTGATTAGTCCTGTCTTATTTAAGTCCTGGTCTTACCTGTTTCCCTTGTCTGTCATTGATGTCAGTTGCCGTCAAGTGTTTCTTACCCCGAATCTCCCTATTAAATCCCCGTTAGTCTTGTATCCTGCCTGTTTGCCTGCTTTTTGATCGCTCTCTGAGCCGTCCGAGCCCCGATCGCCCATCGACCCTTTCCTGGGCGTGACATTGTCAATGGAGTAAAGATTTTCTTACACCTTACAAAAAGTTTGAGAGTCGTTTCGTTTTAGTCATTGTGTGGTCGCTTTATATGTTTTTTTTTTAAACATAGGAAGTGTCATGCCCTGCTCGTCGGCTCCTCCTGTGTGCCACGCCCCCTGCCTACCCACGTGTGTTTCCCGGATTGTACCCAGCTGTGTCTGATTATTTTCAATCAGTCCTGTGTATTTCAGTCCGTGTCTTACCCGAGTCCTGTGTCCGTCATTGATGTTCATTGATGTTCGTGTGCGTGAGATCCTCGTATTCCCAATTAAACCCCGTTCGTCCCGTATCCTGCCTGCCTGCTTCGTCCTTCCGCTCCTTCGCCGCTCTCCGCCGCGCTCGCGCACCACGTCCCGTGACAGGAAGGTTTCTTGGGCTGAAAAAGGTTTGAGAGTTTTGTTTTTGACTTGAATCTAACCCTTCATACATATACTTTAGTAATCAAATCACACACAGTTTCAGAATGTCTCACTTATTATTTCGCAGCACCTCTGAAAATAGGTTTTTGAAAAGTACATGTTTAAAGTTAATTTGAACAAAAAAAATAGAATAATGACATTCTAAATGGTCTCAGATTTTTTGTGCTGATTTGTGCTGAATAAAAGCATTTGTAGCACTTTAGGATAAATGTATTTTATATATAAAATATTTATATGTAAAAATATTTTTAAAAATGTCAAGGCATGTCAGACTCCAAAGGTTTAACTTGATACAAGACAGAGCAACATTTCCGTACTTTTTGTGTTATTTGTCTCTCTTTGCTTTATTGGATCTTCTGCTTTCTTCTGTTCTGTTCCCAGTTACAGATGTTTAGGGGCAGCCAGTGTGTAGCCAGAGAGAAGCGGAACCAGCCTCTATAGCCCTTTAAGTTATTCCAGTATCACGAATATCCAAGTTATGAGCTTTCCAGGGGTGTCCCGGTGATTGAATAAACAAGGGTCTCCACCATCGTCTGTCATGTTTCTCGGGATTTTCATAGTCATGTGACATGCTTAGCATTTTTCCCGTTACATGCTTAGCCAGGCGCGTTGGGCTGTTTCAGAGGCTACATGCTTAGCCAGGCGCGTTGGGCTGTTTCAGAGGCTACATGCTTAGCCAGGCGTGTTGGGCTGTTTCAGAGGCTACATGCGTAGCCAGGCGTGTTGGGCTGTGTCAGAGGCTACATGCTTAGCCAGGCGCGTTGGGCTGTTTCAGAGGCTACATGCTTACCCAGGCGTTTTGGGCTGTTTCAGAGGCTACATGCTTAGCCAGGCGTGTTGGGCTGTTTCAGAGGCTACATGCTTAGCCAGGCGTGTTTGGCTGTGTCAGAGGCTACATCCTTAGCCAGGCGTGTTGGGCTGTGTCAGAGGCTACATGCTTAGCCAGGCGTGTTTGGCTGTTTCAGAGGCTACATGCTTAGCCAGGCGCGTTGGGCTGTTTCAGAGGCTACATGCTTAGCCAGGCGTGTTGGGCTGTGTCAGAGGCTACATGTTTAGCCAGGCGTGTTGGGCTGTTTCAGAGGCTACATGCTTAGCCAGGCGTGTTTGGCTGTTTCAGAGGCTACATGCTTAGCCAGGCGTGTTGGGCTGTTTCAGAGGCTACATGCTTAGCCAGGCGTGTTGGGCTGTGTCAGAGGCTACATGTTTAGCCAGGCGTGTTGGGCTGTTTCAGAGGCTACATGCTTAGCCAGGCGTGTTTGGCTGTTTCAGAGGCTACATGCTTAGCCAGGCGTGTTGGGCTGTTTCAGAGGCTACATGCTTAGCCAGGCGTGTTGGGCTGTGTCAGAGGCTACATGCATAACCAGGCGTGTTGGGCTGTGTCAGAGGCTACATGCTTAGCCAGGCATTTTGGGCTGTTTCAGAGGCTACATGCTTACCCAGGCGTGTTGGGCTGTTTCAGAGGCTACATGCTTAGCCAGGCGTTTTGACCTGTTTCAGAGGCTACACGGCGAGCTACCCCTCACTGCCGATGAGCTGGAGAACGTCTTTGACACCTTGGATGCTGATGGCAATGGTTACCTCACCCTGGAAGAGTTCTCCACTGGATTCAGTGAGTTTTCTCCTTCATCAAATGTTTTGTTTTATTTATTTATTTATTTATTTATTTATTTATTTATTTATTTACATTTTTTGTTGTTTAAATATCTAAAATGTATAATTATGGCCAATTTTTTTTGTCCTATAGTTATTATTGTTATACTAGCATTGCTTTTCATGGAAATGAAACCAATTACCAACCAGTTATCCTGTCCACAGTAACCAGGTATCCAATAAACTGGTTGAAGCTTACCCCAAGCAGAATAAGGCAGCCCCCCCCAAATGGGATACCAGAGAGGATGGGATTGGTAGGAGGTCCAGACCCCCCTCCAACTGTAAATCTCATGCGTGTTCAAAACATTTGTGAGGATTAAGGCACTTCTATTAGTTATATTATGTGATGTCGTGATGTGCTACTTTTATATCACTAATTTTTATCTGTACAATCGCATTATGGTGGGAGTCATAACACAAAAATATTTGGTGCAGTACTTAAAACAATTTTGAAATGTAATTGTTTGTAATGTTTTGTCAAACTATGTTATCAAAGCATGTACTTAATGAAAAATGTTTGGGGAACTTGCCAACTACTGCAGTGCATGATGGGTATGATATTTGGACGCGATTTATCTTTCATCATCTGCAACTCCTGTAACTGGCGTTGGCCGGCCCTAGGTGTGAATTTGGGAAGGGGGTGGGGGGGCATGCTCCATTCTTGGCCCCGGGGCCCAGTGTGCAGTTGTTCCGCCAATGATGCCAGTCCAACACAAGGTGTATTTAAAGCAAAAAGTTTTCATTGTAGGTTAGTAGCAGGAAATAACCTTTCAGCGGCATATATAAGGAGCAGCCAGGCCCATCATCTACAATAAGAATGACTACATCAGTTCGTGCGGGTGACACACTTGGCATGTCCACCTCCCAGGTGAGTTCCTGTTTGGGCGCCGGGTCTCCATAAAAGACCTGTTTTACCAGCACCAGGGTGAGCAGAAGTTGGCAGACAATGATGAAGAAGAGGAGAAGAGCTTCGGCCTCCTCCTGGAGAACCTGGGGGCCAGCAACGTTTTTGAGGAGTAAGCATGGATGGATGGATGGATGGATGGATGGATGGATGGAAGCCTACTGCTTGTTTGTCATTCCCTCTGCCCCAAGACTGAGGGGTGCATGAGTCCTTAGTCCTGGCTTTTGACCTTTAAAGGTCAGGCCTCCTGGGTGTTCTCTCTCAGTACCAAAGGAAAACCAGGGCTGATCAATTGTGAGTACGCAGGACTTTTCTTCCTTAAATATTTTACAGCACATGATCGAGTTTCTCTTCAAAAGCTGCTATTGTTCAGTGTAGATTAGTGAGGAATGTCAGATCAATCCTATTGACCCCCTGCTCCATCTGGACGGCCCAGCTTAGCTTGCAAAAACATCCCAAAGACATTAGATCACCATTCATTGATTTAAATTCTTCTGCCACGGTCATCGATGTGGTTCATGCTGCACGCTGTGTTTCATGACGGAGGATTGTGTTGTGGAGTTAAAAGCGACAAGAGGAGTGGTTCCTTTGACTCTCGTTTCCTGGTTTGCGGTTAAGTGTGTACATTTTTATATATATATTAAATGTATAAAAGGTATTTTATTAATCATTGGACTTGTATTCTAAGAAATTAGGTACTTACCTGCTTCATGTATTTTAATAGTGGTTCTTTATAAACAATGCATGTGTATCTCCCAGTTCCCTTCAGGGTGCTTTTAGCTGAGCTTTAGTCACTCCAGTTAAATGTAACCAATATCAAAACAGTAAGTGTTAGAAGCAGCGCCAGCGTGCAGTGAACCTCCCTGGCCTTTGCCAGTGTTTCTGACCCATTAATCCTGCACTGGCTCTCGCCACAACAAAACCACAACTTCCATCCGGCAAAAAGAAGATTAAAATTGCCATGTTGTCAGATTTTTTTGTGTATTTAGTAATTGTTCATGTTTCAGACAAAGCAGTTGTCTATTTCATTGAAGACTGGTGGTGCCAGAACCACAATAATGGCTGGGAAAATACCAGTATACATTGGGACTCACAGGAAGAAGGGTTGAATGACTCTATATGTTTAACAAAATACAGTCTTTAGCTTTTTGTGTTTTTTTTTCAAACATACTAATGCAACCTGTTCGTTGTCTCTTCATCATTCTTGACATCGTGCTTCAGCCTGAGCCACTTTCTCTTCTTCCTCCAGCTCCTCCAAGGTGTACAACCTGTGGACTCGGCTCCGCCGTGACGAGCCGCACCTCCTGTCCAACTTCGAGGAGTTCCTGGCCAGAGTTAGTGTCCAGCTCAAGGAAGCCAACCAAGAAAAGCGGGAGATGGAAAGTGCCCTCCAGAGGTAGGTGCATGGAGTACATTGGGGTCATGCTGTCCCTCAGCAGCTCTCAGCCAATAGGAATTTAGCGTGGCCCTATTCCATAGCAGCATCCCATTGGCTATAATGTTTTAAGCTGTTGCTACATGATGCTTTGATAGAAAAGAGGAAGTACTCAACTTGCAGAATCAACATTGGCTTTGTTTTCCAAGCTGAGGACCATGTGTGTGGGGTTTGGTGTATTTTATCTCATTAAGGAAACGCATGATATATTTCACAAGAAAGAGGACGTGGTTTTCAGATGGAGAAGTACACTAGTAAACATTGGGTAATTTCAGCTTAAAATGACTTCTTCATGCAAGTAGATAGTTATCAGATAACAGGGCCCTGAAACTCTTAGAGCTCTTCTGTTAAAATATTTTTCTGTATTATTATATTGGAGTCAACCATATGCAGGAGTCTGTAGCATTAGGTAGCGTCCCATAGGGGAAGGAGACCTCGTCATTACTGCTCTTTCCCAGTGACCTGTTTACCGGTAGAAGCTGGCCAGCCAGCCTCTCTCATTACCAAGCGAACTGGAGGCTCCTAAGGATATCTAGGTAATGCTCTGCAGAATTCAGCCTGAGTCCTTTTGGCGTGACCAGTTAATCTGTGGGAATCCATGACTTTCTCCAAAACGTGTGACATTCACAAGACTACTAATTCCTTTGCTGTTCCCTTTGCTCTGTATGTGGTTCAGCAAACGTTCAAAAGACACGGATTTGTTGAGTCACTTAAATAATAGTGTTCCTTGCAGTTTTTAAACTTCCTGCTGCTGTCAAAATATTCTACCAGTGTTATGCCTCTGAAACCTGCACTGTCAGAAAAAGGTAAAGCCCTAGGACAGTTTTTTGTTCTCCAAGGTACAAGCAACCTGAATGTATCCCCAGTGGTACAAAGATGATAAAGCTGATGACACATAGGGCAACTTTTTGAGCAATGTAGCCAGGCAGTTATCAGCCAGGTGAGATAAAGGGCAACTCATCCGAATCTGGATAATCGCAATATGTTGCCCACTGCCAATCTAACTCTTTCAAATAGAAATTTGTTAACCCAATATCAATGGAAAACTGTCCAAGCAATATTGCTCAAAACGTTTCCCTGTGTATCCCTGTGCCTTAAAAGGTACATTTGCCCACAGATAGGGTACAGTCGGCAGACCCTTGAGGGTACAGTCCCAGGGACAAGAAACGGTACCCTCAAGGGTACACAGTGTGCAATTTTAGGAGACCAAATGAGGCGTTGTGGGTTGCCTGCTCTCTCTGCCCGTCTTTCATCTCAGTAATCTGGAATTCGGCATCTCTGCAGGAAAGCAGCCACTCATAACGATGAACTGCAGCAGCTGTACGAGGAGATGGAACATCAAATCAAAACGGAGAAGGACCGCATCCTCCACCAGGTCCAGGTGCGCCCCGCAGAGGTGCCTGCACCGTGTTGGTGTTCCCCCCCATAACACCCCATATCATTGCTCTTTGCCCCCTCCCTCTGTGTCTCGCCCCCCCCCCCCCCCCAGGACTCTGAACACTTCTTGTACCGAAGTCAGAACCTGGAGCAGAGACTGTCCAGCAAGGAGCTGGAGCTGGAGCAGCTGGTTCAGAAGCAACGGAGGGTGAGTGATGTGTCTCCCAGATATGAAACCGTGTTCCCCGGGCAACCATGCCACTGCAGCGAAGTCACAAAAAGCTTCCAGAAGCATCTGTCTACAGGCCTCTGGCCACCAAGTCCGAATTTTTCATATTTGTTTTTTTTTAATTCATCATCGTTACGTCCAGAGATTCTGCACACTGGGTCTGTTGCCTTGTATTATTCTGTAATTGAAAAAATTTTGCACTATGACACAAAATGGGGTCATCAAGCAGTGAGGATGAGTTTGTGGTCCTCTCTCTGCTGAGCAGGAAAAAGGAGAAAATATTGGGTCCATCCAATACTGAGTAGTTGTCAAGAGAAGGAAGAATTTCACCCGCTGATACGGGAACTGTGGAATTATCCAGATCATTTCAAGTCGTACAGTATATCAGAATGTCAGTGGTCCAGTTTGACACACTGCTAACAAAACTGCAATCGTATTCAAAAGAAGGCAACCAATTTCCATGATAAAGTTGGTCCTGAACAGCGGTTGGCTGTATGTCTAATGCAGGGACACACACACACACACACACACACGTATGTGCACATCACAACAGGCATTCCAACTTACAGTGCCTTATGGGTGACTGGCAGATCTTCAGAGCATAACCAAAAAGCGCAATGGGTAACCTTAATTCACAATATTGAATATATTGAAGATTAGTATGAAATACCATAGTTACAGCTGCACTCCCCATCATGCTTGCATACATACAGTACAGTCAAGTGTGTTGTAAAGATTTATTTTATTTTTACTCAACGTTTTGGAAATGTATGTGAAATCCAGCATGTACTTTTGCACCGTTGGTTTGCATGTTCTGGCGTTTGTTTATGCGACAGAGATAATTATGAATATCCAGCATATAATTATGTAGCAGCGCAACATCTGGCTAGTGTCTGAAATGTGTGAGCCGCTGTCTGCCCTTAGGGGCTGTTCTGTGTCGCAAACACTATATAGTGAGCGAGTGAGTGGACAAGTGGGCGATCCAAATGCAGCATTCCATGACCTTCTAGGGCTCCCCTATTCAAATCCGGCCTTCGATTCCAAATCCAGGCCTTGTTTTCAGTTCCCCCTGGTAGTTTAATAATTACTGGTTCTGATTGGCCACAGGCTTCACACCCGGCTCACAGGTAAAAGGAAGGCTGGGAAATCAGCAGGGCTCGGCTCTTGAGGACCGCGGTTTGAATCGCCCTGGTATAGGACTCGGGGGAGGGGGTGGGGCTTAGCCAGCCTGCTCTCTCCCAGCATGCTGATTGGTCTTGTGAACCTCCATGGCGAAAGTAATCAGAAACACACCTGTAGTTAGGATGGTAACACAAAAGCACAATTGCTGTAATTCCAAATGCGTGTAACAATATTAATAAGCCATTTTAGTTTGATTCTTAGGGGTAAATTCAGAGTCATTGTTCTCCTTAAAAAGAAGCTCCAATAAAACGTTGTTCTTGCATTTCTTAAAATTCATATTAGTGTGAAGATTCACCCAGAATCCCTTGTTAGCGAGATGCATTAAAAGGCTTCCGTTGCTGCTTCTCGGCACGTTTCCATTGGTGTGACTGGGCCGGGGGTCGTCCGCGTGTGCACAGCTGGAGCGGGAGTGCCAGAACCTCCACTGCGAGCAGGAGGAGACACGTGTGGAGAATGTGAAGCTGAAGACCACCAATGAGCAGCTGGCATGCGAGTTGGTGCACGCGTCCAAGGAGCTGAGTCTGGCTCAGGAGCAGCTGGAGGTGCTGCAGCAGGAGGCGACGCGGCTGCAGGAGGAGCGAGAGATGTGAGTCCCCATCCATCACGCGAAAGACCTGCTTACTCGTATGAAATGCCCCCTTTAAGGGATCTGGGAAAACAGTCCATTATATCCAAAGTCCGTTATATCCAGAGTTGCTGTATGCCCAGAACACAACTACAGGACACCATTTACTCATGCCACACCCCAGGAGACACACTTGTGGTATAGATTATTATATTGTACATGCAGTAATCCAACTTTACCTGACTGTTGGAAGTATATATGGCCTATAAGTGGTTATACATGTACGGTACAGTAGTAACCTTGACCTCATTGCTTACTGCATCCCTCCAGCTGCGAGCGTCGTCTGGCGATGCACAGCGTGTCTGGTGATGGACAGTCACACAGACCAATCAGTGTTGCCTGCTGTTACGCCATGCCTATTTATAGAGCATGACTATTAATAATCCCGACTACGATCTGCACTGGATATCACTGGCACGCCTTGTAGGCGAAACCTGCATGTCCGTTATAGCCAAACAAAACTACAGCTAAAAGTGGCCCTGGGGACTGAATTGTTTCTCCGTTATAAGCGAAATTCCGTTATATGCGAGTTCACTATATCCGATGCTTTTCTGCATGTTTGTGAAGGTGCACGACCGGGACCAGCAGACATCGTCCATTATAGACGATATTACGTTATAAGCGAGTCCATATAACGGGATTTTACTGTAATTACCAAATGGCCGAAGGTGATTTCACTCTTCGCAAGAAGGGGATTCTGTAGGTATAAGATTAGAAATTCAAGATTGTCATTTCACCATATAAGGACATACGTACGCAGACATCTGAATACCGTGGCCCCACATGGCAACCATGAAATGTCACTTCTTTGCAGTTTGGGATGCAGTAAAGACAAGTTAAAATATGAAGCTAGAAAAAGCATCCACTCATCCTTCACCGCTGTCGGTCAGATTACAGCCTTTCAGCTCCTGCTCTCTGCTTGTGTTGTTGGCTGACAGGGAGATGTACAGGCTGACGGAGGGCCTGCAGCGGGACAGGGCGAGTCTCCTGAGGCAGCTGGACCTGCTGAGGTAGGAGGGGCAGCGGAGGGCAGCCGACACATCGGCTTCAGCAGGCTGTCTGTTGTTCTTACTCGCCTTTCTCTTCCAGGGAAACGAATAAACATCTGCGAGATGAGAGAGACATCTGCTACCTAGTAAGTTGTTTTTGCCGCAAATGAGATGTGCAGTGAGTAGGAATGTGCACATTACGCATAGGAAAAGTAGATGTCATTGTTTTTTCCATGTATTTAAAAATATCTCGTTTCTTAAGATGTAGTTTATAATTTCCTTTGTTGTATTAGCATCTACAGCAGAGTTGGGGCCATTCTGGAATGCATTCATCAATTCCAGTCCAAATCAGGAAATGGACCTGGACTTGGGATTGGAAATAAACTATGGGGAAGAGAATTGGAATTTAATTCAAATTTCAGAGAGATTTAAATTCCAGCAACGGTTCCCCTTCCTGGGAGATTAACCGGGAAATGGGTGGAGATTAACACTTAATCAATTTGTCTTCAGAAACCCAGGAGTTCTCCCCCAATCCTACACCCCTTCCAGAACCAGAGATGTGGAGCAGTGGGTCTGAAGTTCACGGAGGAGATGCTGGGGAGGTGCGCGGCGTGAGCAGAAAGGGCGTCTCCCTCGAAAGACGCTGCTCTGCAGGCACAACGATGGGCGTTGAGAAACGACGCCTTTGCTATGGCCCCCAACGCGTTTTACTGCATCTCTGCTCTCATTGTTCCTTTAATGCAGAATATTACTCCATTATCAAAAATAGAGATCATATCAAATCATTACTTATGTAACCAAGGTTAATATCACCCCCACACTTTAACGTTGCCGTAATGTGGGCTTTTAATATCTGGGTCAGTAATTAGGTCTAGTTTCAACTCTCGGAGTGAATTGGTCACAACCACTAGTCGACAGGGAAAAACAGTAACAATTTTTTATTAACAATATTCCACGAGAATGAGAATCACGTTCGGAACAATGAAATAAGAATGAAATAAGAATAAACAATTCCTCCCTCTCTACAATAGTCCGTCAGAACATATGCAGTTCAGTTCACTTTAAATTCTCTGGTATACATATATAGTAATACTAACCAAGTAGTTTACAAAAAAAACAAAGAAATGTATTAGACTGGAGATCTCATCTATCTTATCTGCGCCCAGGAGAAAACTGCATCCGCCGACTGGGAGGTAGGCTGACTGGTTTCGAACGTAGCTGGGCACTTCACAGCTCTGATGCATAAAATCGGTGGCTCGCCATCACATGTCGCAGAATATAACAAAGAAAAGAAAAGAAATCCAATCGGAGAATCGCTCGAAAGTTAACCCAACTAGATAATGCAACACGAGCGCTTCTGGTGCACTTATCAATGACAATAATTAAAATTTACTTTTAAACATAAACCCTTTTTTTTCTTTCTTTCTTTCTCTTCTCTCACCTGATGCATAAATCAGCTTTTTCACCTGCAGCCGCTTCTCTTCTCTCCCCCTTTCTTTTTTTCCCGCGATCCGAGAGAAATCAGTTAACCCGGGCGATCGCGATTAAAAAGCTCAACCGAATTAAAGACAGTGCCATCTATGGGACTGGAGAACCACGACACCCTTGGTCCTGCTCACTTTAAGTGGGTTACATCCACCCCCTCTAAATGTGCATGCGTCCCGGCATGTACTCATTATCCACTTACACAGTAGTCACTCGACCAACCTCTAAAGGCGGCGAAAACTGAAATGTCTGTGGTAGGTCTAAAACCTTTGCAAAGGCCTGGTCAAGACCATTCAATATGGAGTGCATGACTAAGGTCAAGGGATTTCCTAGTGATTGGTAAGTAAGTCGATCGGGTTCTACCCTACATCTGGTTGATCTCCTCACTGTCGTTGCTCCCTGCTCTTCAATAAAGCTCCCTCTGGTATCTTCAGGCTCATGTCCTTTAAGTAGGTCGTTAAGTCCTTCTTCTCCCACCAGCTCCTTTCCGTCTCCATGCACATAAACTTTTGTGATCTCGCCTTCAGGTATGACTTGAGTCACAGCATTATCCTCTACTCCAGAGCTCATCCTGGCGGGTGAATCCTCTTGATCAACCGATGGAACGCCACCTCCTTCAGGCTTCCCTCCAGAGGAGTTAGGAACCTCGCCCTCACGACATTCCAATTGCCAGTCCCTTGAGGGTTGGAACACCTCAGCTTCCGGGCTCAATCTGGAGTCCCCATGGCTCAGTGTGGTCCACTGTCCACGTGAAGAGGATGTGGAGTACGTTTGAGGGATTTCATGTACAACAGTAACTGTCGGGAACGTCATCTCCTTCCGCACGTCCCCTGGACAGTAGTAATCATCTTCCTCACTCTCACGTGGATGTTCTAGCTCTTCATTCCCCTCAGGTGTTGAACTCTGAGCAGGTTTCACCATCTCTCTCTTCTGCTTTGGCTGAGCTACTTCAGCTTCAGTGGATGAAGTTAAGAAGCCACAAGGCAAGAGCAGGTCACGATGCAATGTCCTAATAGGACCATCAGCATTAACAGGAGTGATGACAATAACTATTCTGTACACAGTTCGACTCCAACGATCAGCTATCTTGTGTTTACCCCGTACCCCAACATTTTTGACAAGGACACGGTCTCCCTCATCCAGGATAGTCTCTCTTACCTTCAGGTCATACCTCTCCTTGTTTTTCTGAGCGGTTCTATCACTATGCTCTACCGCAAGCTTGTAGCTCTCACGTAGACTTTCCTTGAGCCTCTTCACAAAATCAGTGTGAGTAACCCTACTCTGTCTTTCTGGGTTGAGTCCGAAAGCCACATCGATAGGAAGGCTTGGCTGTCTCCCAAACATTAATTGATAAGGAGAAAAGCCTGTAGTATCATTTTTGGTGCAATTATAAGCGTGAACCAAAGGTTGTACGTAGTCCCGCCACCTGACTTTATTCTCCTCCTCAAGAGTCCCAAGCATTTCCAAGAGCGTTCGGTTAAACCTCTCTACAGGATTGCCACGTGGGTGGTAAGGAGTAGTCCTCGTTTTCTTAATTCCCAACAACTGACACAGGTCTTTGATTACAGCCGACTCAAAATCTCGTCCTTGGTCACTATGTAGTCGTTCGGGTATGCCATAGTGAATAAAGAAGCTGTTCCATAATGTCTTAGCTACCGTCTTGGCCTTCTGGTCTGAGGTGGGAACTGCGATAGCATATTTAGTAAAATGGTCGGTTATGACCAGGATGTTCTTTGTGCCATGACTATCAGGTTCCAAAGTCAGGTAGTCCATGCAGACCAGCTCAAGTGGTCTGCTGGTCCTAATATTTACAAGACGAGCAGTTCTCTCAGCCTTAGCCTTACGTCGTACACATCTTTCACAAGTCCTCAACTTCTCATCCACATCCTTGGACATCTTTGGCCAATAGAAACGCGCACGGACAAGATCTATAGTCCTCTCAAACCCCATGTGTCCTACTAGATCATGGAGACCTTCCAAAGCTCTCTCACGATACTTCCTGGGGAGAACTAGCTGGAAAATTGTTTCACCCCTATTCATCCTCCTCCTGTAAAGAACAGCATTTTCAATTACAAGTTGATCCTGGACTCGAAGCATGAGTTGGACTTCCCTTTCTTCATTCTGTCTAGTACGGTAGGACAGACGTTTTCCTGTAGTGATAATGTCAATGACCCTGCTGATTGCTGGATCAGCTCTCTGTTCAACAGCCCACTCCTGCTGTGAAATTCTGGGAAGGGTACTGGACCCTGAAAGTAAATCAGCATGGGTAAACTCAGATGGGATGGCACTTACATCCATGGCAAGGGATTCGACAATAACGGATGAGTGATTATTCTTGTCCTCTGTACTGAAAGCCTTGTCTACCTCGTGTCTCTGGCAAACAGCATTGATCGCTTCTTTTGGAAAAGTGGCCCCACTCTCCTCCTGTAGGAACTTTGACAAGAACTGGAGCACCCTATCATCTTCAGCTTTAACACTGTAGTCTGTCTCATCCAAGTCATGCGGGCGCCTAGATAAGCCATCTGCATCTTGATTTCTTTTACCAGCCCTATACTGGATGCTGAAATTGAAATTGGACAGGGCTGCTAGCCACCGATGGCCTGCAGCATCAAGTTTGGCAGATGTTAACACGTAGGTCAAGGGGTTGTTATCAGTAATGACAACAAACTCAGCCCCATAAAGATAGTCAGATAATTTGTCAGTAATTGCCCACTTAAGGGCAAGAAACTCCAGCTTGTGAGTAGGGTACCTCCTCTCACAATTTGATAACCCCCTACTGGCATAAGCAATGACCCTCATCTTCCCATCTTGTTGCTGATACAGAGCCGCCCCAAGGCCACTAAGACTGGCATCTGTATGTAAAATATATGGCAGCTTAGGATTGGCAAAACCGAGGATTGGAGCAGTTGTGAGCTTCTCAATGAGAATTCTGAATGCCTGCTCGCACTCAGCTGTCCACCTCTCAGCAAATGGTGACTTAAGGTCAGTGTTAAGGAAAGACTTAGTTTTGCATTTTCTTCTTGCAGGAATATAACCAGCAGTTAGATCATTAAGAGGCCTCACAATTTTAGAGAAGTCCCTGATAAATCTTCGATAATACCCTGCAAACCCAAGGAAGGACTTCAGCTCCTTGATGTTGTTGGGCCTGGGCCAAGTGGTGAGCGCAGAAATCTTGTCAGGGTCAGTTTCTACACCATTTTCCGAGACAACATGTCCCAAGTATCTTACTGACTTCATAAAGAAATGACATTTTTCAGGTGACAACTTGAGACCAAACTCTTTTAGTCGGTTCAGGACTCGCATGAGCCTCTCCTCATGTTCCTCAAGGGTAGCAGAGAACACAATGAGGTCATCTAGGAAAACTAAAACTTCTTTGAAATTTGAGGAGCCCATACATTTTTCCATAACCCTCTGAAATGTGCTTGGAGCATTAGTTACCCCTTGCGGCATCCTATTAAATTCCCAAAATCCCATGGGAGTGACAAAGGCTGTTTTGGGTTTGTCCTCCTCTTCCATCTCTACCTGATAAAACCCCGATTTCAAGTCCATGACAGAAAACCACCTCGATCCTGTCAGAGCTGTAAAGGTTTCCTCAATGTTTGGTAAGGCGTAGGCATCCCTGATTGTCTGAGCGTTCAATTTCCTGTAATCAATGCAAAGTCGAATCTTGCCATTTTTCTTTTTCACTACTACAACTGGTGAAGCAAATGGGCTTTCAGATTCCCTTATGATGTTAGCATCATACAGCTCTTTCAAGTGGAGCCGCACAGCTTCATAATCAGATGGGTGGATAGGTCTTGCCCTCTGCTTAAAGGGAGTTGGATCTGAAAGGCGGATCTTGTGCTTGACTGCAGTCGTATGGCCATAGTCAAGGTCATCCTTTGCAAAGACTTCAGGAATTGAGTTCAACCTTCTTGTAACTCTCTGCTTCCACTCCGGTGAGAGGGGGGATTCACTGAAATCAAAAGTGATGGCGTCTCCTAGAGCCGCTGAGTGTACTGTGTAACATGTAGTTGCGCTAGTGGACTGTGCTGCCCGATTTTCAGCTTGATCTCCACTCATCAAGGGGGTAAGTGGACAAACAGAGAACGGAACTATGAGTTCTGCCAAGGTACCCTGTGCTGGCACTGTCACATCACGTGTCGTTTCATTCTTGAGTAAAATGGGTACTTTAAATGAGGTCCATCTGGGGCTTGACATGATATAACTGTAAAAGGTCAACCCATTTGGTAAGCATGAATGAGTGGAGAGATCAACCAATAAGGGAACACCGGGAAGACTATTGACATTCCTCGTATATCCATCCAACACCATTTTCTGACCTGCTGGGATAACTATGCTTCTTTTGCATTGAAGTTTGACCTTACCCACCTTGCCATTTCCCCGACTTTTGTTCTTATACAGGCTACGCAGGTGCTGGATCAACACAGCATATGTGCAGTTCTCAAGGACCGACTCACTTGTCCCTTCATCGAAACCTTCATACAAAACATCCAGTGCATTAGTGCCAATCAGAACAGGGAACTGAATGGTGGCTCTGGAATCAGGAACGATGAGAGCCAGAGTGCTGACTACCTCCGGCTTTCCTGTAAAATCTTCTGGAAAAAGAATGTCAATTTCAATATAGCCCAGATAGGGCACTCTCTGTCCTGCTGCTCCCTCTATTTCAAGGAGGTTACCCAAGGGGCCAACTGGATAAGAGGCTAAATGGGTGTCATGAAATGACTTGGAAATTGTGGTCACTTGTGAGCCCGTGTCAATGAGACACTCACATTGGACTCCTCCAACAGTAATATTAACCGATGATTTAGATCCAACTAACCCACTCATGAATTCATCTTTATAAGGCCTGATGGAATGACAGTTGAATTTCCGGTTCTTCCACTCACCTCTGGGACTATTCTTCCCCTCATAGGCCCCAGTATGTCCCTCTACCGGAGCCTGGTCCAGTTTAAAGGGGAGTCCTGCCTTGCCTTCCACTCACCTTGCTTGGCTTTCAGTTCCTTATATTTACGATCAACAGCAACCTTATTGATGGAGTTTTCGCATGTTCTGGCAATATGGCCATCTTCTCCACACCTAAAACAGAACCAGGCCTTGGGCTGAGCTCTAGGTGTAGCCTGGGGAGTCACTTGGTGAGTCTGTGCTTCAGCTCTGGGTGCGCATGTATCCTTGCTGGCTTCAGGGGCTATTGCTTCACGCCTCCTCTCTCTCTTCGATACCTTGGCATTGAGCTGAATTTTCAGCTCTGCAACCTGTTTCCTTAAGCTCTCGGTCTCAGAGATGTATGCTTGTAGTATACCTGCATTGCGGTCAGAGAGGCACGAGAAATCAGCTACAGATTGCGTATTCACTGAGGACTTTGCTTTGGAAACCCCCAAATGGTGGCGCATACGATCCAGTTTAGTAGCTCTTTTGTCTTCCTCTGTCCTCAGCTGCATCAAAAGTTCAGCAAAGTCAAGAGACTCGTCCGTTTTCAGCTCTAGCCGAAGGACAAGATCATGGTCCCAACAGCCACGCTTGAACTGCTTTATCAGGTGACGGTTGACTTCTGATGGTCTTACTCCATTCCTTTTCACTGCAGTATTGAGTAATACTTGCAACCTCTGCAGAAAACTAGATCCTTTCTCACCTGGGTCCTGGTTTGTGTTCAGGAATTTGGCAAATATCTCTTCACCATCCTCCACGAGACCATAAGCAGACTCCAATAGCCTCATGTAGTCCCTGGGGTGAGCAGAGGAGCCTAACTGCCTCACAACATCTGAGGCTGGGGGAAGTAAACTCTCTAGTATTTTCCTCCGCTGTACTTCTATAGGGACGGGGTCTTGGAACATCAACTCTATATGGAGCAGCCATGTTTCAAAATCAACCTCGCCCGGCGGCTTAGGTGATCTACCAGAGAAGGGGCGTAGCCATTTGGATTGATTTTGAGTAGGGACATCAGTTTTTATTACATGTTCGACAATAATACGCCTCACTTCTGGCGGGTTTATCACCTCCTCGTCTAACGTTTCAGCTCTGATGGGAGCAACACTCTCCTTCGCTACAGGTTTTAATCCCGTCTTCGCTGGTGGAAGAGCCTTCCGGGGTGGGAGGGGCTCTATATAGCCAAGTGTCTTTTTAGATCTTTGAATCAGGGGTGTCACACTATGATCAGAATCGACACCGTCATCAGCACTACTACTGTTGCCTGAGCTTTGTAAAGTTGCAGCGATGTCATCTTCTTTATCAGTTTGGGAGGTGCCAACCAAAGCAATTGACTGCTCTGTACTAATACCATACACCCGTTGAATATCCATGTCTGAAACAGGAATCAATTTACCCAGTATAGATAAATTATTTTGCAAAAAAAAGAAAAATATATCAATTAAAACAATAAAATAAATTCACTTACGTATCAATATCTATTACAACACATTGAAATGGGAATGACTAGCTTGATTGTGCCCAAAACACTCCTGGCTGGCTCGCCACAAAGTGTTCTATGTAACCAAGGTTAATATCACCCCCACACTTTAACGTTGCCGTAATGTGGGCTTTTAATATCTGGGTCAGTAATTAGGTCTAGGTTCAACTCTCGGAGTGAATTGGTCACAACCACTAGTCGACAGGGAAAAACAGTAACAATTTTTTATTAACAATATTCCACGAGAATGAGAATCACGTTCGGAACAATGAAATAAGAATGAAATAAGAATAAACAATTCCTCCCTCTCTACAATAGTCCGTCAGAACATATGCAGTTCAGTTCACTTTAAATTCTCTGGTATACATATATAGTAATACTAACCAAGTAGTTTACAAAAAAAACAAAGAAATGTATTAGACTGGAGATCTCATCTATCTTATCTGCGCCCAGGAGAAAACTGCATCCGCCGACTGGGAGGTAGGCTGACTGGTTTCGAACGTAGCTGGGCACTTCACAGCTCTGATGCATAAAATCGGTGGCTCGCCATCACATGTCGCAGAATATAACAAAGAAAAGAAAAGAAATCCAATCGGAGAATCGCTCGAAAGTTAACCCAACTAGATAATGCAACACGAGCGCTTCTGGTGCACTTATCAATGACAATAATTAAAATTTACTTTTAAACATAAACCCTTTTTTTTCTTTCTTTCTTTCTCTTCTCTCACCTGATGCATAAATCAGCTTTTTCACCTGCAGCCGCTTCTCTTCTCTCCCCCTTTCTTTTTTTCCCGCGATCCGAGAGAAATCAGTTAACCCGGGCGATCGCGATTAAAAAGCTCAACCGAATTAAAGACAGTGCCATCTATGGGACTGGAGAACCACGACACCCTTGGTCCTGCTCACTTTAAGTGGGTTACATCTACATTATCAAGGTGATGTTATAATAAGATACATAACTGAGTCATTTAAATCTAGATTCAGATGTCAGATTGCAGTTCATCTGCGTATATTAGGTATCGATGTCGTAAATGTGAAGGGCGTAGTATAGGAAGCCATATTGGACAAACTCCATCGTTTCACGTGATGACGTTTAGTCATGGGTGTTAATTTGTGGATAGTTATTTAGATATTTCTATTCGAAATGTCATTGTTCAGTCATTTTTTGTTATATTTTTTTTGCCTACAACCTAGTGAAGACCATGTGGACACCCCCAAACGCAGCAACGGGAAGTCAGTCTCGGGCCTGAACGGCCATGGGCATCCTGTCAAGCCAGAAGGGACCCCTCCCATGGACAACCTACATCTGCAGAGGGTGATATCTATCGAGGAGGACCCTTTGCCCCAGCCCCCTGCCCACCAATGGAGCGTGGAGGAGGAGGCGGAGCCTACTGACGTGGAATTGAGTATGATCTACACTGTCACTCCGGGCCCCACCATCCAGGCGGTGGCACCTGCTAACGACAAGGATCCTTCATCCAGCCAGCAGAAACCCCCCTCGTCCCCCAGGGAGCAGCCTGTGGGCAGGGAAACCGACCCGCGGGTAAGACCAGCCCAACCACGTGGTCCGTGTGGAGGATTCAGGAGTGGAGGTGCTGCTGGACGTTTGAATTGAAGCTGTCAAGTCATCTCAGCATGATTGTGCTCATCACCGCCCCACTGGGGGTGGGCGGGGGGGCCGGGGGGGTCCTTCTTTTCACCTCCTTCAACATTTTCAGACGGAGATTAGGCTGCCTTGCTCTCTCTCCCTCGGCTTCCCCTGCTCACTTCACACTGGGGTGAAGAAGGTTTCAGTTTCCGTTTCCCTCCCAGAATGTGTTACATCATAGTTCTGGAGGGATGTTCACTCTAGCGCTTGCATTTTGTAGTGGATCTGAGATGTGTTTGACAGTGAGGACACAGTGCGGAACGTTTCTCCACCTGACCGTATGACATGTCATGTCCATGAATTAGTCTGGGTATTAATTCCAAGTCACACAGAGGCTACGTCTGATCTCCATCCTTTCTACATCTCTAGATAGAAGCCACCATCTCCAGCCCCGACCGCCTCTTCAAGGTTGTCGTTGTGGGGAACTCGAGTGTGGGCAAGACCTCAGTACTTCAGCGTTTCTGTGATGCCTCCTTCCTCCCGGGGACCTCCGCCACCATAGGTGTGCAGCCACCGCCAAATGCCCCATGTGCTGTGCAGAGTGGTCGGGTGCCACAGTGCTGCGTAGGGTAACGGGATGTGGGTGACGGATTGATGGGCGAACGGCGGCCAGACATTCCCTGTTCTGGAGCAGACTGGGCTTTTGATGAACTCTCCACCCAGAAAAAGCATCTATCCATTGGTCTCCAGTGCTGTAATTGAGAGGCATTGTGGGGCTGAAATGGGCCTCCAATGTGATGAGAAATCATTAATGACCCCCCCTCTGTAGCTCTGGAGATACTGCTGTTTTATTGTTTGATTATGAATGTCCTATTTGCGCCATTTATATTTATAGATGTATATTTTATGTTTTATAAACATGTAATATTTTAGGTATATTACTTGGTACATATAAATTTTTCTCATTGTGTTGTTAATATTTGATATGACACCATGAAAAGAAGCTACATGATCTGTTGCTGAACAGAAAATGTTGTTGTGATTAATGTAGCAATTAATTATGTGCATTAGTACAAATGAACTGCATACATACTCAGCATGCATGCACAACTGCGCCATAAAACACAACCATTGTTTCGGAGAACCATGCTACAGAGCAGGGCTTCCCAACCCAGTTCTCGGGGACCTGCAGATACTCCACATCCCTGAAATGCAAACTGTCTGGCAGGGAACTGGGACGGAGCAAAAACGTGGACCGAGTTGGGAAGCACAGAGCCCAGAATATAGGCTTTGGGTGTGGATTCATGCAATAAATTAGTCATATATTTAAGCTCATATGAAGAAAAAACTGCTGCTGTTAGTTCTGTTTTACGATGACTGGGTGTGTTGTTCACAGGAATCGATTACAGTGTGAAAACAGTAACCCTGGAGAACAGCCAGGTGGCGCTGCAGATGTGGGACACAGCCGGGCAGGAGAGGTGAGGCCGGCGTGTCCATTGTTCAGTTGTCCTTGTCGTACCCATTTCAGTGCTCTGCTGAAACGCAGTTTCATTTCACGTGTGTGAAATGACTGCAAAGTGATTTGACTCGACCCAGGTACCGAAGCATAACCAAGCAGTTCTTCCGCAAGGCCGATGGAGTCATCGTGATGTACGACGTTACCTCCCAACAGACCTTCATGGCCGTCAGACAGTGGCTCGCCAGCGTTCAGGTGGGCCGGGTAGCCCTTTGGCCTTGGCGTCTCTGAATTTGTACAGCAGTTTCCGGCTTCCATGTTACACTCCCATGTCACTTTCCATACGAGATGCATTACACAGTTAAACATGGCAAATAACACTAACATACAACTGACTGAAGGGGGCGGTCTTGCGCTGGCGACGTCAGCTTCTGGCATTCTCTACATTTGTGGCTCTCTTCACAGGATAGTGCAGGAGGAGACATTCCTATCATGCTGCTTGGGAACAAGGTAGACATGGAGAGTGTGAGGGAAGTCCCGGTGCAAGTCGGGGAAAAGCTGGCCAAGGTTGGTGGGCAGTTTTCTCTGAGTGGTGCTAATGGTCCGACGTTACTGAGCCAAGCACCATTTTCTGTATGAATTAGAGTACTGGGGGAAAAATGGATGGGGGGGGTTTTAGCAGAGCATTTATACGAGTCCCACAGAGGGATGCAGTGCCCCTCGCCTTGGGTTTTCATTTTATTATTAGGTGTCGTTTCTATGGAGATGGATGTCTAAGCAAGCCCTTCTGTTCTGCAAGCGTCTATTTATGCTACTCTTATGCCATTAGCTGAGACTTGTTGAGATACTCTTATGCTGAAGAGCCTGCCTGCCTTTGGCCAGTTCTGCCTGTGGCCTGTTTACAGCTCTCTACTGTTGGTCTCCCAATTGTCTGACTGTTGCTCTGTAGTCTTGAGCCCTGTAAGACTTCCAGCTGTCTGACTGTTGCTCTGTAGTCTTGGGCCTTGTAGTTCTCCCTGTTCTCTGACTGTTGCTCTGTAGCCTTGGCCTCTGTATGATTTCCAGCTGTCTGACTGTTGCTCTGTAGCCTTGGCCTCTGTAGGATTCCCAGATATCTGACTGTTGCTCTGTAGCCTTGGCCTCTGTAGGATTCCCAGATGTCTGACTGTTGCTCTGTAGTCTTGGGCCCTGTAGGACTCCCAGCTGTCTGACTGTTGCTCTGTAGTCTTGGGCCCTGTAGGACTCCCGGCTCTCTGACTGTTGCTCTGTAGTCTTGGGCCCTGTAGGACTCCCTGCTCTCTGACTGTTGCTCTGTAGTCTTGGGCCCTGTAGGACTCCCTGCTCTCTGACTGTTGCTCTGTAGCCTTGACCTCTGTAGGACTCCCTGCTCTCTGACTGTTGCTCTGTAGCCTTGGCCTCTGTAGGACTCCCTGCTCTCTGACTGTTGCTCTGTAGCCTTGGGCCCTGTAGGACTCCCTGCTCTCTGACTGTTGCTCTGTAGTCTTGGGCCCTGTAGGATTTCCAGCTGCCTGACTGTTGCTCTGTAGCCTTGGCCTCTGTAGGACTCCCTGCTCTCTGACTGTTGCTCTGTAGCCTTGGCCTCTGTAGGATTCCCAGCTGTCTGACTGTTGCTCTGTAGTCTTGAGCCCTGTAGGATTTCCAGCTGTCTGACTGTTGCTCTGTAGTCTTGGGCCCTGTAGGACTCCCTGCTCTCTGACTGTTGCTCTGTAGTCTTGGGCCCTGTAGGACTCCCTGCTCTCTGACTGTTGCTCTGTAGCCTTGGCCTCTGTAGGACTCCCTGCTCTCTGACTGTTGCTCTGTAGCCTTGGCCTCTGTAGGACTCCCTGCTCTCTGACTGTTGCTCTGTAGCCTTGGGCCCTGTAGGACTCCCTGCTCTCTGACTGTTGCTCTGTAGTCTTGGGCCCTGTAGGATTTCCAGCTGCCTGACTGTTGCTCTGTAGCCTTGGCCTCTGTAGGACTCCCTGCTCTCTGACTGTTGCTCTGTAGCCTTGAGCCCTGTAGGATTTCCAGCTGTCTGACTGTTGCTCTGTAGTCTTGGGCCCTGTAGGACTCCCTGCTCTCTGACTGTTGCTCTGTAGTCTTGGGCCCTGTAGGACTCCCTGCTCTCTGACTGTTGCTCTGTAGTCTTGGGCCCTGTAGGACTCCCAGCTGCCATGTCTCTTGACATGTGTTTGTGTCCTCTGTAGGACTCCCAGCTGATCTTCTATGAGTGCAGTGCTTTCTCAGGCCAAAATGTGACTGAAGCCATGCTCCACCTGGCCAGGTGAGTGACTCCTACTACGTCGCACATTGTCTCAAAAGCATTACGGGATAATAATAAAGTGCCTAATCTAATTGGAAGAGAACAGATATTTTAGTATGATCTCAATGAATATGGTGATGATTCATCGCCAACACAGGCATGGAAGTATAATTACCGTTTCAGCCATGTGTGTGAAAATAATGGAATATTCAGGGTTTCTGCCTGTGATTTATGGTAATATTTGATGAAGGTTTTCATTTGGATATTGCCATTGCCTAACCAGTGGTCGAGATACTTAATCAGGAAACAAGAGCTTAGCATAAACTTATTAAAATTGTTATAAAAGGCTTTGTGAGTCTGAGGAGACTTTAATACGGGCTGGAAGAAAGTCCAGTGGATTTGGAATTTGCCAGAATCAGGAGAAACAAGCAGCATTATTTCTGGTGCTGATCCGGCACACAATGTCTGTGAGGTAAACATAATCGTTAAAAAGAACCATCGTGACCTCACAGTGGTCTTTCGGGTTTGTGTGGCAGGGTTCTGAAGGAGCAGGAAGACGAGGAGAAGGAGAGGACCATCCAGCTGGCTCACAGCCCACCGACCATGAGGAAAAAGCCCTGCTGTTAGGACCGGGAGGAGCTCAGAGGTGGGAGAGCCAGACAGCGGGTGAAAACAGCCATTCTAGAATCGTCATGCTGTAATGGCAGTTGCTGTGAAAGGACACCGGAAATGGACACTTCTGGATTTAATTATTTTTATTAAAAACACTGCAATTCTGAGTGTCAATAGGCTGGCGAAAGACACCCAAGTGCTGCCTGCAGTAATATGAAAGGTCGCTCCAGTCCAGTTAAAAATAGACATTTGATCACAATTTTTCCACCCATTTCTCGAAGTATCATTTCAGTATAAACTAAAAAGATGTCTTTTTTATGAAGTAAATTATTTTTATTCACGTTAGCAAATGAAGGAACAACGGTAAATTAAACTTAAAGAGCATAAAGTAACTATCATTACAAGCGTCACAGTTATAATTAATGGTTGTGTCGGCACCAGAGACAATTATTCTTTATGCCCAAGTGCACAAGCATGAACTCTGGGGAGTTTAGCACTACTGTGACACGGCTGTCATGATTAAATGGTGTTCATTTATACAATGGCCCCAGTTCGCCCAAATTAAAGACTCTGGTATGTACACTATAGTAGATGTTTCAAATTTATTAATTTATATATTAGAGTTTTATTTATATACTGTATACAGCGCATTTGAATGTATTTGTCTGTACTTTTACTAAGAATGGTCCCATTCCCCCCCTTGTACGTAAATGAAGGCTAGTGTCACATGTCGATATTTATTTAAACTTCTGGGTATTAACTAAAAACGCTCCATGTCACTCGCTGTCCATAACGTGATTCATCCATTTTTGTTACAGCAATGCTTTGCGGTTTTGTGTTCTTAGTGTAACACTGAAGACCTGAGGACAAAATGCCAGAGACTCTTAAAGATTGTTGTAAATGCAATTAATGACTTTGCGTATTTCTCAAATGAATCGGAATAGATCTGCACGGGTCACAGTGGTTGCCTGTTCTTCTCGTTAGACTGTAGCGGCCGAAGTGTGTTGGCTGTACCAGGGCTCTCGGTGAAGTGTGGCCTGCCTACTAAAGCTCGTCGTACTGCACAGTAGCTCTGGTCTCGTGCGTCATTTTCAGGCAACACACATTGCAGCTGTACTATGCTGAGGGGAGACCGGCCACGTGTTTGGCTGTAAATCGAGCTTTTTGCAATGACAGTGTGCATTTTGGTACCGTTTATTGTTTGATGATGTTCTCTTTGATACCAGTAAAGAGGTCTCTGACAGAACCTTGTTTTTGTGTCGTCGTCTGCTATAACTTGGTTAAGAAATTACTTGAAGCCATCCCTTTGTAGATTTAATACGTACAGAGTGTTCTCACTAGTAGATAATATCGATCAAACGCATGATAAGAGGATCTCTAAGGTTTCTGTGCTGTGGCGTCAGACTGCCCCTCAGTGGGAAACATGGGAAATAGCGACCCCAGTTTGTAAGTCGATTGATTTTGACGGAGGGCTCTCTAGTGACGTAGTGCCACCTTGAGACTGAAGCTCTACATATAAATGGATAAATTATGCATAAAATATTGTCAATGTATAAAAAAAAACTTCATTACCTGAACTTTATCATTTGGAATCTATTTATTCATCTATAACATTGACATAATTATAAATATTACATGAATGTGCTATTATTTACGTACAGTTTCTTTACACCTCAATAAAAATATAAAGACTTTAATTGAAAGCCAACACAACTTTTATGCATGCTGCTATCCGCAGGAGGTTCCTGGGGAAATGTAATCCTGCCAAAAATATTAACGACTAAAATACTCTTGCCAATATTGAAAGTCAGCATACTTTGGGAAAATTTAGGGGAAAATTTAATACAGAGGTACAGTACATATATAACAAAACTGAGCTAAAGGACATTCTGCTTGTGAACTGTGATCTGCACTCTCCTGTTTAGTGGAAAAATCTTTAATATTAATCATATTAACCTGGACTGCCCATGAAGGCAGGAGATATTGAATATTATTTTACAGTACAAATGACGCAGGTGTGATTTTCACTGAAAATGTGCAGGGAAATAGCTGCTTGTCTAACCGCTTCTCAATATTCATGACGGCTCATGAAATATTTTCATAAAAGGCAGAGAGTGTCGTTTGCCACTAAACCGGATGTCTTTGGTAAGAGAGCTTCACAGCCGTCGCCTTGGCGATGACCTCGGTAAGGGCACAGGTGAGGAGGAGAAGCTGCAGCTCCAGGCCCAGAGCCCAGGACCCGTCCAATAGGGACAGCGCAAAACCAGGGTGGCCCCTCCCACACAGTTACATGAACAGTGGGAGGAGTCCACTTAAAGGAGGTATGGCAGCCTCCCTGGGACAATCTTGGTTTCAAAGCTTGAAGTAAGTGCCTCTTGATTTTCCTTGTCATGAATACTACGTAGATGCTGACACACTGAAGCCTATTTTACTGCTCCTAAGAGCCTGGTGGTTTGGGCTACTCAGGACAGACCATGCAGCTTTCAATACTACATTCTGGGCACCCAAAAACCAACTGTGTTTGACAAAATGTTATGCTTATATTACCCCACCAGGTCCTGCAGAAATCACGTCATTTAAATACTTATAGCACTGGCTTGTTGACCTGCAATTGTCTTAAATTACTACCAGTTTCTATAAATCCCATATTTTTTTTTACATTTTGTTCTGTAATTATAATATTCCACATAATTAAGTTTAATTTCCAGGTACATATATTGTAAAAAACTTCAGCAGGCATATTCATTTATTATTATTTATTATATAGGTATATAATAATAATTAATAGCAGCTATTTGTTAATATTTCAATTCTCTAGTTGTAACTAAATACAAAAACATACCATTCCTGCCTGTTTCCTAAGAGTTTTAACCGCCTCCATCACCCTGTTCACTAGCTCATTCACTTCCCCGGTACTAATAACATTCACAGCTAAAGATAACTTTCTTAAATAGGTGTGTCAAATTCCTGCTCCAAATCGCTCCTAAGTCTTGGCTCTGTTTTGTAGCTGCAGTACTTGGATAGCTTCCATACTGCAGTATCCGCACGCAGATGGGTCAGATCTTCGTCTTACATCCCCACGTGTTGTCTTCCGCGTGCCTCTGCCTCTCTGTGCTGATGCAGCACCGCCCCCTGCTGGAGACTAGCGCATCCTGTAGTCGTGGGCGATGGAGGCCTCGCTCAGCTGTCCCTTGAACTCGAGCTCAATGGTGAAGTCCAGGTCACGCTGCGGGAAAGCAAGGCCAAAATCACTACTCACATTTGTTTGCTAGCGCTTAAATTTTCCTTCTGTCCATTCGGTGTGTGGCCATGCCCAGCTAACGGCAGGAACATCTCTAGGAACGTTACAATTAAACTATGAGAAAACGTTCAAAGTGTCCAGTTTTCCTGGTATTCTAAAAAAATCATAACACTGCTACAACTATTTCTGTAACTAAGGCTAATAAAATATAAGCTGGGACCGACAACCTTCGTTAATATGTGACGTGGAAACAATGTTCCATTTAGTTACATTAAGAACGTTCTCAGCCAACTTTGAGAGGAACTGTAAATAAGGTGAGCTGAAGTTCTAGGAACGTTCCCTGCTAGCTGGGTGGATATGATTTATGGGAAGATAATGAGGAACACCTGAAGAATTAGATTATCAGCCTTATATGTCCATGGCATGTGTCAGAGCAAACACCATCCATTACAACGCTTATCTTCCCAAAAATATGATTGGATCTCCTAGTAAAACACAAGTGGTGGAAAATAGCTAGCTATCTCAACTAGCTGTTCATGCATTTCTTGCAACAGGGGCGGGAATACAGGGACACTGGCCCCAGTTGAAAGCTGATTGGCCCCCAGAGTGAGTCGTCCTCCGTCACCAACATATCATTGGCTAATGAGAACATTGACCCTTCAGTATGAATTCTGCCCCCTTCATGCCCCCCACCTCAAACAATTCTTAGAATTGCCCCTGCCTTGCAAATTCACCTCCAAGATGTAAACTTATTAAGAGCACGCAGGACATCGCATAAATGCTCTGGGTGACATTCCCCCAAAGCATCAGTACCACCTTCACGTCTACAGCCCACTACTGACCACATTGTTCTCGTTGGGCTTCATCCCAATGGTCCCCACGATCTCTTCACCCCGTCTGACGGTCAGGTAGTCCTCCAGGTAGAAGACAGTCTGCTTCCAGTGCGTGTAGGGAGCCTCTGGAGCTGTTTCAAAAGAATTTCACCAGAAACCTGCTTTGTAAACACTAAGATCAATTTTTTTATCTTGCAAACTTAACATCAGTCTCATAGTCCAATAACAACGCCGGCTTGGAGATCAGCCTGAAGAAGGAAGAGACTCTATTTTTGGCTAAAAAGCATAAGCATTTATCTAAAATTCACAATTTAGCAATTTTTATTTTGATTTTTGTGGCTGGATTATTTTTTTTACTGACGCAGTAGCGACTAAACAATGTTCTCGAGGGAACATCAGATGGTCGCCTCCTGGGACCTGAACCTGCCGCTGTTCCTTCAGAGACCCACTGCTGGTGAATCTGTCTGTAATCCAGTCTGGAGGCGGCCATGTTTCTGCCCGACGAGACAGAACCTGTCTGTCAATCAGCATGAAGAGGCTTCTCAGGGCTCCTGGGCCTCAGTTATTAGACGGACCGGCTTCTGATCCGGATTGAGTTCAGCTCCACAGCTGCGTTAGATCCACACGGACGACTCCCACCCATGTCTGTTTCAGTCTCCCCCATCCGAGCAAGCAGCCGGCCCCCTGAGGACTCCGATAATCGGACATCCCCCCCCCCCGGTCGCACTGCAGAATAAACACCCAGTCGATCCACAGAGCACAGCAGAACTGGCAAATTAGATTTCGACTCTGGCTCCTGATTAACGTCTCTTTGGGCTTCTCTGTTCCTCTGTATGGGAACATGGGGGGTTCCTGCCATTAGTGGGCTGGTGGTCCATTATTCTAACAGTCTGGGACACCTGACCTAACCATCTCCCTCGGCAGCAGGGCTGCCCATGTTCATTCTGATAAAGGTTTTCCGTGACAGGAGGGAATCGATGGGAGCCTTCGTTCTGTGTCATCTGACCCACGCAGACCTTTTCCGCAGAGACGGAAAGTCTGTGCCGGTATGATTGACAGATTTAAAAAACGAGCAGAATCACGAAGAACCACAGCAGCCGGAACCAGGAGCTCCGTTCTGAAGTTCTGAGGAGCGATTGATCCGTCCCATGGTACCGGGCTACGAGGCCCCTGTCTGAGCTGCGATAGATGACGGATCGATGACAGCAGATGTCTTTGTGGTGCTGTTTCTGTAGGCTTCGATATTGCTGGTGTTGATCAATAAGCCTTGTAGAGATACACAAACCCACGGCTTACAGAGATGGTTTAAGTTTTGAGGGAATAAATTGTACACCAACTAGACAGAAGCTAAACGGCATCAAAGCTGCAAGTCAAGATTCAGCCCAAATTATACATGACTTGGGGAAATGTAGTGTAATGATAATCATGTTTTTAGTCACCTATAGTGCGGAAATAAGGAATTCAAAAGAGCTGTTATTAAAGGAACCTGCCACTAGAGGGCAGTCAAAGATCTCCCAAATACCTATACTTGTCTAGTTAAATTAGACACCTCTGAAACAGATTAACCTGAAGCCCATCTTTCTAATATGCAGTGATGAACCTATTTTTATATTATAGTATTAATATTAATATTTGTACTCTTTCATTTATGAAAAAGGGCCATTTCCTTTCAGGCCAAATCTATAAAGATAAAAAGGAAAGACCCTTAAAATTGTATCTCCTGAACAGTGAATACTGAGCAGCCTTTGCGCTTGGGCGTTGTGGCACCGAGCTCACTGGATGCTTTAATCAGTCGTTCTAAAAGCTGCATGATTGCTACCTTTTACCGGCCATTTAAGGGTCCATCAGTTTGAAGCAGTTGCATATGTCCGGAAAACACTCAGCAACTCTGAGGTCCTTGGGTTCGTAATACTGTTGCTTTTAATGCTAACGGTGCTAGACTTTATGAAGACACGTCTTGACCTGGACATTTAAAAGAGGCTTGACGGACTGTCTGTCTTGGCCTCCTGTCTGCCTTGGCAGGGTCCCCCAGGGGAGCAGGTGAGATAAGGTGTCCCTTTCAGCAGACACCTCCAATGGTACCGAAGTCCCCTCTCCTGAGGCTGCCAACTCAAGCTTAAAATGCCCCAGTGCCGCCCTCCTGATTGTTCTCGCTGTCGGGGTGCACGCTGAGTGACAGTGGCTCTCTGACTGCGCTGGCTGGCCCTGTCACATGTGGCCCCATTTTGGCACGAATGGGTTTGAAGATGCACTGCCGGGTTTTTTCAACAGATTCCATCCGTTTGCCCTTTTCACTGAACCGCTACCTGCTCACTCAGCATGTTTAGTACATTTCCACTGATGAAACGCTTCTCAAAAGGAAGAGATGGGGTGATATCACTTATCGTGTAGCTGAGTTCAAAAAGGCAATTCTATAGGTAGGTTCTGTCACCAGTAAATAACTTCCTCCGAGCCGCCCATGAACATCTAAGCTTGGGGCGCCCGAGGGAGCGACGAGCGAATGACATTATCGCTTGTGACTTGAAGCAGAAGGAGCCTTACCAGTGGAGAAGCCGGTCTTCTTGTGACACTTGGTGAACTCGATGTTGAAGTAGGTGACGAGGGCGTGGATGTAGTCGTTGCGCTGAACCTGCAGGCAGAACGTGGAGGTGAAGGAGAGGTCCTCGGCCTTGACCGTGTAGATGTCCACTTCCTGTTAGGGTGGAAACACGGCACCATCATGGCAGGGCACAGGGACGTCTGCGGAGATGACCTCTGTGGCAGCACGTCAGCTGGCAGCCAGAAACATCGTGTGCACCTAGAGTCGCATTTCTGCATCGTCACCGTGAGTGATTCCTACCCCGGTGCCAGTCGCGTTAATGAAGCCCAGCTGGCCCTAATAACGCAGTAAATGGCCCACAAACAATACGAGACAAAGCGCCCTGGTTTTGCTCGTGCGTTTGGACTGTTAATTTGAATTAACTTTCATTCGATTCATAGCGAATTGTTTCTTCAGCAATCTTTCAGTTTCCACCTAGCACCTCGGCCCAGATGCCAACATTCTCACAACGTTCTGTTCAGAACCCTGCATCCCGTCGCACGGGGCTGCCTTCGCCCCACCTCCACCCCCTCTGGCGTACTAATGTGGCAGACGGCACATTAAGGCCTGCTTTATCGGTGCTGCGTGAGAACGGCTCTTAGATGGGGCTCTGCTCTCTGTCCTGTAGCTGCTGACTCCCGACCACGGCTCCGGAGTACTACAGTTTATGAGCCATTATTTATAAATCTCAGCTCCCAGAAGTAATATATTTCTTTGACGATGAATGGGAGAGAGAGGCCAAATGTGAGACTGTCATGTATTGTATCTCCCTGGAGCACATCCCATTAATCCTGATGGGGGCAGGAAGACAGACAGGGTGGAGGCTTTTGGCCAGAGAAGCAAGTCTCATAATGGCCTTGGTTCCACATGCAAACCCACAATGACTGAAGACAGTCTTCACTTCCCCCTTGTTTCCAGTATTACTTTCATGATGGTTCTGCTACCAGGAGATTCTCATTGAGTGTATCACTGTGGAATGTGGCCTGTTTTCCTGTGAGCCTTATCGTTCATCCCGGAATTGCAAACCCAAATGGTCGTCAGATGCTCTAAGGGTAAAGTATCGAATACCCAGTGATTAGCGAGTCCCTGCACTTCACATCCTGGTTGATACCCCTGGAAAAAGTGACGCAGATGCAGACAGATGTGCTGACACTGAACGAAAATGCAGTAATGAGTTCGCTGTTAGGCAGCTGGGACCTCACTCTCTGTTCCCAGGGTGGCCGAAAGTTAGTGAAAAATAACTCCTGTTAAGCAAGAACCCAGCTTATTGTCATGTTTACTCACTTCCCATTGTCACCAAGCTAAAAAAATAAGTCCATCCCCACCTACCCAGGGAGGCAACCTGAACTACATGGCTTTTTACCAATGCTGAGTAGAAGGGATGCAGTCTTATGCCGTCGTTAACCAACACTCCCCGTCAGGGGCACAGCTGCAAATTCTGGGCCCCCTGACAAAATGTCACTTTGGGCCGCCAGCCCAATTTTTCTGCATTCAAGGGCCACTGTAAAGTGCTGGGCCCCCTGAATCTGCCGGGGTATCCGTGCCCCTACTGCACCCCTGGGTAGGGCCCCTGTAAAGTGCTGGGCCCCCTGAATCTGCCTGGGTATCCGTACCCCTACTGCACCCCTGGATAGGGCCCCTGTAAAGTGCTGGACTCCCTGAATCTGCCAGGGTATCCGTGCCCCTAATGCACTCCTGGGTAGGACCCCTGTAAAGTGCTGGGCCCCCTGAATCCTCCAGGGTATCTGTGCCCCTACTGCACACCTGATGATATTATCTGGTCTTCAGCTTCTCTTATGTGGCTCCATTCCCCTCCAAATGATGTCACAAGCCTTTTAATGGGCATTTCAACATTTCTGTATTTCTAACTGAATTTATGGGAAACTTTAATTCCAGTGCCCTTTGGAATTCGACCATCTCAGTCCTTATTACTTTACTTTAAATCTTTAACATTTTTCATATCTGGCTCTAACTACATGTTGTGTGTTCAAGAGGCCGATGTGTCCAAATTCAGGCCAAGCCAACAGCTGGTGTCTGAGAATCACAGTGGCAGCCGGGCTTTGAGGGCCGTGTGTTATCCTTCAATGGCCTCTGCCACCCGACGCAAGTAGTAACTCATTTATTAACATGTCTTACTTGTTATGAAAAACACCTTCGTGCCCAGGGACAGTTAATGTGTCATGTTCTTACTTCTCTCTTCATATTTAAGGCTTCAAAGTAAACCTGTACTGGCTGGGCAGATTTCTTAGGGAAGAGCTTCTCAGACCTTTAGGAGGCAGGAGTTGGTCACCACTTGCTTGGAGTCCACAATGTCCACCAGGGGCTCCCTCATGGCCACATTGCGGATGCAGGTCATGTCAAAACCGTACACGTTCTCCCACCCTATCAAAGAATGCAAAACAAGCACAGTTCAAGCCTTCCTGCTGAAGAGTTACAGTATATCCAACTTCAGTCAACTCCAATTTGGCTGCTTGGGGAGAACTTGGACCCAAAGACGCAGAGGCCGGGTCAGGAATGGGGGCTTTTTCATCACTCCCTTGTCCAAAATATAATAGTTTAGTACTTTAGTCGTCTCTCTTGGTCACCTCACCCCACCTACTCAAAAGGATTTGGTAATGAACAGCGCAGGAGCACCAGGGCTAGGCAAAGTGCTACTGTAGTCGACAGCTATGATTTGGCTGATGATTTAACATTTAGTTTCCTGGATGTTTATTCATAAAGAATGGTGATACATTATTCATAAGAGCAGAGGACTGTGTATGTAAGCACTTCTGTTGTATCTCACAGAGGAATCGCGGCTTCAGCGTGACGCAAAGACAAAAGGATGAACAGATCGCCTGCTGGGGGCTGATTTGCATACTTGGCTTACGATGGAAGCTTCCCGGCCCAATGCTAACCAGTGTGAAGCTGCTCAAATCGGCTGTTGGGTCGGAGACTCGGTTACCCATGATCCTCCTGAGGTAGCATATTGACAGGAGTGCTGAAGTGAGAAATGAGGCCCAGCATAACAAAGGTTCTTTCATCCCATTCAAATGAGTTTGCATCAGTTTATAAAGGGGGGGGGGGGGCTTGTGTTATTTTTCTTCCAGCTCCAGGCCTTCTGCTTTAAGCATTTATATTGGATATGTTGGTGGAGATGTACTACCCAAATGGGAACACTACCTGGGAAATCATGGCCTTTTCTCCTCTACTCTGACAAGAACTGACGAACTGCTCAGCATTTGGCTACAGCCTGCCTTTAATCCCAAAATAAAATCCCAGAGTCGTGGTGACGGCTAAAGATCCCCTGTCCTTTCACAGCCTCCGCGCAGCCGCTGGAAGACGGCACGCTAACAATATCAGAAGTGACAGACTCTGCATGTTCTCCCGCAAGCCTGTGCTCGCAGGCATGTGCTTCTCCCCGGGTTTGTGATGTTCTAAAGAGGTACAAGCCTCAGTAGGATGTTTCAACGTTTCTATGTGGGCAAAAAGACATATTATTGTAGACAAGCTAGTAAACGGCCAAGGAGACACTGTAGACTCACAGTGGATTTTGAAGTCCTTGTACTGCCGATCTTCAATGCCCACCACATACAGGGCGGCTCTGTCTGGGAACATCAGACCTCCAGGCTTCTGTTGATACACCAGAGGGGAGGGGGCTGGCTTTGTGACAAGCACGACACCTTTTCTGGACATGTACGCAAAAATCATTGAGCAAGCAAGACCAAGTCGCTCTCCAAGCTGTTGCACTACTTGGTCCTTGAGCTGGCAGCATTGCATTAGCTTGTATCGTTGGCTAAGACCCATGGCTGGCTGTGTGCATGAGAGCGGGCTGTACGTCATGCACGGGAAGCCCGCTCTCTTGTTAGCGACTGAGCCCATCCGCCCTCAGGGGTGCAGGGAAGCTAAGAACCTACCAGCCACTTGTCCCGGGCAAAGATGACGGTGTTGAGCATGGACTCATAGAAGAGGCAGTAGCCCATCCATTCAGAGATGATGATATCCACTTGCTCCACGGGCAGCTCCACTTCCTCCACCTTGCCCTTGAAAATGGTGATGACTACAAGACACACACAGATACCATTGATGTCTTGCCTCCATGGGTCCTCTATAAAGTCTAAGAGCAAACAATCGAAGAGCAAATTTCCAAGACTCAATCAGTCCATTTCTGTAGATTTAGAGAGCTTGGGGAATTTAACAAAAAGTTCTTTGCTGGATTACAGGAGGACTGAGTGATACGGAAACATTATGAGGAAGGCTGACTTTAGATCATTGGTGATCTTACAAACAACAAAAAACAACAAAAAAATTGACTGATTGAATTGTGGAAATTTGCGTTTCACTCTACTGCTGAAAATTTGCAAAGCAGAAGAAACAGATTATGGATGACGGCTTCTGACCTAGAGCTTCTTAACTGCCAACACATTGGCCACATTTTCACAAAAAATTCCATAATCGAACAGATCAAGGCATTATTACTCAAATACTGCAATGAGCAAAAAGACTAACATTACCATTATCCATGTGATTGGACTTGATGATTTTCTCTGAGAACTCGGAAATGCTGGAACATTCAATCTGCAACACGACATACGGTGATTATAGAAAAACATCGCAACAGACTAAATATATTTTAAGTCTGCATTATGCTGATAGAGCAGTGGGTTGTGATGTCTCAGGAGCATGAGCAGACATTGAGAGTTAGTTAGGTTAGTTTAATCGCGAGAGGATTAGGTGCAGTTTACCCACCCACAGTGCCTCCACTTACCAGACTGGTTTGCAGAGGACTTTGGGGGATTCATGCGATTGAACAGTTCAGTTTTGTCGTTCATTTCCACTGGCACAGCATTATTAAAAGGTCCTGACAGTGGTCTTACTGTACGAAACACGTAGTGAGGAGATTATTGTGCAAGAGCTTTTCCACACGAACTGTCCTGCTGTTTTGCAGTGAGTGGGTCTTGGTAGTTGGGCTATTTTTGTTGCGAGATACCAAAGCATTGAGCCAAGATTTGCAGTTATTTTTTTTTTAAATCATTTAAGTTCTGAACGCAGTGCGCCCCAGCACAAATGCAACACTAGTTTGCTCATGGGAGTTTTACTTACACAAAAATGTTCAGAGGACAGGACAAAACATGATTAGTTCAGAGAGTTAACCAATCAGATTGTACAGGAGGTGCGTCCAATCGACTAGAGGAAGCGGAACCTTCACATGTGATTGGTTGCCCCTGCCGCCTCTAGTTGCTTGGACACACCTCATCTACAATCTGATTGGTTATCCTTCTGGACCAATTATTTTTCATTTTGCCCTCAGAACATTTTCATGTAAGTAAAATTCCCATGAGCTACCAGCTCGGACAGGGGAATTACGAGAGCATGCACTTTTTACAAATATTAAAAACCTTACATGAACATGAATTTTTCAGATCTGAATGAGGGGCGAGAATAATTTATTTTATTCATCAACAGAATGGGTAGAAAGTGTAAAATAATAATAATAATTGTAAAAATAATAACAATAAATAACAATAATTCTGAATTTGAATATGTACATACAAGGTACCCTATTTGCACACTCCTGAAGTGCTGCTTTGATTCAAACATACCTCATGCGTTTTATAGCTGTGAATATGCGATGCACACATGAAGAGCATATGGCCGAGGTCTACCGCAAGGAGATAACCTGCCCTGTATCCCATTGCTTTCATTAATTTCTTAATGGAGTACTGTATACAAAACCGTTTAATAAGATATAACAAGTGCTGACACTGTAGCGTGACCTAATATACAAATGATCCACGCTGCCCTCAACCCTCAACTAATGATATGCATGCATATATTACACAAGTATAAAAGAACTAAAAATATCGATCAATTCTTGCATGATCCATAGCTGTGTATCCATTGCTGCCTTTAAGATAACAGATGTATATAACATATTAGTGGGAGTGACCATCTCTCACACAGCTCAGCCCTGCCAGTCACTGTCAGGCGCAGTGCTTCCTGCGGCCGACGGGGACAGTGTACTGTCACAGGCGGACTTGCAGCAGTTCGCACTTCACGCGAATGGCGCCGAGTGCCAGAACCGTTACCAGATAGAGCAGCCGTTTCCTGTCTCTGGGTTGCCGCTGAGCCGGGATGACTAACTGGTTCTCACGCCGGCCTTGGCGAGCCGACAGCGGGGGCGGGACCAGCGCGGCTACAACACTGACGTTCATCACGGGCGGAGCGGTGAGCAAAATGATTGCTTTAGACAGCACTGGCATTATATTGGGCAAAACTAAGGGATTTCATAAAGAAGAGTGAATTTTAAGTCCTCTAACGCCACATTGATGCCCTCCGTCTATGGGGCAAAGCTCTCTCTCTGTAAATATAGCTTCATTCAATTGTTTTTTGGTTTTGAAGCTCTTGTCTCACATATCCAGCTTGTCCTCGATTCACTTTGTTCCCCGACTTTCTTTCTGTTGCTCAGACGCGAAAAGCAAACTTTCTTCTCAGGGCTGAAGGATCCTCCAGGCTCCATCAATATGCCCCGTCTCTATAATTGCTGTTTGTTGAAAAGTCAAAAGCAAGACACTTGTTCTCGTCTGTCAACGCCGAGCCTATCCCAGAAGCAATGGGCACGAGGCAGGGAACAACCCAGGATGGGGGGCCAGCCCATCGCATGGCACACTCACACACCATTCACTCACACATTCACACCTATGGGCAATTTAGCGACTCCAATTAGCCTCAGCATGTTTTTGGACTGTGGGGGGAAACCGGAGTACCCGGAGGAAACCCCACGACGACATGGGGAGAACATGCAAACTCCACACACATGTAACCCAGACGGAGACTCGAACCCGGGTCCCAGAGGTGTGAGGCAACAGTGCTAACCACTGCACCGCCATGCCGCCCCCAGTGCTAACCACTGCACCGCCATGCAGCCCCCAGTGCTAACCACTGCACCACCATGCAGCCCCAGTGCTAACCACTGCACCACCATGCCACCCCCCCACATACATACAGTACCATGAAAAAGTCTTAGGCAGTCAAAGAAAATGATGCTTAAATGATCTCCATGTTGGTGGAAAACTATGACATTATGTCTGTCAAAATGTAGCTTTGCCCATTTAAAAACCGTTCCCCACGCCCCCCCCCCAGCATACGCAGCCATCACCCAGTACACTCAGACTCCACCGTTAGCCCACCTTGCCTGGCTAATCTGTACCCCACTAAGTTAATTAAGAGAGTTGGGGGTGAAACTTAGTAAAGACAGTAGCCGCCCTGAATCTGCACTTTCGTTTATCCACGGTTCGCCATGGTCTGAAAAAATATATTGACACGGGAGAGAATCTGCGCAAGAACAATGGTGCTGAATAAGGCTGAGGCTAAGAGCATCTCCATCATTGTGGTTCCAGATGGGGTTGAACATCCAAGGTTCACGAGGGAAGAAGAAAACCAGTCGGCAGCTTAGTAATATTCCAGAATAAAACCAGGTGCGACAAACAATCCAAATCGTCAGGCACTAATCCTAATGAGCACCAGATGCATGTACTTTCCTTAAAACTCAGTCACACATGTTTAACCAGAGGAAGCCAGGAAGCTGGCGCATAGCATTCTGGGAAATGTATTTCCATAATTGTAAAATGTGTAACAGTATGTTTTTGCATTGGTCCTTCATCCATTGAAGGATGATTTTCATTTGCTGGCTTATCCCTCAACGCATTTTTTCATTGCTCTATCGTCTCTTGAGAATTGGGCTAAAACGTCATGATCCTTTTCATTCAAGAGAGAGTAGAGTGTGGAGTACTGCATAATAATGTACTTTATTATTTATATATTTGATGTTGGTAATGTTTCATTGTGTGTAATTTATCAGTTACCCTAGATACACGAAAATCACTATAGGCTTGCTTATGGGGTCCATGGATCGTTCACTGTTATCCGCGGCTTCGGCGATCCGCGTTCCTCACTGTCATCAGGGGAATTTCTCCAGTTTCCAGTTACAGTCCAAAAACTGTAAATGGAATGGCTGAGATGCCCCTGAGGAGAGGTTTGGGAGCTGAAGCAGTGTTTATCTAACCATCTGACTAGATATCAGGAACTTGCTGTTTCCTTTTGTGTCACTCTTAAGTTCCATATATTCTAATGGTAAATTGTGTTATTTTCTGAGAAAATATAGACTTATTACCCGGATAAATAGCCTTAAACATTTTTTGATCGCCAAGGACTTTTGCACGTCGACCTGGCTCCTTACCCCGTACACATGGCGGGCTCCAGCCTTGGCTGCAAAGAGGGACAGAATCCCTGTCCCACTGCCCACGTCCAGGACAATCTTGTCCTTGAAGACGTGCTTGTTGTGGTACATGGAGTTCCTGTAGGTCAGCGTCCGCACCTCATCCTTCAGCATCTCCTGTGGAGAAGAGAAAATTGCCAGCTCTGCTCTTTCTCCTCCAAAAGAGCCCGTTCACCCGCAATTGATTGAGGTCTTCATCACTCCCACACAAGACAAACGTTCTCGAGACCTGCACGATTTCCAGTACAACTTCAATGCTCTGTGTCAGTTTATGATGATTCCAGAATGGGGGTGTTGCGAGACATTTCGGACCCCATCAAAGTATGTCATATTGGGCCCCCAACCCAGACCAATCCAATTATGTTCCAAATATGTTAGCTCCCCTGACTTTCTCCCCTTTATAGAGGCCCCGATTCCAAATTCAGGGATGATTTGCGACAGAAATGGAGACTCACTATATATCAGAGGTGCTAGTAAAACAGCGCAGTGATAAACTATAAGAAACTAGCGAATCTTAAACCAATGATGCACCAGGCCCATACTTCAAAGTGGATTTATAAACCCGATTCGTAATTCTCTGTTGTTGAATCTAAGAAACTCAGAGGAATCAGTATTTTAACAAGGTCCTTGTTTCTTTCACAGGAATTTTCTACTGAAATGCAACCCCATGTTTGGATTGTCTTGAAAATAGTTTCTCCCCATAAATCTCCACCATTTAACATATTTCTATGCTTCGCCGTCACCATGCAGGAAAGCATGTGACCTAAATCCTGAAATATAACAGACTGAAAGGCCTCTGTCTTGGACTTTTGTTCTTATCACCTCATGGATGCCAAAGTGAGCGTAGGAGTCGAAGTAGTAGTCTCTGGAGGTCATCTCCTCGGGGTTCAGTAACTTGGCCATCTTGCCTCGGCCAGGGCAGCTGGGCAGGGCCACAGAGTGGGGCAGGGGGGCCATGCGTGGCATGTGATGGACGGACGGCACTGGCTTGGGCAGCGGGGTGGGCTGGACCAACTGGGACGGGAGCATGCGGACGGGCTGCTCCTAGCCGGGGGCGGAGACATCAAGTGCACACGATTGGCTGCCAGACCGACACTGCGGGTAGCAAGGGCTACGCAAGAAGGGTGAGAGAACTTTGTTTATCGCTTGCATTGCATGCTGGGATAGATACACAAGAGACCTGTCACTTGGACATCCCATTTTAACACAGTGTTCATAAAAGCACATCATATAGGATATTTTGCGAAATTTAGCGTGGGAACAATTAATGTATCTATTCAAAACAGTGCGAGACTGAATCTTATATATGGCTTAATTTACATCGTGAATATTACAGTGTTTTAAGTGTATTGTAGGACTATAGGAGAGATCAAGCTGGGTTTGAGAGTAACTTTGCCACATCAAAAAATAGTTGATCCGCTACCCCTGAAGTGTCAGAAATCTGATAATCACAGAGGGAGAAATGAGTGTTACTGTATTACGAGGCAGAGAAAGGGCACTCGGTATGGCGGGTCTTGCAGATTTGCCCCTGAATAGCCAGCACCGTCAAAATTTCATTATGCGACAGATGCTCAATATGAGACACAACATCTGCACATGACGCATATTACAATGATATTATTTGTCACTGAAATTTCTCATCCGAGTGTCGTCCCTCGCAGAGTCCCCTGCCTTGGGCCTTATGCTCTTTGGGATAGGCCTCCTGTCATAATTCAGTACTGGATAAATAGTAAACAGTGAAGATGGATGGATACTATCATTTATGTTGCTTTTTCAACTACTTCCTGTCTATTTAAGCTGCAAGCTATACACAAACAAGCCGTGCTCATTTGATCTTTTGGTAAAAAATATGAATAATAATCATTTAGACCATTATAATTTTAATAATTTAAACAACTATTTGTCATAGTCAAGCAAAATAATGTCTAAAACCACACAGGCGCACAACATTCTTCTCAGTTTTTAATTTTAATTAAGTGACCTGAAACCCAGAGCATGTGAGGCAGCTGGGAGGGAAAGGCCACTTCTGAATGAAGCCTGTTCAATAGCAAAGTGGGGAAAACGTGTTTTCAGAAGGTCCGTATGGAGATGGCAGATGAGAGGCGGCGAGCGGAAATGTGGGAAGGTGAGGCTTTGTGTTTCGAGTTTGAGCTGATTGTCTGCCATGGTCTCTTGAAATGTAAGATCATGAAGATCGATGAAAAACACATATTCTCTGCTGATCACTGTTGATTCTGCGTCCAGACACACACACACCGGATGTCATTTCATGATGAACGTGAGACGAATCTTCGGGAATCGCTGCAATCAGATTAAATCAAGTGTGTGAAAAGCTCCCTGAGTGGAACACATTAAGCTGTTTTATATAATCTTCCGAGAAGATTTGTAAAACTGAATTACAGTCTTCGCCCTGTAGTTCCATCCGGCTTCCATACCTGCTTGTCATATACAGGGCCCAGAGCCTATTGTGGACACAAAGCAGGGAATGACCCAGGATGGGGTGCCATCCCATCTCAGGGCACATACACACCATTCACACACACGTTCACACCTATGGGGAATTTAGCAAGACCAATTCAGCACATTTTTTTGGACCGTGAGGAGAAACTGGAGTAAATATCCTAAGGACACAGGAAGAACATGCAAACTCCACACAGATAGAGCTGAATTTGAGACCCCCCCCCCACCCCCATGGTTCCTACAAGAGGAAAAGCGGAACATCAACCCCCAAGATGTATCTTCTCTAAGTATCTTCTCCCTAGCACAGCCAGAGACAAAGCAAAGCCTTCAGAACCCTTATTATCCACCCACCAACCCTGAGCATTATACAACATCACAAAGCCCCTGTCTGCCGTTGCCAACATAGCAGGTGCCAAGCAAACCAGCATCTGAAGGGATAACATCACTTCTCCTTCTGCTAGTGTGAGATGGTGCAAAAAAACAAACTTAATAGCCAGCATTGATAGCAGTGTAATTTTTCGTGACTCCGTGGCGTGTTTGAGGTACCAGGGGAGCTGAGGTTCAGTGTTCGCCTTTAACTTTGAGTCCCAAAGCTTTGTCATTGTGCTTATGCTTCAGTTTGTCCAACAAGGGCTGGATAAGGCGCTCATTTCGTATTCTGTTTTGAACTTCAGTCTCTTCTCATTCCTGCAACCGCGCTCTGAGTATTTGTGTCCACCTTGCAAACACCTACTCAAGTACCGACACTACAGCTGATATGTATTGATGGAGGACTTGGGGAATAATCTCCTCCCTGCAATATTTCAGTCATAAAGGGTACTACAGATGAATTATGCATACAGTATCTTTAAACTCTCATGCAATCTCATATATCAGTACATATGATAGCGACCTGAAGTCAGGGGAACGTTTTCCAATTAACTGGAGGACGTCAGAAGAACAACCTTTTTTGAAGGTCTTTATGTCGCTTGCGATGTTGTAGACTATGTAATTACCGTATAAGTCAGGGAATGAAACACCTGCTATGCTGTAAAGTTACATTCCGCTGGTCCGTAATCACCGCTTGTTCTAGTGGGAAATAGCGGCAGACCCATTACGGTCGTCTGTTTTGCCGAGTAGTAAGATGTGGTACCATGATGCAGATAGAGCCCCCCCCCCCTTTTTTTCTTTTAGCTTCATGCACCTTTTGCTCCGGAAATCTCACAATGACTGACAGCTGTTTTTCTGGTACTTGTTCGGTCATTAAAGTATTAAATTCCTTGCAACTCAGCTAAATTATGAAAATGTGAAGCATGAAGATGAACGAATTAATGAATTAAAGGACTTATCAGAGCTTATCAGCTTATCATCAAAACAGCGTGTTCTAGTGAATACGTTAAATGTTAAACTTCTTCCATGCCGTCCATATGCTGTTTGGGCGCTTTCGTTTCCGACGGGAGCCGTTTAGAAAGAGGCTGCAGTTAGACAGCGGCTACAGGACCAAGGACAGCGGACCGGCGCCATCGCCACGCACTCCTGTCTCGGGATTGTGGGTTTCCCCGACCGGGCATCAATAACATCCTCAAGAAGCAAAAGCATCTCACTCCGCGACAGTTAGACATTAAGGTTAGACATCAGACCCCCGTGTGCCGGCTGTTTAATACAAGGTCTAATTAAACTCCGATCATTTTAACCGCGCCGGATCCGAATGCTATGTTGGAGCAGTGAGATAGAAAATGCCGCTTATATTCACCTCTCACTAAAAGCTTAAGCTCGTTAATTAATACAGACAAAAAGCTGAATTGGCTGTTAATGTCAATGACTGTAAGACACATGTAATAAGGTCAAAATAGAATAACTTGTATGGTTTTGTTGCTTTTACGGGGTCTAAGCTGCCCGCTTTGTAAATATCATACCTTGATACAAGCGGGACAGCAGAATAAAGTCGAGCGACAATTATATTAAATAAAAGCGTATTTCTTACCTACCTCTGGGTTCTCAGTCTCCGCCATTTTTCTCCTCAGGAGCATACAGCGTGAGGAGTGTTTTATTCCCATAAGAGCCAACGGGATTTCTGCAGCTCCACCACAGGAAAAGGGCAAGAGAACTTAAAAAAAAGAGTTAGATATGTTCCCCTTTAATTTGGATCTTTTCCTTTCCGGAGGTGCTGCAATTCATCTACAATTCTGATGCAAGTTTTGATGTATTAAAGAGAGGGGAAAAAATCGGTTAAGTCCCGAAAGAAGTGTGATCTCCGTTTAAAGCAGATAGGGTCACGGAATCCATAGTACAAAAGTTATCTCCAGTGTCACTCCTAGAGAGGGAATACGAGATAACACGCATGACTTGACAACAACTGTGATCAAGGTGGAAAGCAGTCCTTTTTCCCCAGAGGTATATTGTTAGGCTATATATGCGCACATAGAGAAACTTCATACCCACCTTCCACAACGCTTTAACGCAATATCATAGCAGGGGTGCAGATGATCTGTGCATAGTCCGCCAGAGCAACAACAGTCTTCTTTTTGTCATGTTGCGTCGCAGAAAAATGCGAGCAACTCTCCTTATTTCTTCTAAAAAAATCACTATTTATTTTTTTCTATGAACAATCCAGGTAAAAATGTATGCTGTTTTTTTATTCAGGTTTGCTCGTGAGAAAAAAATCTTCCCAAATTTGCTCTATTAATGAGCTGGTGTAACGACACCAAATTTCGACAGTGGCGGCCAGTTTTATCGCAGCGCGGCACGCCGGCTTACTTACGGCGTTTAATGGTCGAGTGCGTTTCCAGTACGTTATTTTCCAGTTAGGCTATTTGCCAAGTGTCCGCTTTATGTCTGAAGTTCAACTTACCTCTTTGCACGGTAACCGAGAGTATAGAAAAATAGCGTATGGCCACATGACTGAGCATATACCCCCCCATGTGTTTGAGTAAGACGTGCCTCTATCCAGCAGGTCGGCGTCTTACTATTTTCTGTAAATGTACATGGAACTCCTCTGGATCCTCTCAGCTGCTCTTCGTGCTTCTGATCAGCGTCTCATTCTTCCGGCTCGTCCTGTCCTGTTACATCTTGAATAAGATCATTACAGTCGGGACATGCGATTTGATTCGCCCGTTTGCCGTTTACGAATCTCTCTTTCCATTTCTATAAACACATATGAAATAATTCTTCAACATTACCTGCTCTGCTCATTTGCAGTTGATGTTCTTGCATCTATAGAATTGTAATTCAACACTTGGCATTGTAAAGCATCATCGCGAATAAGTAAAGATCACCCAAATTAAATACACAAAGCCCGAGGTGCTGAATGATCTGCCTTCTGCAGATGACTGAGTGTGAAGATGGTCTCTCTTTTGAGTCTACACCCCTTATATGAACTAAAAGTCGTGAACCACCAACTTAGCCAGTAGTTGGACTCTGAAACCAGTATTGACAGTACTGGGGTGCCCAAACCATGTGGGATGCTATCTTAGAATTACCATAGAGACGCTATTGTGACAAGAGTGTAGGTTATGAAACTGCCAAGTGTAAAATTGCTGGTCTGCAGAATATAAGGGGGGGGGGTATTTTGGCAGAGAGGAAACTCACCATTGTTAATAAAACCATTGTTAGGTGAAATAACATCATGCAACACACTAAAAAATATTCACTCGTCACCAATTTGAGAGTTTCAGAAGTGTGAAAAGTCGGGAGCAGTGCATAGCCGATTGAAGAATCTTTTGTTTGTTTGACTTTTAAAAAATTGCTTAGGGCTGAATGAAAAACACGCAAGTTTACACAGTAATGATGAAATAGCGTGACACACAATCAATAACTCAATAATCAATAATACTTAGGTCATTGCCTTTAGAAACCCTAGGTTTAGTTTAACCCGTTCGTTTTAAACAATCTTATGAAATAAATGCGGTTAAACCACCGCGGTACCGAGAATGCGCGTGCACGTGAAAGGTGGTGGTATTTGGCGGGGGAGAGAGATTGGATTTCACCCGATTTGGGGAAGAAATGAAATCCCCCAACTTGCAGACGGCCAGTCCGCGTCTGCCTCCTGGGAAAGGCTTTCTTCATAAGTCTTTAGTGTCCTTACATTCTAAAACATAGCGATGAACCATCGTGATTAACGATTTGGTTAATTTCCTCCGATTATATGTTAGTACAAGAGATTTTGCCCGTGGTACAAACAAATAAAGCTACAATTTCCAGAGGAGTTCACATAAATCTAATGGCTGTATATTTGCCTGGGGAAGACCAACCTGTTCCTTCATGACTAAGGCTGCCCCCCGTCCGGTATGCGCGATTGTCCCGCATTGGAAAATAAACTGCTGTGTCTAGTATTATACAGGACGATCCCTTATTAACAGGCGTTCTGAAAATTTAGCATACCACCAGAACAGTATTCTCTCGCTTAGAGCGCATGCGTAGAACAGAATTTCACAATATTATTCGCTTTTCCATAAATTTAGCATACTGTTGCAAGAAAATTCGACGGAAGTGCAGCGTTGCATAGAATATTACACGAAAAGTAAGCAATTATGCTTTCCGGTATTTCGCGTAGTTATAGGTATGAGTACATGAAAGTGGAATAATAATTTATACTGTTTCTCGCCCCATTATTACGTGTATAGTGCTGTTATACGTGATATTTACGTGCAGTTATGCATGTTATTACATGTAGTTATACGTGTAGCTATAGTGTAGTTATACGTGTTATTACGTGTAGTTATAAGAACATAACATTCGACCCATCAAGCTCGATTGGGGAGAACTCAACTAATAGCTCAGAGTTGTTAAAAGCTCTGATTTAAAAGAACCCAAGGTTGCACTACACTAACAGGAAGAATATTCCAAACTGTGTCAACAGGCTTTGTAAAGAAGAGCTTTCTCCATTCCAATTTAAAATGTTTTCCCAGTAATTTTCACCTGTATCTTCAAGTTGTTGGATTTGAAGTAATGTTGAAGTAACTAATTGGTTGAAGAGCACCCAGACCTGTTAGAATCTTATATACCAGGATTTTATACCACTACCGCGGTTATACATGTTATTACATGTAGTTATACATGTTATTACATGTAGTTATACGTGTTATTACATGTAGTATACCATTAAAAATTAAAGGTATGTTAACGTGATTCCACTGTTAAAAACTATAGGTATTTTATTCTCATTCAGTACATTTCCTGATTAGGGCATGTTGCCTCTATTAAAAACACAGTTTATTTTTGGCATTGTAAATTTCCTTATCAGACTATTTTACCCTTATTAAAATATGCAGTCATGCTATTTTGTTGAAGTGTGACAGACCGATAGATGTAGCAATAAACCTGCACCACCGGTATGCTATTCTGATAGAGTATTTCACAGTGTTAGAATAGTGACAACTTATTCATGACCTGATATAATGACATTTAGCCAAATCATCGGCACGCTTTCCCTGCCACATCTCCTCTGACCAAAGCGTAAACAGCACCGACCATCAGCATGGCGGAGGGCGTGATCAACTATCTAATCCGCACCCTTTGCCACATTTTGATCTCACTAGTCTCTCTGAGGTAAGTAGCAGCGCTAGTGATGGCTGGCAAAAAAAGAGACTGTCAGCTCAAAACGTTGCTGTGATTTTCTGAGAAATATCTGTCCTTAGGTCTTACAGTCTCAAATTTGTCTATGCGTTTGTCATACAGATCACACGTCTGTTCAGATATGAATAGCTCTGAATTATCAGTAGTTTGTCTGTCTGGGAATTCATAACACTCATCAGTTCAATTATTGTCAGGGCACCTGTTAACTCGTGTCTGTTTTGTAGCAAAATTTGCAGCCTTGAGTCAGCACGGGAATCTGAAGTACCTTCCTACAGCTGAACAGCATATCCTAAAGCAGGATGCATACTGTCCAATCTCTTTGCAGCAACGTGACGGGGCTGACAGGGGTCAGGGTGTCATCTGCACGGTGGGAGGATATTGAGGCTTGTTTGCTCCTGTTTTGACTCACATATAGCTGGCGTACAGGTGCTAGGGTGACAGGGAGAATGGGCACTAAGTGGACTGTGACAGTGCAAATGCGGGGGGGGCGGGGGGGGGGGGCAAATTGAGTGCCACTATAATTCTCTTGCCATCGTGCCTTTCCATTGCACGTTCAGCCGGTTGTGTGGGTGGGGTCACGGTTCAGTGGCCCTTGTGGTCGTCCATCAGCAGGTTGGGTTTGACGGTCAACAGGGACAGTTGGGGACCAAGAGGTGAACATAAGATGCTAAAACAAGACAAAAGGCATAGTAGGTGATGTTAAAGGAATCCAGAGCTGCCTCTTCCTCCCAATATTCAGACAGAAGGAATTTAATAAGTTATATCTGCTCAGTTGCTCATATTTCCTGTATGACAGGAAGTAGTTTCCACGATACATGTTGGGGACTGGACTGATTTCAGCAGAAATGCCAGCCTTTGTATTCCAGTGCCTTTCAACTTCATTTAAATAGCAATAATATCTACAGAAAGATAAAATTGAATTATACACAGGCTAATTTACTGTGATAGTGAATCAGCAATTTTCTTGTGTTTCTGAGAACAATGCTTAGATTCCATGATCACATGACACCAGTGGGCGTCACACTGGTGATCACATGACACCAGTGGGCGGCGGCTTCAAGAAGGTCCATAAAAGGCCCAGCTGAGCCTGTGGTCAAAGATCTGATGGTTCAAATTCTGGAAAGAATGCTGATCTAATGATCCGGGACATGTGCAGCTGTGCACATATATGTTACCCTCCATGTGACGGCTTGAAACGTGTCATATGTCGTGTCGCAATGGCAAACGACCCAAGGTGCAGAGGAGCAGCTAATTCTACAAATAACCTGAATAACAATGTCTATGCTTGGCTGCCGTCAACAGATGCTGAAAAGTGCCCTGGTGCATGCTGGGAGGGGGGCGAAGCACAGCCTGTCCACAGATTCCCCTCATTTCTGAAAGAAAGCTGCTTGTATTCACCTCTCTTTACCATTGCCCCCCCCATGCAGTCTGCTGATTCATATTCCCTGGCAAGTTGGCAGAGTTCAGAAATAGTCCTTAATGGGGAGCGTAACAGCGCTAGCAGTTAGACAGGAGGTGTTTTCAGTGCTGGGCAAGCTTTAAAACCAGCCCAGACTGAGACAAACAGCATTAATGGATTTTCCCTCTTCCTTCATACCCCATTATGGTAGATTGGCGTTATGGATTCATTACTGTACTATGCTCTTCTTGAACTTAAAATGAGAAATTCCCCCCCCTTTGATAGTTCGCTTATCTGATGGAGTATCCAATATTTGGGCAGCAGTTGGTTGGTCAAAGGAAGCCCCAAGGACGAGATCAAAGACATGTTGTTTATCAAAATGTGGGGCCTCTTCTTGGAGCAGGAAGTTCAGGAACAACATGCTCATTGTTGGCTGTTTCTGCCGGTTGAAGTCTGTCGCTTCTGCCCCTGAGAGAATGCGATGCTAGCGGCCATTAGAGTTAGCAGGACGGCGTGTCGTGGGGGGGCTGCGCTGTGGGGTTTGCATGCTGTGCTCTTCTTTAAATGGGCTTATGTGGATTGGCGTCTGTAAATAGTGTGTGGACTAGTATCCCATCAGGAGCATGTCTAAATGCGTAACGTAATTGACTTTGATAAAACAGACATACTTTAATGCATAATTTAGCCAGTTTGTTTTAATTAAATGGGGTGGCACTGTACAGGGGCAACTAGCTTCTCTGTTACCGCAGCCCCGCTCTGTGTGTGTGGAGTTTGCATGTTCTTCCTGTCTTGTCTGGACTTCCTCCCATTGTCCAATCAGATTCTCTGTGTTGCCAGAACTGTCTGGGTCTGTGTCTATATGTGCCCTGTGATTGGCTGGCATCTTGTCCAGGCTGTATCCCAGCCATGTGCCCCATGTTACTGGGATAGGAAGATGACTAGGATACGAGGTTGGAAGATGGATGGATGTTTTATAAATGAACTCACATATGACACAGAGAGAAAACACATGTTCTATTTGGTGGTTTTCATATCTGTAGATGTATGAAATATCTTTATCCTTTTAAAGCATGCCGCCTTACGGTAATGTCCTGTGTTGTGGCCAAAGTCAAGAACACTTATGGGGGAAATTCAGATGTGGAGAAATCCTGTTGGTACCCTTACAGCTCACTGAAACTATGCTTCATTTATCCTGAAAAGCGGTTCAGTTAAAAGCAATCGTCTAATGTATACCTGCATGTCTTTAGTATATGATAGAGTAAACCAATAAAATTGTGAAAAGAAATGATTTGTTAGTTATTTTACAAAGATATGCTAAAATGGCATGGACAGATTTGTTGATATACCTAAAGAGACTATTTATCCTTGCATTATAGTTATGTTTCAAACTGCTGTAAGTGTTTAACCTTAATTGGCATCATAGTTGCCTTCAAGCATTTGATCAGATATTCAGCCTATCATTGTGTGCGCCACACTGAACTGACCAGAGACAGCAAAGGAGAGAGCTGACAGGAGCTCAGAAAGACGATTATAGGTAACCATGTTAAAGGCTATAAGATCATGTGACCACAGTTGCCAATATTATTAAAAAGTATGAGGTTCATGGGACCGCAGCCAACCTCCCAAGACGTGGACGCAAGAGGACATGCAAGCCCAGGTTGGTCAGAAGGACAGTGTGGATGGTAGGAAGAGAGCCAGGGAAACCATCTAAGACCATTTGAGCTGAGCTCCAAGGTTAAGGAAGGTCACCTTCTGATCGCAGCATCCGTCGCGTTTTGGTCAATAATGGGCTCCATGGATGTAGACCCAGGAGGGCTCCATTATTGATGGAAAAACAGAAAATTCACCAAAATGCATGTTGACAAGCCCCACAGATTCTGGGAGAATGTCCTTTGGACTGATGAGACTGACTGATGAGCTGGAGCATGTTGGCCAGTTACATCAGCTCTATGTTTACAGAAGAAAAAACAAAGTTTTAAAAGAAAAGACCATCATACCTACTGTGAAACATGGGGGGGGGGGGGCTTGGTTTTGTTATGGGCTGTTTTGCTACCTCTGGCACTGGGAACCTTGAATCTGTGCAGGACACAATGAAGTCTCAAGACTAGCAAGGCATCCTGGACCAAATCATACTGCCCAGTGTCAGAAAGCTCAGCCTCAGTCACATGGGTCCCTCCAGCAGGATAATGACCCAAAACATACAGATAAAAGCATTAAAGAATGGCTGATAAAAAAAAACATTGGACTATTCTTAAATGACCCACCATGAGCCCAGATCTTAATCCCATCGAAGATCTATGGAAAGATCTGACACCTGCAGTGTGGAGATGCCACCCTTCAAACCTGAGACGGCTTGAGCAGTTTGCTCAGGAAGAGTGGGCCAAGCTACCTGTTGGCAAATGCAGATGTTTCACAGTGAAGTACAGAGATCGCTTGTTGGCAGCAATTGCTGCAAAAGGTGGAGCCACAAAATATTAAATTACGGGTGCCATCCTTTTTGTCCTTACCATTTCATTTGTTTAATTATATAAAATATTCAACTCTATCGATAATGAAAAGCAAAGTCTGATTTGTGTTAAATAATGAATAAACAATAAGGGATGCCATTAAACTTGTAAGTTTCAAGTTATTTCAGAGATAGTTGTGTTTTTTTGTGGAAGGGTACCAACAGAGTTGTCCACGTCAGTAATAAGCTAATAATAAAAGAAAAGCCTCAAAAATATTGTGAACAGTAACATGCCGTGTCTGTGAAGCGGCAGCTCGGGTTACAGCTGCCATCATCCAGGTCGTCGTTTCGTTTTCCCGTCTTTCTCCCGTGTCGTTTACAAACTGTTATCCTGTAACATGGGGGTGGAATTCGGGCAAATGAAAACCACCTGACACGTTAGCCATGTGTTAACAAATGAGAAAATACTGTCACCACGTTTTAATTGTCTTTGTTTATTCAGGAAGCGCGACGTAATAGGGATGGCCAGTCCGCACTGCGAATCCTGCGCGCTAATACGGAAGCATGCCAAAAGGCCCATTTGGACGACAAAGAGCCATTCTAAGTTGCTGAGAACATTTCCCACGATCTGGCAGAGCATCTTGCTGGCAGAGTTGTGCATTTTCTCAAGAGGCGCGCATCTCAGACCTCCTCTTCAGTGGTGCCCACTTTGGTAAATCATTGCCTTGATCTGTGCTTTATCCTGCCACGGAGAACAGGCTCCTGGTAAGGTTAACGGCTCGCGCATATTAACACTACAATAACAAGAAAAGTTAAAAAATAAACACGATTACTTTATTTCACGTAATAACTACTTAACAAAGAAAAGACAAATGAGTTAAATAGAAATAAATATTGTTTATTATTATATATTTTTTTTTTTTGGGGGGGGGGGGGGATGTTTATATAGAAAAATATATATGTTTGTAAATTGTCACTGCGATTTGTAGTTAAGTATAACTGTTCGGCGCTATATAGTTTAGTTGGGAATTAGGAAGCAGGCGTCTGATTGTCCTGCTTCCTTTTGAACCCGCACTGACCGCATCTCCTCCCCGGACCGGACGGCCGAGAAGCAACAAGCTGGAGCCGGACTGACTGACGGCGAGCCGGCCAGAGCGCCTCGCAACTTCTCGCACACAGCCTTTCATCAACGTCCTCTTCTGGTAAGTGTGTAGAATATGCAATCGCTGACAGTTATCGGTTATGTAAAATTTACACTTAGTGACATGCGAGACTTAATTTGGGTGCAGGTGCGCGTGGCAACTTATTTAAGGCAGTTTGCCGTGTCGAAAATGCAGAATATCCCTGGCTGCAAGATAACACGTAGGCTGCCATCATTTCGCCGAAAAATATGATGGAGATGTTTTGTTGTGGTTTGTGTTTTTCTTTTTTCTCTGAAATGTGAGAAAGGAATATGGGTTGGAAAGTGCATTTCTTGTTCTTCCTGATGCAATGGAGGCGGTGTGTCCGTATCTGCGGAGCTACAGGAAGGGAGATGTCGAAGGTGTATTTTTCACGGACTATATACACGATAGACAGTTTTAATTCAACAATATTCCAGTTTTCCCAATGCATTATTATTCTGTATATCGCTATTACGTACAATGGTAAACGAAAGGCTGTCTGCAGTTTAAAAGGGTAAATACGATCGGCGGTAATAAAAGCGCTACAGTACTGGCGAAACATCGGTGGCGGAGAGCTTAACACATTATCTAATAAATGTTCATTTTTATGTTCACATAATTCACGTCTAATATTTCCTTTCTTGTCTTTAATCTACTGCTATAATGGTATATATGTATTAGCTACGAAATATTTTGAATGGAATTGTGCTCAGAAATAAAATGTTTAGAATGTGTATATAATAATGTGTAAAAATGTTTTGGTTATCTTATTGACGGCGTTGTGTCATGTATAAACAAACTTAAATAGCGACAAGAATCAGTTTCCAGAAGCGTTAAGACCATCGAGTCGGCTGGCGTGCAAGTGTTACAAGGATAATAACGTTTGTAAATGCTTGAAATGTCATTTATTTAAATGCCAACCAAGCATTTGGAGTGTGCATCGCTCCAGATGGAGATGTAAGGAATAAGGTATCAGATTGTGCCAAAAATGTCACGTTGCCAGTGCAGCACTATGTTCCACATGTCGTCCCAAACATGTATATACAATAGTTAGCGGAATAAAACATGCCACCGGTTGCTCTTTGCTGTCATAGTGTTTTTCAAAACTATATAGCGGCTGTCAGGATGGAAACTTCCCAGTGGCTTCACACAGCTGTTCAAAATTCCCTTCTGCTGTTCGCAGGTGAGCTTCCCAATGATAGGATAGCAGATTGTTATTATGGAATGGAAAGTTTTTGTGATATCTCAGACATGGCAGATTTGGATTATATTTGCATATTTTATTTCAGTGTCACGTCGTTTCTTTTGCTTATTTGGTAATTGTGTACTAGCTAGGTAACATGTTAATTCGGAATGCATTTTTTTTAGCAGCAACGAGGCGTAGCTCAATGTTAATTAAGTTTTAATTTACAGCTTAATATGCAGACTAAAATATGCAGTTTCACTCCTGGATGTGATAACGATGTATGGGAACATAAATATGGCAGACCACACGCTGCAATAAAATATATATATATATATATATACATATATATATATATATATAAACACACACACACAGAAAATTATTATTTAAAAAAAAAAACAAGCTATTCCATCGATATTTATTTATTTGTATGTTTGTTCATTATAATATTACTTGGTTGAGACAGACTAATCAAGGTGTGTGTGTGTGTGTGTGTGTGGGGGGGGGTGTAGCTTATGGATAATTTGTATAATGCAACACAATTAATCAGAGTGCCCCCATCCAGCTGTCTCCACTAAATTAATTCTGACTGTGTTATTTGTTTCTGTCTGTGTTTAATTAATCTGCTATTCGCATATGCTACCTCGACGCAGGCATAATTTGGATTTAAAGTTTTCTTGTGTTTTGCGTCCCTAAGTTACCTTTAGAAACCTATCAGGGCTCTACTGTGAAAATATAGTGCACATTGTAGTGCGCCCCCTAGCTGTGTGGAGTGTTTCTGTTTATTTCTTTGTTAATACATGCAATAATATACAATAATGTGTTTCTGTCTCCCTGATTAGCTCAGTGGCAATCAGTTTGTTATAAACGATTATGTGTGTTTATTTATCCTGGTGGATGTCTCCGTATGTGCACTGGAACAGTGTCCTGCGTTGCGTGATTAGATTATGTTATTGACGGGCGGATGGTGTTCTTCCCGCTAAGCCACTGTTGCTTCTTTAGATGAGAAACAGATTTTTTTTACTATAATAAAACTTGCCTGCAGGATCCTCTGAGGAACATTGGCATTTTTCTTCAATGAAGGAGCCTGTGCCCCCTTGTCATGTCTTGCCCTACCACCAGGAGGCGATATGCTTGTTTTTGGTGTGTCTGAGTTGGGGTTTTGGGGCATTTAGAAAATAGGGTAGGTAGAGGCTGTAATCCTGCTCGTTCGAAGATGTTTGAAGACGTCTGTAGTGGGAATTAACAAGATCGCAAGCTCCTTAACGTGTTTGGGTTCAGCTTTTTCAAGGTTTTTATTGAACCAAGGTTTATTTTTCATAAACGGTTGAAAATTTATTCTAAGTACTGTGCTGCTGACTTGACAATAGGATGCTGCTGTGTAATGGATCATGGAAAATTGCTTCATTTCTCTGCATCTATGGCAAGTTACAGCTGAGTTTATATCTAATGGACGGGTGCCGCTTAACAGAGTATTGGAATGATGTCATTATTCAGACCTATCAGCTTCACACTGTTTTACAGGCATGACCAAAAAATAATTGACATTCTGCTATGTTTTGGAAGGTGATGCAATTCAGGGGTCAGCTTATGTCATGGATCCAGGTGTGTGCGTTCATACACCATTGCTGTGCCAAGTCAGTGCCAACTGAACGCAGAATACCACATAATTTTATTTTAATATTTGATTAATAATCACAGATTGCAGTTGCTGCTACGTATGTTTGGCGAAATCCATACCAAGAAACCTGTAACAATGTTCAAATGTTTGTATTTTTGGATAAAATCGTTGGGTAGTTCCTTCACTTGATTAGATAAAATGGTTAATCATGGTCCATTTAGCAGAAAGACATTGTTAGGAAACCATAATTAAAACGTGTTAATTAACCACCTGCCAATACATCCAGAGTTATTCTTAGCTCCCCTGGCTTGATGATCAGTCAGGGGTAGGCGGCCATTTATGGGTCAGGTTCATTAGTGATGACGGTCTCAGGGTCTCCCCAAAGACGCCAGCTAGGGTCTCCGCCTGCCCGCAACACCATCTCAGCCGCTGCCAGTCACTTCCGCTGATAAGATGGGGACTAATTGCCTTGTCGCTGAGAGAGGCCCCTTGACTGGTAACACAGCGGATAACGCCACTGAATTGTATGTCACTGTTGCTCTTCTGACAGCTTGAAGGCTTTATGGTTTTCTTTAGGCTAAGTGTCAAAGACGGATTTGATTAATGTTAACCTGACAATCCTGCACGTATTTCAGCTTCTCATGTGACAATTTCTTGGGCATGAAGGATTAATTTTAGGAATGTAGCTTGCATGCAGTACTTTGACGCGGACAGCAAACCTGCATTCCCAATAATTAACTCTTGTAGGTGTCTGTGTGTTAGTGTACTGATTGAACATTACCGCTTTCAGGAGGAGCGATGTCTCGCTTTTACAAAGACCCCCGAGAAGACTGGCTCACTGTGTGTCTGAAATACCTTCTCTTCATGTTCAACTTCATCTTCTGGGTGAGTGTAACACTGGTTTTAAAGGCTTTGGTGCGGCGCGGATGTATATTAGGTAAATGCTGGCCAGTCAGAGTATAAAGGGGTATAACGTAAAAGAACAAAGTAAATGAAGATGTACCAAGAAGGGGAAGTACAATCTGGACAGAAAACAGGGATCATTGCTTTTCTGTAAATACTTTTACAGCTGTAAGACAATAAGGTGTACCATCGATCAATAGGGCCTCAGAAAACAAATGTTCTTTCCTTATTCCTAAAAAATGGTAGCATTATAGCAGAAAGCTTAGGCAGTACAATGCGCTGTGTAGTATTGACCGCCAAATAATTGTGGTGAAAAATATATATAACTGTGAAAATGTGCCAAAATCGCAATGAGACCTTTGTAAGAGACCTCGGAACAGAAATGGATGTTAGTGTTTTGTACATTTGGGCTTATTCCCTGGGTCCATAGTTGATGGAAAGTACATCACGCCAAAAGCCCCCCCCCCCCCCAAAGTGGCAGACTGCCGGCACTTTGCAGTGGTCAGCATTTGGGCCTCGTGCGTGGGAAGGCTGAGAAGCTGACTCTTAGGGTAGCTGTGCCCTCGTCTCATTCTGCTCACATCACACCAGGAAGTTAATTTCACTGGGTTTGAAGAGCTATGAAGCAGAAATGAAAATATACTTTTTCCTTCGCTGCTCCAGACCTCTGGTGTCTTTGTATGTGTCATGTTGGGAACCCGGTACGGCCCCCGCACTCCATCCCCCATAAGTCTTTGAGGCGCCTGCCATGACAGTCTGACAGGGACGTGTCATCGAGGCATCATGACTGCCACTCCTGTCATGACTTTTAACCATCTGCTTCATTCCTGTCCTACTCCTAAGGCCTCCTCTTCTGATGTTCTTCTCAAAACAGTCAACCATTCAGCTTCAAACCCTAGCACCCTTTTCACATTTGAGTTCAACAGACACGTTACCTCTTGTAGCCTCAAGGCAGCCATGTATCTTAATCTTGATCGTAGGTTCATCCGAAAAACCAAATTAGAGTTCAGAGCCATGCATCAATAATTGAGGATTAGCCGTTACGTGGTAAGAAGTGCAGGTTCTCGCGCATTTCCGCAGCGGCGCTCAACCAGCTGAAGGTGCCATGGCTTTCAGATGTAGCGCGTTGCTATGCTAACACACAAGGTGTTTGACTGCAGCATACATATAGATGCTTTAATTTTTACCAAACTTTTACTGTGCAGTTGCTATAGAGATCTGCTTGTCACTATACGCAAACTTCATGGGCTTTAAAATTATATTTATTGATTTTCCTTTCTATCCGTACAAATTCAAAATGAGATCAGTAGACGCCTCGTGGTGGTGTGCTAAGTGAGGTTAAGCAGAAGCTGCTTTCTGTAGACGTTTCTGTGCATTTGCTCTATGGATGGTTCTCCTGCAGCGGCTGCTGATAACTCAGTTCTCGTTCCTCTTATTGAAGACACACAACCTAGAGTAGATGCAGGGGAGACTTAACATAGTGTGGAGTGATTTTATTCACTGATGCTGGGGGGGGGCTGAGCTGATGGGCGATGAGAGATATCAGACTTTTAAGACCCACGGTGGGTAGGATGTTCTATCTACCATTGATCACAGTGTTGATTCAAATTGTTAGATCTAATAAAGTCAACTATGAGATATGGGTTAAACTGATTGGAGCTGCTGCTTGGTTTGAAGCCAGGTTCCTCCAGTTTGCCGAGTTCCTGGATTACCCTTAATCTCAGGCTTTAAATAACGTGAACTGTCAGAGTTCGCCGAAGATTCATCTGTCCCCTCGAATCAAACTGTTAAAGTAGATTAGTGACGCATTTTTGCATTATTGCTTTTTAATGAACTCGGCACTTTGCCCGTATGCAGACTGACTCTGTATCGAACCGATTTCCTCGCAGTTGTCTGTTTCGCACTGTCTTTGACCTTGATCCGGAAGGACAGAGCCGGAGACCACAGTACAGTTATTGTAGATGTGCTTGGAAGATGTTTTTGTTGCTGTGTCTTGGCCTGGTTCACCAGATAGAGAGAACTTTCTCACTGTGTTTAGCCCATAAACCTTCTAGGTTTCAGGACATCTTTGTTGTGGAACAGTGCTGGCTGTGTTCCAGGCCTCCTTTAAAGCAGAGAGGCTTGTACTCTAATTGAATGGGGTGTGGGTCCATGTAAGGATTGCTTTTACTCTACCCAGTGAGATGTGTAATTACCTCAGTCTCCCTGTAAGGGACCATTGAAATGTTCATTATTGCCAGACATCTCTGCAGGCTTGCTTTAACTCTTATCTGTGTGCTCCTGTGGTGATTGGGAACGGTTCTACTCTCTTCCTGAAGAGCAAACTCCACATTCCTTTGACTGCTTCCATTGTTAATATTCGAACAAGCAGTCAGTAGGCAAATAAGTGTCAGAAATAATAAAACACTTGTGCAGATATTTAATAGGGAACATGTGAAGTTTTGCTGATTGTGTCAATAAATTGACAGTGCTGAAGTGTAAATGGACTTAGGACAGATTTAGAGATGTGTGCTTGGAGTAGAAGCCAAGAGTATTGACTGGCAAGAGTATTGGGTCTGTAATCGCAGAAGATCAGGGACTCATCACTTATGGACATTTTGCCGTTTCCAATGTTGATGAGAACACAGAGCCTGGGGGGTGCAGGACCGGCCCGGTTTCAGGAAGCCCTTCTCACCAAAACGGCTCTCATTGCCCCCACGTCGTTCTCCCACTGTGTGATATGCATGCTGACAGTGCATGTTAGTGAATTGGGGGTGGGGGAGATGGCCCTGATGGTGGGGAAGATGGCCCTGATGGTTTCTTCCATTCCAGCGTGACTGCCTTTGTGTGACATGTGATAAATTATTCATATTGACAGCGGAAGTCGACTGAGAGGGCTTATCTAAATACAGAGGGTTAGGGTGCTGCAGGGCATCCAGAGGAGAGATGTCATTTGTCTTTGGTCGCAGAGGGTTCAGCGGCAGGGGGAATCGGTGTCCGCTAGTTGCTAATGTTTGGCATCCTGGTTTCAGCTGGGTCTGTGATATTCAGTCCCAGTCAAGTCAAAACCGCTGATCTTCCCATACTTGTATATTTATGCTTGTTGTAAAGTCGGCAGTTGGTCAGTTGATGCGCAGCCACGGCAGATCAATGAAGCCTCAGATGACTGATGATAGTGCAGTTGTGATTTCATAACGTCATGAACAGTGTCCCCATCAAATGACCTGGTTCTGCTGAGTGATGATGAAAAGCTTCCAGGCGGAAATTATTCCGGGCCTCAGAGCTCGGAGAGTCTGCCGGACCCAGTGATCTGTAATGTCCCATCTGTCTGGCAGGTGGGGGGGGCCGCGGTGATGGCAGTGGGCATCTGGACGCTGATCGACAAGAGCGACTACATAAGCCTGTTGGCCTCCAGCACCTTCGCTGTGTCTGCCTACATTCTCATCCTGGCTGGGGTCTTGGTCATGGTCACAGGCTTCCTGGGGTGCTGTGCCGTCATCCGTGAGCAGAGGACCTGCCTGTCCGTGGTGAGTGAGTCCCCATCCTCCTCGACACACCGGGAGAGTCAGAGCTAAAGGGGGGCATGTGGAGATGTTCAAAGGGTGGTCTTCTAGAAACTCTTCCATCAGTCAATAGTTTCATTATGTTCCACAATTTTTTAAATGTCAGGGTCTCTGTCACCAGCAGAACCAATCATCTCTGCTGGTGTCCAGTGGGTGTCTTTCCATAGGATGAGAGGCTGCTGCCGCATGTCTTCAGAGCAGGGACTAGCTGAAGGTACAGGACGGGTGAGTGAGGAGCAAAGGCAGCAGTGCAGTTGTGGTAGCTACTGCGTCCACGGGAGCTCAAGGGAAATGCAGAAATCGTACCTAAAGGCCATAGAGTTATATGAAAGTCATCCTAAAAATGCATGAAAGTACAAAGAAAGGCCTGCATCCCTTCAGTAGGGTGGTGTGTGGCTCAGAGGACTGTGCTTGTGATTGGAAGGCTGCTGGTTTGAATCCCATGGTAGAGGAGCTGCATCTCTTTTATGCCCTTGACTAAGGCCCTTAGCCTCACCCAAATTCCCCAGGGCTGCTGGATGCATGTGTGACCCTGTATCAGACCCCAAACTTCAGTCCTCCTGTGTGTGTGTGTGTGTGTGTGTGTGTGTGTGTGTGTGTGTGTGTGTGTGTGTGTGTGTGTGGGACTATCTTTCAGGTCCCCGCAAAGATCTGTGAATAAACTAAAAGGTTCTCAATGTTTGGATTGTTTGATTTGTGATTAGAGTTTTCGCCATATAAATGACTGGAGAGTCCCCACAAAGATATAATTATACTGTAAACCTGTGTGTGTGTGTGTGTGTGTGTGTGTTTGTGTTTGTGTGTGTGTGTGTGTGTGTGTGTGTGTGTGTGTGTGTGTATGTGATCTCAATGGAGAGCATGATGGGGTATGTGAAAAGCAACATGTTAAATGTAAGTGCACCCATGTACAAATAGCAGATGAAGCACAATTTCATTTCATTTCATGTCATGCCTGAGTACTAGTTTCCCCAGCTGCAGAAATAACTCCCAAAATGGGGAGGCCATACCTCAGAAACGTAGTGAAGTTGTGAGATGCTGCCTTCTAGCCGGCGGGTGGACGCCACACCGGATGGACACGTGGGGAGGTAGAGGAGGAGGCAGAGCGTGATATAAACGGATATCAGGAGAAGTAAACAACTCAGCAGAAAAGGACTGGAAGGGCAACGTAAATGAGGATGTATGAAGTGAAGTGGAAGTAAAATCTGGAAAGAAAACAGGGATCATTGCTTTTCTGTGGATATTTGTACAGCCATAAAACAGGAAGGTGTACCGTCGATCAATAGGGTGTCAGAAAACGATGTTCTTTCCTAATTCAGTAAAAAAATGGTAGCATTATAACAGAAAGCTTACGCAGTACAATGCGCTGTGTAGTATTGACAGCCAAATAACCATGGTAAAAAATGTGTATAATTTTGATCACAATGACAACTTTGTAAGAGCCCTCGGAACAGAAATGGATGTTAGTGCTGTGAACATTTGGGCCATTTAATCTTGTTTCTGTTCCCTGGGTTCATAGTCGATGGAAAGTACATCACGCCAAAAGCCCCTCCCCCCACACAGACCTATAGACGCAGATAAGGTACCTTCATTTTTGTAGGGACCGTCGATACATTGTCATGGACGTAACCCCAGTCACACAGTGAAAACCTTAACCGCTACCCAGCCCTAACCATAACCCTAACCATAACCATAAGTAACCAAACAAAATGCATTTTTTGGGCATTTCTAGTTTTTTAATTGCAATCATAGATTTTTATACAATTCAGTTTCCCCTTGTGGGGACTGAAAAAAGGGTTAGAATAAGAGGTTTTTATCACATTGTCAGGACATTTGGTCTCCGCAATGTAATATATACATTACAGACACACACACACACACACACACACACACACACACACACTAGGGTGCAGTCATGATGCTGTCACTCTGCTCTGATACTTCATCCAGATGCAGTGAGGTGTCACACTTTGAACCTGTGCCTCATTGGTGATGTGGGGGGGTGCAACCCCCCCCCCCGCAATAATGTTCCGTCAGGGAGCCCGAGCCGTCTGCTCCCTCGAAGAGGAGAGACGCTGTCTGAAGGGTGCGTTGCGGCAAGCAAGGACACCTGGCCACAGTGGCTAAAAATAAGCCCCTGTGGAGGGTAATATTCCCCCTCCCCCTCACTCCCCTCTTCGCTGTGACAGTTTAAGGGCTTCTGGGTCCTAAGAGGGAAGGGATTCACTGTGTTGCCAAAAAATTGGACGGGATGAGGACACCATGAGCCAAATTTCACTGACTTGAAAAGGATCTCTGTTCCTGCTCAAAGCCTTTTGCTGAAGTGGCTTTGGAGAGCACATCACTGTCACCCGATCAGCCACCTACGGGCAGCGGGGAGGGGGGGGGGGGGGCACTGCTGTATATTTATTTGCTGTTACTGTGTTTTTATAGCATGATTGATATTCTGGACAGTAGATGAATATTCAGTTTCATTTTTTTCCCCCTTCAAGACGACGCCGATGTGCAGGAATGATTATGTGACCCAAAACCTGGCGTTCCCAAAACTCTGAATGGGAAAAACAATTGTGGGGTAGCATAAAATTTTCCTCTCCACTTGAGACACGGCTTGGTAACCGGAATACTGGCCGCTTCCTCTGTGACATTTTCCGCAGCGCTGCTCCCGGAATGTCGGCGATCACAACGGTTCTGTTGGGATGAACCTGTCGTTTGATAGTTGCTTAATGCCACCCCTGTGTTTACACAATTAAAAGCAGGGATATATCAATACTGAGGCAGAGCTGTACTACTCTTCCAGATGTAAAGGGATCCTGTATCTGCCCGATTTTCCCTGCATCCCGCCTGGTTTAGGTCCTGGTTCCTCGTGCTGCACCAGTGCGCTTTTTATCACAGCTGGGGCATCATCCACTTTGGCAGATTCCGTTAGAGCATCGCCTGGTTGCTCATTAAAATGTAATATCGGTTTCCTCCGGCACACCTGAGTGAATCCCGCCATTCCTGCTCTGCTGGAATTCTTCTCGTCTCCGAATCTCATCTCCCTGTTCGCCATCGGCGGGGGTCCTCGCAAGCACAGGGGCTCGGGATGTGATGGGACGGGGGCTTTCTGCTGGGCGGCTCTCAGCCGGACAGACGCAGCTGCCCTGCTTGAGGTTTTTCAGTAGCGGTGATGAGATGTGATTTCCTATCAGACGACCTCTGATACCTGCTTCCGCCTGGGTGGGTGGGGGTGGGGGCGGAGGGGGGGGTGAAGGAATTTGGGTCTCAAGGAAGCATTAACAATACTCTCACACCTAAATACTTCAGATACTCATTTGCCACATTTTGCACCCCGGCCGGCTGGCGCCCCCTACCCAGGTCGGTGTGATTTACCCAGGCATTGACAGATGATGACGCCAGTATTGCACCCTAAACATTGTAATTTTCAAACACATCACAGCTCAGGCCTATAACCTTGTAGCTCAATAATTGAATGAAAAATTGTCTGCGATAGATGCACAGATGGTATAACTGAGTTGGTCCTGTTGTTTGCCCCCTCCCCCGAACCATTTTCATCATGGTGGAGCCAGATTGTCCAGCACATTCCCTCACATTCAGGAAAAATCATCAACTCACCCCAGTTAATTGATAATTATAGCCTCAGTACCAATTATAGGTTTAGCGACATGCTTGTTAACAGGGTCATGTGACTGGGGTGATCCCCTAGATCTGCTAGGCGGCAGGCCTGGATGCCTGCCGAGTTTGCTAATGCGAGGTGTCGGCCCCGTATAAACTGCAAACAAAAGGCAGGATTTAGGTGTATCCTGCATGGATCTTGAGGTGTCTTGAGTCAGGAACTGTGGATCGTGTTGAACTCCACTGCATCCAGTGTTCAGTTTCATCGATGCCTTTAGAAGCCCTTGAAGGCAGGGCTTGTGTTGTCTCCTGTGAATATGTATTAAGTCGACCTGGAAGAATGGCTTAAATAATTAATCGTGCACTCGGCTGCGCTGATGGCCGACGTGGGGCATTCGGAAAAGACAGCGCGCAGGGAGTGTTCCATAGCGCCGCGGTGGCTTTGACACGACACGCTACGACATGCGATACGCAGCTGATGTGGTAAATTCGTTGAATATCTGACCTACCTTATGTTGCAGTGGTACCAGCGGCGCACCGATGTGGGTATTTTGGCTGATACTGATATCAATATCTTTTTGTCTAATACTACTGGTATTGATAAGCGATACATTTGGGGCAGTTTGAGTTGTATTCATATTTTCTGTGTTCGAGAAACAGAGTAACTGCATATGGAAGCGAGATGAGCAATAGATTTGCTATAAGCTAACTGCCTTTTGCAGTGTGCCCTTGGTGAGGGTCTGAGAAGACAGACCTTGGCTTCTTACTGTGTCAAACACTGCAGGTCAGAAATGGAAAGCAGCTGAACACCTGCTTGCAAACTGGGACACTACAGAGCGTAATGCAGGTGATGGTAAATCAAATTTATGCTTATAAAAATATTCATCCATACATCCATCCATTTTCCAAACCGCTTATCCTACTGGGTCGCGGGGGGTCCGGAGCCTATCCCGGAAGCAATGGGCACGAGGCAGGGAACAACCCAGGATGGGGGGCCAGCCCATCGCAGGGCACACTCACACACCATTCACTCACACATGCACACCTACGGGCAATTTAGCAAGTCCAATTAGCCTCAGCATGTTTTTGGACTGTGGGGGGAAACCGGAGTACCCGGAGGAAACCCCACGACGACATGGGGAGAACATGCAAACGCCACACACATGTGACCCAGGCGGAGACTCGAACCCGGGTCCCAGAGGTGTGAGGCAACAGTGCTAACTGTTCGTACTTGTATGTTAACTGATATTTTACATCACTATTTGGTACCATGGAAATCACTGAGGTCCAAAACAGATTTTGGGTCATCATCTTACAAACCTTAACCATGTTCCTAAAAGCAGTCGTACAATGATGAAATATGATTTTATTAAACAGCAGTTTGTTCCCACATCCTAAAGTGTGCAGCATCTTTTATATCATGGCAAAGTCAATGAGTTATAAGCATAAGTTTCAGAAGTGGGTATTTTCCAGGCCAAAGGTCAGGTGGAAGTTTTATAACTTAAATTCTTGCCAAAGCATCGTCTCCATGGTGATTCTAAGTTAACATCCCAAATGACTAAAACCTGGGCATCCCAGTGCTGTCGGCGCTCAAATCCTAGTCCACCTTCTGGCTGATGGTTCAGAGTGTTTAGGGGGCTGATTTGACTGGATGGCCGGACGCAGGGGCGCAGGGTTGCCTGCTGAGGTGAGAGACATCGGGTGTGTTCTCAGGTGTTCGTCCTCAGGTTCCCTCTGTGATGCAGAGTGTTCTCTGGGGCAAACGGACTCATTTTGCAGAGGATCTAAAACGGGAACAGGACAAGCTGTGCCAGGTGAACTGATCAGGACCCTGAGCACACAGAGAGTCTCATTGCCTGCAAAGAAATCAGCTTAACATCTCTGCTCCCCGGGTGCAACAGTTTGCTGCATGTGGCGTGACTTTTCTCCACGCCGACGCCTTTCCTTGAGTACGCGACAGCATTAGGGGACCTTCTCGTGGAAGTTCCGCGCTGTAAAGCAGCTGGTCTGGCTCAGGTGGAGAGCTGTTTGTGTGCTTTTAATCTTCTGTGCACCCTGCTGTGAAATGCTGCTGCTTCTGACGGGGCGTGTGATAGATTGTCCGCACGATGGGGGCGTTTATTAATGCAGCCTCACATTATCACCGTTGGCCGTGATCTGCAGGACCCCCGTCCCCTAGCCTCCAGCGGTAGCATCTGCCCAGCAGTGTGGCACCCAGCCTGCCCTGGGGTGTCATTGTTGTTTTATCGGAATATTCCCTCTGGTCTCTTTAAAACCTGGCTGCTCTCTCAACTCTGGCTGCTCAGCATTTTCTGAGTTATTCGAGGTGAGAGTGACACGGAGGATTTGTGATTGCTGGAATGCACCAATGCGGGGCCAGTTTTACCGCGCTTTACAAAGCTCTGGGTCTGTTTATTTACTGACTTTCGCTTTAAGAAATGGGTCTCTGGGAAATTTGAGAAGAATTAACTGACTCTCAGGGACAAAAAAACTAGTTTTTTTCCATGCAGAGTGATATATTCAGGATACTTTTCTGGCAGGTTTATGCTCCGACTGCTTTGGTTTTCTGACAGACCTCATCCGGATGGTAGGACCATCTTCTTCTGATAAACACGTCCCAGAAGCCAAAGCCTTTAGGTCATGTGTGGCTCATTGCTGGGACGGTAGCAGCAGAGTCGTCACACGTATATCCCGGCTCCACAACAAAAGTACCTCAATGGGGCCCCGTGACTTGTAGCTCCTCCCCTTTCTCCAGTTCTCCCAGTTGGTGGGCCTGAGTACCAGCCTGTGAAGGAAGACTGCTCTTAAAGTGTCCTGTGACATCATCCTTTAATTCACCCCTCACCCCCCATACAGATGCTCAGGTCACAGTCAGAAGCTCATAATTTGGGGCCTTATATTCACCCAGTGATGGAAGAGGAAGACTGAAGCACTCAAACAACCCAGACATACCTAATTCCGATTCCCAACTCAATACAGAAACAAAGACCAAAATCATGACCTCGCTGCCCCTTTGTGGGGCCACAAGACCAAAGTTCTGCTTGACTCCCTATTTTTTCTTTCCTCTCTCATCAGGAAGTAGAATAATGATAGGACATTTGTCACATAGCGGCAGTAATGGGCTGCTTCTTGCCTGGGTGACTGTTTTTTAATGCTTTTCAATGGACTGGGGACTTTTAATGTCTGGCCTTTTCCATATTTTAGTATTCTAATTAATCTGAAATGTATCAAGTTAAAAATAGAGGCCCTGGCTCTATCACCCGCCCCCCAGGCAATGTCTGGGTAACACAGAGCGTTCAGCTCTCAGTCCCAGTGTCCTGGGCTTGGACTCCAGGGGTGACCTGTTAGTGTATGTCCCTTTAAGATAGGAAGGGACACTGCAAATGCTGAGGTGAACCAGAGGCGTGAGGATGTCCACTCTGCTCCTTTGACATCTGCGTGTTATGATGCCGCCTGTGTCAAGCCGAAACGATGCTTTATTTACTCCTGTGCACTGGAATCCTTTAGTTTCCATAGTATCCTGGGAAGGCCATTGAGACACACACAGGCACGCATACATACACATACACACAGGCACGCATACACACACACACACGCGCACATGTAGGGTATACCTATCCTTATGGGGCCCGCTCATTCACTTCTATGGGAAAAATGCTAACTATGACAACCTTAACCCCCACCCTGCCCTAACCATAACCATAAGTAACCAAGCAAAATACAGGAGTTTTTAGCATTTTTAGTTTTTTCATAGCAGTCACTGATTTTTATGAAATTGAAACTGGTCCCCATAAGAGAAAAAAACAGGTGTTCATTACGTTGTGGGGACATTGTGTCCCCATAAGGTAAGGTATACCCGCTCACACACACACACACACACACACACACACACACACACACACACACACACACACACACACACACACGCACACACACACACACACGCGCGTACACAGGCACATATACATGCACGCATACACACACATACAGGCATTTTTAGTTTGTTGATTGCTGTCACAGATTTTTGTAAAATTGGGTTTCCTCTAGTTGGGACTGAAAAACGGTCCCTGCAACGTTAAAACAGCCCCTTGGGTGTATTTGGTGCACACTGTGTAATATACACCCACAACACGCACAGCTGAGAGTGAAGCTTAGCTTCTGAGCACAGGGTCAGCTGTTTATCCTGCAGCCCGGAGCAGATCGAGAGCTAAAGGCTCAAGGGTCCAACAGTAATGCAGTGTTTCCCTGCTGAGGACCGGATTCAGACCCACAACCACCAAGGCCAAATACCCTGAGCCACGTGGAGATGGAGTGGGTGTGGGAGCCCTTTGGGTGAGGAGCCAAACCCCCCAGCGGGGGTCGAGCACTTACTCCGAGAGTTAGACTTGTGCTCCAAGCTTAGCACCCAGAGTTCCCCATGAACACAGTACTGCCTGGTCCTGGTTATTGCTCAACCCAGAACTCCTGCATGTCCTGATGGACCTTCTGAGGCTGGTCACTGGAGCTACAGGACAATCTGCGTGTTTAGTCTTTGGAACGTTAACATGACTTCTTAGAACTGCGTCAAGATTACAGCTGTCATGGTACAGAAATACATTTTTAAATGTTTAAAGCATTAAACCGAGCTTTTCAGCATCAGTGGTGCACAGACACAGTCTTCTCACATGCAGTGAAGCCTTGAATCCACGAAGGCTTCTGTCGCCCCTTGGCAGATATGGGAACTGCCTGACAGTCGCGAAGACGGCCGCGTCCCAAGCCGGCCGGCCTCCGTTTCCAGGACAAGGTTTGTCATGATCCGCCCCCCCCTCCCTGACGCGTGGTTTAATTGAACCGGCAGTGGCACCTGGGCACCGCCCGACCTGACAGAGCGGTGGTAGCAGAGCGGGGCCCCGCGTCCTGGGGCTCCGCGGAAGTGGCCCGAATGGAGCGCGGCGCGGCGCCTGCCAGCTGATTAATGAACTGACATCTCGTTACACGTCCTCATTTTTCACCTTGGAGTTGGGGGGAGCGTTCGGGGGTAGGGAGGAAAAATGACATTGCAGCAGTCCTATTTTAGTAAGCCCTAAATGTGATATATTAGCAGCGAGGGGGACGTGGATCAGGGTGGGGGTGGGGCAGGCGAGTACGTAGAAGGTGCTGAATGCCCTCCTGTAAATTGCAGGGACACTAAGGAGTGTTGGTTTGGCTCCAGGCAGGGTTACTGCAGTTCAGCTGCTCAAGTCTGTTCAGCTGGTACTTCACGCTCAGAATGTGCAGAGTGTGGACCTTCACACGCAGGGCATCCAGAGTGTGGACCTTCACGTTCAGGGCGTCCAGTGTGTGGACCTTCACGTTCATGGCGTCCAGAGTGTGGACCTTCACGTTCAGGGCGTACAGAGTGTGGACCTTCACTCGCAGGGCGTACAGAGTGTGGACCTTCACGTTCAGGGCGTCCAGAGTGTGGACCTTCACGTTCAGGGCGTCCAGAGTGTGGACCTTCACGTTCAGGGCGTCCAGAGTGTGGACCTTCACACGCAGGGCGTCCAGAGTGTGGACCTTCACACGCAGGGCGTCCAGAGTGTGGACCTTCACGTTCAGAGTGTCCAGAGTGTGGACCTTCACGTTCAGGGTGTCCAGAGTGTGGACCTTCACGTTCAGGGCATCCAGAGTGTGGACCTTCACACGCAGGGCATCCAGAGTGTGGACCTTCACGTTCAGGGCGTCCAGAGTGTGGACCTTCACGTTCAGGGCGTCCAGAGTGTGGACCTTCACGTTCAGGGCGTCCAGAGTGTGGACCTTCACACGCAGGGCGTCCAGAGTGTGGACCTTCACGTTCAGGGCATCCAGAGTGTGGACCTTCACACGCAGGGCGTCCAGAGTGTGGACCTTCACGTTCAGGGCGTCCAGAGTGTAGACCTTCACACGCAGGGCATCCAGAGTGTGGACCTTCACGTTCGGGGCGTCCAGAGTGTGGACCTTCACGTTCAGGGCGTACAGAGTGTGGACCTTCACGTTCAGGGCGTCCAGAGTGTGGACCTTCACGTTCAGGGCGTCCAGAGTGTGGACCTTCACACGCAGGGCGTCCAGAGTGTGGACCTTCACACGCAGGGCGTCCAGAGTGTGGACCTTCACGTTCAGGGTGTCCAGAGTGTGGACCTTCACGTTCAGGGCATCCAGAGTGTGGACCTTCACGTTCAGGGCGTCCAGAGTGTGGACCTTCACACGCAGGGCGTCCAGAGTGTGGACCTTCACGTTCAGGGCATCCAGAGTGTGGACCTTCACACGCAGGGCGTCCAGAGTGTGGACCTTCACGTTCAGGGCGTCCAGAGTGTAGACCTTCACACGCAGGGCATCCAGAGTGTGGACCTTCACGTTCGGGGCGTCCAGAGTGTGGACCTTCACACGCAGGGCATCCAGAGTGTGGACCTTCACACGCAGGGCATCCAGAGTGTGGACCTTCACGTTCAGGGCGTCCAGAGTGTAGACCTTCACACGCAGGGCATCCAGAATGTGGACCTTCACACGCAGGGCATCCAGAGTGTGGACCTTCACGTTCGGGGCGTCCAGAGTGTAGACCTTCACACGCAGGGCATCCAGAGTGTGGACCTTCACACGCAGGGCATCCAGAGTGTAGACCTTCACGCTCGGGGCATCCAGAGTGTGGACCTTCACGTTCGGGGCGTCCAGAGTGTGGACCTTCACGCTCGGGGCGTCCAGAGTGTGGACCTTCACGCTCGGGGCGTCCAGAGTGTGGACCTTCACGCGCGGGGCGTCCAGAGTGTGGACCTTAACGTTCAGGGCATCCAGAGTGTGGACCTTCACGTTCAGGGCATCCAGAGTGTGGACCTTCACGTTCAGGGCGTCCAGTTTGTGGACCTTCACGTTCAGGGCGTCCAGAGTGTAGACCTTCACGTTCGGGGCGTCCAGAGTGTGGACCTTCACGTTCGGGGCGTCCAGTTTGTGGACCTTCACGTTCGGGGCGTCCAGAGTGTGGACCTTCACGCTCAGGGCGTCCAGAGTGTGGACCTTCCCGCTCAGGGCGCCCAGAGTGTGGACCTTCACGCTCAGGGCGTCCAGAGTGTGGACCTTCACGTTCAGGGCGTCCAGTTTGTGGACCTTCACGTTCAGGGTGTCCAGAGTGTGGACCTTCACGCTCAGGGCGTCCAGAGTGTGGACCTTCCCGCTCAGGGCGCCCAGAGTGTGGACCTTCACGCTCAGGGAGCCCAGAGTGTGGACCTTCACGCTCAGGGAGCCCAGAGTGTGGAACTTCACATTCAGGATGTGTAGATTGTGGATTTTATTTTACTTGGGGGGGGCTTTGGCCTGCCAGTTAAGGGAATGGGAGCCCAGCATTTTCAATCCGATTGTGCACAGACTGTTTACCTTAAAGGGCTTTCAGTTTGATAAGATTCCAATGCTGTGCTGCTCCCTCTGTCTGCAGTGGCGTCCTGTTGGTGACCTGGGACCTGCCAGACCTTCATTCTGAAGGCAAATGGTACATTGTTAATAGCTGCCCCCTCGATGCCACCGTTTGCCCTATCAAATGGAAGTTTAGGCATTATCACCTGGATCGGACACGGGTTCTACAGAGCGTGTTTGCCTAGTTTAGCATGTTTCTCGCTCTGGGTGTGTGGGGTGTGCAGTGTGTGGACCTTCATTCTCAGATGGTGTGCTGAATGTAGCGTGTGCCATGTGTGTGTGCTTTGTACCATGTGTAGTGTGGACGCCCCCACGCTCTGGCTTTGTGCCGTGTGTAGCATGTACGCCCCCGTGTTCTGACTTTGTGCCGTGTGTAGCGTGTACACCCCCTTGCTCTGGGTTTGTGTCGTGTGTAGCGTGTACACCCCCACGCTCTGGCTTTGTGCTGTGTGTAGCGTGTACGCCCCCGCCCTCTGGCTTTGTGCCGTGTGTAGCGTGTACACCCCTGCACTGTGGCTTTGTGCCGTGTGTAGCGTGTACGGCCCGCGTCCTGGCTTTGTGCCGTGTGTAGCATGTACACCCCCGCGCTCTGGGTTTGTGCCGTGTGTAGCGTGTACGCCCCGCGTCCTGGCTTTGTGCCGTTTGTAGCATGTACACCCCCGCGCTCTGGGTTTGTGTCGTGTGTAGCGTGTACACCCCCACGCTCTGGGTTTGTGTCGTGTGTAGCGTGTACACCCCCACGCTCTGGCTTTGTGCCGTGTGTAGCGTGTACGCCCCGCGTCCTGGCTTTGTGCCGTGTGTAGCATGTACACCCCCGAGCTCTGGGTTTGTGTCGTGTGTAGCGTGTACACCCCCACGCTCTGGGTTTGTGTCGTGTGTAGCGTGTACACCCCCACGCTCTGGCTTTGTGCCGTGTGTAGCGTGTACGCCTCCACCCTCTGGCTTTGTGCCGTGTGTAGCGTGTACACCCCCGCACTGTGGCTTTGTGCCATGTGTAGCGTGTACGCCCCGCGTCCTGGCTTTGTGCCATGTGTAGTGTGTACACCCCTGCACTGTGGCTTTGTGCCGTGTGTAGCGTGTACGCCCCGCGTCCTGGCTTTGTGCCGTTTGTAGCATGTACACCCCCGCGCTCTGGGTTTGTGTCGTGTGTAGCGTGTACACCCCCACGCTCTGGCTTTGTGCCGTGTGTAGCGTGTACGCCTCCACCCTCTGGCTTTGTGCCGTGTGTAGCGTGTACACCCCCGCACTGTGGCTTTGTGCCGTGTGTAGCGTGTACGCCCCGCGTCCTGGCTTTGTGCCGTTTGTAGCATGTACACCCCCGCGCTCTGGGTTTGTGTCGTGTGTAGCGTGTACACCCCCACGCTCTGGCTTTGTGCCGTGTGTAGCGTGTACACCCCCACGCTCTGGCTTTGTGCCGTGTGTAGCGTGTACGCCTCCACCCTCTGGCTTTGTGCCGTGTGTAGCGTGTACACCCCTGCACTGTGGCTTTGTGCCGTGTGTAGCGTGTACGCCCCGCGTCCTGGCTTTGTGCCGTTTGTAGCATGTACACCCCCGCGCTCTGGGTTTGTGTCGTGTGTAGCGTGTACACCCCCACACTCTGGCTTTGTGCCGTGTGTAGCGTGTACGCCTCCACCCTCTGGCTTTGTGCCGTGTGTAGCGTGTACACCCCCGCACTGTGGCTTTGTGCCGTGTGTAGCGTGTACGCCCCCACGCTCTGGCTTTGTGCCATGTGTAGCGTGTACGCCTCACGCTCTGGCTTTGTGCCGTGTGTAGCGTGTACACCCCCGTTCTCTGGCTTTGTGCCATGTGTAGCGTGTACGCCCCGCGTCCTGGCTTTGTGCCGTGTGTAGCGTGTATGTCCCCGCGTCCTGGCTTTGTGCCGTGTGTAGCGTGTACACCCCCGTTCTCTGGCTTTGTGCCATGTGTAGCGTGTACGCCTCACGCTCTGGCTTTGTGCCGTGTGTAGCGTGTACACCCCCGTTCTCTGGCTTTGTGCCATGTGTAGCGTGTACGCCCCGCGTCCTGGCTTTGTGCCGTGTGTAGCGTGTATGTCCCCGCGTCCTGGCTTTGTGCCATGTGTAGCGTGTACGCCTCACGCTCTGGCTTTGTGTCGTGTGTAGCGTGTATGTCCCCGCGTCCTGGCTTTGTGCCGTGTGTAGCGTGTACACCCCCGCGCTCTGGCTTTGTGCCGTATGTAGCGTGTACACCCCCGCACTGTGGCTTTGTGCCGTGTGTAGCGTGTACGCCCCGCGTCCTGGCTTTGTGCCGTGTGTAGCGTGTACGCCCCGCGTCCTGGCTTTGTGCCGTTTGTAGCATGTACACCCCCGCGCTCTGGGTTTGTGTCGTGTGTAGCGTGTACACCCCCACGCTCTGGGTTTGTGTCGTGTGTAGCGTGTACACCCCCACGCTCTGGCTTTGTGCCGTGTGTAGCGTGTACGCCCCGCTTCCTGGCTTTGTGCCGTGTGTAGCGTGTACACCCCCGAGCTCTGGGTTTGTGTCGTGTGTAGCGTGTACACCCCCACGCTCTGGGTTTGTGTCGTGTGTAGCGTGTACACCCCCACGCTCTGGCTTTGTGCCGTGTGTAGCGTGTACGCCTCCACCCTCTGGCTTTGTGCCGTGTGTAGCGTGTACACCCCCGCACTGTGGCTTTGTGCTGTGTGTAGCGTGTACACTCCCGCGCTCTGGCTTTGTGCCGTGTGTAGCGTGTACACCCCCGCGCTCTGGTTTTGTGCCGTGTGTAGCGTGTACACTCCCGCGCTCTGGCTTTGTGCCGTGTGTAGCGTGTACGCCCCCGTGCTCTGGCTTTGTGCCGTGTGTAGCGTGTACGCCTCACGCTCTGGCTTTGTGCCGTGTGTAGCGTGTACGCCCCCACGCTCTGGCTTTGTGCCGTGTGTAGCGTGTACGCCTCACGCTCTGGCTTTGTGCCGTGTGTAGCGTGTACGCCCCCACGCTCTGGCTTTGTGCCGTGTGTAGCGTGTACGCCCCCACGCTCTGGCTTTGTGCCGTGTGTAGCGTGTACGCCCCCACGCTCTGGCTTTGTGCCGTATGTAGCGTGTACACCCCCGCACTGTGGCTTTGTGCCGTGTGTAGCGTGTACGCCCCGCGTCCTGGCTTTGTGCCGTGTGTAGCGTGTACGCCCCGCGTCCTGGCTTTGTGCCGTTTGTAGCATGTACACCCCCGCGCTCTGGGTTTGTGTCGTGTGTAGCGTGTACACCCCCACGCTCTGGGTTTGTGTCGTGTGTAGCGTGTACACCCCCACGCTCTGGCTTTGTGCCGTGTGTAGCGTGTACGCCCCGCTTCCTGGCTTTGTGCCGTGTGTAGCGTGTACACCCCCGAGCTCTGGGTTTGTGTCGTGTGTAGCGTGTACACCCCCACGCTCTGGGTTTGTGTCGTGTGTAGCGTGTACACCCCCACGCTCTGGCTTTGTGCCGTGTGTAGCGTGTACGCCTCCACCCTCTGGCTTTGTGCCGTGTGTAGCGTGTACACCCCCGCACTGTGGCTTTGTGCTGTGTGTAGCGTGTACACTCCCGCGCTCTGGCTTTGTGCCGTGTGTAGCGTGTACACCCCCGCGCTCTGGTTTTGTGCCGTGTGTAGCGTGTACACTCCCGCGCTCTGGCTTTGTGCCGTGTGTAGCGTGTACGCCCCCGTGCTCTGGCTTTGTGCCGTGTGTAGCGTGTACGCCTCACGCTCTGGCTTTGTGCCGTGTGTAGCGTGTACGCCCCCACGCTCTGGCTTTGTGCCGTGTGTAGCGTGTACGCCTCACGCTCTGGCTTTGTGCCGTGTGTAGCGTGTACGCCCCCACGCTCTGGCTTTGTGCCGTGTGTAGCGTGTACGCCCCCACGCTCTGGCTTTGTGCCGTGTGTAGCGTGTACGCCCCCACGCTCTGGCTTTGTGCTGTGTGTAGCGTGTACGCCTCACGCTCTGGCTTTGTGCCGTGTGTAGCGTGTACGCCTCACGCTCTGGCTTTGTGCCGTGTGTAGCGTGTACGCCCCCGTTCTCTGGCTTTGTGCCATGTGTAGCGTGTACGCCTCACGCTCTGGCTTTGTGCCATGTGTAGCGTGTATGCCTCACGCTCTGGCTTTGTGCCATGTGTAGCGTGTACGCCTCACGCTCTGGCTTTGTGCCATGTGTAGCGTGTATGTCCCCGCATCCTGGCTTTGTGCCGTGTGTAGCGTGTACGCCCCGCGTTCTGGCTTTGTGCCGTGTGTAGCGTGTACGCCCCGCGTCCAGGCTTTGTGCCGTGTGTAGCGTGTACGCCCCGCGTCCAGGCTTTGTGCCGTGTGTAGCATGTACGCCCCCATTCTCTGGCTTTGTGCCATGTGTAGCGTGTACGCCTCACGCTCTGGCTTTGTGCCATGTGTAGCGTGTATGTCCCCGCGTCCTGGCATTGTGCCGTGTGTAGCGTGTACGCCCCGCGTCCTGGCTTTGTGCCATGTGTAGCGTGTACACCCCGCGTTCTGGCTTTGTGCCGTGTATAGCGTGTACGCCCCCGCACTCTGGCTTTGTGCCGTGTGTAGCGTGTACGCCTCACGCTCTGGCTTTGTGCCGTGTGTAGCGTGTACGCCTCACGCTCTGGCTTTGTGCCGTATGTAGCGTGTATGCCCCCGTGCTCTGGCTTTGTGCCGTGTGTAGCGTGTACACTATATTTTCTCCTACACCTTAATTGCTGTAATGACGTCAGAACCCACATTGCAGAGATCCATCTGTTCCAGTGTGGCCAGTCACAAACCATTAACTCCCTGCCAGTTTTGACAAGTGACTTAATTATTGGCATGTTTGTGATCTGTCAGGTCCCCAGCCCTCGCTCACATCCTTCAGTTGAACAGTTGAATATTATGAATGCTTGTTATACAGCGGCTGTGCTAATAGGTCCAAAATCTCATACAGCAGGTTCAAAGTTAAGGTAAGATGTACTATATGGATCCTAGGGAGAAATTAATTTGCATACAGCAGCACGTTGTGTACAGTGCACAAATACGGGAAACTGAATGTTTGAAATGTGTTATACTTACATTTTCCATCTAGGGGGCGATGTGTGGCTCATTGGGTAAACCTCTGTGTCTGTGGTCAGAAGATCACCGGTTCAAGCCCCAGCTTTGACAGAGGATCACATGTCTGTGAGGCTGTGAGCAAGGCCCTTCCCATGCAGCTCCAGGGGGCGCTACATGCTGGCTGACCCTGCGCTTTGACCCCCAAGCTTGCCCTCAGCCAAAAAGGGAATTTCGCCCAGGGCTTACTGAATATTGCTCTATTTAAACATTCGTGGTCTCGTCCCAGGCTATTCAGTGCAGGTTCAGCTGGCCCCTGCTGGTCGGCGGCGTCGACCCCGTTTTCTGCCTGCCTGTGTCCTGCTTTGGCCAGACTTGAGCACCGAGAGTCTCCGCCCTACAGGGACGTCTGGCCTTCTTGATTGCGCAGTCAGTCCATCTCAGCCAGAAAAAAGCCAGCTTAACATTAAATATTTGTACAAGGGAAAGGAAAACAAGTTTTTTTGGGGGAAAAAAGGCCACTGTGTACCTTGGCACTGGTCAGAAGATCATTCTCACCTCCTTTTCAGAAGTTTCGTTGGACCTTCCTTACTCCCCAGGAACTTGTCACAGGCAGCCCCCCCCAGCGCTGTGTGGTCCAGGATCTGGGTTTAGTTCGACCGGCCCGACATAGTGTCCTGCCAACCAATCAGTGCAGTAATCGGACCTTAAGGGCACCCTTCCGATTCTGGCGAATTAATGACTGCTTCCGCCCCCCCTGTAAATTGGGGGGGAGGCAGTGATTTAGAATGGTCTCTAAGTGGTAGCGGACAGCTGGGATGAGCCCGGGGGCCCGTGGAGGCCGGAGAGCTTGACACTCGGATCCCGTTTATTTTAATGGCCGACCTTTGGTGACCCCAGCTATAATTCACCGTGTGGGAAAATCGCTTTTTAATGCCTGAATCCCGTCTCAGTTTCCCTCCTTGATGGTACTTTATGTGACGCCATGTTCTCTTCCGTTCTGTTGTGTGTTTCGAATGAGGTCTTCTACTTGGGGGGGCTTTGGCCTGCCAGCTTAGGGAATGAGACCCCAGCGTTTTGATCAGGGAGATGTTTTCAATCCGATTGTGCACAGACTGTTTACCTTAAAGGGCTTTCAGTTTGATAAGATTCCAATGCTGTGCTGCTCCCCCTGTCTGCAGTGGCGTCCTGTTGGAGACCTGGGACCAGCCAGACCTTCAGTCTGAAGCCAAATGGTACATTGTTAATGGCCCCCCCCTCGACGCCTCAGTTTGCCCCATCAAATGGCAGTGCAGCCATTTTGCACAGATTGTTTACCTCATTTAGCATCACCTCCATCTCGGGGCGCCGCTCCTTTGTCCTCCTTCACGCTCACGCCATTCCATCGTGTGGAAAAATTGAGCAGTAATCAGGCCCATATTGAAATCTGACAAAATGTGACGTGTGTCCTGCCTGCGGTTCTTCTTCTGACAAGAAGAAAAAATGTCTTTAGGAAGCTGGCTGGCTCCGGACCTGCATAGGATGTCACTGCTCAGTGGAACGTTCCGGCAAAAATGGTCCGAGAGCAAATTCAATGAAGATGCCAGCCGTGTAATTTAACATTTCAGGTTCCTGTTTCACTTTCTGTGCGTAATGCAAGAACGCTTAAGCCCCTTTAAATAAAGAATTTGTGAGACGTGTGAGTGAAATGAATAATGACTTTATTCTTAACGCGGTTCTCCCATTAGCAGGGGACAACTAGCTTTTAAGCTGGTAACGGCGATACCAGCATGCAGATTCCGCCCCCCCTGCCCTCCCCTGGTGAATCATAACCTCTGATTCGCACAGCCTGAGCACATTAGCATGTCATTCTGTAAAGGACGGATGAAGCAAGTCTCACTTGTTGTATATTAAGGCCATAGACCCGAGCTCTCTGTTCCGTTCCTCTGTTCTAATTGGCCATTCGTTGTTCCTGGAGCTTGTTATTAATAATAATACACCTTGATTGTTCACATAAGAAAAACAAACTAATGGTGTCATGCCTTCGGCTAGTTCTGTGTTATGCCTGACACCTCCTATAGGTGGATGTATTAGTTTACATTTATTTATTTAGCAGGCACACTTATCCAAAGTGACGTACGAGTCGGGATCAGCGGGTAGGGTTCGGCAGTCCCAGGAGCAATGAGTGTTAGAATCTTTACTCAACGGCCTGATTAATATGATTACTCTGCCAGTTGTGGGACTTGAGCCCACAGCCTTCCGGATATGGGCACAATGCCCTAGCCCGCTGAGATACGTGCCATTCCATATTCACAGGATCGCGTGGTTTCCAGGGCCTCCTTGCTTTAATCAGAGACATTTCCAGTGAAATGTCAGCATTCCGCTCACAGATGAAGGCTTTCCTGTAACATTTGTGGGGAATATTTCCTCCCGGCTACGTCTCGGTTTTATTTCGCCGTTGTAAGATAGCGGAGATTCTGTAAATGTCACAATGTCCAAATGCCAAACGGAGCATGTGGAGCTCAGGCGGGTCGATTGTACTATAATGTTGTATAAAAATGTTTTCTCTGGTTTCTGAGTCTATAAACCGCTCATTAAGTCTGACTGAAATGCAGCGTACGTAAAATTGTTTTATTTTCTCTGCGCTGTTTTCGGTCTGAATCTCTCGGCCGTTTTTTTTATTGGCCACGTTTCTGGAGTCGGGGATGAAATGTTTTTCTGGTTATTGTGATTTTTTTACGCAGTCAAGATGTTTGGTCTTGGACCAGCTCCCGTCTCCCCCGATTTGAGCTTGTGAGTGAGCCGCTCTCGACCTACAATCCACACACTGTTGTCCCTGTACTGGCACGGAGCAAAGGATTCGGATCTCTGTAACGATGCGGGTTCCTGTTCACCAGTCCTTTTAACTGTTTCGTTTGAGTGCAGTTTTAGAATCGAACAGCAAATTTCCAAAATTCACTCAGTACATCTTTTTGTTATTTTTGAGGTGAAACCGGCAGTGACCTAAAGTCGGGCTCCCTCATGATATGTTTCAGTATTGGCAACCAAAACTCATTCAGTACCCATGACATCCAACAATGAATTTTCATTAAATCAAAAATTTCCTTGAAAACATATGCCGTGATCTGAGTAAGGTTTGGGAATTTATTCCTGGACCGTGGTGACCTTACGGTTTTTCTCTAAGATCGTTGGAGTTTTCAGAGATGGGTCTCTCTCTACCTATGGTAGGGTTTTGGTAAAACAGGCAGGCTTTAACCCTCCACCCTTGTCCCCTGCAGTACTTCTCCTGCCTGTTACTGATCTTCCTCATCGAGCTCGTGGCTGGGGTCTTGGCCTACGTCTACTACCAACGGGTGAGTCCTCCTCCTGGCCGGCGCCAAAGACTTCCCCGAAATTACCGGCAGTATTTCTGTATTTCACTCCACTCTGCTGTCTTCACAGGAGTGTGAAGGTCTATCAGGCTTTGTCTGCTTAAGATGAAGTTCTTTTGCATTGTGCAGGATAAGTATTTGGGAATCTCTTCTTTAATCCCCCGCCCCCCCCCCCCCAAAAAAAAAAAAAAAACAAGATTTCATTTATAAAGACCTGCTGAGCTGCTGTAGGTGTTTTGTAGCAGTGGTGGGGGTAGAGAGCAAATTCACAAGACCGGCAATGCTGGACCTAATTTAGTGTTCAAGTGTTTAAAAAAGTAACGGCAGCATAACAGAGCTTCGCAGGGTAGCTGCACAAACTTTGGGAGATGCAGATGGGTTGGGGGCTTTGGGTAGTGGGTTACGCACTTCCCTCTTCATGGCAGGAAGGGCAGTGAGTCACCCTTTCCTGGACGTGTTTATATTGAGTCTGTAGCCATTACAGCTCATGCTTCTCTTCTTTTCCACCGTGGCCAACGACTTGGGGTGCAGGGTGACCCCGCTGGCTTCTTCCAGGAGACAAGGAACAGCAGCATCTTCCATGAAATATTTTTTCTTTCACCGTCTGGCGTTAGTTATGTTGAGATTCCTCGCTGACATGTATCCATAGTGACTTATATCATTTCACAGCTGGTTATTTTACAGAAGTATCTTAGTTTTACTCCCTTTTTTCAGCGATGTCACAGTGTGTTCTGCGACTTAAGGCATCAGGTTTCTAATTACTGGCCCGTGTGTTTAACCTCCGCTGTCCTTGTTGCCGGAGTCCATGACGGAACGGGCGAAAAGATGGCCGGCGCGTGTGACGGGCCGCCGCTCAGCACCTGCACTGGAGTCCGCGTGCTCGCGAGCTCAGCCTGGCTCGCGGGGATTTCCCGCCGGGGGCATTGAGGGTGAAATATGAAAATAAGCGCTGTGGCGTGAATGAAGGTCAAGGGCTTTGTGGGGGGGTGGGTGGGGGGGGAGCAGTGTGCTCACCCCAAACTCATTTATTCGTCCTGTAAGTCCTCCTTCCCCCGTGTCCATCATCGCTTAACTCTCCGCTTAACGTGCTGCCAGACCAAAGAGGAGGACATTCAGGATTTATGAAGGAAACCTAAAAAATTAAAATATGGACAAAGATCATAACTAATGCCAAACCACCAGCCGGGTTTAGTCAATAGTGTTATCAGGGTGTGGCGCATGTTTAGATGACTGAGGAATAAAGGGCTGTGCATCGTAAAAACCAGGGCAACAGACAAACCAACACGGAGACGTACACCTGCCCCCCACCCCCCAGTTCAGAAATCTCTGAATGAGATTTTTAAGAGGACGACCCAGATGAGGCAGATTTCTGGAAACAAGAAACCAATTTAAAGAGAGAACACAAAAACAAAGAGATGGGCCACTGGATCTTCTCGATTGCGTGTCTGTTCTTGAATCCCCGGCTGGTGTGTGGCTTCCCGATCTTACCGACGTCGTGGTCTTCAGGCTGTCGTTCGCTCTTCTCCAGTGTCTCTGTCTGTGTAACCCCTCCCACAGCTGAGCGACGAGCTGAAGCAGCACCTGAGCCGCACCATGATGGAAAACTACAGGCAGCCGGGGAAGGAACCTGTCACGCTGGCCGTCGACAGCCTCCAGCAGGACGTAAGAGCCGCACTGCCTCATTCGCCGTCTCTTGGGGGCGGAGCCTCAAGGTGCCACAGGACAAACCGCGAGACGAAACCTCCAGGCTGAGACAGGTGCAGGTGAACTAGTGCCGGCTTACCTAGCGGACGAAGAAGAGAAGGTCCCATGTCGTCTCCTTGACGTTTGGCAGTTTTATTGGCATGTATGAAGTGCCCTCCCTGAACACAAATGAGAAAATTAGGTCCGCTGAACGATTTAAGACATGCTTGTCAAGGGAAGGTCACGTGAGTGATCCTGTGCTGTGACTCCTCGCAAGCCCTCAGCCTCCACCTCCGTCTTACCGCGGTACGCGAGGTGCTGCTCTGCGAGGTTCTGTTATACCGTGGAACCTGAATCACCCGCTGCGTATCTGCACCGCCCCCGGTGTGTGTGTGTGTGTGTGTGTGTGTGTGTGCGCGTGTATGCGTGTGAGAGAGACCGCCCCATTTCACACTGCGTCCCTCTCTCCACAGATTAAACGGCGCCCCGTGGCTCGTGACGCCCAGTGTTAAAAATAAACCACGGCGTGACTTTGGAGGAAACTGAACCAAGGCGTCTAATCCCACGGCCAGTGAAAGTGCCAGTGTACAGTAAACAAGGGCGGTGGTGTGGGGGGGTGCAGTACCGCGGATGGTTTCGGGTGGGTGGTGATGGGGGGGGCGGTGTCAAGGGTGGTGTGGGGGGGGTAGTGGCGTCAAAGGGTGCTGTGGGGGGGGGGGGGCGGCATCTAGGGCGGTGTTGAGTATGGTGTGTATGGAGGGGGTTGTGCTGTGTTCAAGGCGGTGTCGGGGGGCAGTGCCGAGGGTGGTTTCGGGTGGGTAGTGTCGGGGGGGCGGTGTCGAGGGTGGTGTTGGGGTAGTAGTATTGGGGGGGGCAGTACAAGGGCGGTGCTGGGGGGCGAAGTTGAGCCGGGCTCATGCTGGAAGGCCCTCCTACCCCCCAAATAAAGTGATGATCATTTCACTTCCTCAGTAATTTGGAGCCCCGGCAACTGCCTGTCCTGTATGTAGCTGGTCAGCCATCTCTCTGCCTGTGTATTTTAATTTGAGGTACTGTATATAGGTTTTTTATTATGTATTAGGTTTTGTGTAATTATCCTTTTTTCATGATTTTGTCGGGGCCCTGTGCGCCGATCGGGCCACAGACAGCTGCCTGGTTTGCCTGTACCTGCATCCCGCCTTGGTGTTGAGGCTGGTGTTGAGGCAGGAGCGTTGAAACATGTTCAAGCTACACCATCGCTGCTGCAGCGTAAAGGGTGTCGCTAAAAGCCTGCTGTGATGAAAGGGATGAAGCTCTGAGGAAATATCACTTTCGGTTTTTTAAACCCTTAAGTGAATGGTGATTCATTTCACCGGTTCCCGCTGGATTAAATTCGCGATCGACACACGGTGACCCAGCTCACACCGGATTTGAAGCCCCGCAGTGCTGTTCTGGTGGCACAGAGATCTCATCACAACATGGGTTTGCGTCCCTGTCTGCCTGCCGTACTTTTTTCAGAGACGCATAGTGCTGATTAGGGTGAGGTTTGGAGTAAATGAGTCATTGTTTGCTTTGGAGATGATGGGGCAGTGAGGAAGGATGGAGGTCTGGAAAGCCCACAGTCCGTCTTCTTCCTTGTGGATCCGATTTCTCCTCCCCATCTGTAGTTCAAGTGCTGCGGAAGCAACAGCTCCACCGACTGGCTGCTCAGCGCCTACGCGGCCTTGCCGGATGCCGAGGGCAGGGTGGTCCCGGATAGCTGCTGCAAGAGCGTGACTCCGCACTGTGGGCGGAGGGACCACCCCTCCAATATCTACAAGGTGGAGGTAGGTTTGAGGTCCGTGGGGGGTGGGCGGGGGGTGTGGGGATTAAGTAAAGCTTTCAGCTCAGCGGCGGACGATCCTCTCAGAGCACGAACGTCAACACTCTCATATGCCGTCTGCTGTAGCGCTGGCTTGGTGTTAAATCTGCTCTGGTCCCAGGCTGATCCCAGGCATCCCGCCTTCCGCAGGGAAGAGCGCGGTTTTTAAGGACAGGATCAATCACATGGAAAGATCATCTCACGCACGTCCTGCTATGATTCCTGATGTCTGCCCTGTATTCCCTCTGCCAGTGCCTAAAACTTCACAGCGTTAAATGAATCTTAATCTGGCTACTGGCTAATGTTAACATAATTATGCTTGTTTTTTTTCCCAGAATCCAAGTAGTGAAGATTTGCATGCCGCCATCTATCTTCCAGTCACAGTGTAGGGTCATGGTGAGCTTGGAGCCTATCCCAGGAAGCACGGGGCACGGGGGGGAGGGGGGTGCCAGCCCATCGCACAATGACAGCTTGGAACTCGGCTCGGTCCTTCTGATTCTAGGCTCGCTCCACAGCTGAAGCCATTTTGCCGTTCCCAGAAAATAAAGGAGGGAATAAAGTTAATGGCTTCATAATTTATTTGCATCATGCGTCATTAAACAAAGTAAAGCGCAAGTTATTTTCCGCACCCGCATATAAATAGTGCTGTTTTGGAGATGAAAGTACAGCCTGAGTAGTGCTACTAAGAGGTCTTTCTGTCATGAGGAAGGTGGCTGGGCGCTTCATGTAAAGCGCGTTGGGTGCTTTGAGGGTTAAGGGTAAGACCTGCCTTATGCACGGGGTAACCAAAGCCTCAGGCTGGGACCCTCAGCTGTAGGCGGATCCATCCGTTTTCTGTAACGACTATTCATGGTTGTAGGTGGTTCAGAGCCTGTTGGCAGAAGGCAGAGAACAACAATGTTTTTGGACTGTGGGAGGAAACTGGAGAAAACCCTGTGAAAACATGGGGCCATCATGCAAACTTCACACCAGGGCAGGGACTCGAACCCGAGTTGCAGGGATGTAGGGCTACAGTGCTAACCACTGTGCCACCAGGCCCCTCTGTGAAGGGAGCCCCAATTGTTTTTCTGGTTGTTAATTTTATGCTGTAGGTAGAGCCCCAACAATGAATTTAGAGCAGGGACCCCCACCCTGGGGGTGAAACTTATGACAGGGGGCCCTAAAGAATGTGAAGCATAATTGGATTGGTCTGGGTTGGGCTGCTCAGTACAATATTCAATAAAATCTCCAGTGGCAGCCCTGTTCCCACCCCCGTAAATTCTACCTCTGCCTGAAGTGAACTGGGGTATCTGGGCATGACCTGGGAGATGTTACAATCAGACGTCAGGAACACAGATGTGTAATTTCATTGTTGTGTTCGTTGTAGATGGAGCAATCAGGTTACAGTGGGCTGGTGAACCTGTCGCTTCCTCTTCCTGCTCGTCCTGTGCAGCGAGGATCCCGTTCCAGCCTCTGCTGCTCCTGCTGGAAATACGTGGCCCAGTTCCTGATTTCTGTGGTGCCTCTGATGTAGGGATCGCATGACCGCTTTCTCATGGCTGTCAGGACCGCTTGGCGAGTCCCGCGATGACGCTGCCTGTGTGTGTAGCTATATATTTAAATTAAACAAAAATTTATGGTTCGTTTTTTTGCATGAATAACTTCACGAATTATGCTTCCTATTATCTTCTTTTACATTGCTTATGTTGTTTTAGTGTAATATTATGCCGACGTTAACTTTAGCGTTACGGTCCATAATTTCTCGTATTTTGATTGACGATACAGGGGTTTTGTTGGACATGCTCCTTTGCTGCTCTGTGCTGAGACCTTTACTCCTGAAACCACGTTGATGTCTGGAGCTGTGTAGCATCTTGGACCGATAGGGTAGATAGAATGGCAGATTTGCCTCAGGATTAAACATCATTTATGTGCCCTAGCTGTGAGGGGACCTTACTCTTCCTGTGATTACCTCCATGTTATGGGACAAGCCCAATGGACACCTGAACCCTTGACTTTAGCTAGGTTTTAGGTCACATTAAATCACAGTCCGGCATTTTTCATATATCCAACTTCTAGCAGATACTACCATGAGAAAAGTGCAAGCTCATCCCATCAAGGTGTAGCTCGAGCAGGATTTTATTGTTTTTTTCTTAAAATCAGCAAGAATTCTAAATAAATCTAAAATATATCTTTAGGAAGTATTTTTCACAGGACTTTTTTTTTACATCGGCTCCGTCCGTGTGGTCTTCTGTTCCTGTAGCGTGTTTGGGTTATGGAGAGTGTAGACAGGCGTGGACAGGACCAGAGGCCTCCTGAGTGTGAGATATCGCCCCGGTGGGGGGGCCTTTTTGTGTGGCTGCGGGTTTTACTGTGCCGAGGTGTGCGGTGAGGTCATCACCTCCAGAATGCTGTGATCCCTGGTGGAGAATAGGCTTTCCCTGTAAAAGAGGTACTCTGTTTATTTGCTGTCTGTTAAACATTTGGGGAAAATTGATAAAAATGTTGGAAGCCTTGTAGGCCTAGAGCTGTTAATGCCTAATAATCGAGGACGTCGCAGATCTGATCCCAATGTTTTTACCGCATCGGGATTCTAAGCTGGAAGAAGAACCTTTAATGTGTTTTTAAGGGTGAGCTTATGCTGTTGCCACAAGGACCCAGCGCTGATCTACGCATGTTTTAATTTGCCTGGTCCTCAAATGCAATTTGCATATCTACACTTGGGCCTCGGGAGAGTCGAGGCAGGCAATATGAAAGTGAAACCGTAATGATTTTGGTGCTGAGCCAAATGCCTGGTGCTCAAGGCTGACCTCAGTTTAATGGTCCCAAGGCCGTTCGGGCACACAGATGTGGCTGTAATGGTATTAGAGAGCTTCTCGTGCAAGGTATCAAGGGCAGGGCAAAGGACGAGGCCAGCAGAGGTACTATCTCTTCCTGACACTCATTATGTCAATAATATCCTCCTCATGGATAATAGATGCATTTGCAAGGTCGAGCAGGCAAACGGAAGCCATGTCTGCTCTGCTCGGGTCTGGGATACGTTCATGGACGTCCCTTTCAGACACAGATGTGCCTGGCAGCAGCCACATGTGCTATCAGATGCTTCTAGCTCCTCCTAAAAGCCAGATTTGTGAAATGAGGCGCAACACAAGACTCCTCAGAATGGCCCAGAATATTTACACAAAGATAACTCAAAAAAGAATGCAATTACTTCCAGCAAATGTTGTTTAGTTCATCAGCTGCATTGTGGGTGGTATAGTGGCTTACTGGGCGACGCTTAGGCCTCATGACACCAGCATTGTGGGTTCGATACCCACCGTTGGCTCTCCGTGTGTGGCATCCTTCTGAGGAGGCACCAGCTTAGCAAGCTGCCGTGTGGTGGCCCAGAGTCTTTCTCTGGAACAATCAAAAGACATGTGGTTAAGTGAATTGGTGTGTCTCCCTGCTTTGTGTCCTGTGCAAGTTACGATGGGCTCCAGGTTCCTCATCGCCCAATGCTGCATCAGCGGTCGAAGATGGATCGATACTCATCGGTTAAGTCACATATGTTAAAAAGCACCGAATCAGGAACTTGATGGAAGCCCATGCGATGATTATTCTGCATAGTCTGAATAGTGTTGAACATGCATAAGGGTGAACGCACACACACTGTTTCCACTGGGGTCTTTCCTTACTGGGAATTCCTGTTTGCTCACCCTGTGCCAAACCCAGGAAGGACCCTCAAACAGATCTGATTGGAAACATGTGTCGCATTTGCTGTGGGATTAATTACTTAAATCCTTAGGCAGCTCAAAGATTCCTTAACCGGACTTAGGAGAATTCGGGACTCTTCTCTGTAAATGCACTTTCAGGCGGGTGTGTTTCCATATCACTATTGAAACCTGTGCTTTATATTGATATTCCGGACCTAAAAAGTCACAAAGGGTAGTAAGTTCTGTCAATGTCATTTTCTGCCATCTGGCATTTTGAACCTTGAATTGTTTACCGTTAAACCAAATGTACAGATGCCACTTTCATTTGATTTAATGCAGTAACGTTTGAAATTTATGGAGTTTTGTATCTGGCTGTCCTGAAATGAGACTCAGAGCCATTGAAACTTAAAATATTAAAGCGTTCGATGGCAGAGATGATTAAGCAGGCGGCTGAGAGCGTGTGCTGTGAGCCCTTCTCTGTGGGGGCGAGTCTTCACAGCTTGAGGGCTTCGATTTCGGTTTCCCAGACCTTTTTCTTTCACGTTTTCTACACCATATCATCTGGTCGCTTCCCCAGTGGTGTCTGTGCCCCGCCGGCCCCTCCAGGTGGGCCGTGACGCAGCCACCTGCTGACACACCCCCTTTCTGTGTACCCCCCACCCAGGGTGGCTGCATCACCAAGCTCGAGCGGTTCCTCTCCGATCACCTCTTGATCATTGGGGCAGTGGGAGTTGGGGTGGCCTGTCTGCAGGTAAGCTTACCCACCGTTTTAAAGTATAGCAGGGTCCTTTAGATGCTTGTGGAAGTTTTATTGCAAGAAACTAGAGGAGGCAGGACCAAGACATCTGATTGGTTTGTCCTCCCACCTGTAGCGCTTGGACCCACCTCCTCTACAATCTGATTGGTTATGTCTCTGAACCAATCATTTTTCATTCTGCCCTCAGAACATTTTTGTGTACGTATAATTCCTATGAGCCCTTAGCAGGGACCCCTCCTCTTTAATGTACACACACAGCCTATCTAATACAAACCCCTCCCCATCCACATTTATTATAATCTTAAAAGGTAGGAGATACTGGAGACAATTGTCAAATGGGGTCAGTTGTTCAACACTTTGTTGACTTTTTAACACATTTTGACAACGACTAACTCGTTCCTCCACTTCTGCTGACTCAAGGCTGCGAACGACAACTGTAACTCTTATGAAAGGCGTCACAATAAAAGCTCACAGGTTAATCAATAGGTGCCAGATCTCATTCAGCAACTTTTCCCGGTCTCTCCTACCAGAAGGATGCGCACGACTCTTTGGAGGGTTGCTGTCGCCGACTCATGTTGAGTTACAACGTTAATAGTTAATAACTTTACCCGCCTTCCCGCTCATGATGTTAATAATGCAGCGCTTCCTTAAATATGACCTCACAGCATTACGGAGTCGTGTTAAATTCGATCACATAACGAGCCCCTGTAATTACTTTTTAATTAAACAAAGATGCGTCCCGTGCACAGCAGATGGAGGGAGCTTCCCCAAATCCGGAGCGGCGTCCCACGGACCAGCTGACAAAACAGTCACCAGTGTCACCGGGGGACATACCAGGGCCCTGATATGCCTGTTTGTTTTGCTTATTTAAGGCTACCCCCCCCACCATATGTTTCCAATCTGGCCAAATGTATTTGGACCAAAGTTCTGATGAACCACGCCAGCCGTGAATGTAAACTCTGGTCCCAGTTGTTCTGACCCAGAATGGCTCCTAGACTGACCTTTCATTTCTCACAGAGAAGTTGATCATTCTGCAAATAAACTGTGTAACTGATCTTGAAGTTGTTGCTGCGTCTCTCCCCCCCCCCCCCCTTCCACGTTCATTTGGGGTAGTTTCTTATTTTCTCATCGAGCAGTCAATCCCGAATCAGAACGGTACGTTGCTTTTTGAATAGACGGTGTCCAAGGCAACGAGCAAGCAAACCTCGCCTCGCTGGGCGTGGGGTGAAATACGAAACTGATTGGGGTGTCCGGAAGACACGTGGCACATATTTTTTTCCAATAATAAGTTAATCAGCACCCCCCCAGCAAGTCCAGTCAAGCTAGTCAGCTTCAGAATAGTAACTGGTGCATAAAATTTCGGTGCAGTGTGGAACGGAGCTGTGTGGAGCAGCTCAGATGCTTTACCTGCGTCACTGCATTAACTTGGATTAGTTAAGATGACTGGATAGTCATTATTCACACTGAATAATTAACCGCAGCAAAAAGCAGAGCTAGTGTTTGCCTGTAACAGGAGAGCTAAAGACATTACCTGACACCTGAGAGGGAGGGTGACATGCTGGCAAAATGTAATCGCAGCAGATCTTAGCCCCTTTGCCTCACAAACATCTTTTATGTCTGGTTGTTTCATTTCTGCCGTCTACAGCCAGACATCCTTTCCCATCAGGCCTGATGGTTCCTTGCCTTCTTTGGAGCTTCTGCTGGGTTCATGCAGGAGGTTCGGTGTGCCTGTCTTCCCTTCATTCCTGTCTCTCCTGTTACCCCATCTCTCCCGCACGCTTGTCTCTCCCGGGTGACCTTGTCCTGCCCCACTTAGCTGTTTCCCCTGTGACCCCGTCTCTCCCTCCCACCCACCTCCCTGGTGACCTCCATCTATCCCTCATGCTCATCTCCCTGGTGACCCTGTCTGTCTTGCATGCCCTCCTCCCCAGTGACCCCATCTCTCCCTCATGCCCACCTCCCCGGTGACCCCATCCCTCCCTCACGCCCACCTCCCTGGTGACCTCATCTCTCCCTCACGCCCACCTCCTTGGTGACCCCATCTCTCCTTCACACCCATCTCCCTAGTGACCCCATCTCTCCCTCACACCCACCTCCCTGGTGACCCCATCTCTCCCTCACGCCCACCTCCCTGGTGACCTCATCTCTCCCTCACGCCCACCTCCTTGGTGACCCCATCTCTCCTTCACACCCATCTCCCTAGTGACCCCATCTCTCCCTCACACCCACCTCCCTGGTGACTCCATCTCTCCCTCACGCCCACCTCCCTGGTGACCTCATCTCTCCCTCACGCCCACCTCCTTGGTGACCCCATCTCTCCTTCACACCCATCTCCCTAGTGACCCCATCTCTCCCTCACACCCACCTCCCTGGTGACCCCATCTCTCCCTCACGCCCATCTCCCTGGTGACCCCATCTCTCCCTCACGCCCAGCTCCCCGGTGACCTCTGTCTCTCCCTCACGCCCATCTCCCTGGTGACCCCATCTCTCCCTCACGCCCACCTCCCTGGTGACCCCATCTCTCCCTCACGCCCACCTCCCTGGTGACCTCATCTCTCCCTCACGCCCACCTCCTTGGTGACCCCATCTCTCCTTCACACCCATCTCCCTAGTGACCCCATCTCTCCCTCACACCCACCTCCCTGGTGACCCCATCTCTCCCTCACGCCCATCTCCCTGGTGACCCCATCTCTCCCTCACGCCCAGCTCCCCGGTGACCTCTGTCTCTCCCTCACGCCCATCTCCCTGGTGACCCCATCTCTCCCTCATGCCCATCTCCCTGGTGACCCCATCTCTCCCTCACGCCCATCTCCCTGGTGACCCCATCTCTCCCTCACGCCCACCTCCTTGGTGACCCCATCTCTCCCTCACACCCATCTCCCTGGTGACCCCATCTCTCCCTCACACCCACCTCCCTGGTGACCCCATCTCTCCCTCACGCCCATCTCCGTGGTGACCCCATCTCTCCCTCACGCCCACCTCCCCGGTGACCCCGTCTCTCCTTAACACCCACCTCCCCGGTGACCTCTGTCTCTCCCTCACGCCCACCTCCCTGGTGACCCCATCTCTCCCTCACGCCCACCTCCTTGGTGACCCCATCTCTCCCTCACACCCATCTCCCTGGTGACCCCATCTCTCCCTCACACCCACCTCCCTGGTGACCCCATCTCTCCCTCATGCCCATCTCCCTGGTGACCCCATCTCTCCCTCACGCCCACCTCCCCGGTGACCCCATCTCTCCCTCACGCCCACCTCCCCGGTGACCCCATCTCTCCCTCACGCCCACCTCCCCGGTGACCTCTGTCTCTCCCTCACGCCCACCTCCCCGGTGACCCCGTCTCTCCCTCACACCCACCTCCCCGGTGACCCCATCTCTCCCTCACACCCACCTCCCCGGTGACCCCGTCTCTCCCTCACGTCCACCTCCCCGGTGACCCCGTCTCTCCCTCACGCCCACCTCCCTGGTGACCCCGTCTCTCCCTCACGCCCACCTCCTTGGTGACCCCATCTCTCCCTCACACCCACCTCCCCGGTGACCCCGTCTCTCCCTCACACCCACCTCCCCGGTGACCCCGTCTCTCCCTCACACCCACCTCCCCGGTGACCCCGTCTCTCCCTCACGCCCACCTCCCTGGTGACCCCGTCTCTCCCTCACGCCCACCTCCTTGGTGACCCCATCTCTCCCTCACACCCATCTCCCTGGCGACCCCGTCTCTCCCTTACACCCACCTCCCCGGTGACCTCTGTCTCTCCCTCACACCCATCTCCCTGGTGACCCCATCTCTCCCTCACGCCCACCTCCCTGGTGACCCCATCTCTCCCTCACACCCACCTCCCTGGTGACCCCATCTCTCCCTCACGCCCATCTCCCCGGTGACCCCATCTCTCCCTCACACCCATCTCCCTGGTGACCCCATCTCTCCCTCACGCCCACCTCCCTGGTGACCCCATCTCTCCCTCACACCCACCTCCTTGGTGACCCCATCTCTCCCTCACACCCATCTCCCTGGTGACCCCATCTCTCCCTCACACCCACCTCCCTGGTGACCCCATCTCTCCCTCACGCCCATCTCCCCGGTGACCCCATCTCTCCCTCTCGCCCAGCTCCCCGGTGACCTCTGTCTATCCCTCACGCCCATCTCCCTGGTGACCCCATCTCTCCCTCACGCCCACCTCCCTGGTGACCCCATCTCTCCCTCACACCCACCTCCCTGGTGACCCCATCTCTCCCTCACGCCCATCTCCCCGGTGACCCCATCTCTCCCTCACACCCATCTCCCTGGTGACCCCATCTCTCCCTCACGCCCACCTCCCTGGTGACCCCATCTCTCCCTCACGCCCACCTCCTTGGTGACCCCATCTCTCCCTCACACCCATCTCCCTGGTGACCCCATCTCTCCCTCACACCCACCTCCCTGGTGACCCCATCTCTCCCTCACGCCCATCTCCCCGGTGACCCCATCTCTCCCTCACGCCCAGCTCCCCGGTGACCTCTGTCTATCCCTCACGCCCACCTCCCTGGTGACCCCATCTCTCCCTTACGCCCATCTCCCTGGTGACCCCATCTCTCCCTCACGCCCACCTCCCTGGTGACCCCATCTCTCCCTCACGCCCACCTCCTTGGTGACCCCATCTCTCCCTCACACCCATCTCCCTGGTGACCCCGTCTCTCCCTTACACCCACCTCCCCGGTGACCTCTGTCTCTCCCTCACGCCCACCTCCCTGGTGACCCCATCTCTCCCTCATGCCCATCTCCCTGGTGACCCCATCTCTCCCTCACGCCCACCTCCCTGGTGACCCCATCTCTCCCTCACACCCACCTCTCCGGTGACCCCGTCTCTCCCTCACGCCCACCTCCTTGGTGACCCCATCTCTCCCTCACACCCATCTCCCTGGTGACCCCGTCTCTCCCTTACACCCACCTCCCCGGTGACCTCTGTCTCTCCCTCACGCCCACCTCCCTGGTGACCCCATCTCTCCCTCATGCCCATCTCCCTGGTGACCCCATCTCTCCCTCACGCCCACCTCCCTGGTGACCCCATCTCTCCCTCACACCCACCTCTCCAGTGACCCCGTCTCTCCCTCACGCCCACATCCCCGGTGACCTCTGTCTCTCCCTCACACCCACCTCCCTGGTGACCCCGTCTCTCCCTCACGCCCACCTCCCCGGTGACCCCGTCTCTCCCTCACGCCCACCTCCCCGGTGACCCCGTCTCTCCCTCACGCCCACCTCCCCGGTGACCCCGTCTCTCCCTCACACCCACCTCCCCGGTGACCCTGTCTCTCCCTCACGCCCACCTCCTTGGTGACCCCATCTCTCCCTCACACCCACCTCCCCGGTGACCCCGTCTTTCCCTCACGCCCACCTCCCTGGTGACCCCATCTCTCCCTCATGCCCATCTCCCTGGTGACCCCATCTCTCCCTCACGCCCACCTCCCTGGTGACCCCATCTCTCCCTCACACCCACCTCTCCGGTGACCCCGTCTCTCCCTCACGCCCACCTCCTTGGTGACCCCATCTCTCCCTCACACCCATCTCCCTGGTGACCCCGTCTCTCCCTTACACCCACCTCCCCGGTGACCTCTGTCTCTCCCTCACGCCCACCTCCCTGGTGACCCCATCTCTCCCTCATGCCCATCTCCCTGGTGACCCCATCTCTCCCTCACGCCCACCTCCCTGGTGACCCCATCTCTCCCTCACACCCACCTCTCCAGTGACCCCGTCTCTCCCTCACGCCCACATCCCCGGTGACCTCTGTCTCTCCCTCACACCCACCTCCCTGGTGACCCCGTCTCTCCCTCACGCCCACCTCCCCGGTGACCCCGTCTCTCCCTCACGCCCACCTCCCCGGTGACCCCGTCTCTCCCTCACACCCACCTCCCCGGTGACCCCGTCTCTCCCTCACACCCACCTCCCCGGTGACCCTGTCTCTCCCTCACGCCCACCTCCTTGGTGACCCCATCTCTCCCTCACACCCACCTCCCCGGTGACCCCGTCTCTCCCTCACACCCACCTCCCCGGTGACCCCGTCTCTCCCACACACCCACGTCACCGGTGACCCCGTCTTTCCCTCACGCCCACCTCCCTGGTGACCCCATCTCTCCCTCACGCCCACCTCCCTGGTGACCTCGTCTCTCCCTCACACCCCTCCCTGGTGACCCCATCTCTCCCTCACACCCACCTCCCTGGTGACCCCGTCTCTCCCTCACACCCACCTCCCTGGTGACCCCATTTCTCCCTCACGCCCACCTCCTTGGTGACCCCATCTCTCCCTCACGCCCATCTCCCTGGTGACCCCATTTCTCCCTCACGCCCACCTCCCCGGTGACCCCATCTCTCCCTCACGCCCATCTCCCTGGTGACCCCGTCTCTCCCTTACGCCCACCTCCCTGGTGACCCCGTTTCTCCCTCACGCCCACCTCCCCAGTGACCCCGTCTCTCCCTCACGCCCACCTCCCCGGTGACCTCTGTCTCTCCCTTACGCCCACCTCCCCGGTGACCCCGTCTCTCCCTCACGCCCACCTCCCTGGTGACCCCATCTCTCCCTCACGCCCATCTCCCTGGTGACCCCATCTCTCCTGCCCCCCCCCTCTACCCAGTATCCCCATCTCCCCAGTGCCCCCATCTCCTTCTCCCCTCTCCCACCCCAGCCCACCCTTGTCTCTCTACTGCATGCCCATTTCTCCCTGTCTATTACCATATATCAGTCTCAACCAGATGGGCGCTGAGTTGCTTCATTAATTCTGCTCCCCCTGGATTAGACAATTAGCCCCTTAATTGAAGTTTAAGAACTTTAATGAGTGGGATGCCTTATTTCCTAACCCGGCACGGCAATCAGAAAATCCTGTCCGCAGACATCATTAAATGTGCCTGTCAGCATATGCAGGCTGGAAATAACCCATTTTGGAGTCTGCCACAGTGCTGCACCTGTAGCTCTTAATAAGCTGCTATTCACGCTAAGACAAAACTGATTTATTAAATTGGATTCACCGGGATAAATGACACCATCAGGTTGTCACCAACTGGGGAGATTAATAGGCATCCATCTTCAGCATATATGAGATGTTCGAAAACAGCAGAGATCTCATACTTGTATGTATATGTCATTTTCAGGCATTCATTGTTTGTCACATGAAATGACCCAGTAGACGTGTGTATGGCTTTCCAATCTCAGGATGTCGTTGGGTGAGACTTGGACTTTTGTCTGAGGCAAGGGGGGGGCTGCTGTTCTGTCCCCTATAGCACTTACACCTCAGTGACGGGTCTCTTTACACCATTCAGTATCACTAGGTAACCCTTCAGGTCCTGGAAGGTCGAGATGCCATGATTCAATGACGTTTACAGTTGTTTACAGGTTATGTTCACATAATGGTATTACTCAATGTCTGGGGTTAAGGTTAGTAACATATAAAGCATTAAATTCATTCATTTAGTAGACAGTTTTATCCAAAATGAAATACAATTCAGAAAGCGATTGGTGGTTAAGGGCCTTGCTGAAGGGCCCAGCAATGACTCTGCCAGCCATCAGTTTGGACCAGTGACCTTATGGTAATGGGTAGTCCTGCCCCACTGAGTTACACAACTCTGTCCCAGTTGATATGGGGAGTAGTTGAAACTCACCAGTTTACCCAGTGGGGGCATGAATGTCGGCCATTTGCGAAGGTGTATAAAAAATGAGAAATATCTATATAGAATATCATGTAATAAATTACAAGCATTAGCCGTGAGCTGTCTAGTGTAGAACATCTGTATTGTGGGGAAAGCAAACCAGCTGGCTCCTTAAATTGCTTCTGTTTTGAGAAATGTAGCCCAGTTTGCATGTGTTACTGCACGGTGTCGTGAAAACTAGCAGAAACTAAGTAGAGTTTTCCTGAGTAGTGAGTGGCGAGCTTCCCAGATATATGCTGTTCTGCCACACTGATGGGTAACAAAAAATTATGGTCCAGTAGCCCTGAGATTCAGTAGCGCTGGGGAGATATTTATAACCGGAAATGCTTTATTGCAGTGACAACGCAAACCTTCTCAAGGTGCACGTTTCCTCCTTGTAGAAGGTGTTTAATTGGACCTGTGTGATACATGTGCAGTTGTTTTTGCTGTCCAGAGCCCGATGTATCCTGTCAGCCATGTTTGTGTACTGGAACTGCAGGACCGGGGGAAGGATAGGAGGTCAAAGGGGGTGAAAAAATGTATCGTTAGAAATGCATTAAACCTGAGCTCCCCTCGGAGTGCCGTTGGGGCAAACCGGACCCCCGCATGCGGACAGAACCTGCAGGTCACAGCCGTTCAGCGGGATCTCCTGAGGGAAGCTGCTCGGGTCTGGGCCATATCACTGCATCCTGTCCCGCTCTGCTAAAGCCTTCCCGCGCCTTTTCGCCTCAGGCGGCGAAGCTCTGTGGCAGATCCGCACATTTTCTCAAAATAATTGGGACCGTGTAATACACCACACGCTCAAGGCATCGCTGAATGTGGCACGTAGATGCAGGCAAATGAGTTAGACCGGCCTTCTCTGCATCACATTTGTTCCCCTGGCAACGAGGTCACCTGACCAGCAAACCTTCATATATGCCGTGAATGTCGTATGTCTGCATTTGCAAAGCTGCCTTAGCAGCTTCTTATTCCAAACTCTGTCTTCTGAGGATGCACAGGGGAATTTTCTCTTTCTCCCTACCTTTCTTTATGTCTTTGTGTAAAATTGTCAGTAAAATGTTTTTCTGAGAATCCGGCATCCGGCATCGCTGACGCCATTAACTTCCAAACATCATACTTGTTCTTGTGTCCCGAGTTCCCGCAGGTGCCTGTTTTGCTCTGATAGAGCGTCCCACTGCAGTAGCAGACAGGCAGGGTATCAAAGACATTGCCATCTAGGTGCATGTCTGGGTCTCGGGGCCATTCCGGAGTGCTACCCTTTTGAAGGATCTTACTCTGAGAGCATGAAAATGCGTTAAACCTGCGGCTAGCACGTAAAGGCCATCCATCACGGGCTACGGGCTTCGCGGTTCCGCTTCCGTTGTCGGCCGGTGGTGGGATGTGGAGGCCTGAGGGCAGACCTTTTATGTGGGAACGCGGCGTCCTCAGGAATGGCTGCCCTCACAGGAAACGCCATGACAGGGCTGCAGGCTGGCTGCAGGCTGGCTGCGAGCTGTCGGGGTCTCTGTGTGTTACCCGGGAGGAGTTGATGCTATGTTCTCTTCGCTTTTGTGCCTGTCCAGATGATTCGTGTCATAGCGTGTATCCTGCAACATTAACATTAATCAGCAAAAAAAAAAAAAAAGTTTGTTTTGCACCAGGCCCGTAGCCAAAAATAAATTTGGGGGGTGTCCGGCATCCCTACCGGTGTTTTGAGGGAGGTTCGCTACCTGGCTATGTCCTTCATCAGTAATCAGTAGCTAATACATTGTGGAGGAGGGGCCAAACCATTGTTTTACTACATGGCTACGTGCCTGTTTTGTAGGGTGGTATTATTTACCATGTGTATGTATTTGCCCAAGGCGAGGGTACAGAGAAGATCCCACCCCTCACATTTACCACTTTTACCATTTCCCTAATTTCCCAATTTCTCACGCCATGTAAAATACACATTTTTTGCAAACTCCAGCCTGACTCTTCTCTGCTTATCATTAACGGAAGGCTGGAATACCAGTCCTGCTTCTAGGAGCCTCTGATACAAACTGCCCCAGCAGTGCACTTCACATCTACTGTACACTTAATGTTTCCAATTCCTTTTGAAGATCACTTGAGGTCACCCTCTGATTTATGACAAACTGTCGGATAAGCTGTCAGCCATCTCTGGCATTAGAAAGTGGCTTCTGCCCTCTATCTGGCTGGTTTCTGGTCGTTCCCAGTGTCTCCTGCTTCACCTTGTTCCTGTGTCCTGCTGTCTTAGAAACTTTGAGCCTGGAAGCAGCCCGCCTCGCAGCGTAACCTTCTGACAACTGAACTAGGATTAAATCAGGATTTAAGGATGCAGATTTTTTCTTACATATCGAGTGGTCTCTTAATTTTTCCAGAGCTGTACACTATACACTGCTACCATGAAGTAGTATGTTATAGGCGGGCAGACGTACCTTACCTGTCAATTATTTGTCTCTTATGATGGTTTACAGTCATGGGGCACCATCAAATCCAAACGTGAGGGTTAGAATACAGCAATTGGACAGATGTTGCTAAGTGGGTATCCAACTTATGCCCAGATAGGGCACAATTTGCCTTTTAACATATATATTTTTATTTTAACTACTGAGTAGCCCTGAATAATGGAGGGGGCTTGGCATTAAAGACACGTTTGGGCCCTGCAGTGCGTGCAGTCAGTGCTTTTCACAGCCGCATGGTTTATGGTCTCGTAAATGTTTTTCATGCGAGTCGCATGACCGCTGGAGGCGTTACTCGAGTCTGATGTGTGGAAATGCGGTGCATGGAATTCCAGCAAGTCTGGGTCTGTAAAGTGAGTTTTCAATCTATGCATCAAGGAACCTAAAATGAGGAAAATCCGTCAGAAGTCCCACCCAAGCAAGGAACACTCACAAAAGCAGTTAAGTTGATTTTTAATAAATGCCAATTTTATGAAAAGTCAAAACAATGGCATTTACTCCCAGATGGAATGATCACATCATTGGGTGGGTCTGTCCTTATCTGCCTTGACAGAATGGGTTCTTCTGGGGGTGTCCTGTGTGTCTGTGTTCAGGTTTCTCAATCTTTCCAACCATCAGCCCCGCCTATCCATCATTTATGATGCTGGCAGCTGATCTCTGTATGTTGCAGATTTTCCTTGCCGGCGATCAGGTTCTCGACCCGGTCTGTGTGTTCGTGTCTGTGTCTAATCTGTTACCTGTGCGTATGTTTGTCTCTTCCAACAGCTGGTCTGAAGTGACTGCATCCTCTCCACTGTACCTGCAGAGCTAACGGTCTCCGTTTCTCTCTCATTCCTGTTCTGCAGCTGGCTGGAGCCCTCCTGACTGCCTGCTTTATCTATCTGCTCTATAAAGAAGAGGAGGAGGACTTCTCGTACGTGTGATTGTTCTGCCTGCGTGCGGGTCGGCACGACGGGGACGGGCCCAGGTTGGAGGGGGTCGTGGGATGACTTTCCATGCATAGGTGCACCCTGCACCCCAGGCTGACTTGTGCCTCTTGTCGCAGCTGTGCTATTGCTTTGGCATTGCAGCTAACGGCTTTGCACCTGGACAACATACCGATTATGGGATGCTGCAAGTGGCTGGTTCATGCAGCTTCTGCTTCCATTTGCATGCTGAGCAGTGCATGTCTTGCAGTTAAGTATGTAAGATAAAACGCTGTTAGATAATGTCCATCAAACCCAACTAATCAATGCCTCTATGCACCTTATCATATGAAACTGTATAATACTACACAGAAAAGCTGAAAACACACTCATTGCTGTCTATCCACTCAAACAAATCCCACTTGCAAGCACAAACACACAGACGCACACACACATTAATGAAATAAAGGCAGGAGAAAGTTTGATATTGAGGGGAACCAATTTCATAGTCAATACATCCATTTTCTGTAATTGCTTATCCATGGGGGGTCCAGAGCTACGAGGATGGGGGCCAATCAAGTGCAGGGCACACTCAAACGCCAACTTCATCATTTAAATATAAGGGTCTTTTTACTGGGGGGGACAAATGAACCCAAATTAAATTATGACGTGACACACCCCCATTCCTGCTCAGTTCCTACCTCTCTGGTTATCCAACACCCCCACCCGGGTAAATCATAGATACCCGGAATTCAAATATCTGTCTTGAGGTCACAATTTGCGTGACAGATGATGTAATGAAGCAGGGGGCTCATCTGCGCCTGTTTCAGTTTGATAAACACAGCTGTCGCCCCCAACTGCTTGATTAATGCAGGGGCTGCAGCCATCAGCTGATCCTGATCTCTTCTTCATCAGGCCCATGACCCTCTCTCCCCTTACAACCATCTCATGGTACCTCTCCTATGTAGGACATTTTATTTTTATTTTATTCCTTGAATCCTTCAGGAGCAATGGAAAAATGTGTAAGTGGATGGATAGATGGATGGATGGATGGATGGAAGGAGAAATTCCCTTTGAGAAATTCATTGTATTCATCACACATCAACAGATCCAGCTTCATATACATCATACACCCCATACCTCAACATGTACTCATCTTAACTCTTAGAACTCAAACTTATTTTCACTTATCAATGATGTCATCAAAGTAGGACACTAATGAAACCTTCTGCCAAAGTAAGGTGATAGTCTTCATGTTGTTCTTTATCGGGCTTCCAGTAAACGTGTGTGGCCTGGTTAGTGTTGAGAGCCTCGGGCACCTGGAGTCCTCCATCCTATCAAATCCTGCAGGTATCATTTAATAAATAAATGCTGCAAAAAGCTGCCTAGGTTCCGATCCGGCCGGGACCGGACGCTTCTGTTGGCTCAGTGATTCCGCCAAGTGATTTATATAATAGCCAAGTTTCTAAGCCATTGATCTCAAATGGATGTCAGGACCCAAGTCCAACTTTAAAGCTCAGACCCCAGAAAGGCATCGTCATCCATCTTGACTGCGGTTTCGGGCTGGTTCCTAGTCGCTTAGGAGGGAGCCTCTGACAGACCAGGGAGTCTGACTGAGTGTCCTGGTGGTGATGAAGACCAGTGCCATTAGAATAAGCTTTAAGGAAAATACCTTCTAATATTTAATTTTTTGGTATTTTAAAAATACATTCAGGGGCGGCATGGTGGTGCAGTGGTTAGCACTGTTGCCTCACACCTCTAGGACCCTGGTTCAAGTCGCCGCCTGGGTCACATGTGTGTGGAGTTTGCATGTTCTCTCCATGTCGTCGTGGGGTTTCCTCCGGGTACTCCGGTTCCCCCCACAGTCCAAAAACATGCTGAGGCTAATTGGAGTTGCTAAATTGCCCGTAGGAGTGCATGTGTGACTGAATGGTGTGTGAGTGTGCCCTGCGATGGGCTGGCCCCCCATCCTGGGTTGTTCCCTGCCTCGTGCCCATTGCTTCCGGGATAGGCTCCGGACCCCCCGCGACCCAGTAGGATAAGCGGTTTGGAAAATGGATGGATGGATGGAAAAATACGCTGCCCGGCCAAAAAAAAGTCACCATTTAAATTTAAATAAGCAAATACTTGAAAGCCAATGACTGGATCATTATTACAGCTCTGCAACATTATAAAACAGTAAAGTGAAGTTAGCTGAGTACCTGAATCTACTGGATGCCCAGGTTACCGCTTCATCCATCATCCATGGATTTTTTTCTTCCCTAATGGCATGGACATATTCCAGGATGATGATGCCTTGGTTCATATTGTTTAAGCTGTGATGGAATGGCTCAGGAGCATGAGGAATCATTTTCACACGCGATTTGGCCACCAGAATCTTGACATAATCCCATTGAAAATCTTTGGGATCTGCTGAAGAAGACTTCACGGAGTGGTCCAACTCACCTATCATTAATACAAGATCTTGGTGAGAAATGAATGCAAATATGCATGAAGAAAAATGTTGAGATGTTGCATAAGCTTGTGGATATAGTGCCATGACGAATGTTGGCCATAATAAAGCTAAAGGTGGTCCAACTAAAAATTCAAATGGTGACTTGTATTTTTGACCAGGCAGTGTAGGATGGATGAATAACCCTGCAGAAAAGAGCCATGTTGCATTTTATAATTATAATAGGCTGGCTTTTGTGAGGCTCTCCTTGGTGAGGCTCTCCTTGGTGAGGCTGGCCTTGGTGGCGTTGGCCATGGTGGGATTGACCTTGGTGAGGCTGGCTTTGGTGGGGTTGACCTTGGTTGGGCTGGCCTTTGTGAAACTCTTCTTGGTGAGGCTCTCCTTGGTGAGGTTGGCCTTGGTGGGGTTGATCTTGGTTGGGCTGGCCTTTGTGAAACTCTCCTTGGTGAGGCTCTCCTTGGTGAGGTTGGCCTTGGTGGGGTTGATCTTGGTTGGGCTGGCCTTTGTGAAACTCTCCTTGGTGAGGCTCTCCTTGGTGATGCTGGCCTTTGTGAAGCTCTCCTTGGTGAGGCTGGCCTTGGTGGAGTTGACCTTGATGAGGCTGGTCTTGGTAGGGTTGACCTTGGTGGGGCTGAAGTCGGAAGTATTAAAGTTTTTAAAATTAGATTAAATCGGTAAAAAAGTAAACCATGTCACCTTTCTTTGTTTTACCTGCATCGAGGGCGTGTAGTGCCGCCCTCACCTGAAGATCGCTATTCACATTCTAAATAGCTGCATTACCGTGTATTCATATGGTGATTTGATGAACAACGCAGCGGTGAAACGCGATCCAGATACATCCCCATCAGCGCCATAAAAGGGAGGGGGATGTGGCCAGGTGTGAATGGCTCATTCATACACATGAAAGCTCCTATATATTCAATGGAAGGAGGCCAGAAATAGTGATGTGAGTTCGGTTTTTCTTATTTATTTATCCAACTGAATGTTGCAGCCACACCATTTAGTCATCTTCATGTAGCCAAGACTTTGGTGATCAGATATCTGGGATCAAAACAAACTGCCACCATTGCTTACTATGTACTTTTATAATGTTTCTGCAAGTGTTCCAAACTGCATTTTGCAGTGTCTGTACTTTGATGTCAAATTACAAACTTCACATAAATCTGACATATTTGCAAAGTACACTAAGATTAAGATGAGTTTAATGCCAAAACAAATATATAAGAAATAACCTTAATTCAAGGCAAATAAGTTATGATACTGAATGAAGTGTGTGACCATGCCCCAGTCCGTGAAAGTGCGTTCCCTACCCCTAGACCCCGGAGCGTTAATGCTCCCACTGCTGGCTCTAACCACCTCTGGGATTAACTGACACCCAGACAGAACCCTGGAAGCCCCACTGCAGCCTGCAGATGGTCTCCAAGTGTCCCCTCTGCTGATTTAGGCTCCCTCATCCAGCCCCGTCTCCTCGCTCATTGACATCTCCAACATCTCACGGCGTTATTACAGCTGTGTCTCCTTCCCGATCTTACAATCAGGCACCACATCTCCCATTCGGCCCGGTCCCCAGGGGAAACGGAAACAGATTAATATCCTGCTGTCCGAAGACTCCCCTGATCTGTTACGCGATGCAGACGTTTGTCCCGTTTCCCTCCAGTGGATCCGTTGCTACGGCAACGAATGATCCCCCTTCAGCCTGTAGTTGCAGTCCACGCTCAATGCTTCATGTTGACACTCAGAACCTGGTGGCGGACGTTAGTAATTACGACGCTGTCACAATCGCGTCGGTTGACTTCCTACATGATCACCTGCGGAGTAATCAATCATTGAGACACTCAGATGTAGGAACCAGTGGACACGAGATATCTGCAGTGGCAGAGCTATGAGAGGCTCATGGGATTCTCTTAGAGACCTAGAAGTTTCTCTTGTTGGACCCATGAGCTTAGTAGAGTACATCTAACTGCATGACGGAGCGGCCCATGGGTTGTAATCTCTGACCACTGGGGTGATGGGTTTGATTCCCACACTGGCTCTTTGTGGTTGGTGCTTGCAAAGTATCCCGAATTTCATGCAAATCTAAACTTCCAGTTTGTACTGGCATTCCCGTCCATGGTGTCCTTTCTATGATTGTGTCCTGACTTGTGGTGACCCTGCATGAGATAAGCAGCCGTTAAGACTGGAGCGATGTGTGGGTGACACACTACCAGAGAGGCTTAAATTGCCTTTGATAAAAACACCTGTGTGTGACACCTTCAGTGTGTGGGGATGGTCTGCTCAGGTTTAGATGTTCTTTATCATGATGACCTTTGAGAGAGGATCAGTTACTTTGCAGATGTCAGCTCCAGTGATATTTCACACTGAGAAACCAGGAACTAGCCCCGGGTCCTGAGCACTAGCTTCAGTCTGCCTGATGTGGCGTTCAGTGGAAGACGGCCCACTGGGGCGTGTCACTCAGCTCTCTGTCCTCACCACTGTGTTTGTCACATTTTTACACTTCAGAGAACTTCAGAACTATCCCATAGCTGATTGATGTTTCAAAAGGACTCCTATGGATGGAATATTTGACCATTCTTTTGTCAACTTCAGTGAGATTATGGCAGGGTATAGAGGCTATATGATCTGAATACACAATATTTAAGGATGTGAACATGTAGCCGTTATAGCCAGGCGGGGGGGTGGGGGTGTTTACAGGGTTCTTAAAATGCGTCTGTCCCACAATAACAATGGGTACATTTATGTTTGTATTCTTGATCAGGTCCACAGTGGGGGTGTGGATACTTTGGCAGATTCTGGGGGGAACACTTTATAGGAGCCCTTGAATACAGGGGGCCAAAATTTTTCTAGCTACACCTGTTGTTATAAGCAGGCCAAAACTGAGTCCCGGAGGTCTATCAAATCCCTCAGAGCAAAGCAGGAGGTCAGTCTGATCCCTCACAGCAAAGCAGGAGGTCAGTCTGATCCCTCAGAGGAAAGCAGGAGGTCAGTCTGTTCCCTCAGAGGAAAGCAGGAGGTCTATCAGATCCCTCACAGCAAAGCCATCGGTCACGCGGCACTTAGAAGCTATTTGCCATGTTCAGCCTTAACCCTTCAGTCCATTTTTAATTATCTGTCCTAAACATGCCTCATTCTGGGCATCTTTGGTGCCTTTTTATTTCATTTTTAAACTAATGTAACTTCATAGGCAGTTAATGCTGTGATACAGAGACTCCTGGCAACACTTCACTTAGAAATACAATTTAAAGCAGCATCATCAATGGCTGGATGTGAAAACCTCAGATGGTTCCTGTTGCTGCCTTGATACCTTGAAGTCGGCCTCTCAGATTCCCCAGAGGCCTTTTCCTCGTGTGCATGTTTCCTCACGGTGAGGCTGTCATCACCACACTTGCACGCACACGCGCATGCATGCATGCATGCATGCCACAGACTAATTACAGCACTGCTGCTGTTACAAGCCCTCTGAGTCGCTCTGCCCATAGTGACTGTAAACTGCAATCCTCTCCCCCGCTTAAGCCAAACCCTCCTCACACACTCTTCTCATTCACTAGTTAGACTTTAATTGCACCATTGCCAAGACTGGATTTTACTAAGGCTGCCTTTGTGTGTCTGTTGCAGGTCTGTGGAATGATTTTCTTACTCGTTGCCTGTACAGAAGATCTAAGCTGGATGCATCCTGAAGAATCCAGCACCTCAGGGCCACGAATTACCTCCTGGTATCGATTGTCACGTTTCGATTGAGCTTCTCGTCTGCACGTTTTTCTCCACCATTGTGCTGTTCACTTATTTATCGCTTAATATTTAATGATGCCTTTTTAAATAGCTCTTTGAGTGCTTATAAATATCAGTGCTGGATTCCAGTTTTTGCCCAAACTTGACTCGTCTTACCAACAGTGCCGATCGGAATAACGTGGTGACCGCATTGCGGTTAATGCCCAAAACCACATTCTTTGTTGTTCAAAGAGGATTCAGCAACCTATGGTTGTGTAATCAAAAGGTCCGACACAAGAACACAGGCATGGAAATAAGGGAATGAAGTGTGTTTATTTGATGGCTACGTCTTGGCAAGCCTCATGTGCGTGTTTATTCGTTTTTAATCACTATCTGAGCTTTCAGTACATGCTTAACATTTCAAAATTGAACGATCAAAAGTGAAATACGTATTTCTATTGCCGCATTTTGTAGATACTCGCATTTGATGTGCTGCTCTTTTCATATTTTACGGTTTGGTTTTTTTTTCCGTCACCCCAACTTTAACGGGAGGATTTTCGAGGTTTTAATCAGCTACATAAGCCTTTCATGTTAATCACGAACATTTGTGTTTGTTAGGGAATAAATACTAAACCAAATTAAATGAATTTCTGGACAGGACCTGGAGAACAGTGAGTTCTGGAAGGTAAAATTAAAGGCAGAACTGAAGTCCAGTATCAGCACAACCTCAGCGATGTCGGAGCGCACACTGGGTGCCGGCAGTGTGTTTAAAATATGCCGTATTTGCCTCTTACCTGCCAGTTAGCTTCCTGCTATCAGAGAAGTCAGGGCATGTCAGTAAACACTGTGTCTGTACTTTGACAAGTACTGTAAGTGGATTCTGAGGCTGGAGGCCTCGTGTTCCTGTTGGGGGACGGCCAATGTGGCACGGAGGGTGATATGATGGAGATAACTCCGGATGAGCAAAGTCCAGCCCCTCCCCATTGGGGTGTAGATGTGTGAGTGTGATGCGTGACACTCTGCCCCCTCAGAAGAATGACTTCAGTCTTGGGTTAATAGCCATGACACCTCAGTCGGTCCCTACATCTTCTTCCACCCTGTAGGTCATCTGGATTCCTTTCCAAGGCTTTCGCTCCATAAAACCCCCCCATAAAGAGTTTTAAAGGCCCACTTCTGTGGCCACACAAATCCCCTCTATTCTCTTATGGTGCCTATACTGCTGTTCTCTGTCATTTTCTTCATGCTCTGATTAATTTGCGTCTCTCCACAGCCCCCATCCCCCCCCCCCCCCCCCCGTCTCTGCCTCACTCCCTCCATCTCAAATTTATATTGAAACTACTTTATCAGCATGAACTACATCTGTTGCCAAACCATAGTGATTTATATTCATAAAAATAATATCAATAAACACAATAAAATGGATTATATATGTGTAATAAATATAGTTGTGTAATACATATAGTATAATTTACATGTTAATAAAAATTAAAACCAGTATGAAGTTGTTTAATTGTCACTGTATTCCTTGGGCTGTTACAGAATTAGTTTTTTATTTACAATATGTTAACATTTTAGGTGGACTGAGCATGTAGGTTAGAGCAGGTTAATGAAGTAATAAGCAAACAAGCCAGATGCCAGAGATCACTGCAGAGGAGCAAAAAAAATTTAAAACATTATATAAAATGTATTTTTACTGTTCTTTTCTGCCCTCTTGGCTTTTCTTTCTGAAGAACATGGGAATAGCTGAGATGCTTTTGTAGATTTTCACACTCTTGGCATCATTGGATGCTTATTCTGCTTAGAGTAGCATTCCTTTGCTCCTCAAACCTTCTGTCCAAACCCAGTCCCCGGAAGGTCCTGGAAGATGACGATGTACTTCGCTACACTGCAGCCTGATGCTAAAGAATACCCAGCCCTCCCTGAAGAGTCCCTCTATTACACAGCTGATGGAGAAGGTCCCGGAAGGTGACGGTGTACTCCACCACAGTACAGCCTGATACTGAAGAATGCGCAGTCCTCCCTGAAGAGTCCCTCTATTACACAGCTGATGGAGAAGGTCCCGGAAGGTGACGGTGTACTCCACCACACTACAGCCTGGCGCTAAAGAATACCCAGCCCTCCCCGAAGAGTCCCTCTATTACACAGCTGATGGAGAAGGTCCCGGAAGGTGACAGTGTACTCCACCACACTACAGCCTGATGCTAAAGAATACCCAGCCCTCCCTGAAGAGTCCCTCTATTACACAGCTGATGGAGAAGGTCCTGGAAGGTGACAGTGTACTCCACCACACTACAGCCTGATGCTAAAGAATACCCAGCCCTCCCTGAAGAGTCCCTCTATTACACAGCTGATGGAGAAGGTCCCGGAAGGTGACAGTGTACTCCACCACACTACAGCCTGATGCTAAAGAATACCCAGTCCTCCCTGAAGAGTCCCTCTATTACAGAGCTGATGGAGAAGGTCCCGGAAGGTGACGGTGTACTCCACCACACTACAGCCTGATGCTAAAGAATACCCAGTCCTCCCTGAAGAGTCCCTCTATTACAGAGCTGATGGAGAAGGTCCCGGAAGGTGACGGTGTACTCCACCACACTACAGCCTGATGCTAAAGAATACCCAGTCCTCCCTGAAGAGTCCCTCTATTACAGAGCTGATGGAGAAGGTCCCGGAAGGTGACGGTGTACTCCACCACAGTACAGCCTGATACTGAAGAATGCGCAGTCCTCCCTGAAGAGTCCGACTGAGATGCACCAACTCCCTCGCATTCCTTTTTATTGCACCACCAGAATGGTTTCTTTGCAGTGGTGTGGGTGTGTGGTGCAGACACATGGCTCTTTCAGTCTGCATCTCTGCAGCCAGACCATGTACTGGCCCTGGCACCGAAGTCTTCACAGCACAGGGGAAGGATGTTGGGAAATATCAATCCAGTGCGGGCTGTGGAGAGTCAAATAGCACACAGGTATAAATCACTGTCACACAGGCCAGTGTCTTAGCTTATTTTTAGTCTTTGGGTGATGGCCTTGTTGGACACTTGTGTGCTTGATACCCCCCCATGATGTTCTGCTGCTTTCTGGTGTCTTCTTTCAGAAGCTGCTTTGTGTCCACGGATGGTGCTTAACGATACCTGATTTGGCATAATTCGAGACTAACCTACAGGCAGGGACTGATGAAGGTCTCTGGGGACCCTAGGCCAACATGGTTAAGCCCCCCCCCCGCCCCCCCCCCCCGCAGATTTTTAGTCAAGTAAGAAACAAAGAAGAATGATGCAACACCAGTTATTGACTGGGGGGTTGGAGCATCGCACCAGTGGATCATTCGGCCAAGTTTGACCACTGCATTTTTGCTAAGGCAAGGCTAGGCCCCTGACGTTTGCTGAGGCCCCTGACGTTTGCTGAGGCCCCTGACGTTTGCTGAGGGTCCCTGATGTTTGCCGAGGCCCCTGATGTTTGCTGAGGCCCCTGACGTTTGCTGAGGCCCCTGACGTTTGCTGAGGGTCCCTGACGTTTCCTGAGGCCCCTGACGTTTGCTGAGGCCCCTGACGTTTGCCGAGGCCCCTGACGTTTGCTGAGGCCCCTGACGTTTGCTGAGGCCCCTGACGTTTGCCGAGGCCCCTGACGTTTGCCGAGGCCCCTGACGTTTGCCGAGACCCCTGACGTTTGCTGAGGGTCCCTGACGTTTGCTGAGCTACCTGACGTTTGCTGAGGTCCCTGACATTTGCTGAGACCCCTGACGTTTGCTGAGGGCCCCTGACGTTTGCCAAGGCCCCTGACGTTTGCTGAGATCCCTGACGTTTGCTGAGGCCCCTCACATTTGGTGAGAGCCCTGACGTTTGCTGAGGGCCCCTGATGTTTGTTGAGGGCCCCTGACGTTTGCTGAGATCCCTGACATTGGCTGAGGCCCCTTACATTTGCTGAGAGCCCTGACGTTTGCTGAGGGCCCCTGATGTTTGTTGAGGGCCCCTGACGTTTGCTGAGATCCCTGACATTGGCTGAGGCCCCTTACATTTGCTGAGAGCCCTGACGTTTGCTGAGGCCCCTGACGTTTGCTGAGATCCCTGACTTTTACTGAGAGCCGTGATGTTTGCCGGGGCCCCAGACGTTTGCTGAGGCCCCTGACGTTTGCTGAGATCCCTGACGTTTGCTGAGGCCCCTGACGTTTGCTGAGATCCCTGACGTTTGCTGAGATCCCTGACGTTTGCTGAGATCCCTGACATTCCCTGAGGCCTCTGACATTTGCCACGGCCCTAAGCTTTAGCTTAGAATAGCTTCTGCATTAATCGGGCCCTGGGTAAGTCTTTTGATGGGCAAAATGGTTTCAGTGTTGGTTAGTGTTGGGTTAGTGTTGGGTAAGGTGCTAGAGGTTACAGTATGTTTCTTGATCTAATTTATCACTTCCTGGTAGTTCATGGGAAAAAAGGCCCCATCCTTCGGAAAGGAGTCCTTGTTTGTCCCGGCCAACTAAGTTCTGAGGGGGGTTTGGCTGTCATGTTGTGACTCAGCTCCCTCTGTCCACCCCCCTCCCCTTCTGATGTCCTGCAGCTCGCATTCCTCATCTGGGTGATGTCATTTTTCAGACGCTGCTGGGAGCTGGCCTCCTATGACCCGTGCAGAATCTGTTCTCTGCATTCAGTAAATTTCATTTCTGGTACCCAACTTTGTGCAGGGATGGGGAACGGAGCGTGCCACTGACTGGTGCCCGAGTGGGCCCCTGGGGGCATGCGGTGGGGGCAGGACGCGGTGAGGGTGGATCGGAGTCACTTTCATTACCCGCATCATTTTAATTAATGTTTTTTTTCACACTTTTCGTTGCAGTGAGCAAATATATCTCTGACTTTCTTGGGTGCTGCACTTACACACTCACCATTATTTGGCTAATAAGCACGGGCGGATACAGAGGCGGGGCTAATTAGCCTAGTAGGGTCTCTCCCCTGTCACTCATCGATTCAAGTCTTACCACTGGCTAATGATAGAATCACCCCTGCTATTACGGTCTTCATGCTCATCGGTGGAGAGCTGTCTGCTGTGCCATGTTGGTTTGTATTTTATTGAAGGTGTGCAGCCTACCAAACGTAGCTTTCTGAAGATCAGGTCACAGCACTGCAAAATGGCGATTCCCTCCCCTGTCTGGATGTTTGACCTTGAATGGGGTCTCGCCTCCCCATTCAGTCCAGAGGCCCAGCATCTCTCTTCATTTCTGCTCAAAGCGCTAAATGACAAGTTATAAACTCCGTTTTTGACAACAGCTGCCATGCAAAGAATTAATCAGAATTAAGCGGCATTGTGTTCATTGAAAGGGCATCTGACAGAACATCTGGTGTATGTTTAAATAGTGTAAATAGCTCTCAGAAAAGTTGCATGGTCATTTGTAATCCACCTTCCTCCTGTGTCCTTCTGCAGTGGATAATATGTGATGGCAACATCAGTTTTAAATTTGATAATGTCATGAGCATATTGGTAAGATCACACTATTTTGGCCGGTACTGTATGTGTCTGTTACCTGGATGGGAGCATCCTGTCATGTCATATGAAATCGGCATTTTCAGCGGCCGCCACCTTGTGACGAGATTTCCCCCTCAGAGTTCATGGCCCCATTTTCTTGTTTGACTCTTTCTTTCTTTCCATTTTTTTTTTCCTTTTCTGGAAGGATCATGGGGAAGCAGCCCCCCCCCCCCAGCCTCGGTTTATTTACATTGAAGTGTGTAGTAAAACAAAGCAGATTGTATCAATAAAGAATAATAGTTTCCCATATCCATCCATCCATCTTCCAACCTCTTCTCTTTTGCAGGGTCATGTGGGGCCTGGAGCCAAGCACAGGCAGCTCGGCGGAGCTGGAGCTACTCCAGTCCGCTGCGGGGCATTGGGCAAACACACACACGCACACACATACGTGCACACGCAGATACACATGCACACACCTGCATATATCCACACCAACAGGCAGACACGCATGCGCACACACACACACACACACATGCATGCATGCATGCATGTGCACACACACACATGCATAATGGATGCAGATGGATGGAGACAAAGGAATGGAGCGACTGTGAACCTTGGCATGGGGAGGTGTGGCCTATGTACCAAAACTCAGTATATTTGACACACTTCTGACAAATTCATGGTTCATTCTGTGGGTCTGGCTATGTTTTAAGATCTCTGCCTCTGATGTGAAGCAGACCTGAAGACCTGGAGGGGATTCTTAAGGGCAGACATGAGTGGGCTTATACGACCACTTTGGTTAAGGGAACAGATCTGGGTAGTGTAGCATCCACCTGATTCACGGTCAGTTAAAGCCACCGCCAGCCCAGCTACAATAATAAACACGCATGATTATAAGAAGACCGGAGTAATGAACTGCATCTGATTGGAATTTATGGTAGAGAAATTAAGTGAATTCAGTTCTTTTTGGTAGTTTCAGTATAAGTTGACCCTTAATGATTGTACTGATTGTACTGATTGATTGTTGGGATAGAGAGATAGAGGATTCCCTAATTGTAGGGTTTGATGTAACATGGGATGGGGGATTGCGGATGCGCCCTGATTGTTGGGATTGATGTCCTGTCGGATGGGGGATTGCGGAGGCGCCCTGATTGCTGGGACTGATGTCCTGTCCGATGGGGGATTGCGGAGGCGCCCTGATTGTTGGGATTGATGTCCTGTTGGATGGGGGATTGCGGAGGCGCCCTTATTGTTGGGATTGATGTCCTGTCGGATGGGGGATTGCGGAGGCGCCCTGATTGCTGGGATTGATGTCCTGTCGGATGGGGGATTGCGGATGCGCCCTGATTGTTGGGATTGATGTCCTGTTGGATGGGGGATTGCGGAGGCGCCCTTATTGTTGGGATTGATGTCCTGTCGGATGGGGGATTGCGGAGGCGCCCTGATTGCTGGGATTGATGTCCTGTCGGATGGGGGATTGCGGAGGCACCCTGATTGTTGGGATTGATGTCCTGTTGGATGGGGGATTGCGGAGGCGCCCTTATTGTTGGGATTGATGTCCTGTCGGATGGGGGATTGCGGAGGCGCCCTGATTGCTGGGATTGATGTCCTGTCGGATGGGGGATTGCGGATGCGCCCTGATTGTTGGGATTGATGTCCTGTCGGATGGGGGATTGCGGAGGCGCCCTGATTGCTGGGACTGATGTCCTGTCGGATGGGGGATTGCGGATGCGCCCTGATTGTTGGGATTGATGTCCTGTCCGATGGGGGATTGCGGAGGCGCCCTGATTGCTGGGATTGATGTCCTATCGGATGGGGGATTGCGGAGGCGCCCTGATTGTTGGGATTGATGTCCTGTTGGATGAGGGATTGCGGAGGCGCCCTGATTGTTGGGATTGATATTCTGTCGGATGCTGGATTGCGGATGCGCCCGGATTGTTGGGATTGATATTCTGTCGGATGGGGGATTGCGGATGTGCCCTGATTGTTGGGATTGATATTCTGTCGGATGGGGGATTGCGGATGCGCCCTGATTGTTGGGATTGATGTCCTATCGGATGGGGGATTGCGGAGGCACCCTGATTGTTGGGATTCATGTCCTGTTGGATGAGGGATTGCGGATGCGCCCTGATTGCTGGGATTGATGTCCTGTCCGATGGGGGATTGCGGAGGCACCCTGATTGTTGGGATTGATGTCCTGTCCGATGGGGGATTGCGGAGGCACCCTGATTGTTGGGATTGATGTCCTGTCCGATGGGGGATTGCGGAGGCACCCTGATTGCTGGGATTGATGTCCTGTCGGATGGGGGATTGTGGAGGCACCCTGATTGTTGGGATTGATGTCCTGTCCGATGGGGGATTGCGGAGGCACCCTGATTGTTGGGATTGATGTCCTGTCCGATGGGGGATTGCAGAGGCGCCCTGATTGTTGGGATTGATGTCCTGTCCGATGGGGGATTGCGGAGGCACCCTGATTGCTGGGATTGATGTCCTGTCCGATGGGGGATTGCGGAGGCACCCTGATTGCTGGGATTGATGTCTTGTCGGATGGGGGATTGTGGAGGCACCCTGGTTGCTGGGATTGATGTCCTGTCGGATGGGGGATTGCGGAGGCACCCTGATTCTTGGGGTTGACATCCTGTTGGATGGGGGATGGCGGAGGCGCCCTGATTGTTGGGATTGATATTCTGTCAGATGGGGGATTGCGGAGGCGCCCTGATTGTTGGGATTGATGTCCTGTCGGATGGGGGATTGCGGAGGTGCCCGGATTGTTGGGATTGATATTCTGTCGGATGGGGGATTGCGGAGGTGCCCGGATTGTTGGGATTGATGTCCTGTCGGATGTGGGGATTGCGGAGGCGCCCTGATTGTTCGGATTGATGTCCTATAGGATGGGGGATTGCGGAGGCGCCCTGATTGCTGGGATTGATGTCCTGTCGGATTGGGGGATTGCGGATGCGCCCTGATTGCTGGGATTGATGTCCTGTCGGATTGGGGGATTGCGGATGCGCCCTGATTGTTGGGATTGATATTCTGTCAGATGGGGGATTGCAGATGCGCCCTGATTGTTGGGATTGATGTCCTGTCGGATGTGGGGATTGCGGAGGCGCCCTGATTCTTGGGGTTGACATCCTGTCGGATGAGGGATTGCAGATGCGCCCTGATTGTTGGGATTGACGTCCTGTCGGATGGGGGATTGTAGAGGCGCCCTGATTGTTGGGATTGATGTCCTATTGGATGGGGGATTGCGGATGCGCCCTGATTGCTGGGATTGATGTCCTGTCGGATGGGGGATTGCGGAGCCGCCCTGATTGTTGGGATTGATATTCTGTCCGATGGGGGATTGCGGAGGGGCCCTGATTGTTGGGATTCATGTCCTGTCGGATGGGGGATTGCGGAGGCGCCCTGATTGCTGAGATTGATGTCTTGTCGGATGAGGGATTGCGGAGGCGCCCTGATTGCTGAGATTGATGTCCTGTCGGATGAGGGATTGCAGAGGCGCCCTGATTGTTGGGATTGATATTCTGTTGGATGAGGGATTGAGGAGGCGCCCTGATTGCTGGGATTGATGTCCTGTCGGATGAGGGATTGCGGAGACGCCCTGATTCTTGGGGTTGATGTCCTGTCGGATGAGGGATTGCGGATGCGCCCTGATTGTTGGGATTGATATTCTGACGGATGAGGGATTGCGGATGCGCCCTGATTGTTGGGATTGATGTCCTGTCGGATGGGGGATTGCGGAGGCGCCCTGATTGTTGGGATTGATATTCTGTTGGATGAGGGATTGAGGAGGCGCCCTGATTGTTGGGATTGACGTCCTGTTGAATGGGGGATTGCGGATGCGCCCTGATTGTTGGGATTGACGTCCTGTCGGATGGGGGATTGCAGAGGCGCCCTGATTGTTGGGATTGATGTCCTGTTGGATGGGGGATTGCGGAGGCGCCCTGATTGTTGGGATTGATATTCCGTCGGATGGGGGATTGCGGAGGCGCCCTGATTCTTGGGGTTGACGTCCTGTCGGCTGGGAGATTGTGGAGGCGCCCTGATTGTTAGGATTGATATTCTGTTGGATAAGGGATTGCGGAGGCGCCCTGATTGTTGGGATTGATATTCTGTTGGATAAGGGATTGCGGATTGTTGAGATTGATTTTCTGTTGGATGGGGGATTGCGGAGGTGCCCTGATTGTTGGGATTGATATTCTGTTGGATAAGGGATTGCGGAGGCGCCCTGATTGTTGAGATTGATTTTCTGTTGGATAGGGGATTGCGGCGGCGCCCTGATTTGTTGGGATTGTTACATATGTGGTTGGACGTTCCTGGTGGGCAGGGTATCTTGTACTGTATATTATGTAAGACACATTTTCCATTCAGTTCTTATCTAAAACATTATTTAAGTGCCCATGAGTGAATAACTGAACAGGTTTGAAATAAACCATGAGATAAGCTTTGACAGGTCAGTTTACGGGGATTTCCACCACAGTCTGCTCTCGGGTAGGCCTTGCGCTTAGGATTTCAAAACGGGAATGAGGTTGCTGTCTGTTCCATTGACCTACAGGCAGAATGGAGGTCTTGGCTACTGCATAGTTGGTCAGCAGGACAAAGATGGTCATTCACAACCCGCTGCTATGAATATCCATTTACCCCATAATGCTCTGCATCCTTATTTTCGCAAATCACTGCTTATGAAGAGAGACTCTAAAACAGCAGAGAGCCAGTTTTGGCAAAGTCTAACGTGAAACACTGCACTAATGCATCTAGCTGTTAAGAAGGGGCAGTGATAAGGTACTCAAAGGAAAAGCATCGGCAAAGCAGGCATGAATAATCCTAAAAAAAAAAACACTACTTTGTGTGAATGTTTATACTTTAACATCCAAAGGTTGTCAGAATGGTTGAGAACGTGGGCTGGAATTTAGGAGTTAGATGGGGAAATTCTGGGAATGAGAGTCGGATATTGCAGGGACAGCATCCTGATCTGATTTCAGCTTTGGGATCGTTTTCCTCATAATGAAGCGTGTTTGGTACGGGCAATAAAGACCTGACGTTACCCAATCCGCTCCAGTGCCTCATCCCCTCCTAGGAGAAACACACACTTCAACTGTGTGTGTTTTTACAGCATTATATAAGGACTACATACTGTCACAGACCAGGATATTGCTTTAAATAAGCATCTTTATTATTATGATAGTATTATCAAGTATTATCTTCAAGCAAGACAGTATACATTTAAGCAGATTTCTGATTTAAGATTTCTGGACAAAAATTTAGATTATCGTCTGTTATGTTTAAGCTCTGTGTATTAATGGATATTTGAGAAAAGAAAAACTATCTTTTCAATCAAAGGTGACTTCTGCCATTAAAATGTGTTTTTGCTGGTGTGATGTTACTCTGAAATAGATGGTTCACAAACATTTAGAAATGACAGAACATAATTGACGAATTCCAGATTCTTGCCTTCCAGCCTATGCGATCTTTGGGATGAGGGGTGATAAGCAACTGAAAATAAACACTCCGTATGTAGTTTTGATTCTGTGGTTTAAAGTGACTTAATGATGAAGACTGAAATTGTGCTTTCTCTAGCAGAAAAACAAAGTTAGTGTACTATGATTTAACACATAACCACAGCTGCTGATTAACCATGGCAAAGGATGCAGTGTTTACACGTTTGAAATCTGGTGTGCGGATCACAGACTGTCTTGGATTAGCGGTATACAGACGGATTTAATTACAGTGTTCATCTATTCATCCTGCGTCATTAATAGTATAAAAATTTCAGTATTCAGAATTCTAAGCAGCAAGGATTCGCTGTGTACAACGTGGTTTTAAAAAGGACAGAAATTGCCCGCAACAGTATCCTCTGTGAGTTTTTAAGCTCCGCAGACCTACTGTCCTACTTCATATATAGACCTCAGTCTATCACGATGTTTCGCCACTAGGCGGAGCTCAAAACTCAGTTGCTCAACTTCGCTGGCGGATAGAAAAACTCGTCGCTTTTTCCAGTTGACTTATCCTAAGTGTTCATTGTTATTTATGAGATTTTTTATATATATATATATATTTGTGATATTCATTTTAATCACGAGCAAATTTATCTTTGTATTTGATTCCAACAGTGGTATATTTCTTGGTAAGGAAAGCGGGTTAACATATAGGTCTAGTAAACATCCAGAAATGTCCAGATAATGAATCATATCCCCGCAGTTCTCCACACTTTGCCTGCTGTAGTGTTCTGTATTTTCGAAATGCTGCATTGTTCTGACTAACTACCAGCAACCAAAAACGTATCTTCGGGTGTCTAGGCCTAATTCTCATCGGTAAAACTGTTAAAATAATATTCCATTCATATCGCTGCGTGTAATCGCAAATAAACCAAGTTAGTAAAAAAATAAAATGAAATAACAGCTCTATAAAATGTAACCATATTGTGTTACCTATTAGATGCCGTCTGCTGCACGCAATTACACCACATTTCGACATCAATAAAACACTCCAGTCCTGACATATGGCCGTTAAGGGAAATATTCCGCAGCTGAATTAATTGCCCCCTAACTGCAGTCTCACTTGAGGCTGCCTACACGTCCATCATTATGCGCGACTCGCAATTAAAACTGGACGATGTTTGACCTCAACACAGCGAACCATAAATAGATGACAGGAGGAGAAACTGCGCCGGGGTCGGGGGCTGATTCATGAAGGGATCGCGCCTGTAGGAGTCATTGCGACTCCCGGCCCCCTTTCCCACCCCTAGTTGCTTCATTTCCGCTTCCAGAAGGTAAATCCACAAGTTTCCCCCCGAAAGCCAGCGAGTAGTGAAACCCTAAAGGGATCAGGGGGGTCGGGGAGTCCGGCTGCCGCATTGTTCGCATAGCCGCCTGGGTCTGCGCAGCGCAAATCCGCCGTCCCGAAGCACCGCAGGCAGTAATCGCTGCTTTTCCCTTTAACACAAAGCGTCAGCATCCAGGAAAACTTTTGCCTGCCAGAAAGTTCAGCGGCATTGATTTCTGGCCTTGGTGGTGAAGTAACTCCGAAGTGTTTCTAAACCCCACCATCACAAGGTAAGGTCGTGCCTGAAAGGTAAACTTTCATTGCAAATTATTTCAAGCAAATTAGCCTATTTTATTTTATTAAGCTTAACACGCTCTTTTTACCCCGGCTTGCGTTTTTGCTGTTGAAAATATGACCATATAGAAAACATCCGTATGTACATATACAGTAGCGTGCGTGTACATAAAAATTGACATTTAAAAGTGCAAATGAGCATAGAAACATAAGACAAAACACAGTTATGCGGCGTAATGCGCTGATCCTGTACATTAAACCGCCTCTAAGACAAACGCCGCTTTAATCCTGTAAGTGTGTTTGCTGTACTTTCCTTTTTAATATCGCACTCATAGGTGGGGCGTCCATGACTCGTTTCTTGCTGCTGTAATTGTGTACAGCTGCTTCTTTTCTGGCTAAAATGACAGCATTTATGGGCTGAGAACAATAATAAATACTATGATTAAGTTGTATGCTTTTAAAGAGTTGTACAAGTAAACAGTGCAAAGAATGCCTTCCCGGATAATTACCCGCATTAACCCTTACAGTGGCGCCTGCAGCGGGGAAAAGGCTCCTTTTATAACCTTATTGCAGACGGGTCAGGCAAACTGCATTGAAATATGCATATAAAGCACTGTTGCGTGTGCGTGGGGAGCGTGCATACCAGCCCTTGGAGAATGCGAGGAATTAAGGCAGAAATGCAGAGCACTCGGTGGAGCGACAGCTGAGCGGCCCCTCGGACCCGGCTGTGGATGCCTGCTGTCCCGCGGGACTCGAGCCCCTAGTAAGGACACAGCCCGAAAGTGTCTGTCTGCGAAAAGACCCTTTTAAACTGCTGGCCGTGGGATTTAATATTTTTGGGAGGACAGTCTCGATATGATCAGGAGACCTTTCACATAAGCTTTAATCCTACTGTGCTTTCAGTAAAGAAATACTTCAATTTAACTGTGGCAATATATGAGGAAAGTTTCTGAAGGGCACAGTCTGGTAACTTTAGGCTTGAACATTCAGTATCTAGTCTGTTTCTTTAATGGGTAGATGCTTGGTACAATAACACCCTGACAGGTTAACTTGGGACGCACCACCTACAGCCTAGTGCAGTGAAATGCTGCTGCTTCTCACGCTCGCGGGCTTCTGCGTGAACTCTGAGCCCCGAGGCGACGTGCCCGAGGCTGTTTTTGTCTGGTTGGGTTGAGTAAGACTGAGGAAAAAAAAAAATCTATCACAGTCATAAGTTGAAGCATGAAGGAGAAGCAGTGGGTCTTGATGATCTCACGCTGTGTGTCAGTGAAGACGAGGAGGCAGGCATGAGGAATGCGGGGGTCGTGGATGAGAAGACATCAGGACTGCTGAAGCAGATAAAGGCTGCCGTTCAGGTCCAACTTTCTGCTGCTGTTGTCCATTGAGAAGAGACAGATGTACATATTCTGATTCATGAACGCCCCCCCCCCCCCCCCCCAAGTCTTCATTGTGGTCCCCGCTGTTTATTTTGTTTCACAGAGCCCTACAGTTGTTGGCATGGGAACAGATATTTTTGGGAAACTGAGAGCAAATCAGTATCATGCCCCTTATGTAGAAGACCCCTCTTTGGTCCTCTGAGTTACCCGACCTCTGGCGGCTGGTGTCCAAGCTCTTCTGGTGAGGGCCGATGGCCGAGTGTGTTGTACTGTGGGGTGGAAGGACATTTTGTATGGTTGTCTTGCCCTCTCATTTTATTTTGGTGAGGTTATCAGGAAGGCCATACCCCGTTCAAGAAGCAAAGTAAAAATAAAACAGGAATTATGTTTTTTCCATCGCCCCCCCCATGTTTACGTCCGGTCCTGTCCTGTCATCGAGTCCCTTTGTCATCCCACCATGAAAGCACTGATTCACCAGCGTTGCTCATGACTCTGGGTCTGCGTCCCAAGCTGCCAGCCTACAATGGAGGAGTTGTGCGTTGGGCTGCTTTAAGCTCGGTGACAGCCTGCGTTCCCGGTTCCTCCTGTGCCAGTCAGACCAGTGCCTCCGTGAGCGCAGGTTCTGTACGGAGAACAAAGCAGCCCTGTGTCTGTGAGATTGGTCTGCGAGCCGCCGGTCCAGCAGACACAGAGATGGGCATGAAGAGCCTCTCTCACCCCGGCTGAACCTGGAATCAGCATATGGTGAAGCTGTGATCCCAACATCATGCAAATGGAAACCTCAGGAGGCAGCAGTGTCTCTGTTCCTCCTTAAATTTAGCATGACGCTAAGGATGCTAAGTGCTAAGCGTTCCCAGCAGGTCTGTGGCTCAAACTGAACCCTCTTTATGCCAAGCCCCCCTTTCCGGACATGGCTTCCTAGCGCAGACAATCTTTATATCGTTGGATTAGACGGAGCGTTATGGTCTTTAACCGTATTTCGGGAGGAGTGCCTGACGTGGCATGTTGCCAGTGGTTAGGGCCTCTACGAAGTCTGTTCTGTGTGCTGGAGGCTCTCGCTCACTCTCTCTCTCTCACACTGGCTTCACCCCAATCTGGCCTTAAGCTGGAGTGTCAGTTTGATCAGAGGATGCTCTGCTCGGTTTGAGAATATCTCCTGGCTTCTGTGCACATTATGAGGAGGTACCGGGCCCGGTGCCACGTTTGCCCTCTGCCCTGTAGCCTGCAGATAAGGTCACTCTCCCTTTCGTAGAATTAGAATTTCTCAGAGCCAGCAAGGTAAATCCAGTCAAGCCTCCCTGTATCTGGGACATTCGCCTGTTCGTTTGACACGTTTTTTTAAATGTTATAAGCCAAGAAATAGTAATCATGTGACGCCGAGGACTGCAAATGGCCTTTCAGGCTTGTTGCAGGATAATTGAATAAACTTCCCTGAATGAATTTATGTATGAATATAATTTTGAGGGCTTTGAATGAATGAATGTCTTTATTGGCACAAGGTCCAACGAAATTGGAAGACCCTCCCCAGGACAGAAAAAGAAAAGACAGGAAGGACAGAAAATACAAAAAAAAGATATATAGTAGAATGTAACGCAAACAGAATATTAACAGAAGACGATACGAATTAGGAGGATAATGGATGGATGGATGGATGGATGGATGGATGGATGGATGGATGGATGGAATACGAATTAGGAAACAGAAAACTGAGTACAAAAGGAGTGTAAAGAATAAAAATGGAAGCCATGTAAAAATAAAGGAAAAAAATGACAAAAAAGAAGGCTGTTATTGGGGGGGGGGCGGCATGGTGGTGCAGTGGTTAGCACTGTATGGGGCGGCATGGTGGTGCAGTGGTTAGCACTGTATGGGGCGGCATGGTGGTGCAGTGGTTAGCACTGTATGGGGCGGCATGGTGGTGCAGTGGTTAGCACTGTAAGGGGCGGCATGGTGGTGCAGTGGTTAGCACTGTAAGGGGTGGCATGGTGGTGCAGTGGTTAGCACTGTAAGGGGCGGCATGGTGGTGCAGTGGTTAGCACTGTTACCTCACACCTCTGGGACCCGGGTTCGAGTCTCCGCCTGAATTACATGTGTGCGGAGTTTGCATGTTCTCCCCATGTCGTTGTGGGGTTTCCTCCGGGTACTCCGGTTTCCCCCCACAGTCCAAAAACATGCTGAGGCTAATTGGACTTGCAAATTGCCCGTAGGTGTGTGTGTGAGAGTGAATGGTGTGTGAGTGTGCCCTGCGATGGGCTGGCCCCCCCATCCTGGGTTGTTCCCTGCCTCGTGCCCATTGATTCCGGCATAGGCTCCGGACCCCCCGCGACCCAGTAGGATCAGCGGTTTGGAAAATGGATGGATGGATGAATGTTATTGGTGTTTCTCTGCTTGTGATTCAGTTCGTATCTGTTTGCTTTTGGTTGTGGTACCTGAATTTATGAGTTACTCCCAGCCTAAAGCCGCACCAAGCCTTACACTTGAAAATAAGGCCGTCACCACTGCGTTCTTGGTGGACCGTAAAACTCACAAGTGGTTCTGCCAGAGATGCGTCCGCCAGCGACCCGCAGCCGAGGAGATGAGGAGAGGTGTGACAGCGAAACCCTGGGTCTCAAGCTACCTTTTGTAGTTACTGTGAATAATCGGCAGCTCCACCCAACCTCAGGTGATGTCCGTTGAAATGTTGGTCACCAGATTACTCGCATTATTACAGGGGCTGCTTCTGAAATGAAGAGCCCTTAACCTGCTGTTTGTTTGATTGCGGAGTTAGGACTGTAATGCCTGTTTGTCCTCTGGCTAGGGGAAGGAGAATCTGGGACTGGGCGTTGGGTGGCCATTTTGATCCTGCTCTGTTAGAAAAGAGATTATCACTGACTATAAACAGGTTTTGTGCCTCAGGATAAAGAATACCACAAAGCCATGTATTTTATGGGGTGGCAATGACATCATGCAAAAGGGAGAATAGAGACTGTGAAAATCGGGATTTTCTTTGCTTGTCCCCCACCTTCCCCGTTGTTGCCCTCCTGTCCTGTCTACACTTGTCCCAGTTGTTCATAGGGGTGGGGGGGGGGGAGGATTCCCCACAGTACAGTAAGGTATGAGCACCTGGGTGGGGCTGCAGGTGTTGACAGCATCCCTCCCTAGCTTTCCAGATGGTGTCAGAGAAAAATGCTGAGCTGTGGCTTAGCACCACCTTGTGGCTGGAGGACTGAACACTACTCTCGTTCCAGTTTTTTTTTTTTTTTTGTGGGGGGGTGGTGTTTGTGGTCTTAATTGAGGAGGCCCGGGGATTGGTAAGGGGACAGAAAATCCTTATTATGGGATATTTAATTTCTGCTCAGTATGTCCAGACTATTAACACACCAGTTCTGAGTGTCACATTATTCCGACGGTCTGTAAATATCAGAGAGTCCGCTCTGCTTGTTTGTGCACCGTTACTTTGAATGGTCTTTTTAGGGTTGATCTTTTGGCAGCTCCAGTCCTGTTTAAACCTGTAATAACGCCCTAGGGAGCGAGCCCCAGTATGGACATTTATATAAAGCAATATTCCTGAGATCGCTGCAGTGGATATGGCTGTGATTCTGCGGGATTGATATGTCTCCTCTCCTGTGACACCCATCATCCTTCATCTGTCAGTTGTGCCTTCGCTTGGTGGGTCTCCCTCCCGTCGCGTGACAGACTAAATGCAGCCTGAAATTGCTGTAGTCCGTTAATATTTCAGGAGCTAAACGTTTTTAGCAGGTGGGTTTTTATGGTAGTTGGAGGCTCTTGTTAAGCAGTTCAGAACGTGTGGCAAAGCCCTTTAGTATTCTCACGGGCCACTGCCTGGTTTTTAGGTAAATTTCTAAACAGCTGTCCTTAGCCGGCCCCAGTCGCGCTCAATGGAATGGCTAAGAATTAATAGAAATGGTTCCACAGCGACTATGAAGCTCCTGCAGCCTGACCGGAGTTTGCACCGGGTTTGTTGTACAGGGATGTTATTCCTTAGCCTGTTTTTAAGAATAACAGTCTGGGGTCTATGTCAGCAAGTCCGTTCAGAGTCGCTTTGCGGATAGTGAGCTGGCACTTCCTGTTTTCTAGGAGAGACCCTGTGGACAGGAAATGCGGTGTGATGGAAGGCGGTGCTGTGTGTGTGTGTGTGTGTGTGTGTGTGTGTGTGTGTGTGTGTGTGTGTGTGTGTGTGTAAACACTGGGCTTCTGTTACAGTCCTTCAAATACGTTTTCCCGTAACTGTGCTAGACAGAGACTCAATGTGGCTGTTCCTTTTCTAAGACGTACACAAACCCTCCTCTGCCGTAAATGCAGAACTTGATACTTGTCCCTCAGAACATTGGATAAAAGGTTTCTGTGGACGATTACGATGGAATCGTCCAGCTCCGGCTTGTTCTGCGAGATCTCTGAGGCAGAATCGGACTTTCTGCTGGAAAGTGCAGCCCTGGAGGTTGTTCGGTTTGCCCCTGTTATGAATAAGTGGGCCGGCCTGGGTTAGCGCGCTCTCCAGGGGATTAGGTCGGGGGCAGTGCGGATTCCCAGAATAGCTGCAGTGCGCTTACTGCCTGCTTAAGTTTTTGTTAAAGTGTTTGGACAAAATTCAACAACTCTGCTCCATGCTGGGGGGGGGGGGTTCTCTGTTTCAGATGTACTTACAGGGTTATTTCAGAAAGCGTGACAGAAGTACAAGTATCTATAAACTTGTATCCAGGATACAACGGGGTTCTGCATCTAATCTTTTTATTTGTCCTTGTCCAACCTTTTACAGTTGGAGTGAAGTCTTCTATTTTGTTGTTTTTTTGCTGTTACTGTTTTAGATGTTGGACAATATGGTTGGTGAATCAGTTACCCAGATCCTGCCAATAAACACATCTGCTCAAGCTGCTGTGAAGCTGTGCTTCTGGGGGGGGGGGGGGGGGGCTCTTCTGGTGGCGCCATTAAATTTCAGGTTTCGTAAAGGTGGTGGCGCGGAGAGGAGCGGGGGATGATGCTGGGCTGGAGATGAAAACATCCAGAGCAAACTGGAATGCTAAACGGAGGCCTGACCTCTAGGCCTGCTGGGTCAGCACCAATCTCTCTGCCACATTTGTTGGGTCATCAGCTGCTATTGGTGGCGACTGAGGTGAAATTCTAAATGGCTACACAGAAGGCCTTTGAAGTGTTATTAATTAAAAACAGCTTGCAGTTTCCACACATTGAAACATACGAATGTTAGACACAGCACAGCACTCTCGATGCTTGAACCAACAACCTTCTCCCTTTCAAGATGGGGAGGTAAAACAACAGCCTGGCTGATTTAATCCGTACTCTTCGTTTCCGTGGCCCATGCGGAATGGAACAGTTGAGCATTTTTACATGCTTTACAATGATAATCCCACTGAGATTGCATACTGTACTACTGGAGATTCCTCTCCGGATGTTTCATCGGTCGTTAGACTCCTCCATGGCATTTAAAAGCTGGTATGGGGGCTGCATGATCTGGGGGAGGATTTGGAACATTTTCAATCAAATTAATAGGTCTTGGGGGGGCTTCATTTAACTTGCGCAGTTACAACCATGATATGAAGCTGAGTAATTGGCTGATGGGTGTGGCTTGCTGATGTCATTATTTTTTTAGTGCTGAAGAGTCAGTTTTATCCGTCTGTGAGGAATTAACAGCAGAATAGCCTCTGTACTGTGCAGATTCATCTTCTCGAAATGGTCTGATGGATGTTATTCTGAAATTTAAAAATATTTTAAAATCCCATGCAGAGTCTGAAGTGTGATCTTAACACTTAAGCTAAGTATAAAACAGCTACATCATAACAAGCCTTTACCCCAAAACCCAGTAAAACATGCTTGTTGTAAAGCTTGGTGGTATTTGTTTAATTATTATTCTTAATGTTTAGTTGCAAATGCGTCTTACTTTATGGAGAAATGATTGTGAGCGAAAAACGCATAATAATTTTAATTATGATTAATTGCCGCGGGCAAATATAGCCTAAGAAACTAACGAGCTTTTCTCAGAACTGACTTGTCATATGGTTCGCCTAGTCCCAGCCATGGTACCGACTCTCGCTGGACTCCTGAGTGATTTTGCTGTAACGTAAGGCCTGCTGTGGATGCCGACTGACCCATCGCTCTGACGACGACGGGGTGCCGTGATAAATGCGTTCAACTGCCAATCCGCATTAGCTGCTAAATTTGCGCTGGGATGCCATGCTGCAGCAGGATTGACTGTTTATTTATTTACTTATTTTTTTTTTTGTAAGCATTAGAACTTTAACCTTTCTGGTATTTGAGAGGTTAGGGCTGTTGCCATATTAAAACAACCCACTGTAGGCCTTCCAGAAAAGGCCATACTTACTAAGGATACTCGGTGTGCACCGAACTGTGTCATTCTGTATTTAACGTTTTGATGATTTTTATGAGATAAACATTCATGTAGCTGTGTTCTGATAAAACTATCATGACTGTAACGTCTGCTGAATTAGAAAACTGTGAAATGGAGCAGTCTAAACGGTTAAGCTTTTGCTGCTGTCCATGTTCCCCAGAGAGCCTTCCACCGGCCTCTATGACCGTCTTGTATCTAGGAGACAGGCAGAGGCTCCTTAATAACTCTCACAACAAGGCCTTAATAATCCTACCAGACCCACTATCCCGATATGGGTAGGCTACTGGAGTCATTGTATACTTGGATTCAGGAATATTTGTACTCTGTGCTTTTGCATGTGTTTGTGAGTTAAACTCGCGAGGCTTGCATTCAAACAGAGGGATCCATTGCTTTTCTCCATAGGGACCTAATTACCTCCCATTTCTGTGGTGTATAACTCTTCTAGCGAGCTCAAGCTCTCCAAAAAAGGAAACCTTTTGGGGAAAGAATAGTGTCCTCCAAGCTGACATGCTACGCTAACAGGTTTTCAGCAAGTGTGAGACGAGGGGAACTTCCTCAACTTTACAGCTGGGCCATCAGAACCGACCATCCCTCAGTGAGAAACATCTGCTGAGCCTGACTGGGAGTCTCTCTGCTCACTTTAAAGGTTTTTATTTGAGCATGCAGTCATGCTTGCGGTGTTTCTAAAGCATTTAGCGTGTCATTTCAGGGCAGCCGATAAGCTGCTCTTTTGTGGAAATTCTAAGCTCATCGTGTCAGAGGGTAAAGTTTCAAAGTACTGGTTGTCCCTCTGTAGCTGTGGTCTTTGACGTCTGTAGGCTTGTAGAAGCAGGGTAGCTGGAATAGGGTCACTGGTTTAAAGCAGCGGAGAATCTAAGTTCTCCCATTGTGGTCCACAGTTGTCCTGCTTAGCCTTCCCAGGTTCCTCTGGGTGTCACGTCTGGGTTGGAATCTCTTGTACAACCTTCTGCCAGTTCAGGTGTAAGTACCTGTCCAGCTGGTCTGCAGCCACTAGGTCCTGCTGAAGTTTTCTTACCCTCCGATCAACTAGTCCTTGCTGTTGACCGGTGCTCTTCGGGCTGCTAGCCAAGGCTTGGAGTTCCAGGCTCCATCGGAGCTCCACTCCGACCGTCCCATAGCCATAAAGCATGAGGATGTAGAGTGAATGATGGCTTTTGAAGTGGTCCACTCTCATCCATTGTTCCACCTCCACCTGCTGTATGACTTGGCCGCTCTTTATTGAGTCATCATTCAAAGTAAAACTTTGGGTTTGACGTTAACCATATTTCAGTGTTTTTAGTGAATCTGATTTGTCACTGGGCTGCCCCAGAATACCAGGATGTTTCATTATTTTTTTGTTGATAGCTTGACGCTCTTAAGGTAATTGCCCATAGAAAGAGATTTTTATTTGGTGTTACTTTGGAGTGGTGGGGAGGGGTCTGCTCTGACGTGTGAATGTCAGGCTTCTCCTCTGGAAATAGTGAAGCCTGCTGAGGTTGGTGCGTTTTAGATGGAAAACAGTCCCGCCTCCAGTCCCGAGTCCTTCTTGCTGGATGTTCCACTGCTTGCGGTTTGGCCACAACAGAATACGAGCTGCATGTTTGCTTGACATTCAGTCGACAAAGGGGTGGGGGCAGATCTATGAAATGCTCTATTAAAAGACACTGGGTTGGAAAAACTGCCACGTTTCCAGCGATCTGCCCCCACACACACACGCATTTGTATTCATATCTTTGTGGGGACTCTCCATTCATTTCTATGGGCAAAACCCTAATCCCAACAATGACACCCTTAACCCCTTAACCAGCCCTAAGCTTAATCATAAGTAACCAGACAAAATACAAGTTTCTAGTTTTTTGATGGCGGTCACAGATTTTTATAAAATTATTCTCATGGGCACCAAAAAAGTGGTCCCCATAACATCAAAATGACAAGTTTTTATGACAATGTGGGGACATTTGGTCCCCACAATGTAATATTCACATGAGATAGACATACACACACACACACACACACACACACACACACACACACCCAGCAAGCAGAGGAAAACCCTGGCCCTATGGTCAGGAGTTGAGGAACCGTGGGAATGGTCGCTGTCCCTCAGCAAACCTTCCCCTCCGAAGCATCCCTCTGGTGGCGTAGCTGTTAGCTCAGGGACCCAGTCGGCAGAACATAACTGTGCCCCCAGGGCCGCGTTTCCAGGCCCCGCCCCCAGGGCCGTGTTTCCAGGCCCCGCCCCCAGGGCCGCGTTTCCAGGCCCCGCCCCCAGGGCCGCGTTTCCAGGCCCCGCCTCCAGTACGCGCCGATTCACATCACTGCTGTGTGTTTATATAGCATTTTGCAGCGTCTTGTGCTCCAGTTGGCATCGCCGTTCTCCCCCCACCTCCTGCCAGTCTAATGACCCCTTTTACAACCCTTCCTGTACGCATTAACACACGCATTGATTTTTGATCATGGGGTTGAATCCAAGAGATTTGAAGTACACTTTGAATAAGTGCTTTAGCTTGTGCTTCTGAAAAAAAACATGTCTCCACCTCGTTGGTTAACGTTGTTTAAATGTTTCACATTGCGAATGTTGCCTCGTTTTCCCATCCATCTTGCTATCTTAGCGACATCTCTTTGGGGTGTTTTCTTTGGGCAGCACAAGCCACAGTGCTGAGCTTGATTTCCGCACAAATAAAGAACTGGGTGATAAGATGTTTTGGTAAAGTGCCCGTCACTCACAAACCCCCTCCCCTCGCAGGTGGGTTTGCAGAACTGACTGCTTGGCCTGCATGCGTCATGTTTTCCCCTCTAGATCAGGGACTGACACTTAAACCCCCCCCCCCCCTCCAAACCGACAATAGATAATGCTGCCAGTGGTTTTCTGTTCATAAAGCCCATTGACCCCATGATTGCACAAGGATGATCAAGGATGACCTTTCCAGAAGTAACGCATTGATCACCAATGGCAGGCTGGAGGGATTTTATCAGGGTGAAATGCACCATGGGAGTCTGAGATAGCCGGCCAGGCACCGTTAAAGACTTACTGAGTGTGATGACGATGGTCTTGTGCTCAGTGAAGGTCTAGTAAGTCTTGCTCATTCTGGCATCTACCGGTGTCCTTGTCCTGCTGTTTTACACGATCTACCAACCCTTACATCATACCTGCTCGTGAAATGCATGTCCTCAGGCCGAGCTGAAGATTTGGAATGCTTGGCTCGGAGTGACCTTTCTTGCGTGTGACTCCTTCCAGCCTGTCGTCGGAAGCTGGGCAGCATGGCTTGTATAGAGGGCAGTGTAGGCCGTCGAGGGACCTCTTAGCTGAAAGATGAGGAAGATTTCCTCTCGGTTCGATCTGGGTGAGCCTGGCAGTCGCCCTGTTCTTTGAAGGAGTTTAATGAGCATTTGTTTAAAATGAGGCTGTTCTTTGGAAATCCGAAGCTAACGTCCTGCCAACGTCCATAAAAGCGATACGGGATGAATGGATGTCAGCTGGTAGCCTGTCTGCCAGCTCACTCAGTGCCCTGCTCATAAGCTGCCGTTAGCAGGCTGCTAATGGCAGCTTCTGACTCTAATCCAGTCGTCTCTTTATTGTCTAAGACGGTATTGCCCAATCCGGTCCTCAAGGACCCACAGCATTCCATGTTTTTGCTCCCTCTCAGCTCTGGGAGGTGAGAGGGAGCAAAAATGTGGATCGGCTGTGGGTCCCTGAGGACCGGATTGGAAAACACTGCTCTAAGAAATAACAAACACCGAAGGAACAGATCTGTTCTATTAAACTGTTCCCTTATTATTCACAATGGCAGGAAATGGACTTCTGCAGGTCTGCAAATGAACCTTGATATATGAGTGAGTGCGCCACCTAGAGGGCCCAATTATAACAGCATTATAAATGCCAGAGATCTTGGCCACATGGATCAGTACAATGAAATGCCGCAAGAATTACACATGGGATTTGGTCAGGCTAACTCATAGCTCCATAAATCGAGGTTCCAAGTGAAAATCTTTGCTTTGCCCTCACGTTGGGCCTCGGTGGCTTTGTGCACAGCAATGGCTCGATCTGCGGGATGGTCCCCAATGCGCGGCATGTCGTGGCTGTAAAATGCGAGTGCGCAGGATCGGCGGATGTAGCTTGATGGTTGCACCAAGCGGATAGTAAAACTTTCTCAGGTAGATTTCGAGAGCTTGTTATGCTCATAAATCAGCTCTGTGGTCAGGTGTGTTTTCATTTTATTAATTTTTAGGTGGACTTGGTGATACTGGGAAACAGACTAAGCTCGTAGACCAGTTGTTACGGAAGTCAGTGTTTCTGCAATGTGGTTTTTTTTTTTTTTTTTAATCTATTAATTATTCCCTGACTCTTAGCTGACGCCAGCTGTGATTTAACACATCGTACGACTCTGCACTTGGGTCTCGTAACGGCCAATCCCTGAATGGCCATTGGTAAGTATTGCTTTTCCTTTGGTACTGGCCCCCCTCACCCATCTGTGCGGGGTGGGGGGGGGGGGTCAAGGGGGGGCACGGCCCTTGTGATGGCTGCTGCAGAGGTGTCCCGCAAATGGCCCAGTGATGGGCCTGCTTGGCATCGGCGACCTGGCGTCCCACCTGCAATAAATCAGTGTGGCTGAGTACTCCTCACTCACTCTGCACTCGTATGCCACCCAGTGGCCGCTGCTGAGCACTGCACACAATTGCGTTTTCTGAGGCATTACCGTTCAATGCCTGCTTTCTTTTGAGGACCTTAGCAATTCTGTCTGTGTCCTATAGGATCTGATGGGTAGAGCTCAGATTGCATGGCATTCAAGTTGGTAGTTTCCTGTGATTCTGTGAAGCCTTCTGCTATTTTCTCTTCTGTTGCTCCTAATCTGTCCCTAAAAATTTTGTGAGCGGTGTCCAGCGTACACGACGTGCGCAGCCACACCCGCTTTCGTTCAAGATCCCTCTGACACTCCCTGCGCACCCCGCCTGCCATTCCGAGTATTACACGGGAGTCTGGAAAGCCGCCGTCCTCTCGGAGCTGGAGCCTGCTAGGATGCGATTTCCTGCTCTGGTGGCTCATCTTCATTGGTCTGCCGGTATTTAGTTCAGCTTCCCGGGCAGTTTCCACAGTGTGGCCCTCACACGCTTAAAGAATCCAGCTTTGGTGGCTCCGGGATTATTTTGATGGGGCCTCAAATGCATGACAGCCTGATTGCTGCTGATGCCCGGGCTCCGATTGGCTCGCTGTCAGACGGAAACCTACCGCGACGTGATGGAGATGCCTTTGGTGATGACAGCAGCGCATAAATCTAAAAATAATTACAGATGGCTTATGGCAGGAGGGGAGCAGGGAAACCGGGGGAGACCCACTGCTAGCGATATATATTTTTTTGCTCATTGATCTCCAGTGTCTCAGGCACATTCAGTGTCTTATCCAAAGGCTTATTTTCTTCCTTTCTCTTGGAGATGAAGTTTTGACACACAGCTGCCCAGTGCACCCCACCCCCACCCCTGCCAAGTTCATGCATCATCTGTTGAATAGTGAGCTCTCTGTTTATTGCAATAATTTTTTTTTAGGTTTGATTTCCACTGAGGATTTTGTTAATGGAAACAGTTTTGCTCAAGCAATGTTGCGGACGTAAATCTGTTCTGCTTTGTGCTCCTGAGCCGGGCTCTCCTCTTATCTAGACATCAGGCAGACTGGGACCTCATTGCTGAGGCCGCGAAGGTTGAGTCACGCTGGCCCACCGCAAGATCCCATCTGTACCCCAGTGGCATAGCTCAGCTCTGCGGGCGAGTGACGGCAGACCGTGCTCAGAAATAGCTGCGCTTCATCAGCCAATGGTGGCTGTGTTTTCAGTAAGAGATTTTCTTATCTGCGCGGGGAACAAGGATCCTGCTTAATTTATCATGCTCCCAGTCCTCCAACTGTCCTCCCCCGACTGGTCATGGTTCATGGATCCACCACAGAGACATTTTCATCCCGTTTTAATTTGCATTTGCGTATCTGGGAAGTGTGCACCACCTAGTGGACATACACTGCAGTTGCACTACCTGTAATATTTTTAAATTATTATTATTTATTGCTGTTTCTCATTTAATTAAATTTTATTTCATTTCATATATATATATTTTTAATTTCTGTTAAAATGAATTACCTAGATTAAGGTAGTTATCATTGGCTTTTTGGTTTGGTTTATGTTTTAATATTTAGGTAGGAATTTAAAACTTAAATGTCAAACTGGGGGCGGCATGGTGGTGCAGTGGTAGCACTGTCGCCTCACACCTCTGGGACCCGGGTTCAAGTCTCCGCCTGGGTTGTGTGGAGTTTGCATGTTCTCCCCATGTCGTCGTGGGGTTTCCTCCTGGTACTCCAGTCCCCCCCCCCCCCAGTCCAAAGACATGCTGAGGCTAATTGGAAATACTAATTCGTAGGTGTGTATGTGTGAGTGACTGATGTGTGAGTGTGCCCTGCGATGGGCTGGGCCCCCATCCTGGGTTGTTCCCTGCCTCGTGCCCATTGATTCCGGGATAGGCTCCGGACCCCCCGCGACCCAGTAGGATATGGGAGGTCCATAGTTGTTGTGGACAGATGTTGCACAACCTAAAAATTGTGAGTGTGTCTCTGTGTGAGAGAGAGAGAGAGAGAGATGGTCACATGAGTCATGGTGTGGAACAGAACCTAACTAACCCGTCAGTTTTTTGATCTTTTATGTTCTGCAGAGGTGCCCTATATAATACCACCACCAGGTGGCACCAGACTCCAAAACCTGTTGTGGTTGCCACATGTGGAGTCCATTATACAATGGAGCATGTTTTATAACAATTTTAGCTTTTTTCTGGTGTTTCCAAGAATATTTACTGAGATGTAGAGACCCCATAGCATCTATTTCATGCTGTTTTTTTTTAGCCAACCTTTTGTCACATCATCACGCCAGAAGGAATTTCACATTCCATTTTAGATTCTCATTTATCACATGACATGTTTTGGCCAAAATAAGTGAAAGTAATATCCCAGTAATTCATTATCCAGGCACACAGAGGTCTGTGTGTGTGTGTGTGTGTGTGGGGGGGGGGGGGCTTGTTGACCATGGTGACCCAGTACAGCCCCTGCTCCAGCATGGAGGTAGGGAAGACGGGAAGACCGCATCCCAGAAGTGCTAATAAAAGAAGCGTCTTTCGGGGTAATGGGCGAGTTTGCGGGCAGAGATATAAAGAAATGCACAGAAATTGGTATATTGTGTTTCAAAGGTGACTTCCTGCCGGCCCATTTGACACCGGGTGGCTGGTACCCCCCTCCACCCCTCTGGGCGAATTTGGGCCGACCGCGGAAACCAAAACCCAGCTTGAGGTTTCGGGGGGCAAATATAGATCCGACTGGACCAGTTCCATGTCCCCGCCTTGGTCGGCCCGCCCAGGCCTACTCAGGATTTCAGAAGAATCTGTAGTGCTAATTACCTGAGAATAACTGTCAAATGGCTTTGCATATCGCATTGCCATCTGCGAGGGACCCGCCCGAAAAACATGTTACGTCTGTTGACATAGCTGTCCCTCACTTGTAACATTTCAGGCACTGTTTTCCATAACCCCCCTCCCCACCTCCCACATGTACGTCAGCCTCCCATCTCTGAATGGCTGGTCTTTTCACATCTTCGTTAAGCGTTGTGTGTCAGTGCCATGACCGGCGTATCGTACACAGAAGCGTCTCGCCCAAGCTGTGGTGGAGATACTATTTATTACTATCAAAGCTAATTTAAGACACACAAACTGGACAACTATATATCACGGCGTTGGGTAATGAAGTTGCCATTGTCTTGCTCCAGTTTCTCACAGTTCCGGCGTCGTCTTGGGGCATTGCATGATGAGTGGTGCTCTCCGCGTAACTGTATTTATACCGCATTACGAAAAAGTGCAGCTATCACCGGGGCGCGTGGTCCTTGGCGGTGACCAGGTGGAATTCGGAGCCTGGTGATTATGGTGCTGTAGGACTTGTGTGCATGTCATGGAAACTTTAAAAGGTGTGAAGCCGCTCGCGATTATGACTAAAGGGGGTGAGAGTAAACTGAGCCTCGGAGCTTTCTATTCAGGGCGGGGGTGCGTGGGCGGGTGATTGGCTTATGAATTTTCTTGAGGGTGGTGGGAGCAGGGGGGGGTGCAATAGACACAGATATTTATAATGCACATGGATCCAGACTCTCGAGATAAGAGCTCGAATGTGATCTGGGCTTGTTTTTCTATCGGTGACCTTCCCTGCCCTTGGAGCACAGCTGCACGTTTGCAGGTGTTGCCTACCTGTCAAAGACTAAAATCCGCGTGACGTTCATTTTAAGGACAGACAGGCGACTCTGCGATTTCGTTGTGCCACCACAGTGTTTCCTGAAAGCTGCGGACTTGTGAGGAAATGGTTCCATCGGTAAAAAATGAGTGTGTATGTGCTTGACAGGTGTGAGGTGAAAGTGCACAAGTCGCCCCCCCCCCCATTCCCTGGACACGTCCCCGACGTGTAGCAGAGAACCTGTTCCCATTTCATCTCCGTACCCCCCTCGTGATAATCCTCCTGCAGTAAATGTTTTGTGAGCTAGCCCTGTGAAATCTGAAGACCCTGATTCTTTCAGCCGGATTGGAGTTTATCGTGTGCTGAAGTTACACTTTAATGGCATTCTTTGAAACTGAGTCGAAACCCATAAACCTGGAATTATGATTATTATTTTATTTTTTCTCTTTCTAGCACAGATGTGGAGTACAGCTTGTCTAATCACGTGAAAATGGTTTAGTTTGGCCCGGGCATAGAGCTGTCATCCGTTTGGGTTTTCAATAAGGGTCTGCTGTGTGGTAATGGGTGGGGGCAGGCAGTTTTTTTTGGGGGGGTGGTATGTCTTCAGCTGAGTTGAGTTTTAATGGCACCGTGCTGTACATACATCCATTTGCTTTTGGGTCACCAGAGGTCAAAGGTCAAGGTAACTCTAGTGTGGGCGTCATGCCGTTAGATGGCGCTTTGACTTGGCATCCTGGGGTGTGATATGTGCAGATACAAGCTTTAAGCGAAGTACCCTGATATACCTGTACAGTTTAAGTCGGAGCTGGCTCCATGCATGCTACTTTCAGAAGAAGAAGTGTACTTTACTTGCTAGTTTCTGCACCAAATTTGAACCACTTCTAGAAAGACACCATCGAGCTCTCTGCTGGCAGCATGGAGATAAATACCCCGACAGTTTGCCCCTTTTTGCCTGGAACAAACCTTTTTGGGCACTGCTGACTATCCTCACCCCCCCCCCCCCCCAGAAGGCAGAGTGTTGTCCATTCAGCCACGTGCTTAACTACCACATACCACTCTCTGGCATTTCTGAAAACTGGATGTCTGGGTGGGTAGAATCCATGCCCTGACTTTGTTTTCATGGCAGGTTGCATCTATGTGTGTCTGTGTGTGTGTGTGTGTGTGTGTGTGTGCGAGCGGGTATACCTATCCTTATGGGGACACAATGTCCCCATAATGTGATAAATATCCATTTTTTCGGATCTTTCTAGATAAACTCTATTTTATAAAAATCAGTGACTGCTATGACGAAACTAAAAATGCAAAAACTCCTGTATTTTGATTGATTACTTATGGTTATGGTTAGGGCAGGGTGGGGGTTAAGGTTGTCATAGTTAGCGTTAGCATTTTTCTCATAGAAGTGAATGAGCGGGCCTCATAAGGATAGGTATACCATACGTGTGTGTGTGTGTGTGTGTGTGTGTGTCATGTGCAGTCATGTGCAGTCATGTGCATATTACATTGTAGGGTTGCTTATGATGCCCATCAGGTTAGGGCTGGGTTAGGGTTAAGGTTGTCATTGTTGGGATTAGGGTTATGCTCGTAGAAGCGAATGGACGATCCCCTCAAAGAGATGGATACGTGTGTGTGTGTGTGTGTGTGTGTGTGTGTGTGTGTGTGTGTGTGTGTTTGTCTGACACTTGATAGGAATTTGAGAGAATTCTGTACACGGGCGTCTATTTTGAGACGGTGGGGCGTCTGGGTGGCGACGTCCACCAGGCGGACTTCCAGCGAGTTCAGCTGATTCCCATGCGTCATGCGATAGTTACGATAATAATAACGGTTATTGATATGGTCTCGCACAGCTCTGTCAGAATCCCCAGTCTTGATGTGACTAGGCAGATGGTCTCCTAGAACTGAGCTTTGACCAAAAATTGGTGGTTTCATGGGCCCAGGACGGCCCTTCCAGCTGTGCCCATAGGTGATGCCCCTAGCCTACAGTGTTACAGCTGAGCAAAGACGTGGAACCGCAATCCTGATGAAGCCGTCTGCAATCATGCTCAAATGAGGATTCCTGATGCCAGAGTTTGGACTGGGATGTTGGGGAACACTGGTGGGTCTGAGCGATGTGGGAGATCCGTCCGTCAGTCGCAGAACCCCGCCGCGCTCGTCATGCGTGGGGGGGCTGATTCATTGCCGTCGTTGGAATCGCCAATCCCGCCCTGGCGGATAGAGTCCATCAGATTCCTTCATTGGTCCCGAGGGGTGTGTGTTCACTAAGGCTCGACCCTGTTTGGGATTGTATTTCCATTCAACAGGATATTGTCTTTCTCTATTTTTAAGCGTCCGATGTCTTTTCTGCTTAATGTTAAAGGCACGCTCTGGAAAATGACAGAGTCTGAAGGCCCCGTTGTAAATCTGTGATCTTTACGCTCTCCCGCACGTCAGTTTCCATAGTGCTCTGTACTTGTTAAACAGGAGGTTGACGTCTGGTTTGCTCGTGATGGCTTTAACACTTGGAGTATATGCCATTTGATGGATGTCTGACACACTCTACTCTGCATTACCTCAGATCGCAACATGCTGCGGAGGGTTTATGGACCAGGAACTGAAGGGAGGGTACCTCCCTCATCGCCCGCTTGACCCCGCCCTGGCCGCCGGCCTTCAGTGTGTCTGCCGCGTGGCGTTTGCTTGGCTGGTACCCACTCTCGTTGCCAGGACGCCCTGAGGACAAACAGTGGCTGGTGCCAGGGAGTTTGTCTTTGGCTGTGCTACTGATGGATGCCACAGGTGCCATGATGCCAGTCTAATATCATTCGGGGGGCCCCCGGCAGAGCTCCCCGCACCTTCCCACCATGCAATGGGGCTAAATATTATGCAAGGTTGCTTGGAAAAGGCCAGCTTGTCTACCTTTGAGTTATGGTCGTCATTAGAAGGAGAGCACTGATACCCGGTGATAAAAATGTCCTCTGTAAGAGCTCATTCCAGACTCCCACGAGTATGGAAGAGGACAGTGGCAGCGAGGGTGGGTGGGTGTTGTTCAGACAGCCCCAGCTTAGTGCCCAAACAATCTTTAGGCTACATTCAAATGCTCCAGGGGCAGGTTGCCATGCAACAACTGCTATTGAAGTCTGGTTTGGGACAGTTGTGTGCATAACTACTGCTGCAGATAAATATGTAAGGGAGAAAAATGGGTTCAGCCTCCCCAATTGAAAAACACTGTACAGTGGCTCAGTGAGGTATTTCTCAGACTGCACACTTACTGTGCCTCCAAGAGCCCTCACAGGGACCAAACCTCCATGATGCTATGCTACATATAGCCAGCTGCCTCCATCTGTCTCCCTGCCCAGATATGTCTCGCACTACTCTCCCGTTGGCCAGTGTCTGGCTGGCCCACCGCTCTGCAGGAACAAGCCGCCCTGATGCACGGCCAGCTGCTGAGTGTCACCTTCTCACAGAATAAGATGGATTTGTCTCCCTAAGGGCCGTAGGTTCCACGTTCACATGCTCCCCACTTACACTCCGGCTTTAATCTCCCAAGTTTTGCTGCCGTTTTTAAGCCTGCTTTTGGGAAACAGGAAAGCGAATTGACCAAATAAAAGTGCGATAAACCACTTTACCGACGGAGGATTTTCAGGGCTGGAACGTCAAAGTGCGTGGTGGGGGCGTTGTTTCTCCAGTTACTTTCTTACTTCCGCAAGCTTTTCACGCTAATCCCTCCATAGCTCTCTCTCGTACCTCTCAGACTTTTCCTTTACTCGCCAGTATCTGCAGACTCTGAGGGCGGATGCATTCTGAGCACGTGCCCCTGGCTTTGGTCTTTGGTCTCTCTCTCACCCTTCAGCCAGGCTCCAGGAATGTCTGTGTCAGGACCCCCTGCTTGACTGGGAAAGGCATCTGCAAACCTAAAACCAGAGGTCCCCTGGTTGGGGGATCACGGGAACCAGCTCAGGGGGTGTGGTAGCACGCCTGGGGTACTGACAATGGTCAGAAACCATGGTATCTCCAGTCTGCAAGGTTGAGGAACACCTGGGTTTCCCTGTTCTGGTTTTAGGTAGGATTATGTCTTTATTTTTTTAAGTCCAGCTAAGCATGTAAATAAGATTTTTTTTCTTAGTAGTTAGATACTTAGAACAAATGATGATGATGATGATGATAACGATGATGAAACCCTTTATTACTGTTGCAATGCACCATGTCACCATTCAGAAGTACCAGCGAAAAAACTGGCCATCAACCCGACCATACATATACACAAACATCACAGTAGGGGGAGACAGGTCAGGAAGACAGGGGCAAACAGAGAGAAGAAAAAGAAATGGAATAACATGAGGAGAGAGGATGAGAATAAAAAAACAGCCCCCAGACTGTACTCCAGTGGGGAGTACATTGTGGGAACTGGAAAAAAACACCTCAGCAACATAAGCACATGGTCACCACACCTTACAACGTAAAAAGGCACGACTTGCCACAGGAGAGGGAAATGGGGAGGTGGAGGTAGTCCAGCACAGACAGACAGCCATCCGGTCCTGCAGCCATGGAGGCGCTGGTCACAGACCCACCTGTTCACACTGGGGGTATGAAGCGGCGAAGGCGTGGGATGGGGGGAGGGTGCGGTGAGTCCTTGGGATCGGGGGAGAGGAATGCAAGAGAGTCTCACTGCCTTGTTCTTCCGGGGGAGTTGTTAGTTCAGCAGCGGCATTTGGCCGAGGCCAGTGTTGATTGGGGGGGGGCCAAAACTAGATAGGATGGGGTTGTTTGGGTTTCCGGGCGAGAAACTGTAATTTCACAGCTCTTCTAATGTCCACACTGGTCTCCGCCATCCAATAACCTATGTAAAGCCGTGAGCTTCTCCGTGATGTTATCCAATTTGCAATCAATAGTCACAGTCTGAGTGCTAACAGCTCTGCCCACTCCATCAATCATTCCGGCCAGCCTAGTGGGGCTTTTGAGCGGCTGTCACCGTCTTCTTCAATCTTTGATAAACTATGGCAATGCCTAATCCAATCAGCATAAGACCTGTAATCATGGTTCAGAATAGGTAGATGTCTTCTGTGTCCTCCACGGAAAGAGCTGCCAGACACACGACCCTCCACTTCTCCCATCCGTCCATCGTGTAGCCAGCAGCATACGTTCCTGCAGGACAGTCAGGTTCCCCCGAACCTAGGCTTCTCGTCGAGAAGATGGTGTCAATTGCGTTGAGAGACCAGTTGATCAAATCTATGATTTTACTTAGTTTGGAGAGCAGGGCTGAGAGAGTCTCTTCACAGACACAGTATAAGACAGTAGACTAGACGAGACGAGAGGAGCGAAGCAGGGAAGATAAGGGGAGGGAGAGGGAGAGAAGTGCATCCTCCTCCGCTGAGAGCCAATGATATATGAGAGAGATAAATGAGAGTTGATAGATCTTGTCAACTGAATGTTTAAATCTTACCCTAATTTTCTTTGAGTAATTTCATTGCAAAGGAAACATCTGCACCCCTGCAATGATCTTTTTCGTTATTTAATAGAGTCTATGAAGCAGTTGAGTAAAATGTCATGACATGAAATCTTGCTAATTGTCACCTGGTGCTTGTCCCCTTGCTTGTGAGATTCAGGTTTCCACCACTGTATTCGTTGAGGTGGGACCCACAGTGAAGCTGTGAAACTGCACCAGCAGTTTAAATTAAAATCCCAGACTTTTTTGCCATAAAAATTAATTGAGTGAGCCTTGTAGCCTAATTAGTGTGAGGTACAAGATTCTGAAAGTCAGCCGAGTTAATGTACATAATTTGGTGTGTGATTTCCCCCCCCCCCCCCTTGGTGTTTCCAATGGTGTGGGCTTTGCTGGTCTACAGAAGCATGTTTTGGGTGTGGATCCTGTTAACTGCTGACAGTAGCTCTTCCTGTAGCTGTCTTTGGCCAAATTGCATATGGTGCAGTGCTTTTTGCGTGAAGCAGGTGGGTGGCAGCAGAGCTGCTCCGTTACTGGCATCACCCCCTCGGATGCCCCAGCACATCCGTAATGCTGTAGGGACACAGGAATCTTGGCTGAGCGGCAAGCAGATGCCTGCAATTTTGCACGGTGGATCAGAGACCGAATTCCTACTGAAAGAGGCAGGCTCACAGATAGCTAAAGTTCCGTTTGTTGTCTGAATGAACCCTTGGCTGCTTGCCCTGCTCTCTCCAGGCAGGATGACATGACCTGCTTCCATGGCTCATTCCTGTACAAGGTGTCTGTTATGTACCTGTGAATTGTATTCTCTCTACAGCCAGTTGAATATTGCTTATTGATGGATAAATCCTAAAGTAGGCAAGAGCTCTTGGGCTTAAATCCTTTACCTTGAGGAACAGTTGTATCATTCAGCAGACAGGAGACCTCCCACATGTACACTTCCTCTATAGGACTGGTGCTTACGGCCTTCTGGTAGGTGAGGCATACAGTATCTGATCTTTCTGACATAACTTGTCCCATTCATGACGTCAGGCATCAGGCGATAGGTAAACCTTAATGGCAGACTGGCAGTTGGTTGTCTTGGAATGCGTTCCCTTCTTTGAATTCGGCATCCAACAAATGTGTTAAGGTCATGGTGATATGCATTTCATACTCTGCATTATGGGTACAATGCAAGCCCGAGTTTATGCAAAAAAGAGGAGCAAGTTTGCATCGAAGTTGTTTGGTTGCCTTTTGTTTTGTTTAGTAGCCTAGTACGTCCGTTTGTTTTTCAACCTGCAGAGGTGTCTGTTGACTTTATTGCGACTCTTGTGCCTTTTTTGACCAGCTTGACCTTTTCATGTGCAATAAGCACTGGGAGAGCCAGGCGGCCTGCCATTCCCCAGCTGGCCGTCATCGACGTACCACGCTTTTGTCTCTATTGAGCACTGGTGACTGGGCGTCCAACATGAGCTCCTGCACCGTCATGTACTATAAATACAATCTCTGAGGACTGCCTCCTCCGGGTAGCTTGCTGCATGCGGCTCCGTTCCCGGAGATGATGTACCCCTCTGCACATTCCCTGCTGGTGTGTTCTGTGCGGAGTCACCCTCCCCCGACACTCAAAAAAGTCAAACCCTACATAACTGAAGACAAGTGGGATGACAGTTATCTTTTCTGTCTCTCGGATTACTGGATGTGCTTCGTATCTCGCGTGTCTAAATCAAAAGACCATCTGGCGCCGTTTCCAGTGGAAAAGGTTGTTAAACACTGAGTACCTGGAGGCCTCAGACTGGCTGTGCAGTCTAGCGTTCCAGTTTTAGGTGTGTGAAGGGCAGTCTACTCTCCTGTCTGAACATACTTTAACTGCTTGTGGCAAATGGTGATAAACTACGAGAGCCAGTTCCTTAAGAAAGCAAAACAATTAGGTGGCGAAGCAGACCATAAAAGAACCTCCTTTCCACCAGTTTAATTCCCTGTCTGTGTGTTTGATGTGCGCCAACTTTATGGGAATGAAGCCTGAGTGGTCCAGTGGTTTTTAATTGGTTCACGTTTTAATGCGACACTGTATGTGTGTGTATGATCAAGGCTGCCTGCCGCGGCGGTGTCTAATGAGCATCGCGTACGTCTGTTACATGGCATCGTCGGTTAGCACACGGACGACTCTCGAGATTTAAGACTCGAGACAGTCATATGAATGCACTGCTACACAACAATGAAATGAAATCACTGCTACTCCAGAATGCAATAAACATGGTAGAAGTATAACTAAAAGAAAAGAAAAAACTTAAGTACAGGCAGTACCCAGGTTACAAATGAGATCCATTCCCTGTTTTTGTCTTAGGCTATGTTCACACTGCCAGCCACATCATTCAATTCCAATTTTTTTGCTCAGATCGGATTTGTCTCTCGTGACGGTTCACATTCATAACTACAAGTGACCTGTATCTCACTGCAATGTGAACGCATCGGTCCTCCGAAACGTCACGCATGCGCACATTGATGCGTTTTTACACGGGTCCACTGCGTCACCAGCAACAAAAAACCGTCATATCTGTGGGACGATGACATTAAAAATGGAGGCGTTAGTAGCTCATGCATGTATCACACTTTGCTCTGGAGGACGACACACAGTGAATCAGCTGTACATGAGCAGGTCGAAAAGGAGAAGAAAATGTCAGGCGGTTAGCTTTTTCTGTTTTCACAGTTATTGCTGGAACTGCTGCACCAAGAGATGTGTGGGTGCGAGCCTGCCGGCGCAGGCTGATGATGTCAGCGCTGGCGTATAAGCAAAAAGCCACATGAATTCCGATCTGAGTGTTCACATTCAGGTCGCATGGCCGCGATTCGGATACATATCCGATTTAGTACCACATATGAAAGTGACACGAATCCAATTTGAAAAGATCAGATTTGCGTGTCCACACAGCCATGAAAAGATCAGATCTGTGTCACATTAAGGCAAAAAATCCGATTTGAGTCACTTCAGCATGGCAGTGTGAACGTAGCCTTTATGTCGAATTTGAAGGTGAGTTAGGAAAATAATATTGCAATACATAATAATTATTCAGTAATAATAAAAGTGACTTTATCCGGTACTGTACTGTACCTCAAGGCGACAAACCGCCAAAGCCACACAATGTTTTGGTGAGTGTCACAGAGTAGCGTGTGCGTTAGTTATTACGAAGCATTGTATTTAACCCAATTTTTCATATAATGCACTTTATGGGAGTCCGTTCATAAGTTCAAGTTATTTGTTAGTCGGACTTTCTGAACCTGGGGACTGAAAATTTGAAAAAAATTTGAAATGTATAAAAAGTTATATAGGTATATATAAAGAGTAAAGATGGAAAAAGTTATAAGAAAATATTTGAGAAAATAAGTCTCAAGTTTCAATAAGTTTCTAAGTTTCATGAGCATGGAAGCTGTTCTCAAAGCAGGATTGTTTGCTGTCAGTTGCTTCTGGGTGGGAAAGAATGTTCTGAGCTTTTATGAAGTTTTGGATGGAAAGCGAGTCGACCCTGGTGTCTTCTCTGAACTCCACTACAGTCCAGTTCACTGCTTTTCTGCTTGTATTAATGCAGTACAGCTTGTTAGCATGCTTAAGCCTTGTCAATTTTCATATTATCGGAGTGGAAAGTCATTGGTGCAATTAAAATTGCCCTCTTAAGCATAAATACTTGGAATTACTGAGACGCAGGTTTAATTTGATTTCATAATTAGGACATAATAAGCAGTTTCGATCGAATGGAAAACTTGTTTCGCTTGAAATGAGAATTCTTCAGTAATGAGATAAAATACCCCTGGTTTGGGAACATGGGATGTGGCCGCGGCGGTCAGGGGTGGCGGCCTCCAGTGCTGCTGCTGAAGCCGCAGTGATCCTGTTTCCGTGTCGTTTCCCTGGCCGCTCCTTCAGATGCATCTTCAAGCAGAGCTGGGCCTGGTTGTTGGGCCGCTGCTCTGAAATTCGGCCCACTCATTCGGCTGAGATACTGACATGTGGGTGACTCTTTAAAACTCCCGCACTGTCCCGGTCTCACTGAGGACCGGCACCATGTGGTATCGTAGCTCTGCTCGCCCAGAGGTTCACTTCACCATGTCCTGAACTCCATGGCACCATGTCCAAGGCACGGCAGCTGAGCTTCATGCCCCAGCCCCCAGTAAGGAGCAGGGAGGCAGCTGTTGTGGGTTTGCAGGCCAGGTTCTGAAGTCACTCCAGTGGTTCCGGATTAGGGTGGAAATGCTTCTTTTTACCGCCTGGTAGTGGACAGACGAGCGGGGACAGCTGTTGGCGCAGAGCTGAGTTCTCGCCGCTCCTCGCTGGAGGATGTGGTATCTGCCATGCTCACTGGTATGGCTGGAGCTACTAAAATGAGCCATTCATCCCTTAATGCATCGCAAAGCTACTTCATAAGCACATCCCACAAAGACCCAAGTCGTCCTGACATGCTGTTCTCTCTAGTGCTCTTCTGCAACTCTCCAGCTGGAGAGGCGCTGTCATGGGTGCCAGTGTCCTGCGCTGACTCCTTCTCTGACTCCTGCTGTGACTCCTGCTGTGCCTGCCAGCTGCGATGTCTCATTAAACATGGGGGACCTCACATTCGGGCCGAAACCTCCTCACTGGCATCTCACTACTCTTGCCTTTTCTCAGTCACGCAAACCCGTGCAGTGTTAATCAAATATCGGCTGCCTTTTGCGATTCCCCCCCTCCCCCGTCGGGGGTAACAGCTGCGATTCCTCAAGTGAAAGCTCCCAGTGTCTGATCTGTATAACAAAAGCCTCATTTCCTGTTACTCCTCTTAATTAATGCCGGGCTTCTTGTCTCATTGAGCCTTGGTCTCCTGTCCGTAATGATCAGTAACCACCACGGAGCTTTCCAAAGCAGTGATGCTGCCACTAAGAGACGGCCTAATCACACCCCTCTTCATCTCTGTCCTGATTATGCTCAGCTTACTGGTTTATGAAGATCTTCAGTGGTGTCCTCAAACCCGAGTCAGCCTATGGTTCAGGGGCGTGAATGTCATGTTACCTCACAGTGCCAGCAGATGTCCGTTCAGTTCGCTTTTCTGAAGGTGGGTCTGAAGGTGGGTCATGAAATGTACCAGAAGTAAATGGTGTTGGGGATGAGATAAAACCACAGGAAAACTGCACATTTAAAAACACAGAAGTATTTAGAGTGTGACGTCCAGGATGGATTGAAGAGTTGGGGACATTATATAAGCGTAATGACCCAGTCAGTATCCATCCGGGCAGCTCTAGCTGTTGATGCAGTGAAACCTCACTGGCCAAAACATCGCAACAGTGTCGTTTCACTGCATTCTCACACACGTGATGTTTTGGTTCCGAGTTATTTTCCTTAAACTTTTGCTAATTTGTCTCCAAAAATGATAGTTATCGAAATGATTATTGTTCATTGATTCAAAACTTCAGTTGCAGGAACTGTACTAAACAAATAACATCCTTATGCTGATTAGATCGGAGTATTTTTTGTTTGCTCTGAAAAACCAAAAGGCCTCATTAATCCCTGCCAGGCTGCAGGAAGAGTTTGGCTGCAGGTCACACCCGTGGCTGGTGTGTTTCTGCCAAGCTGTGGGCCTTAAAGCCCTCTCGTTCACGTTTGTCCACATGGTGGGGGTGGTCTTTATGAGTTTTAGCAGCACGGGGGGGGAGGCTCTTGTTGTGCATGGTGCTCCGAGTGAGGCGCTGGGGCCCCTCTGCGGATCCCATCTGAGTTTGTCTTCAGGGACTCCGTCCGCGGCTCGGGAGGTGATGTCACGCGGAGGGAGCGCACGCGGGCGTGTAACATTTTTGCTCCTTTCTCCATGCTGTACAGTGAGCACTGCCTCGCAGGTGACACCAGGTCACCTCAGCCTGCAGAGCATCCATATTTAAAGAAATAACAATACAGCAATAACATTTTCGCTCTGCAGTGATGTTGATGGGCTTTAATTTTTAATGGCGGAGTCCTGTCTGTGGGAGATATCTGCCCTCCTTTTATATACTTTGGTTTGACCGTGTGCTTCGTCTCTCACTATAAATACACCATTACTATTCATGGCTGGAGGTGTAAAAGATTGATTGCCCTGTGTCTGGCAGTTCCCCAGGCTGCCTGACCTGTGACAGAGGCCTGGATTACCACCCCTCCCCCCCCCATCCTCTTTTGGAGAGAAAGGGTAAGAGTGTAATACTCCGAGGTGTCCATTAGGGGTGGGGAAGCGATGTGGGGCTCTGGAAACCGCCATTTTTTTGTCCAATGAGTCCATTTCTCCTCTGGCTATGTGGTACTGTGAAGGGTTTGATGTGTGTGTGTGCATGCTTGGGTTTGTGTGTGTGTGTGTGTAACTGAAATAGCATGTCTAAATTAGCCCCTTTGGTGCCTCCTCCCCCCTCCCCATGGCAGTGTAAGACCCTGCCTCTTTGCTCCAGCTTCACCACCTTTCAAAGTCGGGGGTAACATTATCGGGTCCTGTGTGACGTGGGTTAACTGGTCTCACTGTGCAGAGCTGTCGGGATCCCCGCCCTGGTCTCCCTGTGGCTCCTGCTCTAGGGCGTCCCCGTCGCATGCGTGTGTGTGCGTGCAGAGCGCGGCGTGTCGGCTGTTTCCGCTGTGTCCCAGGAGACGATACCCACGCTCCACAGCTGGCAGGACTCTCGCCAATCCGGGCTGAAATATCAGCAGTCATGTGGAGCTGAGTGGCCCTCCTGACCGCAGGCACGCATGTCCCCATGCGCCGCAGCGAGCTCAGCGGTAATCGAACACGTGGAGGCCTTGAGGGTGGGTGGCGATGGCCAAACAAGGCTAGGCGGGAGTGGGTATCAGGGGGGCCGTCCGTGCATCCAGCCGCGCTGTCACCTGCGAACGCGGTCAGTTCCCATGACCTCAGAATGGCGGCCAGAGAATTGAAGGCTGAGACCCGATGTCATACACGTACATCCTCTGATTGGGGCAGCGTGTGGCTCAGTGGGCTAAGCCTGTGTCCTTGTAATCAGAAGGTCGCAGGTTCCTTGCGGGTCCTTGAGCAAGACCCTTAACCCCCAGGTCCCTGGGCGCCGCTACGGGTGGCAGCCCTTCGCGGTCAACTTACTCCACAAAGAGCAAGTTGAGGGAGGCGTAAAGATAATTTTCCTACAGGGGATCAATAAAGTATCAATTATTATTACAGTGTGTGGGATGGACCTGAGGTCCTGCAGCTTATGTTCTCTGGCAGAAGCACAGAGTTCTAGCTGATTTCTGGCTAGTAGGTTTGGGTATATCTACAGCTCCCTGTGCTTTTCATCTTCCTTCGCATTCATTAGTCGAAGCGGCAGCCAGAGACACAAGGCTGACTCTCCGTTGCCCCCCTCAGACTGTAGAGTAATTAGAGTAATTACACAGCCAGTGTATTTTGATGTAATTCTGTGAATTGGCTGGCAGGAACTAGTGTAAATGTCAACTAAAGTGACCCTCAGTGTAAAATGCAAATTTAAATGGAAGAAGTGATTAATAATTTATTGTGTTGAAGTATTGCATCCATATTTATTTAAAATGTAAAAGGTTTTAAATATTTTAAAGAAAACAGTACTGATGTGGAGCTTGCATGTTCTCCCTCTGTGGTGTGGAGTGGAGCTTGCATGTTCTCCCTGTGTGGTGTGGGGTGGAGCTTGCATGTTCTCCCTGTGTGGTGTGAAGCTTGCATGTTCTCCCTGTGTGGTGTGGAGCTTGCATGTTCTCCCTGTGTGGTGTGGAGCTTGCATGTTCTCCCTGTGTGGTGTGAAGCTTGCATGTTCTCCCTGTGTGGTGTGGAGGTGGAGCTTGCATGTTCTCCCTGTGTGGTGTGGAGCTTGCATGTTCTCCCTGTGTGGTGTGAAGCTTGCATGTTCTCCCTGTGTGGTGTGGAGGTGGAGCTTGCATGTTCTCCCTGTGTGGTGTGGAGGTGGAGCTTGCATGTTCTCCCTGTGTGGTGTGAAGCTTGCATGTTCTCCCTGTGTGGTGTGGAGGTGGAGCTTGCATGTTCTCCCTGTGTGGTGTGGGGTGGAGCTTGCATGTTCTCCCTGTGTGGTGTGGAGGTGGAGCTTGCATGTTCTCCCTGTGTGGTGTGAAGCTTGCATGTTCTCCCTGTGTGGTGTGGAGGTGGAGCTTGCATGTTCTCCCTGTGTGGTGTGGAGCTTGCATGTTCTCCCTGTGTGGTGTGGAGGTGGAGCTTGCATGTTCTCCCTGTGTGGTGTGGAGCTTGCATGTTCTCCCTCTGTGGTGTGGAGCTTGTATGTTCTCCCTGTGTGGTGTGGAGATGGAGCTTGCATGTTCTCCCCTTGACTGCACGAGTCTTCCTCCAAACTGCTCCTGTAGTCCAAAAGCATGCAGCATGCTTGGTCTCCCTCCCAGGGTGCACTGCTGTCTTGTGCCCTGTGCTGCCTGGCATGGGCTCCTGGCTCTGTGCTCCAGACTCCCCCCCCCCATGATCATATGCTGCAGGAATGGATAATGGTGCTGTGGGCTCACACCTCCAACACTGTGACTTCAGTCCCCATCCTTGTGTGTGTGTTTGTGTGAGACGGCATCCTATCTTGGGTGGTTCCTGACCCCAGTGTCCTTGGACAGCCTCCAAGTGGCAATGGAATGGAGGTTAAGAAAAACTAATCAATGGGTAATAGACGATGACGAGGACATTTTAAAATTAATAATATTCTCTGCCTCTATTTTCTCCTCATTGCAGCAATTTGTAGCTTTCAGCGGACTGTAAATGGAATCAGTCAAAAAATACTGATGACCTGAATTGGGTGAATTGGTTCTTAAAAATGACCATGCAATGATGCAGGACCCGGGAACCTGTTCATGGCTGGTCTCGCCAAAGCCAGGCAGAAATGCCTCACTGCACAAAAAGGCATCTGTTGTTACTGTGATCCATGGCAGGGCAGAGGTTTAAAGTGCCTTTGATAAGATGTAAATGAGCACGTCAGTCTCTATCCCTGTAGATGTGTGAATCCGCCGCTAAATTTAGATATTCTGCTCGCGGCTCAGCTTGTCTTGTCCAGATCACTGTTTCATAGTGCCTGCTTGCCTTCTGGTGTGTGTGTGTGTGTGTGTGTTTGTGTGTGTGTGTGTGTGGGTCATGTGTATATATTACATTGGGGACCAAATGTCCCCACAATGTCATTTTAACATTCTGGGGACCATTTTTCAGTCCCCACAAGGGGAAGCTCAGTTTTATAAAAATCTCTGACTGCAATCAAAAAATTTAAATGTATTTGTTTGGTTATTTATGGTTAAGGTTAGGGCTGGATGGGGGTTAAGATTGTCATTGTTGGGATTAGGATTATGCCCATAGAAATGAATGAAGAGTCCCCACAAAGATGTGAATACAAACGTGGGCGTGTGCGTGCATCTTGCCACCTCCCGCTCATCTGCATGTCCTGCCTTAACATTTATACCGGTTATCTTTAAGCCCTAACTGTTCCTGGCCATGATTCGCAGTCGGGGGGTCTTTGCTAAATTTCACGCGCTTGTCAGCCATGTTGAGCGAGATCAGCCTTCTCCCGCTGGCTCGTAGGAGATCAGGGTATCACAGAAGATGTAGCAGAGTGTGAACCGCCCAGAAACGGTGGGCTGTGCCGTGTGAAAATCTCCCCCAACTGAATTAGGCTAAATTAAAGACCAGAATTTGAATGAGAGATCTGGGGGTTTTTTTGGGTTCCTGCTGAAAACATTTGCATAGCCTTTGAGTGGCTCAAGGTCATTTAGCAGGACTGTTTGCAGTCAGTTTCCTTGTTGAATCTCATTGAGGAGTTTCCATGTTCTTTTGTTCTTCCTTTTGGGGGTTAACCTTTGCTTGTAATAATCGGCAGTCTGGCCCAAAGTGCTTCCTATGAGCCTCCCGCAGTAAATCTCATGGCCCATGTCCCTCCTCAGCCCATGGCTATGATTGACATTGACTCCGGCTACCATCTCAAACTGTTTTCCCATGAGCCTCTCTGTCCTAAGTATAGCTGGAGATGAGAGTAATTCAAGGAGGAGAATTTTTGGGGCTTTTTATTTGAATGCTTGGCTTTCCCCAGGAAAAATTCCCCCTCCCCAACACCTGCACTATCTCTCCACTATGGTTTGGTTGTTTTTGCAGGAATCCTACCCCCCCATCTTCCCCCCACGAGTGACCGGCATCTCAGTGTCCGTGACTGAAATGAGACGCTAACGCGTATCATTTCTCCGGGTGGAGTTTGTGTCCGAAGAAGACATAAAGATTTGCCCTCTACCACCCCACATCACTCATGTCTTCACTCTGCGGTAGCTGGGGGCATGTTGGCGTGCTTGTTACTCTCGCATTAAGTACAGTCAGACCCACGTTGCGCCTCATTAAGCACATATTCTTCCGTTATACCTGGACTTCCCTGTGCGGAGCTGAAAGTGAAAACATTGGTTTCATTTTCGCTGTTTTTTTTCCCCCGCGAGCTCCGCCTCGGAACCCGAGCCCCGAATTAACGGCGGAATCGGCCTGAGCGCAATCGGCCGGCCGTGTTAATGGGATATAAATAACCTGTACATGTCGGTGTGCGAGATCAGACGGCTGTGCTTCACCACGGAAAAGGTCAGGGCTAAAATGGAGCGGGTCATTTTGGCCCCGGGTGCGCGCTCCGCTGCGGTGGCCATGCCGTGACCCGCTGATCCGCTCCGGCGCTCGCCGTGGTCACGTGACGTCCCGCACGTGCCTGCGTCCAGGCCGCTTTAAATACCCATGCACCTTTTCCTAGCTACGTGATGGAAAAAAATGATGAATAATTTGTTTATACACGCTATGTTACACAACCGTGGACACTTTGTAAAATCTCTAAAAGTAAATTATTCATTTTGAGAAACCCGTTAAAAATTGTTAGGTAGGTGATTGCCTAACGTTTACTTACTGCTTAAAATAAAACATAAACATGCAGGATGTTCCATGTGGGGGGGGGGGGGCATAGCATAACTGGATTGTAAATCTAGGTTTCTCTTCTCTTTTTTTTTTTAAAAAAAACCTCCCACCCTCTGGTCAAAACTATTTGGTTTCCTGCAAATCATCCCATAAAGAGGATTATCCATGTTGAGGGGGGGGGCAGGGTCCCTGGTCAGCGAGAGACATGTTATTGAAATAAGGATAAATTATTTGCAAGTAGAATTACTGGCAATTAAATAAATATTCCCTGAGCTCAGGGACCCTGTTTGCAATTATTTGTTAATTATGGATGATCTGCTGTTGTGGTTTCAAAACAAAAGGATTCAGTCAGGCAAAAACATGACTGGATTTTAATCTCTTTGTGTCCCTTTTTCTGTTAAATTAAGGCGAGTATGTTTGACATCCTGTCATCAGAAAGAGACTGAGAAAACATCCAAACGTTTTGAAAAAAACATTTTGTTTGTGCTGGGCCAGATGCTGCGATGAATAATGTTTTTATTTTCCACGATATGGCCTGTTTTTACCCATCACCGCGCCCCTCCCCCACCAGTCAGACCCTTTAGCCGCGTTCTGGAAACGCACCTCAAGCGTATTCATCAGAACGTGAGGTAATGCACCTCTCTGACGTAACGGAGAAATCAGGGAACTGCGGTACATCAGAGCCGCGGTTAATGTGTCCGATGACTCATCAAGCTCTATATTTTGATCCGGCGAAAATCCGGGCCGAAGGGGAAGCGTCATGAAAAGTACGTGGTGAGGATAAGGGTTGAGTGGCAGGTGAACTTCGTGAAACCCACTGCGCTGGGCTTGGCCTGCCGTTGTTCAACATCTGGACTGGGCTGGTGTGACGCCAGTGTTGGTTGCGCTGTCCTGGCTCTGGACTGGTTGTCGCTTAGAAATTCTGACGTTCATCTTTTGGAGAAAAATGACTGCAAATTTTTTTTGGCTTGGTTTAGCTGATCCTGTTGCCTTTGAAGGTCAAAATTATTCATCCGTCTGTTTAATAACTTTCAAGTATGAGTCCATCGTTGAAAGAGTAGGAGATGAGTAGGAATGACACGCCGGCCGGGCACCAAGCATACACTCTGCAATGGAAATGCTCACTTATAAAGATTAATTTAAGGTAACCTTTGCTTCCATGTCGTGTTTGGCTAAGAACAGGGAGATGCCGGGTTGCTTCTAGATGTTCTGTTGGGTAAGAAGCTGCTGTGTTGGATTTAAAGGATGCTGATGGGGATTGCAGCGGGATTTGGAAGTTTCAGGTGAAAAGTTTGGTGCAGTTTAGACCACCCTGCTGAAGGCTCATGAAACGAGGCTCCCTCAGACCCCAGCTGTGATGTGAACGCTCTGCGGAGAACTAGCGTAAAAAGTTATGATCACGCTTAACGATATGACGAGCGCTTTCTTCACCCTGCCCTTGCTGTCTGCTCATCCACATAAGGAAATCCATAAAACAGCATGAATGACGCGTTCTTCAGTCCGAATTATCCCAGACTCTAGGTTTACGATAATCTGGAACGACTTTGAAAATGTACCGTACAGCATTTCAATGGTGCTTGGGATCAAGAATTCGATTCTTCTGTAAGTCTGCTCTTCTGTTATCTTTGATTCATGAGAGTCTATGGTAATTGCTCGTATAAATTAAATTAATTGTCTGCCCAGACTCTCATGTACTTAATTAAAAAATATTCGGCAACAGGAATATTCAAAGTATTCCAGATGAACTTGTCTTTATTTTAAGTCCAAAGTATGTCGCTAATGACATTCAAAGCACCTTCTTCTTCTTCTTACCTCCATCAACGTTTCATTTTCTCCTCTCTGCTGTTTTTCTTCTGCTTAATATTAATTGTTCTTAAGCAGGTCTTAGGAAGCAGAGAAAAATCACATTTAGATGCAAATTGTCTGAAGAATAACACTCGGCGCGATCAAATGTGTGGATTAATTGTTTTGAATTGTAATCGCTGCTCTTGGTACATGTAGCTTGGGCTCGTTTTCAATTACCAGACTTGGCGGAGCAGCATTAGAATACCTGGTGACGCCCCCCCCAGTTTATGGTGAGCTTCAAAATGAAATGTATGCATGAGGCAACATCTGGAGCACCAGTCAAACAGTTTTTGGCTTTTTTTTAAAGCCTGTTCTCCTTCATGTCCTCCCTCCAGATGGTGGCGAAGTCCAGTCCCCCCCCCCCCACTACTATTTCAGTTCCATCAGTATATCTGCACCTTTCAGTTTAGTCCAGGGCCAAAGATCTGAGTTAAGACCCAGGATGGAGATCATGTACCATCCTTTTCTTCTGATGATTGCTTTTGTTGAACCGAAGCCGTACTGCTGAATATTTGTCATCCGAGATGGTTTGTTGGTGCTGAGCTTGTCCTGCTTGTGCACTGGAGGCAGTAATGGAGCAGCATCCTGAAACTTCGGTACACAGAACGGCTCATTCTCTGATGTTATGAAATTCACCTCCATCCTTGCTGTCGTCGTTCGGCGCCCGTCTGTTTCTCATTTGCACCTCACGTGGTGGCGGTCCCGTGGAGGACGCTGCCGTCTTTGCACCCCGTACGACTCGTGGGGGACATGACTTTGCACAGGTGAATGAATTTTCCATCTCAGGCTGCGCCACCTGTTGAGAGAGGCTGACGCACGGCTGGCCTTTTGGGGCAAAGTGCTTCGGGCTCCGGGCTGTTTTGTCGTGCATCAGAGGGACGTGAAGCTTACTGATTTATGCGCTTCGTCCTCTCTCTCCAGGGAATGGGGGCGGGGCCCTGAGTTTGTAGATCAAGTCACTTTGGACACGAAAGTAATCTCTGAAGGCATGATGTATTCATTGAGGTCACATGGGGTTCTTCAGTCCCCCTACGCATGGAAATAGGTGGTATAGTCCCACTTCCTGGGCCCCTGATTGGACATCAAGTGAGACGCCCTGCCCAGCTGCTCCTCTAGCCAGGTCACACAGAGCAAATGCTAGATTATTTCAGAAATAAGCTGTTTAAGATCTTTGTTTCAAAAAAAACCATTGGGCCTACAAATGAATACTTTTCCATGGGGGGGGGGCATTAGGGGCTGTAAGAGCAAAACCCTGCTGGTCTTCCATTCCTTACCCCTCTGGGGTCGAGTGTCTGACGAAATCCGTAATCTGTCTTCTTTTCAAAACGTCCATTGTCGGAAGTATTAAAGTTTTTTAAATTAGGTTAAATCGGCTAAAAAGTAAAACGTGTCACCTTACTTTCCTTTACCTGCATCGGGGGCGTGTAGTGCCACCCTCACCTGAAGATCGCTATTCGTATTCTAAAAAGCCGCATTACCGCGTATTCAAACCGCATTCGCATGGTGATTTGATGAACAACGCAGCGGTGAAACGCCATCCAGATACATCCCCATCAGCACCATAAAAGGGGGGGCGATGTGGCCAGGTGTGATTGGCTCATTCATACACATTGAAAGCTCCTATATATTCAATGAAAGGAGCCCAGAAATAGTGACATGAGATTTTTCTTATTTATTTATCCAACTGAATGTTGCAGCTACACCATTTAGTCATCTTCATGTAGCCAAGACTTTGGTGATCAGATATCTGGGATCAAAACAAACTGCCACCATTGCTTACTATGTACTTTTATAATGTTTCTGCAAGTGTTCCAAACTGCATTTTGCAGTGTCTATACTTTGATGTCAAATTACAAACTGACATAACATAAATGTGACATATTTACAAAGTACACTAAGATTAAGATGATTTTAATACCAAAACAAATATATAAGAAATAATTTATTTGCCATGAATTAAGTTGATAATGATATTTGAAGAAATGTGTGATCATGCCCAGGTCAGTGAAAGAGTGTTTCCTACCCCTAGACCCCAGTGAGGGGCTTTGCATCTGCCCCCCCAGTGACACAGAGCCTTTGGATGAAAGCTGGGCTCCAGTTGGCTCCCTCTTGGCAATATCTGGTCTGAAGTCCACCCCCCCCCCCCCCCAGCATGTCAGCCACTGTTCCTCAGCTATCGCTCAGCACCTGGCCTGTTAACCCAGAGTGGCAACATAGGGAACAAGGCCGGGCTGCCAGTCAGTCGCAAATACAGATCTATGATGCCCAATAGCCAATTTAGAGACCCCAATTAGGCTAATTGCGGGAGGTAGACCTAACATGCACACACAGAGGGGGATTCGAACCCCCCACCCCAGTGCTCTCCATTGAGTATCTGCCGCCTTTGATCTGCAGCCTTGTGGAATTTGCATGATCTCCCCATGTGAAGTGTGTGTCCCCCTGCATTTCAAAGACATCCAGTTTGGCTAATTGGCTTCTCTAAATTGCCGCTGGTATACGAGCTGCACGCTTGTACACACTTGTGTCTGTGCCGTGATGGACTGGCATCCTGGCCAGCGTGGTCTGAGCTGAAGGGAAAGGATCCAGCCGTCCCCTCACCCGCCTCCAGTTCTGACCTGTATAAACTGTTATAAGATGGATGGATGATTCAATACAATCAGCAGGGAAAAGGGACAATTGAAGGTTGAGGGTAAAATACTACGGCGTGGGACGTGAAAACGATCATCGAGGTTTTTTTTTCCAGGCGAGGGTGCATGGTGTCATTTTATCAGGATGTGAAAGAAAACATAGATTGTGAAGAAGTGGGGCTGGAGTGGCTGCTGTTCATTGGTACTGGGGGTGCAAGTCGCCCTCTGCAAACTAGATTCTAATGAAAGTCTAGGGTTGGGTGTTTTTGTTTGGGAGGGGGGGTTAATGGAGGGTGGAACAGGGAGAGATTGAATACAGGGATGGGTTATTTCCTGCAGAGTAATGTTCAGTGTAGTCTATCTCTGCACTGCAGCAGGGTTTAAATAGTTTGGCGTGCGTGTGTGTGTGTGTGTGTGTGTGTGTGTGTATGTGTGTGTGTGTATGTGTATGTGTGCATGTGTGTGTATGTGTATGTGTGCATGTGTGTGTATGTGTGTGTGTATGCGTGTGTGTGTGTATGTGTGTGTTTGTGTGTGCGTGCTTGTGTGTGTGTATGTGTGTGTGTATGCGTGTGTGTGTGTGTATGTGTGTGTTTGTGTGTGCGTGCGTGTGTGTGCGCGTGTGTGTGTATGTATATGTGTGTGTGTGTGTGTGTGTGTGTATATACACCTTTCCCTTCCATAGATCTGTGAGATGAATGGTACATTGCTTCCATAATTGAGCTCTTCCTCTCTCTGATGTTTCTCCAGCACAGCGGACAGTGGTGTCATTACCAGCTGTGTATCTCTGGCTTTTCCTCGATGTCGGAATCCCCATTCTGACTGGAAGCTTCTGAAGGGTGTCCACTGGGCAGAAGTGAAGACGTCTGTTTGATGGCTTCATGTGCGGGCGTGGGGAGAGTGACAGGGGCGGATCCCTGGGCGTGGGGAGAGTGACAGGGGGCGGACCTCCGGGCGTAGGGGAGAGTGACAGGGGGCGGACCTCCGGGCGTAGGGAGAGTGACAGGAGGCGGATCCCTGGGCGTAGGGAGAGTGACAGGGGGCGGAGCTCCGGGCGTAGGGAGAGTGACAGGGGGCGGACCTCCGGGCGTAGGGAGAGTGACAGGAGGCGGATCCCTGGGCGTAGGGAGAGTGACAGGGGGCGGAGCTCCGGGCGTGGGGAGAGTGACAGGAGGCGGATCCCTGGGCATAGGGAGAGTGACAGGGGGCGGAGCTCCGGGTGTGGGGAGAGTGACAGGAGGCGGATCCCTGGGCGTAGGGAGAGTGACAGGGGGCGGAGCTCCGGGCGTGGGGAGAGTGACAGGAGGCGGATCCCTGGGCGTAGGGAGAGTGACAGGGGGCGGACCCCCGGGCGTAGGGAGAGTGAAGGGGGCGGATCCCTGGGCGTAGGGAGAGTGACAGGGGGCGGAGCTCCGGGTGTGGGGAGAGTGACAGGAGGCGGATCCCTGGGCGTAGGGAGAGTGACAGGGGGCGGACCCCCGGGCGTGGGAGGGCTGACAGGGAGCGGAGTGACAGGTAGCAGACCCACATGGGGAGAGGGACAGGGAGCAGCCCTTGGCTCTTAGCTTCTTCATAGCTAGCAGTGACTGCTACTGCTCCCCGCCACTGCTCTTTTAGCCCTTAATGTCGCATGATTGCATTTGTCATCCTGGAAATACGGGCAGAGAGACTCGGAGTGACAGACGGAAGTGATTTTCATGATGTCATCAAACACCCCCCCCCCCTCCCCATGCTGTCGTTAGGACCTTGACTTTGAGCGCTTGACGTGTGATTTACGCTTCCCCAACCCCGCTATCTCCCCTGGTTTCCTACTGAGGCCACACCAGCGGCGGCGGGTGGCTCAGCAGCTTAGGATGCCGGTGATGTCATCGTCGGGCCCCTGAGCGAGGCCCTTAAACCCCAAGAGCTCCAGGGCTGGCTGACCCTCCGTTCTCAGAATGTGGGTCACTTTGGATAACAGTGTCCGTCAAATTAAATATAAACCACTGATTTACATTCCCCTTCCACAAGCACAGCGGTGTGTCTTGGACCTTTTTCTTGCCTCCTGCTACTGCTGATCTCCTTTGCAGTGTGTAAACGGGCTGCGTCACACACCAACAGCATGGATAACGGCTGGCTTTTGGACCCAGCAGAGATGCACCGGTTCGTGTGATTGACAAGATGCTTAAGTGGCAAAATACTTGCTCACCTTCAGCTTGATCTTTATATATAGAATTCTCATCTAAATATGCTTCATTTGATGTTGCGATTTGCTGTAACCAGTTTGTCTTTGTGTGGGCTATAAAAACATGTTCTGCCCCAGGCCAGAGAAAGGGCAACCAACCAATATGGCAACATTAAAATGTTGCATTGTTTCAATAAACATTAAGTCATAAACATTTGCTAATAGCAGTGAGTTCTAAGCCATTACTGAGGTTTTGGCAGATGTTCAAAGAGGTGAAACACGCTGTTAAATAACGTTTAACTTCTGTGGCAACATGACGTCTGGTAGATATGTTCAGACTGTTCATATGAGTGTTTAATAACCCTAGTAAAGCTTAAATATGTTTACAGCATTATTTACTGCTGCTGAGAACCCAGCCTTGGTGTAAACGTAAGTGGTCTACGAGTGTTGGTGCCAATCCAAACGTGCTTCCAAACTTGCTGCCCCCCCCAACCCCTTCAGCAAACAGCCATGTTGACCTCTGCGACCTCTGTGACCTCTGACCTCTGCGACCTCTGTTAAACTTCACCAAGAATCCCAGTCTCAAAATCCCGATGTCACAGGGTGCTAATTGCATCCCGGCAATTTGCTGACGACTCGTCGAATTAGTGAAATCGAATTAATGCGTCACACATTTGCCAACGCGACCCGATGAACTCGGTCAGGACGTGTGACGGACGGGTGCGTCCTCTCTTAGCTCCACGCTGGTCAGGCCTCTTTTTGATGTGACCCAGTTAAGGATAGGGCGAACTCTCCTGCCTTTCCGCTTCCCTCGTTAGCGAGGACGGATGTTTGTGGGGGGGAGGAGAGGGTGGCAGATGTTCATTAGCATGCAGCACGGCCGCCGCAGTACAGGGCTGCAGGAGAACCGGCAGGTTAGCCTAGTCTTCACCCTCTCTGGGGGCTCCGCGCCCCAAATGCCGCTTAATCTGAACTGTCCCATAACTGCCGATTCTTGCGTAAACCCGTCATCCAATCCTTACTGTTACTGAACATTAACAAAGTCCAAATTTTCCCTTTTTCCCGCCTCCCTCCTCTCAGCTTCTCAGCTGTGAAATCGCCCCGTTAGTCAAACAGATTGTCACTTTTCCTCGGCACATGTTCATTTCGCTCGGATTTTTCTCTCCTCCCTCGCTCCGTCTCCCGCCCTCTCTCCCTCCCTCGGTCTCCCGCGCCTTTGTTGGCCATGCCAGCCTATGCCGCCAGTCTATCTTTAGAGCGCCTGAAGCACGGAGGCGGCCTGCTGTCTCTCTCCGGATGCCGCGTGGCCCGTTAGCACTGACATGTTAGTGGTGTGTGATGGGCCACGCCTCTCGCTGTGTAAAACTGCACCGCTTTACCCTGGACTGCCCTGAGGCTGCACTGGGCCCCGTGCTCCCCCCATCAGGAATGAGAGCATCTTCTGTCCCTCAGGACCCCGCTGGTGGGGGGAGGGGGGCAGATGATGTTCCATCTCTCACTGTCACTTTCACTGTCACTGGGCATTCCCCGGCATTTGGCAGACTTATCGAATTCTGAGCTTCTCTTAAAAAGGGGGGACATTTGATCATTTTCACCCCCCCCCCCCGCCCCCAGCACATTTTAGTGCCTCACCCATCCTAACCTGAAGACAATCATGTGATTAATTACCTTACATTTTGCTGGCCTTAGGAAAATAGCAGTTTAGCTTGTAATTGGGATGAGCTGTTGACAGGGGAAAAGGTATTATAATTATACAAGCAGAGAAAAGTGAAATCTAACGGAAACAGCAATTAAGAGTAAAACGTGTGACTCTGTACACAGGGGGGCGAGCCCTGGGATACAGCAGTAACACGGTTGTATCCATTACCGGCCTTATGTACGAGTCGCAGTGGTATTCGCAGTGGTAGTCGCAGTGGTAGTCGCAGTGGTAGTCGCAGTGGTGTCCTAATTTGGCCCTTGTTCCCTCTAGGGCCTCCCCCCTTTGTGCTCATAATTCTGCCTTTTCTGCTTTGCAGTGGCTCTGCTTTGCAGTGGCTCTGCTTTGCAGTGGCCCCATTCCTTGCTCCTGAATGCCTTCATCTCAGGCTCCTCTGTTAGTCCCCTGCCTCAGTCATATTCCCACTCAAACCATTTCTATGAATATGTATCCATCTTCTCCCAGCCCCCATCCCCTCCCCCCCCCCCCCCGTGCTTCAACAAACTGGAATTTATCACCTGTGACATTCAGCTTCCATTGAGCTGTAAAGTGATGAATCAATATTTTAGATTTAACAGTTAGCAGTAAGACTGAGGGTACATGCCGAATAAGAGGAGGTGGGCCTGCACCCAGACGCGTGTGCGTCTGCGCGTGTGTGTCTGCGCGTCTGCGTGTGCGCGTCTGCGTGTGCGCGTCTGCGCACGCATGTCTGTACTGCTAATGAAGAGAGAGGGGAGAGCTGCAGAAGGCTGAATTAGTTCAATTAGGGAGATATAAGTGAGGTAAGTCAGGCCCTTAAGTGCTCAGGTACACCGAAGAGCGCAGCTGAATTAGCCGAGTGTGTCTCGGTTTATTAACGGCGTTTTAGCATGTCGGCCGAGCCAGGCTCTGGAAACTCTCCGGGAGGCTATTTACGCCCCCCGATGCTACGTGCTTTGTCACATTCCCATGGATCAGACTGGCAATGTCAGGGCAGGGGGAGTCAAGGTGGGCCGGAATATGCCTGGTCTCCATTAAAAATGACTCTGTTGGAAATATGAGCCAGTTAGCTCGCTGGCGGCATGGTGGGCTCGCATACCAGCTCCCTGGATGTCCCGCCCACCCCTATTTAATCTGTAATCCTGCTCCCGTTTCTCGTTCTGAGAGCCTGGCTTTACGTCGGCCGGCTGGATTAACCCACCTGCCAGCAGCCTGCTGTTTTTTTGGGAAAGTCCGGGCCGGTGCCCGTAGAGGCTCAGGGTGACATCATGCCCCCCCCCCCCCACCCCACCCCACCTCACCCCCCTCCCAGGGGTCACAGCTCTGGCTGAGAGAAAGTGGAGAGGCCGCTCTCTCCTTGTTGTGGTTGCTGGAATGCTGATCAGCGCTCCGTCATCGCAAGCACTAAAAATATGCCGGTTTAATGAGATGTGCCAGGCTGAATATTAAAAGGCTGTTCAGTCCCAGGGCCTTGCGGTGAGCTGCCTTCGGGGGGAACCGTCGTTTCCCGCAGTTGGCTAGGATCTCAGAGCCACGACGACTGGTCATGGGGGTCCCCAGTCTTTCTCATGTTTTTTTTTTTTTTATCGGTTTCAGTAAGATTTTTTTTCCCACCAGTGTGTGTGTGTGTGTGTGTGTGTGTGTCTGTGCACGTGTGTGTGTGTGTGTGTGTATGTGAGACACTTCATAATTTCTTATTTCTTCATAAAGGTCCAATATTCCTGCGTCCCCCCCCCCCCCCGATTTACAGTGATATTATAGTGTTATATAAAATGTTTTTTTATATAAAAATAAAAATGACTGTTGATCCTGTGGAAAATGTGCTAGATATGCTATTATGGAGGAACAATACAAATGGTGAATAGCTAACGAAATACAAAATATTTAAAAGAATGAAGGAAGCTACAGGAGTGAATTTCGCTTGGCCAGTAGGAGGCAGTGCACAGGAGCCAGTGCACAGGAGCCAGTGCACAGGAGCCAGTGCACAGGAGCCAGCGGCGGCCCGACTGAGCGCGTTTGGGCAGAGGAGTGCGCGGTCCGGCGGTGGGGGGAAACCTGGCTGGATGCTTTTCTCTGAAGGTCACCGTGCACGGAGGACTGGGGGGGGGGCATTAAGTAATATACTGCACCCTGGATGCAGGTTGGGTGTCATTTCCTGTAGCGAGGAAGCTGGGTTTTTGACCACAAAAAGTGAAACCTTATAAGGGATGGAGGCTTTATAGGTGGGGGTCATATGACGTCCCTTCCAGCAGGTTCGAGGAAGATTTTAACCTGCAGAATTGCAGTGGTGTGTGTGCGTGTTGGGGGGGTGTCTGCTTCATCTCATTCCCTGCAGATCCCTAATGTGATCCTACTTCTCTCTGGGGTTAAATTTGACGGCAGTATTAAAGTTGGACGAGCAAAAGGCTGCGATTTGACTTTCTTGGACGCGTGTGTTTTTCATCAAACACAGGGGCTTCAATTTTTGGGGGGTGGGGGCTGGCTGGAGTGGAGGAAGGAGCTTGGAACACCAAAGAGGGGCTGTCATGTCTGCCTGGGAATAATGTCTGATTAGAACCTCGCAGTTTTAGAACCTCGAGGTGTCCGCTCGTACGTGGGTGAGGTCTAGCAGCGGCGCTCTATCTCGGCTCCACCTGGAGTCTTGCTTCGCTCCCAGCGTTCCCGTGGAAACAGCGTATTCTGTTTCGCCCGGCTGCATTACTTTGCGGCTTCACGCTCTGAGGACTCCCGCGGAATCAGGAACGGCCAGCTGCGCTAGAACGGCTCGGCGAATAATGGGCAGCCAGACCTCCTTTGAGTTAATCCCCCAAAGAGAATTGCCTTCTTATAAATGTTGTTTAGCAACATCTGAACGTACATTGGTTAATTGGTATACTCTCTGTTTTTATCCACAAAATAGAATTTGTGGTGTGATCATTAACACCATGCGACACCCTCCAAGGAAAAATCTCGGCCCAGGGGTGAGGCGGGAGGATAATCATCTTGATATTAATTTGCATATTACAATATTCATTCGTCTTCAGTGTGTCTGTGGGTTGTAACTGAGGGGGGTGGGATTAATTAGATATTGTGTGTTTATTGCGATTCATGCACAAATTTGCCCATGGGAACAAAGTAAACCTCATCATATGTACTTTCAGGTGCCTAAGGGACCATGTCTTCCCCAAACACTTTCTGGGTTTACAACCAGCATGGTGACTCAATATGTTGTTTACCAGATATTGTGGCGCTTTGACTTCCTATCATTTGGCTTGTCTGCCCCATTCCTTAGACTGTTTCCTCAAAGATTCTGTCCTCAATGTAGCAGAGCTTTAGCTAAGTACGCAAGTGCCGTAGCCATAGTCCGAACGTGGACTATGTTTTACTTCTCCCTCTTGGGTCCCACACCCCATGGTGCGGAGTGGTGGAGGGGGGGGAGTCACTGGCAACTGTCAGCACCTTGATGAGCTTGTCAGTACCACAGTTATAAGGGGTCATGGTGACACACATGTGTCATAGGCCAGCGCTCGGACCATCATTCACAGTATGCTGGACCTGCTTTTGGTACTGAGGGCCTTAAGGGCATGTTCCTCTGATTAGTCAATGTTTATATTTCCGGAACCTTCCGAGGAGTGAAACGCCACGTCTCTTTCCCCGCTCTCTGTGCAGCAGCCTTTGCTTACCGCAACCTGCCTGCTTCAAATACAAAAGAGGTAACGAAAAACTGTAGCTGATTTGAAATTTCCTGGCCGCGTTTCTCAGTATCTCGCTGTGACCCAAATACTTAAATTTTTATGATCCATGTGCAAGGAGCAAGAAGAACCTGGGTCCTCCACGACACCGATAGTGTGACAGGAGCGTGGCGCACAAAGCATGTCGGACTTTGTGTTGGGGACTTCACCGGGGATCCCGTGGGTGGGGCTGGCAGAATCCGCCAAGTCGTGGGAGCCGGCTGTAGGGTTTTCCTGTCAGGTGGCGGCTTTAAGGAAGGCCAAGTTAACCTTTCTTGGGATGACAGCAGCTGCCGTTTTATCCGTTTTTTGCCTTGGAAGTTCAGGGACACTTGCGGGACGATGCGTATTTTGGCATGTAAGGGACACCATCTTTCATTCTAGTTCTGGCCCTTGCGAAGACTCTTCCACGGCCTGGACTCCTACCGCAGACTTGGCTGTGTCCGTGGCCCCTGGTGTCATACTGAAAATGATAGCAGAATCCCACAGGCTCTGTTACATTCTGTTTAATAGCCCCCCCCCCCTCCCCACCTACCCCCAATCCACAGCCGTGTTCCCATAATTCCCATAATGCCTTGCCAAGTCCCGTGCCCGGTTTCTCCGGGACGCAGAGGGAAGGCTAAAAGATCTATCATATTGCCGGCTCGGCGCCATGGGAGCATTGCTGGGGGGTGGGGGGCTGGGGGGCTGTTTGGTTGGGGCCAGAATGCTGATATGACCTCATTCCTCCAAGGCAGGAAATCGACCAACGTCAAAGTCACATCTCAGAACGTTTCTCAAATCGATTCCGAGGGAGGGAAGACGCGTCTTACCAGAGTGAAGCGATTTTTACTTACCAGCATTGCGGCTGAATGCAAGCCACACTCAGCTTTGTGGTCCCTTGACCTCTGTTCCGAAAATAGGTGGAAGGACCCCCATTCTCGGGGATGAGTAACTGTATGCTGCCCGCTAACTTTAGCTGGTGGTGATTATTTGGTTCGGTCTTTTTCCGGTATGCGTATCGTGACAAAGGCACGGAAAGAGGACCGTAGGTGAGGAACCCAGTAGCTTCTTCACTTAGAATGGAGGTGCTTCGCTTATTTCATGCCGGCCAGGGTGCGACGGCAGTGGGTGGAAGATGCACAGTCATAATCCCCATGTTTCGGGGTTCAAAGCAAGTCACAGCAGGTGCTCTGCACTGATATCGTTCAGCAGTATTTAACCTAAACTGCTGTATAAGTGGATACATATGGTGTATAAAAGCATATGGTAAGCAGCTTTAAGGTGTATGGCGGCAGCGAAGGAAAGAATATCCCTCTGTAGCTATTGTAGCCGCTAGTCAATTTAATTTCTGGTCTTTAGCTCTCGCTTGATATGGTGTCAGTCATTGATGAAAGTGGAAATTCCTACTGGCTCCACTAGCTATAGCTTTATATACAGTATATGTGTGTGTGTGGGGGGGTTTGCATAGATCACATTTGGAGACCAAAATGTCCCCAATGTGCGGTAAAACCTGAAACTTCCTTACTTGTGGGGACACTTCTTCAGGTCCCCATGTGGATAACCTCAGTTTTATAAAAGTCTGTGAATCCATCCATCCATCCATTTCCCAAACCGCTTATCCTATTGGGTCGCGGGGGGTCCGGAGCCTATCCCGGAATCAATGGGCACGAGGCAGGGAACAACCCAGGATGGGGGGCCAGCCCATCGCAGGGCACACTCACACACCATTCACTCACACATGCACACCTACGGGCAATTCAGCAACTCCAATTAGCCTCAGCATGTTTTTGGACTGTGGGGGGAAACCGGAGTACCCGGAGGAAACCCCACGACGACATGGGGAGAACATGCAAACTCCGCACACATGTGACCCAGGCGGAGACTCGAACCCGGGTCCCAGAGGTGTGAGGCGACAGTGCTAACCACTGCACCACCATGCCGCCCCCAAGTCTGTGAATGTGATCAAAAAAGTAAAAATGCCAAAAGTCTTGTATTTTGTTTGGTTACTTATGGTTAAGGTTAGGACTGGGTGGGGGTTAAGGGTGTCGTGATTGGGATTATGGTTCTTCCCATAGAAAGGAATGGATGGTGCCCATTTAGATAAGAAGACCAACTTTGTGTGTGTGTGTGTGTGTGTGTGTGTGTGTGTGTCTGTGTGTGTGTGTGTGTGTGTGTGTGTGTGTGTGTGTGTGTGTGTCTGTGTGTGACTTTTTAATTGACATTTCAAAGAGTGTTGCAAAATATGTTTCTATATTTTCAGGATAATCATCTTCATTTATGACTCATTCATCTGTCATTATGCAAAATTTTAAATTCACCTCATCTGAATGCCTTAGTGAACAAAATGATTTCTTGGTGTAAAAACTAATGTCCTCAATTCTTTTTGAGACCCATTTTGCCTGCTTTCACTGGGTCTGTTCTGTGCCGGCCTGTCACGGGTTCCTGTGCACGGTCTGGTTTTGGATGGTCCAGAGTCTGTGACCGAACGGTCACTCTGTGTCAGATTTTTTTGTGATGGCAGATATTGTTTTTCATCCCAGCATATGTTGGTCGCCCAATGGTCCCAACCTAAAGTACTTTGGGAAATATCTACTTTGATGATCTCAGGTGTGGATTATTTAAGTTGAAGTGATGAATTGTCCATCTGTTCTAATCCGTCATTCTAGTCAGGGCTGTGGGAGGTACCAGTAACTGGTTCTAGGTGGTATTGGGTACAGGACATGATACAGACTGGATGGGATGCCAGTCCATCACCAGAGGTGGAAATTTCAGGGCCAGAAAGTAAAATGATTTATTTTCAACCCGTAAAGTGTGATTCTGACTCTTTATACTCAACTGCTTGGTTGAAACTAAATCATGGTCTGGATTTTTACTTTCTGGACCTGAAATTTCCACCTCTGTCCATCACAGATCCCACTCGCACACAATCATACACGGTTGGAAATGTGCATAGATGCTAATCAGACTAACTACATGTCTTTGGACTGTGGGAAGAAGTCAGGGCCCGCAGGAAACCACAGATAACATGCAAGCCCCATACGCACAGACTGCAAGCCCCATACTCACAGACTGCAAGCCCCATACGCACAGACTGCAAGCTCCATACGCACAGACTGCAAGCCCCATACTCACAGACTGCAAGCCCCATACTCACAGACTGCAAGCCCCATACTCACAGACTGCAAGCCCCATACGCACAGACTGCAAGCCCCATACGCACAGACTGCAAGCCCCATACGCACAGACTGCAAGCCCCATACGCACAGACTGCAAGTGAGATTTTAACCCATAACACTTGGAAGTGTGAAGCAAATCACTGCCATTTATGCAATTGATTAGCACGAGCCATGAACCTTATTTTACCAAATTATAGGAGGTTCATTTCACAGAGGATGTCCAATGGCACCAACTGGAATGCTGAACTCTCTCCCACGTCCCTGCAGGTATTTACAGATACTCTAGTCATTCAGTTGTACATTCCCATAAATTCTAAATTTACTTCTGCCAGCCCAGACGGCCTCCTTATCGTCTCTGTGTGTCGCCAAGGAGAAGCGACTCTGCTGCCTGTGACAGGAATTAGCTGAGCGTCAGCTACCGTGGGGGAAGGGGCAGGTTATCGCAGAGAAAATCAAATCATATTAGCATCACTTAAGTAGTTAGCCTGCCCGGTACAGGTGACATGTCCCGGCCATCTGCTGGATGCAGAGTAATCAGGTTTGGCCCATAAGTGAGTCGTGTGGCTTTATTGATTTTCTTTGCTCCTCGGCCTTTTCCCATTCCTGGAATTCCACCATCATTAAGGACCAGCTGACATTTAGAGCCATTTTCGTTTTCCCTGCCCTCCCACCTGTACTTCGAGCCTCAAGTCAAAACGATGCTGGCTACTTAAAATGCTGGGGAATTTAATAGGATCTACTGCAGGTAGAAGGTTCTGCAGCAAGCTGGTAGATACCAAAGAAGCTTAACCTGTCCTTGGTCTGAATCTGGCAGCCTCATATTGAGAGCATGTACCCTGGCCTTGAGGTCAAGCTGTGGTAAAGGTTCTCATGAATCTTCAGGAGCCACTCAGTGTCCCTGGCCTTTACGAGTTGCCTTGGCTTCCTCGCCGTGGTTTGAGGTTGGGTAACCAGGGGAGAAAATGGTTACTTCTTTCCATGCAAGCCAAGCTTCATGTCCCAGCCAGGCAGTACACAGAGCTGCTTCTGAGGACAGCAGGCAACATGAACATTGACCGTCTAAGCCTGGGACTCGGGGCTCAGATCTTCACCTTGGCAGCCTAACTGAAGCCCTCTGTGGTAGTACAGCCGGTTAGCTTATACCTTTACATGCCGACTTTTGGTGCTTTTGGTAGAAGTTTGTTTCTTGCCTCCATGACCCTGGACTCATTGCACTGATTGGAATCTTAGTTCTCTGAGCTTCTCCTGTGTCATCATGACATCATGCTGCATGTTTTTTAGGTTTGCAGGTTCCAAAAGTCAAATAGAAACATCTCAGTCCTTTCCTGCTCTCAGCCTGGTGTCTTCAGATCAGTAACTGAAGGATTTTCTGCTGTGTGTCTGAAGGATTCAGAGAATCTGTGACTGATAGGAGCTCTGTCACCATGCTGGAATGATAAAGGTTTACATTTCAGGTGTGTCTAGGGTTCTTCCGGATTTGTTCCGCGGTCAGAGCAGCTAAAGCCCAACTCATCCCAGAACAGCTGTAACCCCCCTTTGTAATCTCACATTGCACACCGTGTTCCTCAACTCACAGGTGTCTTATACACATGAATGTTTCATTTTTTCACAGTTTCCCAGCAGTAGCTTTTTCATCAGGCAGTAGCTTTTTCATCAGAAATTGTGATCAATTCCTTCAGTCTCTATGCAGCCTTCAACACACTGGCTAATTCACACAACCAGGCCTGTGTTGGACCTCTGCAAGTTCTGGAATGTCGTCCTTCCTCATTTAAACTGGGACAAGGGAGCCCTGGTACACTTAGCAGTGTTGGAGTGGCGTATGTCATAGTATTGCATCTTTGAATACTGTGGGGGATCAAGGCTGGCTAATGTATTCTCTTGAGGTGTGCAATGAACTTCTGCAGAGTCATCCAGCAAAGTATAATATGGTGGGGATTTATGTGAGTGAATGGTGTGTGAGTGTGCCCTGCGATGGCCTGGCCCCCCATCCTGAGTTGTTCCCTGCCTCGTACCCATTGCTTCCAGGATAGCCTCCGGACCCCCCACGACCCAGTAGGATAAGCGGTTTGGAAAATGGATGGATGGATGGATTTATTCCACGTCAACGTGATGAATGTGCCAGACTTGTGGTTAAAATTAGCAATTGCCTGGATGTGAAGTGGGCGTGGTCAGGATGGTACCAGAAGTAGCCGGAATGGGGGGCGTGTGGCAGACCCCCGATTTGATGAGTGGCGCGCATTGATTCCCGTCCTGTTCTTCCTCCTTATGGGGTGGGGGTGAGGGGAGGGGGCTTCCTAATGTGCCGATCCAGTCAGTCCATCAAACATTATGGCCTTAAGGAATCAATAATTGATACTTTCCCCATTACATTTTACCTACGATTGATGCGTTGAAGCCTTCGGCCCATTAACAGACAATAGCATAGATTACAGTTTCCCTCCATGCTAATCATATATAGATCTTCCCCACAAATTCTAATCTGCTCCTGTCACCCAATGAATCACAGACTTCTTCCAAGCTGTTAACGGCTGCTTAAGGGTGGCACTGGGGACAAACCTGAATCGGGCTGGTTAGTGGATTAACCTTAAGACCAATTCAGCTAACAGGTTTACTTTCCTCTGATAACAGTGCTGCCAAGGAATTAGCGTCATGTCCGTCTGTTTCGGGAAGTTCCAAGCGACCGCTTTGTCCTGTTGTCATGATAGATGCTTCTGCAGATTTACTGGTGACTGGAGAGAGACGAAGTTTGATGTGTAATTTTTTTTCCCTAGTGCTTTTCTTTGATGCCAGTTGAGATACGTGCATGCTGACGATCCTCCCCCAACACATGCTGGAGTGTCAACGGCATTAGATGCTCACGTCGCAGGCTAGGGATCGTGTCGAGGTGTGACCGTCGAGTGTTTGGAACCCGCCTTCCAGTAAGGTTGTGGTTATAAGGTTCAGGCACACGTGTCTCCTGAGGACTGGGCAGCTCAGATCAAGTCTGGCAGCTCTTCTTCCCAAGATGCATCACCGAAAATGGCGACTAGTCCGTCGATACTCCCCTCCTTTGTTCCTAATTTGTCATCTCTTTCCTGTGTCTGAGTTAATTCAGAATGCAGAGCCCAGCTGTCTGCCGGTGCCCTGTTGAACAGCATTTTCCAGTGTGAACGTCTATGTTAGTGGTGTTATGTTAATTTTAATTCCACCACCATACATGGAAGGGCTGGCAGTGATGGTTATTAATTCAATATGTAGCCACAGAACGCTGAACAGCCAGGTGCAGTTTATATGGCCTTATTTCAGTTTGCATCCTCAAATTTTATGCCATTTAAATGGCTGAAATCAGATGCTGTGTCCGTTGCCTGGAATAGTAGTTAATGATGATCTAAAATGATACTTGCGTGGCAGAACGGGCTCTGGAGATGGTGGCTGCAGCGCTGGTGCTCAGCGTGGCTCTGCAACATTGTGGACGAGCAGCAGATCATGTGATTTTGACGGTAGGGGTGGGTGGGGGGGGGTGGCTTTTTGGGCAGCATTGGGGCTGACCGCTTCTCTGCCCACGCAGCCCTGTCAAGATGTCCCTCTCCCCCGACGCGGTGACTGACAGGCAGTGTCACAGTCCCTGTGTCAAAAGTCCAGTTGAAGCCTTCGTCTTCACGCTGAGAGCAGAAGCTCTACTTCGTTATTAAAATGTTAGCTTCTCACACACACACACAAACCCTTATGCTCAGCTGAGCTTCCTGTCGTCTGAAGATTTTTAATTTTAATTCCTTCTTTTTAATTCCCAGTCGTCCTCCCCGGCATCCCCACGCATGGACCGTAGCGTAGATGAAAGCCCTGAACTTGGATAGGCAGAGTACTAACAAGCTTATTAAAGGAAGGTGGGAGGAGCCATGCCCCCCGAGCAGTCGCCCTGATTGGCTATGCCCTACCCCTCCCGTGTTCTCATTTAGAGCAGGAAAAAGGGGGCTGCATGGAGGAGGAGAGGCACAGTCGGGGGGAGAGAGTGGAAAGGTAGGGGGCTGGTGCTGCAGCGGAGCTGGTTAGCGGAGTACGTTTATACAGGCGCCACGCAGACAGATACCAGGTCAGAACAGCTGAGCGTGGAAGGGGAGGAGAAAGAGAGGGAGGGAGCGAGAGAGAGAGAGAGAGAGAGCATATGCACCAGGGACGGAGAAGCGCTTCCATTGGTACGAGGAGGACACTACTCACAGGTGGTGAGAGAGCAGAACGTGGGGAAAGTTAAAAGCTGTGGGAACTCCCAGCTCCCCTAGACGAGAGATAGGGGCAGCGTGCCGAGAGGAGCAGCTGGGGATCGCTGGTGGTGGAGCGGGAGAGGAGCAAAGGATAAAAGTTACTTAGGAGGGGAGAATCGAGCCGGAGGCACTGGATGGGAATCTTTACTGCCGCTAAAACATTCAGCTGAGGTTACTGCCTGACGGGGGAGCATGAGGACTGATTACCGCGCCGCGAGAGACCTACTGCCAAACGTAGAGCCGTGAGCGAGGGCTGCGAGCGTGCAAGAGCGTGTCGCACGGGGGGCACATGTGCGTCTCCTCTCCGTAAGAGAGCTCCACGGCGAAACTTTGCTGGAGAGTCGCGAGCAAACTGAGCAGCCGACAGCGAATAAGGAGGGGGGGGCAGAGGAGGTGACTGGCCCACCTGCGTTCAGAGACATGGTCTGGGCCACGTCTGGGCCCCAAGCAGCAACGGCCACCCCCCAGCATGGAGAAATCAAGTAGCGAGGAGTCTGCCATCCACCGCAGCCCCTCTGTGGACAGTCGGGACTCGGATTTCGCCAGAGCATCCTCCTCAGGCCGGCCGTTCGGGGGCCGCGGCTTCACTGCCGGCGCCTTCTACGGCTCCACGAACCGGCGGGACGCTGCCACCCCCCCCACGGCCACCGCCGCCGCCAGCACCGCGGCCCCCGGAGACAAGGCCGACGAGAAGCAGGCAGCGGCCAAGGGGAGCAAATACGTGGTATTTTACCTGGACCTTTCCTTTGTGTTTCTTCTAGAATTCAAGAAGTTGGACATGGCTCGAGGCTGCCTCTGCTGCTTAAAATACATGATGTTCCTCTTCAACCTCATCTTCTGGGTAAGTGGACACCCTCTCTGACACCATCTCTACATTACATGCTCCTCTCACCTCTTGTTTTTTGTTATTTTTGGTTGCTTTGTCTCTTGGTTAGTTGCTGTTGCACAAGTCATGTTTGCTATTTGTATTATGTGTATTATAAGTCAGAAGTCCCAAGTGTGAAAATAATGTCCTTACAGATCATGATATGGGGGGGGGCAATTACAATTATGCCAAATGTGAAACTCTGGTGTTTTTCTCTACATGTCATGACATAATTTACATGAACTTGTACTGGTTTGCCTGTATCCTTCCCGTGGTTTGTAGTGTTTTTTTATAATGGATTTAATAGATCGGTCAATGCGTGCAGCTCGGGAATGAACAGGAGAGTAATTTAAAACAGGCAAAGTTAGTGTACTGCACAAAAGGAATTCGTTTTTAAGGCATAAAGTGGAGTGGTTTATGGTTTGAAAACGTGGAACTTTACACCAGCCAAGTGCAATTCCCTCTGATCTGTCCCTGAAGCGTTGTAAAATTAAACGTCGAATGTCTCATTTTATCATGTTGCACAACTTGATTTGTCCGCCTAGAGTGAAGTGCGCCTTGCATCACTTTACCCAGAATGCCTCACTCCCTCCTTTCCTCCCCAGAGAACCCATGAGGGTACGGTGGTTTTGTCTTTAGAGATTCAGCGTACCGTGAGCACTGAAATGCTCAATTTGGACCTCAGTGCAGCCCAGAGTCCCTTTCTGTAGATCAGCTATTGCACAGGTCATAATAACATCATAGATTTAAAACCCCATTTTACTTTGCAACGACACCGCTGTTGTCTCGCTCTTATCTGGTGATGCTGTATTTAGGAATTAAGCAACAGATATGTTGATTTCCCTGAGCCATGGTAGAGACTTGGGCTCAAAGCAGATCTTAGTTAAGGAACCCCTGTATGGATTGAAGGAACGTGTGGGAACTCCATGCATGGTAAATGGGGGTATTTGTTCTGAAAGCATGCTCGGGGTGTATGCCTGCTCCCCCAGACATGGTCAGAGACAGCATTGTAATCCTGGGGAGTGACAGTAAGAGATTAGAGGTGAAATACATTTCGTACCTGTGCTGGCTAAGATGGTCTTCAGACACCGCTTAGGGTGGCGCTGCCCTGACAGCAGATACTCCACGAGTCAGAAGGTCGGCTGTCCGTCCCTTGCACCAAGGCGCAAAGCAGTAACTGGACCCCTGGCCGGGCCGCCTGCCGGACCCTGGCAGCCCGAGTCCCTGTAGGCCTCCCATCGGTAACCCGAAACAAGTGCAAAAGCACGACAGGAACTCCAGGCATCTCTGAATGTTCATCTCAGAGCCTGTGGCAGTTGTTCCCAACCATCTGGCTTTCCCTTCTTATGGGGATTAGTGGAGACTGAGCCTGGGGGGTTGGGGGGCTTGTGGTGGGGGGGAGATTCCCCATAGTTTTAAACACACGGTCATGTCATGGCCCCACCATGCATCCTGCCCCCCAACTGTGTGACCAAGTCCTGATCTCTATCAAGGGCGATCAGATCAGACAAAAGGAACTGTAATCATTTCCTATTGGTGTGGGACACCAAATTCCCCGTGTGTGTGGGGGGGGGGGGGGGGCTGGGACTTCAGCCTGTCCTGTTGCTGATTATCCTGACACTCAGATCGGCCACCTGACCAGAATAGCGCCAGGCTGTGATGCATCAGCTTCCCGCTCCACAGCAAGTCGTGCTTTTATTTTATGCAGAGAATTAATCTTAAGGCAGTTCTGCAAGGATAACACAATGCCAAGCATAATGATTGCGAAACGTGTCCCCCGCACCAACGGGAAGGGGGGGGGGGGGGGCACGGTGGACTTGTGGGTGGCGTTCCCAGGACGGACAATGTTCCCGTATTTACCGTCATTCTGCTTCAGATTCCATGAAGATTTAAACGACAATTAGTAAGAGCTGACATGGGATTAATCTTCTCAGCCATTTAGACTGTGGCTCCAGAATTCCTGCTTATTTCTGAAGACGATACACAAATGCATTTACTGTGTGCTGCCGGTTTTAAGAAGGAGGGAAACTGTGCAAACAGCCAACAAGCATGTAGATCACAATCATCGATTGCATGAAATGATCCGTATGTCTATTTGAATTATTCGTCTTTATTATCTCCTATTCGGTAATTTGAACATCTCTTTGCAAAAACCGGACACCTCTGTCGTTCCTTACACTCGTTACGTTTTGCTCTCTCGCTCGTCACGCTCCCTCCACACCTGAGCACGGCCGCACGCAGTGAACTGGAGAGAATCACGCGGTGTCTGGTCTTAAAAAAGGGTTGTCTCTGAGTGAGCAACTGGAGACAACAGTAACAACTGCCTCAGCGGCACAGCTCCCGCTGAGCGAGTGATGGTCTCGTCACCGCGGGCAGCAGGTACGGGGGCCCCCCCTGGGGTATTTTTGGTGCCATGGAAGTTAACGGTGCCTGTCACGCCGAAACTGAAGTGTTTGTTCCGGCAGAAGTACCAATGTGTGAGGCTCGGAGGTCGGAGACTTTGCCGTCTGTGGACTGTGTTTGCCAGATATCTTCATTTTATGGTCCCATTGAGGTCGGTCGAGTGGCAACCGTAACCTTTTGGGGATCGTTTAGTTCCATCCATCTCCATATAGGCCACCATTTAACGTGCGTTACATTCGAAATGTATAAGGAACCTGTGTTTGATGAGGCACTAATTGGTTCCTCGGGCTGAAAAACGATCCCGTCGGGTCTGTAACATTCTGTAATTGAAGGCAGTGCGTTAAAAACAACGACCTGAATAAAAGGCTCGTGTGTATTTATTTACCTCTGTCTGCACTCTGGGAAAATCAATGCCATTTAAGACCTTTAAGGAATATAAAAAAAAATCAGCCGGCTTGTAAAAACAGTCGCATGTACTCTCTTCGTTTTGTGGTAAAAGGCAGAATCTCACTGGAAACCTTGCAAGAAGGAATGTCAGGACTGTAGAATTTCGGATAACTTTTTTTGTTAATATTGCCTTCTGTCCTTTTTATAGACCAGGCCTTAAACCTGTCCCCAGATGCACCCTGCTGACAGTGGAATCGATGCTAATCTGCTTCTAACCGCTGAATTAATGCGTATTGTTAGACGGGCCCGCAGGCTGCAGTGCTCAGCGCTTTCTCAGGAGCAAATCGGGGGCTGATCAATGCAAGTCAGCATCCACTTGCCAATCTGGGAGCTGCTTGTGCCCCCCCGCCCATCCCATGTGTAGCTATATCTGTTATTTATTTATTTATTTATTCCATTCTTCATAGAGGCCTTCCGCTCGGTTAATAATTGATCAAGTGGGGGGAGACTATTCTCAAATGTTGTTTGCTCTTCTCAAATGGGTGAGACGTTCAGACCTTTAAACAAGTCGCTACAGGAGCTTTTGCAGTGTCTGGTTCCCATCCACGTGTATTTATACGGGCCACACTTGTGGGAATCATGGGAGTTACTGGTGATTCCCCATCACTCTCGCCAAACCACCCTGTTTTCCAGTTCCATCTGTGAGCAACACCTGATCGACATCTATTAGAAGATCTGTAGTGTTTTCTAATGGGAAAATAAGCTTTGGCATATCAGAAAAGCTAACTGTGTGGAACTTTCTGCTTCTGGCCAGTCTCGTCAGATTTTACCTCCAGCCACAACTGGATTAAACAAAAGATATCCGGCCTCCAGTAGTCGGTATTCCCGCAATGTTTCTGAAGTTACCTGTGAGATTTCTCCGGGGACAGGTCGTCTTCAACGTGGTTTGAGGGACCGAGATCGCCGTCTGCATGAGAACGAGCCGACAATGTGGCTGTCCCTTTCGGCCGGAGTGGCCGGGAGCCGCCGCTGACAGGAAGGCTTTGTTATTGCTGCGTATTTGCATCAAACGCTCCGGCGCTTTTGAATTTTTTTAACTTTCATGTATAATGGACGTCGCAATTGTTTCCATTCCCAAAACACATGAGCTGACTGGATATTAAAAAGAACAAAAAATGTTCATGCAGGACATGATTCTGTAGCAGTATTATTATTAATGATAATGTTTTTATCCGTTTAATTAAATTAGCATAAGTTTTTTCTTTTTATTTGAAGCCTGTTAAAAATTTGGGTGAGGCCGGGTTCAGGGGGTTTTGTCCCATGGGTTGGACTGGCACCATGTTTTCGAGGCTGGGGTAAGATCTCCTGCAGTGATGCTGGATTCAGGCAGGCGGTTTTGGGTTCCAGGGGCTGGAACGGCACTGCTTAGGTCATACAGTGGTTTAGCTTCTCTTCTGAATACTTGATCATTCATCAACGGCCTGAACATCTTCAGACGATCGTGCTGCGCTGCTGTGACCTTCCTCTAGTTTAATTAAGACCATCCCCACATGTTCACTCATCGATTTAATTACCTTGTCTCAATTAGAAAGAATAGTCAGCCATAAGAGTCGAGGGTTGTCAGGGATGCCCGCATTACAAGTTTTGAACAGAATGCAAGCTTCCCTGTTGCATATTAAGTCTTGGAGAGTCTCTTGTTTAGCCTCCTATATGAGAATAGCTAGAAGCGGAATATTCTCTACTGCGGATGGCGTCAGACGATCTTTGGCTGTGAGCGGAGGCTCAGTGATTGAGTGAAGTGATTTTCTCCTCTTGTTTTATCGAGCTTATTAAGAGATTCCGGAATGCGGAATGGCTGGTTGTGTGGAGACTGTTGGAAGGTGGCCAAGATGAAGGTGTGGGTGGTCATATGTGAGGCACACATCTTCATTACTGCACTCTTCCCCTCGTGTGCGATACCCTACAGCTGAATGCTTTGAAACATTGAAATGGATGGGACCTTTTGCCGTTAATTGATGGATCTCGCTTCCAGGAAATAGGCTGGTTTTGCGCAGGTCTGCAGTGTTACTTCCGTGGATATTTGGGTCAAGGGATCGGCTGCGATGTCCTTATTACTAGTGATGATGTCCCGCTCCACTTTGTCGACTTGAGCTCCTCTTTGCTGGAGCCAGCCTGCCTTTCCTCGTATCTCCCTCCCCTCTCTTTGCAGATCTGTCCCACGGATTATAAGGGGTACTTTCCCCAATGCCTGCCTTGACCAGCCAACCGTGGTTTTGGCCCCCAGGCCTGATGACAGCACGTGTCAACAGTCTCTACGGAGGCGACTCGTCTCCTCGCGGCCTGTTGTGTTTCGCTTCACAACCTTGTGAAGACACATGCTGTCTTCTGAATTTTGTTACCCCTCCAAGAAAGTACCGCCATCGGTCATGGTCACTTGTAAAACTAAATATACAGCAAGGAATGAGCGAACCAGGGGGACTTGCACACTTGCGCAGTTTAATTTAGGTTAATTTAAAATTTGCTGCATTTAAATCTTTAGGCAAATTCTGCTTCATTAGTGGGCAGTTTTCTGGTTTGCTCAAGGCACAGCCCAAACCAGAGTGTACGGGCAGTCAATTGTCAAAGTAGTACATTTTATTAAGAGTGTTTGCTGGTAATTTTCTGTAATTAAACACAAAGATAAACTATAGGTTTTCGTCACAAGTTTAATGACGCAGATTGGAATTGCCTGATGCAAGAAGCAGTCGATCTCAACGAAGCTCTGGAATAATCCATCTGGAAATAACCAGGATTGTTTTTTCCGGGCTTTTAGCTGAGAATTTGAATGGCGTGAGGCTTTTTGTGAAATCACTCCATTATGACACATTAGAGAAATGCCTTGTATGAAGATGTCTCTGTACTTCATGCCTCAGGGGCCTCTTGTCCATTTTGGGAGGGATGTGCAGTGAGCTGGATATTTGCATGGAGATAAATTCAAAATATGAAAATGTAGTGCGATTAGTGAGTAATCTGCGTACACTCGAGACTAGTCAGTGTAACTACCTGTGTGCTCCATGATGGGGTGGAAAAGGGCGCCCTGGGCACCTGGTTCTGCTTAGCTTGGATACATTTTTTGTCTCGGTCCAGTTCATGATGTCATGCTCCAAACACACCTATAGTCAGTTAAGGAAGAATTTAGCTCAGGAGGGGTTGTGGTCTGCCTGAAGTGGGGGTCCATGTGTTGAAGCCATGTCACCTGGAGTGAGGAGGGTCAAAATCACATGTTCAATGGGGCATCCCCAAACCATTATGCTTCTTCTCAAACTCGTTTAATCCCCCCCATTGCAGTGCTATGCCGAAGATCTGCGCCAAGCACAGCTAGCGGGAGTAAACGCCCGCGATCAAGACTGACAAGCTGCACAAGGAATCTTTTGTCACCGGAATAGGTCCCGGTTGTGGATTAGAGTTGTCCCCAATTGCTTTGCACGCCTTTGAATAGCAGCAGACCCTAAATCTCCGTACCGCAGATAAAATCCCCGCTTTTCCTTCATGCACTTACCCTTTGAAAGGCTGAATCTGGGATGCCATACACTGTAGATATCTTTGTCTCTTGTGTATGAGTTTCAAACGGCGTAGGCAGAGGGCTTTGTAGGACAAATTCCTGATGGTCTAGATTTCCATTCCTTTCATGCTGTAGAGTGGATTCCGCTTGTGTTGTGCATGTCCCTTAGGGACCATACCTCCCTCGCTCCCACCCCTTCAGGCAGCACCCAAGCCTGCTCATGCAGGTGATGGCTGCTCCCATGCATCTCTGGTTGGAAGACGAGCCCTGTTTGTGGCACTGGGGGATGGTTCCTCTCAGTTACCAGGTACCACTCGGGCTTCCTTGGTGCTACTCGCGTATGTTCTGCAGTGAAGGAGAAGCCAGGCCACTGAGACATTAGCAGAGGTATGTAGTTCCTATCCAGAGAATAAATGTCCAGATGAAGATTTTGTTTCAACTAACAAGTTGAGTATAAAAAGTCACAGTCACTTAACTGGTTGGTTGAAACAAAATCTTGGTCTGGACTTTCTGGACATGAGCTGCCCGTCTCCGGACATTAGCCTATGAATATGCACAACCACTGGCTGCCATGTTTTTAATGTGCCCCCGAATGCTGAAAAATTAGCTTTTATTCAAGGATTTATTCAAGATCTGCCACTGAAAGTTCTGCTAGTCATGCTGATTCTCCAATCATTGTGCTAGTGACTCTTACTGAGGGGTTCAGCATCTCCTGAATCTCCATGTTTAGCTTTTGGCAGGTTGATTCCTGATGTGTGTAATGTACAAATTTACCTGGATGGGATCAGCACCTGTGATTTTGAAACTGACCTGCATTTTAGTGTTTTCCAGGTCAGAGGGGTTGAGGGATTCATCAATGGAGTCAGTACAGCATTAATGCTGTTAAGACTCACTTGGATGACTCCCAGAAAATAATAAGTTATCATCTGAGGAACTTTGTGAGCAGCTGTTCTTCCCCAGACCTGTGCTGTGTTGACTAGTAGACAAAACTGAACTATGATGCATAATGACAATTTGCGCTTTACACATTAATATATAATTCTAATGCAAGTCCCCAAGAATGTGTACATGTTTCTGGGTGTTAGTAAGTGATCCCAGCCCACGTGTCCTTAAAGCAGAGACACGCGTTCACATTTACAGTGACACATCTCTTTTTGTATCTGTGCCTAAAGCCCTTGGGCTGGGTTTGTAGTTCTGAAAAATTCATAGCACCAGCTCACAGTTGGGGGCAGCCTCCCTCTAAGGAATGCTCCCTGCCTAATAAAAGATGACAAAGGCTGAATGAGAGCTGAAAAAGTGAAGACACCTTTTCAGGCTTGGAAATAATGTCTTAGCATTTGGCTAATCTGCTTTAGTAAATCCCTCAAACGTTCCTTTAAAATGTTGTGGAGTAGTTGTGTTGGTTCCTTCTCTGCTGAGTTGATAAAAGGCAGCCGTTCACTCGGCCTATTTCACACGCACAGGCGCCCGTTTTTAAATGTCTTTTTGTATCATGTTTACAGTCTGCTTGTCAGGCCTCCCCGTTATCCACCTATCATAGAGGCACCTTTTCCGTCTGTGCCGTTGGCTAGTCTAAGACGTCCTTTAGTCTGTGCCGTCAAAGCAGAAGCAAGCAGCACTTCAGTAGCTGTGAAAGCGTGGCCTCCTTGCTCGATGTTTGGAGACCAGAGGATTTATTACTAGGCCTGTATAGCGAGGAGTCCAACATTCCTCTGTATGTTACATCCTGATAATCTGCCCAAGGTCGGCAGTCGGCAAATCGGCCCTTAGCAAAGTCACGCTCCTGAAATTTGATCTCAGTCGAAGCTGCTTTTGTCTAATCAGGTAGATGGGTGCGTCGCTTAGGCTGGGGCCCGCTGACGTGTGCGATGGGTGCATCACTTAGGCCGGGGCCCGCTGACGTGTGCGATGGGTGCGTCGCGTAGGCCGGGGCCCGCCGACGTGTGCGATGGGTGCGTCACTTAGGCCGGGGCCCGCCGACGTGTGCGATGGGTGCGTCGCTTAGGCCGGGGCCCGCCGACGTGTGCGATGGGTGCCTCGCTTATGCCGGGGCCCGCCGACGTGTGCGATGGGTGCCTCGCTTAGGCCGGGGCCCGCCGACGTGTGCGATGGGTGCCTCGCTTAGGCCGGGGCCCGCCGACGTGTGCGATGGGTGCCTTGCTTAGGCCGGGGCCCGCCGACGTGTGCGATGGGTGCCTCGCTTAGGCCGGGGCCCGCCGACGTGTGCGATGGGTGCCTCGCTTAGGCCGGGGCCCGCCGACGTGTGCGATGGGTGCCTCGCTTAGGCCGGGGCCCGCCGACGTGTGCGATGGGTGCATCGCTTAGGCCGGGGCCCGCCGACGTGTGCGATGGGTGCATCACTTAGGCCGGGGCCCGCTGACGTGTGCGATGGGTGCCTCGCTTAGGCCGGGGCCCACCGACGTGTGCGATGGGTGCATCACTTAGGCCGGGGCCCGCTGACGTGTGCGATGGGTGCCTCGCTTAGGCCGGGGCCCGCCGACGTGTGCGATGGGTGCATTGCTGGCTGAAAGCACCGCTGTCCAAGAGCACCGCTGTCTTAATCTCTGTCGTTTGAGGGTCTCAGAGCGTCCCAATCATTTGAGATAAGATGGGAGCTTTGGGATCGTGGTGACAAGCGTGGGCATTTGTGTCATGGGTAGTCGGCCTGGACAGTCATGGTGGCAGCATCTTGTCTGCCAGGAACAGTGAGACTCTCTCCAGAACTGTGCTACTGTAAAATGCCCAACCAATGTTATGACAGCGCTGGGTAAACAAGCCCTATTTGCATAGTAAGGAGAAGCAGTATTCATTCCGGCAGTGCTGACTGACTGCAGTTTATTTTATGGAACATCTCTACTAACATATTTCAGATATTAAGTGATGGGTCGATTTGCCTTTAAAAGACTTTTTGAAATGACTTCCTGCTCATTATTCTATTGGTTCCCATTGGGTTAAACCAGGCAGTGATTGACTGTCATCGACTTTACGGTCTTCCTGATAACTGGCTCATGTTCAGCCCCAATGGGGGGGTGCATCTCTCCTACATCTGGTTTGATGCTTGGTGGAGATGGGATATAATAGGCTTGGCTAATGGGGGCTGAAGATGGCTGAGAGGGAGAATGCCGAAGTGCTCTCGAGTCTTTGATCACAGGCCTCCCTTTCCGGCTTCCCATTGCAGTAAAGGTACATTTTCTTAAATCATCCTTGTTTTTCTCAGTCAGCAATTATCGTGCTTCAATGGAGGACTATTTGGCCATCTTACATGTGACATTTGGTAGCCTCCTTATTTAATTAGGAGGATGACTAATTGTCAGCAGTGTCATTTTGGCGGGGGTGAGGCACGGAATTAGTCACCAAATGCTGTTGTTCCTACTCTGTGTAGCTTGTGGCTCTGTTCAGTGCCGTGATCCTATGTGATGTTCGTAAGGGAATGGTAGTTTGTCGGGTTAGGGTTAGGGTTAGGGTTAGGGTTAAGCAGCCTTAACATCGGCGCTGTAGCTGGTGTCTTGAACAGCCCCTCCTTTATCCCCCATCATGCAAAGCTGCAGTAGGTGCCTGAACTTGGGGGTGACTATAAACATTAGCAGGAACTTCAAGGGTCATGTAGGATAAAACTCTTTCCCAGAATCCTGCAGGTCAGTGTTGGGGTTTAGCCACTCCAGTTTGGTTTGATCTGCCCAGCTCATGGTTGTCTGTTTGCGTTTTATTCAATTGCACAACATGCGGATGGGATAGAGGAGCATTTGACAGTGTGCTGACGACGTGTTACGTAACTTGTTGTCCAAAGCCATTAAGGAGAAACATGGTGATTGGGGAAAAGCTGTCACACGGTGGATTCATTCCCACCTGCCCACTGAGGCCAGTTTCCCATCTTCAGCCTGCAAACCATGTGGTGCAGTGTGGAGGCTGGCGTCCCTCTGGCTGACCTGCGCCTCCCCCAGCGCCTCCTCCAGGGCGTCGCAGGAAGGCCTGCACTCCACCCCACCCGCCCCCAAGACACTTTGTGTTTGTTTATACTGCTTGATTGCTTTGGCTGCCAGCATCTTTTTTTTAATCCTGGCAAGTGATGGATAGCGCTCTCAAGAAGAGTCCCCCCTCCGCTAAACTCAGTCGATCAGAAAACACACAAAACTGCGGGGTGTCCTCAGCGAGGACTGCAGGAACACAGAGACACGTACGGTTTTATTTGAGAAGCCCCTCAAACATTAGCTTGCACTCCAGATACATATAATAATGCGCGTGAGTTTGACCTCGTGGTTAGAAGCCGTGCAGCTTTTAAGCGGCCTAATATGCATTTTAAACTGCAAACTGGATTTAATTAGCAGGTATGGGACAGCTTTATGGGGGGTATTTGGTTGGAGGGTGATCTCTTGATCTCTGTTAACTGCATGCTCAGGAGTTTATCGCATATTTTACTGAGCTTTGATTTTTATTGCGTCCTTTGCTTCTGTCTGTGATTTAACAGGCTTGAAAAAGAGGCTATAAAATCAAGGATGGGCATTTGATGGTGTCCCGCCCATCATTCAGGCAGAATAGTGAGCAGGCCTGAATGATCAGGATTACCTGGTCATGTATAGGACCATGGCCTCCCCGCCCCATACGTTTTTACTCGCGTTAAATATGTTTGTTATAGAGCACTGACAATGAATGTTAAATTCATGCGCAGTCCAAGCTGAAGTATCTCACTGGGAGCATTTTCGAACGTGAAGAGGTGAGTCTAATAAATGGAGGGTAATGGGCAGGGGGCTCGCGAATTTGGGCAGCGGCCTAGAACCCGCATTCCCCCGGGCGCCCTGGGGACCAGCCCTGCTGCTAGAGGAGGCCGCCTGCTGTGGGGAGAGAGCCTGGGCTCCCCCCGACTGCCGCAGCTCAGAGTGCCCCAGTGGCCACTTCCCACAATGCGCCTGAAGCCTGCAGTTGGATGTGAGGCTTTGAGGCCCCGGTTCTCAGCCCCGCCGCCCACCCTGAGCACCTCCACCTCCCAGTGCCGACTCCTCGTGCTGCAGTGATGATGCCCCCATCTTGAGCCCTTGTTAACCTTTTGGAATTTGAATAGAGGACTTTGTCGCTCTTTTTATCTTCACAGTTTCCCGCACCCGTCATTTAAACGGCTCCTGACCTTTTAAAAGCCAGCATCTGAGTGCCCGGAGGCTGCGGCTAATTCCGACTTTGATGTAATGGGTTGACGCGGGTCTTCAGGCGGTGGCAGGTAGAATCACGCAGGCTAATTCTTTACGCGTCGCCATGCCGCGGTTACAGCAGACGTCCTGCAGAGCAGAGCGCGGGATCATGCGGTCCGTATCAAAACGTCGGCGTACCAGTTGAAGGTCAATCCTCTGCTGTCTATGGTAAGAGTGATGATGCCTTTGATTCCCTCATGAGCATCGGCCATTCTGGCCTTTGAGCAGAAGGCTTTGTCGGGCCTTTCTGAGAGAGTCTGCGTGGGGTGCTTCCTGCCTTCGGAGATGACCCCCACGCATTCATGCTGTCTCAGCCCAGTGCGTTTCCCACAGAAATCACTCCTCGCAAATGGACTGAATAGGCCAAAGATGCTATGGTCCTCGCTTTCGCCTGTTACACGTCTAAGCAAACACACGCAACACTGTTCCTCTGCATTTATTCATACCGTAGTGCACTTACAAACATTCATATCGCAAGCACGTTTATTTATTTATGACAGACTGGGATCTAGAGCGGGTGACGGTTATTACCTAGCGGAGCAGTGGGTACAACGTGGACAGCAGCGGGAATAAGGACATAGATTGAAAAGACTGAATTTTACGTCAGTCCTGCTGTCAATTATATATCACGTTTCCATTTCCAATGCCCCAGCTATCAAAAGCCGGCCGTCGCCATCCTCATAGAGCTGAGAAACAGTTTTGTGATGGTATATAAAATATCTCATAAACAGAAAATCAGTTTTATTACCAGCGCATTGGCCATTAAAAGCATCCCAGTAGACTGTCGGGTTCTTCGGGAGGCTCTGATGGATACCTGAGAGCTCATGAGGAAGGTGAGTAGTGTAAATGGTGCTCAGGACGTATTGTCATTCTGTGTTGCCACCGCGGCTGTCCGGCCCAAAACGCCACCACTGCTGCACAGGGAATCAGACGCCAACGCGATTTATCCTGAGCAGGCGGGTGGCTCGTCTACCAGGGCGCTGTCAGCGGGATTATTGTGCCTTTGATCTCGTGGACAAAACTTTGGAAGGAAACTGGCTGAATCTGAAGTCGGATTGTAGTTTGATCTATAGGCTTTGGCTTGTTTAATCACACGCTTTGCCCTTTATGCGATCAGTAGCTGTCTGCGGATCTGTGCTTATGGTAATGTTTCCATGAACTTACCGAATTTCAATTTTATTTTTCTCCCCCTCCTCTGTCAGTGTCTGAAAATTAGTAGTTGTGTCATGTCTGATTAAAGGTGGTTTCAGTTCTGGCCCTGAAATAACAGTTTGGCTATTCTCTCAACCCAGTTCAATAACTCTCCCACATCAAAGATGGAGATTTGACTAATGGTTGGTTTTATGTGTAATTCAGCTACACCTGTTTGGCCTGCAGGACGCCGCTGATGGCGGCCGATCTGGCCTCCCTTCGTGGTGGGGTGTCGTCTCCCGCCGAGAGTCAGCCTGCCAGCTTGTGCGCGTCTGTCTGTTATCGCACGTTTCCGGCTGAGATGCCACTCTTCTGGGGACGTGGGATTGGCTGTCCTCTTCAGGGTGTCTGAACACTTGCACTCAAACAACTCATAGGGCGTCCTGCTCGCTCTGGCTTAGCACATGTCTTACTGAATCAGAATCCCAAGCAGATTTATTGGCCAAGTGTGTTACGTTACACAAGGAATTTGGTTCTGGCGGATGGTGTCTCTCAAGTTAGACAGACAGTATACAGACAGTGAACATATAATTCACCGACAATACACAAGCAATTTACAGATTAAATACGAGACAAGTGATATATATAAAATGCCAACAGCATTAATAAGCATCATGTAAGGGAAGGAGATTCTATAATATAGTACAGGGAGTAAACACAGTCTGGTAGATGATACTGGTCTCCTACTTTTCTTTTTTCCCTCCTGTCTGTTGGGGTACATATGCCAGTTTCTAAAGGGCTTGTTTTTGCTGGTTCTTGGGCAGGTTTAGTTGAGGTGGCAGAGACGCTGTGGTTCTGTCTCTGCGTGAAGCTGCTCGCCGTTTGGTCTCCGGCAGCACTGCCTGTGTCGCTGTCCTCCTTCTGTCTGTCTTCCACGCTCCTCAGCGTCTCCCTCAGCGTCTCACTCCCCGCAAGTGGCTCTCCGCCAGATGTGCATGTTCTCCTCGGAGCTCCCCATGCTACCCCCCTCTCCTCTCTCTGGGGGGTGGGGGGAGGACAGCTGCCTAGCTGCGGAGTGACGGTGCCTCGGCCCCCGTGGTCCCAGGCCTCTCCGGGAGCAGTGCTACTTAACAGCGCAGCTGCTGTAAGTCGGATTCGCAAGGACCGCGGCAGTGCGTGCTGTGTGCCCAAAACGGCCTCTTATTAATCATCTCCAGGAGGAAACTGCGTGCGGAATTAATGCGGATGCTGATTGGATTTCTCCAGCTTTGCGCTCCATCCCATCCTTAACTGCATCTGTCATGCACCTTTCTGTCGTCGTCCTCCACAGCCTGAGGACTCACTCTCTCTCACTCTCTCTTCCTGAGAGCTCTTCTTCCAATGCATCGCCTGTGGTGCTGTCGTGTTTCAGCCCACATGGGGGGGGGGGATATGATGCCTCAGGTTGTTGAGGATGTTCGAGGTACTCTCAGTTCTGAGCGATGAGCGGAACAAAGAACAGGTGAAGCCTGCCCCCCTGCCATTCATCCCGAACTCCCACGTGATGACGTGGTCCCTGGCGAACACGCCGCCAGTGCATTCCTGCTGATGCGCGACAACAAATGCAATGTCATCGATTCTCGCCGTCTGCTTTTCACTTATTGGTGATGGCCCCGTTTTTTTGTCCTTTTCCGAGTCCAAGGCGCGTAGCGGAAGATTCTTCCCCGCTTAGTTGTTGTTAAGCGAGGGAGGGGCGCGTCCAAGGTGGCCAAATTCACTCTGGAAGGGCGTTCCTCGTATGTCTGCACGTTCAGCACTTAACGGCGCCCAAAAACTCTTCAAAATGTCGTGCTCTACCTTCTGAGATGATTAATGCCACGGGTCCGTCGACCATGCAGCATAATCGCCTTTGCCTTTGCTGTCTAAAAAGTGTGAGACGCCTCTTAAAATTACTTAATTGAGAGCCAAAGGAAGGAGACAGTGGGGAGGGATGCGAGTCCTGGTACTGCAAAATTTTGTCTAAATACGCTTCCAAATATTTCTCCGGCGGAGTGTTTGAATGCACGGAAATGAAAGCCAATTCAACAGGCACTAGACGCGAGGGGCGGTAATTTGGTGTGTGTCGGCAAACACAGTCTGCCAGTCATTAATCCCCTAAAGAATATGAATTTGTCCCTCCCCCCTCCCGCTGGTATGGAGCTGTGGGATGGAGAGGGAGGATGATGGCCAAGCCAAACGCTCACACTGTCTCGGGAGGTATTTATTTTCAGGGTCTGGGTGCAGCTTCACCTTCCCTGGCAGCTGCCCTGCCAGGCTGTCAGTAGAGCGTGTTGGCTGATGTCCGGGCCGCTTGAGCGGATTCACGCTTCCTCTCGAGCTCCTGGCCGCGCTGCCTTCTCTCTGGTCTCTCTTTACTGGGAATTTTGGCACTGATGTGTTTGCGACAACTAGCCAACAAACCTTGGGTCCTAGTCGCTAAATGTTTAAAGGAAGGTTAAACAGGGGCCTGATTAGCTTGATATTCTTCAGTTGATTTTGCCAAAAATGTAGGAGTAGCCAGAACATAGGAAGTTCTCGACTGATGCATGTAACCCTTACGCAAGTCAAATTGCATGCAAGTCAAATTTACCTTCCTATATTCAAGGCCCCTTATAGCATAAAACACATAAGCTAAAAATATACTAGTGATGTGTACTAAAGGACATAATTTAAATGAATGAAAAGTGTAAATTTACTTATGCAAACTCTATTTTTGCTCAAGTGCAGATATGCTGACGTTGGTTTTATGTAAGTCGAGAGCAGCTTTTAATTTCTTTTTTAATTCTCTTGATCTGCATGATTGCGGTTAATTGAAATCCCCGGGGACGTAATGTCACCGATATCTGTGAAGGGATCAGTATGCAGAGGACAGAGGCGGTGAGTTCGCTCCTGCGGCATTAGTTTCCCGCAAGAGCGTTATCGGCTGCAGCTGCCTGTCGTGGGTCGTCTGCAGATTCTCACTGCACACTGACACTCTGGTGTCAGAGCTGCTATACTACATGCGAAATATTGGGGGAGAACTGGATTTATTTTTAACAGAAGCAGTGACTCTTCCATAATCCACCCCCTGTTTGGTTCAGATTTAATTACTGCATGGATCAACAAACTTCATGCTGCTGGAAATGAATCGAAGGTGGATCCAAGTACTAGGAGCAGTTCACGGTCCACACACCATCTGGACTTGGGCGTATGGCTGTGACACTTGTGAGAACTTCTGTCTGAAGGCCCCTTGTGTTCATCCAGATGTTCAGCTGCTCCTGTTTTAAGCAGTTTTCTCCCTTAACACACAGGAGAAATTTAAACTCACGTCACCAGTGTGTATGTGACGCTAACCTGTTAATCCACTCTGGTCTCGCCAGACCTGTGAACTATCCAGTATTTTGTAAACGCTTATTTTTTTTGCTGCTTTGCAATTTCTCTGTGCAGATGAAACAATAATAATAATGGATGCAGCTGTGGATCTTTTAATGTGCATTTTATGCCATTTATGGAATGGGGAAAAAAATTAAATGAACGGTAGGCAAATAGGCAGCTGATGCTGAATCCGAATGCCAAGCTTTTAATAAGTTGTACTACACGGAAGCAGAAGGTACAGAAAGCTCCCCAAAGCTGGTCCTAAGGGGGGATGTTCTTTGACTGCCTTTGTGTTGAGTTGCACCCTCATCTTGGGAGACGGCTCATCCTGAGAGAGTCTTGAAGGTCTTATTATGTGAGGGAATCCGTGGGTTGAACCGAGGCTGGTTCCTGCTGTCAGACGCACTTACTGCTGACGATTATTTCTCCCCCTCCCTTTATGGAAAAGAGGATGCATCATCAGAGTGTCTCAGATGGGGTGGGGTGCAGGTGAAGTTATCAAATATTGAGCGATGGGGGGATGTATCTCAAACTGCAGGGAGAACGAGAGCGTACACATCCCTTATTCCTGTCAGTGATGTGCATCTCATTTCTGGGGGCAGGAGGGAGCTATATATATTCCATATTTTATTTGCATTTTTTTACAGGGGTTTATCTTGGAAGCTTCTGGAAGTGCCAGTGGCGTTTAATGCCTGGAGCTCTGTAGCTCGCATTGGCCCTTTGAACCCTGTGTCCAGTCCTGTAGGTGCCATCTGCAGCAAGACCTGACCGAGGCGCCCCAGTGGGACCAGAGATCGCTGAGACATAAGTGTCGGGTGAAAGAGACCTCTTCAGACTTTGGTTCTCTCCTTTGGGGCCAAGCCGAATCAAACCCAGGTGGCAGAGTGTAACCCAGGCCTGGCTTTGGGTGCAGGTGGCAGAGCGTAACCCAGGCCTGGCTTTGGCGTGCAGGTGTCAGGCTCCCCAGCCCTGCACTCCTGACCTGCTTAACAGCCTTAACTCTGATCTCTGCCTTATGGGCGCCAATCTTGTCGTCCTTCCCAGTACTTTCCACTTGCCTGACCTACTGTTACATTCTCCCCTGGAGTGGTTTTTCTGGACTGGGGTTTAAGTTCAGACAGATTTCAGCACCCTTCCACCTCTGACGGGCAGCTGTCAAATTTCCCCCTGGACTGGGTGTAAAAGAAGATTACATCAGTAGGCTCAGGGCCATTGGGAGGGATTCAGAAGGATTCGTGTAATTTTTTTTGAGACGTCGTTTATGCAAATGCATTGCTTTTTTCTACAAGGAACGTGCTTCGGTTAAAAGCAACCCAGTTTTTCCTCAAACAGAGTTCAAGTTGTGCCATTGAGAGATACATCAGCAGTGTCCGGCATGATCATTGGAGCGATGTTAACGTGGAAGGAGTCAGTGTGGTTTGGTGCCTGAGAGAAAATCAATGGGATGTTGCTTTCACTTCTGAAAAACATTTCATTTTATGCAGTCAGTTGAGTTTTTATGGGTCTTTCATGCTGTCTCTCGCCCTCTGCTACTTATTAAGGTATGGGCAGCTTTCGAATTAAGGTACCCACTTAAATCCGAAATGCCGAACGTCCCCCCCCCCTTACCTTGATTATAGTCATGGGATACAGGGCAGTGTGTCCTGGGTCCAGATGGTCGCAGCGAGGTGTGGGTTTGGACACGACGCGTGTTTGTTGCCGTGGGTAGGAACTGGGCATCACGTCAAGCTTTGCATAATGGGCCATATTGTGTGGGACCTCTGGTCCAAATGAAGTGCGAAGGGCACGGGACAGGCAGCGGGGGGGTTGCAGTGGAAGCGATGGAATGGGAAAGATGGGCACAAGAGAAATTATATTTGTCACTTGACCTGGCGGGACTTCAAAGGCCAGCACTGACAGTCTGCATGTAATTTTTAAGGTGGGGGACATAAGAGGGGCCAAACTTATTACCCTATGATGTGTTTTGCATTGGTGAGTAACAGGGGAGGGTGCACTCTGGCAGCCAATCAGCTTTCAGCTGGAGCCCCTCCCCCCATGGTCCGGTCCCTGTATACCCGCCTTGTGGTCAAGAAGTCACGGCACTGGGCATTTCATTGTTCTTAGTGGCCCTTTTTAGATATGGAAAAGTTTACATAATCCATTAATAATAACTCCCCCCCCCCCCCCGCCCTGGGAGTGCATGGATATTTTCTCTAGATGAGGAGGAATCGTGCTCAGGCAGATACGCATTGCAGGAGTGGTCATTGCTCTGAAGAAAAGGACTCATTTTAATAACTTCCTTTTTTATGTTTTATAATAATGCACTCAGAGCGGGAACAAGAGTTAATGAGTGTGCTGTTCAGAATGAAGAAACCCACCAATCACTGTGAGCCCCTGCAGGATGCAGTTTGATGGACAGGAATGAAATCGGTTGTGCACAGTCAGAATACATGTAGAGTGATGGCGTTGATGTTGTCCTTGAGAGAAGCGCAGTCTGTCCCAGCGAGAGTGACGCTTTTGAAGACCCAGCATTCAGACAGTGTTGTCAGATTGCATTGGTATGGGATCACAAGGTAATACAGCGTCCACACCGCTTTTTGTCAGTAATGCCGGGATTTTATTCTGTTTTTTTTTCTTTGTTTAGCTTGCAGCTCATCCTGCCCGAAAAAGCCAGACCCTCTGAGAAATAATCCACGGGGATTACAAGGTGCTTGCTTGGGTATTTGAAGAATTAATTCTTGGGTAATTTCTATTTAAAGCTAAAAATTGCATGGCTTTCAAATTCAATTACAGTGAAATAAACAGACCTGCACCTCACCAAATACATTTAATTTACACTGGAAGAAACTTAACCTTTACCCTCAAAAACATTTCATAAAATTTTTACTGAATTGTGTTGTTACTATGTACACCAAGTCCAGTTTTCCTCGTTATAATGGCAAGATGGTAGCTGCATGTCTCTCTACCCAGAATGCCATGCTGCAAGTCAAGCAAGAGAGAGCTATAGGCTGGACATGTCTCTCTACCCAGAATGCCATGCTGCAAGTCAAGCAAGAGAGAGCTGTAGGCTGGACATGTCTCTCTACCCAGAATGCCATGCTTGCAAGCCAAGCAAGAGAGAGCTGTAGGCTGGACATGTCTCTCTACCCAGAATGCCATGCTTGCAAGCCAAGCAAGAGAGAGCTGTAGGCTGGACATGTCTCTCTACCCAGAATGCCATGCTTGCAAGCCAAGCAAGAGAGAGCTGTAGGCTGGACATGTCTCTCTACCCAGAATGCCATGCTGCAAGTCAAGCAAGAGAGAGCTGTAGGCTGGACATGTCTCTCTACCCAGAATGCCATGCTGCAAGTCAAGCAAGAGAGAGCTGTAGGCTGGACATGTCTCTCTCCATGTCAGCAATCTAAATATACAGGTAGTACATAGGTCTTAGGATGTTCTCTCCTCCCTGTGCCATGGGTCATTTTGGGTTTCAGTTTTGTGAACTTCCTTAAATTTTTTTTGCCTGCTATGTTTATAGATTATAGAGTATGCCAGTGATACTATTGCCCCCTAGAGGTGCAAACCAATGCAGTGGTGTCAGTAAGAAGCTGACTGGTGGTAATGACCATGTTGAGTTATATGCGAAATAACGTCTTCCTGCATTTGAGCAATTAAACAAATATTTTCTCGCTTCCTGCGTGAGCTGATGGCCTGATGATCTACGGGGTGAAGCCTGTATGCGAGCTTGTGAGTGTGAAGAGCTCTTGAGGATGAATAGGGAGCATCTTGAGATGATGAACAGGATCGGACCTCTGACATCTGCCTGCCCCTCTCAAGCAAGCATTAGCCAGTAAGGTTTATGGATAAATATCAAAATGCATTTCAGTCAGAGGTGTGAATATTTATCATGGATCAAAGATAAACAAGGCAAACAAACAGCTGAATCTTTTATTGCTCCTATGAATGTAATGAATTGCTCTCGGCCGTCGCTGATCAACGTTTCATGGAGAACGATAGATCTGAACACAGAGCCGGATTCCGAAGCCGTGTGGCGTTTCGGAAATGAGCCTTTCAAGAGGGTTATTGGATGGAGGAAGAACAGCAAAGGATGCCTGGTGTAGTAATGGGGGGGGGGTTAAAACAGAAAACTAACCCCCCCCACCCCCACACCATGAGCTGAGAGGTTGAGTCTATAACTAACAGTTCAATAGCAATGCCTGGAGCCCACTTGGTTTCACCTCACACTTACTGAAGGAGCAGAGGTTCGGAGGTGACATCGTGGTCGGTTATTGTTGTATAAATTCCTATCGCTTTGAGACTTTTTGGATTCTACTTTATCACTTTTTGACCGCTGTCTGGCAGAGCGTTTTACACACACACACACACACACACACACACTGGGGACATACACAGCACAGAAAATTGATTACCCTGAGCAGTAGAATAACACAGGGCACAGCCCCCGGGCAGTGAGCTTATGTGGATTGTTACCATGATCCATGGTCACTGGCGGTTGGGCCAAAATATATTCATGTGTGCTTGTGAGAGACGACCTTCCTGTCCTGTTACCTGTTCCTAATGCATTTTCTTTGTGCCGACCATTAATGAGTCCATCCACCAGTGATTCATTCTGTCTTTCATTGGGTGCACGTGTGTCCTGTCTCTTAGAACAGGTTACACAAATGTGGCAGTGCGTGGCTCTATCATTTAATACTGCCCACGATTGGAAGGTTATTGGTTTAAATCCCCTGACTGGTAGAGTGATGTCACCCTTGTGGCCTTGTGCAAGGCCCTTGATTCTAATGTCCCCGGAGCTGGCTGACCTTGCTTCTCAATTAATTGCTTTGCATTAAAGCGTCAGCTAAATTAGTAACTAGAAAGCCAGTGTAAATCACTGTGGCCTTAATTGGTTCAGTGGACATTACACATTGAACAGATGGCTCTTTGTCAGTGCTTTGAATTATATTTTTGTATCTAATCAAGCCATTGTTTTATTATTGGTATCTTTTTGCTACCATAACATATAAATGCTTCCCAGTTTTTGCTATATAAGTTAAGTGATCAGCAGATTTGAACCCATGACTGAACCAGTCATGCCACTGGAGCCCCCAGGTACACAAGCTGTGGAGTTAGTCCCAGAGCAGGCTAGGGGGTCAAACTCCCCTTAACAGTGATTGGTCCCCTGGCAGAGCATGGAACCACATTGGTTGCCAGACCTTCTAGTGATGTGACATTGCAAAAGCAGTCAAGAGATCCCTACAGGTTTAAATAGAGCTGACATCTGCGGAAAAAAATCGACGGGTAGGTTGATGCTCATCCGTTCTGAAATGTCAGGGATCGATACTCTGGTTGACTTTTTCATATTTTCTTTGTGGAGAAAGTTGGAAATGAATCTAATGTATATCTCAGTACTCTGTGTCTGGTGTTCGTGAAGGTCAGCGCTTCACCGTTCCATGGATCTCCTCTGAGCATCTTCACTGCCCCTGAGCTATATGTAATACCTCAATATCAGGAAGAATCTGTGTGTTTATGATTCTGCCGCAGCCTGGGCTGTTCTTTCATGTTCCTCTGGGTAAATTTCTCATGCTTACTTGTATTTCCATGATTGGCACCTGTGGTTTCCCGCTCTCCTCATGGCATCGCATTAACGAAGCCTGTGATTTCCTTACAGCGAACGCCCGCAGTCCCGACGGCCTTGCCCAGCTTTGCACTTTCAAGCTAAGCCCATAATTTGTGCAAGTCCCGTGGCTCTGACCCATAGAAAGAGCCCCTTTGGTTTGTAAACCACCGTGATCCAATCATTATGCTCTGTGAAGATGTCAGACCACAGGATGGTTAATATCAGAGCTGATTCTGCACTCTGTGTAAGGGCACTTCAGCCACTCTCCTTTCTTTGGATTGTCAGTGGCAACCCTGTGGAGATCTGATCCCCCCCCCAGGGTCAAATTTGAAAAATACCCCTGGTTAATATCCTGTATCATCTGTCCATGTCTTTTAAATGTTGGTTTCTAAGCAGCCCTACGATGAAGCTTTACGCACATAAAATGAATAACGGCATTCTTCTGGAACAGGTTAGTAGCTGATATGTCTGGAGCTCATAAAAACGTCCCCATATCTGCCCCCCCCCCACCTTGGCATAGGTAGGGCTGCACAGCCCAGCACTGTAAAACCTGATTCTACTTCCCACTGTTCTGTGACTCCGAGGTCAGACTGTGGGAAGACGCCACCCAGGATAACTTTAATATTCTCGCTGCAAAATAAAGTATGAAATTCTCATTCTCAGCTCGAGCGGGTCGCCCTGCAGATAGAGACATGGTGCAGGGAGAAAAATCTGAAAAATAATGCATCCCTGCAACCGTGAGGGTAGATGGAGAATGTCATAGACCCAACTGGGAATACAGATTAGAAATAGCCTCTGAAAGGCTGAAATGCAGTTTGAAACGGTTATTAGTTAACACTGTTGCAGGATATCAATCCCAGCATGCTCAGCATCAACGCCATGCATGGCATCCGGTCCTGATGCATCGCTGGGTGGAGACTAGATGTTGGTATGTCACGAGGGGAAGGTGTTACTGCGATTTTTACACTCAGCGTTTGTGGAGTCACGTCAGGGCGAGTGGGGGCATCGTTGATTCTGAGCGTTAGGGTCATCGGGGGGGGGGGTGATCTCTGGCCCTGAGTTCTGTAAGTGCAAGTGGGGGTGATGAGAAACTTAATGAACGGAGGGGGTGTTAGGGGTAGCAGCTGTACCCTCAGGGGCTTTGTGTTGTTGCCTTAACATGCTGCTTGATAGATGCTAGTTCGTCATCCCTTCTTTTTATAACTCCATTTGGCTTTTCGTTCTGCCGTAACCGAACCGATTAAATGGGTGTCAGAAGCAGTCACATTTCTCTTAAAAAAAAAAATAGTTACTGATTCATTTAACCTTCACGGTCCCCTCCTATGGAGCCCACAGCGAATATCCCAGCTCTGGGGGGTATGGAGTTACAGGCACTTTGGGTTCCTGCAGTGTGACCGCTGGACATTTCAGCTGGGGAACTCGGAGGAGGGTTAATTCATCTGCAATGGGTTGCCTCCCCCACTCTAAACGCACAGCTGACAGGCCTCTACAGTGTCTCTTTGGTGTCCTTAAATGAGATATTGGCTAATAAATGCCAGTGGGGCTTTTACAGTAACTGTCCTGGGGAGGACGGGGTAGTGGATGACCCCAGTGTCACCTCAGGCTGACCTCAGTGGGGCCTCAGGTCACCAAAGGTCAGGGCACTGTAATGAAACTTAATGAAAGTTACTGCAGGATGTTATTGACGCTGTGGGAACATGTAAACGAATCCCTCTGTACTGAAGAAGATGTTCTCGATGTTTTCCAGTATGGGATTCTTGGCCAGAGAGTCCAGTAGAAACCATGATTCTCCCCCACCATAAGCGGGACTGCTTTTGCTCCCAAAGGGGACCATCTGCAGGAGCAGAGCCCCCACTCCTCCTTCCCCCAGAATCCCTGGCTCTTGTGCGTCTTGTACTGTTTTTTGTCTCATAATTCACCTCTGAGAGCTCTTGGATGAAATAAGGTAACGCAATCGCAGTGTCGAGTCCCTATCGCGTGGTCTGTTTGCGGAGCTCGGCTTGCGAGAAAGGCTGGCTGCCCGTGAAAACCCGATGGAGGATTCTGGGTAATTCATCATGAGTGGTTAATGGAGAAGGCGACGTTGTTTTAAATACGGATACCCCGCCATCAGACACCATAAGAGTGAGCATCTAATGTGACGTTAATGTGGTGTGAGAGTCGGCAGTAAACGTCTCTGACGCCAGTGGAGCCTTTCTGGTCCGTAAAGGTCTGTAAATGGGTGTGGTTGGCCGTCACCCCTGTCAAAGTCTATAAAGCTCTTTATTAGTCGAGTAACATGCTGAACTGTCTGGGTTTCAGAGGTCGTGTTCCAGGCTGCCCTCGGAGGATCCTGGTTTTATTGTGGGAACGGGGTCCTCTGGTTCTCCCCGTCTGTCTATCACAAGGCTGTGGATTCCGGATTCCCCTTTTCAGTTTCCCGACATCCTGTACACCCCCTAAGCCACCTGGCATTTTACCTTGTCTCCTCGCTGGAGGTGGTAGCCAGTAATATCGCTGCTGACTTTAGGGTTGGCTGGGCAGGCTTTTATATACATTCTGTCACGTAAAAGGCCATTGTTTCTGTCTAATTACATGTCGGTGTGAAAATACCTCACAGTAATTGTCCGGCCTGCATTCGATTTTTCGGAAAGATTATTGATGGAAAATTCAACCCAGGAGTGAGGAGACAATGAGCAGCTTGCGATGCGTTTCCTGTAATTTGCTCAAACGAATGTGATGAAGTTCCTCAGTCAGATGCAGCGTAGGGGCAGGAAATTCTGCTCCGTTTGATCACTGTAACGCAGGCACCGAATGCCGCCATTTTAAGGGACCATCCTCCTGATGATTTACTCACTGTTTATGTTTTCGTCCCACCCATCATCCCAAGGGTGTCTTTTAATCATCTGTCTTCAATGGGCAGATTTCCATTTTGCGTTACCCTCCACTTGTGTTCCACCTGTACCTTTCCATTAAAAATCCTTCTGTAATGAGTGACTTCCAGTCGAAAACATCTGACATGCACCCTATCGGGATTCTGTCAGATGATTTGACCATCATATCTCAGACAGTAGCAACACCTCTCCCAATAAGATCGATCATATATTAACATATATGATGTTTAACCACTTATAAATAGAGAGCCGATCTGGGAAGCAGTTGACCACCGAGTTGGAGACCTGCACGTACGAGATGTTTACTGATGTATTTTGTGCCAGTGACCTTGTCTTCCCCGTTCTCTGATCTGGAGGCTCCCCTTAGTTTGTACTTCAGCCCAAACTCGAGGAGGCAGGACTATAACATAGGAGGAGGAGCATATAACACATGCAAAAAATGATGACCCCCACAAACCCCTCACACGAATCTGCCGTCTGGGCCCACAAAGCACTCAGCCTGCCTTGAAGCAGTGGAGAACTGGGGACAATATGTTGAATTTTATTTAAATTTTTATAAAATGGGGTGGGTGTGCCCTCACACGCAAGGGAGCGGGCACCGGGGGGGGGGGGGGGGGGGCAATGGGGATCGGAGGTTGTCCCGTTACTGGTGGGGGGGGGTTGAGGTAGCTCCTTACAGGGTTACCCAGTACAGCGTTTCAATTACACAGAGCAATGGGGCCATTTGTCTGGTAAAATTGAGCTATCCCTCACACCTGCAAGATACTCCTAAACCTTAATGTCCCTCGTCGCCCCCCTGTAAACACTGTCCTCCGCAGAGCACTGTCGCAGCTACAGAGGACAGTCTTCCTTCTTGTTGTTACCACTGCTATTGTTGCGGCTGCTCATTCCACAAGTCAATAGGAGCTGATTTGTTTTCATCACTTGCCACGAGAGCAGGTATAAGACAGGAAGCTGTAATTGTCCATAATTATTCAGAAGGAAGCGGCACACCTTCTCCGAACAGCAGATCACAGCTGCCTGAGTACTACAGTCTGGAGAATTTGTGAAACCCTTTGAAATTTTGCATTTGCGTACGTTTGAGTATAAAAGGTGATATAATCATGTGGAGGCTGGAATTACCGAGGTCTGACTCAGGCGCCGCTTGGACGTATGTCTGAGACTGAGGCTGGGGCTGTAAGGATGGGGAATTACATTGTTGAGGAAGAAGACTCCCCGAGCAAATTCTTATCCTTGGCGGGTATGAAGACTTTATTTATTATCTGTTTGTTCTGAAGGTGCTCCCTCCCAGCACCTGCAGTGCTGATGCAGGCCTGTGATTAGAGCATCCCAAGGAGATCATGAGATTTCAGTGCGGATCAGCCAGACGGCAGGAGCAGATGACCGATGACGATGATCCATCGTGGTGACCGCGAGCCGGGGCATTCCCAGCCCTTAGACCAGGGGGAGCTTCTGGGATGAATTTGTGGAGCTTAGGAAGATTAGGATTATGGGACAGGTGCCGGATCGTAAGTCATCCGGGAACTGATCCCTGACCAGGAGCAGCCACAACGACAAGCACACTGCTTTCTGCCAATGCCAAACCCAAATGGAGTGTTTATTTTATATACTCATACCGCTTTGAGTCAGGAAATTACAGATTATAACACCTGGATGCGGGGGGAAGGAACCATTTTAATGATGGCAGGGAATTCCTGCTGGGAATTCATGTTTTCTTGTCAGATATTTCCAGAATGAGCTAAACTCTCTCCCAGCTGATCCTTCCCCAGCATCGTAGCTCTTGTAGGTGTTTTTCCATATTTTCGGGTGTCTCTTAAAGCCCTCTGGGCCCATCCTGGAGGAACGATGGTCTCGCTCTTATGAATATTCTCCCCACGGAGATGGTGGCCTCACCTGCCCTCTCTGGGCCCTGCCTGCTTCATTGCACTTTCATGGCCACGGCTTAATGCTCTTCCTCGTGACCTTCGCAGGAACTCTCTTCCTGCTCTGATGGAAGCTGCACTGTCAGGCACTAATAAAACATTTGGTAGGAAGAGCTGAGCCTTCATCTAGTTACTGGGGGCACTTTGCTCCTGGAGCTCCTCTGCGGTTCTCTTTGGGTGCTTTTCCACCGCACAGAGTTACGGCACCTGGTGCAGTGGAAAAGCGCCCTTTGTCTGCATTTGTTTGTTTATTTATTTATTTTTTTATTGCCTGGAACTGATTGCTGATTATTGCAATTGGTTAATAACTGTGTCGAGGTGTTTGCACTCGGGTTTAAGCCTTGCCTTCACCAAATCAATTCTACAATTATTTCCCCCTGGAATCAATAAAATTAATCTTCTCTTCTGTGTGCCCTCATGAAGGGTGCCCCCCCTGGAAGCCGCCCCAAACCCCTCGCCCCCCCCCCCCCCCCCCCCCATAATCCTAACATGAAGCAGACTGGCCTCCCACACTGGATCGCAGGCTGTGTTCAAAACCTTTGGGTCTTATTAGTGCAAACAATTCTCTTGCCACTCAGACCAGACGTGTTCATCCTCAAGCTCAGTGACTGAACGCTCTGTTCTCAGGCGAGAGTGTCGGGGGCTCCCAGGGAAGCTTTGCCAGTCAGCAGTTTCTTCAGCTTTTCGCATTTGTGGTTTTTAAACAAGGAGGTTAGAGTCGTCTCGTCTGTATTCCGTGTGGCTGCTTGTTAGCCAGTGACACTGGCATGTTTCCGCCCCAAGGTGCATGTCGCCTTGGATTCTGGCCACCCCCAGTAAGCCATGTCCCCCACCCCCCCCTAATGGTATCAGGCACAGGACCAAGTCCATCTAAATGATTAATGGGCTGAAACTGTGCAGCAGGAGGCCTGTCATCTCCAGGGGCAAGTGGGCCCACACCCAGGGGGGGGGGAGAGGGCCCCGGGGAGGGGGGGGTTGTGTGTCATGGGGTCTGGGACTTATGTGCACCAGGTCTGTACAGCTGGTACATTAAAGTGGAGCCCGGCCTCTGATTACGCCGACATGTTCTGTGACACAGAACCCCCCCCCAGAGATAAGGCTGTTTTGCACTCGGTAGGCCTGACCTTCGGAAATCCCCTGGCCCCCCTCTGGCTCGCCCCCCATGCCGTCATCTTATCACTTTATAAGAACTTTTATGAGTGTGTTTACTAATTACTGCCTCCCCAGAGTCAGGTGAGGTTCTGACAGGCCAGACCCGTTGAAATAGGTGCCTGTTTAAATCTATCCCGTAGCATTAAGGCCACATAGGAGCGCGTGTGCGCAGGTGCGCGTGCGCAGGAGTGCGTGCGCAGGAGTGTGTGCGCAGGTGCGCGTGCGCAGGAGTGTGTGCGCAGGAGTGTGTGTGCAGGTGCGCGTGCGCAGGTGCGTGTGCGCAGGAGTGCGTGCGCAGGAGTGCGTGCGCAGGAGTGCGTGCGCAGGTGCGCGTGCATGCTGTGCAGCCTCTCCTCACGCGTTCCTTCCCTCCCTCTGCAGCTCTGCGGCTGCGGCCTGCTCGGCGTGGGTATCTGGCTCTCCGTATCGCAGGGCAGCTTCGCCACCTTCTCGCCCTCCTTTCCCTCGCTCTCCGCCGCCAACCTGGTCATCGCCATCGGCGCCATCGTCATGGTGACGGGCTTCCTCGGCTGCCTGGGTGCCATCAAGGAAAACAAGTGCCTCCTCTTGAGCGTGAGTTTGCGCGGATCCCGCCACCAGCGCGCATGCTCTCGTCCCACAATGCCTTGCTGCACTCGGTTCCCAGCTTGCAGGCATCTCGTTCAGTCCAGCTGACAGACTAATTAAAACCCTTTTGTATTGTCCATGTAGACTCATCAAACAGGCATTTAATTTCGTTTTTTGTTGGTTTTCAGGTTTTTTTACTATAGTAAACTGTTACATGGGGTTCAGATACCCAAAAGCTAGTTTAGCGCTTATCCCTTTTTAAAAATGTGTTTTGGACATGAAATTTCAGTAGCACGAAAATCAGTACTATAAAAAGGGGCAACTAGGATTTTTTAAGATGGGGGGCATAAAAGGGACTATAATTCATACAGAGTAGCTTACTTTCTCATTGGCCAGTGATATGGGGGGGGGGGGCACTCCAGTGGCCAATCAGCTTTCAGACAGCCCCTGTTTACACCCCCGATTCTCTCATTAGCTGCATTTCTGTGTAAAATTACTTAAGTTCAGTCGCTGGATTTATACATAACCCCAGCTTTCAGAGCCGCCCCCCCACATCAGCCAACACTCTTTGTTTTCACTGTCATGTACTGAAGGAAACGTGCTGAGTGAGAATCTACATGTCTGTCGGACTGAAGGCCGTAAACAAGTGTCTGGGATTGTTTCCATTTAAGATCTGATGAAAGAATGTCAGACCGTGGAAAGAATAATAGATCCGTACAAACAGACGTGTCAGCTGGCTTGTTCCTTCTGTGTGGCGTAAATCTGGTGTTCAGTGTTTATCAGGAGGGGTGTGGGAGCCGTGGTCCCCGAAACTGACATGCTTTGTCTCTCTCTCAGTTCTTCATTGTGCTGTTGATCATCCTTCTGGTGGAGCTGATCTTACTCATTCTCTTCTTTGTCTACACAGAGCAGGTAAGGGCAGAAATGCACCCTCCTTCACTTCATCGCCAACGCTTGTGCTTCTTATAGAATGCGAACCCCAGAGTCCGACACAAAGCTAAATGACAAATGGGCCATTTGCAAAGCTCGATTGAAATGCCATATTCTATTATCCAAGTGTGATTGGGTATAAACAGACTCTTAAACTGGCAAAATTAACAGCGCAGTGTTTCCTATAGTCTTTAAATAATTAAGCATCATTATGACGTTTTGTGTAGTGTTGGCACTTTAGCACACGAACCAGGCTGATGGCTGGTTGATTCGGTTGACTGTCTGACGCACGACATGATTGCTGGTTGACGGTTCTTTACCCTTTTAGACCTGCACGGTTTCCCTCAGCAGCCAGCCACCTTACTGGCCTTTTATCTGGCCTCCCTGGCTACATCTCCGCAACTTCCAGAATGTCTCAGACACAGTGGCTGTCTCTGGCATCTCACATGCAAACCCGCCGCCCCGCCCTGTCTCCTCAAACAGACGGGAGATGTCTTTAACACCCATCCGTCAGTCACGAGTCGCACAGTGGTGATCAAACGTCACACGTGCGACGTACAGACACATTTCCCCAGTCTGTCATCGGCTGCTGCTCTTAGGAAGGAGAAGCTGTTTGACAGCATCTCACAGACACCTTCTGAGTCTCTCTGTTACAATGGGAATAAGGAACTCATTCCCTCTCTCCTTTGACTTAATGGGAGAGAAAATGCTTGAAGGGATGTCATTTTTTTCTTTTGAATCATCTGAACCAGTAATTTTCAGTGTTGTTTTTCTTTGAAATCCATTAAAACGTGAATTTGTTTCTACTAATGGTATATATTTAGACGTGGGATTCAGATGATATACTTCAAAAAGGCTTTGTTTTATGTTTTAAAAACAGGCAGTCTCTAGGACACCAGGAGAGGTCCTTTTCCTGCTCTTTTCTTATGTGAAGTGCAGACCGCCATGAGATCAGACCGAGCGCTTGTTAGTCATGCAAGTGTGAGCCATTCAGTCATCTTTAAAATTTTAAAACCGCTAAGCAGAACCCCAGAGTGATCTGATTTATAGAAAACATCACTATTTAACCGTCCAAGCAGTGGCATTTAGGGGGCTTGAGAGGGATGCATGCGCTGTGGAGAGCCTGCGATATGAGAGCCTTCATCTTCTCACCTGGTGAGACATTCATGACAGGACAGGCACTACAGTGCTGAAGTACAGTTTCGGAATCATTTGCTCTGAGGCATTTCAAAGAAAAGGGCTGTTTTATGCCACACCCATAACACTGATAAAATGCTATGTACTCCTAGCATTAAATTGAATTAATATAAGAATTAGATTTGTCTGTATATACCCCAAAAAGGTTACATGCAAATCGATTCATTGATTCTAAGCCTGGCCGTGCGCTGCGGCATTTTGTTTGCCAATATGGGTGTAAATGTCACATCCCTACAGCAGTGCAAAAAAACAATTCCTGTACAATTATCAATAATTATGATTGAAGGGGAGCGTAGACAGAGAGCAGCCACTACATATATTTACTGTATAGCCGAAGCATTCCGCACAGACGTGCAGTGAATAGGCATAATATGTAAGACTGGCAGGTAACCGGTGTGGCATAAAAACAGTATTCTCACTGGGGTGTCTGCTGCAGGGGGCAGGGTCAGGGGGTGCAGTTTTGTGTGCCCTACAGAGAAACAACCCCCTCCTTTGTCACCCCCCTCCCCCCCCCCCCCCAGCAAAGCACCATCTGACTGCGGCAGATGGCAAGAACAGGGCCGGATTAAGGGGATCCATCTTTAATGGTGTGACCTCGTTCCGTGCGTCCCGGCTTTGCGGTGACAAATAAGCACTGGTGGTTTTTACTGTAGCTTTGTGTCTTTTCTGTCTGGATGATAATTAGCAGCAGTGTGATTTGGTCTCCTAGTATCACACTCACTGCCGCACTGGGGGATGATCTGCACTGCACAGCAGAGTGCAGGGGAGTAGGATTGTGCTGCTTTACAGCTGCTCCTGTATATCCATCAGACAGCCTCCAACTCCCCCCCCCAATAACGTGGTCTAGTGCTGTACCTCCTGGTCGTGCAGGGAATGATATACATATAGAGGACAGTATGATGTGCTGAGCTCCGAGGATTCCCAAACCCACCCCCCATTCAAGGAATTTTACCCTCAAAGCCCCCAACACACAAAAGCACCATTCGCGTTAGTTTTAAGCAGGAAAGGAAAAATATAAAATAAGGAAATGAGTTTCATGAAACGAGCTTCATGAATATAAACCCTGGGATGGGATTCCGGACGCGCCTTGTGCCGATCCCCCGTGCCCCGGCAGGACTCCTTTCTCACGCCACCCTGGTGATGCTGACATTTCGGAGGCTGAGATTGATGGTGCAGTGTTCTCCATCTCGTCCTGCGGCGGGGAGCTCCTTCCAGCCCCTGGGTGTAAATTCAGTATTCAGATGAGGGAGCGCTGTGTAGGAGCACGGGGTTTCCCATGGAGTTTTTCCATGGAATTCTGCTTTAGGTACATCTGCAGAACGTTCTTTAACTGTCTGCAGGTCACAGTATCTCGTGATTCTCCTTGTCATCGGTTTGAAAGAGGCCTGCTGTGATGTCACAGGTTTTGTTTTTTCCAAGTCAGTCCTGGTCAAATGTCTGATGAAGATCAGAATGTCATGCTTACCAGCAGATGAGATTCAGTCAGGGAAGATTTAGAATTTTCCTGTGAAATTAACAGCTGGAGGCAAGACGATCTAGGAAGTCCTGCAGTGTATATAAAGTAAGGTCTGAACAGGCATGGGCAGAGGAGGTGAAGATGCTGTCTGGTGTTGAGGCCTCATTAATGATTTCTGTTTTCCTGCTTTGACTGGCCCGTATACAGTCTGAGTTACCCCCTAATGCAACGTGTCGTTTACAGTCGATTTGTTCCCTGTCCGGCCAGGAACAGACTGATCCGCATTCGATCTTTCCTGAATTACGGGCTGAACCCCAGGCCCGTGAGGACCGAGGAGATAATCTGTGATCTTGTATCTCATTACAGTGTCTGCCTGAGCGCAGTCTTGTCTTACTAATTGTATGACAGCCACTCAGCACAGGAAAATCGCAACCTTTTCAAACATGCGAAACGATGACCATTGGGTAACGAGTCTTGGATGTGTGGATACCAACCATGGCTTTTAATTGCACTATGTGTCCTGTTCTGCAGTGTTTGAAGGGTGCCACTTATTAGCTATTTTACTTATTTTTATGCCTTGCAAATTAATTGTATATTGCATACTCATTGGTAATGCAGTAAGGGTGCAAAATGTTGAAAAGGTAGTTGGATGAAATTCAAAAAATCTTTTTCTCTTCTTTATTTTGGGCTTCTTCTGCTGCCTTGGCTGTATCTGCTGAATACTGTTTTTCATATTTTTTCATTCTTTGAAATTGATGACCTTCAAATGAAAAGACCTTTTTTCAGTTTGGACAGCTCAGGCGCTCATCTTAATACCTGCCGTCATTTGTAAGCTCGTACAAGCAGGGCATGCAGATGCCCATTCACGCCCGGCCCGATCTCACAGACCTAAGATCTCCTTGTGTCTCTCCCCATCTTACCCTGTAGGTCAGCGACAGTGCCAAGAAGGACTTGAAGGACGGACTGGCACTGTACAACACGGAGAATAACGTCGGCCTGAGGAACGCATGGAACATCATTCAGGCAGAGGTAGGCTCGCATAACACCTGGGGGGGATATGCTGTTTCTACTGCTGTTCCCAGGGGCTGTGCTCTTCATGCATAACAGATGTGGGGCTATCCTCCTCAGGCAGAGAGCATGGTGATGTCCTTCTGCAGAAACCCATACTTACACTTAGTTGCCATTAAAATTCTTAATCTTGTTTATTCAGAGTTCAGCATAAAACAGAAGCCATGTGGTTTCCATTAAGTATGTGAATGGCAGATTGATCTGTTTTGGTCCTACTGATATTTGATGGTGTCTGCTAATGACCTTCCATGTCCTGTTGATATTCCATGGTGTATTTGTTGGTGGTTTTCCATGTCTTACTGATATTAGATGGTGTCTGTGACAGGCCTCTCTGACCATCTGTTGTTAGATAGTATCTGTACTGATGATGTTCTGTGTCCTCCTGATGGTTGATGGTGTCTGTACTGATGGTGCTCAGTGTCCTCTTGATGGTTGATGGTGTCTGTACTGATGGTGTTCTGTGTCCTCTTGATGGTTGATGGTGTCTGTACTGATAGTGTTCTGTGTCCTCCTGATGGTTGATGGTGTCTGTTCTGATGGTGCTCAGTGTCCTCCTGATGGTTGATGGTGTCTGTTCTGATGGTGCTCAGTGTCCTCTTGATGGTTGATGGTGTCTGTTCTGATGGTGCTCAGTGTCCTCTTGATGGTTGATGGTGTCTGTACTGATGGTGTTCTGTGCCCTCTTGATGGTTGATGGTATCTGTACTGATGGTGATCAATGTCCTCTTGATGGTTGATGGTGTCTGTACTGATGGTGTTCTGTGTCCTCCTGATGGTTGATGGTGTCTGTACTGATAGTGTTCTGTGTCCTCTTGATAGTTGATGGTGTCTGTACTGATGGTGTTCTGTGTCCTCTTGATGGTTGATGATGTCTGTACTGATGGTGATCAATGTCCACTTGATGGTTGATGGTGTCTGTACTGATGGTTCTCAATGTCCTCTTGATGGTTGATGGTGTCTGTACTGATGGTCCACAGTGTCCTCCTGATGGTTGATGGTGTCTGTTCTGATGATCCTCTGTGTCTGTACTGATGGTGTTCTGTGTCCTGCTGATGGTTGATGGTGTCTGCACTGATGGTCCACAGTGTCCTTCTGATGGTTGATGGTGTCTGTACTGATGATCCTCTGTGTCCTCCTGATGGTTGATGTTGTCTGTGCTGATGATGCCTCCTCTTCCCCTGTCCTTCAGTGGAAGTGCTGTGGCGTGACGGGGTATGCTGACTGGCATGAAGCCTTGCAGGAGAAAGTGGTGCCGGACCGATGCTGCCAGGAACACTACCAGGAATGTGGCCGTAATGCCACTAACCAGTTCTGGACTCAGGTGTGTGGTGCCGCTAAACTCATGATCTTTGGAAGGTCCTTATCTTATTCCATCCAGCACTTTCCTTTCCATGATCTAAATGCATGGGAGGCGTGCAATGTCCGTTAGTAGGGGAGATCTGAGTTGGTCTTCTGTCACCTTATTTATCTTATGTCATACGCAGGACAGGTTATTTAGTTTTCAGTTCAAACGGCTCTGAAATTGTACTAATTACACTGCACTCTTAAATAATTACCGGCTGAAATTATAAATTAGAAATGGGTTTTACTACCAGCAGGCTATAAAAAAACCTTTCATTTAATGCCACAAAGGAGAAGCATGTTTTGTAACATCTGAGAATAGCAGAAACATAGGAATGTTTGGCTTGTTGCCTGCATTATGACAGAAACGCCGCCCCTCGTGTGAGGGAGGGGCCGGCGCGGAGACACGATGTCACCCAGGGAGCAATTTTAATTATTATATCAGTGTGTTTAATGAACAGCCTGTGAGTCTTGTTCTCCGACACATGGGTACAGCTTGAGAGAACATGGATAAATCCTACTGAGGGTTTAAGAGCTAGAGCCAGAGGTGTGAAGCTGAAGGTTTTGTTGGCTGGGGAGAGTTCCGCTTGACCCCAGGTCCGTGTTCTTCCTACAGGGCTGTTATGAGCTGGTGAAGGGCTGGCTGGACGACAACAGGCACCTCCTGGGCACCATTGGCATGTGTATCCTGGTGGTGCAGGTGAGAAGGGCACCTCGGGGCCACTGGAAGGGGCAGGAAACACACCTTTGCCACAGTCATCCGCTTGGGTTGCGCAGTGATGGGGCAGGATGACAGGATCTGAAAGGTGGCCCCTCCTGTGCAGACCGTGGCCATCTGCTGGGAAGTAGCACTAGCTACTGCATAGCCAGACTGGCACTTCTCTTGGATATTGATGGAAATGGTTTCGTTTACTGAGGCGAAGTGCGTCCACCACCAAGGACATTTATTTATCACGTATGCTAGCCCAGGGTGACCCATGTAGCTTATGATGCTTTTATCATTTTGGCCTCAGATCCAAGTCTTTCACCTCTGCCCATCACTGGCTGCTTTCAGAGCACTGGGCTCCTACCGGATTTTCCCGATGCTGGCCAGTTAGACGTCGACGCAGTGACTGCTGGCCTATCGATCTGATTCGTGAGCCCATTAAACCTCCCTCCCATTAGCGCGTAATACTAACCATGAGGTGATGAGAGTGATGAACCCCCAGGGGCTCTGATGCAGACCACAATTCCAGTAGGTGAAGGATTACAGGCTGTTATTCTTGGGCTGTGTTAGAAACGCCCACTCGCGCACTATGTAGGGAAGTCGGCCATTTTGTAGTGTCGTTCAAATTCTCAACTATGAATTTCAACCACTATATATATAGTACACTACAAAACTTGCGTGAGGCACACCGCAATGTAACTTACAGAAGCTGTGTCCTACATTGGTCGACTTAGACCATCATACATTGTGTTGGAACCAAGTTTGAGAAAGTTTACTCAGTCTGAACTGTAATTGTTAACTGCTGTTACAGGACCTATAAGCACAGTGGCAGTGCTACTGCGCCTTTAACGTATGTCAGTTATAACGTGCACATATCCAAAAATAGCAATGTCGGTGTCCATGTTCTGGCGTCGGCTTAAACAGCTGCGATAACAAGTACGAATATCCAGTGTATAATTATGTAGCAGCGCAACATCTGGCTAGTGTCCGAAATATATGAAACGCTATCTATCCTTATTCCCTAGTGAGTGTTCTATGTAGCAAACACTATACAGTGAATGAGGCATCAGCGCTTCCTAAAAAGACTGGATGTAAGATTTGTTTTCTGCAGAGCAGTGAAGAAGTGAGGCTATAGTCTGTCAAAGATAATGCCTCGGGAAGGAGCTGCCTGACTCTGCTGGAAGCGAGTCTGTTCCACCTACCCTGGGTGTCGCGTAATGGAAACTTCAAAGCACTCGCGGTTCTTTAGCCCGTCTCCATTTACCTCGCTGATATAAAGTTCTCACTCATGAGGTCCCATTCCATCAAGAGATATAAAAGAATCTCAAACAGAAGATCGATTTACTGGTATAAAATTGGTTATGTGCAGAGGTGTTTTTTCTCCCTAGAAGATGCAGTTCTCCATTTCCTGGACCATATTCTCGTCATTATTGTCTATTTGCTTAGCCAAGCCTTTTATCCTGAGTGAATTATTGTGTTATTCATCCATACAGTGTGATATTTAATTGTAGTTCTGGTAACAATAACAGGTCCCTCACTGCCAATGTTTCCTACGTGTCCTTCACACATGTTCTGGTTTCTTCTGTAGCTCCTCGGCATGGCTTTCTCCATGACACTGTTCCACCAGATCCACCAGACCGGGAAGAAGTATGACGCCTAGCTGGGTGTGGACATGGGCAGGGCAAGTGAGGGCAAGTGAGCCTCTGCCACATGAGACAGACTGCGGGGGACACCTTATAGCCCTCCCCCACACACACAACCCCCACCCACCCCCCTGAATGCCCTTTGCTCACAGAAGATTTCACAGGTTCCGTACGCAACAACGCCGTCACCTTTTAATTTGCCAAAGATAAGTTTCACTGCAGTGACTGAAGGAAATAGACTTTCAGTGAGAGACACAGGTCTCGTGACCTCTGTTTGGACCCCACAAGCTACTTGCTGAGAGGAAAGTGACAATGAAGAGCATATTGATTCAGTGACGGGTCCCCAGACCCCCAGAAGGTACGATGAAGCTGTCAAGAAAAAGGGGACAGTAATATACCAAGACAACCCTACTGGAATGGATCTCAGTGCTGATTACAGGTGACACCATCTTCCACTGCAAAAATGGCTTGTGGCTCCTCCTCCACATCTGTGGCTCCTCCTGCACACCTATGGCTCCTCCTCCACACCTGTGGCTCCTCCTCCACATCTGTGGCTCCTCCTCCACTCCTATGGCTCCAACTCCACGTCATGGTCTAAAATCCCCATAACCTTATATCTATCACAACACTAAAAACAAATGCCGTATAAAAAAAGAGAGGACATCCTTTGAGCAAATCCCATACCTGGTTTGTCTCCTGCGGTACGAGAGCTGTCAGCCTAAGGCACATTAACCAGAATAATCTGTAGACCCCAAGCACCTCTACCTTTTAATCCAGTGATTTATGACCACGCGCACAGGGGATACATGTATAGCTCTCGCCGGATCAATGAGACCCACAGACCAGCACAGCATTCCTGGCGAGACGTGGCCTCGGAGCAGGACCCAGCAACCCTCCCCCCCAGTGTCACCTGCACGACTGATTGCTTTGTTCAAAAATCCGTCTGCTTCCTTTTGTCTGCTCAGCTATTTTTGCCCCCTCCCCCCAATTCTTATTTTATTTCAGGCCTGCATCTTTTCTTATTCTCTGCTGCAATGAGTTAGAGTCCCAGACATTCCAGCAAGACGAGCTGAATAGGGAATTTATAAATAAATACACGAACCAAATGCCCATGCAGTCTCTTAGGAAGCTGCTTAATAGCCGAGCCCCATCTGAATCTTAGCAATTTACACTGGGTGAAAGAGTGGATAGTGCTGATACAATGTGTCGGACTTCAGCGTGATAGTCACTATGTGGAGTGTGTGTGCAGGGCATGTATAAGTGCATATGTAGAGTAAACGGGTGTGATTCAGCTGTGTGCACATCTGCTTTCATCAGAATATGAGGTAATCGTCTGTTTGTGGCTCAACTGATAGCGATCGTGTGCAGAATAAATGCCAGGCGGAGTGGGATGTGAACATGGTTGTGTTTGTGCGGGTGTCTTCACACTATAAGGAGCCTAAGACAAAGTGCTGATTAGGAGAAAAGCATGCTGGGAGAGGAGGGAAGCTGATCATAACAGAAGGCGTTGAATGTGCCGTGTGGAAGCTTACTCAGTTGCCACTTCCCGGGGCACGGCTCATGCCGAACAAGGCAAGGCAGTTGACGTGTAGCTGGAAACAACTTAACTTTCATAAACAAGAAAGGTCCTTTCAGGTAGGAGGTGGGGGGTATTATTTCCTGCACCTAGTTAATAAAGGAAACGGGGACCATAGATGGCTTAGGTCTTAATTTTATCTTAGAGGTGCAGCCAAGGTCAATTTGACGGACTGGGCTCAGCATTTGTGCAGGAGCTGTTGGGTCCCCAGCTGTCCTGGGGTGTTCGGCTAGTGGGATGGGGGGAGCCCTGCTAGCTCTCCTCTGCAGAGTTTCTCAGTAGTTTTTATTATTATGTTTATCTATACTTATGCCCGGTGCTGGTGAAGCCATTAGGCGACATGGACGGCTGCCTTCTGTGGGGGTGCCAACTTAGCAAGCCAACTGCATTTGTCTCAGACGGGCAGCGCTGACAGTGACACTTACCTGCTCATGCCTGATAGCTTCTGAAAAATGCCGGTCTCATTCTTTGTTAAAAGGGGCATTTATTCTTGCCAGTCTGAAGACCATAGATTGTGGCATGGCGGGGGTCTCATGCCAACCCCGTAGCCTGCTCATGCTCCACACCGCCAGGCTGACGTTTCCCTCGCATCGCCCGTTTCCCGGCGCTGAATTCGGAACACAAGCTGGCGCCCTGAATCCGAGTGTTTAATTTGCATGGCTCATGCAGCCGTTCATGCTACCCCGCTGCTCTAAGAGCTCATTTCACGTCTATTATCAGCGTTCCAACCACTGTGTTAAACTCCCTTATGTCCGCTGTACCAGGACTGAAATCTGAACGCTTGTCACTTTAATGAACTGTTTTGTATGGTAGTCCCTTTTTAAAATAAACAAAAAAAACAAAAACAAAAAATATATAGTTATAATGCAGATTGTACTGTGCATTACTTTTACAAAAAGTCAGAAAAATCACTCATGGTTTGATAGTCATTTCAACAACCATTGTCTTAAAACACTGATGATTATAATTGACAGGCATTTTTGAAATGATGTTTTTTTTCCCCGTTTAAGCAGTTTGGGTTATTACCACAGAGAGTGCCTGTTGCTCTATACGGCCCTGACAAAGCCTAACCCTGTCTTGTTATTGCGTCCATGTTTGAAACACCTGTAAATGTTATGTCACACAGCTGGGTTCTTGTTTAAGAGGTTAAAATGCCCTCCAGTGCTGTTTAATCATTTAAGCTAAACTTACTCCCCAGCATCGTTAATATGCTACGGTACAGGGCAGATCCATTCTCTTCATGGTTATTGCTATATTCAAGTAGCACTGTTGAAACCAATACTGCAGTCTGTTTCTGACTAATTGATATGTCAGGAAAAATGTATCCAAATGACAGTTGTTGTGACAATGTTTATACGCATACATTATGTGAAATTTCCTTTTTACTCATTAATTCAGAGTTGTTACATTTTGTAAATATTGATCGTCTTGTCTATATTGTATACATATTTTAAACTCTGCTTTGAGTGGAAAATTTTTACTAATGGCTTTTAAAGAGGTCAAGTATTTTCTTAAGTCACTTCTCACTGCCAGTACTCCAGCATATTTTTTTTTTGTAGTTTGTATGGTCGCTTTTTCGGTTTGCCCTTCTATATAGTTTAGTTTTTTTTTCTCCTTTACATTGCCATTGTTGGTGAATATTTACATATATTTATATAGTGAATATATATGTTTCATTAGCATCACCTGCAGCTTGTGACTGGATTTCTGAAGGACTGCCTGTGTGATTCACTCTGGTGCCAGATGGAACACAGGTACCAAGGACCGAGGACTCCTGTCAAACCAAACAGACTTAAAAACGCCTGAGAAATGATGCAGAAACTCCATAGTCCAACATGGAGGAGGGTGTATGTGGAACTTCTCTGGGGAGTTGTACTCTTCTGTATTTGCTTTGGTAGCTGGAATGCTGGATGTGAAGAGCAGCTCTCTGCCAAGCTCCAGGTCCCATCCCAGACCATTTTGTTGGTGATTAGTCTTGTGCCATTCCTTCCAGCTTAGACTCCACCGCTCCTTCTATGCAAAAAGAAAAAATCCTTCTCTAGCCTTTGTACAGATTATTTTGTATTAGTAATACGTAAAGAAATAAAGTGCGTAGAACCAACCTTCTGACGGACTGGACTCTTCAAAAGGCAAGAAGCCTATTTGAGGCTCCAAATGGCATTTGATAATTCTGTCAAAGATGTTGATAATTACAGGTTCCAATGGCACCATGGGACAGGAACAAGAAACGGTGGAGCTGAAATCTGGCAAACCCTAGGTGCAGTCGTGTTATATGTAAAGGCACTGCCTCCCGAAACTGAGCTACGACACAATATCGCATGGATCTGAACTCAAATCCTCCTGCTTGCTCACAATAAACCTGAACATGAAGCAGTGAAAATAAAGCCAGGGATTATGGTACACTGAAGTCAGACACACTAGAGAGAAACGTTCGGGGTTGGCTCTAATGCTACGGATAAGTAGCCATTATTAAGCCTAGGGTCAAGGTTTAGGGTTCCAGTCAGGGTTACAGCTAGGATTAGGATTAAGATTGTTTTAAGTAACCCAAACCTTAACTCCAGGTCTAACCCTAATGTCGACCTTAGGAATAGGGTTAGGCATAGGGTTATGGTTGGAATTGGGATTACAGTTAGGGTTATAGGTAGGTTTGAACAGAGTAGCCATGAACAAAGTTAAATCATTCACTGGCACAGCTGTTTTTAATAGCTAAATATTTTAGCTTTCATGAAATTGTAATAAACTACTCAAGTTTTAGAATACTTTCAGTTGCTTTCAGAATTCATTCTGACCTCTCGATTATGCTTTGTTATCGAATAGTTCTGCTAGTAAGGAAAGATGGAGAGGAATGTGAGGTATCTCCAGACTGGGGTTGAGAAGAGATTGTCTTTGGTCCTTGCAATACCATCAAAAAACGACAGACTAGCAGATTAATACAAGCTTCTGCATCATGAAGAGACAGCTACCTGACAGCATGGTGGTAGTAAGCCTGGCTGAGGAGAACCAACAGTAATCTAATCGGTCATTTATGGCCAACAAGGGGTGCCATTGTGCTGCAGCAGCTAAATGTTGAAGGACCACTGTGCTAGGCATCTGACTCCTTCCTTAATGAACCCCTGGGTCCAGCTGCTTACTCCAGTGCTACTCGGCAAACCCCTGGCAGCTACAGGCTAGCCCCAAACCCTAGTAATACCTTCCGGCAAGAAAGCTCACTGAAAACCAGCAACGTTAAAAACGTGGCTGTTTTCATTTGTGAAAATTGAACTCGGCAGAAGTCAATTTGAGTCTCTCTGGATGAACGTGATGGGTCAGCAGGAGAGGAAAATGTAATCAGGTGTAGAGCCTGTAAAGACAGAGGGCCATCCCCTCAAAGCAGATTATTCTCGTGTATCCGTTCGGCTCCACTGAACCATCTGTACCGATGTGAAAGTCTGCGTTTGAAAAAGGCAATTGGGTCCAGCGATAATCCAGATAAATTATGACTCCCTCTTCCCCGTCATAATCTTGCTGAATTTAACACTCATTGCTGTAGGCTGGGAGTTAAGAAACTAGCGTCACCCATGATGCAATGCTGTGACCAGCACATAGATCCCATTACTGAAGTACTCTGGCTCCGAGGTTAGGGCTCTGAGATGTGGGTCTCCATGAAGATGGACGATGTGGGGGGGGTGCTAATGAGTCAGAGTCAAGGCTTTCTCATGAGACTTTGGTACAGGTCAGTAACAACATCGGTTTTCGCAAATTCATTCCCATAGTTTCTCTAAATCACATTTTTCTCGCCCTTGCCCTTGCTGTGAATGACCATATGCCACTTAGCCTACATGCTGGAGTTCATTAAAAATACAAAGTTAATTTTTATCCTCCAGAGGCAGAAGTGAAATAAAGAACCAGATGGTCTTAAGATACTTGGCATTTCTTAAGCTGCCCCCCCAAAAAAAAAAACTTTAAAAACTCGTTATTAGAATTCTATTTAGCCTGACGATGATGGCGTCTTGTTGAGAGCTGCCAGCTGACATCCAAGCATCACTTATAAATATACGTTTTAATCGGGGGGGGGTCACTTTCGTTCCACCTATAACCAAGATCTGTTTATTACACTGGTATTTAACTGTGTCTGCATAAGGTTAGGTTTTCCTTGCTTGCAATAAACGTCTACAGCATTGCATAGACCAATACCTTTTACCATATTTATCAGTGTCAGCCGCTGTCGTCTTTATTTATGTGAAATACTTGCATCCTGGATTATTTATGGTTAAACCTGCCCAGGTGATCTCCTCTTCAATACCCCAGTGAATTGTGATCCCCATTAAATCACAGTCTCTCTGACAGTCCCTTACACCCCCCCCCCCCCCACCACACACTTTTTTTAACGTTTATTACTTGTCTTAAAGCAACAACATGTTTCATGCACGCCAGAATCAGTCATTTCCCAGTGGATGACCAGAGCCAAAAAAGAATTCAGCAGGCTAGCAGTCCGTCCAGCTTGCTTCACAGGTTGAGCTTGTGCAAGGGACTACGGTGAATTGCAGAAGCGCGAAACCGGCCACATCACGAGCTGTGGCTTAAACTGCACATGAAGTTCGCTTTTGGCAGTAATGTGATTTTACGCCCCCACTGTTCCTCTCCTGTGCTCCTTCTTGCTGATCGGCGTGGCAGAAGATAATGCTTAATCTCAGACGATGCCATCTCTTTGGATAGCCGTGCCCTTGAAATCTTGGATGGGTGCTCATTGAGATACTCGCTGTTAGCGCTCCACAAACACATGCGTCACAGTGCAGATTCACGCCATTTCTTGCCATTACATGAAAAAACCATGAAGACTTCGGAACACTGACATATCAGGAGCTTCATGTAATACGCTGAGCAACGTAAGCCCTTGCTGTTTAAGTCTGACATCAACAAACCGACGGGCCTTGAGAGTCCCCACTCGCTCACTCTCTCTCTCTCTCTCTGTACATGAGACATAAGTGGCATCACCTGCAGCCCATCCGGCTCTGATCCAGTATCCTGGCACACTAAGCACATCTCGACAAGCGGAGACACATGTTCCAGCCATGCTCCATGCAGAATAATTAAAAAACGCTTCTTCGGAGGGTACTAGCCTTGAAGCTCTGCTTTGCCAAATACTGCCCCCCGATGGACAGACGGACTCCACCCTAATGCGACGCACTCTGCTAACAACCCACAAATAAAGAACTTCGGTCACCATGCCTGGCTAGGGGGTGGGGGGTGCATTGTTACAGCCCTGGAGAGTATCCGTACAAGCATATTTACTTGAAACTGCACTTACAGATAGACGATCGTACTGCCTAGATGCATCACACAAACACAAGCATTTTCACATACCTCGCGCAAACAATCCAAATAGTGATTATCACACTGAAGTTCAACACTTTGTATCAACACCATCACTTTTTCATTCAGTGTAAATTGCTGTTTTGCCCCATATTCCCTTGTTTGTTAACTTCAATGGGATTGAGATGCTGCTGCCCCCTGTAGTATATGTAGAATAATTACATGGAGTTTTCTCCTCCAAACCTTTATGTTGGCTCTTTGCTTCTCTTCATCAGGGGTTAAGTACATTGGGATATAGCAGGCTAATCCATAAGGCTGTCTTACCCAGAAGCCATACAGGAGCCGCTATGAAGTATAAGCCTTCATCTCATAATGAAAAGATGCACTTTGTGGATTTGCATAGATAACCACTCAATTTTCTGAGTGTGCCTTTGGGAATCCCTGACAATGGTGGGACCCGGGACAAACCTTTGTGGTATGCAATCTCCATTTAATTTGTACTCATTCAATTGTCAAACTCAAATTTAAGTCTGATGTTCTGAGAACAGATTTAATACCATTTTTTTATATATATGTAAACCCCAGTCCCATTGTGCAACAGTACGGTGATAAGGAAAGTGCAATGAGAAATCATTTTTAATCACTTTACTGACTTACATTTGAGATTCTGAAGGGGCGCAATGCCTTATGGGATGCAGTTGGTAAGAGACTGAGTTTCATTTATCATTCTGGGGATTAAAGATCAAAGGAAAAGCCTCTGTAAAAAAATAAAACCTGCTGTCATTTCTAAATGTAGCACGTAACTGGAAAAAATGGGATATTTAGTGTGTCACAAACACGCACGCGTGTATGTGCGCGCACACACACACGCACGCACGCACACACACACACACACACACACAGAAAACATCCATGATGTGCTGAAGCTGTTCACCTGAGCTCTGAAATACTGCCAGCAACATTTATCTAACAAACAGTCTGGGAATAACTCACTTGCCCGATATTCTTTAATTTCACTAGGAAGGGGAAATCGAACGATGCCACATACCAAACTCTGTTCAGGGTTTACGGGTTATCAATGAACCAGACATCGTGCAGGATCACAACCCTGGTAATTCATTAACTGGACCTAGTTCCACTGAAAAACTCCTGGTGATAATGTGAAACTGTCAACTAAACATTCAGGGCTACGCTGAAACCAGTAAAAACACATCAGCCGTGTGCGTTACAGCGTACCATACACACATAATAGCTACATAATTTATATTGCTATACATTGTTATTTTAAATAATACCCAGGTTCAGGATTACCATATAATGAACAGAAGATGTTATTAAATGTAAAGCAAAACAAACCTCTTCCTGCAATTAAAGCAGAGTATTACTTTCCAAAGCTTCAATCGTGCTTTTTTTTATTATCATGAAATCTGAATTCAAAACAATTATGCATTACATAAACATGTTAATTTATTCAACCACCGCTGATTTATGCATTAACATTTTTATGGGTAATTAATGGCCTGATCTGTGCCGAGTACTGCAGTAATTGAAGAGAATGGATTAATCTGAGTTTCACTGATAGATACAGTACTCCACTCTGCCTACACTACTTACTAAACGTTTTTACGCAGGCCTCTCTGCTCCTGCCCTGGCTCTTCCTTGTGGTAGTTCATTGACCTTTGACCTCTGCTAGGCATGCAGGGCGTTGGCTCTCTGGATCAGGCGACTGGTGAGCAGGGAGTTGGGTCTGGCTGCATCGCGTTCAGCCAGCAGGCACCTGGGGATCGTAGTTTCCATGAGCGTTTACATTTCGAGTGCGACGTTGTCAAAGAGAACACGTAACAGGATTTAAAAACTCCATCTTCGTGTTGCAAGACTTACTGTAGACAGCCAGAAAATGCGGATCATAGCAGAAGACCCACAGACCACAATTAAAACGCAATTCATGTACATAAGTATGGGAAGAGCTTAGTTGTTAAATTACGCACAGTAAGGCATTAACAGCATTAAATACAGTGATAAAGTACATTGTACATTATTATACAGTACTCTCTCAAATGAACATTTTGACGTTTTAGCCTAATTCTCAAGATACAACAGAGAAATGAAAAAATAGCATACATCAAGGAGTGACGAAAATCATGCTTTTTATAAAAAACACATACACCGCAATAATGCGGCAACAAATGCGATCAGTGAAAATGCTGGAGACAAGATCAGAGTTCTGCGAGGAAGCGTGGGAATGGTGACAAAGGGAGATGAGTCATGTACTGAGAGCCACTGGGCTGGCAGATTTCACCATGAGTGTCTGTACTCACTCGGTGTGTAGTTTGAAACTTATGAACCATTCATTTCTGGAATTTTCCAGCGATTTTTGGATGTCAAGCAAATAACTGACATTGCGTATATGGGGGTAACCATTCAACTTACAGTCTTGGCAACACTCCCCTGAAACACAGAACACAACCAAGCCTAGCTGTAACATGTATGATCAGGCATTCACAGTCTGTTAAGGTACTCGACGCCAATGGAGAACTCTACTTGGATGCGCACATTGAAAACGCCTTTCTGCAACAAAATTAATTAATTAAATGGAATGACGCGCTGACCTGGCCAGTCTTCGGTGATACTCGCTCTCTGACTTCATGGCCGCGTGAATAAGCAGCTGACTGAAAAGATCCCTCTGAAAGAGGAGCGGGGTCAGTTTGCAATATCTACCCGTCCCATCACACTGCGGCTCACGGCTACAATAACTACAAAACGTAACAGAAAATAAAACCATCAGAGGCTGGATATTTAATGACTAAAACCCCAAAGGAGCAGCCCCTCAGATTAGAGACCCATCTAGAGGCTGTGCCGTCCCGTCCAGTGCCATCCACACCAGTGCGCTGTTAACTTCCATGCAGCAGATCATACTAGCAGCAGCCTTTGTTACATTCTCAAAGAATATATGGGCTGATATCAGCTGTCCTATACCAATACCAACTATGCTGTAAAATATTTTGTCCAAGTGCATTATTATACATTTAATTATGGTCTGCATACACTTAACTGTAACAGGTCCAAGGTTAATAAGACAATATCAGTCAAGGGCAGAACACAACAGGCAAAGACAATATGTGAAGGGAATTGTAAGACCAGCACAGCAGCACCCCGAAGGCAGCGGACGTGAGAAAAATGGTAACCGCTTACCTGCGCATCGCTGCCCCCTATCTGGCAGAAGTGGTAGCGTAAGGGCTGCAGCAGCTCCACAGCCTGCCCGTAGTTCCCCTGATCGTACTCCATCAGGGCCTGGCACATGGGCAGCCCCAAATCCTTGGCCAGCTGAAGTTGGTGGTTAACCCCTGGGGTCCTGAAAAAGGGGAGCAGGTAAGCCCACAACATCCTGGACGATCCTGTCCACAGTTCTCTGTCTGATTGGTTAAGGGATGTTTTTAAAGCTGCCACTGAGCATGTAATTAATAAAAATCTATCCACAAAACAGATCATGTCCATTAACATTTAAATTAATCTCCTAAACAATGTTTTACCTGCCACAAAAATCTATGCTTTGTTCATGGAATTTCAGTGATAGCCTTCAAGATGGTGTTTCGATTCATCCAAAGTGAGTCAAGCTTTAATATCATCGTGCAGATAAATGTTTTCCTGGAGTTTTTTGCCTTCTAGCGCTTCGCTAAAGAGGACTACAGCGCAGACTCCATGTGGGACTTAATCTAGCCACCTTCAGGATGTCAGCCTATGCTTTTAAAGGCTGTTTTGATGGTTTTATCCATAGTATGTGGCAGTGGGTCCCACTCTGTGTGTCAGAACAGAGATGGGGGAAGCCTGCTGGCATGCAGGAACCGAGCCGTACCTGAGCTGTACCGCAAAGAGAGCCTAGTTGCAAGGCGGTTCCAGCTCACTTTGGTTTTCCACCGAAGACGGACCGGATCGGTAAAGGCGTTGCTGGGTTTGGAGAGCGACAGTGATGGAAAAATCGAAGAGGCGCTTATTTACTACATGGTGCACGTGGTGATTTACTACGTGCTAATTTCCGCCGGGACGTCTCTGAGAATCGCCATGTTATGTTAACGTTAAACGCTAGTAGAATTAGCATTCACTCGCGTAAATTTGTATTATGAATCCATTTGGTTTAGCTGTTCTATAGCACTTTTTTAAGTAGGCGGTTGGAAATTTTCAAGTTCCGAGTTTTCAGGAATGCATCAATGCAAAGCGATGCGCAATACTACTAATAATGAATAATATACAGAATATGGGCTTTTTTCCTTCAGATAACCCATGCGTATTGACACAGATCACCGACCAATCAAATGCCGATGATGCAACCATCTCGGTTTGGTCATGCATGTAAGCAGGCCCATGTCAGTGCAGGGCCAGCTCAGATCCTGGTGGTAGTGGGAAGGCACCATTACACAGCATCTCTTTGCCCCCCTTCTGGCTACAGCTTGCGGTGTGGCGCCCGGCGTCGCTCACTCCGCCTGCTCCCGCAGGGACTCCAGCAGTCGGCGAGTGGCCCCCTCCTCTCCAGCACCGAGTGACGTCATGAGAAAGTGGAGGTCATTGAAGATCAGCGTGTGGTCCTCCGCGTGTGACTCCGTGACCTGCATCAGCTCCCTCGAGCGCTCCTTCACAGCCACACCTGCCACCACACACGTCCTGCCGTAAAGACCCCATCGCTAACGTCGGCATGACGACGCTGCATGGGATGTGCGCATGGTCGCCTCACCCTCCAAACCCAGCCGGTAGAGCAAGGAGCAGGCGTCCACTGTGTCCAGCATGGCCCCGGAAGACAGGCATCGAGAAGCCACCTGCAAGACGGAGGTCGCATTGCATGAAGCACCCCACTGAGGCGCCAACATCAGCGCTGAGCAGCAGAAAAACCTGCACCCCCCCATACAAGGAAACATCTCACAGTTGATTTTACTGCAGCCCTGCAAGCATATCCAAAGGGCCAATCGTCTGCAGCATAAGCACTTCTGCGAGCTGGGGGGCACTTACCTGCCCGTCGTATATGCCCAGGGCAGATTCATACTCCCCCTGGGGGTGGGAAAAAAAAACACATCAGGCTAACCAGCCCACCAAAGCACTGCGGCAGAAAGATGACGATCATTAAAACTCCGCATCGTGATGACCCTGGGATTTCTAAGCATCTCTTCCAAAAACAAACATCTCACTCTCTGCCGTTTGTATTTACATTGTGGCCCCAGGCTGTGACATTCCTACACGGACCACGTTTATGCACCTTCCCTCTATTTTGAACGTTCTACTTTCGCTGCAGCAACTGATATCGCACCTACCTTTTCAATGAAGTACAAGGCCCAGTGCCAGTAGTTATGACAGGCAAGCATGTCACAGGTCTGCAAAGCGAGGGTGAGCATATGTTTATGACCTGCAGACATAACTGGGGAAAACAGCCAGCAGGTGCATTGATGTTCTGTTAACATTAATGTTAACAATAACCGTTTCCACAACCCAGGTATGCATACAAAACAGCATGCGGCATAGCAGTTAATTATCTGGGCCGGTTAAGAGAGTCACGGGTCCAAATCCCAGCTTGGAAACTTGCCACTGCTTGAATGCAGGATAGCTGGAATTGCAGTGCACCGCTTTTGCCATCTAGTGGTAAAAAACAGCCATGACGGCCACTAAATCACAGATGTTCTCAATCTCAAATCAGCAGCTGCGAGAATGTGTAATTATACAACATCACAGCCCAATCGGAAATGGTACAGCAGGCTTACAAGCATCTCTGCTATGATTTCTCTCACTGGAGAGAAAGGATCTTGTCCAAAAGTCAGATTTTTCTCAATAAAATCTGTTTTTAATGAGGAGCCTCCAGCTGCTATTAGTTTTAGATGCACAATAAACTGCTAAAATATTTAAAACATTTTATTATGTGAAATATAATGAATGCTTGTGGGAAAAAACATGCCTTTCACCAAATTTCAGATTTTCCCCCAGATCTGTTTACATCTTCCCTCATTCTGTACTGCCCCGACTTGACCACACCATTTAACAAGAACTGTTTCATTAATTCCCAGCTGTTTATTACTATAATTAAGTCATATCTACCAACCAATAAATGATATATAAAAAGGTTGCATAAAAAGTCCCGAAATCTCTTTCCCTTTAAAAAAACAAAAACAAACTGACATTCCAGTTCTTTTCTGTATCTTCCATAAACCTCAGGCCCTTGTCAACCTCAGCTCTCATTTCATGCACATGTGCCATGGAGTGGACACTCCAAGCATCGCCAGGATTTAAGGCCAGGCCCTGGGGGGGTGAGAATCAGAAACATACAGACTAAACATCAACTCCCTGCACACCACAGAGGGTCCGACTCTAACAAACACTCACAAGACAAGCTCTCCACACCAGTGACACCTGAGTTTACACGGCTCTCAAACTTATACTCATTGAGTAAGGAAATCACGCTTACAGCAAGCACTAGCTCCAATGTGCTGAAGATTTGTTGTTAAAATGGATAAAATATTTGATCTATCCATGGTCTACTTGCCTCTCTTGCAACCTTTTCCGCCTGGTCATAAAAACGTGTCTCTAGAAGTCCAAAGGAATATAATCCTTTAAGGTAGCTGTCAAGGAGCATGGAGGAAAAAAGCAGTAATGCAATAAAAGCATACAGCAACAGGCCAGAGGAATAAACATGAACAGAAAGTTTGGAGAAGAAATCTAAGGCCAGACTGATGCAGACCCAAGTCCTACAGAGGCTAAAGACCCTACCTGCTCTTGCTTAAGCTCAAAGCTGCAGGGATTTTAGGAACTGTGGCAGCTGGATCGAAAACTGGTTAACAGACAGGAAGCAGCGAGTAGTTAGAGGCACAATGTCACATGTGCCTGCGTTCATAGTGGGGTACCGCAGGGTTCAATTTTAGGACCACTATTGTTCCTAATTTACATTAATGATATTGACAACAATACATACACTATACTGGTTAAATTTGCAGATGACACCAAGGTGGGTGGTGTAGCAGATACAAATCTAGCAGAACAGAAGCTGCAACGGGATCTTGATTTAATTAGCGACTGGACTGATACCTGGCAGACTAAATTTAACACAAATAAATGTAAGTAAATGTTTTATGGGTTCCACTGAAATAAAGGTAGTCAAGAATTTTGTGTGTAGGTTTGGTCACCATAAGTTAAAAAGGACATTGCTGACATGGAAAGGGTGCAACGTAGAGCTACGAGAATGATTCCTGGTCTTAGAGGAATGTCTTATGAGGAGAGGTTAGCTGAGCTAAATCCGTTTAGCCTCGAGCAAAGGAGACTAAGGGGGGACATGATCCAGGTATATAAGATTCTAACAGGTCTGGATGCTGTTCAGCCAAATGGCTACTTCAATATTAGTTTAAATACTAGAATTCGTGGCCATAAGTGGAAATTAGTGGGAGAACATTTTAAAATGAATCTGAGGAAGCACTTCTTTACACAGTGTGTAGTTAGAGTATGGAATAGTCAAGCTCTCCCCAAACGAGCTTGATGGGCCTAGTGGCCTCCTCTCATTGTAAATTTCTTATGTTCTTATGTACCTGTAGAGAGGCATGGAGGGCTTCCAGTGGGGCAGGACCCGGGCCACCGAGTCTCGCATCTGCACCTGGTACCCCATGTAGAAGTAGCTATCGTGGGCAAACTTCAGCGCCAGCAGGTCGGTGGGGTGCTCCAGCAGGATCTCCTCCCACAAATCGCATGCTTTGGGAAGGCACCTGAGATCGGCAGATTCCCCACCTCCATTAACTGACAAGGAGCAAGTGGAATGTTCCAGTACAAAAACGCATACATGACACGAGCAAGACTAAACAGAATCAGCCTTGAAAACAAGCTGCAATGTTAGTGCGAGGTTTTTTTAAGTGTTAAAATGTCACACATTCACATGGCGAGTCTCTGCCCTAAAAACCCGCCCCTTTGCGACTAACTCTAAGAAGCCCCATGTTCCAGTCACATGACCACTGACAACAGGGATAAGAACCATGTGACCAGACATCAAAGTCCGGCCAATGAGATAATAAAATAAACATGAAGGCGATTTGTGGCTTAAAAGAGCTTTGAAAAGACAACTTACATGAACGCTTCAGCAAAAAAAAAAAAAAAAAAAATGAATTACACAAACTTTAAGAAAACACTTAAATTGATAATTTGACATTATGACTCACTTTTCACTGATAAGGCTGATTAGAGATATCTTTAAATAATCCAGGGGAGGTATCAAGATCTTCAGAATGTGAGAAAGCAGATATGAAAAATATATATAAAGGCCAAAGGTGTCCAAAGACATCAACCCAAATTTCACTGGTGGGATGAGGGCTTCCTCACCCCTTGGAGAACATCTCCACAGCGCTGACATGCAGCTTCTCTCGGGGAGTAAGGTTCTGGATCTGAGCTAGCTCCATGGTCCTCCTGACGGCGCTGGCCAGCCTTTCGTTCAACAGGACAGAGCTCCCCGTCCCGACCAGCTCCAACCCCGTGCTGATCACATGACCCATAACTGCAGGATTCGGATGGAGCCAAAGTCATGTGACCACACAAACACAAAAATTCAGAATACTGTACAGATTTCCAGGATTCTTATCGTAAGCCATCAGGGTGCAGACATCTCAGAACAGCAATGACAAATATAACCTTATTTTTAACTGAAGGACATCATGTTCTCTCCTACCAAAGTTTGGGTCGGCTTTCTGGACCCTGGAGATACATTCATCTATCCCACCAAGAGTCTTGTCGTTGCGCCATGTGACATACTGCACGCGAAAACAACACAACTCAGACTAATAACCCCAGTTCACAGCAGGATAACACAGTCATCGCGGCAGTTAGCCAAGACACAGTACCTGAGTAAGTATGGCATCGTACATTTTGCACGCCTCATTGCTGGTGGTGGATAGAGTCAGACCTTCTGCCTGCCAGGCCTGTGAAGAAGTCCCACAAGGTGACGTGCATTATTACATTAGGAATTAAATGCAAAAATTACAGGACAGTGTGCATGCGCTGAGTATCTATATATACTGTAAATGTATTACACTTTGACCCGTATTGAAAGATACATTACGAAACATCGGCCCAGGGTTTTGACAAGCCAAAACGCACGAAAGTAAACTGCAATAAGTTTATATACCAACGAGTACTGCAGTACTTATCAGCACGTTAGCAAACTATTACATTTAATACTCATTTTCTTAAAACATCTTATTCCACAGTTGCAAGCCCAAACTTCTACACTTATATATTCATTCATGCAGTAAGAAATGTAATATGCTGTTTCATATTCCTTCACGCAAAGAATTAAGAGTACAACGGAATAACAACTTTAAAATGTCATGCATTCCGTTAAACTTGACACTGGTTCAGGAAATGATGAATAATAACAATAATCCCCAAAATCCACGGCACGGAGGACCTGCGCACGCCAGTGCTGTCAGCTGCAGTCACATCGCCAGTGCCATAAGTACAAATGGAAGTGTAATGTTTCTGGTATCTACTAACTATAACTTCACTTACCTCGCAGTCCCTGAAAGCAGCGGACTCCATGACTGCAGCGGCCCAGGATCAGTCCCGCCCAGAGGGGGGCGGCTGCAGAGGAATAGAGGGGCGGATCTTGTCAATAGAGTCTGACCGAGCAGAAAGAGGGAAAATGCCGGACGACTGTCGCCTTGTTTTTCTGTCCGCTCGTCTTCTCTCGGTTCATCGAGCGGCGTGGAAGCCCTGTCTTCTGCTATCCCTGACATGATTTTTATATTTGCAGAGCAGCAGTTTCAAAGATTTTAAAGCTACAATGCAGACAGGAGAATCTGCGACCCGGACATTTAACTTAGTCACGTTATGTCCACCGAAAACCCCGAAACCTGGGCCTGTGTTTATGCGTGTTTGACTGGGTGGCGCTGCTGCACCTCCGGGGTTGTGGCTTTCAATCCCTGCGTTCTGTCTGGAGTCTCCTGTCATAGTTATCAACAGCTGTCCAATTGGGTAATAATCAGTATTTAAATTCAATTCCCCGTATTGTGTGTACACGCACTATGGGATGATCTGGCTCCCCAGTGTAATGTATACCCGTATACTCTGTACTGTCTGGGATCAGCGTTGTCAACTTTGCTCGGCTGGTGTGAGATTTTCAGTTCGAGAGAAGTCTGCACACTTATTTAAATGTATGTGACGGTTTTATTACCTGGTAAATGGTCTGTAGGGTTTGCAAACTAACCCAGAGCTTTTGATGTAGCTAATTTTAGGATTATAACGGAATAATATAGAGTTGCCGTAAGATTTATTGCGTGAGCTTAAGAGTCACGCCAGATGCGTGAGAGTTGGCAACGCTGTGGGATACCTGTCACCCTAACCAAGATAAGCGATTAGAAAATGGATGGTATTCTCCGCACATGACATTGCCCCCACCCTCTCTGTGACCACAGCTGAATCGGGGCCGGGTCCGCCTGCGAGTTAGATACGTTTTGTGGTTCCGCGCAAAGGTATAGCTCAAGTACACTAGAGTGCACATGCACCGATACAGCACGTTGCCGCACCCACCACATGACGAAACACCTCGGGATCCGGATTGGTGCCCCCCCCCCCCAGTCCGATACTCGGGAAATGGCCGTATATCTGCCGCAGCTAGGTGTTACGTGGGCGACCCTTTGGCCTGGGGCTGCCCCTCCGTTTGTCACTGTGAGGTCCCGCGAGCCGGATCGCCCTCGTGGAGCCGCGCCACGTGGCCGTAGTGCCGTGACTGACGCTCCTTCACAATGGCGCGTGAACAGCTTTGACGGCCTGAGTAACGGCTCTCTGAGGCGGCCAGGAAAGCTCGGGAGAGCGGTTACTCCAAAGCTATTGCTTACGGTAAGTCAGCACTAATTTCGCCGGTACTCTAACGTGTAATTTAAGTAATACGTTAAAAGTGTTTTTATATTTCCTAATGGTTTGGGCCACGCACTGCTCCCTGTGTGCTGAATGGGCTGCCCCCAGCTAGTCACATATGGGTTAAAAGCAGACGACATGCTTCATTTTTATGTGATGTGGTTTGTCAACTCATCTGTTTCTCTATAAAAACCGATTTTAATAACTACTTCTCTTAACATCCCTTATCCAGGTCCTTGCTAATTAAGTCTTCTACTTACAAAAAGCAAAAATTCTAATCACTTACACAGGTAAAATTTAGCCAAACTGTTTCCCCTCAAATTGTGAGGCACTTCCGCGTGACAGTTGTTCTCTGTTTTAATGCTCGTTTATATTGCTAGTCTCACGCATAGTTTTGCTACCCGGTTCTCTAGTTGTCTTATATTTTAAATCGTACGTCAAGATGACATCCATTTTAATGGGATCCGAGTAGGTTTAGGCTATTGAGTCCACGATACAAAAATTCTTGGTGTCCAACTTCTTAAAATATCGTCTGTTTTGCTTTTATTGCCTTTTCAATATACATCCAATAGTGTATGCATCGAAGCTACAAGCGTTTACATTTTAGTTGACACAAGTTTAAAAATTAGGTTTTTTTTTTTTTACATTTTATATTATACATATTATACATCCCACCTGACTTGTTAATAAATAAAATATTCTATCAGACATATCACAATCTGTCTTGAAGCCATATAAACATGTGCTTGGCCTTTTGACTGTACAAAATCCCATTTCATGCACAGTTATGCATCTGTTTCATTATATATAGTGATGCGCAATTTGGCAGAATTTTCTTTTGTATTTGCCAAAATAAATGATACATGCTGTAATTAACAGCCTCGATTCAGGCAAGTCAACAGTCTTTAATATTGTGAACTCTTATGTGGAGTAAAGAGGGGGTGTTATTATTAGAATTTCTAATATTTAAGGAGTGAACCGTAAAACCGAAGGGCATAGACAAACGTGATAAGGAACTTGGAAAGTTTACAACAGAAAAGGCATGTTGTTCCAGCGCTTAAACGGAAAGATCAGGACGTTGCAGACGTCACCTTTCCCGTGTCACATCACGTGAGCTTTATGAAAACATCATCCACCTTTTGTATGGTTTGTTCTGGGTAATCGGTATGCCACATGCTTCCACCCAGTCGTGCATGTCTGACTATATATATTTGTACTGTACAAAGGATTCACATTTTATTCAAAACACGAATAGCTACCAGTAAATCCAAATATGTAAAAAAAAAAAAAAAAAAAGTCAATCTCAATTCTTTTGTAGGTGACCATCTGAAAATATTGATTGTATAGAATAAACTCAGGATTTTGAGGGGTGTGTCTGATGTTATTGTCACATGACAGATGACCATAACCACAGCCCTAATCCCTATTCATTCTGCCAGGTTAAATTTCATACTGCAGTTAGAAGATCCTCCTCTCTTCCGACCTTCAGCCTTGTTCTTGCTTTTAATGGCTTGTGAGGGCATGGATAAAGACCTATGGCTCCAGCTCCTCTTTAATAGTGATGGAGAAAAACAAGCCTCTACAATAACCTTAATGAAGGAAACGGAGTTTCAGTTACAAAGCAACTATACCAAAAGTGGTCCATCCTTAGACAAGCCTGTGAATATTGGACAAACAGGACACAACCATCCCACCCATACCGGCTCAGCCAATTAAGTCACAATGAAGGTGACTGGCGGCAAGGCTGACCAGTGTTAAGTTATGGTATGGGGGGGATCCAGTGACAGCTCCACTGCATGCTTCCTCTTCTTGAAAATTCTTGCCCATTGCTCCAGGCTTCCAGGTTAAACATTCCATCTCGGTCTCCTTCTTTCAAAAAGATAAAAGCAAAACAAAATTTAAAACAAAACAAGCAATAAAAAAAACTGAGAATCTTTCCCCTTCCATGAAAGGAAAAAGCAAACTATGGTGAAGGTGGCCTGTTCAGTGCACAAGTGATATGTAAACAATCCTGGTGGTATGAGGAGGACAGGATGTGTACAGGAAACTGAACATGTTCCGTGAAAGTGAGGAGGGTGGATCAGCCCCCTGCCAGCATGTCTTTGGCTATTGCATTAGAGGGGGGTGTATTCTTCGTTCCAGGTCAGCAGTTTACATCTCAGGCCCAGTTCAGGTTGAAGCCTTTGGAGAGCATAACGGCTTCAAGGTCTCTGTCCTCCTCTTTTTCTCTCAGCCGCTGTTCCTCCAAGAGAGCTACCAGTGAGTCACGCTGTTCCACCACCTCCAGCATTTCATTCAGGATCTGTCTCTCCTCCAGCAGCTCCTCCTCAGACTTCAGGTGGTCTAAGGATGAACAGAAAGTCCAAGCTCCAAGTTACATGAAATTTTGCTAAGTCAGAATGGTAGAACACTGATATCCGTACACTAATTGAAGTGGTATTGGGGCAGAGCTAACAAAAAACCAATTCACAAATTGCCTTACCATCCACGGCCATGCGCTCCCTCAGCTCCTGCTGCAGACGGCTCTGCCGGTCCTCCAGCTCCAGCTCCCTTGCACTAAGGACAAGGGCACAGGGGGGCAGTGCAGCCTTAAGTCATGGGAACAGAGATCAAAAGCAGGTACAGAGATGAGTTTGTTTGTACTCACAATATCATCAGCTCTGACTCATAGCGCACCAAAGCGTTCTTCTCTTGGACCAGTTTAAACCATTCCTGCATGAGTCTGGGGTCATCCTTCTTACCCATTCCTGCAAGGGGTCCAGTGAGAAAAGGTAATTAAATGCAGAGCAGGACCAGGGAAGGCTCCTGGGCTGACAGAGTGAGTCAGGCAGTGTGGGCAGCAGCCAAGCAGAGATGTTTCTACTGAATGGCAGGGCAGACAAGCCCACAAACCAAACATCTGAAAATGGATGAGGACTTGTCCTGACTTTTCTCTGGAAACCACAGGATTCTGTAAGTTGGGCAATCATTAGGTCTCTTACATACATCAGATATCAACATAGAAATTACCAACATAGAAAGTTCCCCCCCAAAACACAGGCAAGTGTATAGACGGCTATACCCACATATGATCTTTAATTTTAGACCATGTGAGGATAATTTTATACAACCATTTCAACCAGATCAGCATTCGAAGATAATTCACACAATGGACGGTAACTTTCTGTGCCAGGGGGGGTGAGGAACAAAAGCCAGGAACGGCATGCGTTAAGTCACATGACCAGCACATCCACCAAGTCACCCAGCTTCACCCCCTTTAGAGTCGTGAAGCCTGCAACCACGGCGATGGGCGGGGCAGAGCCAAGCAGGTTCGATGATAAGTCAGGAGCAGGGGGGATGGTGACATACTTAGCTGACGGAGTGGGGGCTCTTGCAAAACAAAAAGAAAAAACACAGTGCACACATAAATGGAGTGACTGTGCTCTTGGGCGCTGGCATTTGCTGTTTTTAGACAGGGACAGAGACAAAGGCAGGAACTCAGACCGATAAAGTTTAGCTACCAGCTTCAGCACAGCTGTCACACCACACCTCCCTCTTAAAACTTGCATCAGAAAATCGTAAAAAATACACTCGGTTACATGCAAAAAACCTGGCTAGTTTGCAAACACAATACATACTTCAAAAGGTAGCAAAAGTAGCACATGTAAGTTTCCACCCAGGGGGCCAAAATTTCAACACGCACAAGATCAGAATCCCTCCCGCTGGGACAAATCCAAGCAGTTATGACCTTTTACCTCTTACAGGTCCCCAACACCCGGACCATCTAAGCACTAATCTGAGATTAGGCAGCACACGCACACACACCATCAGTGTTATATGGAGCACGCCCCCCACCCCCCACAATCTGACGTGCACGCTCAGCAAGGATGCTCACACAGGTGAAACGGTGGACGTGGGGCAGACAACCACAGTACGCTTTCAGAAACTGACCACATGCTGTTAATTAAATGCACTCAGTTTGCCCTGCAACTGGTGAAATTAACAGCTTGGACAGAAATAAAGACAGATTACAGTAAACAGCACTAATGTACGTTTAATAAATATTTCCAAGTATTATATTTGTTCTGAGAAAACATATTGATAATACATTTAATATTTCGTTGAGAAATGTTGACATTGTCCTTTAAGTAAATTTTAAAGGTTTTAAATTTCATTGCTATTTTCGGATTACAACTCATCTAGGGCAACTTTCCAATACCTTTTTAAATCTATTTATATGTAAGCTTTTTATTGCATCTCAATAAATTTCTCCATACATGCTTCCATATATAACTAAAATGGAAAAATAATTTAAAACATATTGCCCCAAAACCTGGTGTCCCCCTAAACGATGCAACTGGACTATGATAGACACTAAAGTGAATATCAGGTACAGGTACAGAATTACATGGTGCAGGGGTAGTGGGAGGAATCCTGGGTGGGTGGGTGGGTGGGGGGGGTTTCTGGGGGGGGCTCCAATGCACCGACCCTGCTGCAGCCAGTGGGGGGGGGGGGGAGGCGGGACTACTTTACCTTCAGTGACACAGCATGGGCAGAAGGAGAAAGGTCTTCGGCGAGGGATCCGAAGTGGGGGCTCGACTTCCATAATACAGGGAATAGGGAGCGGGGGAGGTGTGTGGAGCCGACAGGGGAACGGAGAGAAAGAGGGAGACGGCAACGCACGGAGGTGGAACGCACGGGACACGGGATGGGCGAGGGTGACAGAGGGAGAGAGATGTGAGAAAGAGATGAGGAAAACTGTGAAGGGGCATGGGAGTGGGGAAAATAAAGGGGGAAGTTGGAATACCACTTGGAAAGTGGAGTGTTCCCAGCACAGTGAGAGTGATCTGAAGGAAACGGAGTGTGGAAAATAGAGGCCTGGGAAAATGAGTGTGCCAGGGTGAACTCCATGACGACAAAGGTCTCTATTACTCATGGCTGTTTGGCTATAAACTTCACCTGCAGGGCTGATCTTTAAAATGAATATGCCAATGTGTCATATAATATTTCTAGTATAAATCTATTTGTATTTTTATTGTGTATTACTCTGCCTAGCCAAACATTAAACAGAAGTACCGGTACTGTCAAGTAAGCGTAGAACAAATAAAAGTAGAAAAAAAAGACGGCAGAGGTATAGAACGAAATGTAGGGACAGCTAAAAGAGAGGTATAGCAGTAATATTGACAGCATAGGCCAAAGAATCAGCCAATGAGAAAGTACGAGGAATAAGGGACTCTGGGCAATCACAAGGGACTATCACAGAGGATGGCACTGGGGAGGACTGGATAGGCACTTTACAAGTGAAAACACTCGCACACATGGCAGACCGGCTCATCAACCAGACACAGCCATATACAATACTCATTTTATGGAGCTTTTAAAACGTCTTTTAGCAACAATGTATTACAACTTACAAAAGGCTTATGTTAACAAGAGGATTTAAATTGCACAACACAATTGAGAGAACTAGCATTCTCTGATCATATCCAAGGTTGCGTAGAACTATAGAGGAATACGAGTCAGGGATTTTACATTCATACAACACTGAAACCAAGCAGCCAAAGAATGTTTCTTAGAGCTGTCACAATTACTTGATTAAACACGATTACTCAGTTATTTTAAAGCACCAACTAAAATTTTCCTTCTTGATTACTTGATAATATGACGAAAGGAAGATGGCGAATAGTGGAAAATAAAGAGCTAAAGCTTCAGTCATGTGGAAGCTCTTCACATAAAAAGTGAATGACAATGCAGCTGTATGTCAACATTGCAGTGCATAAGTAAAACATCACCACAGCACAACTACAATGCAAATACATTTTAAAATAAGACATTCAGGTTTGATGGACTCGCCCAATAATGCGAGGTTAGCAATAGCTATGTCTCATTTAATCTCTTGGAGTAGCCTAGCCTGTCTCTGTCACTTTGATTTAAATTATTTTCCGTAATTTACTTTATATGATTCCTGTATGTCAGACTAATCACTGCTAAAATGAAGCTTGACCCTGTCGCTGAACCACATCATCTTACATAATATGACACATATTAGCCATATAATATTAAATATTTCTTGTGGGTTGGGTTGGATGATATTGGAAAACGCAAATTATAACGCAAATTTCCCACCCGTGGGACTAATAAAGGCAATCTTAATCTTAAAAGTTCACATTGCGATATTCCAGTTTTTCAGGCTCTAGATATGCGAGTTTTTGCCATATTTAGGAGTTTATTTTTAACAATCTAGATAATGCTGAAAAGGAACCATCATTAAAATTGCAAAGCTTGCCAAGTTTTGTTTCCTATGACAATGAAAATGTTTTAGGGCAACTTATAGATGGTTTTAACCCAGCAGACTATTGTGATACTTGCAGTGTGACAACTGCATTTGCATGAAATGGCATGCCAATGTTAATGCTGTACAGGCCTATCTAGGGTGGCACAGTGGGTAGCACTGTCACCGCACACCGCCCCCTTTTGTGAGCTGTTAATTCTCAGAATAGCCACCCTGCTGCCACACCACTGGATCCTACAGTTTCAGACTGCAGTGTTGAGAGAAACTGGCTAAACTGGCCATCGCTAAAATTTCTATCTCAGGTATTAAGCACGCTCCCATTCTACTTCCATTTCAGCAATACAGGGTTGGTTTATGCAGCATTATCCTGCAATCTGACACAAGGGATGACTGTGGAACTGGCAAACGGAATACGCAGTTTGTAAGCATCCTTAACAGTTCTAACGCCCTCTTTGTAGCACAGGATATACCAGAGACAGAAAGCCAGACACAGGCATCAGGATTGGGGCACAACACACCTGAACAAACACGGCTTTGAATGCAACTGAGCAGATATGAAGAAATCAAGAAGATCAGAGCAGCAGCTACAAAAGCAGAGCACTTAGGGGTACAAGGTTTACTGAGAGTCTCTAAATGGGGGGGGGGGGGGGGCTGTAGAAGCATTGACTACAGGGGAGGGAGGTGGTCAGGTGGGTCCTTTTAGGGTTGTACTCCACTTTCCAGTTCTTATCTGTAATTAACTATCACACAAATTCAAAAATGAAATTCACACACCCAACCATGAAGAATATGGGAATTTTCCTTCAGCTAAATCACAAGCTCTGAAAAGAGCAATGCGCTGGTTACTCCAGTAACCATTTTCTCCCACAAAGGATTTCACTATTGCCACTTAAAGACAAATACATTTCACTAGAGCAATTTGGGTAAAGTACCCAAATTAAAGGTGACTTGAACGGCCAACTTTAAAAGTTTATTTCCACGAGCCACCACAATGCTTCAATGAATTAATCCATCAGCTGACCCAGGTGAACACGCTGCAGGCATGTGAACACAGATTGCTACAGCCCACCCTGTTATTCATGTTTTGAACTGGAAAGTGTAGCGATGCCAGTAGCTACAGAGGACACAGGTACAGTGAAAGGAGAAGCAAGGGAGGGTTAGCCATTAGTCGGGGGGAGCGACAGCTTGGAAATACATACCGCCCAGGTGCAAGTCCAGGATTTCACTGTAATTAGACTCTCCCCAATAGTCTATAATAAGGATATATTAGAGACAGTTACTGCAGGCAGCTCTTCAGGCTGCACAACCTGCAATAAGTCAGACATGCACTGGCAACCGTACCCAGCACACACAACACACTGTCCACATGCCAGACTACACGCACACAAAGACTGTGGCTTTGCGTGACTGCTGTGCACTGCACCTGCACACAACTGTGTGTGAATGCCGTCTATTTGATTCTCTATGCAGCCTAGTTCATTAGACTGTGACTGGTCTCACTGGGTATACTGGATACCAGTACCATGCCTTTAACTGGCACAAGGCTGGCATTCACACTAACAGCTGCAGTTAGGTACATGCACAGCTGGAACCTCTAAGAGAAAAGCGCTGTGGATACAGGACATCTGTGCAGAGCATCTCTGGATGGTTGGGTGGCATCTGTCCGAATATTTACATATTAATCCTCACATAAACACCACTGAGCTATGCAGATAATAAACACACCAACTTTGTCTGTAAAACTCCAGCTGTGAAGACAACGTTTGATCCACGTGAAGCAGGACTTCCAAAGTACAGCAACACAGATCTGTTTTAGACCGCTCTCTCCGCAATCAAAGGCATGCAGCTCAGAGATTAAGAGGAAGACATGATGGGGGGGCAATGGTTGGACAGGGGATGACCCTGCATCACCACTACAAACGGTACGAAAAACTCCAACCAGCTTTAGTACCTGATCGCCTTTTGTGTTGTTTTGGACTAACATAAGACCATCTACACATCCCTTTAAGAGAGTAAACGATAGAGGTTAAAGACATCCTCACATTTCATATTGCATTCAGCTGGACAGCAGATCAATCATACAGGTAAACAGAAGGGCTTCTCAGAACAGCCAATGGGCAAATCTGTTTGTGTTCACTGATTCATCTTTTGGCTCTAAAAGTACTTGCAGAATCATAGGTCTTACATATAGCAATAACAAGGCCCATCATCCCAAACAGACCAGCTGAGGATAAAACCAAATCAGGAGAGTGTTGAGAGACATTTTGGTCAGTGCTGTGGATAACATCATCCCCTTTTGCAAACTGAAGCCTATTAAACTGGAAGCAGCTTTATAAAAGTTCACAGATCTATTCCATAGCAATAGATCAGACAAAATGTCCTGCCCTTCACATTTACGCTCGTAAAACAGACTCTTAGAATACACTTCCATCTGATTTTAAACAGTTACACATTCTTTTTTAAGACCCTAAAAACACCATGGTAACATTTTAACATTTACTTTGAGAGCTGTGTGCAACTTATATGTCTGTGATAGTCCCTTGTCTTATAGGTTTTAGAGGATGAGTACTTCTTAGGAAGCACATGTATAAGGCAACCACTGAAGAACAGGACCACTGATGACTAGGCAACCCAGTGAGCAGGGACTTTGCTGGTGAGGCCTATGCGATCATTAGCTCTCATCGAATCCTGACGCCAATAGGAGGTAGACATAGGAGCAGAGAAGTACCTGCTTCCCCCCGCAAAGCCTTCTCTACGGCCACCCCCCTCTCCTCCAGCTGCCTCTGTTTCTCCTCCACCTGCTCCAGCTGCCTTTGGATGATCTGAGGGGGTCAAGACCAGACATGTGCGTTAGCCAGGCTGACTTCACCAGACAGTGGTTAGAGGATACTAATCTTCATCATTCTTCCACCATGACCAGCAACACCATCATGACCATCACCACCACCATAGGAATCCATCTGCTGCAAATTTTCAGGTGCAAATGGTAAGTACCTGGGCTCGGTGCAGCCTCTTTAGCTCCTCTTGCTTGGCCTGCCTGCGGGCGGCCTTCTGCACCCTCCTTGTCAGCTTGGCATTCAACTCCTCCTCCGTGTAGGTTCTCTGAAACGGCATTCCACACATATTGGACTGATGGCCATTGGTGCTACTTAAGCCCTAAGCAAAAGGACCTGCAGTCATTTGCTAAAAGGAACACTTCTGGTGAGAGGGGATGAACCTCCTTCAATAATACGCTACCAAAAACTGAACATTAGGAACTTTAAAAAATGCACATTTTAAAATTAATGTCTGATTCGGACACTTATACCACTATCAAGGTACCCCAAAATGCTACCAAAATTTTGATATTTTCTGAAATAAGGATCAGGTTGAAATAAACACTGAAACTCCAAGTAAGATTTAAGATTCAAATAAAACACCTGTTGGGAAAGCACAAGAGAGTATACAGAGATTGGAAACAGGTGAATGTTAACAGCCCCTCAAGTCAGTTCACCAGCTCACAGTGAGAGCCTGAAGCCTAGGGAAAGCTCGAGAAATGTTAAAAAGCGGCGCCGTCAGAATGCACTGCGAGGAGAAGCAGCAGCAGTAGCTGCGGGACTCCAGGCGGGACGCAACTGCCACAGCGACAGCGCATGTGCCGAAGCAGAGCCCCGAAGCCTGCCAGCTAGAACATTTCGGCCTCCGGCAGGCAAGGGGCATGCATCGGCAAAGAGGTGGTTAGTACCAATGAGGGTGACCGCGATGGATGGAGAGATGGCGCATGCGCAGGACAGCTGGACCGACGGCAGCGCGCACACTACCTTTATGGCGTACCCTCGCTTGAGTGCCAGGGCGTGAGGGACATTAACAGACTGGGAGAGACGGAACAAGGAAACGCACACAGGGGAAGACAGAACACAAAACAGATGGTGTGATTAAATGAGTTAATGTAAAATGTTAAATCAATCAGAAATAACACAGTCAATCAGCACGTCCAGTCAATGCAAAGGTGAATCCTTTAAGTACGCAGGTTTGCTTAATCTCACAAATATTCCATCATCTGAATATCATTGGTAATATTGGTATCTGGGTAGGGATGTACATCTTCACAGGTCCATAAATTTCAGAATGATGGACATGGCTGTGTTTTTTGTTAAAACTGAATCACAATTTTAAACCAGCAGAACACACAAACACCACCATTTTAAAATCTATTACCCAGCAAGACTAAGAAAATTAAAGACTCCAGACAAACATGAGGCCATCCAGGTTGGATCTCCTGATAAATTAAATTGGTGACACAAAAAACTGACCTGTGACCAGCACTTCCTCATCCAGTGTGTCATCCATTTAGTGCCAAACTACCACAGCAATTAGAGAGCAACCTTGCAGAGACACTTTCTAACCAAAGGACAAGGAAAATCACTTCATACTGTGGGATTTTCTCTCTCCATCCCCTCCACTTCTGCTACACTTCAGTAAAAAAGAATGAGGCTCAAGCCTTGAAGTCTTCAGGCAAGGCAGAAACGGGGTGACTGCAGTCAGAAATACAGTCAAGTCACTCATATAATAAAGCTCATTGAACTTGGTTTAAAAAGCCTTTGTAGCCATATACAACTGGAAGCAGTTATATATATAAAAAAAAAACTGGAGATTTAACCTTTCTGTTTTGCAACAACAACAACATCATTATTGATCCCCATGGGGAAATTCTCTTTATGTCTCTCCCAATTGCTCTCCATAGCTGACAACAAGCTGGCCTTAAAGGGCAGCCACCTGTTGCAGTGCCCAGGGAGCTGGGGGTTAAGGGCCTTGCTCAAGGACCAACAGATGTACTGAGGCCGGCCTTGAACCAGTGACCATCTGATCACAGGCACAGAGGCTTAGCCCACTGAACTGCAAACTGCCTTCAACGAGAAATGTTACAAAGAAAACCATGGTAGCTTGGGGAGCTGAGATAAGGTTGCTTGCAAAGAATTTTTACTGTGTTGAGGAAACCCAAACAGCAATCCCAGCCAAGGTGGTGAGCTCCTTTTTGGGTAGGGAATTCTCTTTCTTCGATGTACTATAGTCACTGTTGTCAAGATGTCTGGAATTGATAACTGTCCCCAATGTCGTAGGTTGCCATCCAGACACAACAGTGGTTATCCATCTGGTTTTATCCATTGAGAACTTATGAAACAGCTACCCTTGGAGCTACGTTCTGCTTAAGGAATATCTAACATTTTAATGAAAACTGAGCAACTGCACCATCAAGTATGATTATATAGCTAAACAATAAAATACATTTGTCTAGCAAACATATACATTGGGCTAGCAAAGTGTAGTAGATGCAATGAATGAGCAGGAACTCACATCTGCCTTAGATCTCTGGGAAGACTTCTCCAACACATCATCACAAGACAGGTCAGAGTCTTCTGAGAAGCTTAGGTTTCTTCTCAACTGGACATCTGCACCAATGTAAAACCACACTTGTGTAACAGAATAAGCATCTCAATAGCATATTTAAAGAATTCCAGTATAAAACTGCATGAGACAATGTCCTTACCCGAGGCTCTGTTGAGAGGGGAAGTTCTCTTCTTTTCAGAATCCACTGCTGAAGCACTGGAAGGTGTGCTGGGCAAAGATTTGTCATCTTTCTTTCTCTTTTCTTTCTTGTACCCTGAGAAGACAGTCTTCCAGATAGATTTGTGCTTGGGCAAATCTTCCTGGCTGTGTTTGTCAGGGGATCGCCCTTCACTCTTGGCCTTCTTCTCTTTCTTGCTTTTGCGGGGAGAGAAGATAGAGCTGCGTTTCTTGATCTTACCCCCTGCTGAGCTCTCTGAAGACGCTGCAGATCCCTCAACACTCTGGTTCCCATCCTGGGTCTGGTTGCCAGAGTTACTGGGGAGTCTCGCTGGCAAAGTATCTGCAAACCTCTGGGAATCAAGGACCTTGGCTTCCAGCACATTAGGAGGACTCAATACCACAGATGTGTACTCTGTTTTCCCTTCTGAGTCAGAGGACACATTCCAAGCTGCTTTTGATGACGCGTTCGGAGCATCCATTTCCTTCATCTTAGTGAGGTGCATAGCCATGGCATCCTTGAGAGCCTGGCTTTTAATGTTTTTCTCCCTAGCCCGCATTCGCTCTTCTGCAATCCCCTTAGCTTCAGGAGAGAATTCCGAAATGTCTCTGTGTCTCTTGGGTGTGCCATTCTCCACACCCAGGGCCAGGTTCATAGGTGGCCTCTCCTTCTGGGGCCTGCTAGTGGGTGGAGTGTAGAATTTTTCTTTCTGGCTTGTGTTAGGTGTACGGGCATCAGATTGGTCCTCCACATCATCAGCGAACGGAATCTCCTCCACACTCTCCACAAAAGACTTGCGCTTAGTGTTCTCTCGTCTGACAACTGCTGATATTGGTTTTGTTCTGAGAGCTGGTACAAGCATAGCTGTAGGCTTAAAGTTCTCATGGGTTGGAGATGGAACTGGGGGTTTATCTGGGCCTGGTGACGGGCCGGGGGTTTGTGGGGATCTTGTGATTGGTTCGGCTGGCTCAGACGGATTGTTCCAACCAACCTGGTGCTTTTTGTGCCTGAGAGTGGCCGGCTCCTCATTGGGTGGGGGAGGGGGTGGACTGGAAGGGGGAGTCAGCATAGCGGAATCAGAAGTATTTAATGTCTGGCTGGTAGTCGGGCTGCCATTAAGGCCCAGACCAGAGCTGCTACTAAGGGCCCTCTTGACGGAGCCAATGGTCTTAGGCTCCTTGTCAACAGGTGAGACGACCCGTCCCTCTACAGTAATGTTGAGCCTATGGATGGGAGAACAGCTACTAAACAGTGGTTTTGATTCATCTGGTACCTCATCTGGAGTGTGTAACCTGGATGAGAGCAAGTCAAAGGGGACTGAGAAGCGCTTCTGTGGACCACTGCTTCTTTCTAAAGGAGTGAGCCCCAAACTCTTCCTGATCTCGGCACTCTTCATCCAAAACTCCTCAATAATGTCTGATCTTTTGACAGGACTAGTCGTGGTGTTAGGCAAACTTGGCTCCTGAGCCTTTTCCTTTGGGGATGAGGGCAGTGGTGTGGAGGCAATAGTAGGCACTGGCTGAGTCCGTACAGGGGAGTCTTCAGATTGAGTCCTGACAGACTCATCAACGGGCAGGGGCTGAGTGCAGATAGGGGAGAGGGGATTCCCAGCTGGAGAACATGCAAAAAACTGTTTGGTTGGCGATTTTGTAGTGACAGCGTCCGGAAGCGGCTCAAGCTGCGAGTGGATGGGGGACCCAGGGGCAACAGGAGATTGCTTTGCGCTTGTGTCTGGAACGTACACATCGGGTTTAGTTGTATCTTCAACATATGGCTCAGGGAAAAAGTGCATGCTGGAAGTTGCCAGTGAGTAAGGAGACTGAAATTCTTGGATGGTCTGGAGGAGAACACCATGGTTTCATTAGACATGCTCAAAAACTACTGTCTTTCAGAAGTCCAAAAATATAGCTTAGCCTGAAGCCGCTGTACATACCTCCAACTGAGACTCCACGACTACATCATCACCATCCATTTGTATTGGACCAATAGAGGATTGCACTAAAGACACAAGAGACAAAATGATGAATTCTGCAGCTAGTTAAACATTTGGCAGAAAAATCACGAGTCAGATGTTGTAAGAGTTTTGTTAAAAAGGGCAAATTTGTGAAAGTCTGCTTCTGAAATAAATCACAAATAAGACCACGCAAACTCACCAAGACTGGAGACCCGACCATGGCTGACAGATTTCTCCTCATCCTCCTGCAGTGGATCTCCAGCTTCCAACTGGTGTAGACGTGCTTCTGCCTCTGCATCTGAGGGAATATCATCTGAAAGCAGAGCACTTTGTTACTATCTCATATTGGTGAAGATGGGGAGCCTTTAAGCCAGTGTTTTGCTACCCAGTCCTCAGGGACCCCTAGATTGTCCACATTTTTGCTCCCTCCCAGCTCTTGGCACACCTGAACTAGACAATGAAGAACGAACCAAACAACCAATACTGAACACCTGCAGTCTAAAAAATGTTGGCTCAACTTAAAAATTTGCATGTTTTTTTTTTTAAGTTAGTCTACCTTTAAAATACATAGTTTACTGGACTAAGTTAAATATTTCAGTACAGCCACTACCATCTTCCTTTACTTCTACATATCTAACCAAGTTAAAACAACTTGCATCATTACTACTTCTGAATGGATATCATGTCCTCATTTAAACATAGAAATCTGTTCTACCATCTTTGTTTCTTATGGCAATTCTCCATCAAATGAGCTTCCATAATTTTGGCACCTCACTTGGAAGGTGTTGGTTTATCATAATCCAAAAAAAAAAAAATGATAGTGGAAGACAGTTTAGAACTAGGAGTTTTTCGCACAATTAGCACAGATCCTCAATAAACCCCAAGAGGTCTGCTGCTGGACTATACATGGGCAGTGTGTAGTTTATACAACGCTAAAGATTTGGCAGGATCGGTCAGGGTTCACATAAGACGTGGGAAAACACACGGGACATTTGGGAAGTGCAACAAATATGTGTCAAAACCAGAGGCTATATACAATGTCCCAGCATGCTCAGCACATCTCGTTGGCACTGCAATATTATAGGGCTGGACGATGTGCGATAACATCTTTGTTCATCATTGTATTCTGAGCTTGCAACTTTTTTCATGACTGTGGTTGTATTGCTTTTCAGAGGCAGGCTATTTGCTTAACTAAACAATGTTTAAAGTCCCACCCCGAAGTACCATAAAAGTACTCCAACTGGTTTGGCACTTATACTAAATACTAGAACTTTTGGTACTGGTACTTGACAGGAAGTCAATGGAAAAGTACCAAAAGTACCATAGCCTATGGTACCTAATGCAGTAGAAAAGTGCCCAAAGCTTCTGCACAGGTGAAACTCACTTCCAGAAGTTGCAGTAACTTAGCATTTTTCAGATGTTATGTAAGGGCAAAAATATTTGTTCAAAATGCACATACAAGTTGAGAGAGTGTCCTCTATTTTTTATTTTGACCAACATATAAAAATAAGAAAGATGGGAACGTGTAACAAACGTAAAGTTTTATGCTAAGAATCTTCTTTATTGTTAGCGTTACTTACTATCCCCTTGAACCATCTTTTAGAGTGTTGTACAAGTGTGCTGGGAGCTGGAAGGGAGCAAAAATGTGACTCTGGGGGTTCCTGAGGACTGGTAGTGAAACACCAGCTTAAAGACTCCCCAACATCAGCATAAGATAGTATCAAGAGGACGGGGTTGAGAAACACCACTTGAAGTGAAAATGCTGCAATCTTCAACATACCAACCTGACTCCATTAACTGAGTTTTAGAGAAAAAAAAGACAGCACAGAGCAGGACAGGAGTAAACAGAAACTCAACTTGACCTCCCTCACTGCCAACACCCACCCTCAAATACGTCAGGGCCCTCATCCGCATCCATGCTCTTGGCTTCCTCTTCCAGGGCATCCTCATAGGCATCTGAGGTGATAGGGGGAAGGGCAACAGTGTAAGGGCAGTGCCCAAGACCTCATCTCCATGAGAGATCATAGGGTGAACTTGAGTACTGCTCACTTTATAGTTCCAACTATTAGTTGGGTCACATGGGTAAGTGAGATTAGAAGAGAAACACCAAAAATGTGAAGATGGAGAAATAAACAAAAGACTAAGACGAACAGATATGAAAACTGCTAGCTAAACGAGCAAAACCCTATACAGGGAAACTTAGTACATACATTGATATATAAATAAGCAATACTTTGGCAGTTATATTTGTCATTCAGGTTGATCTGAATTTTGGACATGCACATCCTTTTCAGCACAAAAATGGACAAGCTTGCAAAATAAAGTGGTTAGGGCAAGTGCTCGCAATGAAAGCCTCGTCTATTTACCAATATCAGCTGCATCAGAAAACTAATCCAAGTGCAGAAAACACACACTGCCATCAGCTTACCCACATTTTTGACCATGCAAAGCCATGCACGGCCGACCGGCAGTTTGCTACACACATCAATGTCTAGATGCTTTTTCTTTCCATTCAGAGGAGTCCTGATGTGCATCTGTGAGGCCAGGGGGCCACCAGGGCTTTGGCACAGCTGGTTACCCAGCACTCCTGTCCGGTTAACTGACAGTAGCAGAATCACGATCATGCTCCCTCCCAATTGGGATCACCCCCCCTCCCTGTCGGCTCCATTCTTGGCAGCCAAGCCAGTGGCCAGTGAGCATTGAGAAGGGGATTATAAAACTGGGTCGAACAAAAAAAAAAAAAAAAAAAACAAGACTAGGGAGGTTCCACACCATGAGCTTGGAAACAGACTCAGAGAAAAGGCCATGTGAAATGAACAGAACAAAGGCCAACTCAAGATTAGGTCAAAGCAAACCAAGCTGGGCTTGTCTGGACATCAGCAGTAGCTGTAAGGGTGGCGATATAATGAAACATAAGATTATCAGATGAAAACATCCGTCCGTCCATCTTCTGTAACTGCTTATTCTGTGCAGGGTTGCGGGGTTCTGGAGCCTATCCCAGAAGCACCAACCCATCCCAGGACACACACACTACTCACACATATTCACAACTACAGGCAATTTTGTTAACTCCAATTAACCTTGGCATGTTTTTAGGATTGTGGGCAGAAACCTGAGAACCCCAGAGGAAACCCCATTACAACATGGGGACAAGATGCAAACTCCACACACATGGAACCATGGGCCCCAGAGGTGTGAGTCATAATTAAGTTGCGCATTACCTGCATTGTAAGTAGCTAAAATGAAAAGGTCAAATTAGTTCATTAATACTGCTACTCTCTAATAATTAACCTCAGAACACTCATCCTGGTAAGGACGGTGGTGCCAATAGGCCAGCACATCTGGACCGGACCTCTCTCTCCAGGATATCTGACACTAGCGCATTCTGGGGCATCCCCAGATGTTCCCAAGCCAGACGGGAGACATAATCCTTCCAGTATGTCTCCAATCAGCCAGCGCCTTCTCCCAGTGGGACAGGCTAAGCATGGCCCCTTAGTGACTGCCTAGGTGGCATCCTTTTGCAATACTTAAACCACCTCAGCCAATGCTTCGCAATCCAAAGGAACAGTGCTATTATTTCACAATAAGATCTTTTAACTTCTCATCCTGGCATAGAAGTGTACCCAGCAACGCCTACAGAGAAACCGCACTTTGGTTGCTCAGTGAGGCCCAGCTAGCTCAAAACAGAAACGCAACTCTCAGTAAAGCCCAGTACGGCCTGACAGCAGGAAAAGGACACTTATGACGTTTCCTGTATCATGCAATGATCAGTATTATCTTTATATACACACACAGACGTGTGATTCCATTTGCACATGCGAAGCCTGAGTTTGAGTGCTGTGGTCCGTTCGGGGGCCACATGACATGCTTAAGAACAAACCCAAAATGAGCAGGACCCGGGCAGACCCGAGACCCACAAACTTTGGGTGAGGTGAGGTAGTGAGACTCGCATGCATGTGCTGCCGCGCCATCATCAAAAAGCCAATGGGCCAGCAGAAGAAAGGCAAGCTGGAGAGTGTGGGGCAGGGGTGCTGTCAGGTACACACAGCACTACCTCCAGGCAGGGAGTCCAACCACGCTCTCACGATCTCATGACGGGCGGATGGGGGGGCAGGGACTACATATGAACAAAACAAGGATGGAGGCGAAAATAAAACAAAATAAAACATTAAAATCAAAAAACTAACCAACAGGGGTGAAACAAACACAAAGAGGACTGGGAGATCTTCAAAATGTCACGTATACACATGATCAAATAAAACAGAACAATTAAACATAAAACAAAGAAGCGGTGTCTCTCAGAGATGCCAGGGGTGACAGACGCGTGGTCCCACCGGACCTCAGAGCCAGGACTCCAGGCTGCTAAGACCCAGCAGCTTTACCTGTGCAGAGCGACGGCCCAGAGGCCTTGGCTGAGGCCCCCCCCTGGGGGCCCTCGGCCTGGACGGGGCCTGGATGGGCGTCGGCTAGAGGGTCGACAGGCTGCAGAGCTTGCTGGATGCGCAGGTTCCTAGCTGAAGGCAGTCGTGGGCATTTTTGTGTGTTTGTTCACGCATGCAGAGGCGACCATTTGGACGTAGAGAAAGACCAAGAGACAGGCCGTCCCAGAGAGAGGAGAAGGAGGAGAGAGAGGAATGGAGGAAAGACAGCATTAAAGAAGTGATAGAGAGAGATGTATCAGGAAAAGGTCACAGCCCCACAGGGCAGAGGTGGACTACATGCACCAGGCAGAAAACGCATTTTACACAAGATATGGCAAAAGGGCAGGAGCAGAGCTGCGCTCGTGTTCCTTAGTCTGGGGCGGTAATGCAGGATTTCTGAGCTGCAGGACACTCACATGCAGGGATGGAAATGGGGTCTTCACACCAAAGCAGAAGCACAAAAAGCAAATCCGCCCATTTTTCAAAAACTGTAAATCTGTAAATAATATTCTTTATCTACAAATGAAGTATATAAGGTGTGATTCACATTACTTTATTGCCTGATGTCAATGAGAAATCAGCTTAAGCCAATGGACAACTTGAGTATTACACTTAAAAAAAGGTAATTTCTCAATGTGTTAAACTGTAAGAAGCTAGGTAGGACCCAGCAACATGTCAGCTTCATAAACAAAATTTTGTTAACCAAGCAGGGTGAATACCAAGGTTTAGCATGGCAGTGATTCACACGTAACTAAAAGTGCTGGGGGGGACATTTTACACTGGAACGGAAAAGGCGAACAAAACAGGGAGTTTATTCATGACAAGTTCATTTGCTTGAGGTTACATCGAGGTGACAACACATCCGTGACCAGTGCTACCTTTGAAAGTACCAGTGTCCTCTTCATCCACCAGGCTCTCAAGCCACAGGCCTGAGTGCAGCTCCATCTCCCAAGGGCAGTACTCCCCCTCTACCAGTAGGGGGAGACAGAGCCCCAATAATGACCCAGACACAGCAGGCCATGAAGAGCAGGTGAGGGACACATACATGAAGGAATAGAGAAGGATGGGGACAGTGGTGGGAAAAGGTAAGAGAATACAAAGCAAGCAGAGCAGAGGAAGCTCCAGTAAGCTGCCGAGAAACAAACCCATCATAAAGCAGGACCAGTTTGCCAATAGTCACAGGTTCAGTACAAGGTAACTCTTATTGATTAAACACTGCAGGAACTACACCAGCCATCATGGTGCATTAAATATAAATTATAAAATAGAGAAAACAAAAATAACAAGCAGAATATGGATTACTCGGGAGTTCAATGGTAAGGCAGTCACGCTGTGACTAATGCTAAACTCCTCTAGAGGTCGTGATTGGACGGGATGGCACAAGCTGGAAAACGGTAAGCAAAGCCCCGAGACACTGGCTCTGACTGGGGGCGGGATAAGATGGGGGGCGGAGCCAGCCAGGGGTCAGGCCTGCAGGGATGTGTTGTACGCCATCTGGAGGATTAAAAATCTGCACATCTGGACACACTTCTGGGTCTCTCTTACACACACGCACACCAGCTAATCTAGAGCAGTTTCATCTTTCAGGAAAGACAGTGCCAGTTGATTAGCAAACTGAAATTTAAGATGGAATGATATGCATTTACCATCACTGGACTCCTCCTCAATATCCTCTTCCTCCTCCTCATCCTGCTCCTCCTCCTCTCGGTCCCCCTTTGGCCCAGCCTCCCCCATGTCTGGTGGACCCACTTCTGCCAGGTTCTCCTCAGGTTGCGGGGTCTCTTCCCAGGCCGCCCGCTTCGAGCCCCGGGCACCGGGATGCTGCCCATGCTGCTCTGGCTCCTCCTCTTCCTCCTCCTCCCCCTCCATCTCTGACTCAGAGCTGCCGCAGAAGAACGAGACACATCATTTAGGAGAATTCTGGGATAGGAACAGGGAGCGGCCTGGCGGCGTGACGCACCTGGAGGCTTCCTCCGCGTCGGTGACCTTGTCCAGAGCACTGCTGAGGTTATGTTCGGCCAGCGTCTCCTCTGGCACCTCCTCCAGCTCTTCCTCACGCTGCAGGGACAGCCGGTAGTTCTCCAGCTCGATGCGCTCTGGTGTGCCACGTGGACGCTTGGCCAGGCAGGCTTCCAGGACACCGTTTACCTCTGCCACTGGGGAAGGAGGTTATGGGAGCATCGCGTGAAGGGGACAGAGACACTGTGGCTCAGGCTCACACCGCAGGGCGGGCACACACGTTCACCATGATGATCGAGAAGCCCAGGGAAAGAGAGAGAGAGAAAAACACCACACACGCTATATGCAGCACACTCGCTGTAATCACTGCCTCGCAGTTAATTCAGCCTATATTCAGGTTAGTCTTTCACACAGGATGCTGCCACCTGCTGGCACAATTCAAAGTGGGGAGAAACAAAAATGCATTGTGGGACTGTGTTCAGCCACATGCTCCCTCTGTTTTGGTGCTTCATATGCAGCATAACTCTGTCCTGCTGCTATTGTTTGCACAACTATCTACTGCAATTTGGCATTCTGCACACTTCTGCTACTAGAATAGCATCTGCCATAATAATTTGAATTTAGAAATAATACAGTATTAATAATTTAGTAATTCGAACTAGTACTGTTACTGCTTTAGAGGACTGCACTGTATGTTGTCTTGTCCTGTATTATTGTTTTGTTGCCCTTGAGTTGTACACTCTCTCTCTTTGCTCTCTGTATAGTTCTGTCCTGCCTGTACTTGTGTAGCTTCTGTTTTTGTTCTTCGTGTTGCACCTTGGTCCAGGAGGAACAATGTTTTGTTCCACTGTGTACAGTGTATATGGCTGACCACGCACTTATACAGTGCGTTGCCACACCCACCAAACGAATCACCTCAGGGATGAGAACCCGAGGGCAGCCGTGAAGCAGGTGATACCGCAGCACCACACTGGTCCTAATAGGACAGTAAGTGTTTTTTCCGGTGACTGGAGTGCCAATCCTGCCACCAACCCCCAAATTTTTCCCTACAAGTTGGAGGACCTCCTTGCAGGGCTGGATGTAGGTTAAAGTCATACCCAGGACAAAGCAATGGCAGGTTAAGGACCTTGCTCGGGGGCCCAATGATGTATAATAGCTCCTGGCATTCACTGGATTCGAACCAGCAACCTTCCGATTGCCAGCGCAGATCCCTAACCTCAGAGACACCGATAAACAACAATAAATCTAATTGACTTGAAATATTTCAAAGACTGAAAATAAAACATAAATATTTCTTGATGTTAGACAAATTTAACACCACACAAAAAGGGAAGTCTAGTCACTTTTATTAAGTTTTTTTCCAATAACTCACAAAGAATATATTAATATGTAATATTTTATATTTTTACATAAATACAATCTTTAGTACCTTACCCTTCTCCCATCCTTGGAGCAACTCCTAAAATAACTTAATTTAACTGCAACTATGCGTTTCTGAAGCCTGCCCTCTACTGCCCCCCCACACCAAACCAATCAAGAAGATTTTTTGTTACTTTGCCACCTGCAAACCTAACTAGTACCTGTCTGATTTCTAGCTCTTGATTACCTCAGGACATGGTTGAGATTGGTCAAGTCTAAGTGATGTGACCTACATTTAACAGAAATAATTTTTAATCAACTGCTTGATGAGGTTAAGTGTTACATTAGTGGAAGGTGCAAAACAGACCAGCGACTCACTACTATACCACATTCAGATATGAAGGGATGTCTGAGTTTGAATTTAGTCCAGCAGTGAGCTAGCAGATGTGAAGGGATGGGAAACAGCCCCCAAAGCATGCGGCCATGCAGCAGGACCATGCTGCACCAGCACCTTTAAATGTGCAGTTGAGCAGGGGAAACACACGCGCAGCCCATGCTGGCTTTGCACATCTAAAATTGTTTGCACCGAGAAAATGTAATTCATGCTAAGATTTGTAAGTTCCATGCATTTCATTTAGCCTACCCTACATTTATGATGAGATGATTATTCACGATACCTTTAAATTTACCTGGAAATTTAAAATTATTCTATAATACTACACAGTGGCTAGATACTAAAAGATTAATTACTACGCACATGCAGTCTGCTAGCATGTTTGGCTCACTTATGCTAGTTAAATGCAGTACTATTTATAGCCTAAGGCCTAATGGATTTGAGCAGAGAGGCAAGAGAGAAAGATAACCAGAGAACCAATAGCAAGCACTGGTAGAGGCGCCAGCTCGGAGCTGCTCTGACAGAAGGGGGGAAAGGTAAAGCTCACAGAAGGATCAATTATAAGCAGCGATACAGGCAATAGCTCTTAGTAAAGAGGGAAGGGTCAGTGTCACACAGAACCGCCAGCGGCTGCCTTAAGTTTACAGAGTAACTTTCAACAAAGGTAGCCAGGCAAAATGCATCTGTTTTTGATTAGCATGCACCCATTTCACAAGATAAAAACCCCTCTGATGGTAAAACAACATAACCGAAAGCAAGGCACAGTGTCAACTGCTATAATATGAGCCCTCGAGTGGGCAGCACACACATTCGCTGCCCCGCACCAGCTGCAGCGTCGGAGGCTGCCATCTTGGCCACATTCTGACTGGCTGGTTCGTTTCACAGGTGAATGCGTGAGCAAAGGTCTGAAGACGCAGCATTCTGATGAGCCCCAGGCCGCCATCATCGTGCGGCTTTACGCTTCCTGCTGGGTTGCAATTTTGGAGGCCAGATGAGCCCTCTAGTTTCCGAAACTGTCACAAAGGGGCAGAAGGCTGCGTCTGCAGGGGGTGAAATCTCACCGCAATACAATGTAAGAAAGGTACATGGGGTGACAGCAGATCAGCAAGCCAGCAGGCCAATCAAAGGTAAATTTACACAAAAAGCGTGAGCTAGACTGGCAGGTAAAGAGAGATGTGCTACAGAAAGCTGAGCAGGACATTCAGGGTGAAACAGGAGAAAAGGTACAGGCAGTATGTACACAGGAAGGGGAAATCTAAAGGGTGGAGCACCACCTGGTGGCAAGTCCCGAATACTGCACTCAGCAGAGAGCCCCCAAATCCCAGGGACAGATCAGAACGGGGGGTACCTGGGGGCCGGAGTTCTCCAGGGGACACGGTGGCCATCGCCCGTCCCGTGGAGTCTACGGCATTGGGTGCAGACGGGGTGACCTTGTTTTCCTGGGGGGTGGTGGTGACATGTTTACAGAAAGGTAATAATGAAGTGGGAGGAGTTTCTCCTCCACCTTAGTTAATTAGACATCACAGAGAAGGCATGTCACCTTTGAGAGTTCACTTATATTAAAAACGTATAAACTGTTTAAACCTGTATAAACAACAAGTTACATACAAATGACATCCTACCACTGTACGACCACAGTATCACTCAAAAGCGGTGAAGACCAAAACACAGGAAGAAGGAGGCTTTGGGAAGATCCAGGCCAGAGTAAGAGCAGTCGGCGTACCTTGGTGATGAGTGGGGCGGTGGGAGCTGGCCTCTTCCTCTGCGCTTGACCAGACAGGCGGTAGCAGTAGTGAGGCTTGCAGTAAAATTTCCCTGTAAGAAAGAACAGAGGGTTGATGGGGAATACCAACCAACAGTTAACACTCTGGCCTACAGCCCGCCCCTAAGCCTGAAGGCAGGATTTCCATTGGTCCTAGGGGGAGACGGCAATGCCTCATTGGCCTAAGTTGTCTATAG